>NC_082669.1:100244405-101494405 GCF_025265405.1 Mesoplodon densirostris
TCCTGAATGTTCGAGTTTAGTCGCAGGTATATAATCCCATTGTGCAAAAAACATCTCTGTTCATTAGATTTATATACTATGCCCATTTATTCTGTTCTCCTTTCTTGTAGCTTCTAAGTATCCTTATGTTAACTTGAGTTTTCAAGTAGGGTATCTACTAAAAGAATACATAGATTAAATAGATAAGTAGAAATAGATTTTTTAAAAGATAAACCAATAGCCATCATGTATTTTCATTTCAACCCAGCTGACAGTTTTAATTCCCATTGTGAGCATGCCAAGGAAAGCTATATTTTCCAGGGTCTAATGACACCTACAGAAGATTTAATATATGCACGGCTAAGAGATCACACCCTGGGATAAAAGACAACAGCAAGTCACAAACTTTTATATTGAGGACACTTAGTGATGAGTCAACTACAAAGGACAGGAGTCAACTCAAGCCAATCTAGTTCCCTAATAACCTTTCTCCTCTTGTAAACAGTCTTCAGTGCCCAAATCTAAGGGGAGAGACTACATTCTGAGTGAAGCCAAGAGAAAGGATTCATCTTAGAGAACTTTCTGTTGGGACAGAAACTAAGGTTTCTAAGGGGGACTACTTAACACCCTTAGCAGGCTTCCTCATTCTCAATGAAGGATGAGTTAAGAGTAGAAGTTTGGATCATGGAAATCCTGACATAATCCTTAACAAACATCCCTACATGAAGATTTCAAAGAACTTCAACACAATTACAAATCAGAAGTACCCATCAACAGAAAAACGGGTAGTGCTGAGTTGTCCAGAAAAGGTCAACAGCAAACACTGGACCTTCCTATTTCAAAACATACAGTAAGGGCAAAGTGTTAAGTGTGTAATATGTAGGGGTTTTTACCTATTAGATCCATTCAGAAGATAACATCATTATAGGTTCCTCAAGGTTCACTTTGTAATTCTTCTTTATTTCCACTAGAGGTCAGATGAGAAATGATTGGCAAATACAAGAAAGATACAGGCAGTCCTTGTTTTGCATGGTAGTGTGGGAGCATAAAAATAATTATGCAAGTTGAAACTATGCAAAGCTATCTTCGTAATCAATGGGAAAATTACAGTTGTCCCCTGAGCTTCAAAAATGTTTGTTAAAACATTTAAAACTCTCTTACTGTTGGTTATAATGTATGGAGAAATGAAAAATTACTAAAACATTTACTTAGTACACTGTAATTTAAAACATTATGCTCTTAAGGTTGCCTTCTCTAAGTGCTCCTGGCTGCATATCAACAATCTCTCAAATGGTGGCAGTGTCAACATTCCTACCATCAGTTACTCATTTTATTATTTCATTTATGCTCAATTTAAATTTCACTTCCAGAAACATCACTGTTTGTTCTTTGCTGGACTTTCATCTTTATTGACCACTTCCCTCTTGTGATTACCCAGCTTTGTAGTACGTCACGCTTATCAATGGGAAACAAGGAAGCAGTACAACAACACCCTTTCCTGTCTGTGTGTGAGCTGAAGAACAGGTGCCCAGCTGTTGTGGACACACTGACTTGCTGACCTGCATGCTGAAGAGCTAGCCGCAAAATCTATATTTTATTTGCACACTTACTACATCGTGATGACCAAACTTTGAATCGTGTCACGGGGGACTAGTATTTAACTAAACCATGGTGATAGAGCGATATAATGAGAAATATATATTTGGTCTTCATCCCTGGCTCCTGGCGCAAGAGCACCTAAAACCCTGGTAAGTTCCTGAGTGACGGAGGAGTGTCTTTTTGTTATTCATAACAAGCCCCTTTCAACCACACCTGAGTTTATGCCTCTGGGTGGGTCCCTGGATAGCTTCAGGATGGCTGAGTTTACCAGAGGAGCCAACCAGGATTAGAGAGTGAGAACTTTCAGCCCCACCCCGCAACCTCCAAGGAGGGGAGAGAAGCTGGGAATTAAGTTAATCACCAATGGTCAATGATTTAATCAATCGTGCCTACACAGTGGAGCCTCCATAAAAACCCTACCCAAAGGGGTTCGGAGTGCTCTGGTGTTGGTGAGTGCATTCACGTGCCAGAAGAGTGGTGTACCCCAAACTCCAAAGGGACAGAAGCATGTGGGACCCTTCAGGACCTCCCCTATGTACCTCTTCATCTGGCTATTCACTTATAACCTTTATAATATCCTTCCTAATAAACTGGTAATAGCAAGTAAAGTCTTCCCTGGGTTCTGTGAGCCACTAGAGCAAATGATCAAACCTAAAGAGGGGGTCGTGGAAACCCCCAATTTGTAGCCAAGTCAGACAGAAATTTATGTAACCCAGGAATCCACTATTTGTAACTGGTGTCTGAAGTGGGGGGGGGGGCAGATTTGTTGGACTGAGCCCTTAACCTGTGGGGTCTACACTAACTCCAGGTTATTACTGTCAGAGTTGAATTAAACTGTAGGATACCCAGCTGGTGTCTGTAGAGAACTGGAGAACTGCTGGGTGTAGGAAGCCCACACATTTGGTATCAGAAGTGTTATAAGTAGAGAAACAGTTTTCCTTTGTACGGTGACAGAAATCTGTGAGAATCAGAAAGGACAAAGTGCAGACTGCGTACACAGCATTCTCTAAAAGAACATTTCTTAAACTATCCCACAGGAGTTAAGGGTACACACACAAAGATTCCATAGTCAAATAAGCCTGGAGAAGCTGGGCTAAGATCAAATCACTTTACTTACCAGCAAGACTTTTGGAGAATTCAACAAACTGATGTGCACTTTGCACTTACCAGATGGGGACCTAGATGGGGGCTATTACTTCCCACCTTAGGAATGTGTTATAGAAGTTAATTTTCAGACTCACCAGCTGTGAAGAATTTACTATAAATTTAATATTGTATAATTATAATGGTTACAATTTTACAATTTAAATTCACAAACTTTCTTTTAATTTACAATTTTACAATTGGTACAAAGTACCAGCACATTAAATGTTTTGTGAAACCACTCCCTTAACAACAAAGGATACCAAATTAGTGACAGCATTACCAAGCATTTACAGCACACATTATCGGAAAGCACCTGAGCAAAAATAGTCAATAATCGATAACACACTAAAACTTTTAAAACTATCGTTTTAAACTTAAGAGAAACTTATCAAGATGTTTGTCTCAGATTTCCCTTATCACAATATAATTAACAAATATTTATAGGGCACTTTCTAGGCTCAAGCCTAAAGACTGTGTACCCTTCCTTTAAAGAGCTGACAATTTCGTCAAAATACACCATCTCCATAAGAAGCAAGATACACCGTATCTCTATGCCAGCCATCTGATTTTCTTCTGGGCAAAATTACCTATGAGCCAGGACTACCCTTCCCCACAGAGCTTCTGTCCTAAGGTAAGAATTCAAAGCTACTATCTAGCACCATGAGCTCTCTGACTTCAAAAATTATAACCTTGCCTGTCAAAACTATTTAAATGATATTTGCCAAGTCCCTTTTGCATAGCTTGACTCCATTCCTGGCTAGGCCCATACTAATGTCTCAGAATGACAGAATGGGCAATTTAAGAAGACCTCTTATCAGGTTTCCCATCAAAATCTTGAAGTTTTTCTCTAGTTAAGAAAACACAGAAAATTAGAAGCAGAAGTGGGGACTGGTTAAAGTAGATAAGAAACATCAGGAAAAAGATATAGCAAGGAAGGAGGTGAAACACTATCAATGAATTGCTCCCACTGGCCTGGAGCAATTTAGTGCACAGATGAGATGGTCCAACACATGCCAACAGCTCACAGGGCATAGAGAATAACTAAGGTCCATGATGGTTAGACATTAAATGATATAGTATTCTATCAAGAAGAGCGTAATATATTGTTAAAATCCTTCCAAAAATAGTTGACACATAAAGAATTTTATCTTCTGGGCTTCCCTGGTGGCACAGTGGTTGAGAATCTGCCTGCCGATGCAGGGGACACGGGTTTGAGCCCTGGTCTGGGAAGATCCCACATGCCGCAGAGCAACTGGGCCCGTGAGCCACAACTACTGAGCCTGCGCGTCTGGAGCCTGTGCTCCGCAACAAGAGAGGCCGCGACAGTGAGAGGCCCGCGCACCGCGATGAAGAGTGGCCCCCACTTGCTGCAGCTAGAGAAAGCCGTCGCACAGAAACGAAGACCCGACACAGCAAAAAAATATATATATATGGAATTTAAGCATATATATGGAATTTAAGAAAAAAATGTCATCAAGAACATAGGGGTAAGACAGGAATAAAGACACAGACCTACTAGAGCATGGACTTGAGGATATGGGGAGGGGGAAGGGTAAGCTGTGACAAAGTGAAAGAGCGGCATGGACATATATACACTACCAAATGTAAGGTAGATAGCTAGTGGGAAGCAGCCGCATAGCACAGGGAGATCAGCTCGGTTCTTTGTGACCGCCTGGAGGGGTGGGATAGGGAGGGTGGGAGGGAGACGCAAAAGGGAGGGGATATGGGAACATATGTATATGTATAACTGATTAAATTTGTAAAAGAAAAAAAAAAAAAAAGAAATGAGACCTATGAATTCAGAATAAAAGCATTAAAATTTTTGGATACAGAAAAAAAAATAATAATAATAATAATTAATTAATTAATTTAAAAAAAATAATTTTATCTTCTGAGTAACTTTTCTAGGATACTCAGCCACATTTCACAAGTAGAATCTTTCAGTTAGAGGAAAATCTTACTTAAGTAGACCATAACATTCCCCAAAGATGGCAATGCTGTTGCTAGTTTTTATATGCTAATTAATCTGTAAAATGTTAACACTTTATTGCAGTTGTTCCCAGGCTAAAAGGTTACTTACTACTATGAAATGCTTCTAGCATTTTAAAAAGTAGGGATTCAAAAGGAATAAAGGAAGGGAGAAATCAATTAAAACAGCCTCAAATTAAAATCCTATCACACATAAACTCCAAGTCAAGGCATCTTTTCAAGGTTGTACCAGAAAACTATTCAATGAAGTAAGCAAGCAGCTTTCATATTCTACTTTGAGAGTCATGGCCCCAAAGCATCTGCACACAGACATAAGTAAATGAAAACACACTTATTATATAGGCATTAATACATGAACATGACTATCATGTAAAAAATCTATCTGCTATTTAATAAGTGGAATCCAAACTCTACTTTCAAATCCAATTGTCTTATGGTCACTCTTCACTGGAAGCACTGGTAGGGGAGCGGAAAAGGGGGACAGGGAAGGAGAGGAAGCCATAGCAGGCACCTTCACGAGCATTTGCCCCTTTGGGGACATCTGGAAGGCTATGCAGAAGGGGCTTCAGGGTGGTCTCAGCAGTGGAAGAGGAAGCTAGGTATTTATCCACTGTCTCCTAATCGACAAAGGTTGAGGGCTAGCCAGAGGCATTAACTCCTCAGAATTTCCAGCCCGCTTCAAGTACAAGCTGCTGAGCACCTGTAGCCAGAAAAAGCCCTCAGGTCAAGTCTCCAGTGTTTTCAACAAGAAGTATTCCAGAGATGGAGACACAGACAGAGCTAGGGATAGAGATGGAAACACAGAAAGCCGGGGGAGAGGGATGGGGCCTCTGCAGACCTGCGACCTCTGCAGCGTTTCAGTCTAGCCAAACTAATATGCAGACATACTGACGTGTGTTCGTCACTCTTTGTACACATACGCTCATCTTAACACTCACTGTGTTCTTCACCCTTCTGTCTATTATTCCTCCATCCTCTCTGGGATGAATAATGAACAAGTATATACATAAAATACATATAAATAAAGTTATTAGAGGTCAATAGGTATAGACTAAGTAAATAATATCACTAATTAATAAGTAATATTTAATACTTAATTCCTGAACAAAGATTAAGGACAAAATAGTCCAGCTTGATGAGGAAATCCACAACTGATTTGTATACGTGGGAAACCATCACTGGAACTCAGCAATTCTCCAGAGGGAGAAATAATCATTCCTACCAACTTACTATATATCAGTTCCAGAGACAGACATAAAAGTGATGGGTTTTAAAGACAAATTCTGTCCCACCTCTGAGAGCAGCCTCAACTCTGGGCTCACCTACCATGAATCCCTTGTGAGACTGGATCACTGTGCAGAAACTGGACCAGGAGAGCAGATGGGAAGAGGGCAATCGTCTTTTAGACAAAAGGGATTAAAATATTTTAGCTGTTTTAAGTTCCACAGAGAAAGCAGCACTTCAGGAACTATTTTTAAATGAAGAAAGAAATCATGGTGATGACCAGGGAATTTCCAGAGAAATTATTTTTGCCGAAGAGGAAAGTGTTACGCTAAATTACACTTAGGTACCTGCGGTGAGGGGTGGGGGGAGGGTTAGAGGGAGGGTAAACTCTGAGAAATGGGTGGGTCTTAGAATGAGGAAGGAAAACAAATGAAGCTAGGGTAGGTAGAAGAGATTAGGTCACGTAGAGACAGCTAGAAGGCAATGTAAAGCATGGGCGGTGAAAGCAGGGAAAAGGCACGTTAGCAGGTGGAGATGCAGGCCGTAATATTAGTTTCTTCTTCGTTCGGTATGCCACAGTATTGTACGTGGGTAAAATACGCACTTGACACTACCTGCTTTCCTTCCTCAAGAGATGAACTTCATGCTGTAAAATGAACCCAAATGCCTTCTATGGCTCAATCATTCACTCATTCAAAGCACTATCAGGACACTGGAAATAGAGCGGTGATAAAATCAACAAATCAAGTGTCTGTACTCTTGAAGCTTACATTTTATTGGGGGGAGACAGACACACAGGAGGCTAGTACAGCCCCAGGGAGCAGTGGCAGGGGATGATGCCGGACGGAGAGTGCGGGACCATCTGCAGGGTCTTTCAGGCCAGAGGAAGGCTATTCTGCTCTGAGTGGGATTCTTTAGAGGGTTCCAAGCAGAAGCGTCACAGGGTCTGACATTTTAAAAGCACTACTCTGTTTTCTGTGCCGGCAGAAGGAGGGGCATTAGTTAGGGGGTTACTGTAATAATCTCAGTTTATGTAGGGAAGGGATGTGAAAGTGATGAGAAGCGGTGAGATTCTGAAGGTAAGCCAATAAAGGATTTTAATTAATCCTTTATTAATAAAGGGTTTTGCTGAAAATGTAATGCAGATTATGAGAGAAGAAGCAAGGGTGACTCCAAAGATTCTGGCCCGAAGGAGTTGCCACTGACTGAGATGGAGAGGACTATGGGGTGAGTAGAGCTGCTGAGGAAGGGAGCTCTGGAGGCTGACTTCAGATACACTAGAGGATGGGATGCCTGCTATTCATCCACGTAGAGACAGTAAGTTGGCAACTACATATTTAAGACTAGAGCTGAGGGAAGAGGTCTACAAAGGAGATAAAAATGGAGGGATCATCCACATACAGATGAAAGCTGAAGTGGTGGGACCAGATAAACGCTAGAAAAAGAGAACTATTGAGGAGTGGACCCTGCGGTACTCCAGTGACAAAAGATCAGGGAGATAAGAAGGAACCGCAATGAGGAGTGAGGGGGAGGAGGGAAGAGTGAAGCAGGAGGCAAATCAGTACAGGGACTTCCTAGAAGCCAACTAAGGTGAAACTCATTGGTAACTTTGATAAGAACTGTTCCAATGGAGTAGTAAAGACGAAAGCCCCATTGGACTGGGTTCAGAGAGAATGGGACCTCAATTAGATCAAGAGAGAAGGGAAGAAAAGCAGCTGGAGGCATTAAATATGGACAATTCTTCTGATGAATTTTGCTATAAAGGGAGAAAAGAAATGAGGTTGCAGCTGAAGGAGGAATATAAGGTCAAGGACTTTTTTTTAATGAAGTTATGTATTATTTGCACACGAATGAGAGAAACAATGATATTGTGAGAGAGGGGGTAAGGCTGAAGTCATGTCCTTGAATAGGGGAAAGGAGATGGGATCTAATACATCTAAGACACCTAAGGATAATTTCCAATGACTTAGCAGTTTCCTTTTCTTCCTGAAATTACAATTCCAGAAATTTCCTAATTCTGAAAATAGATCTCTCCATACTAAAGCAAACTTTGGCTCACATACAAATGACTGAATGCAAGATGTGTAGCACTGATACTTCAAAAACAATGGCTAGAATAAAAAATGTCTAAAGGGAAAAAATGTCATTTATTTGAAGACTATATGCGATTTTGACAAAACTGATATGCTACTTTTCACCATTTAAGGATCCCTTCTTTCTGTGGGTGTGTACAAACCTTCTAGTTACTTTTTATTGACCTAGTTCAAGGTCGACCAGAGTGTAGAGTTGTGCATACCTGGAGGAACAGACTTCAAGCAGGCTTGAAGACTGTTAGAAAGATGGCACACAAGAGAAGAAGCTGATCCACAAGTCATCCAATCTTGCCATAAATACTGAGGAATATGCTGAGGTTGTGAGCAGTTACTCACACCTGCTGGGCAGGCAAGGTCACCATTAAAATAGGGAGGAACCCAGAGGACCCCAGCACCGTCAACACCATGAGAATGGTTGAACCTGATGGGATCCAGTTCCCAGATGGCATCATCATTGGCAACAGGGCACCTTTATGAGAACTGGAGGCCGGGGAAGCTTGTCCTGCCAATGGGACAAATTCTGCTGGGCCTCCTGCTTTATAGAGCCATTCTCATTTGGTCAAGATCTTCAACTCTTTACTTCCATTAAAGAAACCTGTATCCTTTCCCTGTCTCTGTATTACCCTTTTATCAATCACCATCACTCTTCTGACAATCTTACACATAAACATTTTAGATGATGAATACTCTTTATCTCAATAAATATATCTTTTCTCACAAATATTAAAATATGTAGTGAGCAGTGCAAACATATGATTTAACAGAGACCACTGTTTAGGACAAAATTAAATTTAAAAAACCAAAATCCATTTAAAGTTGTGTTAAAGAAAAATATTAAATAAATATTACAAGTGCTACACAGATATGGCACAAACCATGACGGTGGTCAATAAAAGCTTGAAATGTGACAGTGGTAGTGACACCAAAAATCACTGATGTGGTGAAGAAAGAAGAAAAGTCACGCATATCTTAAAATCATTTGATCTTAAAGTCCTAAGAAAGCTTGTACCACAGTCTTCCTCTCTCCTGGCCAAAGAAACAAAAGAACCTTTCAAAGCACTGGAACTGGTGAATGAATCATGCAGCAGCCCTGGGGCCAGGATAAGACTGAAAAAAAAACACCCTGCAACTGGCAGGAGGTAAGTGGGTAGATTCCCTGGGTAACACTCCTGAAGGGACAGGCAGCCCCAACGAGGTGATTCTGAGGGAAAGAGGTGTGTGAAAGACTTTGGAGCTTTCAGAGGATAATCATTTCCAACAAGGGGTTCAAGAAATGAGACAACAAGTTCAAAGCAGGGATTCTGATCTCTCCTCCCACAAAGGGAGAGGCAAGAATAGGAAAATAAGGCAAGCAGAGCCCAGTGCTGACTACTTGGCATTTGGATGGTTGGAAAAGCAGGCGTGAGGAAAGAAGTCCCTGACTCGAATAGAAGGGACTCTGCTCTCCCAGTAACCATGGCATCTAAGGAAATGTTGATCCTCCGATATGCAGAAAATAAGAACAGGCCAGCAAAAAAAGGAAAGTGACTTCAAGAACCAGACACACAGAAAGCCAGCCTTAAAATAGGAAGAATGTAAGAGAGGAACATGAGTCAGACCTGTGAAAAGTTAAATTAAGTAAAAAGACTAGAGTTCCTCTAATCTGCAGACAGCTTATATCCCAAGGTTCCTTCATAAAGTAGTAAAGTCAAAAAAGACCGATCACATGTCTACAGTGTGGCGTGCGTGACAGGTGAGGCGCTGTAGGAGGAGGTCACAGAGAAGAGGAAAGCCCCGGGAACCCACAAACCCAGGCTCTGGGAGAGAATGCTCCCCTGTGGTCGGTCACCGCAGAAAGCTTCCGAAGTCATTGATGGGAACTGGCCAGAAAGCCTCTGCTTCGAGGGCACCTTTTGCCCCATACTTCGTCACTTAATGGCTCAGTCAGGACGCTTTCCAAACCGCTTCATTGTTCTGACTTTTGTTCATGTGTTTTGTTTTGTTTTAATAATCTGTGGGATTCCTGGGCAGTGTGAATATCTCCAGGACTTCCAGACAGATTCCAGGACCATTTTCTTTTCTTTTCTATATTTATTAATATTAAAGTATCCATAGGACACTGTATAAATCAAAAGGACCACAGTGGACTACATTCCAATTTCTTTGTCAAATAGGACCACTCATCTGACAACAGCTTTTGTGCATTAAAAAACACCAAATTACCTACAATGGTATAGCTTCCTCCAGCTTTTGCAGTTTCATAATTTACTGCATGATAACAGACTGTTATGATTACTAACTGATAAATAGAAGTCAATATTATGCTTGAATTTCTGTGTTTTGTGCTCAAGTAAAACACTTCCAGTTTACAAAGGAAGAGTTCAGCACTTCTCCACAAAGCATTCTGAAAGAGTTTTATTTCCCCCTCCCCATAATAAAATACAAATTGGATATGTCATTGTATTTCCTCTAACAATGATTTTTTGATGCATTAGAATTACCAGATGAATGCAACTTACATACTGGTAAAGAAGTATCTTACATTTGCATAGTTAGTACGTTTAAGTTCATCAAACTTATATTTCAGTACCAGTGTTCCTTATGCTTCCTGTCTTTGATCAACAGTCCCTTTAGAAAATAAACTGTAAATAGGACTACAGCTAAAATCAATTTCAAAATGTATAATGTAGGAATTTACCCTAAGAATACATAAATGCTCATCAAGAATAATGATAAACACACAAATATATATATTGCAGCACTGTTAAGTAAATACAAGAAAAAGAGAGAGAGAGGGACAGAGAGGGAGAAAAGAAACCAGCTGAAGAATTCCTCAAAAGAGAACCAGGTAAATTATGGTAAATCCACAGAATGGAATTCTACACAGCCATTAAAAAGAATGAGATATCTGTATATGCTGATGTGAAAAGCTCTCCCAGACCTCCAGAATATTTTAATAAATGAAAAAGAGCAAGGTACAAAACCATGTATACCGTATATGAACCCTTCCATCTGGATGGAAATTCAAAATTGTTAATGGTGTTTACCACTGGGGAAAGAGGACTGTAGGAAGGAGACAAGAGACTTTCACTTTTCACTTTTTTATCCTTCTATATTGCTTGAATTTCTCAACAGATTTTTGGGGGTTTGTTTTTGTTTTTTAATTACAAGTTATGTGGTCACAGGAGACATGGACCTTTTTTAAAATTCATCAATTTACTTCATATTGCTTAAAGTTAATAAAAATTATACACTGAATTTTTCCTTTAATAACCAATAGAGGATGCTAATGAGCCAATGAATTTCAAAACTAGTGATGAAGGGAAAGAATCAAGTTTTTTTTTTGTTTTTAGGGAATTCCCCCATCTTATTATCATTATTTTTTAAATTTATTTATTTTATTTTTGGCTGCGTTGGGTCTTCGTTGCTGCGCATGGGCTTTCTCTAGTTGTGGCGACCTTTCTCTTTGTCGTGGTGCGCAGGCTTCTCATTGCGGTGGCTTCTCTTGCTGCAGAGCACGGGCTCCAGGCACGTGGGCTTCAGCAGTTGTGGCACGCGGGCTCAGTAGTTGTGGCTCGCAGGCCCTAGAGCGCAGGCTCAGTAGTTGTGGCACACCGGTTTAGTTGCTCCGTGGCATGTGAGATCTTCTCAGACCAGGGCTCAAACCCATGTCCCCTGCATTGGCAAGCGGACTCTTAATCACTGGGCCACCAGGGAAGCCCAAATCAAGCGTTTAAATTTACCTCTCCTATACAAATGGTAACCAAAGGAGTAGATGAAGGAAAGTTTTCTCTTTATAGAAGTATTCCAGCTAACAAATGAAGAAGAAATTTTAAAATTAAAATATCATTTTGCAACTGCTAATGAATGAATGAATGGATACTGGCATTGGTCAATGGCAGCAAACATGACAAAAAGAGAAACAACCAGACATGTCATGCCTCCTGATAGAAGACTACACCACCCACTTACAAAATATTCTTGGCGGGAAAAACCTGAATCTGATCAAGCTTGTCTAGCTCCAACTACCAATTTACAGGAAAGAGAGGAACATGCTGAAAGATACTGCAAGGATGTAATAAGCAAAATCCAGAAAGTGGAAAACTTTAGAGGATAAACAACCACTTTCTGCAACACATAAATTGCAAAGGAAAAAAGAGAAACATGAGGAAAATCTACAGATCAGGGTTTTCCAGCAGCAGCACTATTGACATTTAGGATCAGATAATTCTCTCTTGTAGGAGCTGCTCTGTGCAGGATGTTCAGCAGCATCCCTGCCCTCTACCTCTGACAAGCCAGGACAAACCCACCCCATCACGCTGCCAAAATAAAAAATGTCTCTAGACATTGCCAAGTGTCCCCTGGGAGGCGAAATCCCATCCAGTGAGAACCACTGCTACAGATTAAGAGACACATCAACTAATCATAATGTGTGGACCTTATGTGGGCCTTGATTCAAACTACAATACCAAAATTTACTGTATTTACCATTTACTATACCAAAATAGTAAAAAATATTATGACATTTATGATACAACTGAAAATTTGAACACTGAATACTGATGATATTATGCAATTTTCAATTATTTTTAGTTGTTTTAAAGGTATTGTAGTTTTTCTTAAAGGAGGCCTTATCTTAATAGATACACATGCTGAAATAGTCACAGATATAATGACACGTCACCAGTTCACTTCAGAATAACACCAAGTGCAAGGGAAATGGGGGCAGGGTTAGATGAAACAATTCATGAATGAATTGATCATCACTAAGGTGGAGTGATGGTTATCTGGAAGCCTATTATACTATCCTATTTATTTCTGTTTATGTTTGAAATTTTCTCCAAAAAACCCACAAAAATTGAAATTAAAGTCAAAACCATCATGGTGGCTAGCAACATTCAGATGAATGACAAACCAACCCAGTAAGTGAATCTTCTCTTTTTTAACATCTTTATTGGAGTATAACTGCTTTACAATGGTGTGTTCGTTTCTGCTTTATAACAAAGTGAATCAGCTATAAGTATACATATATCCCCATATCTCCTCCCTCCCACCCTCCCTATCCCACCCTTCTAGGTGGTCACAAAGCACTGAGCTGCTCTCCCTGTGCTATGCGGCTTCTTCCCACTAGCTAGCTATTTTACATTTGGTAGAGTATGTATGTCCGTGCCAGTAAGTGAATCTTAACGTTCAACTAGTTTCCATTAACCATCCCATTTATGCTTGCTCAAACACATGCAGGGGCTCTCAGAATATATAAACAGATGATTCTTAAAAAAAAAAAAAAGAAAGAAAGAAGGAAGGAAAATGGCCCTCAGCCCCATGAAAAATTGTTCAAACTCATTTGTAATTAGAGATATGCAGATCAAAACATGGATACCATTTGTCACCTATCAGATTGGCAAAGATTAAAAACATGACAACCGGGGCCTCCCTGGTGGCGCAGTGGTTGAGAGTCCGCCTGCCGATGCAGGGGATACGGGTTCGTGCCCCGGTCTGGGAGGATCCCATATGCCGCGGAGCGGCTGGGCCCGTGAGCCATGGCCGCTGGGCCTGCGCGTCCGGAGCCTGTGCTCCGCAACGGGAGAGGCCACAACAGTGAGAGGCCCACATAACGCAAAAAGGGAAAAAAAAAAAAAAAAAAAAAAAAAAAACATGACAATGCATCCTGATGACAAAAATGTGGAGAAAGCTGCACTTTCTTACACTGCTGGTGGGAATGAAAGCTAGTCCAACCATTCTGGAGGGAAATCTGGTAATCCTGACATAACAATGCACTTAATCTTCTGACCAAGTAATCCCACTTCTAGCAATCGAACCTGAAGATATACCTCCATTAATATGAAAATACATATGCACAAGGTTATTCATTACAGCATTGTTTGTAACTATAAGATATGATAAACAACCTAAATGCCCATACACAAGAAAATGGGTAAATAAAACAGGGTACATGCACACAAAGGAGTACCATACAGCTGTTAAAAAGAATAAAGAAGAGCTCTATGAACTGACATGGAGCGATTTCCAGTATACACCGTTAAGTAAAAAAAAGCAAAGTGAAGGGTATTTATCGTATGCTACACAGTGTAAAAAAAGTAGATGTAAGAAAATACACAAGGATCTGCACATTTGTGGGAAAACGAACAAAAAACTCCACACAGAAAGGATAAACCAGAAACTAAAGAGTGATTACTCGTGGGGATCGGGGAGATGGGGGACCGGGACGGGGAGGAGGAGTGAAGAGGGCAAGACACTTCTGAGTATTCCTTTTCAGGTGACTTCTGGCTTCTCAGAACCACAGTAATGTTCCACATACCCAAAACATAAATCAGCAATTAAAACCAACCAGGACAGAGGAGGAATCCAAAATGCAACATAAACAGTAACAAATAAACCTGAACTATATTACAAATAAATGACACACTAAAGTAGAAGAAAAGAAGTAAGTTAACTTTAGAAAACGGTTTTCTGCCTAGATACTATAAGGCTAAAGACAAAAACAAAACAAAAAAAAACCTACATACAAATACTGTAATCTACTTAGCAAACTGGGTTTCTCAGAAAGGTATGGGTTAGCAATTTGAGAGCTACTTTATGTACTCTATGTATACAGTAGGATTGAACAAATAAATATATTGTAGATAATGAGAGCTGCATTTCTGTTAGTCAACAAAGTCGTAAGTAAGGAAAGGGGTAAGTTTAAAATGAACCCTGTGGTGTTACATTAGAATCAAACGTATCACTATAAAGTTTTATGGTTTTAATACAAATAGACATAAACACAAATACAGGTGTGTGTGCATGTGTGTGATTAGAGTATTTCCTAGCTCTGTCCACTGAGAACGTCTAGAAGCAACGAGCCTACCGAGTGCCAGACCTTGGTTTCTAACAACCATTCTCCAATAAAAGGAACTAGGGCTCACACAAATACATACAAAAATCACATGTCGGACTTCCCTGGTAGTGTAGTGGTTAAGAATCCGCCTGCCAATGCAGGAGACACGGGTTCAAGCCCTGGTCTGGGAAGATCCCACATGCCATGGAGCAACTAAGCCCGTGCGCCACAACTACTGAGCCTGTGCTCTAGAGCCCGCGAGCCACAACTACTGAAGCCCACCTGCCTAGAGCCCGTGCTCCGCAACAAGAGAAGCCACCACAAAGAGAAGCCTGCCACTGCAACGAAGAGCAGCCAGGCTCGCCGCAACTGGAGAAAGCCCACGCACAGCAACAAAGATCCAACACAGCCAAAAATAAATAAATTAATTAATTTTGAAAAAAATCATGTTACCATTTATTCACACCATAATTAATGGGAAAAGTATAATATTAATATTAATGGAAAAGTAAGTAGGCAATCACTACAGTAATGAAATGTAACTTCCAAAAAGAATTAGACACTTGGTAGCAGCTGCAACATCAGCACTGACCAACTGTTCAAAAACTGTGCAAATTATTGTGGGGTTTCAACTGCTCAAACCAACCAAAGCTTGCTTTATAATCAAATTCCTTTACGTACTCCTGTTCTGTTCTTATTCTTGAGCCCCACCATGTCAGATCAACAAATAAAAAGGCATGCATCCCCTTTAGGTGATCGGTAAACTCAACTTCATACCTGAGAACGCAGGATATGTATGACAGCATACCAAGCAGAAATCTGCCCCAAACTGACGGGTTAAAACTTTTTAAAGCTTGATGAGAGGACTATACGTTAGTGCCACTAAGCATCCTGAGATAAGACTGCACTTCACAACATATTTTAGTTCAAAGAGCAAAACTGAGTATATATGTAGAATACTATTATAAGTGAAACACATGAAGAAAATACTCATAGATTCTCCTATGATAAACTGTCACATCAAAAAAAGATGTTGAGCAACTCAATAAATGGACTTTTTGTCTCTTACAGGGAGATACATGTTCACCTATTAAGTGTATAATACTAAAAGACTTGATCATTAAGCGGAAACGTAGATAAAACAAATTTTAAAAATAATTCCCATCCTTAACATTAAAAAAAAAAAATCAAAAAAAAAAATCAAAATACACTCCAATTAGAAATCCATTATAATAAGGATGAAACAGAGTTAATTATAAAACTTTTCAAATACTGATTTCATACTCTGTTCCCAAGGCAGTTATGATCATTTTAAACATATTTACGCCAAAGAAAATAATTTTAATAAAGGAAAAAAAGGAAGATGTTTACAGATGTATTTGTCTGGAGCTCTGGCACATCTGTTTTACCTGCATCACACCCCGCCCCCACCCCCACCCCACGATAGAGACAGAGATCAGGTCTGGCTCTATGACCTTCTAGCTCTGCAACCCTGGGAAAGTTACCAACCTCTCAACCCTCAGATTCCTCATCTGTAAAATGGAGATGATAACAACACTTACCCAGCAAGGTTCCAGTGAGAGTTAGATGAGTTAATTAATACAGCTAACGCAGTTAGAACAGTGCCTAGAACTTGGTAAAGCATTCAATAAGTGTTCGGCTGAGTTCCTGGGACTCTAAGAGTGAGTAGCTGAGAAACTCCTTTCCAGTAGCATTATGCTAGGTAAAATGCTTCCATCCCCATAAACCAGGCTCTTCGTTCATTCAGACTTCAGGAATGAAAATTAATATAGGACACTTGTAAATTACCAAAACCACTCAAACATTTAAAATCATCCCTCACCTGGATTATCACAATAGCTTTCTTACTCACCTGCCTGTCACCCTTGCCTCCCCCTCCAGTATTTTCTCCATGTAGCAGCCAGCGTGAACCTTTTAAAGGTTAAGTCAGATCGTTTATTCCTCCACTCAAAATATTTGACTATTTGCTCTGAGCGAAATCCAAAATCTTCTAGGGTTCAAATGGCTCCTTCGCAAAGCCTTCCATAATCACACCGTATGAAAGCGGCCTTATACCACCCCCGGTCCTCTCTCTTCTCCTAACTCAATTTTTCTTCACGGCACTTAGCATCCCTTTGTCATGTATATTTACTCCTGGGTCCCACCTCCCCACCATCCCCACCTCCACAGAATGTAAGTTACAGGAGAGCCAGGACTTCGCTTTGTTCATTGCTATATTCCTAGCACCAAGAACAGCGCCAGGCATACTGCAAACTGGGCCAAAGCCAACATCATACTCGATAACACACAAGAGGCAGTCCCTTGTGTCCGGAAAAAGAAATGAAATAAAATTACAAAATACTATGTGTCAGCTACTAAAGTGGCAAATTTCTAATTTTTTAAACTTTTTATTTTAATGTTTGAAGTGTCATAAAGTTTTAAAAAAACCTTCAGTGCCCATACAGCTCAGTGAACTTTTCCATCTGTATACACTCATGCAACAACAACCCAAGACCAAGATATAGAACATTTCCTGCACCTCAGAAGCTCCCTTGAGCCTCCTCTCAGTAAATACCCCCAGAGAGGTGAGTATCAATACTAGTCTGACTTCTACCCAATTATGCCTGTACTTGAACTTCATGTAAGGAGAATCAAACAGTATATGCTTTCATGTTGGTCTTCTTTTGTTTAACCTTATATCCGTGGGATTCACCCACGTTGTTGCATACATCAGTAGTGCATTCCTTCTTTATGGCTAAGTAGCATTCCATTTTATGATTATACCACAATTTATATAATCGACTATTGATGACAGTTAAGTTGCTCCAGTTTGGGGATAATATGAACAGTGCTGCCATGAATGGGCTTCTGGGTTCATGGGTATGTCTTTTGGTATC
The DNA here is from genome assembly GCF_025265405.1 of Mesoplodon densirostris. NCBI lineage: Eukaryota > Metazoa > Chordata > Mammalia > Artiodactyla > Ziphiidae > Mesoplodon > Mesoplodon densirostris. The sequence goes on from NC_082669.1 coordinate 100,262,150, forward strand.
TGCAGAATGGCAACATTTTTGTTTGTTTGGGGTTTTTTGGGGGGGCTGGGGGGAGGGAGATAATGGTTAATAATACCTTAGTGAGAATCCAGGGAAACGCAAGTTGGCAGTAGGTGAGAGTATAAACTGAAATAACCTTTCTGAAAGACATTCTGGCAATAGGCACAAGAAGCCTAAAAATATCTATGCCCTGTGACTAATAATTCTTCTTCAAGGAAATTTCTTACTGAGTATTTACATGGGCCAGAACTTCTTCTAAGTGTTTTACATGTATTAACTCATTTGATTTATCCTAAGGAAACGATTAGAGATGCTGAACAATGGTTTATTCAGAAGGACGTCAATCAACCATCCATCATTAGGAAATAGAAGAAAAACTAGTAAACAAAGTAAAAAACTAACAAGAGGAGAATGATTTTGAAATGTATTGTGCTTCCATGAAATTAAACTCTATGCAGCCACTGAAAATGTTTCTCAAAGAACATTAAAGATATAGGAAAAAGTATACATTAATGAACGATAGGTAACAGTAGAATACATGAAATAAATTCCTAGTTTTGTTTTATTTTTAAAAATACATACGTATACCTTAAATGTTAAAATACTGGTAATCACTGGAAGACATGGGTAATTTCATATTCTTGATTCTCTTCTGTACCTCCCAACTTTTCTACAATGTTACTTTTGCCAATCAAAATGAATATAAGACTAATAAATAAAGGTGTTTACATTATAATGGGGAGACAAAAGACATTATAATACAACTGAATTAGGGCAATGATGCCGTTTTGCATAGAATGATATAAAAGCTCTATGGAAAGACATCTATTGTCAAGAAAGATCTCCACTTGTCTTACTTCCACCAAGGACTCAGAGAGGAAAAACTCCATCTCTAGGTTGGAAGGAACCTGCCCAGGAAAATCCTGTTAATTCCTCAGCTTGCTGCCCCTAGGGTATCAATTATATGTTGTACCCTGGGCACATGTTCTTTTCCCCTCTCACTTACCGAAAAGGCTTAGGCAGACTGAGGGACTGGCATTCCTGAACACCAAGGATGCAGTCAAAGTTCAAAAGCCTCAAACCTGGAGGAAGCTGGTTCCATCTGCCCTCATGCCTGGCTAAAAAGCATCAAGGGAGGATCTTCCCACTCAGGATAAATTAGGGCGAAAACTTTTTGGATTTCCAGATGTCAGAAACTCCAGGCAGAGTTAACCCAAATTTATACCAAAATCTACTGACTCCTTGAGTTTAAAAAATTCTTCTACTCGAAAAAAATAAAAGTACCAAGAAGTTATCCAGGAAAGACAATTCTCTGTATCCACCCTCCTACCCTCTCTTTCTCTTCTGCAGATGAACCATCCCTGGAAACCAAAGGAAAGCTGAGCATGGGGGTTAAAGTTGTACTTTGGTACTTTAGGGGCCAATTCTCACATAAGCAAATGACAGTTGTTTAATAATTAATACCTAAGGAACATTTTGCTGTGTTCAACAAAGCATTCATTTTGTGGTACAATAAATAAAGTAAATATTGATTACAGGAAAAACATATGGACCCCAAATTACCAATGTTTCATTAAGAATTAAACTTGCTAATAAGCATGGCAGGACATTATCACGAAATTTTCTAACTTTTGACATCTGAATCACATTAACTTATCAAGGATTGCTGGTCAAAAAAGCCCTGGGTTCAAAAAGCACTTTTCAAAGTCACTTCCACAGATATAAAGTCACACAAATCTATGTGACAAAGGAGATCATACTTGTTTTGGCCCTGCTCTCCCTCCTTCACACACACCCTCTTTATTCTCTCTTCAACTTCTCCTATTTACGAATTTGTATTTAAATGTATTAACAAAACTCTCCATAAACTACCTGCAGCTTTTCATGGTTATAGTGTTACTTAAATTAAGATAAATAAAATTGTAGTCAAAAATTTATTAACCTATCAAATCTCTACATTGTACCATGGGGCAAATTTCTTAAGCAGCTAAAATAGTTCTTTGAAAAAAATAAGAATTTACATAATCACCAGGGATTTGGGTTTTATTCTATATGTAACCTAGATTTTTGGATAATCTCTGTTCGGGTTGCCTATGATGGGAAAAGAGGATGTAGAAATAGAATTGGCAAGACTTGGTATCTTCATATTTCAGTTTTACATACAATCAAAATATAGGCGAAACATCGGTTTCAAGTAATAAAAAAAGATCTTTAGATAATTTATTCTTAATTACAAAGCGGCACATTTGCAATAACATTCCCAGCATATACCAGACTATTAAAAGATTATCTGATATACAAAATAAGGATGCTGTCCTTCTTTTGCAGTGACAATTTGATGTGGTTTTTTTCCCCCTCTGTTGTTGTGCTGTCAGAACTGTGCAACCTGAAAACTGATTAAAACTAGATGTAGTTGAAAATTAAATAAAACCAACTGTACCTAGCACTAAACACTGACAAGAACGCTGTAATTTAACTGGTTTTCTCTCCCAGGTCCAGTAGAGGGAGACTAAGACATCTGGCCTGGTCGTGTAGCGTTTCTGCAAAATTGGGGAGGGGGGGAGCGGAGGCTGTATTTAAATGTCCTGCTGTCAATCAAAGGACACTTCCTACAATCACAGTCACCATATCTGCTCTTACCCGCGAGCGTACTCTCACCCAGATACGACACGAAACGGTGCTCGGGAAACCTGCATCACCTAAAAGTGACCGCAGGCTTTGCCACAAGACCCAAATAAGGACTTTGGGAGCCCAACCTCAACTAGTTTCTTTGTTTAAATGCCTGCGAATCCCTCCCACGCCGGAGTCAAGAGGCTGTGGCGCCGCCCTTTATTAGCCTCACACTTTGATTACAAAACACACGAGTCGGCGGCTCGGCGGCGGAGGCGGCCCAAGCTCTCACAAACGTCAAACCCGAAACACAGGCGGCGGCCGAGGCAGAGGGCGACACTCGCCGCCCCCGCCACCTGACCCGAAATCCCCACTGTCCGGCGAAAGTTCGCCCGCACCAGGCCCCCGGGCGCTGGCCCCGGGCGGCCCGGGTGTCGCCGGCCCCTCGGGCGACGGGAAATTTCACTCTTTGTAAAGTTTGGGCTGCGGCGCGGGGGCGACGCGGGGGGTTGGGGACGAGAGGCTGTCCCTTCGGGCCCCGCTGCCCACTCCATCCGCTCCACCCCCGCCGGGACGGGTTGCGCCGGGGTGGCGGGTGGAGGCCACGACCCGAGCCGCCCCGCCGCCCCGCCCGGGACCCCCGGCCCGAACTTCCGACTGGCATCTTTCAAGTCCCCGAGAGTGCCTCATCTGTTGCTCTGTTTACTCCGCGGAGCCCCGCCGGGCTGGCGCTACCGACGCCCCCGTCTCAGCGCCCCGCGGCCGAGGAAGTTTGATAAAGACCGGGGAAGGGGGCGCGACCGCGACCCGCGGGCGGAGGCGGGGGGAAGGAGGGCAATTTCTGGAGACCCCGGGCCGTGGCCAGCCGGTCGCCGCCCGGAAGGAAGGCGCGGCGGCCGGCCGGGCACGGCGGCCGGCCGGGCGGCGACTCCGGGCCGGGAGCCCCGGGCGGGCGGGGCGGCGGCGGGCTGCGGGTGCGGCGAGGGGCGGCGGGCCGGGCCGGCGCTCCGCCCGCCGCCTCCGCCGGCGCCTACCCCGGCCGCGTCCCTTCGCCCCAGTCTCCCCCTGCCAACTTCTCGGCTGGTCCCCTTTGTTCCCGTTTGTTGTGGCGACTCTTCGCCCGGCCGGGCGATCCCACCAGCCCCCGTAGCCCGCCTGGCGCCCGGCGAGCCCGGGGCCCCGCGCGCCCCGCTGCCCGGGTCGGGGGCTCGGCGCCGGGGCCCCTCGGCGCTCGGCGCGGCGGCCGGGCGGAGGGCGGCGCGGGCCGTCGGAGCGGCGAAGGCGGCGGTTGGCCGGTGGCCGGCGGCGGCGGCGGGGCTAGAGGGGGCTTATTTACCTGCCGTGGAACCAGTCCTTGCAGATATCGCACTCGATCATGAAGCGGTTCACGTCGTACGGTTGCCGGCACACACAGTATACCGGCGGGGGCGGCGGGGGCGCCGAGGCCCGACCCGGAGCCGCTACCGACACGGCTGCCGCGGCGGCTCCAGCTGCTGCTCCCGCGGCCACCGCCGCCGCCGCTCCGGCCATCTTTAAAAAACACACACACGCTCGCTCGCAGCTCCGCTCGCCGACTGGAGCGAGCGCAGCCTCCAGCCAGCGCCGCCTCCTGCAGCAGCCGGAGAAGCAGCCGCGGCGGCGGCGGCGGCGGCGGCGGCGGCGGCGGCGGTGCCTCAGTGCGCGCGCGCGAGGCCACAGCCGGGCGCTTGGTGGCGGGGAGGGGGCCGCGGGCAGCGGGCGGCGGCGCGCGCACGACGCGCGAGGTCCCGGCCCGGCTCCTTCCGGCGCTCCGCGCGGGGCCGTGCGTCTCGCGCACGTCGTCCTGCCGCCGGCGCGCGCGCCGCGCTCCTCTCGCGTCAGCCCAGCGGAGGGACAGGCTGAAGGGCACGCGGGGCGGGGGAGGCGGAGGGAGGCAGAGGCTCCCTGAGGACACGCGCGGTGGCGCGGGGAGCGCGGTCCCGGGAGGAGGACAGCGGGCGCGTGCGAACAGCCGGCTCCGGCGTTTCTGAGTGAACGCAGGGGCCGGGGAAGTTCCTGCGCAGTGAAAAGCGGCGCACGCTGCGTCTGTGCTCTGGCTCTGCGAACCGAGGAAATTAGAGCCCCGCCAGGGCCACCTCCCGACTGGGGGAGAATCTTAAATCAATTAGCAGCCGCCCCGCGACCTCCGTGGGTCCGAGCCTAGGATTAACGGCACAGCGAGCAGGTTATGCCCTGCTGTGGGGCAGGAGTGTGCTGGGGAGTCATTCAAACTTCCAAAACGTCCCACCCGAATTCCCACCGACCGGCCAGGAAATTAGTGTTGATGGAACCACTGGTGGGTGAAGGAGGTTGTTCCCAAGAGGAATTCATTTAATGGCTGTGAGCCGAGAGGGACCAGCCTTGAAATGTGGGTGGAGGAAGGACCGGAGAGGAACCCGGCATGTTTATAAACAACACGACTTAGATGCGAATATTTTCAAGTTCCCAGTTTGGAAGATAAGGATAAAATTCTAAATGACAGTGACACCTCGGAAAGGGACTACTACAAAAACCAGATAATACGGTACTTGGCACATAATTAGGCCACTAATAAAATATATTTGAATGAAAGATGAGATTGGTAAGAATAAAAACAGCTAACACATTTCGAATAAAAATAGATTGCCTTGTTATAATTACGCGAATTGGAAGGGATGTTAAGAATTATGGAATCACAGAACATTGTAAATCAACTATACTTCAATAAAATTATATATATATATATATATATATATATACATGCATATATATAGGAATTATGGAATCAGATATTTGTAGCTAAATTTCGCAAGCATTTCTGTCGTTGGTAAAATCCCTATAGCTCCCGTCTCATTCAGCCCCAGGCAGAGAGAACCACTGATCTAGTCTAGCCTTTTTTTTTTTTTTTTTTACTTATTTATTTTTGGCAGCGCTGGGTCTTCGTTGCTATGCGCGGGCTTTCTCTAGTTGCGGCGAGCGGGGGCTACTCTTTCGTTGCGGTGCGCGGGCTTCTCACTGGGGTGGCTTTTCTTTGTTGCGGAGCATGGGCTCTAGGCGTGCGGGCCTCGGTAGTTGTGGCATATGGGCTCAGTAGTTGTGGCTTGCAGGCTCAGTAGTTGTGGCGCACGGGCTTAGTTGCTCCGCGGCATGTGGGATCTTCCCGGACCAGGGCTCGAACCCGTGTCTCCTGCATTGGCAGGCAGATTCTTAACCACTGCGCCACCAGGGAAGTCCCTAGTCTAGCCTTTTTATGATTGAGGAAAGTAATTAACTTGCCTAAAATCTGAAATCTGGTCTTGAGCTAAAGTTTTTAAGTGTCTTGGTTCTACAACCGGTCCTTTTTCTACCACACCATTGCTTGTCACATATTTTGCAGGAAAAGAAATAATTGGAAGTCAGAGTTGACCACAGAGGGAATGAGTTCGAAACATATTTCTACTGGTGAAAAAAGAAAAGTTACTGTAACTCTGGCATATGTTTAGAGGCATCCTGGATTCAGGTAGTGAAAAGAGCCTTACATTCAGACCCTGCTTTGTAGAAGCTGTGTGACCTTGGGCAAGTCACTCCATTTCTCTTGAATTAGATCCTTGAAGATCTCCTCAAAGAAAAATTATAGATAATAATATATTCCTTAACTACCTCACAGAGGCTTTATCATAAGCAGAAGAGATCATGTATTTTTAAAAGTACACTGTAGAGGATGTGTGTTGTCATGGAAGAGCAGGCAGTGAAAGCTATCATGTTGGAGTTGGGGTGAGAAGGGACACACAGGGACGTGGCCTGGTAGGGGGTGTTCTCAATGCTGGAAGGGCCGCCTGGCCCTGGGATATCACCGTAGGTGGAGTGAGGAGGGTAGCCAAGCAGAGCAGGAGGCGGCAGTGGTGATGGGAGGTTGGTTATGAACAAGAGGATTGATCCAGTGAGCAAATATATTAAGGAAAGTGGGAGCCAATTTCTCACTGTTGAGGAAGAGATTACAAATATAGAAAGAAACTTAGAAGGAATCTTTCGGTAGTGAACTGGTAATGGAGCTATCAATCTATTTCTATTTATAGAAATAAATATAGGTGTGTAAGTACCTGCACACTCTGTCCACTGAGAGGGTCTGGGGCACAACGAAATGATGAGTATATCTAGCCCAGATCTTGCCTGCTAAACACCATTTTTCTTCTTGGCAAAACGGCTGATTCCGGGACTGGAGAAGAGAAGTACAGGGTGAGACTAGAGGCCCTAGTTGTGCCAGAAAAAAAGGGCATGTGCAAAGAATAATGGGGCATGTCAAAAGGACACAGGCCAACTTGTGTCCCAAATCTGGGACAAAATAAAAAATAATAATGTATTGAAACACATTGAATAACATAGGAAACCATACAGATGTAAATAACATAAATTGAAAGATTGAAAAGGATTGGAATATTTACAAAGTTTCAAAGTATGTCCCCACAAAATTCTTACTAATTACAAAGAGGATTAAAGTAACTTTACAGTGGAGAAGTCTGGCAAGCACCATCTTAATCAAGCGATCAAGGGCCATCAGTCATGGGACAAATCAGAATCAGGCACCACCTGATAGGATCCAGTGAGGATGTTAGCATCACTTCTGTGTATTTTCGCCTGGTCCACTGAGTTGAGTCTCCAGTTTGGAAACACAGCTAGTTTCAAAGGCACATCAAAAAATCAGCAAGAATAAGAATACTATAAGGCATACAAATCTGTAAGGAAAGGTTAGAAAATTGTAAACACAGAGATGTGACCTTGAGAAGAAAAGAATGAAGGCTGAATAATGCCAAAATTTTAGTGACAATCTCCACGCCTAGTAATTAAGAGCATGTGTTTGGATTCCACAATCTACTATCTCTGTGACAACTTACTAACTGTTGGGTTTTAGTTTTCTCATTTTAAGGGGTGATAAGAATATCTACCTCACACAGTTAGGTGCATTAAACGAGATAACAAAATGCAGGTCACAATTCTTAGTACATAGTAACCCATATAGCTATTAGCTATAATTATGAGTAATTATTTTACTTGTTTATTAATAATAATAAGACCAAAGAGCACCTAGAAAGTTAGGAGGGAAGGCTAGGACAGTATTATTACAAAAAGGGGGAAGAGAATTTCAGAAAGAAAATATCCTGTGGGAGGGATACATTAGGAGATTGGGACTGACACATACACACTACTATATATAAAATAGATAACAAATAAGAACCTACTGTATAGCACAGGGAACTCTACTCAATACTCTGTTATGGCCTATATGGGAAAAGAATCTAAAAAGAGAGTGGATATATATATATGTATAACTGATTCACTTTGCTGTACACCTGAAATTAACACAACAATGTAAATCAACTATACTCCAATAAAAAATTTAAAAAAAAAATCTTGAGGAGAGACACGCAGCTCCATGCCAGCATTGGTTGGTAACGACTGTGGGGATACCTCTGCCTTTCTCCTTTGCAGGTACTCTGGTATCTACCATACATCTTCCTTAATTTTCATATCAAATCGAAGTCACTCTGTGGATTGTTTTTAACACTCCACTTGTCCATAAACCCTCATTTCTCTAAAAAGAAATGTTTGCTCCAGCCTAACACCTCTGCTTCCCACTACTACCAATACTGGTCTATCTCCATGACCATGTCTGCTATTCCCTTGCTCAGTATTCCCTCTCCTTCCTTTTTATTCAAAACACTGTTCATGACTTCTCTGGTGGCACAGTGGTTAAGAATCTGCCTGCCAGGACAGGAGTAAAGATGCAGACATAGAGAATGGACTTGAGGACACGGGGAAGGGTAACGGTAAGCTGGGACAAAGTGAGAGAGTGGCATGGACTTATATATACTACCAAATGTAAAATAGATAGCTAGTGGGAAGCAGCCGCATAGCACAGAGACAGCTCGGTGCTTTGTGACAGCCTAGAGGGGTGGGAAAGGGAGGGTGGGAGAGAGGGAGGAGATATGGGGATATATGTATATGTATAGCTGATTCACTTTGTTATAAAACAGAAACTAACACACCACTGTAAAGCAATTATACTCCAATAAAGATGTTAAAAAAAGAAAAAAAAAAAAGAATCCGCCTGCCAGTGCAGGGGACACTGGTTCAAGCCCTGGTCTGGGAAGATCCCGCATGCCGCGGAGCAACTAAACCCATGCACCACAACTACTGAGCCTGCGCTCTAGAGCCCCGTGAGCCACAACTTCTGAGACTGCGTGCCACAACTACTGAAGCCCACGCATCTACAACCCGTGCTCTGCAACAAGAAGCCACAGCAATGAGAAGCCCGCGCACCGCAATGAGAAGCCCGCGCACCACAATGAGCAGTAGCCCCTGCTCACCACAACTAGAGAAAGCCCACGTGCAGCCACGAAGACCCAACGCAGCCAAAAATAAAAATTAATTAATTAATTTAAAAAACAAACAAAAAAGAAAACTGTTCAAAACCCGCCTTCTCAGTGCTCTGATTCTACCATGTTCCTTTCTTTATTTTTTTAAATTTTTATTTATTTATTTTTGGCTGCATTGGGTCTTCGTTGCTGCACACGGGCTTTCTCTAGTTGAGGCAAGGGGGGCTGCTCTTCATTGAGGTGCGCGGGCTTCTTATTGCGGTGGCTTCTCTTGTTGCAGAGCACAGGCTCTAGGCACGCAGGCTTCAGTAGTTGTGGAGCATGGGCTCAGTAGTTGTGGCTCGCAGGCTCTAGAGCCCCGGCTCAGTAGTTGTGGCACACGGGCTTAGTTGCTCCACGGCATGTGGGATCTTCCTGGACCAGGGCTCGAACCCATGTCCACTGCACTGGCAGGTGGATTCTTAACCACTGTACCACCAGGGAAGTCCATACCATGCTCCTTTCTATAAGTAAAATTTAATTTGCTATTACTTGTGTACTCCTCAGGTCTTCAGTCAGTGCCTATACTTTTTTTTTCCTAGAGGATATTTACTTTTCTTCTTACAGATTCAGAAAGAGAAGGAGCTTGTTTCCGAAACGCTATCCATACTTGAAGAAAAAACAGAATCATTAGAAAAAAATGTTAACGAAAGAAAGGAAATGGTAGAGTATTTAGCTGTAGATCTGGTCATTTCTTTGGTGAAGAAAGTTATAGACTTTTGGCCTATGCAATGTAATTTGGGGATCCTGAAAGAAATTACCCACCCCAAGTGGTTTTCTTTATCGGTCTGCCGGGGTGCATAAAATTCCCACTTTTACAGTCATCCCTTCAAGGTGGGGTAGAGGGTCCTGAGCAAATATAGATATACCAAGTGTGAGAGGTATCCCACTGATGGTAATTTCTGTGGAACACTAACACTCACACTAAGAAATATTCTGGGGGTGTGATGAATTGGGAGATTGGGATTGACATGTATACACTGATGTGTATAAAATGGATGACTAATAAGAACCTGCTATATAAAAAAATTAATTAAATAAAATTCAAAAATTAAAAAAAAAGAAATATTCTGGGGACTGAAGGTTTCCATAGTCAAGTAAGTTTGGACAAGGCTACATACTGTGACTTCTGCAGTTAAAAGAAAAAAAAAGAAAGAAAAATCTGGAGCCTGTGTAATTTTGACTCTGCATCTCCCAAAATCATTTGACCTCTTAATGTGTTGAAGTTTTCTTTTCTCATAATACCTATTAATGTCCCACAGAACAAACGTATTCTGGGAACGCTACCTTGAACCACTGACATGTATTAAATGATAGTGGTTTGCTCTTGTGTAGCACTTTATGCTACTTGATCCTCACAAGAGCCTGTTCATCAGATTAACTAGAGTAAGCAGGGAACAGCCTGCTTAAAGTTGTAGGAGAAGATAGAAAATTTGATTTTACGGAGCTGAAGGGAAGAGGAAATGACTGGTTAGAAAACATCACCCGGACTTCTCTGGTGGTGCAGTGGTTAAGAATCCGCCTGCCAATGCAGGGGACATGGGTTCGAGCCCTGGTCCAGAAAGATCCCACATGCCGCGGAGCAACCAAGCCCGTGCGCCACGGCTACTGAGCCTGCGCTCTAGAGCCCAAGAGGCACAACTACGGAGCCCTCCTGCCGCAACTACTGAAGCCCGCGCACCTAGAGCCCGTGCTCCACAACAAGAGAAGACACCGCAATAAGAAGCCCGCGCACCACAACGAAGAGTAGCCCCTGCTCTCCGCAAGTAGAGAAAAAAACCCGCGCGCAGTAATGAAGACCCAACACAGCCAAAAATAAATAAATAAAATAAATAAATTTAAAAGGAAAAAAAAGAAAACATCACCCAAGGAGACTAGATCTTAAAGAGGAATGGTGCTGGGAGGAAGGAGCGCAGGGTCCCGGGAGAGAAGGCAGGACCCCAGCACACAAAGCTCGGCAGCTGTGTTGACAGTCAGCCTGATTTTCTTTGCTTCTGCCCCAGGAGCTGGGGAAAATTCTAAACTGATGGCCCAGTTTAAGAAGTTATTAAAGGAAACTGTCAACATGTTGAACGCATTCAGTCAACATGCAAATTTAAGAATAAAACAGTGATGAGAAAGTGGTATAAATGAAGGCAAAGCAGATAAGTGACATTAGTAAGGAAAACGAATCAAAAATGTAGCCTGACATTACATACCTTCTGAAGGGATACAGTATAAAGTACACAGCTTCACTTATGAAGTATTCTTGCTAAAAATGTTTAACCTGAATGTAATTAAGCCATTAGACTTAACTTCCGGTTTATAGGAAATTCAGGAGATAGAGCAGCAAGTTGCAAGATACCACAGGGAATTAACACCCATCCAATATGTGAAACCTTCCACAAGACAACTGGCTTAGCCTCTTTAATAAGGTGTCATTAAGAAAAAGGGAGGGGAAGGGCTTCCCTGGTGCCTCAGTGGTTAAGAATCCACCTGCCCATGCAGGGGACACGGGTTCGAGCCCTGGTCCGGGAAGATCCCACATGCCGCGGAGCAACTAAGCCCGTGCTCCACAACTACTGAGCCTGCGCTCTAGAACCCACGTACCACGACTACTGAGCCTGCGCTCCACAACTACTGAAGCCCGCGCGCCTAGAGCCCGTATTAAAAAAAAAAAAGGAAAGGAAAAAGGGAGGGGAACAGGAGAGAGGAGGAACACTGTTTTAGATAAAAGTCTTAAGAAAATAACCAAATATAAATAGATAGGTAGATAGATGATGGATGATAGATAGATAAAGGACATATTACTCAGCCATAAGAAAGAATGAAATAATGCCACTGCAGCAACATGGATGGACCTAGAGATTATTATACTAAGTGAAGTAAGCCAGACAGAGAGAGACAGATATCATATGATATCGCTTTATATGTGGAATCTAAAAAAAAAAAAGATACAGATGAACTTACAGAACAGAAATAGATGACAGGCATAGAAAACAAACTTATGGTAATCAAAGGAGAAGGGATAAATTAGGAGGTTGGGATTAATAGATACACACTACTGTATATAAAATAGATAACCAACAAGGACTGTATAGATTAGGGAACTATCCTCAGTATTTTGTAATAAACTATAAAGGAAAAGAATCTGAGAAACAATATATATATACATATATCTGAATCACTTTGCTGTACACCTGCTGTACACAACATTGTAAACCAACTATACTTCAACAAAAAGAACAGAAAATGGGCTTCCCTGGTGGCGCAGTGGTTGAGAGTCCGCCTGCCGAGGCAGGGGACACGGGTTCGTGCCCCGGTCTGGGAAGATCCCACATGCCGCAGAGCGGCTGGGCCCGTGAGCCATGGCTGCTGAGCCTGCGCATCCGGAGCCTGTGCTCTGCAGCGGGAGAGGCCACGACAGTGAGAGGACCGCGTACTGCAAAAAAAAGAAAGGAAAATAACTAAATATAATTTATGAACTTTGATCCTGATTCAAAAAAATCTAGAAAATACAGTTTGGGGGATAATTGGGGACATCTTAATATAACCTGGGTATTAGATGACATTAAGTATACATTAATTTTCTTTGCTGTGTTACAGTATTGTGGTTTGTAAAAGAATGTCCTTATTTTTAGGAGACACATGATAAGGCTTGAAAGGTAAAGCATTATGATGTCAGCATTTGCTTTGAAAGGCTCAGCAAAAAAAGAGGAAAAGAAAGATGGAGATGAATGAAGCAAATACAATAATATTAACAATTGCTGAATCTAGGTAATGATGTGTATATGAGTGTTCGTGGTACTAGCCTTTCAGCTTTTCTGTATTTTTATAATTTTCCATAAGTTTAAAAGTCTAACCTTTCCTGAGTCTGTTCTGAAGTTAAATAAATGATATTTTTGTAGTGGATAATACCTTCTAGAGTTACACCTGCCTTTCATAAATCAAAGTGCTATGGGACTATTATTTTGTTTAAGCTTCACAACCCAAAGGGTTATGAAATAAGAGGTAGAATTTGACCCTTCTAAAGAGGAGTAGGGAGGGGCGCCTTTTACAGAGAAAGTTTCCTAAATGCTCCTGACGCTGTGTCCCCACCACTCCATCCCTTGTCTAATGAGAGATGATGTTACTCACAGGCGTGTGCCCCACATATTGATAACCACTCTGTTAGACTAGTCTCCATACAAAAACCTCCACGTGTGGGACTCCCCTGGTGGCGGAGTGGATAAGACTCTGTGCTCCCAATGCAGGGGGCCCGGGTTCGATCCCTGGTCGGGGAACTAGATCCCACATGCATGCCACAACCGAGTTTGCATGCCACAATGAAGGAGCCCACCTGCCACAACTAAGGAGCCCACATGCCACAACTAAGGAAGTCCATGAGCCACAAATAAAGAACCCACCTTCTGCAACTAAGACCTGGTGCAACTAAATAAATAAATGTATATATTTTGTTTGTTTGGTTGGTTTTTGGTTTTTTTTTTTCTTTTTTGTGGTATGCGGGCCTCTCACTGTTGTGGTCTCTCCTGTTGCGGAACCCAGGCTCCGGACGCGCAGGCTCAGCGGCCATGGCTCACGGGCCCAGCCGCTCCACGTCATGTGGGATCTTCCCGGACCAGGGCACGAACCCGTGTCCCCTGCATCGGCAGGCGGACTCTCAACCACTACACCACCAGGGAAGCCCAATAAATAAATATTTTTTTAAAAAAAGAAAAGCTCCATCTGTGCCCCATTCTAACCATGAGGAAAAACATCAGGCAAAGCATTCTACAAAATACCTGAGCAGTACTCCCCAAAACTGTCAAGGTCATGAAAAACAAGAAAAGCCTGAGAAACTGTCTCAGCCAAGAGGAGCCTAAGGAAACATGACAATTAAATGTATTGTAGTGTGCTAGATGGGATACTGGAAAAGAAAAAGGACATTAGGTTAAAACTAAGGAAATATGAATAAACCATGAGGTTTAGTTAATTCTGATGCATCAATATCAGTTTGTTAATTGTAGCAAATGTATTGTACAAGTGGAGGATGTTAAAAATAGGGGAAACTTGGTACCTGAGTATGGGAATTCTATATTATCTTCTCAATTTTTCTGTAAATTTAAAACTTCTTTCAGGGGCCTAGAGCTTAGAGCTATCCCATAATCACAAATGCTTTGGATTTGTTATTATTTTGGTCTATCAAAAAGCTCTTGTGGGGCTTCCCTGGTGGCGCAGTGGTTGAGGGTCCACCTGCCGATGCAGGGGACACAGGTTCGTGCCCCGGTCCGGGAAGATCCCACATGCCGCGGAGCAGCTGGGCCCGTGAGCCATGGCCACTGAGCCTGCGCGTCCAGAGCCTGTGCTCCACAACAGGAGAGGCCACAACAGTGCGAGGCCCACGTACTGCCAAAAAAAAAAAAAAGCTCTTGTGTACATTACCTACAAAATCTGCATGTTTCAATTACCAACCCATCTACTAAAAAATAGTTACAGAGGACACTAGATCATGGTTTCCCATTCTGAGTTCTTTGGTACTTCGATGCAGTTGGAGAAGATGCACCTGTTGGGATGAGCAACATGTTATTAATAATGATTCAGTCTGGAAATTTATGCATGTCTGGGTCTGTGGCATTGTGTACTTGTTATTAGCTCGAGAGGTTGGCAACATTTTAAACTATTTATTCATCCATTCATTTATTATTGAGTGTCTACTCCATACGTCTGGCAGTTGCTAAGAACACAAGAATAAAAGACACATCCCCTGTCCTCAGTGGGCTCTTACCATAAAAGAGATGAACAAGTAAATATAAAATTCTAACATAATATGCTAAGAGTTTTGATGGAGAAAAGCACGAAGAGCTGTGGCAGCACATAGGAAGGACATCTAATCTGGACTGGGATTGATCAGGGAATGTTTAGTCCAAAAGGACAGACAAATATTGAAAGAAATTCTATGTCCTTCACCATCCTTATTTATGAAATAGTAAAAATTTTAACTTTCCAAGCAGTATAAAGAAGTTTCACTCCCACCTCAAGTAGAAGTGGGAGGTGTGTGTGTATGTGTATATATATATATATATATATATATATATATAGATAGATAGATAGATAGATATATAGATAAATATATACATGTTTTTGGTTTTTCAGGTGATAAGAAGCAAACCAAATAATCAAGATAGTACTTACTAGTAATGAGGCTGGGATGTGTACCTTTAAAGGGGACTGAATGAGAGGTAGTGGCAAAATGTCTTGTATATAACACCACCACCAAACATTTATTAAGCATTCAAGGTGGTGTGTTTAGCAATACTCTAAGTATAAAGAGAAAGTTAATAAATAGGAAAATTTGATAAATAGAGAATTATGGACACGTTCTTCTTTTTTTTTTTAGTCATGCCACACGGTTTGCAGGATCTTAGTTCTCCAACCAGGGATTGAACCTGCACCCTCCGCAGTGAAAGCACCAAATCCTAACCACTGGACCACCAGGGAATTCCCCAGTGGACAACTTCTTAATAAATTTTGTTTGCATCCTTATTTCAGGGGTGATTCCTCCTTGTTCCTGATTGATGCAATTAGCAGTCACTCCTAATGATCAATAAACAAATATTTTTAAAATGCAAAGAATCTCTTTCAAATTGAACCCAAATGACAAGTAATTCTTTTGTGACCTGAAAATTGCAGCATGAATATATATGTAATAAGTTTGGATATTGTTCATTGTCTTTGAATTCTTCATATATGACTTATAAATCTTTTGCCTATGGAAAACTAATTTACAACCTATTAAGTCTGTAGATTTAGTTAAATTGTGAGTCCTGCCTCAAGTTTATTGCCTCACATATTTATTCTTTTATAGGTTGTAATTAAGAAATTAACATTAAAGCCAAAATGGGTTTTAAATTTTAGTTTTGTTTTCTAATTGCACAAATGCTACAAAACACTACTAAATAATTTGCTTCATAGTATTAGAGATAGGGTTTAGAATTCCCAGCTATCTTTTCCTTAAGTACTTAAAAATAGGAATTAATGTATAATCAGCCTGAATATTCAGGGCCAGTCATGGGAAAGAAGCTTATATTCTCTTATGTTTGAGGAAAAGTTTGAGGAAAAAATAGCTTTAAAGATGATTTTTAACAAAAATACTAAAAAGCATTACCTTAGAAAAGGATTACCTGCAGAAACAAAAGTAAGTTTGGTTAATAAGATTTTACTGAGGTCTGTTTCATATAAGGCAGTATACTGGATGCCATGATGAAAATGAAAGAAATGTATAAATGGTTCCTGTTTTAAGAAACTTATAATTTACAAGAGGAAAAAAATAGTGAGCAAAGAGTTAATCATGTGGTACACAGGCAGCCCTGAAAATCCAAGATTTTCAAAGGACCTGGTGAAAAGAACATTCAGTCAAGAACAAACACAGAATTTCAGCACAGATTTGTATAAAAGCTGTGAGGAAGACCAAAGCCTAGGATGAGCTGGGCCTTGCCAAAAGAAATTCAGGACAACTAAAAGGACTCTTTAATCTATATTTAGAGTGAGAAAAAGAACAAGGAAGGTGTAGGCATGATGGTAGGGGCGGATGGCGTAATATTGACAGATGATAAAGCAAAATTCTCAACATCTATTTAATTTTCATCTCTTATCAGAAGATGTCTTTGGAGCTAGAAAATAGTCTCTGCCAAAAAAAAAAAAAAGAGTGGTATGTGAAACTATGTATGGGTTTGACCCACTTATTTGTAGCAGCATGGGAAGATTAGAAAGGTTCTCTATTTTAAACTAGATTTAGCTTATTGAGTGGGCCAGAGGGAAGTATCAAAGTACAGGAGAGGCGGAGGCAGGTGGTTCTAGAGACACAGATCCAGGTGCAGACGCACGAAGGATCAGTTTATCCACCGGAAATGGGAAAACCAGATGACAATGCAAAGAAAGCTGTTGGTGGTAGGACCAGAAAGACAAGGTAGCAGAGAATGGAATCTAGAGCTAGTATTTATAAACATATAAAACAATCTTAATGAGAGTAGTATTTTGATCCTTGGACTTTTCTAATGTGGAAAATAGGACAATTGCTAAGGCTATGCTGCTAGCAAGAGGAACAGGTGAGATTTGACCCCAGGTCCATATGACTTCACAGTCTCTTTCCTCTGTATGCTGAAGATGGCCCAATAATATGGAATCCGAAGGATAATAAACTTAAAAATCAAAGGCACCCATTGGCATCAAGGAAGTCTGTGAGCAGCTATGAGGGCTCCTGTCTTGGGACTGGAGTTTAGGGGTTGGGTGACTTTCTTGGGGCAAAGAGACTGGCAGGAAGAAAGTTAGGTACTAGGCCTATGTGATCTTGGATATATCAAAAGCATGACCTGTCACAGGGACTAGGACAGAGGCCAGGAATTAGAAATACAATTCAAGGAAGGGTGACTTGTTGCTGAGCTGCTTAAGTACTTCCTACTAAGATGCATGCCACCGGGAGAATGGTAAAGGGAAATCCCAGGGTTGTAACTGAGCAGAAGGCCAGGAGAGCAATCTGTCAGATGAGAAAGGAGGACAGAAGGACAGGAAGACAAGAGGAAGGTTTCCAGGGACTAAAAAATAATGAAACTGACAGATTGCTTGAAATGATCTTTTTTTTGCGGTACGCGGGCCCCTCACTGCCGCGGCCTCTCCCGACGCGGAGCACAGGCTCCGGACGCGCAGGCTCAGCGGCCATGGCTCACGGGCCCAGCCACTCCGCAGCATGTGGGATCTTCCTGGACTGGGGCACGAACCCGTGTCCCCTGCATTGGCAGGCGGACTCCCAACCACTGCGCCACCAGGGAAGCCCTGAAATGATCTTTTTAACATTAGAAAAAAAACCTGATGGTAGACATAGTGGCTCACTGGGGCCAATTAAAATGAATGAATAAGCACTTAGAAAATAAGCAAATTAAAATAGAAGTTTACTTATTTATTTATTTTTAATTTATTTTTTTTTGGTTGCTCTACGCAGCTTGTATGTTACTAGTTCCCCGACCAGCAATTGCACCCGGGACCTCAGCAGTGAAAGCGCGGAATCCCAACCACTGGACCTCAGGGGAGTTACCAAGTTGATTTTAACCTTAGGACAAACTAAAGTTGTAAGAGAAAGGAAACAATCAGAGTACACTATGGGGTTCTATAGTGAATCCTATTTAAACTCTGATTATTGTTTTGTTTTTTTTTTGTTTTTTTGTTTTGTTTTGTTTTTTTCTTTTTGCGGTATGTGGGCCTCTCACTGTTGTGGCCTCTCCCGTTGCGGAGCACAGGCTCCGGACGCGCAGGCCCAGCGGCCATGGCTCACGGGCCCAGCCGCTCCGCGGCATATGGGATCCTCCCAGACCGGGGCACGAACCCGTATCCCCTGCATCGGCAGGCGGACTCTTAACCACTGCGCCACCAGGGAGGCCCTGATTATTGGTTTTTTAAAATTGTAATATAACTGTACTGAGAAGATGGAGAGAATAGAAGAGGGGGAGGATGGGTTGAAAGAGCTAAATCCCCAATAACAATAACAGGAAGTCAATAGGTAATGTCCAAAATTGATAAATAGTCATATAAGTATTTTATTTAGAAATATGGAGTTAAATAACAGAAAAGTGGTTAAAAGAGTTCAAAGTAGTTGCCAGTAGAGAATGGGCCTGGGTGGCATGGAGGTGGGGAGCAAAGGTGTAGCAATGATAGCAGAGGACTGCTTTTTTCACCGTAAGTCATTTCGTACTATTTGATTTATCACTTATATCCTTGTATTATTATGAAAAAATTGCTAACTTTTTAAAGCAGGTGGGATTTGATTGGCTGAAAAAGGGAAAGGGGAACCACACCCAAACTAATTGTGGATCTTCCCAAGAAAGCTTCAGAGAAGCTTCAAGCTCTAGTCAATATATTTAAAGACAAGGAGTGAGCCATGGGACAATCATCGGGATAACTCATTAAAGAACTTTTGAACCACCTGGAACAGGTGTACCCTCCCCTTTCCTCCTCAGAAACAGAGTTGCTGGCAGCAGCAGCTTTGCCCTAGGCCAATAGTTGTCAGACTACTGGGCTTGTTTTCAGGCTTGTTAAAACCCAGATTGCTGAGCCTCACCCCCAAGAGTTTCAGTAGGTCTAGGGTGGGGCAGAGAATTTGCATTTCTAACAAGTTCCCAGGTGATGTTTAGGCTGCTGCTGGTCTGGTACCACCCTGAGAACCCCTGATCTAGGCAGAAGCTAAAACTGCTCTCTAAAGAAAGTGGGCAGCATGCCTAAGGAGGGCTCCTAATAAGGGTACTGAGGGCTGGGAGAGAAATGCAGCAGGGCTTAGGTAACTCCAGGCCTCCACAACAGAAGCCAGGAAAAAGAAGGCAGAGAAGGAGTAAAAGATAAGGATAGAAATACACTGAGCTGCTATTTTCCCAGAATAAAGCCCTTCCTCCTTTGATAATTGAGAAGTCCCCCAACCTGCGGGCCTGATACTCACAGACCTGATCTGAATGCCTGTAAACACTCCCTGGCCCACCTACCTAAAACTCACACAGTAAGGGCTCCCATTCAAGGAAGAACCATGTGGATAAATTGCAGAAAAAGCCCAAACCAGCTCATACTAATAAAGAGAAATGTGTATTATAAATGTGAAGGGACAAAAAGGCATGTGAGGAAAATCAGTAGCGTAAAACAGAAGGACTAATGTGGAGAACAAACACACAAAGAAACAACAACTCACCCCAGAGGAAGCATAATTCAGGAACACAAGAGAAATACACCTTTTTCTTAATTCTAATGAGTAGCCTCAGAGAAAGTTGAGAGCAAATTTCAAGAAAAAAGAGCAAGCTGCTATGAAAAAGGAGCCTTCATAGCTGCTTCAGAATTCCTCACAGAGTTTGAGGAACCTGAAAATTATGACTACTAGAGTAAAAGAAAAAAAGCGAAGGAGTGAAATAATGAATGAACAAAGCTAAAGGCCAAATTAGTGACCTGGAAGATAAACCTAAGGACATCTCCCAGAACATAATGCAAAAAAGACAAGCAAATAGGAGATACGCGAGGGAAATTGAGACATAGAAGATGAAGAAAGTCCAATATTTATCAAATGGAAGTTCTTCAAGGAAAAAAAGAAAGGGGGGGGGGAATCAAAGAAACAATAAGGAGAAAATCCCCTAAGCTTAGGAATGAAATGAATTATTTCAGATTAAAAGGGCCCACTGAATGCCAAAGCAAAGCAGTTATATTTTCACCAAGGGGCACCTCCACAGGGAGGTGCCCCTTGGTGAAAATCCAGAATAAAATTCAGATTAAAATTTATGTATGTATGTATTTATATTCAAAATTTCTAGAAAGAGAAAGCATGTTACCTGCCAAGGAATAAGAATCAGTCTGACTTCAGACTTATCAACATGGCTAGATGCTTGAATGTCTTCTAAGTGGGTCCAGCTTCATAATTTGTAGGGCTCAGAGAAAATGAAAATGTGGCATTCCATAAAAAATTATTAAGAATTTCAAGATGGTGACAGCAGAGACTTAAACCAAACGAAGGCCCTTTTAAGCACAGAGCCTCATTAATCTGTGCTTCCTTTATTTCAGGCCATTCTCGGCTTCCAATGCTTGTTGTATTTCATGCCACTCTCTTTCTTGGGGTGGACAGGTCTCATGCCAGTGAAGGCAGCCCTGCTTCCAGGTTCTGAGAAGCAAAGACTTTGAACCTAAAATCCTATACTCAGCCAAACTGTCAATTAAGTAGAAGTGCAAAAAGATGTTTTTGGACTTGTAAGAATTTAGAAAATTTGACACCTACCCTATGTAAAAAAAGTATCTGAGTAGTTTTCAAAAACAAACAAACAAACAAAAAACAAAAAACAGAAACAAAAACCCCAGAGCTTCCAGAAAAACAAATCAAGGACTCCAAGAAATACAGTGGTTTGAAATACCAGAAACAGTGTTACCTGAGAATGACCTAGAAGTAAAGGAAGTTTAAAAAATAGGGGATACATTAGGCATTGATGCATAAATGATTTTTCTTTAAGCTTCAAAGATTTAATGACATTGGATTACATTCCTTCCCTACAGAGCCAATCATTGTTGGTTCAGTGATGAATAATATTTAAATAATTATAATATTGTAATGGCTTTTTAAATGATTTTTATTTTTAGAATCAATCTATAGTCAAAACACAGAAAACTTTACCTATGGTCACAGAATGTAAATATTTTAAATCTTGACAATGGAAAAAGAAGTCTATAAAGAAATGAGAGGCAGATGAGAAAAGAAAGGAAATGAAAGTGTGCAAGTTTCTTCATCTATCAGCAGAGAGTCAGTAGGATCTGCCTGAATTTGATAAACCCAGAAATAAAGGTTTTAGTATTTTATGTGAAGTTGTAAGATATCCCACAGAAGAACTGAAGAACTGAAATAACATATCTAACAAAAACTAGTTAGAGAAAGTAGGCAGCATTATAGACGTGTTAAATTCTTCATTTGCACAGCAAGGAATTAGTAGATACTTTCTACATTGATAAATCAAGAAAGAAAGTCATAAACAAATTATCTGGGGTTCTGTAATAACCACAATAAAACGTAAAACAGAAAATCTTCACAATGGGGGCTTCTAAGGAGTGAGTCTGAGGGATCCGTTTGGGGAAGGGAATGTGATGTTTATTTTCCATCTTATACTTTTATTTTATACTTTTCTGGATTGTTCTAATTTTGCTATGTGCATGCATTGTTTCTATAATTACAAGTCAGTTAAGCAAAAAAAAGAGGCAACGAGAGAGAGGGGGATCATTAGCAGCCATTACTGCTTGAACTTATCTTTCTTTCCTGGTTACTAGACTGGTAGATCACAGGAACTCACTACCACCATGTCCCACCCCCTCTTCTAGGAGCCAGGGGTGTAGCAGTGAACTTTAAAATTAAAACAAAACAAGTAACTGTCCTCATGGAACTTGCATCCTAGTGTAGGAAGCTGACATCCTAGGTGATAAGGTCTAAATAAACTTCAATTAAGGAAAGGCCAAGGGGATAACTGGGTGGTAGTTTTGGATTGAGGGAAGGCCTCATGAGAAAGTGACTAAATGACTAAGACGTGAAAGTGATGAGGGACTGGTCATCTGGCTACCTGGGGAAAGCATTCCAGACAGAAGAGCTAGTACAAAGGTCCTAGGGCAGGAATACACCCTGTAAGTTCCAGGAACAGCAAGGAGACCAGAGTGGCTGGAGTGGAGAAAGCAAAAGGGAGTG
Organism: Mesoplodon densirostris; assembly: GCF_025265405.1. NCBI lineage: Eukaryota > Metazoa > Chordata > Mammalia > Artiodactyla > Ziphiidae > Mesoplodon > Mesoplodon densirostris. The sequence continues at coordinate 100,284,341 of NC_082669.1, forward strand.
TTGTGGGGGCAAGAATATGAGAGAGGAAAGGGGATAGGAGCTAATACACCGTCAAAGTTTCCTTCTAACTATATGGGGCATTTATAATTCTATAAACTGCATTATCAAGCATATTCTTGACAGGCAAGAACTATCACTTCAGGGCCTCCCTGGTGGCGCAGTGGTTGAGAGTCCGCCTGCCGATGCAGGGGACGCGGGTTCGTGCCCCGATCCCGGAGGATCCCACATGCCGCGGAGCGGCTGGGCCCGCGAGCCATGGCCGCGGAGCCTGCGCGTCCGGAGCCTGTGCTCCGCAACGGGAGAGGCCACAGCAGTGAGAGGCCCGCGTACAGCAAAAAAAAAAAAAAAAAAAAAAAAAAAAAAAACAAAAACAAAAAACTATCACTTCAACTAGGCATTGATGAGAACCAAATCACCTGTGTACAAATTTATATGCCTGATGAGTGAAAGAGTTTTCCAGACTAGCTTCTGGCTCCATACATTTAAAAACCTAGTTTCTCCTCCTTTATTCACGTTTCATATCAAATTACTAATTCTAACCCTGCATCTTCCTGACATGAAACATGGTGAATCAACAAAGTGGGCAGTGGGAGTGTACCTGGTTCACAGTCGTGTGATGAAGCTGGTTCACTGTGGCTCACAGGAGTACATTGGTAGGTTTCCAGGAATTTGGTGAGTCAGTTGTTAAACAGAGACATTATTAAAAATTAAATAATATAAACTTCCAATTAAATAAATAATACTAAAAACAAAGATAATAAATACTCAAAACTCATCATTTTCCAATTATCTCACTACGTTTTACCATTATTATGCTCTTAAGGTTGTTTACATCTATTGAATCCGTATGATGCAAATACTACCTAATGGTGTATACTCTTCCCAACTCCACTTACAGTGATGTCACATTGACAGCTTGAAATGGGCCACGGTGGGAGTATTTACACCATAGAAATCGGCAAACTTTACAAATCCAGTTGCTAAACATTTACTAGTACACCACCACCTGGTAGCCATTCCTACCCCAGGACAACTAGCCAGATCTGACTACAGCCTATGTGCCAATGTTCCACAAAAACAAAAAAATGAAACCCTAACTCAAATTTCCCTTAGCTGTGGCCATTCTCCCAGCACTCAACAGGAGGAGACACGTGATGGAGAAGAAGTCGGAGTGGAAAGAGGCAGTGGTTTCAACGAACTGCAGTTAAAATATCTTTTGCAAATTTTTAAAAAACAAGATTATGTGAACACTTTGCTAGGGCACCTCCTCAGGCATTGGAGGAAGCTCCAAAAAGTTAAGGGCCCTGAAATGTAAGCTCCATTAGCTTCATGGTAAATCTGCCTCTGCTCCAGAACTTTCTAGATGCTTCTACTGTCAACAATGGCTCCCGCCCAGGGCCAAATTCAGGGCTGGAGGCAAGTGCGGTGTGGGGACATCGAGAGCCCTGGCACCAGACACTTTCTCCATGCTCTTTTCTAGGGCTGCCCAGTGGCTCTCGTGCACATAGTCTGGAAGTACTTTGCATTTCCCCTCCACTCTTTCTATCTGAAAGCAACTGCCCTTGTGGCATGTATTTCTTATTCTTAGTTGCCACATCTGTATTAATTTGCTACGACTGCTGCAACAAAATGCCATAGACTGGGAACTGTAAACAGTGGAAATCATTTTCTCATGGTTCTGGAGGCTAAAAGTCCAAGATCAAGGTGTTGGCAGGATTGTTTTCTTCCGAGGCCTCTTTCCTTGGCTTGAAGACAACCATCCTCTTGCCTCTTCACATGGCTGTCCCACTGTGCTCTCATGATCCTGGTGCCTCTCTCTGTGTCCAAAATTTCCTCTTCTTATAAGGACACCAATAAGCCTGGATTAGGGCAGACTCCAAAGACCTCATTTGAACTTAATCGTCTCTTTAAAGATTTTATCTTTAAATACAATCACGTTCTGAGATACTGGGGGTTAGGACTTCAACAGCTGAATTGGAGGGGGAACACAATTCATCCCATAATACTATCCTCCCTGGAGACACTAAGCCTCAGAGTCTTATCCTAGCATTAATAATAAAGACTGCTAAAGGACCTGACTTATCAAGAAAGAAAATACAGCAGTAAGCATTTCAAAATCTATCACACTGTTACAGAATTATTCAGTAGAGATCCATAGAGAATAGGGTCAGAACTAGGGCCAGGGTTTAGAAGCTACAGGGAAGTAGGTTTTAGTTTTGTGTGAAAGTGCTGTGCAGAAGTGGTACTGCCTGGTACCCAAAGAGCTCTCCATCACCTGATGCACTCAAATAGAACTCAGTTGTCAGAGAGAGGTGCCCGAGCAGAAGCTGGAAAACTAGTCAGAGGGTATTCACACACCAGATAAGGTTCTGAATTAGATGACCTTCAAAACCCTACTAACCCCATATTCCCCAATTGTTTTCACAACCAAGATGGCAAACACACCACTAGATTTAGCAAATCTCTTATTTAAAAAATGTAGAATAGGTTATAATTCAAAACATACTTCATAACTTAGAATTATGGCTAAGTAATTTTAAGTCATTTTTCCTTTAACATTTTATCTGGGCAAGATCTGAAATGATTGAAAAGCAAAACAGAAACAAAAATTTCCCAAGCTCCAAGATTTGAAATTCAAGAAAAAGATTCCAGATCTCAGCATGAAATGATCCAAAATAGGCAATATAATTTTCACATCTCTTGGAAAAATACTGAGTCATATTGTCCACCCACATCTTACAAAAATAACAGAAGTCCAATGATTCAAGCAAGATACACTCTGCCATTGTCTGAAGGAAACATTTGAGTCATTCAGGAAAATGAGAAGCAAAGTCCTGTCAGTGACAGAAGTTTAAATTCCATGTCCCAAGGAAAATTTTAGAGTGAGGAATTCTTTCCAGCTTCAAACATGCCTTTTCCACGTACCCTGGGATACCCGAGGGCCAGAAATCGCCCTCTGCCATGAGAACAACACAGAGCACTTGTTGAACAGGCAGAGCACGGCCAGGAGTCCAGTGAGCAGTGACTGAGTCTCGATAAACAGTCCCCAGGGAGAAGGTTAAACATCCTGGATGAAGGGTGCAAAAGTCTTGCTAGAGACCCTCACGACCCACAGGGCAGCTGGAGGCCACACCTCACCCACCCTCTGAACTCCCTTCCTCTCCCAGACTTCCTCTGTCTTTTTCTGGACTCAGAAGCTGCAGCCTAGCCCTCCACCCATGACTGTATAACCCCTGCCCTCCCTCTTGCCAAGCCTGTTTGGTGCCTTATCCCCCTTCCTTGCTTGTACATCCTTCCTCTCCTGTTCCCCATTAACCCTTTTCTCTCCCTTCCTGCAAGCCCAGGTTTCCTTGCACACTGCCTAGCAGAGGGTCTGATGGCAGTAATTGTCCATGAAGTGTCTGACCTGGAGAAAATGACAACAAAGCCAGAGGAATTCTAAACAAGCTGTCACTCCTCTAGGAACTGATCTAGCCATCTCCTTCTTCCATGAGAACTTGGGTGCCTCTCTTTCCTCATTATCCATCATTATCCAATCCCTGGTATTCCATTTGCATCATGAGGACTTCACTAAAATGCCTCCCTCACTCCCAGTCAGATGAATAAAAAAGAGTCTTTACCAGGCCCTATGAATTCTTTCTTTAAAAATGTTTCTCTCACTGACCCTCTCTCTCCCATCCCCTCCTTCCTTCCTACCACACACCTGGATTCTGGCAGTCCCCAGCCCCAGAATATCTCCAAAGGGCTTTAGCCTCTCACTCATCCAGTTCAGCTTGAGGCATCTTCCTAAAGTACCTCACTGATCCACACTGGCCTGCTCATGAAACTTCAGTGGATCCCCATCATCCCCTAAATGAATGAATGAATGAATATATATATGTTATATATATTCATAGCTGTATAAATATATGAATATATATATATCTTGACAAAGCCAAAAATCTGTAAGGTAGGCTGGCAGGCTGGAGACCCAGGAAAGAGTTGATGTTGCAGCTCAAGCCTGAAGGCAGTCTGCTGGCAGAATTCCCTCTTCCTTGGGAGAGACTAGTCTTTTTCTTAAGGTCGTCAACTGATTGTGTCAGGCCCACCACCCACATTATGGAGAGCAATCTGCTTTCTCAAAGTCTACCCATTTAAACATTAATCCCATCCAGAAAATACTGCCTTAATACTGTCATCTTGTGCTATTTCAAATATCATAGACTGGGTAGCTTAAACAACAGACATTTACATCTCACGGTTCTGGAGGCTGGGAAGTCCAAGATCAAGGTTCTTGCCAATTCAGTTTCTGGTGAAAGCCTACTTTCTGGTTTGCAGATGGACGCCTTATTGCTGTAGCCTCATATGGCAGAAAGAGAGAAATCACCTCTCTCACATCTCTTCTTATAAGGGCACTAATCCCATCAGGAGGGCTCCACCTTCATGATGTAACCACCTCTCACAGGTCCCACCTCCATATACCATCACATTGGGGATTAGGGCTTCAACACATGAATTTGGAGGGACACAAACATTCAGCCCATTGCAAATGCCTTCACAGAAACATCTAGAAATATCTGGGTGTTGTGGCCTAGACACGTTGACACATGAAATTAACCATCATTAACCATCTCCAAACTCTGAGGTTGGCTTCCTCAACTCAAGACACCACTGAGCTCCATTTGGGTCCTCCTCCCTTTACTGCAAATGGAAACTCTCCAGGTAGTGATCTGGGGGAATTTCATGGTGCTCCTCATTTGCTTCTAGTCTTTCAGGTATTATTGTCTTGCGCTGCCTGTTGTACCATGGCTGAAAAATATTGCTTCATATATTTTGCCTGGTTTTTAAATTGTTTTAGGTGAGAAAGTAAATCTCATCTATGTTGCTCCATTATGGCTAGAAGCAGAAGTCTATCTCTGCATCATGCTATGAAGAGGGCTTTGTTCATCTACGTGATCAATAATAGTGTAAAATAGCATTTTTGTTTTCTGATTTTAAAATGAGTCTGTTTATCACAGAAAACTTTGTCACTACAGAAAAATACAAAGAAAAAAACCAGTTCACACATAATCTCTTACATTTTGCTGTATAATCCTCCTCTCTATGAATACGTTTATGAATATTACTATTATCATTAGCTCGGTAAACACTTTTTTTAAAAATTAAATTTATTTATTTATTTTTGGCTGCGTTGGGTCTTCGTTGCTGCACACTGGCTTTCTCTAGTTGTGGCGAGTGGGGGCTACTCTTCCTTGCGGTGCACGGGCTTCTTGTTGTGTTGGCTTCTCTTGCTGCAGAGCACGGGCTCTAGGCATGCGGGTTTCAGTAGTTGTGGCTCGCAGGCTCTAGAGCGCAGGCTCAGGAGTTGTGGTGCACAGGCTTAGTTGCTCCAAGGCACATGGGATCTTCCTGGACCAGGGATCGAACCCGTGTCCCCTGCATTGGCAGGCGGATTCTTAATCACTGCGCCACCAGGGAAGTCCCTTGATAAACACTTTTGAATGAAACCAGTGAAAGGGCCAGGGACCGTGCACAAATTCTCAGAGAATCCCCTTTACTCCTCACGGGGGAAGCAAATTGCTGCAAGCAGGTAGATAGAGCTGCTGACCAAGGAGGTCCCTTCTTGGGGAGATTAAGAGTTTGGACGAAAGGAATTTGAATATAGAGCCCAAACCCGAGCAGCTTTTGAGGTGTGAGTTGCCCTAAGTTGGCAGGCCCCAAAGCCTCTCTTTCCAGAACAAAAATACGTTCCCTCCAGGAGAGGAAAGTAGAGAGGGTATCTTGTGACGTGCCAGGGAGTCTAGTCTGAAACGTCGGATGCCGGATAAAAGGAGGGCAGAATAGCTCTGAGAAGGCACAGGTGCTCCGTCCTGCTGAGGCAACGCCCTCTACACCCCGCTGGAGAAAGGGTCACCCCGAGTTTTCTGACTTCACAGATAAAATACCCTCATCCCCTCCTCCTCCTGCCCTGCTCACACCAGGTGGACCACGAATATTGGTTGGAATCGTGAAAGAAATATATGATTAAGATAACAGAAGGTCGGGCTTCCCTGGTGGTGCAGTGGTTGAGAGTCCGCCTGCCGATGCAGGGGACACGGGTTCGTGCCCCGGTCCGGGAACATCCCACATGCCGTGGAGCGGCTGGGCCCGTGAGCCATGGCCACTGAGCCTGCGCGTCCGGAGCCTGTGCTCCGCAACGGGAGAGGCCCCAACAGTGAGAGGCCCGCGTATCGCAAAAAAAAAAAGATAACAGAAGGTCTATGAGAAGCCAAGTCCTTTTCTGGAAAGCTCTGTCTCTCTGTGATGGCTTCACCTTAGCGTTTCGTTAGTGCTGCCCACACTGGATCTGAGGTGCCCTGCACTCACTCCACAGGGACAGGGGGTCTAATTAATTGGTTCACAGACGCTGAAGTTTTTATCACCCTTCGCTTTTCAATTGTCTGACCCTCAACCATTGTTTAGGGGACCAGGCCTGCGACCTTTGACTCCTGCCATTGACCTCTGACCTCTCAATTGCTTTAGGTGGCTCTCTGTCTGGGAGCAGTGGGGGAGGCTGGGGAGGGGAGGGGGAAGTTCAAGTGTCTACCAAGCATAAGTAGAAGAAACCCTGGATGAGAATCCAACAGAAAGCACTGAAATAGATAGCAACAGAGTACAGGGAGAGCGTCAGAAAACCAGATCCTTTTCTGTGCATTGAACACCAGTGACGCTGAGGCTGGAGACAGCCAAGCAGCCTCAGCTCAGATAAGCTCATCGCAGCCAGAAAGCCATCTTCCGTGGTAACCATGTTTCAGTTCTCACTGACAGGGCTTAAGCAAGAGCCCCCATTTCCCCTCTTTCTCATCTCAGTCCCGGAAGGCAGGCAGGATGTTATGGGAGCTGAGAGCACAGGCTCAGGGGGTTACACACCAGAGTCTGCACCTCTGCCCCCCAACCAACACCAGTGAGACCTTGGGTGAGACTCCCACCTACATGGTGGGGCTGAGTTTAAGAGCACCTGCTTCACGAGGCTGTTGTGAAGCGTCAATGAGGTAGGAGTATAAAGTGTTTAGAATGTCCCTGGGACACAGCAAATCCCAGTAAATCTGAACTGTTATTCTTTTATTTTCCAGAATTTCTCTTTGCATGTTCCTTTAATCATTTGGTTTTATTTAAAGAAATTATGAGGGTAGAGTTGTAGATTGTTACAAAAAGTGGAAGACATGATGAAACACCGTTTCTGGTAAAAAAAAAAAAAAGGGAACAGGGACACTTGGGGAAAGAGAAATATATTTAATGGGAAAGACACACAAATGCCCTCTTAAAGACTGAAAAAATGTTGATATTTGGGAACATTAAAATGTAGTATGTACAACTTGTTTTATATAACTATAAGAGCATGGCTTACCTAAGCATGAACTGTAAACTTATCAGTTGACTTTATCGTTACATGTTTTGAATTATTTTTGTGAATGAAACTCCAAAATGTCGAAGGAAACTGATTTGTCAGTTTTTGCCTATTTATGAGAATCAGACAAAATCTAAGAACTGGGGGTTGAGGTAGGGGTCATCCTCACAAAGAAAGTCATTATGTTCTCTGCACACCGTGTCCTCCACTGTGTCAAAAAAGATACACAAAGCCCTGGTTTCCAGAAAAGGAGCTGAGAATAAAACGAACCCAGATTCACAGAGAACATCTTTTTTCCCTCCCCAGTGCTCTAATCAGTCTTGTTTTGTGTCCTGCCACTAACGTCAATTTCTGCTTTTTCTTTGTTTCCTTTTTACTTCAAGGATTTTGGAAGAATATCGTTTCATCCAAACTAAAATGAATTGCCTTATCTTTCCCATGCTAGATTATTTCTGGAACAATATATGTAATTTGTTTGTTCACTCAATAAATATTAAGGCCCCCCCAGTGTGCCAGGTACTGTGGTCATGGGTGTAAATACAGACATGGCCCCTGCCCCTGAGGAGCTCACAGGCTGGGGAGGAGAGAGACTTGTCCAGAAGTAAGTGCAGTGCAGGGTTACAGGAGCAGTGTCAGGTGCTTGGAGGGGGCCCTGGGGGACAGTGCCCGTCCAAAGGGAGAGGCGGCTAAGTCTGTCCATGGGTGGGAGGGTTAGGAAAGCTTTGGCGGGGGGTGCATTTGAGGACTCCTTTTCAGGTACACTTTCCAAATGGACTTCCTCTTTCATATTCTGCAGGACTCGGGGGGTCTCTGGAGTCATCGGGGGCCACTACTTGCAAAGGCCTCATGGAAGCACGGTGGGAATATTTTCAGTCTCAAAATTAGCTGACATCATCAGTGTTACTCGTGAAGACATGACTGACAGAGAGCTCAGCCTAGCCTATGTTTCCTCACTCAGCCAGTGTCTGTTCAATGCCTACTGTGTGCCCGGAGGTTAGTTTCCCTGACAGCCTTCACGGAGGGAGCTCCCCCAGTTCAACCCAGCAGTCATTCTTATCAAGGACAATGATCCTTATATCTAGAAGTCCTTTGGGCACCTCACATTTAACTTTAAAGAGCTTCTTTGCTTTTTATAAATGCTCAGAGCACCTTATCAGGGGACCCCTTCCAAGATTCCCTGCAGAGTGTCAGTGTTGTTTTCCTTCCAGATGTTCTTTTCTTTTTATCTTTTCTCGGAGATGGTATCTACCTGAGTGGCTTTTATGGGGATAACAAAAGGTCACGGCTGAGAGATGAGTATCTTCTCAGCAGTAATATCTTAAGTCTTAGTATAAGGAAGGGTGTGAAAGGAACAGGAGTCTGGGTGGAAGCGGGGTGAGCAGATGGACTGCGGCCAAGTCCTGGGGGGGAGCAAGCTACAAACCTTGGGCTCCCATGGTCTCAGGAGCAAGGGGCTAGCACAGAGAGGGCGGGGAAAGGCTGCCAGACCCTGTCACTGCCCCGTCTGCTTCCCCCTCTGTGTGAACACCAGTCCTAAAGATAGAGCCCTCCTCTAACTTCTAGAAGCATTTATCCTCTGGACTACCTTCCCCAGATTTAGGGATAAATAGATGTAGGTGACCTTGAACAAGGAGGGTAATTCCTGGAAAGGGACTCGACTCAAGAGCCAGCAGCCACTTGCTCCCAGCAGCACCCACAGAACCCACTACTGAGGGGTGTGATTGCATAGTAAGTGACTAATCGTTACCCCTACTTCTCACTTTGTGTCTACACTGGATGATAAACATGCTGTAGGAAAGACTTGCCCTTCCAACTTTAAGTGTTCCTTAATCACCACGCCATGCCTCTTGAAGGCCTCCCCAGGCAGGATTACCAAATGGGCCTGCAATGACCATACTCGATCCTTCATGCTACAGGGATGCCAGCCACAATAAACGGGCATGCAGAGGACTGCATCCTGGTTTGGGATTCCTCGTCTTCCGATCAGGAAGCTGAGGGTCAAGAGTGCCTCTCAGAAACTCAACCTCCTGTGGACTCAGAGTGCGACCCTGGGCTCCAGCCTCAGCATCACCTGGGAACTCGATAGAAAAGCAAATTCTCAGCCCAGCCCAGACTTATGCGTCCGAAGCTCCAGGGATGGGGCTGGTGACGAGGGTCCTAACAAGCCCTATTGTGACTCAGGTCCACTCTTCGGGAATATGGCTTTAGTTATGCAGCCTACAAGGGCCCACACCTGGCTGGGGAAGACGAGGACAAGCACAGGAAGGACAAGCGAGTATCAAGGGCAGGGTGTCCATCCAAGGACTCACCTTGGCCCAGGAAACAGGGGAAGGAGCCAGGCAGGCCTGATGCCACCTGAGATGAGGTGTGACAAAGGGGGATGAGCATCTCTGTGGGCGCCCCGCCCCCTGCTGTGTTCTAAAGGTCTCCAGGCTGGGCTGTCGTTTCCTTATTGCAGTTGAAGGGAGGTGCCCTGGGTGCTACTTCCTTGGCTGAGAAAAAACAAACTTTTGCCCAAGCCACTCCCCTCTGTGGGAAGCAGAAGTGACACAGAGCCATAGACCGGAGGAAGGGGGCTGACTGGGGTCCTCCGGAGACACCAAGACTTTCTGGTTTACTTTGATAGCATAACCCCCGCCATCCTAGGAAAACAGAAGTGGCTCCCTCAGGAAGTTGGTTCCATTTCTGTAACTGCTCGCGAAGCAAGAATTTCCTGAAACCTGTACGTGTTCCGGACTCGGAAGACAGAGCTCTGATAGGTTCACGGAGCCCAGTTAAGAGAGAGTGGAGTCACTCACCTGAACGGACAGCAGATGGACCGGCCTGTATCAGGGGGAGGGAGACACAGGAAGACTGAGGAGCCAGGCTGGAAGGAAGGAAAGGCCCTGAGGCCAGGAGGGGAGGAAAGCAGAGGAGAGAGTTGGGGGCATGAAAGTGCAGGACCAGAAGCCGGGAGGCTGGGAGGCCAGGGAGGAAACAAGCCCCGCTAGAGCAGAGAATCCTGCAAGACGAGCTGGGCAAGGGGTCAAGGCTGCCTGGGAGCCCCCTCCATAGGGTTGCCAGATAAAATACAGGATGTTCGGTTCCATTAGAATTTCAGATAAACAGAGAATAATTTTTAGTATAAGTATGTCCCAAATATCGCAACGCTTTTTTGTTCTAAAATATTATCTGTCGTTTATATATTTTATAGTTCCTCATTTGCTCCTCAGTAGTATCTTATGAGTTAGTTCTAGTATCACCATCATTCCCATTTTACAGACGAGAAAACTGAGTCACGGAGTTGCCCTCGGCCACACAACTAGCGAGTCTGTTTCCACAGTCTGTGCTCTTAACTTCTAGGCTACCTTGCAGAGTTTGGAGTCCCTCTGACCTTGATTCAAAGTCTGGCTCTGCCACCTACTAGGTGATGACCTAGTAACAGTGACCTCTGGCAAGTCACTGAACCTTGCTGAGCCTCACTTTCCTCAAATAGTTCCTGCCTCACAGGATTTTGTGCGAATTAAGTGAGGTAATTGAACAAAAGGGAAGTGCTCAATAAATGGTATTTTGATGAGGAGGAGGAGGAAGAGGAGGATGGTGGTGATGCTGAGCCTTGAAACCCAGAAAGGGGAGTCACTTATGATGCTACAGAAAATGAGGAACCACGGGCAGGCGCTAGGGTGGTAGCAGAACCTGCCATTTCTTCGGCCGTCTCACGCCGCCTCTTCCCTAGTACCTGGTCTGCCCAGTTCCCTAACTTGTCTCCCTGTCCCAACCTATAGGCACTGAGCTGCCTCATCCCTCGTGTGTCAGAGGCTTCCTGTCCGGAGCTCCCAGGAGCCTCGGAGCACAGAGCCCCTCGTTGCTGGTGGCAGGGCTTCGCTGCCTGCACTTCTAGCTCACGTTCCTTACTGGAAGCAGTGCAGGCTTTTCCCCTTATCTGTCAGTCCCTCAGCTCTCTGTCCAGATGTTCCTACTTCCCAGTTCTTGCTGCCATCAGGGGAAAAAATCCAACAGATGGAGCATTTTGCGCCCATCACCAACCACATATGACAAACGGTTTCCCCTCTCTGTTATGGAACTCAGCCTAATTCAGACGGCCAGTGCGCATGCTCTGAACTCCTTTAATCTACATATCTTCTGAGTAAGATCCAGAGAGAAAATATCTGGTGATTGGGTTCAGTTTTAATCATTTCCTGCCTTCTCAGGACAAGTCAGGTCTCGAGTTTCGCTCTGGGGCCCTCAGCTTCCCACTGAAGCAGCCCCCCCTCCTCCAGGTCTCCTTAGCAACGGGGCATCCCTGACCAACCTCACATTCTCACACCTGGGCTGGGCCTCTGAGGTGCTGGGGACCCAGCCCTCAGCAAAGAGTGCCTTCTGCTAGGGCTGGGACTGTTTACATGTTTATGCCTAATGATTTTTTTTTTTTTTTACCATCAGTGCTTCATGTAGGTATCAATCCTAGTAAATAAACTTTAAAAATGTCAGTTCTGTCATTGGAACGCTCCGCCTCCCAGGACTGAAAGAGCCACCATCAGCCCTGCCCTGCTATAGCCCTGACTGGCTCTCATTCTGATCTGTGCGACTCTTTTGTTCCAGGTTGTGTTTTAAGCAGTGTGGATTACAGCAGAGAAAAAGAGAGAAAAGATTCCTTCCTTCATGGGGTAAATAATATTTTGGACCCAGATTCCAACCAGGTGGTCACTCCCAGTCTCTAACTCACTTTCTTGTCTTGACTTTCAGGACCAGTGGCCCCTGTCTCCAGACGGCCCACCAGGCTCTGGTTCTGCACGCGCCTACCTGCCAACTGTGACGGGCATCTCCAGATCTCGCCTGTTCCCATGCCCCTCACCCATGTGGCCCTTGTAAGTCTCTAGCTTTTCTCAGACCCTCCCAGCCCTAGTGCTGACTCCTACCCTGAAGACCCTCAGCCGCCTACCCTGCAACACTGACAGCACCAGAATCTGGCCATCTGGCCCTCAGAAACTGTCCCCGGCTCCACGCCAAGCTGCACTACAGACTGGCCCTTGGTTCCCTAGGAAACCGCAGGCTGAACTGGCTGCTAAGTCAACGGAGGGTTTTGACCGTGTGGTGGGCCACCTGGGCAGAAGCCTTGCTGATTGCTTTCTTACCTGGCACTTGCCCTTCCTGAACTCTGGAGCCCAACCCTATCTGAGTCACCTGGGCCTTGGAAACCTGTTCCTTTGGAGTCATCTACAACTTGGAAACCCAGTCCTGCTGGATCACAGGCACCTTGGATATCTGATGAGTGCCCTGCCTTAATTAAATCTTTTGGCCTCTGAAATATTTTGTCTTGTTCCTGGTGTTCCTCCTGGATGTCCTAGGCCTGTGAGAGCTGGACTCCAAGAACTGGCCACGTTGTCCCTAGAAACCAAGTCTCTGAGTCGGCAGAGTCTTGGTTACTTTCCTAGATCAGCAAAACCCCGCAGCCGAGTCCTGCCTTCACTCGCCCCTCCACTCACTCATCCACTTATCAAGGCAACAAATGTTTACAGAGCATGTGCCTTGGAGCCACATAACGTGCTAGTTGCCCAACAAGGAATGGCAAGACATGCTTCCTGGACTAGATGAGCTCACAGCCGAGTGGAAGGTGTCAAAGTAGATCTAATCCGTTTCAACAATGTGATTGGTGTCACCGTGGGATGGAGCAAGTTCCAGGTACCAGGGGAGCACCTGGGAAGGGCATCTAACTCATGCCCAGGGGGGCAGGGACTGTCTTCCTCAGCAAGTGGCACAGAGTCTAAGCTGAAGCCTGAACGGCAGCAAGAGCTGGTGAACAGGTTCAAGTGGGGACGGCAGATCTCACGTGTGAAAACCCACAGGGAGAGCAACTCAAAATGGGAAACTGGAAACATCAACATGACTGGGGCAGCTGGAGAAGGAGGCAGGACCTGCCCGTAAAGGAATTGGTTGGTACCTTTGAAGGTGATGGGGAGCCGCTGAGGGAGTTTAAGTAGTACCCACCCCACCTGTTCTACCCTTGAGGACCAACAGTTACACTCTGGGAAGCTCGCTCTGCATCTGATGGAGAATGAATGAGAGCGAAGGCAAGGCTGTGGGCAGGAAGAGGTGACTGTGGAAGGATTCCAAGCATGTGATGATAACAGCCTGCACCAAGGGAGCAGTAAAAAGTACTGGGGATGTAAGAGCAATGGGACTTAGTGGTTTTGACTGGACATGAAGTGTGGGGGAAAGGGAGGGGTCTGGAATGATGCCCAGGAGGTCAGGGTGATGGACCATGGGAGCGTGGTGGTGCCATAAACTCTCATCAAGGGATAGAAGAGGAATGAGAGACGAGGTCCTGAATAGGAAAAGCAGTGCTGACTTAAGGTGGCCACGGGACATCGTGTGAGGGAGCTGTGTCTCCAGGAGCCATCTTGGCCAAAGACAGAGGTCTGAGAGGCGGCGTGCCGAGTAACTGAAGCCACGCGCACTGCTGAGTGAGAAGAGCCGAAGGCTGACGAGGGAGCATGAAGACCTAGGAATTTACGTAGTCTTGGAACTTCCCTGGCGGTCCAGTGGTTAAGACTCCGCACTACCACTGCAGGAGGTGCGGGTTCAATCCCTGGTCGGGGAACTAAGATCTCACATGCCGCCTAGCCAAAAATAAATTTAAACTGGGAGATCAGCTCGGTGGTTTGTGACCACCTAGAGGGGTGGGATAGGGAGGGTGGGAGGGAGGGAGACGCAAGAGGGAAGAGATATGGGAACATATGTATATGTATAACTGATTCAGTTTGTTATTAAGCAGAAACTAACACACCATTGTAAAGCAATTATACTCCAATAAAGATGTAAAAAAAAAACAAAAACAAAAACAAAAAATTTAAAAAATAGGGCTTCCCTGGTGGCGCAGTGGTTGAGAGTCCGCCTGCCGATGCAGGGGACACGGGTTCATACCCCGGTAAGGGAAGATCCCACATGCTGTGGAGAGGCTGGAACCGTGAGCCATGGCCGCTGAGCCTGCGCGTCCGGAGCCTGTGCTCCGCAACGGGAGAGGCCACAACAGTGAGAGGCCCAATTAGCTAAAAAAAATAAAAATAAAAAATAAATAAATTAAAAAATAAATAAAATGATGAAGAAAGAAAAATAGTATTTAAAAAAGAAATTTGCATAGTCTCATAGTGTCTTCCATACATGACAATTTTATTAACTATGACAAAAAAGTAACTTTACAATGGAGAAACCTGCCAGCCACCACCTCCAACCAATGATCAAAACGAACATCGCCACTAACGTAGCAAATAGACATCATGGGCCTCCCAACATGATGCACTGAGAAGGAAACAACATCATTTCTGTTACATTCCAGCCCAAAATGCATAATCTGAGTCTAATAATGAGGGATCAACAGACAAATCCTTATCGCAGGACATTCTACAAAATAACTGGCCTGTGCTCTTCAAAAATGTCAAGGTTATGAAAGACAAAGAGAGGCTAAGGAACTGTTCTGGATTAAAGGAAAGTAACAAACACAGTAACTAAAGAATTCAGTGTACGATCCTAGATTAGATCCTGTAGCAGGAAATATAAAGGTTTTTTTTTTCTTTTCCTACCCTTGCTTTGTGATAATTAGCAAAATTTGAAATAAAGTCAATCTAGACATTAGTACTATATCAGTGTTTTTGTAACTTTGATCTGACTCATATCACTGTACTGTGTAAGAGAAAGCCCTTTTAAGGAAATATCAACAGATGTATTTAGAGCTAAAGGAGAATTATGTCTACAGCTTACTCTCTATGGTTCAGGAAAAAGGTAATATGGAAAGATAGATAGATGGATGATAATAGATAGATAGATAGATACAGAGAGACAGAGAGAGACAGAGAGAAAGAAAGATAATAGATGGTAAGCTGATAGATAATGATAAAGCAAATGCGATAAAATGTTAACTGTTAACACTTGGGGAATCTGGGTACAGGTACACTGGAATTCTCTGTGGCATTGTTTTCAACTTTTCTGTAAGTCTGAAGTTATTTTGAGGTGTGCGTTAAATGCTAGACATTTATTAAGTAGAGTTGAAACTGACTTGTGAGTTGTTCCTCCCAAACTTTCAGCTCCTATCTCTACCCCTTCCCTTCCTTTGCAATGTAACTAAGCCTTCAAATAGCATTTTTTAAAACTATGGTAAAAAAAATGTATAACATTAAACTTACCATCTTAACCATTTTTAAAGTGCACAGTTCAGCAGTGTTAAGTATTTTTACATTGTTATGCAACAGCTTTCTGTAAGTCTGAAAGTATTTTTAAATAAAAGTTAAAAAAAAAAAGAAAGAAAAGAAGAAGGCAGAAGAAGAGGAGCCCTGGGAGGAGACAGACAGAATAGGCACAGAGGCAAGAAGAAAATAGGAGACAGTGATGTGATGACAGCCCGGGGAGGAGAGTGTCAGGTTGCTGAGCAGGAGTTTGTGGGGAGACAAACAAGACAAGCAAACCACAACCCCGTGAGTTTGCTCTGGAAAAGATCTGTACTCTCCTTCCACAGGCGCTAACGGTGGGGAGGGAAGCCTAGAATATTCTTTGAAACCAATGACCCCATGAAAGAAAAGTTGGCTTCAGAATGTCTGCCAGTGTTTCATGTGGCTGAAGGTGGAGACCCCTGGGTACAAGGGTGTCTGGAGGGTGAGTATAGGGGGGCTCACCCCCCAGGCACCCACCCTCACTCTCGCCGGAAAGGGAACACTGAGTCAAAAGGGAACTGAAATTGTCCAGCATAGAGTTATTTTCACGGGCCTTTGATGACCTCAGAGACAGAACTTTGGGATGGGCCTTGCGACTAAAAGAAGCTCACATATAGGAGGAGATTCCGGGTAGGGAGCAAGGAGGCTCCAGAGAGCGGCCAGGAAGAGGGGGTGCTGGGAAGAGATTCCACAGTGCCAGTGGCCGGTGGGTCCCAGGTACGTGGGGCGGATGCTCCGTGTTCTCTGCTTTCTCTTCTATGCTGTAATTCCCCGGAAGCATCTGTAGACTTGAATTAATGTCTCTTTCACCCAGCGGAACCGAGTGAGTGATGTCCTTGGATGTGAAGACAATGGGTGTGTTCATATCTAGGGATAATGCAAGTCAGAGAGAGCTTGGGCAGCCCGTAGCAGCAGAAGCAGGGCTGAGATAGCCACAGGAAGGGGAGCGGGAACAGTTAGAGAGAAAATTGGAAGAGTTTAAAAACATACAGGGGGCTTCCCTGGTGGTGCAGTGGTTAAGAACCCGCCTGCCAATGCAGGGGACACGGGTTCGAGCCCTGGGCCGGGAAGATCCCACATGCCGCGGAGCAACTAAGCCCGTGCGCCACAACTACTGAGCCTGTGCTCTAAAGCCTGTGAGCCACAACTACTGAGCCCATGTGCCTAGAGCCCGTGCTCCGCAACTGGTGAGGCCACCACAATGAGAGGCCCGCACACCGCAACAAAGATTAGCCCCCGTTCACTGCACCTAGAGAAAGCCTGCACGCAGCAACGAAGACCCAACACAGCAAAAATTAAATAAATTTAAAAAAAAAACAAAAAACATACAGGTACCATATCCCCCTGAGGTGGGGCGATCCTCAGAAACACTAGGGGTCACACTTATATGTGTTACTTATACCTACACGCTGAACTTTCTTTGTTAAAGTAAAGAGTGACCGGGACTTCCCTGGCAGTCCAGTGGTTAAGACTCTGTGCTCTCACTGCTGTGGCCCCGGGTTCAATCCCTGGCTAGGGGACTAAGATCCCACAAGCTGCGTGATGTGGCCAAAAAAAAAAAGTAAAGGGCAACCTCAGGGAGCCAAAAGAATTAGCAATACTCAGGCCACAGAAGAATTGAAACTTGTTATTGGGGCTGTCCATGACCTTGGCAGGAACAGATTCCGTGGAGAGATGTGGCACAAACCCGCTCACAGGGAACCAGGAGAGCGTAGGAGGGGAGAAAGGAGAGGCCGCTGGTGTAGACAGCTTGTTCAAGGTTCTTGGCTATGAAAGGAGGAAAGACATGGGTAGCGGTAGTCGTCTGCCCAGAGGTGGAAAGGCTTTTGGTTTGTTTTAAGATGGCAACGACTTCAGAATATTTAATTGATGGTGAGGGGGAAAAACCAGTAAAGAGAAAGAGATGGAAGATTCAGGGGAGAAAGCAAACAATAGCAGTGAGATTTGGTTGGTTCTAGGGCACTGCATGTTGGAAAGAATCCCAAACCCTATGAGATAGGGGCTTGGCCCAGACACTGCTCAGGGTGATGTTCCAAACTCCCAATGTCATCATTTTTACTTTGAGCCTTGGGAACTGAGTGGCAGAATCATTAAGACCAGGCCTTTCTACTCTACCATAACCCCCTAAGTGGTGGGGACCCTGTGATGAATGGGTGACATTGAAGTAGACTAACATTTCCTCACAGCCTACTAAGCATTACATATTGAATACATTTAATTCTCCCAGCAGCCCAAAGAGGAGGCATGATTATCGCCATTTTATAGATGAGCAGATTGAGGCTCAGAGAGACTGAGAAGAAGCAGCAAATGGCAGAGGAGGGAAACAAGCCTGGATCTTATTCTGAAGTCCATTTTCTCTTCACTCTAGCCCTTAGGAAATATACTCTAAGCCCCTGAGTCAAGAAAATTATGTCTGATTACCTACAGAATCATAAAAGTATGACCAAGCTTTTTTCCTGAGGCCTCCCTGAATTTTCAGAATTATGGAAATGCATCCATCTCCCAAACCACAGAAACCTGAGCATACATTATCTGTCCAGTTTGCACCTCTTGAAACCCAGAAACTTTGCACCATTGCTCCTAAGTTTCTCCCCGGGCCATGGAGCATTAGAGCTGCTGAGATCCGTGGAAACATAACAAAGCAGATAAGAGAGGAGTTCATCTGGCTTGGGCTCCTCTCCTGCCTCAGCTCTGGTTGCTTCCGTTCACCTCTGAGGCACCTCCAAGAAACCCCAGGACTTCATGGAACAGTATAACAACCACAGCTACTGGTCATAAGGTCTAACTTTTTTTTTTTAAATGAAGATACTGAAGCTCAAAGATGTAAAGTGATCTGCCTAAGTGAATTATAAATCCCAATAAGCTGTTTATATCACAGCTTCTATATCCAGCTTTCTCTGATTGAGACTTCTAGCTGCCTACCCAACAGCAACGTTCCTTCTCCCCCTTGGGATAAGAGAACCCCAACTATTCTGAGAAGCACTATACCCTGCTTAAAGAACTAATTTTCCCAATCTTCCTCCAACTTGGTTTGGCCATTAAGTTCTAGCCAATAAGTTGTAAGCAAAAGTATAGTATGGTTCTTCCAGGAGGTCTCTTTGTCCTGCTGCTTGGAAGTCAGATGTGATGGCTGGAGCTCCAGCAGTCACTTTGGACCATGAGGATGTGGCACACTGTCTAGGGAGGGCAGACAGTGCTGGAAAGAGCCTGGGTGCCTGAAGACGGTGAAGCTGACATAATGCAACTAGACTATGTATATGAGAAGCCATTTAATATATTTTGGTTAAGTCACTGTTGTTGTGCTGAATCTAAACTAATTGATACAAATCAGGAAGAGTTTCAACAGTTTTCCCTAAGCCCTAAGATCAATTCCCAACTGTATGGCCCAGATGCATATCTGGATCCTGAGAAGGTATAACCAGCAGCCTTCTACTCACTCTCAAAGTCTCTGTGTGCTCTGTTTCCTGAGGCAGGAGGCCAGCCTAGCTGCATTACAAGTCTTTGGAGGACCAGGTCCTCTGAGCCACCAATACAGGCTCATCAAGAATTTGTAAGTCTATGTCTGGGCTCTATTTCCAGAACTCCCGAAGCCCAACCACTTCCTGAGCCTTCAAGTTGCTGTTTTCCCTTAACCTCAGAAAACCCCTGAGGTTGTGTGATTATGAAACCCAAACAGGGGTCAACGAAAATCACAAGAAGTCAGGAAAAGAGACTAATTAACCTTGTCCATAGAAACTCAGTAAAAGTACACTTAGTAGCCGTGAGTGAGGCAAAATAAATCTGTAAATATAAAGAGGTTAGAGTCCAACAGTGATAGAAATAGCTAGAATGGGATTCTCAAGACTTCAGTAAAGTTTTCCATTGAAGCAACAAATTCAACCTTGTTAGAAGAGAACAGAATGTAGGAAATGTCCACCTACTTCCCACTGACGAGAAGCATCTTAAGAAATGCAGCCCTGTCTGAGCTTAGCAGGTCCCTCAGTTGTGCAAGCACTACACATCACTGGAGTTCTGGCCCCAGTGCTGGGAATGAGGTGGGGAGTTTTTACCTGTTAGGGAACTTGATCTCTGGGACAGTGTGGTTCTCGTGCACGTTTTTTGGGCTTCATCCTTTTTCTTCAACTCTTCCCCTCGGAGTTATTCTGTCCACAAGACCTCACCTTCCCAATTTCTACTGGGCAGTTCCTGATACTGCATCAGTTCACAACTCCAGCCTCTCACCCAGGCTCTGGGCTCATTTCAAGGCACCCTCACCCTCAGTATCTCACTGACAACCTGCCTGGATCAGAAATGGCTCTCCCCAATTTCTTCTCTGAATGTACAACCACCAGGCTTGATTTCACATTCAGAATTATTTTCAGCCTCCTGTCCTTTCCCCACCAACATTCAGTCAGGCAGCAAGTCCTGTGGTTCCTCTGGAGACATCTTAAATGTCTTCACTCCTCCTCCCACACTCCCCGGCCCCGGGCTGGGGCGCCTTCCCCCGCACTGCCCCACACGGCACGTCTGCCGTTCCACACCTTCAGCACCTTCCTTCCTCTAATCTGCCCCGCATGCGGTGCTCCGGCGTCACTGCCACTGATGATGTTTCATCCCTTGCGCCTCTGCAGTAAGACAGGCTCACAGGGGTCAAAGGTCTTCCTCTCCTCCTGGGGGCAGACAGAAGGGCCCACGAAGGCCACAGCAGCCTGGTGTCCCGGGAGCGAGTGGGGAGACAGGCTTGGGTTCTCCGGCACAGACTGGCTGCGTTGCTTTCTCCATAGACTTGGCCTAAGTGCCATGGCTCAACCTCCTTCCCACAGCAGAGCCTTTGCTTTTACAAAATGCCAGGGCCAATGGTCATTCCAAAGCATTCCATTTTCGTTTTTGACAGTTTCCATTGTTGCAAAGTTTTGTGTTATTTTGACCCCCAATTGCTCTTACTCTAATTTTGCCTGCTGGCTCTTGTCCTGCCCCTGGGCTGTCTCTGCTTTGCTCTGGAGTTACACAAATCAACCTGATCCCTCTTTCACACTGGGGCTTTTCATACTCGAAGACATTTCTCCTGTGCTTTTCTCCTGCCTAAATGCTTTCAGCTCCTCCAGCTACTTCCTAAATGACTTGGTTTCCAGGTCTTTCATCATCTCCCAAATTCATTCATTTATCCAATAAATAATTATCGTGCACCTACTTTGTGCCGGATCTTGTTGGGTGATGGGATATAATGTTGAAAAGGACAGACTTGATCTATTTTCATGAAGCTTATTTCAATCTAGGGAATGCTTGAGTTTATTCTTGTTCCTCTTAAAATGTGATACCCGTACTGAAGGCAATAAACTTTGTCCCTAGGACCAGTAACATGTACAATGGGGCTGCTATGTCCCCTGTTACCTTCCTGCGACTTGAATTTCATACTCAGTGGAAGTAGACAAGCACTGGACCTGGGGTCCAATACCCTTTCTGTCACTTAAGGATATAAGCCTCTTTGAAACTTTGATTTTCTATCCATAAAATACGGGTCAAAAATACCTTGGCTATCTCCCTGCATCATTCTGAGGAAAACATGCACATACACCCAGTTTTCAGCAGACTGGGGTAGAGATTAGATTGCTTTTAGATCACGACTCCAAATCACAATAATTCTGAGGCTCCAGGTGAATGCAGGCCCTCAGCCCCACCCCTGCAGAGTCTCCCCTGGGTCTTTCAGGGAGTCCTCAAAAGGGTCCCCCAATTAGTCCCTGTCATTAGCATGTCTTTCTTCTGCTCTGGCTTCTCTGGTTGAGGTCCATGACACCCAAACCACCAGTAGAGCCTTGGGGCCACCAAAGGATGAGAGTGATGGCTATTTTTCATCACAATTTTATTGCATTTAATATATTTATTCCACCAGTTTAATGGCACAGTGCCCACGGGGAGCCTACCAGGCTCCAGGCCGGGATGGAGGGGTGCTGCCATGACCCAGAGCCGCACACCCTGATGACCCAGCCGTGCTGATTCTATTCATAGGTGGAGAAAATGCACCTTCCACTCGTCCACTCCGCATCTCCTGCAAGCACCTTTCAGCAAATACCTCCTCCCCCTCAAAAAGCCCAATTAATGAAAACACCAATTTCCACAGGAGTGGGTTTAGGAATCTCCAATCGTCTGCACCCCCTGGATTCAGAGCTGGCTCAGCTTGACGAATGATTAACAGGCTCAAACCGGAACTGTGAACCTCTGCACTCAGATGACATGAATGGTGGCTTGCCAGCTCCCCTTAGGACAACGAGCTGCACCTGCTCATCTGGGTGGCCTTCGTGAAACAAAAAGAGCCTCTGCCCCAAAGCTGAATTGAAACATCCACCTCCGAAAACAGGAAAACTGCTAACCTCCTCCCTCCCAGCACCTGGGCTGTCCTGTGGCCGAAGCCACCTGGCCACACTGGAGCAGGATGCCAGAGGGCACCACCTGGGAAAAAAGGGAAGGGCAGGGCGCCTGGAAGGTAATGCTGACAGCGATGTGGCAGAGACAGTATAGCATGTGGGGAACACAGAGGTTCAGAGGAAATCAGGCAAATGGAAAAACAAAGCCGTTATCCACTCCAGAGGAAGACAAGGGTTGTAGGAGAAGGGGGTGTGGTCCCGCAGCACTGCCCGGCTCCGCGGCTAACAGCATGTGTCTGGTCCTAATAATGTGAACACTAATCATCTCATCAATGTTGTGATATAGGGACACGGTGGGGGCAGGTGACTCCTCAGCTACCACGGTTAGAAGCCAACAGGTCGGGGGTTTCCCTGGTGGCGCAGTGGTTCAGAACCCGCCTGCCAATGCAGGGGACACAGGTTCAAGCCCTGGTCCGGGAAGATCCCACATGCCATGGAGCAACTAAGCCCGTGTGCCACAACTACTGAGCCTGCGCTCTAGAGCCCTCGAGCCACAACTACCGAGCCCCCGTGCCACAACTACTGAAGCCTGCATGCCTAGAGCCCGTGCTCCGCAACAAGAGAAGCCACAACAATGAGAAGCCCGCGCACCACAACGAAGAGTAGCCCCCGCTCGCCACAACTAGAGAAAGCCTGAGCGCAGCAATGAAGACCCAATGCAGCCAAAAGTAAAAACAAACAAATTAATTAATTAATTTTTAAAAAAAGACATCAACAGGTCATGTCCAAAACTGAAAAATCAAGGAATAGTAATAGAAGCATACTACTTAGAACAATAGAGGTAAACACCAGGATAAAGGCTATAGAGAGTGGCTGCCTCTGGAGAGAGCCGGGGGCAAAGGATGAGAGCGACAGCTATTTTCCATCGCAATTTTAATATTTCTATTCCATTTCACTTTTTAAACTATGTCCATGCGTCATTCTGTTGGAGAAAGAGAGAGAGGAGACCATTTTATATAGAACAGATCCTCTTAGCTTCTACAAAGCAAGGTTTCAAAAATCTCAGAGCTCTGTTGCAGCTGAGCAGCCATTGGATACGCGGCCGCATGTATTACTTACCAGGCCGTGCAACAAAGTACTACAAACTGAGCAGCTTAACCAACAGACATTTATTGTCTCATGGCTCTGGAGGCCAGAAGGCTGAGGTCAAGGTGTTGGCAGGGTTAGTTCCTTCTGAGGCTGTGAGGGAGAATCTGCGCCAGGCCTCTCTCCTAGCTCTGATGATTTGCTGGCAATCTTCGGCCTTCCTTGGCTTGTAGACACATCACCCATCTCTGCCTTCACATTCACAAGGCATGTGTTCACATATTCACTCCCTCTGTGTGTATCTGTGTCCAAATCTCCCCTTTTCATAAGGTTTTGTGTTTTGTTTTTTTGGGTTTTCTGTGGCCACGCCACGTGCCTTGTGGGATCTTAGTTCTCCAACCAGGGGTCGAACCTGGGCCCTCGGCAGTGAGAGCGTGGAGTCCTAACCACTGGACCGCCAGGGAATTCCCACCTGATTTTTTTTTTTAACATCTTTATTGGAGTACAATTGCTTTACAATGGTGTGTTAGTTTCTGCTGTATAACAAAGTGAATCAGCTATACGTATACATCCATCCCCATAGCTCCTCCCTCTTGCGTCTCCCTCCCACCCTCCCTATCCCACCCCTCTAGGTCCCACCTCATTCTAATTTAGCGAATTACACCTGCTATGAGCCTATTTCCAAATAAGGCCCTGCTCTGAGGTAGTGGAGGCTAGGACCTCAACATATACAGGTGGGGGGCACAATTCAACCCATGACACTGTGTTAAAACTGGGATGTGTCATTGCTATACTTTGACACAAATTGGCCACGGTCAACGGACATCTTAGTGTGGAAGCCTTCCTGTGATGCCTCCATATCTGCCACCTGCTGCTCCCAGTTCAACTCAGCAAAGGCCCATCCCTCTTCATTGCTCCCTGAACACACACCTCGAAAAGGCAGTCTTGGGACTTCCCTGGTGGTCCAGTGGGTAAGACTGTGCACTCCTAATGCAGGGGGCCTCAGTTCAATCCCTGCTCAGGGAATTAGATCCCACATGCCACAACTAAAAGACCCTGCGTGCTGCAACTAAGACCCGGCGCAGCCAAAATTAAATAGATATTAAAAAAAATAAAATAAAGGGCACTCTTGCTTCCTGCCAACACAATACCAGTCACTGTGCTGTCCCACTGTGTCATTTGTCCCAGTTTCCCTCACCCATCCCTGCTCAGCCACCAGATCCTTACCTGTTCTCCCCTTCCTTCTGATTCGCCAGCTCCTTTTCCCCTCACCTGGACTCAGACCAGGATGTCCCTGATTCCCCACAACAAGAAAGTGTACACTGAATCCTCAGCACAAAAGAACAAAACACTTCCATCCCCACGTGTCTGAGTTACACAGCCATGAGCAGGAGTCCTTACCGGCCACTTACTAGTTGAGTGACCACTTACTAGTTGGGTAACACTGGGCGACTTACGTTCCCTGCAGCTGCATCCCTACCGGTAAAGTGGGAACATTAATAGTAACCTACTTCCTAGGGTAGATGATATAAAGCATGCAAAGCCCATCTGTTATTATTTTTACAATTACCACGTGTTACTCCTTTATACCTTCTTCCATCCTATCGTGTTAAGAGCAAAGCCTGGCTGTGCTCGACCTCCCACCAGCCTTTGATTAAAGAGAAGCCCTCGTTGAAGCCCTGCTGTGCGCCTCAGTTAGCAGTGCTTCTGCAGCGCCTGCCACCTCCCCATCCTGTCCTGCTAACACCTCAGGGACAGCTCAGCCCGACTGCTGTCCTCCTGGGTCGCCCAGGGCACGTTTGTCTGTAGGACAGCCCTCAACACACTGGCCTCGGGTAACTGAGGGGCCTTCAGGACACTCCCCAGCCCAAAAGCAGCACTTCTAAAACACTTCTTAAAAAGTAAATGATTCAGGGCTTCCCTGGTGGCACAGCGGTTAAGAATACGCCTGCCAATACAAGAGACACGGGTTCAAGCCCTGGTCCAGGAAGATCCCACATGCCGCGGAGCAACTAAGCCCATGTGCCACAACTACTGAAGCCCGTGTGCCTAGAGCCCATGCTCCACAACAAGAGAAGCCACTGCAGTGAGAAGCCCGCACACAGCAACAAAGACTCAACGCAGCCCTAAATAAATAAATAAATTTTATTTAAAAGTAAATGACTCAGTAAATAATGTTGACTCACTCTGTGAAATTTTAAGACGAAGTCAAGTTACATTATCCATGTCATTTGACTCCCTCAGGCCTCAAAGCACCCAGCTGAGTGCTGGACAGCGTGTTTGTGAGAACCTTCTCCAGGGAAGAAGCCCTGGTCCGGGAAGGAAGGACAGATCAAGTCTGGGAGCAAATCTCTGTGGGAAGCCATGCTGTGTAGTTTGTCTTGGAGCATCCTGGTCAGGAATTCCACTCCCAGTACCATTTGGAGATGGCTCTCACTAGAAAACAGCAAAACCCTAAACATTCCTAAAAGAATTCATCAAGGTCTGCTGCCTGTGATTCCTGGAGAACTTGTCCCGGCAATAGAACTGTTAAGTTTCTTATTTGTAATAACAACAGTGATGAGAAGAATAGCTCACCTTTCATCCTGGACTGACTGTGGTCCAGCCACTGTTGTGTTTTGCGTAGTTTGATTCATTTGATTCGCCCAATTAACTTTTAGTGAGGAGGTCCTCAGGAAAAGGGCTCCGTCCTGTAGCTGCCTGACCCTAAGCCTTCAAGTTCTCTGTATAAAGTGAGGATAATACCCATCTAATAGCGTTGTGAGGATTAAATGAAGCCACGTAGGTAGAGAGCACTTTAGCCCAAGATTTTCCATTGTAATTTCATAGATACAGAGAACTGAATGCTACATTTGAAAAAATATGTACTGTATTAATTTTAAAACAACAGGAAACGGAAAATGTTGAGATCCATTCTAGAGTATTTCAACGGGCCCTTCAATACGTCTGTCCTGGTGGAGGTGAACTTGGAGTGCTGTTTGATCTCTGGATCCCAGTAGCCAGTCTCTGCTGAGCCTGGCGTCACCCCACATCAAAGGAGACAATGCGAAGTCAGAGCAGCCGAAACGCGGCCCACACTTCAAAGGGAGTTCCTCTTCCGGAAGTTGTTAGAGCCTTTCAAGGAGGGTAAACAGCAATACACCTCAGGGGACTCCCAGCGAGCTACAGCTACATCCAACCGGCTTCCTCGCTGGGACGCGGCCCTTTCCGGGGCCCAACCGGTACACCGGAGAATGAAGATGCCGCTCGGTGTAGAAAATGTTGGTCCCGTGCCTTCCTAACTTCCCTGCACATTAACGAGCAGCCAGGAAGCCCCATCACAGGGCGGGCCATGTCGGCGGTGCCCCATCTTCCTTCCTGCCCGCTGTCCACACCGACAGCTCTGATTCCTGGGCTTCCGTCCTTTGGCTTACATATTGGAGGGCTCTGTGTTTAAAAACCACAAACAGAAGTAAAATACTCCTCTTTGGGCCGGGGGTGGGTGGGAGGTGGGGGCTGAGGCATGGGGATGCTGGTGAAGCAGAAGCCTAAAACGATCTGCCTTCTCCTGAACAGGTGCCCTGGGTCCAGCATTTGAAGCCCCCGGCCCGGCCCGCCTGCCGCGGGCCCTTGGCTAAGCCGGCGGTAGATGCGCACGGGTCATCACACCCATCCCCACCTGTCTGTGGCCCCGTTTTTAGCGAGAGGCAGGCTGAGGCCTACTGGGGAGCTTCCCGGCGCTCTCTTTTACAGCTAGGGGGGCGGCCGAGTGGCGCTGGACCCTCCTGTGAGCCCCGGGATACCCGGGTAGACTCGCTCGGCGCGAGTACTCCCCCGGCCCTCCGCAAGACCCCGAAGCATCCCCCTTAACCCCCGGGCGCGTTCACATACTCTTCACACCCTGTTCACTCCCCCGCCTGCTGGCACCTTCCAGACGCCTGAGAAACCTTCCGTCCCGCACGCTCGCGTCCCCCAGGCCCCCGCACAGCCCCTCAACCCCAGCGCGCTCACACCCTTCTCGCCCCCAGCGCACAGCCCCGACCTCCGCGCGCTCGTGTCCCCGGACCCCCGCACGGTCACACCTCCTACCCAGGCGCGCCTCCCGAGGGCGCACCCCCGGCCCCCTCGGACCCCCAGCCGAGCCGGCGCCGGGCGGGGGCCGGATGCGCAGACGTGCCGCACGTGCGCCGCGCGGTGATTGGCAGCGCCGGCCCCGCCCGCGCCCCCACCCCCCATCCCCCGAGCTGTCTGCCCGGCTTGCGGAGGGGAGTCCAGAGCCCGGGGCCTGCCGGGGCGGGCAGACCGGGCTGCGGGGTTCGCCGCCCGGGGAGGCCGGGGAACAATGTGGCCTGATGGGAAGTGTGTGTGGCGGGGAGGGGGGAGCCGCTAGAAAGCGCCCCTAACTGCACCCGTGTTCTCTAGCTAGGTGATGTTGGACTAGATGCTGTTCCCGCCGAGTGAAAACACTTTCTGTAAGTGATGAAAGAAACGTCCCCCTTTATTCGGTCATTGACTGGGGCCCAGTGCATTTAAACCCCAGAGATCTTCAGTCCACTGGGGAGGGGAAGAGTTAGGAAGGTGCCTGAGCATTTTGATGCAGCTGGTGCTGGCCTGGGAAAGTGACGGCGGAGGCACAGCTCGCATGGCCCTGAGGGTGATGCTCCGCCTCTGAGTGGAGGACCAGAAAGATGTCCTTTAAGGGACCGGTGGTGGCTGGGTTTAGCTGGGGAACGTTTCCCAAAGGAGGCGACTTGAGCAGAGGCTGTAGATTCCGGGCCTAAGACTAGAATTGCGGCCCGGGACAGACTGAGCGCGCGGAGGAAAAGGGCGCTCCCAGGGACAGATGGGGACAGGGGGAGGAGAAGGCGCAAGCAGCCCTGAGTGGTTCTTGGCGGTGAACCGCAGAGGAGCTGTCTCTCCTCATCCCCGCAGCAGTCAGCCAATGAAAGATAGGCGCAAGGGGGTCCCCAACCAATGGAAACCTGCCGCCTGCGGAGGAACTGCCACTGGAAACATTGATGGAGACCTGGCCCAGCGCTTTCTCTTGCGGGCTGCTTTCCCAGAAGCCCAGGACAGGTGTGTATCAAGGACCAAAACACCAGGAGCGAGTTCACTTATTCAGCCATTCGGATTAGAGCGCCTGCTGTTTGTAAGGCACACGCCTTGGCCAATGGAGGGGGCAAGGAAGAAAGGGAGGAAGGCAGAGGGACGGAAACACGCTTCCAGTCCTGAGCGTCTCGGAAGCTGGTGAAGGGTTTCTCCCGCTTTTCTATGTCCCGCGTTATTTTCCCTACTATAAACGTTAGCATCTTGTGATTGTGTAGTGCTTTAGTTTCCAAATTGCTTTCACAGGCGTGATCTTACTTGGTAATCCCTATAACCTAAAAGACAGGTATTATTACTCATATTTTACTAGCGAGAGAAGTGGGGCTCAGGTAAATTGAATCATATACCCAAAGTGTCACAGCTGTTCGTGATAGCATTGGGACTAGAACTCAGGTGTCCTGACTGCAAATCCAGGGCTCTTTAAATTTATCAAAGGAAGGAAACCAGGCCTGCTTTATGATCCTGGTGCCCAGGGCACACCCAGCAATTAAAATGAAATCCAGAAGGACTGGGTTAATTTTTCTTTTTTTACCTTCGTCATTGCTCTTTTTTTAAAAAATAAATTTATTTATTTATTTATTTTTGGCGGCGTTGGGTCTTCATTGCTGCACGCTGGCTTTCTCTAGTTGCGGTGAGAGGGGGCTACTCTTCGTTGCGGTGCGCAGGCTTCTTGCGGTGGCTTCTCTTGTTATGCAGCATGGGCTCTAAGTGCGCGGGCTTCAGTAGTTGTGGCGCATGGGCTCAGTAGTTGTGGCTCACGGGCTCTAGAGTGCAGGCTCAGGAGTTGTGGTGCACGGCCTTGGTTGCTCCACGGCATGTGGGATCTTCGCGGACCAGGGCTCGAACCCGTGCCCCCTGCATTGGCAGGCGGATTCTTAACCACGGTGCCACCAGGGAAGTCCCCATTGCTGTGCCACCAGGGAAGTCCCCATTGCTCTTTCAAATTGCCCCTTGAAACACAGGTTAGCTCTGCTGTTATACACCTATGTGTGCAGAAGAGATTCCAGTGACTCACTGCCAGGAAAGCCAGTACCATAGGTAAAAGCAAAACGAGGAGAATGAGGATGGGTTACCAGCTGTGGACTTCCTCCTCACCCACAGCCTTCAGGCCAATGGGAGACCTGAGGCCCTCTCTGTCTTCTCTCATATTGGTCTCCATCTGGAGATACTGCTTCCTGTCCCATGGGCTAGGCTTTGCCTGCCTAAAATAGGCTACACTCAAAGGGACCTCTGAGGCCTCCACCTCAGCCACCGCCATCACCCCACCCCTCCCCTGGCCACAATGACACTGGGGATTCGGGGGGGTCTTTTTGCACTTTTTTGGCTCTGAGGCATGTGGGATCTTAGTTCCCCAACCAGGGATCAAACCCAAGCCCCTTGCATTGGGAGTGCGGAGTCCCAACCACTGGACCGCCAGTGAAGTCCCACAATGACATTGTTAAAAGGAATTTTGCTCCCAGAGGATCTGTCACTCTAGGACTTGCTGTGTCTCTGCCACAGATGAAGTCTCTGGCCTATTCAGCAAAGTCGATGGTGCCCAAGGCTGAATGCCCATCACAGTCATCTGCTGAGATTTTTTTTTAAAGCATATATTATTGTTCAAAGATTCCAGTGGGATCTTAGTTGCCCCAGCAGGGATCGAACCCGTGCCCCCTGCAGTGGAAGTGTGGAGTCTTAACCACTGGACCACCAGGGAAGCCCCTGCTGAGATTTTTTTAAAATGCACATCACTGAGCACATCTCTGGATTGTGATTCAAGAGGTCCTGGATGTGTGTTATTTGTTTTGTTTTCTTTTAAGTACTCTGAAGTGATTCAGATGACCAGCTAGATTGGGAACCCACAGATATAGAAAGACTTCCATCAGAAAATTTGAGATAACCCAAGTGTGAAATTGGCAGGTTATTGGTTAGATGAGGAGCCTGTTATTCAGATGTTCATACTGCCTCAGCGTGTGCAGAATGACAGCTCCATTCATGAGAGAACCCAAAGGGGAACTAAAACCCCTCTAAGAAGGAAAATTCTGTGTTGAGTAATCTAAGACCTTAGAGGAATATAAGGCTAGGGAACTGAGAATGGGTGGTACCTTACTTTGACTAAAATAAAATGTTAAAGTCCGTACTCTGAATAGAGGTAAGGTCAGTGACTCACATGTTACATAACTTCCATTCTGATCAATGGGCACTGTTTATTTCTATTTATCATGCCTTACCCTCTAGACCAACACTGTTCAATACAGTAGCCACCAGTCACATATGGCTATTGAGGGGCTAGAGGCCTCCCCAGCAGACAGCCTGCTGAAAGCTTGACCAGCTGAGAGGAGACCGGTCAGCTAGACAGGCTCCAAATCCCGAGGGCCTCTACGCCAGGGGTTCTTAGACATGGTAGAGTTCAGGGACTCTGATCACGCAGGAACTTTTGCAGAGTTGGGTGTGAGCACATTTTCTGCATAAGAGGTATATCGTTTTCTGGTGCTGCTGTAACAAATTGGCACAAACTTAGAGGCTTAAAATGGCACTAATTTATTATCTTGCAGTTCTGTAAGTCTGAAGTCTGATATGGGCTCAAGAGACTAAAGTCCAGATGGCAGGGCTGTGATCCCTGCTGGGGGCCCTAGGAGATAATTGTCTCCTTGCCCTTTCTAGCTTCTAAGGGCGATTGAGTTCCTTAGCTCATGGTCCTCTGTATATTCAAAACCAACCGGGACTTCCCTGATGGCACAGTGGTTAAGAATCCGCCTGCCAATGCAGGGGACACGGGTTCAAGCCCTGGTCCGGGAAGATCCCACATGCCATGGAGCAAATAAGCCCGTGCGCCACAACTCCTGAGCCTGCGCTCTAGAGTCTGCGAGCCGCAACTACTGAGCCCACGTGCCACAACTACTGAAGGCCACGCGCCTAGAGCCCGAGCTCCGCAACAAGAGAAGCCACCGCAATGAGAAGCCCAGGCACCGCGACGAAGAGTAGCCCCCGCTCGCCACAACTAGAGAAAGCCCGCGTGCAGCAACAAAGACTCAATGCAACCAAAAATAAATTAATTAAAACAAAAAACAAAACAAACAAAAAAAACAAACTAACAATGGCTTCCTGTTGCATTTGGAGCAATATCTAAGCTCCTCTCCTTGGTCATCAAGACCCAGCCTGCTTCTCTACCTCATCGGATATCATTCTCCCCAGGGCTCACTGACTGTCCTGCTTTTCACATGTGCCTGGCTTGTGCCCACTTCTAGGCATTGGCATTTGCCTTTTCCTCTGTTTGGAAGTTTTTCCGTCCAGATCTTTACAATCATTCGTGCCTCAGCTCAAACATCACCTCCTTTTTTCCTTGAGTATCAGTTAGAATGTTGTTGGTCAAAAGAAACAAGAAACGCTAATTGGCTTAAACATCGAAGGGGATGTAGTGGCTTGTGGAACTAAAAAGTCAGGGCCCTGGATCTGTGTCTCTGTGATTCTCTGATGTTCCCCTCTTCAGTGGGTCAGCTCTGTCCTCATGATGACCTCCTGTACATTAGCAAAATGGGTGCAGCAAGCCATGGCCTCACATCCATATCCCACCTCATCCAGAAAGAGAGTTTCTTATTTATTTGTTTGTTTGTTTGTTTGTTTATTTATGGCTGTGTTGGGTCTTCGTTTCTGTGCAAGGGCTTTCTCTAGCTGCAGCAAGTGGGGGCCACTCCTCATCGTGGTGCGCGGGCCTCTCACTATCGCGGCCTCTCTTGTTGCGGAGCACAGGCTCCAGACATGCAGGCTCAGTAATTGTGGCTCACGGAGCCAGCCGCTCCACAGCATGTGGGATCTTCCCAGACCAGGGCTCGAACCTGTGTCCCCTGCATTGGCAGGCAGATTCTCAACCACTGCACCACCCGGGAAGCCCAGAAAGAGAGTTTCTTGTTCTCCAACACTCAAAGGAAAGTACGGGACTTCACCTAACCCATCACTTAACCCAGGAGACTCGCACATGCTGATTCGCATATCCCTGAACCAGTCGCTGCTGAAAGGACCCAGATTAGACTTAGGCAGCTAAGGCCCCATCCCACCCAAATCTCTAGGCTGCCATGTATTTGGGAAATGCTGTGTCCTCCAGAGCAGTGTCCTCCAGTGCACTTTACCACCTCAGGGCTGGGCAAATTTTGTCTGTAAAGGGCCAAAGAGTAGATAATTAGGCTTTGTGTATCTCCTAAGGGTTTATTTTGTTTTATAATCCTTTAAAAATATAAAAATCAGGGCCTCCCTGGTGGCGCAGTGGTTAAGAGTCCGCCTGCCGATGCAGGGGATACGGGTTCGTGCCCCGGTCTGGGAGGATCCCATATGCCGCGGAGCGGCTGGGCCTGTGAGCCATGGCCGCTGGGCCTGCGCATCCGGAGCCTGTGCTCCGCAACGGGAGAGGCCACAACAGTGAGAGGCCCGCATACCGCAAAAAGAAAAAAAAGAAAAAAATATATATATATAAAAATCATTCTTAGCTCATGGGCCTTACAAAAGTAGGCCAGGGCTTCCCTGGTGGCGCAGTGGTTGAGAGTCCACCTGCCGATGCAGGGGACACGGGTTCGTGCCCCGGTCTGGGAAGATCCCACATGCCGTGGAGCAGCTGGGCCCGTGAGCCATGGCCTCTGAGCCTGCGCATCCGGAGCCTGTTCTCCGCAATGGGAGAGGCCACAACAGTGAGAGGCCTGCATACTACAAAACAAAAACAAAAACAAAAACAAAACAAAACAAAAAGTAGGCCAAGGGGTGGATTTGCCCAAGGGTCGTAGTTTGCCAAGCCCCTGAACCAGCCCATTATGATGCTTGTGGTGTCTAAATTTACTTTGTTAATTTGTTTCCCCTGACTACAACATAAGCTCTGTGAGAACACGAACTGTATCTGCCTTCTCAGCACCTAAAATAGTGATGGGCACATAGCAGATGCTCAGTAAGTGCTCACTGGATGGATGCCGAAGAAAAGTTCATGGCAGAGCACGTCAGGACCCAGTGCCTAGCTCTGACCTGGGTTTTTCTGCCCTCCCTGTCTGGGGGACACAGCTGCCCCCATACTGACCAATGGAGGAATGGGCAGGGCTGCCACGGGCTCACAAGGTGTCTTTACACAAATCAGGAAAAGATAACGCTTTCTGGCTGGTGCAGCCCAGCACCCAGGACCATGGTGAGTGGGTGACAACTGGACTCCAGCCCCCACTTGCCCCCTTGGAGGGTGCCCTTGGGTAAGATGCATCTTGCATGGTCGTGTAAAGCAGCTCTGGGGCGGAGTTCTAAGATCTCACCTTTTACTGTTCCCACCCTGGATGGCAAAATCCTCTGCTGGCGCTCTGCCTACATTTACTCTTTTCTTTCACCAACTCCCAATCCCTTCTTCTTCCAGTTTTCTTCAATAAAGTGACTACAATTTGCATGTATTGAACTGAAATTCTCATTTGGTACTTGGAAGTGTATCCAAGTGTATAGAATGTGGCATACGGGGAATTATGGTTGAGGAGGGATTTCTGCCCTGTGGATTTTCTACACCTCATGAAAGACAGTGGGAAACGAGAAAAAGGACCAACCAAAGTTGCCAAGGAAATAGGGAAGCTGCCATAAAAATACAGAGTAATACACTGAGGGTTCTTCTTCTGGAAAGACAAAGGCTAAGAAGGAATAATAACTGTTTGATCATGGATGTTATGGTTAGTGGTCATGAACTCATTCACCCCATCCTGAACTATAACCAGGGGGCTCTGCTTAAAGCTTGAGAGAATGATGTTTAGGAATCATAGAAGAAAATAGGACTTCACTCGGTGGGTGGTAAGTTCATGGAACTTATTACCCCAAGCAGGAGTCAGACTGGAAATTAAAATGCCCAGCACACTGTGGAACACTTTGTTGTTGACAGACCGTAATGACTTAGGAAGGGGAATGAGGATGCCTTGAGATATTGGGATGTGCTCTTGGAGGCTGCAGACAGGGAGCACAACTGCCTGTTCACAGCCCTTCCCATCATGCCCTTGGCAGAGACAGAGCTCTGAGCGAGGCAAGACCCAGAGCTGAGACTGGCCCTGCACGCCCTGGGCAGTCTGGAAGATTGCCTTGCTGAGGGGACGGGATCTCATAGATGAATTTCCCCACTTGGGTTTCCTTAGGCCAGCTACAATCTTTTGCTGAGAATCCAGGGGTCACTGAGACAATAAAATGATGTTTGTGGAAACTTTACATTAATGTCTATTCTGCCCAATGGGAACTCACCTGCTGTCATTACAATAGCTAACAAATATTATGCACTATGTGCTATTATAAGCCCATAATCACTTAATCCTTCTAACAACCCTGTAGGATGGGTCGCATTATGTCATCATCCTATTTGACAGATGGAAAAACTGAGGCAGAGGGAAATAACTTTTCCAAGGTCTCATAGCTAATAAGTGATCCAGGATTGAAACTCAGGCTGGCTGACTCTGGAGTACACACATAACACTTCCCCACTAAACTGGGGTTCAGGCCACTCCTGCACTTCTGCTGGGGAGACACCTCTCAGCTCCAGTCAGGTGCCGCCAGGAAGGAATGCAGACCCATTTTATCCATTTATTCAAGAAAAGTCATGAAAGTCAACACTGGGGTCTAGATGAAACAAATCCAGCTAAATCCCCCTGAACTCATCCGGCTCCTGACTTCTGCTCTGTCCACACTAGCTCTCCAGCCATATGCCTTACGGATAGGTTGCTGTGATCCATGTCCACGGACACAAGTCACTAGGCGTGGGCTCTGAGCAGAGCAAGGGAGACTGGCAGGACATGCGTACAGAAGAACCTCAGGGGGGCAAAGGCTGCCAGGATGGGGTGCTTCTGGGGTCTGTCCCCAAAGGAACAGGCTTGCTGGTCCTGTCACTCAGCAGTGATTAGTAATCTCTCGGGTCCCTTGCAGTTCCAGGACTCAAACAATCTATGAATGTCATCACAGAAAGGAACATGTAAGGCTCTAAGGCAGAGAGTTGTTTGATGTGTGGGAAGGTAGGCTCTGTGGAGTATAACCTGATCGTCCATCCTAAGCCCATAAACCGCACAGAGTGTGCAGAACCCAAGGCTACATGGTGTGGTGTGGGCCAAGAAAACTGGCGGGACAGAAGGCAGGGCAAGGAGCCCGTGGCAGCAAGTGGAGCCTTCCTACAGGGTCCCCCCGTAAGGTTGGGCAGGTCGTGCACTGCACCTCGAGTGCACAGGGAAGATCGGGGGCCTTTTTCTAGTTTGCAGAAAGACACTGTTTGCTAAGCTGAGCGCTCATGGGGCTGTGTCCCCCCAGAGGAGGGACCTTTTCTAATTCACATCGAGTTCCCATATATAGCAGGGGACCCTGAAGAAGTCTGTTGTGCTGCTGTACCCTTCCACACACCCCCACTATATTCTATTTCTTTCTTTCCATCTTTTCTACTATTGACAGTGCAGGTAGAATTTGGGGGTCTAGGAATTCTACCCTGGTTCGCCCACCCCTCCCTTCCTGCGGGGCTCCTGGGGACTGCAGCACACACATGGGATAAACGCAAATAGCACAGAACCTGACACACCATCCCGGGGCAGGGACACCAGAATCCAAAGCTCTGACTCCCCTGCCCCTGACACAAGCCCTGGGAGGAAGACGAGGGAGGGCCAGGAGGCCAGGCTGCCAGAGGACCTTGGTTGTTTCCTCATTCCATCCCGAGCTGGAAAAGCCAGTGAGGAGAGCAAGGTCACCCAGCCCCCAGGAGCAGGGAGTGGGAGAGACGCGGCACATGACCCTTTATGGCACAGGAGCCCCACCCCCTCATAAGTCTGGCTGAGCCAGTGCCCTGGATCCTGACCAAACAGATTATGGCTTCCCCGGAGGGAAGCCAGCAGGGGCGGAGGCTCTCCCTGTGCAGGAACAAAGTCTCACGGAGTCCTCACAGTTTCCCTTTTCACAGATGAGGAAACTGAAACGCTGGCTAAATAAGGATAAGGAATTTGGTCAAGGGCACGTGACTAGGACGGTGCAGAGCTGGGCTTTGAACCTGAGGGGGACGCTGTGGCGTTCGCCCAGGTTCCCCTTCGGGACGGAGGACAGCTCCCAGCCAGTCCCTCCCCAGGAATGGCCCTGCCTCAACGGAGCTGCCTCATCCAGTGTCCCACAGGGGCCCCTTCCCGGGGGCAGCCCAAGGCCAACTCGCCCGTGCGGGGCTGGAGGTGGGGTACACTATCCCAGCCCTGCCCCAGTTTGGGATGACTCCGGGGCAGAGCATGGGCTTTGGTTGCAGCTGTGCTGCATTTTGACATCTTCTGCCCTCGCTTGCTCACAGCTGCTGCTGCTGGGAACACTCGCCAGGAAACACTCTGCACGCAAGTCCCCCTTTAGAGGTGGCTTTGGGGGCATCCCACCTAAGACACCTGCACGCCCACATCTATGAAACGCTGCCTCCCCACCTCAAGCTTGCCAGGATGAAAGAACCAGGAGTCCAAACAGGGGAGGCTGAGGCAACCCAGAGATGAACAACAGCAGGAGGCCACCCCCACCCTGGGCTGGAGGGACAGGAGAAAGGGGCAGTGATACCTGAGCCCAGGGATCACCCAGCGGAAGCTCTAAACACAGTTGGTCACACTGGGTCTGTCTGGGAGAAACGGAAGCTGCTACAGCAGACAGCCCTGAAGGTGGGAGTGGGTGGGTAAGACCCTGGCTTCTCCCTTCTTTCCAGCTTGAATTTTATGATTATGGACCACTTATGCACACACGGAGTTTAAACCTAGGTTGAAATGTGCACATATTTGGGTAATATTAAAAAGTTAACATTTTAAGTCTGTTCTGGATTGATGATAATTTTTTCTTTTCAAAGGGAAAAACATTGCTGTAGAACGATATGCCAGGGGGAGGACCCCAGACCATCGCCAGCCCCGGCCCCAGTGCCAGCCAAGCCCTTCACACCCTCAAAGGTCCAGAGTTTCTATTGCTTTTATCCTTTCTGGACTGGGGGTGGGAGGCCTTAAACAGCCCTGAGAGCCAGAGGATTTTAGGGCCAGAAGGGCTCCTAGAGGTTTCCTTGTTCACTCATTCTACCCCAAGCCCAGAGCCCTTTAGCGAAGCTTGGACAATCCATCCCATGGAGGGGGCCCCACAGCTTTGGGGGACTATCAGTCCTGGGGATTGGAGACACCTTGGGGCTTTTTTATTTATTTATTTATTTATTTATTTATTTAGTTTTGGCTGTGTTGGCTTTTCGTTTCTGTGCGAGGGCTTTCTCTAGTTGCGGCAAGTGGGGGCCACTCCTCATCGAGGTGCGTGGGCCTCTCACTATCGCGGCCTCTCGCTGCGGAGCACAGGCTCCAGACGCGCAGGCTCAGCACTTGTGGCTCACGGGGCCAGCCGCTCCGCGGCATGTGGGATCCTCCCAGACCAGGGCTCAAACCCCCGTCCCCCGCACTGGCAGGCAGATTCCCAACCACTGCGCCACCAGGGAAGCCCCCACCTTGGGGCTTTTTAATCTCAGCCTAAATGGGTGCTTCTCTCTCTCTCTCTCTGTGTGCGTGTGTGTGTGTGTGCATGTGTGTGTGTGTGTGTGTAGTCTCCACCTTTGTAGTTTGCAGGAGAATAGTTGTCTGGGCACATCTTTTAAATCTAGAGGAATCATTGGCATTGGTAATAGATTGTGAATATATTTGATTTGTATTCCAGTGGAGGGGAAAGCTCCAGGAAGTGAAACAAGATCTAGTGGAGAGCTGAGGATGGGGGAGCCTGGCCCAGCTCCTGGCTCCAAGGAGGCCAGGCCCAGCCCTGGAGACTAGCTCTTATCAGCCGGCTGGGGACCTGGACAGAAGGCACATCTGCTTCTGTTTATTCTTCCTCTTTATCTTAATGGGTCCCCCCACCAATCGCTCCCTGGAATATCCCTCACCACCACTCGATACTCAGGTACCTCTCCCTGCCCTGGGCAAAGACCCAGGGAGGGAGGGGATGGGGGAGGACAGGCAGGACATTTGGTGTCCGGGTTAAGGCTCCTTACTAAACACCACCCCAGGCTTAACTGGACGCTAAGGTGAAGGTGGAAAAGAAGGAAAAGAGTAAAAGGCCAAAGACCTTCCTCCTGGAAAGGAAACTGGCAGGTTTCTAGGAGCAACCTTAGCTCTAAGAGAAATGTAATTACGTTTAAATTTCGGGTTACACCTAAGCTAATAACTATAACTGGAAATTCCTGTGGGAGCAGGAAGTTTTCTCTCATTAAGAGATAATAGAGAGGGCTTCCCTGGTGGTGCAGTGGTTGAGAGTCCGCCTGCCGAGGCAGGGGACACGGGTTTGTGCCCCGGTCCGGGAAGATCCCATATGCCGTGGAGCGGCTGGGCCCGTGAGCCATGGCCGCTGGGCCTGCGCATCCGGAGCCTGTGCTCTGCTACAGGAGAGGCCACAACAGTGAGAGGCCCAAGTACCCCCCCCCAAAAAAAAGAGAGATAATAGAGAGTCACTCACCCTTGAACCCAGAACAGTCAGTTTCAAGCCAGGAGGACTTTACTTAGGTAGGGCCTCTACCAACCCACAGGGCACCTTTGTGCAAATTAGAAAAAGGGGCCCCTTCTTTCAGGTGTCACAGCCCTCGACTGGGCGGGTGAGTCACCTCTCCCAACTTCCCCAGCACCCTGGGCCAGTGAGAACCAGGACACAGCTACACAGTCACAGCAGCTCTCCCTCCTGCCCCTATCTATCCCTTCCATTAACCTGTACAGCTTAAGTGCTGAACAGACCACCCCAGAAACAGAGAAAAATTCTGCAGCTATGAGAAGCTTGGGAGGCTTTACCACTAACTTGGTCCAAAGTCCCTGCTCCAATTCATTCCATGATAAGGCTTCTGGTTGAGTTGCTAATCACATTCCAGGCCTGACCCAGGTTATCCTAAACTGTGATTACTGGCAATTTAGAATTAATGAGAAAGTTACCAAATTTCTCAAGGATTTCTTTCTTTAAATTTTACGTAATGCCTATCATCTTAAAGCATGGGGTTTTTGTTTTGTATAGTTATAGATATAATGAAGTTCAGTTCTTTTAAAGCAGTTTCTCTTTTTGTAGCCAAATTGGCAATATGGCATGGTGGTTCCAAGCTTGATTTTGGAGTCAGAATGATCTGAGTTCCTATTTTAACTCCTCCACTTGCTAGCTGAATGGTTCTGTGCAATCTACTTAACTTCTCCACACCCTGGTTTCCTCATCTGTAAAAGGGGGATACATAAGTGTATTGACCACAAAGAATTAGTACGTGAATTAAATGAGGTGATGCATGGAAAACACTTGCAGGGTGCCTGCACACAGTACCTAATACACATTAGCTATTATTAAGCTTATTTTAAATGGTAAGGAAAGTGACACCTTACTTATGGGTAATTGAGAAGGATGGGCTTGTTTCCTGTCCCTTGAACAAATGGCCAATCCCAAGTCTCAGGCAGGAAAAGTGAGCCTAGGGCATCAAATCGTGCCAGAAGACAAGGAAGTATTCAAAGACATAGGAGCTAGCTGGAAAGGATTCTTACTGGCCAAATTTGAAACAATTTGAGCATCAAAATAAATAATGACTACAGTTGGTAACACAATGAATAAAACAAAATCCACACGTTCACAGTGATCTTCAAAACAAAAGAGAGAGGAAGGGAAATACCAGCCAATAAAAATGGAAGGAATGATAGAAAAAATGATAGAAATGATTGGAAAACACTATTTTTCAGCCCCCAGTAAAATAAGTGATTTAGGCAAAGATTAACAATGGAACCATTGGATGAAAGGTTATCGGAGGGTAAGAGAGTCGCATTGGGTTAAAATAACACCCACAGATGACTTACAAATTACCAAGTAGAAGATTTCTCTTTACAATGGAGAGATCTGGTAGTCACCATCTTAACCAAGCAATCAAACTGAGCATCACTAATAGTGCAACAATGATGCACCTTCTGATGCGATATAATCCAAAATAC
Source organism: Mesoplodon densirostris (assembly GCF_025265405.1). Taxonomy (NCBI): domain Eukaryota; kingdom Metazoa; phylum Chordata; class Mammalia; order Artiodactyla; family Ziphiidae; genus Mesoplodon; species Mesoplodon densirostris. The sequence continues at coordinate 100,324,320 of NC_082669.1, forward strand.
ACAATACCACCTATGAATTAACTTCTGCCAAAGTGATTAACATACTTCTAACCAAGCCTCATGACCTACATTCCAGTTTACAGAAAATACAGGGATAGAGGAGCAGTTAAATTATACCAAGAGAAATCAAAAAGACAAATTCACAGTGTGGAACATACTCTAAGACAACTGACCTGTGACAAAGGCTCTCTCCTTGACCAGACTTTAGTCAGGTTCCTTTGAACCCTCTTTCCACTCGGCCTTGACCTTGGTCCCCACCCTGTCTTGGGCCGACCCAACCCAACCTTAGCAGAGTACTGCCAGATCATCCCTCCACCCTCGCTATCTGATCACCCTTCATATCTGATCCAGTTCGACCTCTTCTACCCACGACAATGTCTAAGGACTTAACCTATCTTTAACAAGATTCACCCTGCCCTGCTCTACCATGTCTCCTATTAGTACATCTCCATCCACTGACTCCCTCACCTGCTCTTTGGCAGTAAATCCCCACCTGTCCTTGTTGAATTTGGAGTCGAGCTCCCTCTCTCTCTCCCTTGTTGCAATAATCTTGAATAAAGTCTTCTTTATAGTTTGAGAATTCTTTTTTCTTTAACACCTGGATACTTCAAAGAATTGATGTCATTTTTTAAAAGGGTGGATTACTACAGAATAAAAGAAATTAGAGAAATTGAAATAATTTAATTACATTCTTTTAATTAAATAGAATTAAAAGAAATTAGATAGCAATCAAATGAATATCAGATACCTTGGTTGGATCTTGACCAAAAAAGGAAAAAAAAATCTGCAAAAGTTATTTTGAGGACAGTTGGATCCTTTTGATTATGGATTGGAAATTATAGAATTATTCTTAATTTTCTTAGGTGCGGTAATGGTATTGATTATGAGGAGAACGTCCTTACTCCTATGAAATACCTGCATTTTGGTAACTCCTGTACTTAGAGGTTGTATTAGTTTTCTAGAACTGCTACAACAAATTACCACAAACTGGGTGGTTTACAACAACGGAAATGTATCCTCTCTCAGTTCTGGAGGCTAGAAGTCTCAAATCAAGGTATCAGCTGGACCATGCTCTGTCTGAAGGCCCTAGGGGAAGATCCGTCCTTGCTTCTTCTTACTACCTTCTGGTAGTTGCTGGCAATCCTTGGTGTTCCTTGGCTTATGACAGCATTAACTGCATCTCTGCCTTCATGGTCACTTGTCCTTCCCTGTGTGTCTCTCTGTGAGTTCAATCTCTCTCTCCCCTTATAAGGACATCAGTTATTGGGTTTAGGGCCCACCCTAACCCAATATTCTCTCATCTTAACTTGATTACATCTGCAAAGACCCTATTTATAATAAGGTCCCATTCACTGGTACCAAGCTGTTAGGACTTCAACCTCTCTTTGGGGGGAATATAATTCAACCCACAACAAGAATAAAATGTCAGGATGTCTGAAATTTACTTTCAGATGTCTTAGCAAAAGATTTTATAGTTACAGAAAGAGAGAAAGGGAAAAAAAACCCAAATGTCATGAAATGTTAATAATTGTAGAATCTAGGTGGAAGGTATAGGGTGAGCATTATAGTCTTTCAACTTTTCTGTAAGTTTGAAATTTTCAAAATAAAAAGTTGAAGGAAAAACAGATTCCTAGCAATTCCCCCATCCACAATCCTGTTCCATTTCATATATCTGAGGCAGGCCCAGGAATATACTTTTAATAAAGCTTCCCTTTTGTTTAGGGGTGGGGTGGGGCACACCACCTGGCATGTGAGATCTTAGTTCCCCAACCAGGAATTGAACCTGCACCCCCTGCATTGGAAGCATGGAGTCTTAACCACTGGACTGCCAGGGAAGTCCCAGGGTTCCCATTTTTAGTAAGCACTTGAAGGTGATTCTAATGCACTGCTAGGGCTGAAATGTACTAGTTGATGTCATAAACTCACATGGATATTACTTAAATCCCCTGCCACCTTTTACTCTAAGATGTATCCTTTTGAGAACATAAATTTATGTAAAATTAAACCAACCAACACAGCATGCACATATATTCACACAAAGATGGTGAATATTTTAGTGAACACTGATCAATGTAACAATGTCTAACAATTTATTAGTAGATATATATTTCACAATAGGGAAATATATCCTAAGTAAATTTATTTCCCTTGAACATCAATAGGCTTCAGCTAGGATTTTTTTGATCCCTCTCTCTGCTCTTATCTCTCTTCTGGATATATGCATTTTTTTTAAAAAAAGAAGTGTCTTTACTCATATTTTACTGGGGTTTTGGGAGGAGGCTGAAGCTTATACACATGTTCAATCTGCTATGTTTAATGGGGAGTCCTCAGAACCCAGTTTTCAACCCCAGTTTTATTGAAGTCAGCTTCCTCATGTAAACTAGCCCCAATTTCAAAATGGAAGTCAAGGAGAAATGTGACTCGGTTCACACAGTTTGAAGACCACCTTCCAAAAATGCTTTTGGCCTGTGTGGTTAAGTCTGAATGATCAGTCTGAGTATAATTGTCTGACCATCATGTGTGGACTGTGTATACGCAACCCAAACCCATAGCTCCAGCCTTGTCCTATCTGATGAAACACCAGTGCCCACAAACAGAAGGTTCCTCTTCTCTCACCATGGAATAAACAGGAAGGTCTCTTGGGACTGTGGTCTTAGGACTATAGCTCTGCCCCTAATTTCTGCAGACCCTTTACCAAGAACTGAGTCATTGCAACACCACGCTCAGCCAGCTGTCTCAGCACAAGAAAAGCTTTGCTGTGGCATGAGGTTTTGTGGGCTGCAAACTACATCTAGGTCAGCAAATTAAACTCCACAGGGTGGTTACCAAGTCCAGCTTCATCTACCTAAAGGGCTGTCTGATTTCACCCTTTGGGCATTGGCCTTGGATACAAGGCCCATCTGCGTGTGTTTAAGGTACAACATTTCAGGCCTAAACCCCTCAATGACACATGCCTAAACTCAGAATCTTATTTACTCCACCAGGGCTCCGGGGTATGTGAGAGTAACAATACTCCATCCCAGCAGATATATTGAGATTTGTGTGTGTGTGTTGGGACAAAGTGGGGAAGTGGCGCTGTATTTCTTTGTTCCTCAGTTTCACCGTTTCTTTTTTTTTTTTTTTTTTTTTTTTGCGGTACGTGGGCCTCTCACTGTTGTGGCCTCTCCCGTTGTGGAGCACAGGCTCCGGACGCGCAGGCCCAGCGGCCATGGCTCACGGGCCCAGCCACTCCGCAGCAGGTGGGATCCTCCCAGACCGGGGCACGAACCCATGTCCCCTGCATCGGCAGGCGGACTCTCAACCACTGCACCACCAGGGAAGCCCCCACCCACTGTTTCTTTCCTGCCACTTGTGTTTCTTTCCTGCCATGTTGACCCAATCATGAGCCTTTTTTCCCAGTTCCCTTTCATGGAGGTTTTTCAGAATGATTTCACAACAGATGGTCAACTGGTCTACCTAGATAGAGCTTTACAAAGAGAGTATCTAGATGGGGTAGGGTGTGTCACCTTGGTTCAGGAACTGGGTTGCAGATTTATAGTGGGTAAAGTCTGCAGAGATTAAATGTTGTTAAAAATTCAAAACAAGTCAGCAAATACTTATGTGAAGGCCTGATGCTATCTGGGGCTCTGGAATACAGAGGAGAAAACCAGAGTTGCTGTCTTCCAGGAGCTCTTTAACTATGAAGGTAGGATTAACATTCTAGTGGATAGCTACATTTTTCACTACCTAGCACCCATGCATGCTTTTCCTGGTAATAATACCCCAAGTTCACTCTGGGAAGAACCCCTCCTCCACCCTTAGTCTGCATGCTTTCAATGTCTGGTTCTAGAGCTGAGGTATAGACTTAAGGCCAGGCCACAGTGACTGCTTTAGATATGGGCATGAAACCTAATAAAAGCCAATGATATACATGAGATGTTTGCTGATACTGTTTGGAGAAAGGTATGAGATATACTTTTAGCTAGGATTACCACCAATAAGGATGATGTGAACCTGGAGCTGCCAAAAGCCACATGATGGAGCCTAAGAATGAGGCCAACACAGCAAAAGACAGATCAGAATGAAACAGAGAAACTGACTTCCTTGGTCAAGCCATTCTTTTTTTTTTTTTGCTGTACATGGGCCTCTCACTGCTGTGGCCTATCCCACCACGGAGCACAGGCTCTGGACGCGCAGGCCCACTGGCCATGGCCCACAGGCCCAGCCACTCCGCGGCATGCGGGATCCTCCCAGACTGGGGCACGAACCCACATCCCCTGCATTGGCAGGCAGACTCCCAACCACTGCGCCACCAGGGAAGCCCAAGCCATTCTTGATGTTCCATATATTCCTAGACTTTTCTGCTAATCATCCCAGTAGTTATTTTTATTTGTTTAAGCTAGTTAGATGGGGGTTTTCTTTAAGGTGCAACTAAAAAAGCTCTCTGTTGCAACTAAAAGGTTGAAGTATCCCCCCAAAATTCACATCCACCCAGAATTTCAGAATGTGACCTTATTTGAAAATATGGTCTTTGAAGATGTAATTAGCTAAGGATGTTAAGTCAAAATCATCTTGGATATAGGGTATGCCCCAAATCTAATGACTGGTATGCTTATAAGATGAGAGGAAGACTAAGAAAGACACAGAGAAACAGAGAAGAAAGCCATGTGAGAGAGACAGGGATTGGAGTCATGCTACTAAAGGCTTAGGAAGGCCTGGTGCCACCAGAAGCTAGGAAGAGGCAGGGAAGTATCCTCTGACAGAGCATTCAGAGGGAGCAGGGTCCTTCTGACAGCTTGATTTTGAACTTCTAGCCTCTAACTGTAAAATTTCCATTGTTTTAAGCCAGTTTGTGTCCTTTGTTACAGCAGCCCTAGGAAATGAAAACACTGTAATATGTGAAATAATTCAATAATCTATTGGCACCTAATATGTGTCCAAAGAGGTTTTAGCATAAAATTCAGAGAAAAGGGATATGGAGAACGTAGAGGGATATTTGAGCTGGGACATCATGAAGCCTGAAGAACTGTCTGCCCCAACTACCCGCCCCACCATGGGTGCCTCTGGAAGGTCCTAGAGAAACTAGAATTTATGTTCTCTGAACTCTTCTTTCTGGCCTTCTGGCAGGCCATTCTCCTAACATATGGACTTCTTCAGCAAGAAAATGAGCTCTGTTGGATAGAATTGAAAATATTTCTCCTAGCTTGTTCTTTGTCTTTTGACTTTGTTTAGAGTGATTTTTGCCTGGTAGAATTTTTGTTTATTAGTCAAAATTTTAAATTTCTTTATGGCTAATTTCCACCCCCCCCCCCCGATTCCCCTGTGTTTTCATCAAGTGTGCTGTACTGTGGAGTCAGTTATTTCTTTTCCAATTTTTTTCTTCTTGTGGTAAAATACACGTAACATACTATCTTTTTTTTTTTTTTTTTTTTTTTGGCTGCATCATGCGGTTTGTGGGATCTTAGTTCCCCAAACAGGGATCGAACCCAGGCCCCCAGCAGTGGAAGCATGGAGCCCTAACCACTGGACCACCAGGGAATTCCCTTAATCATTTTTAAATATATATTTCATGGTATTAAGTACATTCATATTTTTATGTAACCATCAACACCATCCATCTCCAGAACTCTTTTCATCTTACAAAACTTTAATTATACCCATTGAACAATAACTCTCCATTTCACCCTTCACCCAGCCCCTGGCAACCACCATTCTACTTTTTGTCACTATGATTTTTTTTTTTTTTTTTTTTTTTTTGTGGTACTCGGGCCTCTCACTGTTGTGGTCTCTCCCGTTGCGGAGCACAGGGTCTGGACGCACAGGCTCAGCGGCCATGTCTTACGGGTCTAGCTGCTCTGCGGCATGTGGGATCTTCCCGGACCGGGGCACGAACTCGTGTCCCCTGCATCGGCAGGCGGACTCTCAACCACTGCACCACCAGGGAAGCCCTGTCTCTATGATTTTGACTAAGTAAAAGGTAGCTTTCTTTTATCTTTACTGTGTTTCCCTTCACTGCACTTCCATCACCTTTATTGGGCATTCCCAAAAAATAGCAACAGTAATAATAGTACCATTTGTTGTGACCAGGCATTTTACCCAGGGCTTACGTACAACAGCTCTAATCTTTCCAGTATCTCTACAAGGCAGGTAGTATTCTGCCCATTTTACAGATGAGGAAAGTGTGGTCCAAAGAAGTTACACAAATTGCCCCAGTTAAGGGTCTCACAGCTCTTAATTGGAAAAGGGAAAAGTTGTGCTCATGTTTGTCCAAGCCAAAGCCATGGCTCCTCTCACAATACCATTCAGAAGCCTTGTATCTATGCCCTCAGACTACAGACTGCTGATCTTGTCTCTCAAATGTTGATTATTCTATACAAATAGATGGAGAGATATACCATGTTCTTGGATTGGAAGAATCAACATTGTGAAAATGACTCTACTACCCAAAGCAATCTACGGATTCAATGCAATCCCTAACAAACTACCACTGGCATTTTTCACAGAACTAGAACAAAAAATTTCACAATTTGTATGGAAACGCAAAAGACCCCGAATAGCCAAAGCAATCTTGAGAACGAAAAATGGAGCTGGAGGAATCAGGCTCCCTGACTTCAGACTATACTACAAAGCTACAGTAATCAAGACAGTATGGTACTGGCACAAAAACAGAAATATAAATCAATGGAACAGGATAGAAAGCCCAGACATAAACCCACGCACATATGGTCACCTTATCTTTGATAAAGGAGGCAAGACTATACAGTGGAGAAAAGACAGCCTCTTCAATAAGTGGTGCTGGGAAAACTGGACAGGTACATGTAAAAGTATGAAATTAGAACACTCCCTAACACCATACACAAAAATAAACTCAAAATGGATTAAAGACCTAAATGTAAGGCCAAACACTATCAAACTCTTAAAGGAAAACATAGGCAGAACACTCTATGACATAAATCACAGCAAGATCCTTTTTGACCCACCTCCTAGAGAAATGGAAATAAAAACAAAAATAAACAAATGGGACCTAATGAAACTTAAAAGCTTTTGCATAGCAAAGGAAACCATAAACAAGACCAAAAGACAACCCTCAGAATGGGAGAAAATATTTGCAAATGAAGCAACTGACAAAGGTTTAATCTCCAAAATTTACAAGCAACTCATGCAGCTCAATAACAAAAAAACAAACAACCCAAACCAAAAATGGGCAGAAGACCTAAATAGACATTTCTCCAAAGAAGATATACAGATTGCCAACAAACACATGAAAGAATGCTCAACATCATTAATCATTAGAGAAATGCAAATCAAAACTACAATGAGATATCATCTCACACTGGTCAGAATGGCCATCATCGAAAAATCTAGAAACAATAAATGCTGGAGAGGGTGTGGAGAAAAGGGAACACTCTTGCACTATTGGTGGGAATGTAAATTGATACAGCCACTATGGAGAAGAGCATGGAGGTTCCTTAAAAAACTACAAATAGAACTACCATATGACCCAGCAATCCCACTACTAGGCATATACCCTGAGAAAATCATAATTCAAAAAGAGACATGTACCGAAATGTTCATTGCAGCTCTATTCACAATAGCCCGGAGCTGGAAACAACCTAAGTGTCCATCATCAGATGAATGGATAAAGAAGATGTGGCACATATATACAATGGAATATTACTCAGCCATAAAAAGAAATGAAACTGAGCTATTTGTAATGAGGTGGATAGACCTAGAGTCTGTCATACAGAGTGAAGTAAGTCAGAAAGAGAAAGACAAATACTGTATGCTAACACATATATACGGAATTTAAAAAAAAAAAAGGTCATGAAGAACCTAGGGGTAAAACGGGAATAAAGACACAGACCTACTTGAGAATGGACTTGAGGATATGGGGAGGGGGAAGGGTAAGCTGTGACAAAGCAAAAAAGAGGCATGGACATATATACACTACCAAACGTAGGGTAGATAGATAGTGGGAAGCAGCCGCAGAGCACAGGGAGATCAGCTCGGTGCTTTGTGACCGCCTGGAGGGGTGGGATGGGGAGGGTGGGAGGGAGGGAGATGCATGAGGGAAGGGATGTGGGAACAGATGTATATGTATGACTGATTCACTTTGTTATATAGCAGAAACTAATAAAAAATTTAAAAAAATAAATAAAAAAAGAACTACCATACGACCCAGCAAGCCCACTACTGGGCATATACCCTGAGAAAACCATAATTCAAAGAGTCATGTACCAAAATGTTCACTGCAGCTCTATTTACAATAGCCAGGACATGGAAGCAACCTAAGTGTCTATCAGCAGATGAATGGATAAAGAAGAAGTGGCACATATACACAATGGAATATTACTCAGCCATAAAAAGAAAGGAAATTGAGTTATTTTAGTGAGGTGGATGGACCTAGAGTCTGTCATACAGATTGAAGTAAGTCAGAAAGAGAAAAACAAATACAGTATGCTATGCTAACACATATATATGGAATCTAAGAAAAAAAAAAAAAAAAGGTAATGAAGAACCTAGGGGTAAGATGGGAATAAAGACACAGACCTACTAGAGCATGGACTTGAGGATATGGGGAGGGGGAAGGGTAAGCTGTGACAAAGTGAGAGAGTGGCATGGACATATATACACTGCCAAACGTAAAATAGACAGCTAGTGGGAAGTAGCCACATAGCACAGGGAGATCAGCTAGGTGGTTTGTGACCAGCTAGAGGGGTGGGATAGGGAGAGTGGGAGGGAGGGAGACACAAGAGGAAAGAGATATGGGAACATATGTATATGTATAACTGATTCACTTTGTTATAAAGCAGAAACTAACACACCACTGTAAAGCAATTATACTCCAATAAAGATGTTTAAAAAAATGTTGATTATTCCTAGCTTGACCCTCATAGGAAAAACTTATTTTCAATTATTGCATATAACTTTTTCACCTTGTGTCCTAGTTACAAAACATAGCTCTATTAATATCATGGGAGAACAAAAGGAAATAGTTATTAAAAAGCAAATTCTATTCCCCTTGGTCATGATTCCAAAGTATAAGACAAGTATAGCGCCCAGTGCCTCCCATGGTCTGGTCCCCCCTCCACTTTCTGCTCTCTCTCAGGTGGGTGACCTCCAGCTGCCATCTGGTTTTGTCCTAACCACAGGAAAGCACAGGAGAGTTTGAACTTTGCCCCATTTGAACTCTTTTTCTCGTGTGAGAGCTGTGCTTCATTTAAGGAAGTGCAAACAATGGTGAATGATACTTGTCTGTTTGCTAGGGCTGCCCTAATGATGTGGCTTACGTGACAGAAATGTTTCATACTTCTGGTGACTAGATATTTGAGGTGAAGGTGTGAGCAGGGTTAGATTCTTTTGAGGCCTCTTCCCTTAGATTGTAGATAGCTGTCTTCTCCTTGTATCTTCATATCGTGTATTAGTCTGCTTGGGCTGCCATAACAAAATACCATAGACTGTGTGGCTTAAACAACAGATATTTGTTTTCTCATAGCTCTGGAGGCCAGAGTCCAAGATGAAGGTGCTGGCCTGGTCGGGCTCTGGTGAGAGCTCCCTTCTTGGCTCAGAGGCAGTCACCTTCTCACTGTCTCCTCACATGGTGGAGAGGGTTCTAGGGTCTCTTTCTCTTCTTACAAAAGGGTACTAATCCTGTCGTGAGGGCCTGTCTTAGCTCAGGTTGCTATAACAAAATACCATAAACTGGGGGGCTTATAAACAACAGAAGTTTATTTCTCATAGTTCTAGCGGCTGGAAGTCTAAGCTCAGAGTGCCAAAATTGGTCATGTTCTGCTGAGGGCCTTCTTCCAGGTCGCAGATGACTGACTTGCTGCATCCTCATGTGGCAGAGAGCAGAGCGCAGGAAGCAAGCTCTCTTGTGACTCTTCGAAGGGCACTAATCCCATTCACGAGAGCGCCACCCTTATGACCTCACCTTCTGCTTATTAGCACAGAAGCCCCACCTCCTAATACTGCCACATTGAGGGGTATATGGTTTCAACATATGCATTTTGGAGGACACAAATGTTCGGTCCCTAACAGGGTTCCACCCTCATAACCTCATCTAAACCTAACTATCTCCCCAAGTTTCCATCTCCAAATACCATCACCTTGGAGGGTTAAAGCTTCAACACACAAATCTGGGGAGTTTTAGTCCATAGCACAATATCTTTTCTACCAGTCTGTGTCCAAATTTCCTCTTCTTATTAGGACACTACTCCAATGACCTCATTTAACCTTAATTACCTCTGTAAAGGCCCTATCTCTAAAGACAGTCACAGTCTGAGGTCCTAGGAGTTAGGATTTCAACATATGAATTTTGAGGGGACAAAATTCAGCCCAAGACACTACTCTTTGAGCCTCACAGAATGAAAAGCTTTTTCCAAGTCTGGCATTACTAAGCCCTTTCATGCCTGTGATATATTCAAGGACTCAGATTCACCCGCTGTCCACTACCCATACCCTCACTCCCAGCAACTTATTATGACTCAAGTGCTCAAATATACAGAAAGGTAGAAAGGTTGAAAGAATAGCACAATGATTACCCATATACCCACCACCTAAATTTAAAAATTGTTGACATTTTGCTATTTTTGCTTTATCTCTATATGCGTGTTTTTTTTAGTTTTTTTTTTTTTTGTTTGTTTATTTGTTTTGCCAAAATTCTTGAATGTAAGTTTTGGAAATCATATTTCACTCCTAAATACTTCAGTATGTGCCTCCTAAAAATCAACATAGTTGATGATCCTTGCCTGAATCAGTTATTTCGATTGCCCTCCTACCAGTTTAAACTTGAGTTTACGCCTCAAAAGGCCACGGCCTGGCATCTAGTAATTAACGTAAGTAGGAGGATGAGGCTCAATCTCTTACCGCTAGAAGCCTTTCTCTTTCCTGTGACTCCTCTCACTTAATTCCCCAGCCTGTGGAGACCAGGCCTGCTGGCTGGCTCCCTTGTGCCTGGAAATTCAACACTAGGAGAACAAGCATCCGAACCATTTGTGGGGCTGAGTGGAAGGCAAGGGAAGTGCCAAGGTGAAATAAGACAAACCAAATAAGTATATCTGAAATTACAAGCCGGATAAGCTGAAGGAAGTACCTGATGCTGAGGTGAAGATCCCAGCAGACAGGAAGAGTTCCGTGACTCAGGGTGTCCCGGAGAGCAGAGCTTCCGTGTACAGGCCAGGGAGGACTGGGCCGTCCCAGGGGCTCCCAGGTGGCTCGGGAGCCCCGCTCTTCGGTCCCACCACCCACTCCACCCACACCAACACTGGGAGCTGCAGGAGCCCCGGGAAGCGTGTTTGTGGAGCTTGTAAGAACCCAGGGCAGCAGGGCCTGGCTCTGTTCCCCCCAAGTTCCACTTTCCTCCTGCCCCTTGTCGGGCCATCTTCCTGCCCCCTCCCACTAAGTGCTGTAGGAGATTCCTGCTGCGTTTCCCGTTACCTTAGCACTGCAGCACCTGGGAGAGATTTAGCGTCGCTGGCAAACCTGGAGAGCTCATTGTGTACTTCCTTTTCAACATGATTTGTCAAATAAAATATTGAATGAGATCAGTTCCAGCACTTTTCCCTTGAGATGCATGTAAAATCTACAGAGAAGTGCCCTGGGGCTTCTTGTTTTGAACCTGACCTGTTCCTGGCAGACCTTCCGCCCTGGTCTCATCACACTGAAAAACCTGGGCAGACTTAACCCCCTCTTTCTCCTCCTTCTCTCCATCCCCCGCCCTGCTCCTTCTGATTCAGGCAAAAGGGCAGGACTCGGGCCTCAGGGGACCCACAAGGCAGGAGAGGTGGCTAAGTCCCTTTTTAGTCATATCCCTTTTGGTCTCTGCATTACGCTTGCCCCTTTCTTTCCTAGATAACATTTCATGAAAGTTGGGAAACCACCCCCTTCATTTTCGGGGGGCAGAGGAAATGCAGACCCACCTGGACAAAACTTCCCCTGATGTTCTCAGAGACAGCAATCCTCAGAGTGGGGTGTGGCTTACAAAGAGTGAACAGGTCAAGTTCAAAAGCAAATACCTGGCTTGGCCTGACAGTTGGCGAAAACAATCGGGGAATGGTCACGAAATGGGGAAGGTGAACCATAGAGCTCTTCCTACCTACTTTAAGGTAGTTAAATCCTAATGACAAATGGCAGGACGATTGTTGTGTGTCTAACCGCCACCCCTCCCCAGCTTCTCCTATACACAGACCCCAGCCCCCAACTACAGGGTTTGCCTGTGACCCAGGCTGTCCAATCACGGTACACTGTTCCCCTGCCCCTGCTGCCATGCAGCCCAGAGAAACCTACTGCGATTGACTGCAATTTAAAAGCAGGTACGATAAAGCTGCTGGGTGCCTGCCCCAATATTCATTTTCATCTTGTTCCTCAGTAAAAGAAGTCCAATTTTTAAAAGTTGTGGTAAAACTCATGTAACAGCATTCATACTCTTAAGGTGTACAATTCAGTATTTACTACAATCCCAAGGCTGTGCAATCACCACCACTGTCTAGTTCCAGAACATTTTCATCACCCATAGAACTTATCCTACTCAGGTGTCAACGCCACCAGCTCAAAGACTTCATTTCTCAACGTCCCTTGCAGTGAGATGAGGCTTTCTGACTAGGTTTTAGCCAATGAGATGTGAGCAGAAGTGTGAGGGACTCCCAGAAAAGCTCCCTAAAAGGATGTAGCACCCTTCTGTCCTGTGCTGTTTCTTTCCTCTGCTGATCTTAAACATCAGCTGTTCATCTGTGGGTTTGGTGGAGGAGCTGGGCTAGTTGGGGTGCTCACCCTTGCCGTGGTCAGTACAGGTCTTAAGAAGGAGTTGCCTTCTTAGTTGGGATTAACAGATGCACGCTGCTATATGTAAAATAGATAAACAGGGGAATTCCTTGGAGTCCAGTGGTTAGGACTCCACACTCCTACTTCAGGGGCACCAGTTTGATCCCTGGTCGGGGAATTAAGATCCCACATGGCGGGCTTCCCTGGTGGCGCAGTGGTTGAGAGTCCGCCTGCCGATGCAGGGGACACGGGTTTGTGCCCCGGTCCGGGAAGATCCCACATGCCGCGGAGCGGCTAGGCCCGTGAGCCATGGCCGCTGGGCCTGCGCGTCCGGAGCCTGTGCTCCGCAACGGGAGAGGCCACAACAGTGAGAGGCCCGCATACCACACACATACACACAAAAGATCCCACATGGCGTGCAACACGTGCCCCCCCCAAAGAAACAAAAACAAAAACAAAAGATAAACAACAAGGACCTACTGGACAGCCCAGGGAACCATTCTCATTATCTTGTAATAACCTATAATGGAAAATAATCTGAAAAAGAATATATAGAGAGAATATATAACTGAATCACTTTGCTTTACACCTGAATCATTGTAAATCAACTATACTTCAATTTAAAAAAAATAAAAGGGGTTCCTGCTTCTACACACTACCAGTGAAAGCAGCCTAGCCCCAGATCCACACAAGGGTGTGAAGACCACCACGTAGGGTTCCTTGGAGAGCCACAAATGGAACTGGCTGCCAGCCCTGCCCATGGTACTGTGTGGTCTCAGCTGGAGATCCATCTCTGACATACCCCCATTTGATTTGACTTTTCTGACATAACCTAATGTCTGTCTCCAAGCAGCTTAAACTTTGACCGCTAGAGCCCCCTCCCATGACTGATGAGCCCCCCTCGGTTACATGTGGCGCCCTGGACAATAAGCTTATACAGCACTCTCTCTGCACCAGGCTCTGATCTAAGGACCTTACGTGAATCGGCTCACAATCCTCACAGTAAACCTAGGAGGTTAGAATCACCATCTTTTTTTAGAGATGAGGAAACCGAGGCACAGAGCACATTTATTTCACTGTGTGGCATTTTGTCCTAGAAGAGAACATAGGAAGAAATGCCATACAGTGAAATAAAGGCAAATCCGCCTTCCATCCTGTCCTTACACGACCTCCACCGCATCTTAGCTCCGCAGCACAGATGTTTGCATTAAATAAGAAGAAATTTATTTAACCAGTCCCCTATTGGTTGTTTCCAAACTTTTGCTACTGTCAACAACACTGCAACAAATATCTTTGTGTGTGTGTGTGTATATATATATATATATATATATATATATATATATATATATATATATATATATATATATATATAATTTAGTCCATGCACTTATCTGTTAGATGAATTACTAGAAGTGAGATTTCTCAGTCAAAAAGCCTGTGCATTTGTAATTTTGATGGATATTGCTCTCTGTAGAGATTGAACCAATTTGTCCTCCCACAAACAATGTTTGAGATCACCTCTTTTTCTTTTAATTTTTATTGGAGTATAGTTGATTTACAATGTTGTGTTAGTTTCAGGTATACAGCAAAGTGAATCAGTTATACATATATCCACTCTTTTTTTTAGATTCTTTTCCCATGTACGAGACCACCTGCTTTGCCATAGCTTTACCAACACACCAGTAAAATATTACTAGACTGTGCCAAACTGATAGGCAAAAAATATATATAGAACTTCATCATACTTTAAATTGTTATTTGTGTATCATGAGTTAGATTGAGCATCTTTTTACATGTTCAAGGGTCATGACTTTTGGTTTTTGTTGTTGTTGTACTGCCATCCCCCTTTTATTTACAGCATTGTTGGTTTTTCTTACCTTATAAAAAATGCTCCAGGAATGTCCTTGGGCATGCTGCCCTGAGCACACGTGCAAGTGTTTCTCTGAGGATAAAGGCCAAGAAGTATGGCTGCTAGATTGAATGGTATGTACACGTAAAATTTCATCGGATTCTGCCAAGTGGCTTTTCCAAAAAGTCGGTGCCAATTTATACTTCACTAGTAGTGTTTGAGATTACCCACACCTCACCAGCACTTAATAATACATGCCTTTTTTTTAAGTGTAATCATTTTTTTCAATTAATTTTTAATAAATATATGCATAGATATATATGTGTGTGTAGGTATTATGTGTATGTATGTACATAGTTTTTAATTTATTTATTTATTTTATTTATTTTTGGCTGCATTGGGTCTTCATTGCTGTGCACAGGCTTTCTCTAGTTGTGGCAAGCAGGAGCTACTCTTTGTTGCGGTTTGCGGCTTCTCACTGCGGTGGCTTCTCTTGCTGCAGAGCACGGGCTCTAGGCGCACGGGCTTCAGTAATTGTGGCTCATGGGCTCTAGAGTGCAGGCTCAGTAGTTGTGGCACGTGGGCTCAGTAGTTGTGGCACGCGGGCTTAGTTGCTCGGAGGCATGTGGCATCTTCCCAGACCAGGGCTCGAACCCGTGTCCCCTGCATTGGCAGGCGGATTCTTTTTTTTTTTTTTTTTTTTTTTTGCTGTACGTGGGCCTCTCACTGCTGTGGCCTCTCCCGTTGCGGAGCACAGGCTCCGGACACACAGGCTCCGCGGCCATGGCTCGCGGGCCCAGCCGCTCCGCGGCATGTGGGATCTTCCGGGATCGGGGCACGAACCCGTGTCCCCTGCATCGGCAGGCGGACTCTCAACCACTGCGCCACCAGGGAAGCCCTGCAGGCGGATTCTTAACCACTGTGCCACCAGGGAAGCCCCCTGCATGTACATAAGTTTTTAATGAAAATCAGCAGTCCCCTGCCCTAAGCTTTCTCACCACCAGGATCTGCTTGTGGTAGCCAATGGCAACTCTTCTAGCTATTTTCTCTGATACTTATCTCCATGTTTAAGAATACTGTGCTTCTACTGCTATTTCTTTTCTTTTGTTTTGTTTTCCTTTTTGGCCGCGCCACAGGGCTTGCAGGATCTTAGTTCCACGACCAGGGATTGAACCCCGGGCCAAGGCAGTGAATGTACCGAGTCCTAACCAATGGACTGCCAGGGAATTCTCTACTGCTGTTTCTTAATTTATCATGTTTAGACATTCTCCACCAACTCTGGTAGGTGAGTACCTAACTCTCTCACATGTACAGCCATCACTTCCCCTCCCCCATCATCCCAACATAGCACACCTTTGGAAGAATAAATAGTTGGTATTAACATTATAATGACTATACAAGTATCATTCACTGCTGAGCCAAGTGAACATTACTTATTTCTGTTCTCAGGCAGCCTTCAGTATTCCTAAAGTTAATGATGGCCTCGTTTTTTAAATTCATTTTATGTTCTATGACTCATCATTAGTGTTCTCTAAAAGCTTTAACATCTCTGCCAAAGGCCTTCCCATGATATTTTCCATATGCTCAAGCACATCAGTTCCATTTCTTCTTCCCCAGAGCCTCTCAGGAGGCCTCCTTCATCCTGCACCCAAGCTGACGGGGTTCTGGCTTAATGCTCTGCTGTTAGTCCTAGGACTTTGCTCACACCTCCAGTGATGGATACCCTAGTCCCTATGTTGAGGATCCCACCTCTCTCTCTCTCCCTCTCTCTCCTCCCTCACTTTAAAAAAATTTTTATTTCCTCCTTTTAATGAAGGAGGAAGTGTCTACTAGTGTCCTAATAAAATTCACTTGAAAGTGTACTCATATAATTTTGTGATTGGGTGAAAAACTATGCATTGCTTATTAGAGCACACCCTTTCTGAGTTTTCTGATTTTGATTCTATGGGGGCTCTGTGCATTTCATTGCCTTTGAGCTATATTACAACTCCGTAAATTGTAGGTAATTGATAGCAATGCAAAATAATTCTTATCTAGAGATATGCAAATAAATAACCCACAGTCCCTCTCCCCACCCAAGGCTCCCTACAAAAGGCAGTTTCATATCCGTTTATAAATTCATTTCAAAATTCCTTTTTTCCATATAAATTTGTGCTTCTTTGTTACATTTTATTTTATTTTATTTTATTTTATTGCGGTACGTAGGCCTCTCACTGTTGTGGCCTCTCCCATTGCGGAGCACAGGCTCTGGACGCACAGGCTCAGTGGCCATGGCTCACGGGCCCAGCCGCTCCACGGCATGTGGGAACCTCCCGGACCGGGGCACAAACCCGTGTCCCCTGCATTGGCAGGCAGACTCTCAACCACTGTGCCACCAGGGAAGCCCAATTTGTGCTTCTTTGACTTCTTTAAACTGGTTGTAACATCTTACTGGTTCCCTCATTAATAATGAGGTAAGATATTTAACACACATTCATTTTATATTTGTGAGAGTCATGATTTTACCTTTTTAAAAAATATTCCTTTAATAAAAGTGTATTTTTAAAGTCACTGAAGTCTGAAAATATCTTTGTTCTTCTTTCACACTTGAGTGATAGATGGGTTGGGTATAAAATTATAGGTAAAAAATCCAATGCCACAACTATACTCCAATTAAAAAAAAAAATCCAGTGCCACTTTGACTCCTGTTTCTTTGCATATAACTAGTTTCCAACACTCCCCCTCCATCCTATTTGTTTGTTTGCTTCTTTATCCATGGGATTCAGAAATGTCATAATAATATGCCCTGGTGAGGGTCTTTTTCACTCATTCTGCCATGCACTTCAGTGGATCTTAACATCTAGAGACACTTGCCCTTCAGGTCTAGAAATAAATTTATATATGATTTTCTCTTCCTGGAACTCCTTATATTTCGATGTTGAATGCCTAAACAGATCTTCTAGCTCTCTCATCTTCCTCACCATTCTCATTATTGTATTAATTTGTTTCCCTACCTATTAATGAAGTTGAGTAGCTTCCATATTTAATTGTCCACTTAGCTTCTCAATTATTCTTTTTCTATTAAATAGAATTTTGATGTAAAACAACTGAATATAAACCGATACCTTGTCAGTATATCACTACATTTCAAAGGATGACAATTTTGAGGAAGACTGATTTATATCACCTAGGTAAAATTGGTGCCTTGTCTTTTTTTTTTTTTGGTCTGCGTTGGGTCTTTGTTGCTGCACGTGGGCTTGCTCTGGTTGTGGCGAGCGGGGGCTACTCTGTTGCGGTGTGCGGGCTTCTCACTGTGGTGGCTTCTCTTGTTGTGGAGCACAGGCTTCAGGCTCGCAAGCTTCAGTAGTTGCAGCACGCAGGCTCAGTAACTGTGGCTCGTGGGCTCTATAGCACAGGCTCAGTAGTTGTGGCACATGGGCTTAGTTGCTCTGCGGCATGTGGGATCTTCCCGGACCAGGGCTCAAACCCGTGTCCCCTGCATTGGCAGGCAGATTCTCAACCACTGCGCCACCAGGGAAGTCCCACCTTACTTGTGTTGCTAGCCACAGAATTTCCAACGTTTTATACACAATCTGGCATATAATAGTTGCTAAATATATCTTTGTTGAATAAACCCTCAACTTATAGATTCCTACTAAATCTTAATCTAGTTCTTCCTCCAGGGTTAAATAGTAAATAATCTTCTTTAACTTTTCATTCTGGAAAAATAAAAATAATATTTTTCAAGTATTTGCTATTGTCTTGTTCTAAGCTCTTTAGGTGTGGTGATTAATTTTTTTTTTTTTTTTTTTTTTTTTTTTGCTGTACGCGGGCCTCTCACTGCTGTGGCCTCTCCCGTTGCGGAGCACAGGCTCCGCGGCCATGGCTCGCGGGCCCAGCCGCTCCGCGGCATGTGGGATCTTCCGGGATCGGGGCACGAACCCGTGTCCCCTGCATCGGCAGGCGGACTCTCAACCACTGCGCCACCAGGGAAGCCCCAAGGTGTGGTGATTAATTTAATCCTTACAACAATCCAATGAGATAGGTGTTATTACTATCTGCATTTTGAAGGTAAAGAAATTTATCTGAAAGCTTCATTAGCTGAGCTGATATTTGGCTCCAAAGATTATACTTTTAACCATCATATTAGATGCCTCTTTGGTTGGCTCAGCTCACAAGCCAATTCTGATCTATTTATAGTAGCTGTCAGGCACACATTGTTGAGAATTCTGGGGCAGCATTTAGGTTGCATGGAAAAAATAATCTGCCTTGATTGATTAATGATGTCTGCCACAGGCCCAGGAATGGCGAGTTGGGGTTTTTTGTTTTTTGTTTTTAAACACTGCTTACTCATTCCTTGGAGAAAGAGATTATCTTTGGGGTTATACATAGCTCTAGTGCTTTTGAAATTAGGGCATGTTGACATCCAAAGTGTTTAAAGGCTGCTTTGTTTCTTTGCTGTAGCAGGAGAATATTTTAACTGCCTGTTTATAATTTATCTGAGAGAAGCACTGGTAATTAGGCATCTGATCACTCCTCTGATTCCCTTGCTTCTTCCTTTTCCTGTGACAAAAACAGAAAGTCAGGAAAATAATCACATTGCCTCACGATACCAGTGGGCCATATAAAAAGCCCCGTGATGTTGTTTTTCCAATCACTGGTTTTCTGGACAGCCAGCATTTAAACCATTCCGAACACCCCTCCTGTCAATCGTTAGAAATGACCGTAGGATTGGTCTCTTTACTAACCTTCCTACTATGTCCCAAACAGTTTTACAACTTGGCTTCAGCTGCAGGGCAGTCCAGCTTTTAAAGGAATTATATCCCTTTCCTAGAATAGCCATTAAACAGAACTTAACACAGTTTTAAGGGAGGTATAAAGTGACCTTTTCCCGTCTCTCCCCGCTTTTCAAAGTGCGCTTTTACACTCAGAACCAGATCTATTTGTTTAGGACAATTTATAAGGTGTTCACTATTCACTTTCTCATCCTTTAGCAATTTTTTTTCAGCTAAATAATATACATTTATTGAGAATTCCTGGGATGGCTGTTATTTCCTCTTAACTACAGGGCAGGGAACCAAGCACAGAAAAAAAAATCACCAAGAAAGCCCACGGCCCTGATTCCTCTGGCTGAGCAAAGGGAAGAGGAAAGTTGCTCCAGGGGGCAGTGCTCACGAAGGCAACAGGGTTTTGCAGGAGGCCTGCAGAGGAAGTCCCATGACACCAGGGGTGGGTGGAGGCTGCTTCTCCCCAAGTGGCTCCTCTATTTCAGTTTCTTGAAGGGGCTCCTCTGGCCCTTGATGACGCCTTTCTCTTGGAAGTTCCACAGGGCCATCAACAGAAAGCCAACTGTGGCCTCGGATTGTAATAAGCATCTTGGAGATGGTGGGGCTGCTCAGACCTTGCCCACTTTGCGGCGGACAGGGCTCCCACTGAGGGGGATGCTATGCCTCAAGCGTCCCCCATCAGGGTGAAGAAGAAGGACCTCGGGCTGCCTCCCAGAGAGATGCTGCAGGTCAGCAGACCCCCGCAGAGCCTCCGGAGGGACCCTTCCCACTTCAGCTATCCAGTCCGCGACCCTCCCGTGAGGCGGACAGCCTGCTGCACCCAGGAAGAAGGGGCATCTCATCTTCCTGTTGACATGGCACCTCCTGGGACGGTGATCACATGAGATGTTCACATGTAAGACAAGAAGCTTCCACCACCCCTCTGCCATCTGCTGTATCCCATGATCTACGATGTTCAAGCTCAGCCCCAGAGAGCCCCCTCCAGGACGCATCCCACAGACCTGCCACGATCTTGGCATGCACAGCAAACCCATAGCCAAATGTGCCCAATGTGAACACATCTTCAAGGCCCAGACCCTCGCTGGATGTTCCTTTTCTGCTGTTATTTATTTTTAATTTTGTTAATGTGAAATCACATATGTATAGTTTAAAAACAATACTAAAGCTAATCCCCTAGTACTCATAACCCAGGTCAAGAAATATAACATTAGTAAAGCTTTGGGGCTTGTGTTAGTTTCCCATGGCTGCTATAACAAATGATCACAAACTGAGTGGCTTAAAACAAGGGAGAGGGCCTCCCTGGTGGCGCAAGTGGTTGAGAGTCCGCCTGCCGATGCAGGGGATACGGGTTCGTGCCCCGGTCTGGGAGGATCCCATATGCCGCGGAGCGGCTGGGCCCGTGAGCCATGGCCGCTGAGCCTGCGCGTCCGGAGCCTGTGCTCCGCAACGGGGGAGGCCACAACAGTGAGAGGCCCGCATACCGCAAAAAAAAAAAAAAAAAAAAAAAACAAGGGAGAGCTTCCCTGGTGGCGCAGTGGTTGAGAATCTGCCTGCTAATGCAGGGGACACGGGTTCGAACCCTGGTCTGGGAGGATCCCACATGCCACAGAGCAACGAGGCCCGTGAGCCACAACTACTGAGCCTGTGCGTCTGGAGCCTGTGCTCCACAACAAGAGAGGCCGCGATAGTGAGAGGCCCGCGCACCGCGATGAAGAGTGGCCCCCGCTTGCCACAACTAGAGAAAGCCCTCGCACAGAAACAAAGACCCAACACGGCAAAAATTAATTAATTAATTAATAAACTCCTACTCCCAACATCTTTTAAAAACAAAAAACAAAAAAACAAGGGAGGGCTTCCCTGGTGGCACAGTGGTTGACAGTCCGCCTGCCGATGCAGGGGACACGGGTTCGTGCCCCGGTCCGGGAAGATCCCACATGCCGCGGAGCGGCTGGGCCCGTGAGCCATGGCCGCTGAGCCTGCGCGTCCGGAGCCTGTGCTCTGCAACGGGAGAGGTCACAACAGTGAGAGGCCCGCGCACCGCAAAAAAAAAAAAAAAAAAAAGTTTCAGGCCTAAGATTTCTGGAAATTATTTAGAAGGTTAAACTTTAACACCAGATCCAGGCAAGAATTCAAGGTGTTAAGACGCTGTGTTTTATGAAGAACTAAAAAGGCTCAAGGGGCAAATAAAACAATGGAAGTAGGACAGCTTGGTGCACTGGTTGGGATTCAAACAATGTGTTTATTTTAAGGTATCAACTTCCTCCCACCAAAATTTCAAAGTTAATGAGAAATTGATTTTCAAACCAGTGGTATACACCAGTTTATTAATAAAGAGGATGTATCACAACCACACACTCTGCTGTCAGAAACAAGCTACAGAAAAATAGTACAGTTGAAACAAAGTAGAAATATTATCAAAACCACAAGGATATTATCCAGGACATGATAAGAGAGAGGAAATGCAGGGCTTCCCTGGTGGCGCAGTGGTTGGGAGTCCGCCTGCCGATGCAGGGGAATACAGGTTCATGCCCCGGTCCGGGAAGATCCCACATGCCGTGGAGCGGCTGGGCCCGTGAGCCATGGCCGCTGAGCCTGCGTGTCCAGAGCCTGTGCTCCGCAACGGGAGAGGCCACAACAGTGAGAGGCCTGCGTACCAAAAAAAAAAAAAAAGGGGGGGGAAATTTATTCTCTCACAGTTCTGGGGGCTAGAAGTCTGCAATCAAGGTGTCTGAAGGCTCCTGAGGAAAGTCTTTGCCTTTTCCTAGCTTCTGGTGGCTCCCAGCAATCCTTGGCGTTCCTTGGCTTGTAGCTGCATCACTCCAATCTCTGCTTCCATTGTCAGGGACACAATTCAATGTCCTACAGAGCCCTTGCTGTGTTCCTCCTCCATCATATTCCTTCCCTAAAGAGGTAACCACTTGGCTGATTTTTGCATTAATCTTTTTTTTTTAACCTTTAAAATAGTTCACCACCTAAATCTGCATACCTAACACAAAAATTGTTGAGTTTTGAAACGCTGACTTTTAAGCACAAGTCTAGCTGAATAAGGTAAGGGCGGTACTGCCATTTCTGGATGAAGGCTCCCACGATGAGATGCTCCAAAAAGGGTCTACAGCTCAGAAAGTGTTCAGAGCCCCGCTGGGGGACAGTGAGTACAGTTTGGAAAACTCAGCACTCACCAGAATTAGGGCACTTGTGTGGACAAGAGACTGGGCCCCTGGCAGGAAGCTGGTTGGGTAAGTGGGCTGCATCCTGAGTGCTGGTAAGCTCACACGGGATGGTGGGGAGCCCCTAGGATGGCTCCCGTGATCCCTCCCTCGTCTTCACTCCCACTTCCAGAGGGACTGGGGCTGATGCTCCTGTACCCTCTAGGATTCCATGGCTTCTCGCTTTCCCACCGGCCCCCTGTGACTCCGCCTTTCAGCTCTGCCACTTCCCCCTCCTCCTGGGTTTGTGTATTATCGCTTAAATCCCTCTGCTGTAGTTTGAGTGGGGTTTCATTAGGGAAAAGATGCATGTGTTCAATGTACCGTCTCCACCTTGAGAGCTTTCTCTTGGTCTCATTTTTCTACTGAGCTGTGTTTTAGGATTTCTTCCCTCATTCGCTCACTCTGATGTCTGCAAGGCTGGGCTGTCAGGAGGGACAGAGCTGACAGTAGTTGGGGAGACAGACAAGGAAATCGGTCGTTATGACGCAGCAGTAGTGCTTAAAATATGGTTCCTGGACCACCTATGCAAGCATCTCCCTGACGTTTGGTCAAAATGCTGAGCCCTGAAGGTCGGGCAGAGGCCCGGGGAGGATAAAGACTCCAGACGGGGGAGCAGCCGTCAGCTGTTTGAGGCTGGTTGGAGCCAAGGCTGGGGGAGCGCACCCAGAAAATGTGTGAGGGGCCACGCACTGGCCAAGGACTGAGTGGGGAGGACGGCAGTACCTGTGGGCTGAGCACAGGGGGAGACCTTAAGGGGGAGACTGAGAAGAAGAGGTGGGAGGATGGCGTGTGTGTTGACGGCTGTCACAAAGGTTTCCAAACTCCAGGTTTTCAAAAGTAGCACAGAAACCAGTCCTGTGTGATCCCCTTATACGAGTTACCTAGGGGCGTCAAATTCAGAGAAACAGAAGGCAGAATGGTGCTTACCAGGGGCGGGGGGAGGCGGGCGCCGGGAAGCAGAGTTTAACAAGTATAGACTTTTTTGCAAAAAGTTCTGAAGACTGGCTGCACAACGATGTGCATATATTCAACACTGCTGGACTGCATACTTAAAAGTGGTTAAGATGATACATTTTATGTTATGGGTTTTTTTTTTTTTTTTACCACAACAAAAAATAATTTTAAAAGAAAAAAAAAAGTAACACAGAAACCAGGGCCTGTTTCTAACCTTCAAAAGTTCCTTGATTGGGCTTCCCTGGTGGCACAGTAGATAAGAATCCGCCTGCCAAAGCAGGGGACACGGGTTCAATCCCTGGTCAGGGAAGATCCCACATGCCACGGAGCAATTAAGCCCGTGTGTCACAACTACTGAGCCTGCGCTCTAGAGTCCAAGAGCCACAACTACTGAAGCCCACGTGCCACAACTACTGAAGCCTGTGTGCCTAGAGCCCGTGCTCCGCAACAAGAGAAGCCAAAGAAGCCCGCGCACCGCAACAAAGAGTAGCCCCTGCTCAATGCAACTAGAGAAAGCCCGCGCACAGCAACGAAGACCCAACACAGCCAAAAAAAAAAAAAATTCCGGGCTTCCCTGGTGGCGCAGTGGTTGAGAGTCCGCCTGCTGATGCAGGGGACACGGGTTCGTGCCCCGATCTGGGAGGATCCCACATGCTGCGGAGCGGCTGGGCCCGTGAGCCATGGCCTCCGGAGCCTGTGCTCCGCAACGGGAGAGGCCACAACAGTGAGAGGCCCGCATACCGCAAAAAAAAAAAAAAAAAAAAAAAAAAAAGTTCCTTGATTCTTTACCCTTTTGTGATCAGGCTGACTCAGCGGACCAGCGTTCCCCAAATGGGGACAAAGCTCCAGTGTCTGCTCATTGCCACTGGGGCGTGAGGGACTCTGTCTCCCCTACTTATCCAAGAGCACTCCCGGACATTGCATGCCGGGAGACGCAATCTAAGTAAAAGCTTGAGCCGGAAGCCAGGTCTCAGCATCTCCTCCAACCGTGTTGCCCCCTTCCCGTCCAGCACCCCCAGCTAATTAACCAAAGCTCCGTGTTGTGTGGTGGTTCCTGAAGTTTGCCCGTCACCAAGAGCTTCTGCTTTGTCTTCAAGGGCTCCAGTGTCCACTTTGGGTCCTGTGGTTTAGCCTCTGGAAATTCAAATGGATTCTGGCTGAATTTTATCACAAGATGGACTCTACACCCTGCCTCCTTGGTGCTCTGAATAGGCCAGGTCGGGGGCATGATGGGTTATCAGGCTAGTGGGAGGAGAATGTAACTTGAGAGGCCCAGTGCATGTGGGGCCTCGAGATGGGGTCCAGCTACAGGGCCTGGCTCTGGGGAGCAGCACGGAAAGGTCTAGAGCTCCATCCAAGAAGTCACAGACTCTAATATAGTAAAATAATTAGAGCCAACACTTAGCACCAAAAATGTGCCGGGCATCCTTCCAAGCCCTTAATATTGATATGTGTGCACGAACTCAATGAATTCTCCCAGCGAACTTATGAGGTCAGTACTACAGCCGACTTTACTGATGCAGAAACAAGAGCACAGGGACGGGGTCTCTCTTTGCTGCATCTGCTGTGAGAATGAAAGCAATCAGGCAGTCGACGGTCCAGAAGATGTAGACATCACTCAGAAGGGATGCACAGGTGTCAAGAAAGGTCCCACAGGAGGCTGCAGAGGGATTTGAATCACATCAGGGTCAAACTCAGTCTCCTTGGAAGGAAAAAGAAGAGGCTCTGGGTGGACAAATGGTGGGGAAATAGGAAGGAACTGGCTGTGGTTTGCACTGTCGGTTGTCACGTACAGAATGTAATGCAGGGTGTTACCCTGGCTTCCGCTCCAAGATGAGATCTGTGTGCTTCCCCATCACCGTTGTCATTCAAGAGGACAGGTCTCTGGTTGAAATCTGGAATTTCTTGTATGAGAAATATATCAGCAGCCTTTGAAAGTATTTGAACCAGGCGTTGCTTGTTCAGTGTCTCAAGCCCAGAAAGAGGAGTTAATTCTTAAAGGAAAAGACATTGAACTTGTATCAAATTCAGGTTGTTACTTTGATCCTGCAAGCCACAACAGTTAGAAGGATACCCGGACACTTCTGGATGGTATATGAAAAAGTCTCTGAAAAAGGAACAGTTCAGCAGGCTGATGGAGGTCTAAGAGTTGTCTGGTTATGGGAAATAACTAGATGGCAGATTATTCTTAAGACCTATTTCTAATATTTTTGTTTTTTGTTTTTTTTTGCGGTACGCGGGCCTCTCACTGTTGCGGCCTCTCCCATTGCGGAGCACAGGCTCCAGATGCGCAGGCTCAGAGGCCAGCGGCTCCACGGCATGTGGGATCTTCTTGGACCGGGGCACGAACCCGTGTCCCCTGCATGGGCAGGCGGACTCTCAACCACTGCGCCACCAGGGAAGCCCCCTATTTCTAATATTTTAAAGATGTAGTAAAGGCCCTCTATTGAAGGATCAAAAGGATGGGGAGGTTAAACTACTTGCCCAAGGTAACCCTGTCATTGCCAGGCAGAGCCACATCTAAACCCACTCAGGCAGACTCCTGAATTGGCACCTTTATCCACCCTGCCACCTCTCCCCCAGCTGCTCGTCTTCAGGTGGCAAATCAGACAGACGGCCCCTCAGTGGGGAAGCCAGAAGAGTCCAGAGCCCGGCTGGGGTCAGTCATGGTTCCAGATAATCCGATGGTGTAGAGAAGGGTTCAGCCAGCCAATGGGTTGGGTTGTGGGTGGAGAGTTCCAACCCCAGAAGGGGCTGG
The DNA here is from genome assembly GCF_025265405.1 of Mesoplodon densirostris. Lineage (NCBI taxonomy): Eukaryota > Metazoa > Chordata > Mammalia > Artiodactyla > Ziphiidae > Mesoplodon > Mesoplodon densirostris. The sequence continues at coordinate 100,350,597 of NC_082669.1, forward strand.
GCTAGAGCTAGGCGGGGAACAGGGCAGGTTGCAGTCCCAGCAAAGGGCACCTGGGCCCCTTTGGCTCTGAGCCATTTCCCTGTTTCTGGGCTGGGGCCCCAATGGACCGACCTGAGAAGTATAAATACTGTGACACAGGGCTATGACACAGACATGTAGAATTTGCTCTGCGGCCCTGAACCTGTCTCATAGCAGCAAACATAACAACACAGGCAACCTGGTTGGCACCTGGCTTCTGGGTCGAAGAGGGTGACTTAATGACAAGGCCTCATGGGTTGATAGAGATCAAGGAGAAAAGGGACAACCTGCTGGCGAGAGCACCAGTGGGTTCAGGATGGGAAAGGCAAGCAGCACAGGGCAGGTGTGGGTGGAGTCATCACCAAGGGCTGCAGCAAAGCCCCCAAAGCTTTAAAAGCCTTCAGGTTTCTGTGAACTATTGGGGCCTACAGATAATTCATTGCTTGAGTCTTGCAAGTGCTGGTCTCACAGCTCCTTTCCCACCGCACCTCAGCTGTTCCTCACCAGGCCAAGCACCATGCCTAAGGCCTGGCCTCAGGGCCTTTGTACTTGCCATCTTCAGCCTATAACACTCTTCCCCAGATATCCTCACTCCCTGCAGGCCTGTGCTCCAAGGAGGCTGATCAGGGAGGCCGTCCCTAGAAAGAACACCTCCCTTCCCTGCTCACCCATCCTTTACTATCCCCTTGCCGTGTGGATTGTGTTTTCCAAAGGTGCCACAGCAATCTCTCCTACGCCACATGTTCTTTCTCTGGCCCCTTGAATCTGGGCTCCCTGTCACTGCTCTAACCAACAGAATACGGCAGAAGTGACGCTGACCCAGTCCCAGGCACTTCACTGCTCTGGCAGCCTCTGCTTCCTGCTTCGTGGAACACTTACTCTTGGAGTGCTCCTTCCAGATGCCAGGCTGAGAAGCTTGTGGGGAGGCCACAAGCAGATGTGCCGGTCAGCAGCCTGCTGAGCTCCTAGCCAGAGGTCAACATCCACAGCAGCCAAACAAGTGAGGCACCTCGATGTCCGACCCAGCCGGTCCTTCGGATGACTCGAGGCCCGGCCGGCATCTGGCTGCACCACTTGTGAGACCCCCAGCAAGACCCACCCTGATGGGCCCGGTCCACCAAAGAACCATGAGAGAGAATACAAAATTGTTGTTTTAGGCCACGGAGTTTCAGGGGCAGTTTTTTCCACAGCAGTAGTCATCTGGAGGATTTACCCTGCTTAACTAGTTTTCACAGCACCTATCACTGCCTGATAGTATATAAGCTATTTGTTTACTGTCTTTTTCTCCCTCTTGTTTTTGTTTACTACTGGACTCTTAACACTTGAGAGCAGTGCCTGGCATGTAGTAGGAGCTCCATAAATATTCTCTAAGTAGATGAATGAATCCAAAGACATTTCCCCCCAAATCACCAAGCAATAATCAATGTGATTCTATTCGTTCTCAAGAGGCTTAACACTGGGTCATCCTGAGCATACGTTAGGGCATCAGATGTGGTTGTATTTATTCACTCAACAGCCATTTATTGAGCTTCTATTATGTGCTAGGCCCTAGAAATAAATCAGCGAACCAAAGCAAAAACTCCTGCCCTCATTCTAGTGGGGGAGCAGGCAATACTATAAATAAGGAAAGAATACCATATAATAGAAGGGGATAAGTTGCAAGGAAGAAAAATAAAGCAGAAAAGAGGGAGAGAGAGAGTCCTGGGGTCTGGCCGGAATGTTCTGTAAGGTGGCCTGGTGTATTGGTGTGCTAGGGCTGCTACAGCAAAGCACCACAAACTGGGAGGCTTAGACAACAGAAATGCATTGTCTCACAGTCCTGGAGGCTGGAAGCCAAATAAGAGGGACAGACTCTCTGCAAGTATTTTGCAGTTTAGAATAACGTAACATGGTTTTAAGTTAATAAAACAAACACTGAACGATGAGACAGTACAGTAGCAGAAGGAGGTGAAAAGGGGGGTTGCAGAGCTCAAGAAGTCAATGGAAAAGGAAAATCCTATGATATTATACTAGATATAATAAATAAATTGGAAAAGAAACAATAATCATGGCTGACAATCAAATTAACAGCAGGGAGGAGAGACTTAAGATAAAAGAAGTCGAGGGAAAAGACACAGAGATTGAAGCAAGTAGAAAGAATGTGATAGATACGGAAGTCAAAGACGTTCTAACTTAAGGACAATTGATGTCCCTTGTGTACAGATCTCAACAAAAGGAACGTAAAATTATTCCGAGATATAATATAGATTTATTATACATTTATAAATATACATTTCTCTGACTTGAATGAAAACTTAAATATGAATATTGAAAAGATCACGTATATGTCAGGAAATTTTGTTTTAGTATAACCAACATTGTCATACCTGTTTAAGATTCTGAGTGTCAAGATTTAAAGGAAAAAAAATTTTCAGGGAATTCCTTGGTGGTCCAGTGGTTAGGACTCCACACTCTCACTGCCCAGGGCCAGGGTTTGATCCCTGGTTGGAGAACTAAGATCCCACAAGCCGAGCGGCGCAGTCAAAAAAAAAAAAAAAAAAAATTGTTCAAACGTTCTGGTAGAAGGAAAAAATAAAAAAAGATCACTTTTAAAGGAGGGAAAAAATCAAGCTGGTCTCAGACTCCCCTTACAGCAACATTCAATGCCAAAGGACACAGAGTTGATCTAAAAAGATCTGAGAGGAAAACGTGTGACTTAAGAATGTCACATTCAATCAAACCGACATAGAAGCAACAGGCAGACACTCTCAAACATGAAATAATTCAGAAACTATAGTCACTTCTTTAAAAAAAAAGTATTGATGACAATATCTAGCCAAGAGATGAGTCAAAATAAAGAATTCTAGAATAGGGACATCACATAGTGGAATAGATGGTAGGCACTGAATCCACTTAAAGAGAGAAACAGGACTAAAGGGAAAAGCAGTATAAGCAAAAACTGGGAGTGAGGAGAGGGGAAAAGGAAGGCAACGAAACAGTATTAATCACTTGATCTCTTATAGTTTGGAGTAAATCAATTCTATTTAAAACTGAAATGTGATTTCAAAAACTAGTGAATTCAACCTCTAATGGTTATCATAATTCATAATTATTTTTAGGCTTAGAAGATTATTTTAGGAATTAACATCTCTTAAGGTGAAGAAACATTTATCTTAAGTTGAGCAATTTCTTCTGTTTCACTTTCTTCTTTAAATTCAAAAAAAAGTAAATAGACTTTCAATTTAAACCAGTATATATGGTAGAGTGCATTAGCTTCCTAATTCTTCAGCTCCCCCTGCATCCATGCGCTTTCCCTGTAACTTTAGAGTTCTTCTCAGTAGAGGCTGGATATTTTTACCTGCCCTAGTGATGTCTGGGTTGGCCATGTGTATCAGTCAGGTTCCAATCAGAGAAGCACACCTGGCATGAGTGGAGGAAGGGGGCGAATGTTTTCCTGTGCCAGATAATAAATATTCTAGGCTTCAGGAGCCACGTAGTTTCTGTCACACCTACACAACCTGGTCATTAAGCAGCCACAGATAACATGTAAATGAACAGGTGTGTCTGTGTTCCAATTAAACTTTATTTACAAAAACAGGTGGCAGGCTGGATTTGACCCTGAGCCGTACATAGTTTGCCAACTGCTGGGTTAATATGTAAGGAATTTACAGTGGAATGAGACCTTACATTTGGGGAAGTGAAGGTCCAGGAGGGAAGCTGGAAGATCACAGATATGTCACCTATCAGTCAATCTGAAACCCAAGCACATCCAACCACCAAAAGGGAAGTGCAAAGGGAAAATTCATGGGGACATCAATGGGGCAAGCCATGGCTCCGAGTGGCTGCTGCTTCTCTGAGTCTGCTGCCCAGTGACTAGTGGTGGACCTGAGGCCAACAGGATCAGCAGTTGGGAAGAAGAGCTGAAAGAGGGGTGGAAGAGGCAAGGACAAGACAGAACCGACCAGCACTTCTCTGTGTCTGTCATTGCATCTATCTGACTACGGTGACCTTCAGAGAGTAATGTCTGGTGCTTTGTTCCTGCCTTTCAAACCTCATGTAAATTCCTCTTTGGGCCAGCTCTACAGGTACAGGGATTCTGGGAAATGTAGTTCCAATCGAGCCTATTTGACACAATACAAACCACCACAGTCCACCCCTTGTCAACTTCACATCCATCCATACATACTTCTTTGAATCACATTTAACCTCCAAATAAACACAATAGCAAAATCATGCATTCACCTAACGTGATACAATGATCTTTTATACAACCAAAACACATTAGCCCTCTTTCCAAAATAGAGTACAAAGCACACAGTCTCTCTACCCATCTTTGGGTGATGTTCATTCCTCTTCTAGCTCATTCCCTCTTTGAGATCCTGTAACTTGAATACTTAAATATAAAGTTGTCTTATTAGCACATTTCACTTAGATGGTAAGGGAATAAGACAGAGGGAAAAAAGGGAATAAAAAAGTTACACAGTCTAAGTTAAAGCAATGCAGTTCTGTTTGTTATGATTTCTATTTTTAGAGAGGAGCTACCTTTAAGGTTTTACTTCTTAATAGTTTTGTTCATCCTGGATTTACCACCTTCTTCTTTTTCTCCCTTAAAAAAGGGGAATAGGGAATTCCCTGGTGGTCCAGTGGGTAGGACTCCTCACTTTCATTGCTGAGGGTGTGGGTTCGATCCCTCATTGGGGAATTAAGATCCCACAAGCCATGTGGTGAGGCCAAAAATTAAACAAACAAACAAACAAATAAATAAAAAAGAATGTCAAACAAACAAAAATTAGATATTCAAGAGACACAGACCTACTAGAGAATGGACTTGAGGATACGGGGAGGGGGAAGGGTAAGCTGTGACAAAGTGAGAGAGTGGCATGGACATATATACACTACCAAACGTAAAACAGATAGCTAGCGGGAAGCAGCCGCATAGCACAGGGAGATCAGCTCGGTGCTTTGTGACCACCTGGATGGGTGGGATAGGGAGGGTGGGAGGGAGGGAGACGCAAGAGGGAGGAGATATGGGAACATATGTATACATATAGCTGATTCACTTTGTTATAGAGCAGAAACTAACACACCATTGTAAAGCAATTATACTCCAATAAAGATGTAAAAAAAATTAGATATTCAAATACATTCACATTAAAGAAGAAATACTTATAACTACTACAGTCCTCATTTGTGTAACTTGTCACATGATGTAGCTGGTATTTAAAACTTCCTTCTCCTCTACCAATTCCATATCCCCTTTGTCTTCAGCAAGAATCTCAGCTGGTTCTTGCCTGACAAGGTGACCCAAACCTTCATTACTGAAGATACTGTGATATCAATAATCCTACCTGAATTGCACTGTAATTTTCCATGAACTTTAATCACAGGACATAGTAGTTCTAAGAGGCGCCCCTGGGATCTTCTGCTTCCCAGACCTCCTCCTCCTCACCCACATTGTGAAGTGGCCATTCTACAATTCTATCAAGCCAGCTCCTTCCAGATAACGGGGAATCTGCTCAGACCAACGAATTCCATGAGTAGGAGCCAACTGTCTCACTTCATTTGCAGTGAAATGAATTTCTGGTCAGGGCTGTTGCTGTGTGGAATAACTTAATGGTGGACAAGGCCCTCTGTAAGTCCACAGATGGTAGTTTTGGCAGAAGCATTGTGGGCAGGAAAGGAAGATCTATAACCAGAGTAAGCATCCTAATAAGAACAAAACTCTGCCCCTCCCTTGGTGGAAGTGGCCCAATGTAACCAATCTGTCGCCAGGTAACTATCTGATCACCCTGGAGAATAGTGCCGTATCAGGGCCTCTGTGTTGGTCTCTGGTTCTGGCAGACTGGGCACTTGGCTGTGGCTACAGCCGGATCAGCCTTGGTGAGTGGAAGTCCATGTTGCGGACCCATGCATAAACTTTATCCCTGACACTGGGCAGTGGCTGGAGTGGCTGGGGAAGGAGGCTGACTGACATCCACAGAATGACATGCTGTCCACCTGATTATTAAAATCCTCCTCTGCTGAGTCTACCCTTTCATTTCCATTCAGAGAAACCTATTTGCCTACCTGTTCTCCAGACCTCCTTGTCATCAATTTTCCAATCATGGTTCCTCCAAGTCCCTGACCATCCCGCCAAACCAGCAGCCACAGCCCCTGAATCGGTGTAAACCCATACCTCTAGCCATTGCTCCTTCCAGGCAAGACAAACGACCAGACGAACGGCTCAAGTTCTGCCCACTGGGAAGACTGTCCTCCATCACTGTCCTCCAGATCTCTCCACAGTGGGATTGTAGCGCTGCATCTGTCTACGACGTGGCAAGGTTATCAGTGAGGGTGTTTTCGCCTGCAAGGAACACAATATGCAACTAAAAGTGGCTTATAGGATAAGGGACACATTCCAAGAACAACATCCAGGGGCAGAAAATGCAACGTGGTAAAACTCTTTTTAAGAGTAAGTAAAACTGTCTCCAAAGCAGGGCCTCTTCCCTGAGCAAAGACCACTTGGAGAGCAAATTCAAAAACAAAACTGGGTCTCGGCAAGAAAGGAAGTAGGAGGGCTGTGAATGGATATGAACCGTGAACAGGGTCTGCTCAGAAAGGTTAGCTCCTGTTCTATCTGGTTGGTATGTTGTTTTTTCCTTTGTACTTGTCTATAAGGCTTGAAGTTCTTGCTTTATTATGGTAAAAACACATGACATAAAATTTATCACTTTAACAACTTTTAAGTGTACGGTTTGGTAGTATTTATGCACATTGTTGTATAGTAAATCTCTAGAACATTTTCATCTCTCAAAAATGAAATTCTATACCCATTGAACAACTCCCTTTTCCCCCCTCCCCCGGAAACCACCCTTCTACTTTCTAAGAGTTGGACTACTTTGGATACTTCGTATAAGTGGAATCATACGGTATTTGTCCTTTTGTGTCTGGCTTATTTCACTTAGCATAATGTCCTTAAGGTTCGTCCACCTAGGAGTATATGGCAGGATTTCCTTCTTTTTTAAGGCTGAATAATATTCCATTGTGTGTGTGTATCAATCACATTTTCTTTACCCATTCATGCATCAATGGACATTTAGGTTGCTTCCACCTCTTGGCTACGGTGAAAAACACTTGGGTATACAATTATCCCTTTGAGATCATGTTTTCAATTATTTTGGATATATGCCCGAAAGTGGTATTTCTGGATCATATAATAATTCTATTTTCAATTTTTTGAGGCAACTCTATAATGTTTTCCACGGTGGCTATACCATTTTACATTCCTACTAAGAGTGCACCAGGTTTCCAATTTCTCCATATCCTCACCAACACTTGGGGGGTTTTTTGGTTTGTTTGTTTGGTTTGTTTGTTTTGATTGTGGCCATCCTAATGGTCATGAGGTGACATCTCCTTGTGGTTTGATTCGCATTCCCCTGATGATTAATGATGTTGAACATCTTTTCATGTGCTTGTTGGCTATCTTCATGTCTTCTTTGGAGAAATGTCTATTCAAGTCCTTTGCCCATTTGTTAATCAGGTTTTTTGGTGGTGAGTTGTAGGAGTTCTTTATGTATTCTGGATATTAATCCCTTATCAGATATATAGTTTGCAAATATTCTCTCCCCTTCTGTATGTTTCCTTTTCACCCCCTTGATTATTTCCTTTGGACTTGAAGTTTTTATAATTGAATATATCATCTTAAGGGAAGACTAAGAAGCTGTCACAGATCAAAGGGGACTAAAGAGACAGGACAACGAAATATTATGCTCTGTCTTGATTGGGTTCTAGAACAGGAAAAAGACATTAGTGGAAAAACTGGTGAAACCCTAATAAAATCTATATTTGAGTTAATAGTCGTATATCAATGTTAACCTCTTAGTTTTGACAAATCCACCATGGTTACATAAGACATTAACATTAGGGGAAGCTGGATGAAGAGTACATGAGAACTCTCTGTACTATCTTTGCAAATTTTCTGTAAATCTAAAACGACCCCCCCAAATATGTATATATTTATATAAAATTATAAGTCATTATCTAAAATAAAATAAGAAGGGATAAGCACTTACCCTTAAGGTTGATAAGAAGATTAAATGGGCTGGTGTCAGTAAAGCATTCACACAGGGCACACACCTAAAAGGTCAATAAATGCAGTTTATTATAATAGTTGTTACATTACCTCTAAATTCCCTTCTACCTCTTGGATTCTGTGAACACTGCTACTTGGTGGCAGGGTACATACACACAACTTCCGTTTGGGGAAAATTAAGTTGCAACACAGTTCCACTTGCTGGTTTCCTACTAAATATAACATACAGCAGTTCTGTTTCACCCACTCTGTTTTCTTCTTTTAAGACCACAAGAAAGATTGCCGGACTAACACACAAGTTTTGAGAATGTGAAAAGCTCTTTGAAAAAAACTTTAGAAGATTCTACCCATCTTTTCCATCTTCTGCAGGCATTATCCCTCTACCTCAGCCCCCTTTTCTTTTTCTTCCTTTCTTCCTTTCTTTCTTCCTTTCTCCCCTCCGTCCATCCGTCTGTCCGTCCCTCCCCCCCTCACTTTCTTTCTTTCTGCCTTTTATTTTCAAACTCCTTAGAGCTGCAGGGCAATGTCTTCCTTTCCCAAAGAAAAGCTCTCTAAACCTGCAGTTCCCAGTCTTTTTAATGTCACAGATCAAGTTAACTTTCTAAAAAAGGGAAAGGGGGCCTCCCGGGTGGCGCAGTGGTTGAGAGTCCGCCTGCCGATGCAGGGGATACGGGTTCGTGCCCCGGTCCGGGAGGATCCCATATGCCACGGAGCGGCTGGGCCCGTGAGCCATGGCCGCTGAGCCTGCGCGTCCGGAGCCTGTGCTCCGCAATGGGAGAGGCCACAACAGTGAGAGGCCCGCTTACCGCAAAAAAATAAAATAAAATAAATAAAAAATAAATAAAAAAGGGAAAGGGCTGTGGGTAGTTTACAGTTTTCAATTTGTTATTTAACTTATTAGGGAGTTTTTGTTTTCAAATCACTTTTACTATCACCAACATTTCATTAAAATGCCAGCAAAGGAAAGGGCAGTTTAACATCCAAAATGTAAGAGCGGCAGAATCTCAAAATAAAGTGTCCTTCCAAAAAATCATAGGTGCCAGATTACTCTGTTATGTCAAAAATGTTAAAATAACAGAATATCCTAAAAAGAGTTAAACACAAAGAAACACCAACGTAAAATGTTATCTTAAGATACCACACTGCGTCTTCATTTTTAGATTGTGAACATTGCATACAAGTAAAAGAGGATATATAATGTGTATATACTATACAGTTTAAAGAGGAGTAGTAAAATACACAGCCATGAACCCACCACTAGTAGAAAATACAGAATATTCCTAACACTTTGGAAGGCCCTGGGTGGGCCCCTCTTCCTCTCCTGTTTCCAGAGAATACCACCTCCTTAGTATTTAGTAATCGTTTCCTATCTTTTCTTTATATTTTACTACCTACATCTCTATCCCTGAACAAGGCATTGATTAGTTTTGCCTGGCTTTACTGTTTCTATGAAAGGAATCATATTGTGTGTGACTTGCTTTTTTTCCACTCAAAATCATGGTTTTTCTTGATATAAGTTTGGCGTTTGGGCATCTATATCCTGCAGAGTTTTACAGAGGAGCTGGGAAGTCCAATTCACTTACACAGCGGTCATGGCTGACAATCCAGTTTCGCCCATGCACGTGGACAGAGGGAGCCAGGCTCAGAACACCCTCAGCGTGCTCTTTGGGGTAAGCCGGGGGCTTCTATGGGCCAGACAGGCCAGGGTCCCTAATGTGGGCTGCAGGGGCTGGACATCGGCTGGTCACTTCACTCTAGTGGCACAACTCTAGGCTCTGATCACCACCCAGCACTCAGAAAATCCTCCACAAAGGTGCTGAGAGCAGGCAAATTTCACAGCCCACCAAAGTATGGGCTGGTCTTGGAAACCACGCTCTGTGTGTTAATAAGCTACTAGGTTAACATCCCTGCACCCCATCTCCTTCACCGCAGGTAAGGAGAGGCCCAGGAAACTTTCCTCAGACCTCTGGATCTCTCTAAGAAAAGATCCTGAAGATACCAGCCCCTAGTAATGCAAACTCTCATGCCCTACATAAGACCAAAAGAGTCAAACTTTTGCATTTAATAAAATATCCAGGTGACTTGTATGCACATTCAAGTTTGAGAAGCACTGGCCTAGATCCTTCATTGTGTGTGTGTGTTTTTAAGTGAACATTTTTACTGAAGTACAACACATATAAAGGAGGGCTAAGTCTGGGAAAAGAATCTGAAAAAGAATAGATATATGTACATGTATAATTGAATCACTTTGCTGTACACCTGAAACTAACACAACATTGTAAATCAACTATACTCCAATATGAAATAAAAAGTAAAAAAAAAAATAGGTGAGGGAGATTAAGAGGTACAAACTTCCAGGTGCAAAATAAATGAGTCGTGGGTATGACATGTACAGGGTGGGGAATACAGTCAAAAACTTTGTAATATATTTGTACGGTGATTGATAGTAACTAGACTTATCATGGTGATCATTTTGAAACGTATAGAAATATTGAATCACTATGTTGTATAACAGGAACTAACAGTGTTGTAGGTCAACTGTACTTCAAAAACAAACAAACAAACTCACAGAAAAAGAGACCAGATTTGTGGTTACCAGTGGCAGGGGATGGGGGGAGGGGGGATTGGATAAAGGCAGTCAAAAGGTACAAAATTTCAGTTATAAGATAAATAAAAATTAGGGATGAAATGTATAACATGATAAATATAATTAACACTGCTGTATGTTATATCTGAAAGTTGCTAAGAGTGTAAATCCTAAGAGTTCTCATCACATGGAAAACATTTTTTTCTATTTCTTTAATTTTGTATCCATATGAGATGACGGATGTTCACTAAACTTATTGTGAAATCATTTCATGATGTGTGTCAGTCAAATCACTATGCTGTACACAAACTTCTACTTGCTGTATGTCAGTTATATCTCAACAAAACTGGAAGAAAAAAAATGCTAAGTCATAGGAGTATCATTTGATGAACTATCTATCACAAAGTGAATCCACTGGTGTACCCAGCACCCAGGTCAAGAAACAACATTGCCAGCACCCTAGAAGCCCTCTTTCCCACATACCCTCCATAACCAAACCCCTGCTCACCAAAGGTAACCAGAACTCCAGTTACTAATAGCATAAGTTAATATGGTCCATATGTGTTCTCCATATAAGTGGAATCATCTTGTATGTATTCTTTTGTGTCTGGCTTCTTTTGTTCAACATTATGTTTGTAAGATTCTAAATCCTTCACTAGGAGCCCCAGCTCTCCACTGTGTACTTACACATTGTATACTGATGGCTCTCCAGGTTCCTGCATCTCTCATCTCCAGAAAACTGTCATAATGTGAAATAAAATCCCTTTATTCAAATAAATATTTACTGAGCATCCAGACTATGGCAGGGATTGTGTTAGGGGCTGAACCCCAAAGTGTGTTGCCAAACTGAGGCTTCTGTTTCAATGGGGCATCTTGCCTGAGTAGTTTGGGGGAATGTGGAAGATTCACACTGGTATGTGACTTCAAACTTTGAAAGAAATTTATTACCTGCCCTAAAAAACACCCCAAACTACAGCTTAGCACACAGTTACCAAGTAGCAGTGGGGCTTCTCACTTAGGTGCATCATAAAATCTAGGTCCCATACGTTTCTGGCCCAGTTATTTCTATTTTTCTTCAAATGTGATTTGGCTACTATTGGGATTCTCCCAGCTATAGGTTCTAACTCTTTCAAAAAACTTTTGGCACTCGTGCTTCGGGGCCTTCAGAAATAAATTATGTACAGATACTCACCCCTGGTTTCCCTGGGGACATATGTGGTTCTTAAATCCTCTTTTCTAATTAGTTCACCCCAAGCATTGCTATGAGACCAACAGTCAGTCACCTTCTGTCTGGGCGTCAGTTTTCTCATCTGCAAAAAGAAGGAAGTGTACTACATCAGAGGTGTTTAATCGAAATCCGTGGATTGGCTATGGAATCCACTAATCCCTGGAAATGACATGGAAGATTGTGAATGGGTGTGTCTTTGGTGGAAGAGAGTCCGGAATACAACAACTACCCCCGCACTAAATTAAACACCATCATGGGGTCCCCAAGAACCATTTTAGCACTTAATATTCTGCAGTCATGTGGCTCCTTGTGTCAATAGAAGGGCTTGATTTTTGCTTAGTGTCTGGCTCCAGCTGAATCTCAAACAGAAAAGATGGCCTTGCTTTTTAGCTTCTGTAGATTTTTCTGCCTTAACAGAAAGGATACTGTAAAATTGCAGGGCCACGCAATAGCATCTCTCTCTGATCTCTACAGGTGAGATAACATCAAGGGTCCGTTCCTTTAAAATATCCTGGGCCCGAATTGAGTCCCTTTTTTAATATGACCTCAATCTGGGTCCTATTGTATGTAGCTGGCTTGTTTCCTAAACGCTGTTATCTACTGTAACCCTCGGAACCCACTGGTGGGTCTGGCTCTCATAACCAAATAGATGTGAACGTACCAAGATACTCTCTGGTCAGTTCAACAGCCCCATTTTCTGGACCCAGAGAAAGGGCTCTGCAGCAGCCCCACATGGAGAAGGGCACCTTGGTTTGCCTGCCCAGGCCGGGGCTGGCCTGTCACCTGAGCAAGGGGGTGAAACAGCACACTTCCTATCTCTCCAAGGCCAGAGCTCCTTATTTCACACATAATAAGATTAGGTTACACGTTCCCTCTGTGTGGCTGGTTCCCCTGGCAGTGCCCTAGCAACAATTTAAGCCCAAAGGTTTCATTACAAACTGCCTCGGTCGGTATAAGGGACCGTCCTGTATTCCTTACGTGGAGCAAGACACGCGGACTTGTAAACAGTGTTCTTAATCGTTATATTGCTTTCACTGCAGACAAAAGAGGTGATGTCAGAGCTCATCCTCTTCCTACAAATATCCTTTTCTGCTCACAGTTATGTAAAGAAGTAGAGCCACGTTTTCAATCCCTGCTGCTCCAAGTGTGGGCCCTGGACCAGTAGCATCAGGCTCACATGGGGGCTTGTTAGTAATGCGAAATTCTTGGCCCTACCCCAGACCTACTGGACCAGAATTGGCATTTTTTTTTTTGCGGTACGCGGGCCTCTCACTGTTGTGGCCTCTCCCGCTGCAGAGCACAGGCTCCGGATGCGCAGGCTCAGCGGCCATGGCTCACGGGCCCAGCCGCTCCACGGCATGTGGGATCTTCCCGCCCAGGGCACGAACCAGTGTCCCCTGCATCGGCAGGCGGGCTCTCAACCACTGCGCCACCAGGGAAGCCCTTCCCTGCGCCTTCTGAGAAGAGGGAGATGCAGAACAAGCCAAAGAAGTTACAATGTGAGCACACGGAGGTGCTTCTTGTTAAAAGAAATATAGAGAAACCAAAAATTCCAATAGAAAACAATAAATAACCAAGAGGTCAGAAACACACACTGGAAAAGAAGGTAGCAATCATTTTCATGTGAGAGTTAACAGCAGTTTTCAGGAATTTAACAGGTATACATACGTCGAGGTGACAGTGTCTTTTCCACCTCCACTGAGAACATGACATAAAAGGAATAGACTCAAATCATAGCAAGAGTGCAAAGCAACTTTGACTTGTTGGGGCTATTAGACTCTGATCCAAACTAACAAAGGAAATAATGGGTTCGCCTCGGAAGATCTTTTTTAAAGGATAGTTAAAAAAATATTCCCCCGGTTCTATTGTGGGTTAGGTGAGCTTATGACTGGATGTCAGGGGTGAGTCTATGGATCCTTTCAATCCAGTTATAAAAAGCTCCTAGGACCTCAGTCCCAGGCCCTTCTAGTGGTACAATTAATTCTATCGCATTAAATATTGCTTGTGATAAGTGAACCATCAATGGACTCTGAGCCTTTCTGTTATTCATGTTTCTGTGCTTTCAAGAAAAGGGATCTTCTTACAGAGCCTTCTGTAAACAGACTTTCTACAAATTGTATACAGTATATTAACTGCACCATAGGAGAAGGGAGAAACGAGCTTTACTGTAAAACTGAGAACCTTTTGTAAATCGGATTTTAAAAAGCTAGATGGAAGAGCCCACCCAAAGTAAAAGAATGAATTAGTCTCGTACGCAGTACAGAAAGTCAGTGTGGGGCCTCCCTGGTGGCGCAGTGGTTGAGAGTCCGCCTGCCGATGCAGGGGATACGGGTTCGTGCCCCGGTCTGGGAGGATCCCATATGCCGCGGAGCGGCTGGGCCCGTGAGCCATGGCCGCTGGGCCTGCGCGTCCGGAGCCTGTGCTCCGCAACGGGAGAGGCCACAACAGTGAGAGGCCCACATACCGCAAAAAGAAAAAAGAAAAAAAAAAAAAAAAGAAAGTCAGTGTGGCTGGCAGGTACCCAGTGCACGTAAAGCTGTGAGCACAGTGCCTCGCCCTGAGGACGCAGGCAATATGTGGATGCTCTTAAAATATCACTATCGGCCTTGTATGGATACTGCTATTGGCTTAACCTCTGCTTGCACACAGGGGCCGGGGCACAGGGATCAATGTTTCATCTCGTGCTCACCAGTCTCTTTATCTCTGCCCAGGAGCCCACAGTGGTTCGCACCTAAGTTCCAGTCCAGCGGCCAAGTTCGCCCTGGCTGTCGTCTCCCTGCACCTGGGTCAGGCAGCCTCCTCCCTCCCTCTCCTCCAAAGAGCATCAGCTCCTTCTTGCTTAGGCCTTTCCCACTCCCCCAAGAGCAATGAGATGAAAACAAATGGGTTGAAAATCATTCGTGTCAATTGGATCCGAAATCCAGGTTAAAGATGGCTACGGAGGACGTGAAGGAGCCCAAAGCCCAGCCCCTCCTCCTCTTACCTCTATTCCCTCCAACGTCCTCTGCAAAGTCACCAACAGTCCGTGGCCCACACAGTTCATGAGCACGGAGGAGCCGGCCCTGCCTCCACGAAACTCTTCAAGTGAGCAAGTATGTGGAACTTCACGGCAATTATCAGATATCTGAGTTACTAGAATATATTATATATGTTTTAAGAACCATTTAAGATGGAGGTCTGATTTTACTGCTTTTGGTCAAAGGCCAGAGTAAGATTACAGAGCAAGGAACAGCACAATGCAATCCTCAGTTAGAGTCGGAGTGAATAACATTTCAGAGGAAATTTCAAAGGAGGAATGATTTCTGGGTCAATTTAATTGTACAGTCTAAAATAACTTCAGCAGCCGACTCAAAAGATAAACTCTAAAAGTGCTGTGTGTGTCTGTGTCAGAGAGGAGGAAACGGACCTTTTCTGAGCTATATCTCAAGTGCATACTGGTTAGAATTATCCCCAAGAACATTCTGGTGAAAGGATGGACTGGAAGAGTCTCGATGTGTCACTCATCAGTCAAGGCTGCCGAGTGGGAAATGGGTCCCGGAAAAGGCTTGTCTCGGTTTGGGAAAGATAAAGCTGGCCGGGGAGGGATGCATTTTGCTCAAGTCTAGTCATTGCCAACACTGGGTCCACTGTGGCCTGCCTGTGGGGCAGCTGATGCCCCCGCTGTAGAGACATGCACTGATGAGAACCTGTCTTCTTCCTTCTGCTTATTCTGCCTTGTGCCCTTGCATGGGTTGAACTGTGTCCCTCTGACCCCCCAAAAGTCATGTTAGGGGCTTCCCTGGTGGCGCAGTGGTTGAGAGTCCGCCTGCCGATGCAGGGGACGCGGGTTCATACCCCGGTCCGGGAAGATCCCACATGCCGCGGAGCGGCTGGGCCCGTGAGCCATGGCCGCTGAGCCTGCGCGTCCGGAGCCTGTGCTCCACAACGGGAGAGGCCACAACAGTGAGAGGCCCGCGTACCGCAAAAAAAAAAAAAAAAAAAAAAAAAAGACATGTTGGGTTCCTAACCCCTGTTCCCTGTGAACATGGCCTTATTTGGAAATAGGGTCTTTGCAGAGGCCAAGTTAAAATGCGGTCACATTCAGTTAGGGGGGTGTCCTTGGGAATAGGGAAAACAGAGTTGGAGACAGACACACAGAGGGAGGATCACGTGATGAGAGGCGGGGAAAAGGCCACAGGACAGCAGAGGCAGAGATTGGAGAGGTGCGTCTGTAAGCCAGGAACCCCAAGTACTGCCAGCTAGAGAAGGCAAGGAAGGATCCTCCCCTAGAGCCTCAGGGAGAGCCCGGCTCCGCTGACACCTTGACTGGAAACTTCTGAGCCTTCAGAATTACAAGGGAACACATTTCGGTGGTTTTAAGCCCACCGGTTTGTGGAACTTTGTACAGCAGCCCTAGGACACTAACACATCCCCAAAGTGCTCTGGCCTCTCCTCCAGGTAAAACCCTCACCCCTCCTCATCCACATGGGTACACACGCCTGGGACCCCACGGAGTCCACAGTCACAGCTCTCCACATGGAGCTCCCCCAAACAAACACAGACATATTTTGTATGTAACTACGTAATTGCAGATGTCTTAGACATTTTTTTTTTCTTTTTTTGGCTGCGTTGGGTCTTTGCTGCTGCGCACAGGCTTTCTCTAGCTGCGGCGAGTGGGGGCTACTCTTCGTTGCGGTGCGCAGGCTTCTCACTGCAGTGGCTTCCCCTGCTGTGGAGCACGGGCTCTAGGTGCGCGGGCTCAGTAGTTGTGGCACGCAGGCTCAGTAATTGTGGCTCACAGGCTCTACAGCGCGGGCTCAGTAGTTGTGGTGCACGGGCCCAGTTGCTCCGTGGCATGTGGGATCTTCCCAGACCAGGGCTTGAACTCTTGTCCCCTGCATTGGCAGGCGGATTCTCAACTACTGCACTACCAGGGAAGCCCTTAGACCTTTTTTAAAATTTTTATTATGGGAAAAATTTTTTTCACATTCACAAAAATAGAGCAGTATAATAAACTCCACGTGGGGCTTCCCTGGTGGCACAGTGGTTAAGAATCCGCCTGCCAATGCAGGGGACACGGGTTCGTGCCTCAGTCCGGGAAGATCCCACATGCCGTGGAGCAACTAGGCCCGTGAGCCACAACTACTGAGCCTGCACGTCTGGAGCCTGTGCTCCGCAACGGGAGAGGCCGCAACAGTGAGAGGCCTGCACACCGCGATGAAGAGTGGCCCCCACTCGCCGCAACTGGAGAAAGCCCTCGCACAGAAACGAAGACCCAACACAGACAAAAATAATAAAAAATAAATAACCCATATACCAACTGAATACTATCACATTTTAAAATAACATGCTAGGGCTTCCCTGGTGGCGCAGTGGTTGAGAGTCCGCCTGCCGATGCAGGGGACACAGGTTCGTGCCCCGGTCCAGGAAGATCCCACGTGCCGCGGAGCAGCTAGGCCCGTGAGCCATGGCCGATGAGCCTGCACGCCCGGAGCCTGTGCTCCACAACGGGAGAGGCCACAACAGTGAGAGGCCCACATACCGCAAAAAAAAATAAAAATAAAATAAAATAAAATAAAATAACATGCTACAAGGATGGCCAAAACAATAAATCATAATCATTATTAAAAAAAAAAACTCCACATGCCCATCCTACAGCCTCAACAATTATCCACATTTTGTCCATTTTATTTCATCCAACTCCGACCCAAGTTTATTTTGCATGGAAGGATGCCTGAGGAATTTTAAAGCAAACTCAACGCATTATTCCAGGTCATGTGTAAATGCTTTAGTCTAAACTACTTTAGACACTTTTTTTTTTTTTTTGGTTATCTTTGAGTACTGTGTACTTTATTAGCTATGTAAAAGGAATGAATAGCATTTTATGTCTGGGTCCTCTGTTTCTTCTATTTTTTTTCAGTTCAGTGATTTCTAATATATTCACAGAGTTGTACAACCATCACTACGATCCAGTTTTAGAACATTTTCATCACCCCAAAAAAGAAACCCTGTACCAGTGAGCAGTCACTCCTTACTCCCGTACCCCCAGCCCCAGACAACTACTAAGCTACTTTACATCTCTATAGATTTGCCTATTGTGAACATTTCATATAAATGGAATCATCACACACATAGTCTCTTGTGTCTGACTTATTTCACTTGGCATAATGTTTACAAGATGCATCTATGTTACAGCATGTATCAATACTTCATTCCTTTTTCTGGCTGAGTAATATTCCATTGCATGGATATACTGTATTTTGTTTATCCATTCACTAGTTGATGAAAATTTGGGTTGTTTCCAATTTGAGGCTATTATGAATAATGGTGCAATGAACACTTGTGTACAAGTTTTTGTGTGGACATATGTTTGTATTTCTCTTGCTAATTTACCTAAGAGTAGAATTGCTGGATCACATGGTAACTCTATTTTAACATTTTAAGGAACCACCTAACTGTTTTCCAAAGTGGCTACACCATTTACAAACCTACCAGCAATGGATGAGGGTTCCAGTTTCTCCATAAATTCTCCAACATTTGTTATTGTCATTAAAAAAAAATATTATAGCCATCCTAGTGAGTATGAAGTGGTAGGTATCTCATTGTGGTTTTGATTTGCATTTCTCCAATAACTAATGATGTTAAACTTTTTCAGGTGCTTGGTATAACTTCTTTGGAGAAATATCTCTTCAGATTCTTCGCCTATTTTTTTTAAATTAATTTATTTATTTTTGGCTGTGTTGGGTCTTCACTGCTGTGCGCGGGCTTTCTCTAGTTGTGGCGAGCGGGGTCTACTCTTCGCTGCAGTGCGCAGGCTTCTCATTGTGGTGGCTTCTCTTGTTGCAGAGCACGGGCTCTAGGCGCACGGGCTTCAGTAGTTGTGGCACGTGCGCTCAGTAGTTGTGGCTCAAGGGCTCTAGAGCGCAGGCTCAGTAGTTGTGGCTCATGGGCTTAGTTGCTCCACGGCATGTGGGATCTTCCTGGATCAGGGATCGAACCCATGTCCCCTGCATTGGCAGGTGGACCCCTAATGACTGCGCCACCAGGGAAGCCCTTTTTGCCTATTTTTTAATTGGGTTATTTTTCCTTTTACTGTTGAGTTGTCAGAGCTCTTTATATATTCTGGATGTAATTTCCTTATTAGATTTATGATTTGCAAATATGGTCTCCCATTCCGTGAGCTTTTTCATTTTCTCAATGGTGTCCTTTGAAACACAGAATGTTTCAATTGGATGAAGTCTAATTTATTTATTTTTTTCTTTTGTTGCTTCTCCTTTATCTAAGAAACCACTGCCTGACGCAAAGATTTACTCCTACGTTTTCTTCTAAGGGTTTTATGGTTTTTGCTCCTACGTTTAGGTGACGATCTCTTTCTTAAATGAAATATAGTTGATTTACAATACTGTATTAGTTTCAGGTATACAGCAAAGTGATTCAGTTATATGTTTTTTTTCAGATTATTTTCTATTATAGGTTATTACAAGATATTGAATATAGTTCCTGGTACTATACAGTAAATCCTCGTTGCTTATCTGTTTTACATATAATAGTTCGTCTCTGTTAATCCCATGTTCCTAATTTATCCCTCCCACCTCCCTTTCCCCTTTGGTAAACATAAATTTGTTTTCTATGTCTGTGAGTCTATTTCTGTTTTGTAAATAAGTTCATTTGCATCATTTTTAAATATTCCACATATAAGTGATATATGATGTTTGTCTTTCTCTGACTTACTTCACTTAGACATTCTCTAGGTCCATCCATGTTGCTGCAAATGGCATTATTTCATTCTTTTTTATGGCTGAGTAATACTCCATTGTTTATACATACCACATCTTCTTAAACCAATTGTCTGTTCACGGACACTTAGGTTGTTTCCATGTCTTGGCTACTGTAAATAGTGCTCCTATGAACACTGGGGTACTTGTATCTTTTCAAATTAGAGTTTTCATCTTTTCCAGATATATGCCCAGGAGTGGGACTGCTGGATCATATGGTAGCTCTATTTTTGTTTTTTTAAGGAAACTCTATCCTGTTTTCCATAGTGGCTGCACTACTTTACAGTGATCTATTTTGAGTTATTTTTTGTATATGATGTGAGGTAGGGGTCCAAATTTATTCTCTTGCATATGGGTACAGACATTACACTTTAATTCTATTTCTTATTAACTTGTTCTATGATACTGTATCTCAGTTTTCCATAAAACATCTTTTAGATGATTTTCTTCAGACTACAGCCTAGAGTGATAAAAAGAAAACCCTCATGAAGAAATATTTTAAATGAGGAAGTGGTTAGCCCTTCCTGCATTGCCTGTAATCTATAATTCATTTCCCCAATTTTAGACTTTTTCCCTTTTCTTATAACATGCCATAATGCAGTCTAGCACTTACTTGACTCAGTCATAACTGTACCAATTAGTTCTGCCCTAAACCTCAGCTGTTCAATTTAAAAAATTCAATATATGTATATGTATAACTGATTTACTTTGCTGTACAGCAGAAACTAATACAACATTGTCAGCTATACACCAATAAAAATTAATTTAAAATATTTTAAAACAAAAATTCAATATAATTAAGACTTTGGGTATAAACAATGTGCCAGTCAATTCTGGTAAATCAGAGATAAAAAAAACAGGTACTCTGCCCTCAGATAATTACAGCCTAGATAGGGAGAGGAACAGCATGTACACAAATAATAACACAGGGTGAGTACAAACACAGGAGGGAAATAGTGTCCGTATGGGCGGGTTGGGAAGACACAGTGAAGGGAGGGGACTAGAGCAAAGTCTTAGAACTAGGCCCAGACAGGGGGTGCCAACATCTGATACCAGCTGGGTAAGGACCTTGTTGAGCCGAGACCAGACACCTCATCTATAGTGACTGCCCCACACTCATCCCCAGTAGATCATATTGCTACAGAGACGTGGACCCAGGAGAGCCAGACTTTCTCATTTTTTTCAAGAGAAATTAGAAAAAAATCTGATTTTATGTGTAATCCCTCATTTTTAAAAGTCATTAAGTAATTTGAATTTTAAAAACTCTACACTGGGTTCCTCCAAAAGCTAAACATAGAATTACCATATGATTCAGCTGTTCTATCCCTAGGTATATACCCAGAAAAACTGAAAACAGGGACTCAGACAGATATTTTTATGCCAGTGTTCACTGCAGCATTATTCACAATAGCTAAAAGGTGTAAACAACCCAAGTGTCCATCAACAGACAAAACAGATAAGTAAAATGTGGTACAGCCACACCGTGGGATGTTAATCAGCTATAAAAAGGAGTGAAGTATTGGTACTTAATATAACACGGATGAACCTTGAAAATGTTATACTAAGTGAAATAAACCAGACACAAAAGCACAAATATTATATGATTCCACTTATATGAAATATCTAGAAGAGGCAAATTCATAGACAGAAAGTAGATAAGAGGTTACCAGGGGCTGGGGAGTTATTGCTTAATGGTTATAGAGTTTCTGTTTGGGGTGATGAAAACATTTTAGAAAAAGACAGTGGTGATGGTTGCACAACATTGTGAATGTAATTTATGCCACTGAATTGTACACTTAAAAATGGTTGAGGGGCTTCCCGGGTGGCGCAGTGGTTGAAAGTCCGCCTGCCGATGCAGAGGACATGGGTTCGTGCCCCGGTCCAGGAAGATCCCACATGCCGCAGAGCGGCTGGGCCCGTGAGCCATGGCCCCTGAGCCTGCGCGTCCGGAGCCTGTGCTCCGCAACGGGAGAGGCCACAACAGTGAGAGGCCCGCGTACCACAAAAAAAAAAAAAAAAAAAAAAAAAAAATGGTTGAGATGGGGACTTCCCTGGTGGCGCAGTGGTTAAGAATCTGCCTTTCAATGCCAGGGACACAGGTTCGAGCCCTGGTCCGGGAAGATCCCACATGCCACGGAGCAACTAAGCCCGTGCACCACAACTACTGAGCCTGAGCCCTAGAGCCCGTGAGCCACAACTATGAAGCCCGTGCACCTAGAGCCCATGCTCCACAACAAGAGAAGCCACCGCAATGAGAAGCCTGCACACCGCAACAAAGAGTAGCCCCTGCTCGCCACAACTAGAGAAAGCCTGTGCGCAGCAACAAAAACCCAACACAGCCAAATAAATAAATAAATTTATAAAAAATAAAATAAAATGAGCTTGGTAGATTAAAAAAAAAAAAAAGAAAGAAATTCAGAGAGGAGATAACACCTGGTCATGGGAACCTCTAAAGGATTCATGAAGGTAATGGAACCTGAGCTGAGCTTTGAAAGACAGGTAAGAAGGCGAGGCTGCTCCAGAAGAAGTAGCTTGAGTCAAGGTTTAGAGGAAGAACAACAGAGGGTGTATTTTAGTATGGAGTCCAGTCCAAGTAGAGAGGTAGCTGGAAAGGTAGGAGGGGACCGGGAACAGGATGCCATGATTGCTAAATCAAGAATTTTCCATTTAATTTTGAGCAGAAGAACGAAGTTCTCAAAGTTGTCCCTGAGATTGATGAGCTAGGCATTGGTGTACAAAATATATTGAAAAGAGGAGACAAAGGCCCCTAAACAGCCAGGTGAGAGATAAGGAAGGTCTGGACCTGACTAGTGGCCACAGGATGGGAATGAAGGAGCGAGTGGGGACGGGAAGGGGGCTCCTTGGAGGGTAATGCATAGAAGCCGATGGCTGCAAGTGGAGAGGGAGGGTCAGAACGGGGCAGAAGGTGGTGGCGCATTATTTAGGGTATAGATGATTTTCAATTCACTTAACAGTGAAGATGAAGAGAGAGGGTTGTATGTTGAGGGGACAGGTTTTGCGGTATCATTTTGATTCGTGGGTTTTGTCTGTGTTTTTAGGTTAGGAGAGACGGAAGGAATAGAAAGAATTGGTGCCCTGTGGGAGACTGGAGATTAGAGAAAGAAAGAAGAGTGAAGTGATGGGGCAGAAGAAGATAAGAGGAAGCAGGGTGGAGAAACCTGGCACAGGGTCAGGATGACGTAGACAGAAGTGAAGGGGGAAAGGGTGGGAGAAAGTAAAGAGACAATTTTTTTTTTTTTTTTTTTGCGGTACGCGGGCCTCTAGCCTGTTGTGGCCTCTCTCGTTGCGGGGCACAGGCTCTGGATGCGCAGGTTCAGCGGCCATGGCTCACGGGCCCAGCCGCTCCACGGCATGTGGGATCTTCCCGGACCGGGGCACGAACCCGCGTCTCCTGCATCGGCAGGCAGACTCTCAACCACTGCACCACCAGGGAAGCCCAAGAGACAATTTTTTAAAAATATATACATGGGCTTCCCTGGTGGCGCGGTGGTTGAGAATCTGCCTGCCAATGCAGGAGACACAGGTTCGAGCCCTGGTCTGGGAGGATCCCACATGCCGCAGAGCAACTAGGTCCATGAGCCACAACTACTGAGTCTGCGCGTCTGGACCCTGTGCTCCACAACAAGAGAGGCCGCAATAGTGAGAGGCCCACGCACCGCGATGAAGAGTGGCCCCCGCTTGCCACAACTGGAGAAAGCCCTCGCACAGAAATGAAGACCCAACACAGCCATAAATAAATAAATAAATAAATTTAACTTTTTGCATTTTGGATGAATAAACATATTTTTTTGAATTTCATTTCATTTATTTTTTATACAGCAGGTTCTTATTAGTTATCTATTTTATACATATTAGTGTATATATGTCCATCCCAATCTCCCAATTCATCCCATCACCACTACCACCACCCCCGCTTTCCCCCCTTGGTGTCCATACGTTTGTTCTGTACATCTATGTCTCAATTTCTGCCCTGCAAACTGGTTCACCTGTACCATTTTTCTAGGTTCCACATATATGCGTTAATATACGATATTTGTTTTTCTCTTTCTGACTTACTTCACTCTGTATGACAGTCTCTAGATCCATCCATGTCTCAACAAATGACCCAATTTCGTTCCTTTTTATGGCTCAGTAATATTCCATTGTATATATGTACCACATCTTCTTTACCCATTCAAAGAGACAATTTTTTAGTGGAGAAGAAGGAAGATGGCTCCACACTTATCAGTAAGATAACAAATGAAGTCATCTGCTTCAGGAGACGGGCCAGGAGTGATTCTGATGGTTCAACAAGGGCACGTCTACTGCAGAAGGTGACACAGGGAGCCACGAGAGGAGGCATTAAATGATTGCCGAGTGTCACTGGGGCCCAGATGAGGCTGGAGAGCACACATGTGCAGCAAACTCACCTGGTGGCCCAGCCATCAATGCCTGGCACTCTAAGTGGGGAGAGAGGGAAAAGCTATGGCATTGAGAGGGTGGTTCTAAGTATGCTTAAGATTCGTGTAATAAAAATCCAAGGAGTGAGGCATTCTTGGATCATAGAAAGCACATTTTTGAAATGGTCAACTATGGGGTTTTCTGAGCTTTGCAAAGAAACAAGAGAAGGCAACCTAGACTGGGGGAATGAGAGATCCAGGGCCTGAAGGTCATGGTGAGTGGAGGTGGGAAAGACAGAAAGAGGTTGTGGTCCTAAAATGTTCTGAAAATTGTTGTAACCTCTTAGACCAAATATGTTAATATGTAGTGACATTAGTGGTTCATGTTGAGGAAGACTTTCAAGGCTGTGTCCAGGCTCAGTGCCTTGGCCATAAATTAGTGATGTCTGTCAGAGGCAAGGGAAAGGAGAGGAGAGCCAGGATCATAGCCTGTCAATCCTGTGAAACGTGGTCAGAGAGATTTTTGAGCTGAAAAGGTTGGAGGAGGAAGAGTCCCACATGATTACGAAGTGCAATAAGCCTAATGTCATCGTGGGTGACTGCAGCGTCCTGAAAAAGGAGGCGCTAGAGTTAGGAAGTCTAGAAAACGAGAAGGGTGGGATGTTTGGGTGGTCAGTAACATGGACATTCAATTCCTTGGCAGTGATGGCAGTAAAGAGGGTGGGACACTATCAGTCCAGCACTGAACTCACTAGGGAAGAGGGAGAACTTCTTGAAGTCGGTAGATGGACATGGTGACGACAGGTGGTATAAACAGGGAATCCAGCACATAGCAGGTGCTCACTAATTACTTGTGGAATGAACGGAAGCATCTCTAGGGGGCAAGGAGTATACCATCCCCTTCTCCTGCCCGACAAGCCAAGGAGCTGACAAGAAAAGGAGCCACTTGTTGGGAAATGGCACAATCAGGAGAAAGGCAGGTTGGAATGGGTCTGGGAAGGTGGGGACAGAGCTGGAGGAGCTGAGCCCTGAGGGACTGCAGAGGGCAGGCTGCTCCCAGGACCTAGAATAAATTCCAGATGATATAGGCACCGCTCCAGGGAAGAGCATGTGGATAATTCAAGGAAACCCATTCCCGCTTTAATAAAACAATTCAGAGCACAGGTCTTCCTGGGGGTGGCTTCATCTCATCTCTTACGTGAAAGAAGCTTCCTGAAAAGAGAGCAGCGTGATAGAAACCAAACATAGGACTTCCCTGGTGGCGCAGTGGTTAAGAATCCGCCTGCCAATGCAGGGGACACGGGTTAGAGCCCTGGTCCGGGAAGATCCACATGCCGCAGAATAACTAAGCCCGTGCATCATAACTACTGAGCCTGCGCTCTAGAGCCCGCGAGCCACAACTACTGAAGCCCACATGCCTAGAGCCCGTGCTCCACAACAAGAGAAGCCACCGCAGTGAGAAGCCCGCACACTGCAACGAAGAGTAGCCCCCGTTTGCTGCAACTAGAGAAAGTCCACGCACAGCAACAAAGACACAATGCAGCCAAAATAAATAAATAATAAATAAATTTATTTAAAAAACCAAAAGAAATCAAACATAGATCAGGGGTCTAGTCCCAGCTGTGCTAACCAAGCCTATGCCCTTTGGAATAAATGCTGAATGACCTCATTCATTTATTCATTCATTCACTCACAGTGCCTCAGTGTCCTCACTTTACAGTGGGCCTAAGTCTCTGTCCTACCCATTTCATGACATTGATCTGATGATAAAAATGAAAGCGACTTCAAAACACTTCACATTTAAGCACCCCAAGTTGCCTCATTGAAATGAATTTTAGATAACTATCCCTTGTGCTTTAAAATATTGTGTAATGTGTTGGAAATAAATGGGTCATCTGCCAGGGCTTAGAATTAGCTGTGACCCAGAGACCCAGTCATGTTCATTACAAGTGCTGACTCCACAAAAGTGAAGTGTTTTTCACACCCAACCTCCTCCTGTTTCTATCCTCATGCAGGGTATAATCCACACAGCCCCCAGTGCTTCATCTGATCCAGCTCTTTTGGGAAATAAAAGCCCTTGGATATTTTGTTACTAAAGCTGCATTCTCTTCAGAGTGTGTATGCCATGCAGCCACAAGGAAGGGAAAACAGAAAACGTCTAGGGCTTCCCTGGTGGTGCAGTGGTTGAGAATCCGCCTGTCCATGCAGGGGACACGGGTTCAATCCCTGGTCCAGGAAGATCCCGCATGCCGCGGAGCAACTAAGCCCATGTGCCACAGCTACTGAGCCTGTGCTCTAGAGCCCGCACGCCACAACTACTGAAGCCCGCGTACCTAGAGCCCGTGCTCTGCAACAAGAGAAGCCACCGCAATGAGAAGCCCGTGCACCGCAACGAAGAGTAGCTCCCGCTCGCCGCAACCAGAGAAAGCCCGCGTGCAGCAACGATGACCCAACGCAGCCAGAAACAATAAATAAATAAAATAAAATAATAAAAATAATAATTTAAGAAGAAAAAAAAAAACCTCTAAAAGAGTAAATTATCATTCTCGCCCAGACAGTGCTATGTCATTCTAGACAAGCCACCGAAACTAGCTGTGTCTGGGTTGCCATAAGGTGTCGTGGAACGAGGCTGGTGATAGACACACGCAGAGCTGGAAGCGAGGAGCTCCCGCTGTGAAGAAGGAACAGGGACGTTTCAGTTTTAACTTGAGTGGATCCAAGACAATCAGTGCTGGGAAAGCGGCAAAGAGGAAAGGGACTTGCTACAAAAGTGCAGTGGGACACACAGCAAGAGCCTTGCACCGAGGAGAGAATGAGAGCTCGGCTGAAGGAGATCCTGAGACCCAGGGCCTGTCTCGGGTCGACCAGACGAGGAAGGATGCATTTTTAAGCACTGTGTGGCATTAGGATGATTTTTCAACTAGTGATTCTGCTGCGGGTCAAAGGGGAACAAAGGTGGCAAACTCTGGGCCTGGGTCCACACTGGGGGATTGGTGTTGAGAACGCTGGGCTATTCTCTCCGTTAGGACTAGGATAGGGGAGGACCAGCCAAGAGATGTGGATGCGCCTGGTTGAAAAACTATCCTGAGAAGGAAAAATCCAACAGCTGTGATTTCATAAATACATGTAATTCTTACTGAGCAAGGGGACAGAGAAAAGAATGAAGAGAAGAGAGTGGGACAAAGCAAGAGAACAGAACGCCCATCCAATTGCAGAGGGGCGGGACATCACAATGAAGACTATTGTAGGGTCAACGTAGGAGCACTGTTCAGCTCAGTGGGGCAAAGTGGCCCCGATTTTAGATAGGCCCCTAAACTAGCCTCTCTTCCAAATATCAGGATTCCTCTTCTTCTCCAAATTTCCCTAGGGCTTAGTGCAGACAGGAGCAGGAAACCCTTCAGGAAGGAACAGTCCAGAACAGGCACCCTCTCCTCACTGGCACGGCCTCCTGCATCACGGACCTCCCCTCCGCTCCCAGCCCAGCGAGACTGGGGAGGCCACAGAATCGCAGTCGGGGAGGAAAAGCCGCGAGAGGCCTGACTCACCCTGTGCTCAGCCACTTGGACCACGAGTGGGCAGGCCTGTGTGCGATGAATCACTGAGAGGCTGCCTGCTATTCTGAGCGCTGCCAAGGACACGGATGCTCTTGTTGGCACCCTGGCACCCTTCACAGTTTCTCTCTTTCCCTGTCTGGCTGCCAGGAGATGAGTGCTATAGGAACTGAGTATTTTCATTTTTTTAAAGCCCAAGACAGAAACTATCTAATGCTTCCTATTCTTCCTGCATGCCTTCTCAGTTCCTGGAAATCACCGATAGGAGACTAGGACAGAGAGCCACCTCCGTCCAAGCCCAGCTGAGGCGGCCTTGCTGAGAAGCCATTCCAGGGAGGAGCAGGGGAGGGCAGGGCATACCTTGTAGAATTTCCCAAATGAATCACCTGGCTATTTATTTTGACTGAAAGTGCCCAAGAAGTTATGTAAATTTAAGTTCTAAATTCTACAAGGAAAAATCAGACTGGTACCTACAGCTCTATATAACTGCACAGCACTTGGATTAATTTCTCCATCTTTCTAGCTCCCATGCAGCCCATGATGACTTACATCCATGCAAGCCATATAGAGTTAAGTGCTGGGCTTCCCTGGTGGCGCAGTGGTTGAGAGTCCGCCTGCCGATGCAGGGGACACGGGTTCGTGCCCCGGTCTGGGAAGATCCCACATGCCGCGGAGCGGCTGGGCCCGTGAGCCATGGCCGCTGAGCCTGCGCGTCCAGAGCCTGTGCTTCGCAACGGGAGAGGCCACAACAGTGAAAGGCCCGCGTACAGCACACACACACACACACACACACACACACAAAGAGTTAAGTGCTGTATAGACTATACCAAACTCACCAAATGCTATGGGACTCAGTTACCAGGAATTTAGATAAGAAAGAGTCTTTGTAATATCCTCATACTACTCTGTATTAAATTATAAGATCCACAGGGGAAAGTCAGTTGTCCTTCATCCCCTCACCACTGCCTGTTTCACAGACCTTTGGGGACAGGCATTTGGAAAAGCAAAGCTCATACTTCAGGAAAATGAGAAACGTAGGATATTCCCCAACAAATATTTATTGGATATGAGGGAGGGCATCGTGGGTGTTACAGAGATGAAGGAGGCGCCCTCAAGGAGAGTAAATCTTGTAGGAGAGAGAAGATATGTACACAAATCATCTTACACAAGCACAAAGTAACTAGACATAGAGTTACCATATGATCTAGCAATCCTACTCCTGGGCATATATCCTGAAAAAATGAAAACTCTAATTTGAAAAGATACATGCAGCACCCCAAATGTTCACCGCAGCACTATTTACAATAGCCAAGACATGGAAGCAACCTGAATGTCCATGGACAGATGAATGGATAAAGAAGATATGGTATATTGGGAATTCCCTGCTGGTCCAGTGTTTAGGACTCTGCGCATCCATTTCAGGGGGCGTGGGTTCAATCCCTAGTCAGGGAACTAAGATCCCACAAGCCATGCTGTGTGGCCAAAAAAAGATATGGTGTATATATATACAATGGAATATGACTCAGCCATAAAAAAGAATGAAATAATGCCATCTGCAGCAACACGGGTGGACCTAGAGAGTATCTTACTGAGTGAAGTCAGACAGAGAAAGACAAACATCATATGATATCACTTATATGTGGAATCTTTAAAAATGATACAAATGAACGTATTTACAAAACAGAAACAGACTCACAGACTTAGAGAAGGAACTTACGGTTACCAAGGGGGAAGGGTGGGGGGAAGGGATAGTTCCGGAGTTTGGGATTGACATGCATGCACTGCTATAATTAAAATGGATAACCAACAAGGACCTACTGTATAACAGAGAACTCTGCTCAATATTATGTAACAACCTAAATGGGAAAAGAATTTGAAAAAGAATAGATACATGTATATGTATAACTGAATCACTTAGCTGTACACCTGAAACTATCACAACATTGTTAATCAACTATACTCCAAAATAAAATAAAAAGTTAAAAAAAAAGCAAAACAGAAATAGACTCAGACACAGAAAACAAACTTACACTTACCAAAGGGGACAGTGATTGGTGGAGGGAGGGGAGAGATAAATTAGGAGTATGGGATTAACATATACACACTACTATATATAAACTAGATCAACAACAAGGACCTACTGTATAGCACAGGGGACTATATTCAATACCTTATAATAACCTATAATGGAAAAGAACCTGATAAAGTGTATGTGTGTGTCTGTGTGTGTGTGTGTACATATATATATAACGGAATCACATTTCTGTACACATGAAACATTGCAAATCACCTATACTTCAATAAAATAAATAAATAAGTAAAAAGTAAGCACAAAGTCCTACAGGATATGAGGAAGGAGAATTATCTGGTTTAATGAAAGTCAGGCAAGATTCATGAACTGTGCCTTGGAGAACAATACAGTTCCCGAAAGGGAAGACACGGGGGTAATGCCGAAGGTGCAGAAACCTGTCTCCGTTTCCGACAAGGATGTAGGGAGACAGAGTTGGAGAGGCGCACTCGGCTTGGACCTGCAGCGCCTTAACGACAAGCTTCCAAGCTCAGCTTGATCCAGGGGGTGTGCAGATCTCACTGAAGATCCTCAACAGGGTGAGAGTCAGGATCGAATCAGTCTCCAGAAGCTCAGTCTGGAAGTTGCCGGCAGGATGGATCAAGAGAGAAATCAGAGAACTACTGTTCTAGTTCAGATGGGAGTAATGAAGGCCTGAAGGATGGTGGTAACAATGGGGATGGGAAAGGAAACGTGTACAACGTTACAGAGGTGAGTAAACAGAGTCTGAATTTTCACTGGATGTGAGGAAATGAGAGAGACAGACGTCAAAATGACTCTGGAAGGGCTTCCCCCATGGCACAGTAGTTAAGAATCCACCTGCCAATGCAGGGGACACGGGTTCAAGCCCTGGTCCAGGAAGATCCCACATTCCACGGAGCAACTAAGCCCATGCACCACAACTACTGAGGCTGTGTGCTGCAACTACTGAAGCCCATGTGCCTAGAGCCTATTCCGCAACAAGGGAAGCCATCGCAATGAGAAGCCTGAACACTGCAACAAAGAGTACCCCCCGCTCGCCGCAACTAGAGAAAGCCCGTGAGCAGCAACGAAGACCCAATGCAGCCAAAATAAATAAAATCAATAAATAATTTTTTAAAAAAGACAATTCAATGGGGAAAGAATAGTCTTGCCAACAAATGATGCAGCGGGATAATGATAGCCACATACGAAAGAATAAAACTTGGACTCTATCTAATACCACGTACAAAAATTAACTCAAAATGGATCATATGCCTAAATGTAAGAGCTAAAATAATGAAAGTCTTAGAAGAAAACTTACGAGTAAATTTTCATGACCTTGGACTAGACAAAGATAGCTTATGTATGACACCAAAATCAGAAGTGACAAAAGGAACAGGTAAATTAGACCTCATCAAAATTTTAAAAATTCGTGTTTCTAAGGATACCAGCAAGAAAGTGAAAAGACAATCTACAGAATAGGAAAAATATATTAAATCATATATCTGATAAGGGACTTGTATCTAGAATATGTAAAGAACTCTCACAACACAACAATAAAATGACAAATAACCCAATTTTTAATGGGCAAAGGAGACACATCTCCAGGAAGACAAACAAATGGCCAATAAGCACATGAAAAGATGACCAACATGATTAGTCATTAGAGAGAACCGCAAATCAAACCACAGTAAGACACCACTTCAAATCTATTAGGATAACTAAAATTTTAAAAAGACGGACAATAACAAATGCCGGTGAGGACATGGAGAAATTGGAATTTTCGCAGATTGCTGGTGGGATTGTAAAATTGTGCAGTCACTTCAGAAAGTAGTTCGGTAAAATAGATAGCTAGTGGGAAGCAGTCGCATAACACAGGGACATCAGCTCGGTGCTTTGTGACCAGCTAGAAGGGTGGGATAGGGAGGGTGGGAGGGAGGGAGATGCAAGAGGGAAGAGATATGGGGATATATGTATATGTATAACTGATTCACTTTGTTGTAAAGCAGAAACTAACACACCATTGTAAAGCAATTATACTCCAATAAAAACATTAAAAGGAAAAAAAAAAGGAAGTTGTTTGGCAGTTCCATATGTTAATTATAGCTACCATATGACCCAGCAATTCCACACCCAGGAGACCCGAAAACATACATCCACATAAAAACTTATATACAAATGCTCCTAGCAGCATTATTCATATTAGCCAAAAAGTGGGAATAACCCAAATGTCCATCAACTGATGCGTGAATAAACAAAATGTGGTGCATGCATACAATTCAGTCATAGAAAGGAATGAAGTACTGATACATGCGACAACAGAAATGAGCCTTTGTCTCAATTGTACCTGTGAGATTTTAACTTATGGAAGTGACTGAGTGATGACAAGCAGAGGTCAGTGCCATTGAAAGATTTTTATTTCTCACGGTGCCTGAAAGGCGAGCACACCACACCCACCGGGCCCTATGGGGAAGCTTCAGTTTGGGTCAGGAGGAGGAAGGAGCCAGGGAAAGCCTGAGCCAGAGCCTTTATTGTGTTTTCTGCAGGAAAGGCAAGGCAGGGCAGGGTAAAGAGTTTAGGACTGACTAGTCTGAATAATTCTGGCAGGCTTTGGGAAGGGCTGTCTCTTAGTAGTTTGGCACTTGGCCCTCATTTGACCTAGGGCAGGGGAGAGATTAGCTTGGTGTGTGAGAGTTTGATAAAGGACGTGGCTGGTTCCTGGTTGGTTCGGGGTGTGGGCTCTGGACTGGATCGTTTGCATACGAAAAGTGTGCTACAGGGTGAGCCCTTTCCTATCTCTCAGAGCCGGCTAGTCCTGGGAGGGGCAGGGAGCCCACAAATGCCAGAGCATCAAGAATACAGAAAATAAGATGATACAATTAAGACAGCTGGCCTTCTGATGAATGGACGCCAAATAGACAAATACAGGATCTAAGAAAACCCAGTTAGAACAGCCTAGAAAACATTATGCTAAGTGAAAGAAGCTAATCACAAAAGACCCTGTATTCCATTTATACAAAATGTCCAGAATAGGTAAATCCATAGATATGGAATGTAAATCACTAGTTGCCAGAAGCTGGGGAAAGAGGAGAATGCAGAGTGACTGCTAAGAGGTACGGGGTTTCTTTTGGGGGTGATGAAAGTGTTCTAAAATTAGATAAACCTGTGACTATCCCTAAAACCACTGTACACTTTAAATGGGTGACATATATGTGTAAATTATATTTCAATAAAGTTGTTATTCAAAAAAAATACAAAGAAAGAGCGGTGTTCAATACTTTCACAAACAAGACATCAGGGGGGAATTTCCTGGTGGTCCAGTGGTTAGGACTCTGCACTTTCACTGCAGGGGGCCCGGCTGCGATCCCTGGTCCGGGAACTAAGACCCCACAAGCCACGCAGCATGGCAAAAAAAAAAAGACATCAGTGGAAGAGAGGTGTCACTACTACTTACCCTCAGATCTCTGGTCTCCCAGATTTTCTAGCTAGAGATGAGGCTTCATGCAAGATCTCATCATTAACCCAGGAAAGAAAGTCCTTCTTGATATATGAGCAGGAGAATAACACCACAAAAATACTGTTTAACAGGATTATTCTGCGAGTTGAGCATGGCACAGACTGCAGCAGGGAAGACTAGAAGAGGGACACCAAAAATAAGGCCATTGAGAATAATTCAGGCAGAGGAAAATGGCTTAGAAATCAACAAGAAAGATGAGTTAGAAAAGCAAGTGAGAAAGAATCAGCAATGCCTGGAGGCTGAGGACAAGGAGAGAGGAAAAGATGTATCCACAAGTATCCTTAAGGCTGGGAGCCTGGGGAAGATGGCCTTGCCACTGACAGTTAAAGACATCCCAGAAAATGTGAGAATTATGGCACAGTGGAGACTCCGGGTCCAGTGATGCAAGAGGGCTACTTAATGAATAAGGATCAAAATGTGCCTTGATGCCTAAGGTTACTCAAAAATGCTTCAAGCAGTTTATTAAACAAAGACCACTAGGAAAGTTATGTGGGAAGTGGGTTTGCAGGGACTGGGGTGAGAAAATGAACTCTATTACATTGGGCTGCCAGCAGGACATCCTGGTGATCGCAAGGCAATTTAAGATTGGAAAATGAGTAACAAACTGGGGCTAGAGAGAAAAATTTGGTAGTCGTTGGGAGGTTTTAGAAAAATATGAAACAATGAACTGTGTAAAAGAAGTACTGGAACAGAGAAAAATTAAACATTAACTAAGTTCTACCACCTACTTGCCAGGCACTGTCTGAGAGGATTTTTCAAAATGATTAGAAGTTAGTCCTGACTTTCTAGAGTTTTGTGGACAAGTGATGACAAAGCTAAAAATAGAGTATGAACGAGAGTGTCTGGAACACAGAAGATGAAACAATTTTGTCTAGGGAGTTTTCTTACAATTGAGGATTAGGAGGCAAAGGGGATATCAAAATGGAGACAAAAGTAGAATTCAAAGAATAAGAAGGTAGTTAACGACATCAAAAGTAAAGAACAGAGACGGCCAGCTTTGATCAGAAAGCAATGCTTGGGGGAATAGCTTCAATAAAAATTTAAGATTAGAAGCATAAAAAGCTGAAAGGGAAAGAGGGAAGTTGTCTTCAAATATATCAAGAGAAAATATATATCTGTTACTTTGGAAGAATTAGGACCAATGGAAGACACTGTAAGATTTTCACTCGGGGGCTTCCCTGGTGGCGCAGTGGTTAAAAATCCACCTGCCAATGCAGGGGACACAGGTTCGAGCCCTGGCCCGGGAAGATTCCACATGCTGCGGAGCAACTAAGCCCATGTGCCACAACTACTGAGCCTGCGCTCTAGAGCCCACAAGCCACAACTACTGAGCCCACATGCCACAACTACTGAAGCCCGTGCACCTAGAGCCCGTGCTCCGCAACAAGAGAAGCCACTGCAATGAGAAGCCCGCACACCGCAACGAAGAGTAGCCCCTGCTCGCCGCAACTAGAGAAAGCGCGCGCGCAGCAACGAAGACCCAATGCAGCCAAAAATAAAAACAAATAAAATAAATGAATTTAAAAAAAAAAGATTTTCACTCAGTAGAACACATCTAACAACGAGAGCCTCACAGGGAGAGCATGGCTGAGGTGCGCGTGGGAACACCATCCATTTGGAGAACAGGTTACTATTCATAGTAGGGGGATGGTAGAAGCAAGGTGTGGAAGGGAAGGTTAAAGGTCTCAGCTGAGAGGCCTGGAGGATTGAGAGGCTAGAAAAAAAGAGATGGAGAGAAGCTAATCAAAAGGAATGGAATTTAGAGTGAAGTTAAGGCATCAATTCCCGTGCAAAACAGAGAAATGCCCAAGTGGAGAAACTCCAGATAATCCTGATCTTTCAGTAAAACAGGTGGGGCATCACCAGTGGTAACAGAAGGCTGCCAGGTGGGGGGACCGAGAACTTCTGAGAGAATAACTAGCCAGGAGGGTTTCAGAACCAACGGATGTAAAGTCATAATGAAATGAAGCACATGTGGCTTTCTGGTGCTGACAGGTGCAGCGGGCAGGGTCTTTGGAACTTTGTCTCCCCCTGCTGAGTCAAGAGGCATGAGCGGCTGAGACGAGGAAAGGAGCCCAATAGGAAAGAACTGTTTCTTTTGGCGGCGGGCGGGTTAGAGAGAGGAAAACATAAACATTGATTTTTTAAAATCACCTAAGTTAGATCCTGCAGCATTAAATGAGCTGCTATGCGAAAACCAAACAGCAGAAAGATGTGGGAAG
This sequence comes from Mesoplodon densirostris, assembly GCF_025265405.1. Lineage (NCBI taxonomy): Eukaryota > Metazoa > Chordata > Mammalia > Artiodactyla > Ziphiidae > Mesoplodon > Mesoplodon densirostris. Next base: position 100,385,953 of record NC_082669.1, read on the forward strand.
GGGGCCAGCACTGGGTCATCCCTGTGGGCCACGCTTGCTAGTCTTTTTGGGACTTCCCTGGCCGTCCAGTGGTTAAGACTCCATGTTTCCATTGCAGGGGGCACGGGTTCAATCCCTGGTCGGGGGACTAAGATCCACACAGTGCGGGGGTGAAAAAAAAAATCTTTGCTAGTCTTTTCTCTAAAAGGCTCTTCTCTTAAGTAACCCATCCCTTTATCCAGATGCTGCTTCAACAGCCTCAAAGTGATTGCAGAGATAGGGACCTTTCCCTCAGCCAGGACACAGGCTTGTTTTGAATTTCAAAAGTTCTGTTAAATTATCTTCTCTCCAAGACCTTGTTCACAGAATCGTTTTTACATGAACCCACCTAGTTGAGCAAACAAGGATGAAACCTATCTCATGACTGGGGGCATTTGGGGAAGGGTATCCCTTCAGCCTCTATTTTAGTCACTGCTCCTTCATCCCCCAGCTCCACCCTCCTGGCTCCAGAGCAGTCTTTCTTTATTTTGTAACCCCATCCACATCTTAATCCCATGCAACAAAGGCAAGTTATGTATGCGATTCCTTAGGTATCGTTTTTTTAATGAAATCCACAGCAAGAGTTAGGTTCCTGAAACTTTCTATGGTGAGCCTAGGAAAACAAACAAAATGCTAAATAAATAAGCAAATGTGCACATACACACACACAATCTAGGACTATGGTATCCTGATGTCACTCTTCAGGGCCTGATAATAACTATTAATTAAACAAGGCGAAGGGCTTTGAAGTACTTGGATGAAAGGTTTTACCTAAATACAATTATCCCATTACAATCCAGATCAACATTCCCATCCAACAGGGTGGGCTTTTTATCAGTATTTCACTGATGATGAAGTTAGGACAACATCCTTGCGATTAAATGGGATTTAAAATGGTTTCAAATGATTTTGCTACTTGTTATCTAATTTCTGAAAGGGCAAAAGGGAAAAATAAGTTATTTCTTTAATCAGAGGGCAATGGCAGGCAATAAAAAGCTGACTAATGGCATTTTAGATATAAGACCGTCATTCAAAGTTAAACATTCATTAGAAGGAAGGGTAAGGGAATTCCTGGCAGTTCAGTGGTTAGGACTTGGTGCTTTCACTGCTGGGGCCTGGGTTCAATCCCTGGTCAGGGAACTAAGATGCCACAAGCCTCGAGGCGCCGCCAAAAAAAAAAAAGACGGGTAAGAGCAGGGACCTTGTCAAGAGGAAAGAGGCGGAGCTAGCTCAGGTGGGCATGGGACATCAGCACCTCCACCGACTCCAGGGCCGGGGGAGGACAGAAGACATCACAATGCAAGAGTCTGTCAGGTGGCAGATCTTCCTAAGCCTCAGGCAGAAGGACCAGGAAAGAGGGAAGAGATGCTCTTTAAAAAGGCAAACCTGGAGCGGAAGGCGCTGCAGAGCGGGGCCATGGGGGGCTCTGAGGGGCGCTCAGTCCAGCAGCAGGTGCGAGCTGGAGGCAGTTTTAAGACAAAGCTTCGGACTTCCCTGGTGGCACAGTGATTAAGAATCCGCCTGCCGGGCTTCCCTGGTGGCACAGTGGTTGAGAATCTGCCTGCCAGTGCAGGGGACACGGGTTCGAGCCCTGGTCTGGGAAGATCCCACATGCCGCGGAGCAACTAGGCCCGTGCGCCACAACTACTGAGCCTGCGCGTCTGGAGCCTGTGCTCCGCAACAAGAGAGACCGAGATAGTGAGAGGCCTGCGCACCGCGATGAAGAGTGGCCCCTGCTTGCCACAACTAGAGAAAGCCCTCGCACAGGAACGAAGACCCAACACAGCCATAAATAAATAAATAAATTAAAAAAAAAAAAAAAAAAAGAATCCGCCTGCCAGTGCGGGGGACATGGGTTCCAGCGCTCGTCCGGGAAGATCCCACATGCCGCGGAGCAACTAAGCCCGTGCGCCACCACTCCTGAGCCTGTGCTCTACAGCCCGCAAGCCACAACTACTGAGCCCACGTGCCACAACTACTGAAGCCCGCACGCTACAACTACTGAAGCCTGTGCACCACAACTACTGAAGCCCGCGTGCCTAGAGCCCGTGCTCTGCAACAAGAGAAGCCACCGCAATGAGAAGCCTGTGCACCGCAACGAAAAGTAGCCCCCGCTCGACACAACTAGAGAAAAGCCCACACGCAGCAAACGAAGACCCAATGCAGCCAAAAATAAATAAATATATATTTTTTAAAAAGCCAAAGCTTCACAGCGTCTGGCAGCCCTGCTCACCTGCAGGACTCTGGTGCTCGGAATTCGAGAGCCTTGCACAGCGTATACCTTGGAAGGAAGCCCAGGATAAGATTAAAGTCAAATGAGAAGAGGCCGAGTAGCATCGTGGAAAAAAACACTGAAGTCAGAAGACCTGGGTTTTGATTCAGTCCTGCTGTCATGTACTAGATGTGTGACCCTGGGCAAACCCATGAGCTTCTCAGAGCCTCAGTTCTCAAATCTAAGGACCCCAACCACGGGTCTTCCTACCTTACAAATGCGGTGGGGATAAAAGAGAGTAGTGGATGGGAGGGCACTTTTAAAAGTCATGTACCAGGAATTCCCTGGTGGTCCAGTGGTTAGGACCCTGAGCTTCCACTGCAGGGAGCCGAGATTTGATCCCTGATCAGGGAACTAAGATCCCACAAGCTGTGCAGCACGACCAAAAAAATTAAAAATAAAATAAAATAAAGAAAATGAGGCCAGGGGACTTCCCTGGTGATCCAGTGGTTAAGACACCATGCTTCCATTGCAGGGGGCACAGGTTTGATCCCTGGTCTGGGAACTAAGACCCTGCATGCCACGCGGTGCAGCCAAATAAATAAATAATAAACTTGTTTTAAAAAAGAAAAGAAAATGAGGCCAGGAAAATGAGAAGCTTAAAAAAAATAAAAAGAGGGTTCGTGCCCCGGTCTGGGAGGATCCCACATGCCGCGGAGCGGCTGGGCCCGTGAGCCATGGCTGCTGAGCCTGCACATCCGGAGCCTGTGCTCCGCAACGGGAGAGGCCACAGCAGTGAGAGACCCGCGTACCACAAAAAAAATAAATAAATAAAAAGAAAGTTGTGTACACACATGAAGCATTGGGGGCTCAGGCACAGAACTCCCTTTCAAATATTAGTCTTGATGTACATGTACATATGTATGTATTTATATGTGTGTGTATAGTTAAATGTAACACATAATTACATATATATATATATATATATATATAGTCACCTAGAATTACCTATAACACATATATAACCATCTAAGTGATTTGTATTATCTGTGTTCACATATATAAATTTCATACTGAGTCTGATTTATTCTGCATATATGCTGGAACAAACCTGGTCACCAGAGGGACTTCCCTGGGTAGCACAGTAGTTAAGAATCTTCCTACCAATGCAGGGGACACAGGTCCAGGAAGATCCCACATGCCATGGAGCAACTAAGCCTGCGAGCCACAACTACTGAGCCTGCGCTCTAGAGCCCGTGAGCCACAACTACTGAGCCCGCATGCCACAACTACTAAAGCCCGCACACCTAGAGCCTGTGCTCCGCAACAAGAGAAGCCACTGCAATGAGAAGCCCATGCATCACAACGAAGAGTAGCCCCCGCTCACCTCAACTAGTGAAAGCCTGCACGCAGCAATGAATACCCAATGCAGCCAAAAATAAATAAATAAATAAATAAATAAAAACTTGGTCACCAGAAATGATCAGGGCATTTAAGGAAAAGCAAAAGGAAGATGTGCCTGTAAGTACAGAGGCCACAAGGGAAGATAAACCAGCTGTCTTGATTGATGGTTGCTGCGACCTTGGACATGGAGTTGACTCTTTCACGCTCACAATTTAATTGAGGAAACAACAACTTAACCAGAAACAACCAGAGAACAAAATAAGGCAGTAAAATCACTCGGCCTGGGCAGACTGCACATTCTGTGTAACGACTCTAGAATTTTAAGGAAAGGAAAGAGCATTAGAAGTGGGGTAATCAGGAAAAGCTCCATGGAGATGAACATATACACACTACTATATATAAAACAGATAACCAACAAGGACCTACTGTATAGCATAGGGAACTCTACTCAATATTTTGTAATAACCTATAAGGGAAAAGAATCTGAAGAAAAAAATATATATACGTATGTGTAACTGAATCACTTTGCTGTACACCTGAAACTAACACAACATTGTAAATCAACTAAACTTCAATTAAGAAAAAAAAAGCAAAGTCCCATGGAGGTAGAACATCAGGAGCTCAGAGGGGCAGACAGAACTGGAAGGAAGAGGACGGGCCAGGTGAAAACACGCAGCAGGAATAAAGACAGCAGCTTGAACAACATGCGGTTTCTTCTGTAGCAGCAAGCTCGCCCTTCACTGTGGCTTAGCTCTCCAGGAGAGCCGATACGGCTACTGAAGAGCCTAAGGAGAGGACAATGCATTCTCTGCCCCACGGCCTGGCCTGATAACCTGGTCATTTACTGTGGGAGGCGGTGTCATGTTGTAAAGCAAGGGGAAGAGCCACATGCGGGGTCAGGGAGCCACACTCCACTCGGCCCCCCTCCACTCCTTCTCCTTCCACCTTTTCCAACATGATCAACATTTATGCAGCACCAACCATGCAAAGAACTAGGCATTGGAGAAAAAGACCAATAATCAGGGCTTCCCTGGTGGCACAGTGGCTAAGAATCCGCCTGCCAATGCAGGGGACACGGGTTCAAGCCCTGGACCGGGAAGATCCCACATGCCCCGGAGCAACTAAGCCCGTGCGCCACAACTACTGAGCCTGCGCTCTACAGCCTGCAAGCCACAACTACTAAGCCCACGTGCCACAATTACCTAAGCCCGCGCGGCTAGAGCCCATGCACCACAACGAAGAGCAGCCCCCGCTCGCCGCAACTAGAGAAAGCCCGCGCACAGCAATGAAGACCCAATGCAGCCAAAAAAAAAAAAAAAAAAAGAAGACCAATAATCACCTTGGGGAGTTAGATATAAAAACAGTTTAATGGGATGAATGGATAAAGATGATGTGGCACATATATACAATGGAATATTATTCAGCCATAAAAAGAAACGAAATTGAGCTATTTGTAATGAGGTGGATAGACCTAGAGTCTGTCATACAGAGTGAAGTAAGTCAGAAAGAGAAAGACAAATACTGTATGCTAACACATATATATGGAATTTAAGAAAAAAAATGTCATGAAGAACCTAGGGGTAAGACAGGAATAAAGACACAGACCTACTAGAGAATGGACTTGAGGATATGGAGAGGGGGAAGGGTAAGCTGTGACAAAGCAAGAGAGAGGCATGGACATATATACACTACCAAATGTAAAATAGATAGCTAGTGGGAAGCAGCCGCATAGCACAGGGAGATCAGCTAGGTGGTTTGTGACCACCTACAGGAGTGGGATAGGGAGGGAGGGAGGGAGGGAGATGCAAGAGGAAAGAGATATGGGAACATATGTATATGTATAACTGATTGACTTTGTTATAACGCAGAAATTAACACACCATTGTAAAGCAATTATACTCCAATAAAGATGTAAAAAAAAACCAAAAAAAAAACAGGTTAGACCAAAGCAGCTAAGGACCAAATAAGTAATATTGCTATTGCTACCAAAAAAAGGCGAGACGATGGGGGGCTAGTAAGGCTGGCTGGAAAATGGTTTCTTGGACTAGATGGTGCTTGTCCAAGTCTTGAGGAAAAATTAAGATTCAGAAAGCAGAGAGTTAAGAAGGGGTATCACAGACCAGAAGTGTGAATCAACACTAGAAGTTAAGCACTACGATGTGAATATATTAACACTTAACACTACTGAACTGTATACTCAAAATGGTTAAGATGGTACATTTTATGTTACATGTATCTTATCACAATTAAACATTTTTTTCATTTAAAAAACAAACCAGCTTTTCCCCATCTTGCAAGATGGCGGGTGAAAAGGCTGAGAAGCCAGATACTAAGGAGAAAAAACCTGAAGCCAAGAAGGCTGATGCTGGTGGCAAAGTTAAAAAGGTGAAGCACGTTAAGAAGGGGAAGCCCCACTGCAGCGGAAACCCTGTCCTGGTCAGAGGCATTGGCAGATATTCCCGATCGGCTGTGTATTCCAGAAAGGCCTTGTACAAGAGGAAGTATTCGGCAGCGAAATCCAAGGTGGAAAAGAAAAAGAAGGTGACGGTTCTTGCTACTGTCACAAAACCAGTTGGTGGTGACAAGAATGGTGGTACCCGGGTGGTTAAACTTCGCAAAATGCCTAGGTATCATCCTACTGAAGATGTGCCTCGAAAGCTGTTGAGTCACGGCAAAAAACCCTTCAGTAGGGCTTCCCTGGTGGCGCAGTGGTTGAGAGTCTGCCTGCCGATGCAGGGGACACGGGTTCGTGCCCCGATCCCGGAAGATCCCACATGCCGCGGAGCGGCTGGGCCCGCGAGCCATGGCCGCGGAGCCTGTGCTCTGCAACGGGAGAGGCCACAGCAGTGAGAGGCCCGCGTACAGCAAAAAAAAAAAACAAAACCCTTCAGTAAGCATGTGAGAAAACTGCGCGCTAGCATCCCTCCTGGGACCATTCTGATTATCCTCACTGGGCGCCACAGAGGCAAGAGGGTCATTTTCCTGCAGCAGCTGAGCAGTGGCTTTGCTACTTGTGACTGGGCCTCCGTCCTTCAATCGAGTTCCTCTGCGGAGAACACACCCGAAATTTGTCATTGCCACTTCCACCAAAATTGTTATCAGCGGTGTGAAAATCCCAGAACATCTCACTGATGCTTACTTCAAGAAGAAGAAACTGCGTAAGCCCAGGCACCAGGAAGGTGAGACCTTCGACACAGAGAGAAATATGAGATTACAGAGCAGCGGAAGGTTGATCAGAAAGCTGTGGACTCACAAATTCTGCGAAGAATCAAAGCTGTTCCTCAGCTCCAGGGCTACCTCCGCTCTGTGTTCGCTCTTACAAACGGAATTTATCCTCACAAAGTAGTGTTCTAAACTTCTTCCAAAGAACCTAATTAAATAATTGGGTCCAAAAAAAAAAAAAAAAAAAACCCAGGGCTTCCCTGGTGGCACAGTGGTTGAGAGTGCCGGCCGATGCAGGGGACACGGGTTCGTGCCCCGGTCCGGGAAGATCCCACATGCCATGGAACGGCTGGGCCTGTGAGCCATGGCTGCTGAGCCTGCGCGTCCAGAGCCTGTGCTCCCCAATGGGAGAGGCCACAACAGTGAGAGGCCCGTGTACCACAAAAAAAAAAAAGAAAGAAAACACAGGTGCTTCCAAAAAAAATGATAAACTGATATGAATACACACTGCCATTTGTAGTCAAGTAATAAGCTAACCAGTCTGATTATGTAGAAGGTTCGTGTAGAGAGACATCAGGAGATTCAGTAAAGAAACAAACTGAGGGACTTACTTCCCTGTTGGTCCAGTGGGTAAGACTCCATGCTCACAATGCAGGGGGCCCAGGTTTGATCCCTGGTTGGGGAACTAGATCTCGCATGCCGCAACTAAGACCTGGTGCAGCCTAAATACATAAATAAATAAATTAAAATTTTTTTTTTTTAAAAGAAGAAACACACTGAAGTTGGATTGTGGGAAACCTCAGGCTAACAGGTGGCACTTGATTCTCTCAACCAAGGTTTCTAACTTTGTGGTCTAAGGACGGGCTTCAAGTTTTGGCCTGTGAACACCCTGTAATAAACCTTGAAAATTTGTTCACAGGTGCATTTTGATCTGGGGAGAGGGCAAATGGCTGTCAGATTCTCAAAAGGGTTTATGACTTAGAAAATCTGAAAACCATTCATAAAGCCAATTGGCAGTGTGGTCTGGGTGGGGATGGGAGAGGGGTTGAGGTTACATAAGTTGAGCTCACTTCCCTTGAGACTTGCAGTTAACTAAACACCAGATAGTATTATATAAATGGATGCCCTATCTCTCTTTAGTACTTAACAGAGCTATTGTTAGGTATTAAGAACAGCTCATCTGGGAAAGCTGGTGACCCCTATTGGAAACTAGCAGAGGGTGAGCAGAGAACCCAGTAAAAGATAGGAAATAAGAAGATTCAATACATTAAAATGCCATAGAAGCCAAAGAAAAAAAGTCCTGGAGAAGATGAAGTGGTTACCAGAGTCAAGTATAAGAGGAGGATTAAGAAAGATAAGGAATGAGGAAAAAAAGATATCCAAGTTCTATGACCTTCAGTTTCTGGAGAGCGATGCAAAAAAGGTCCAAGGTTAAGGGTAACATATCCAAACTAGGACACTGGGAGAGCAAAGGAAAGTGCTGTAATTATGACGTGATAATTATGTCAGAACATCAGGCATAAACCAGGAGTGTCCTGGACAAATAGACACAGTTAGTTACCTAGTTGAGGAGGAAGTGAGTAGCACAGCCAGGAAGGCAGCAGATACCATCTGTTAACTCAAAGGATTTGGTTGTGAAAAGGAAAATGGGACGTTAAGTCAGAAGAACTAGTAGGGATAAGAAATGGCTTTATCAGTTACCTATGAGGGAGGAGGGAGGACTTCTGATGTTGGAAAGGAAAGGGAAGGGGTGGACAAGAGCATCCTGTACCCTCCATCTCGCTGAACTTCACGATGCACACAGGGGGCCCTCAGACATTTCTTGTGTGAATGTTGACTGGGACACGAGCCCTCCAGGAAGCAGCAAAGACTAGAATAAGCAGGAGTGGAGAGGGGCCTTTCTCCCTTTGAAACCATATGGAAGGAGAAAAGAAAACACCGTATGACAAGAAAAGGCAGGCCAGAGCGCTGTATTTCAACCTAGTGAGTATGGGAGGATCGAGGTGTCATAGAAGAATGCTTTTCCAAACTGGCCTTCACTATGGCCTTTTCTTCAAGGGAAAAAAAATAAGTTAACTCTTAGGAGTTCTTTAAAGCTAACAAGTATGTAGACTGCCAGAAAGAGAACAAAGGAAATACACCCATAGTGCAAGATATAATTTCATTCAGTGCTGAGCAGTTGTTTTATTTATAATTTCATTTCAGGTACAACTTGGGGGCTACAGAGAGGTCAGAGGAACACTTGTCCAGCTAAGTTTAAACTGGAGAAAGAAAACAATGGCTGGTGTCAGGATACGAAGATGTGACCATACGTGGGGGGAGAGGAAACTCTCAGCCAAATGTCAGACAGAGGCTAAATAATCAAAATGGGGTTCAGCTACAGATGATTCTTAAATTACGACTAGGCAACTCATCCAAACTTAGCATAATCTTACACAAAGGGGAAGGGAAGGCTTTCACAGAATGTAGTAGAAATAGACCTGTACAATCTGGCAACACCGTAGGGTCAGTGAATGGTCACCAGGGAACACTCAGTAGCAGGAAATTGCAAGGCATGAGTCACATTCTACAGCGCGGAGCTCACAGTATATGTAAAATAACCAGGTGGACAGATGTTTATTATAAAAGTCAGTTTATTTTCCCTTTCTGTGTTTCATATTTTCCCTTTTTGTCAGTAATGAGCAATTGGAAATCTGCTTGATTAAATAACATTAACAAGTTCCTAAACGCACCACATTTGAGAGTATAAAGCAAGAGGTTGAAAAATATTCCCTAACCCAATGCAAATTAGGCAGCCCTCAAAATTGCACATTTTTCAACTGTTAACTTCCATAATTTAAAATATATATACAGTATGACCTTAAAATATTGATAATTAGTATAGAATTCACAGCCTTGAAGACATATATTCTACAAACTTCTAAAGAATAGATACCTAGATACGCCTCAGGCCCTAGTAATCCATTAATGTGATTACAGGGCCAAAAGGTCTTTCATTTTTCTCTAATTCTAGTCTTCTGCTGAGGTAATGCAAGGAACCCAGCTGCAACAGAGATCAATCCTCTGAAAATAGGGCTAAGCAGATTAGCTTCCTAGTGGATCCTAAAGTTCCCAGAGAACAGATCTGGGGTTGAGTACTTCAGTTGTAAATTACACACTGGCATGTTCACAATTGAGGTACCTTATGGTCCTTGAAAGGAAGACTAAAGACTTCCAGGAGTCAAAGGGAATTCTGAATGAAGACGGAGGAGAACAAGTTGACAATCACTTGAAGATATTTCTGCTTCTGAAGCTGAACAACTTTAGAGCAGATACAGAGTGACTGAGCCAATCAGCAGGTAGTGTGATTTTTCCCACCGTGGTTAACAAAGGGATTCTCTGTCCAAGGCAGGCTTACGCTAGACCCAGCTAGAGTGCTTTATCCGGATTTGATGCTTCAGAGACGAGGCATGCTCTGCAAACTCATGACTAAAGCAAAATGCAACGATCCTTTCTATTCGTGGAGCACGTCACTGATACAAACCACGCCTGACTGCCTTGTGGTCACTCGGCTTTCCAGGCTGGAGAACTTGGGTCCAAGTCCAATACAGCATTTACGGTTAAAAGGATAAACCTCCACAGGCCAACAAAGACGCTGGCAGATTCATAGGCCATTCAGTACATTCATGAAACAACAGCGATAAAAATCATTAATAATAATTCCTGTAGTGTAGAAAAACAGCCCAGCCTTCACTCTGGTCAGCATCTCCGGTGGCTGACACTGTTGAAAGAGGCTTGACAATCTGAGGTTATGCTGGAGCTCTTAAGACAACCCCAAAATAAGATGAATGAAAAGAAATAGTCCTGATGTGTCTCCTATTATTCTTGTTCTTTTGTGGGCACCAGTCACCCACTCAATATGCGAGCTTGTCGTCTTTGCATAAGATAGCATATTTCCCTCACTATTAATGGTGAAATAAATAGAATTGTGCAACTTGTCTGTGAAGAGAAAAAAGCATTAAACATGCAGTGACAAGTTAATTAATTCTGTTAGAGCATCATGTTTCGAACATAATAATGAATTGGGACAATTACATTCTTTTTGACTTCGTACAAGGACAACTCAATCTTTAATGAATTAGAAAATGATTTTGAAAATTCCAGTTAATATTACAAAATACTTAATGTTACATTACAGTCTCCAAAAAAAGAACTAAGGTACACAGATTAAATAACTCATAGGTAGGGCAGAAAATTGATACTGGAGCTCAGATTTAAACAGTGTTTCTTCTAACAGATTCAGTTTTCTATTACATTTCTAGTATGATCATACCAACAGGTTCCTCAGGAGATACTTCCCTTTACTCAGAAGTAGATGACAGAGTTATATGGCCCAGTCTGTAGAAGCTGGAGGGCACTCAGGCAGAAGAAAGCATCCTTTGTGATAGGAGAGTACATAAGCCTTAAGGCAGCTCCAGGGGATTCCAGGTGCTGAGCTATCCCAAAGGCTCCTTGGATAGGCTGGAGGACAGCGTCTAGACTTGGGCAATGGAGGCTGCCTCCAATTAGGATGCCCTAGATTCAGCGACAGGATACTGAATGCATCCCCTGGTGGACAAAGCCGTCACCAGACTCTCAAGTAGACCTGTCTTGAGCACCGTCTCAATATGTGATAAGAGTATGTCACATGCTTATTCAACAGAGAGCAATGTTTTAAAAGCACAAGGCCTAATTCTGTATTGGCTGTTTCCCAGAAAGTACAGAGTTCCAGCCAAGAATGTTGAAGGCACAACAGATATTTTCTCAAGAGACTCGAGGTTCATTTTAGAACTTGCACACCACAGTGTTAATTACAGCAATGCTTCTTTTTTAACCCTATGTAGCTTGGCGTACACATTTCCTTCAGAATTCCCAAATTATATTTAGCAGACAGAGAGTACTCTGGAAGAGTACCCTGATTAATGGTTGGGGATATAAGCCTCTCTTCATTTTTTCTGGAATTATAAATGACAATACTCATTAGACTCAGGTCAAGGGCAAACTAACAGCCCTTTCCTTCCTTGAAAAATGAATGTGTCTTTCAGAATCATAAAATGTTACTTTTCACAAAAGAATCTTTAAAAGTGGTCAGCAATTTTGTTGGTTTAAGAAGTGATTTAACCATAAAAAGAAATGAACTATTGATACATGCAACAACATGGATGAATCTCAAAATAATTATGCTGACTGAAAGAAGCAGACAAAAATACATAGTGTATGATTCCATGTATATAAAACTCAAGAAAACGCAAGCTAATCTATAGCAACAGAAAGTACATCAGTAGTTACCTGGAGAGAGGTGGGATGGTAGAGAGGCAAGAGACAGGGATTACATAAGGGCTATGAAGAAACTTTTGGGAGTGATGGATACATTTACTGTCCTGATCGGGATGATGGGTTCACAGACATGCGTGCACATATGTTAAACTGTACCAAATTTTACTTGTTAAATATATACAATTTATTTTAAGTCAATTATTCCTCAACAAAAAAAACCTACTTTGCGTGTAAAAAAAGTGATTTAAGTAAATGCTTTGAACTAATTTAATTTAAAAACTACTAGTTTAAAAAAAACAAAAAGGGCACACACTTACCATAAGAATGAAAAAGTAGAAAACCCACATCCATCCTAGGTTGTCCTGGATCAAAGACACTAAATACTAAAGGGAGAAAAAGAAATCACAATATAATCCTTTATAAATTAATAAACTGAAGTAGCTAAAAAGTAGATTAGGACTTCCCTGGTGGCGCAGTGGTTAAGAATCCGCCTGTCAATGCAAGGGATGTGGGTTCGAGCCCTGGTCCGGAAGATCCCACATGCTGCGGAGCAACTAGGCCCCTGCGCCACAACTACTGAGCCTGTGCTCTGGAGCCCACGAGCCACAACTACTGAAGCCCGCACACCTGGAGCCCATGCTCCACAACAGGAGAAGCCACTGCGATGAGAAGCCCGTGCTTCAAAGAGTACTACTGCAACAAAGAGTAGCCCCTGCTCACCACAACTAGAGAGCCCACACGCAGCAACGAAGACCCAATGCAGCCAAAAATAATAAATAATAAAATAAATAATTTTTTTTAAAAAAGTAGATTAAACATATCTCTTCTAGAAAACAAAAGGGAGTTAGGATTTGTATAATGTTTTGCAGTTTGCAGAGCTGTTGCATATACATGCTCCTATTTAAACTTTATTGACAGCCTTCATTTGGTAAGCTGGCAGAGTCCACATACAAAAACTGTGTAACAGAAGGCACAAGTCCAGGAGGTATATTTTTTTTCACTTTGCTATTAAGAGAGGATGATGGGGACTTCCCTGGTGGTGCAGTGGTTAGGAAACCACCTGCCAATGCAAGGGACACGGGTTTGAGCCCTGGTCCGGGAAGATCCCACAAGCCATGGAGCAACTGAGCCCATGTGCCACAACTACTGAGCCTGCGCTCTAGAGCCCGTGAGCCACAACTACTAAGCCCACGCACCTAGATTCTGTGCTCCACAGCAAGAGAAGCCACCTCAGTGAGAAGCCCATGCACTGCAACGAAGAGTAGCCCCCACTCGCCAAAACTAGAGGAAGCCCGTGTGCAGCAACGAAGACCCAACACAGCCAAAGATAAATAAAATAAAATAAATAAATTTATTTAAAAAAATTAAGAGAGGATGATGAACAGCCTCAAGTCACTTCCATTTAATCATTCCTTCTTCCAGTGAATGGTACTATAATTGATGCTTGGTCTAGTGGCTAAGACTCCACACACCCAATATAGGGGGTCTGGGTTCGATCCCTGGTCAGCGAACTAGATTACACATGCCACAACTAAGAGTTTGCATGCCACAACTAAGACCCGACGCAGCCAGACAAACAAACAAATAAATAAATATTTTTTTTAAAGTTCGTCTTTTAAGTATACCACTCATTTTTCAATTACACTATTTGCTCATAGGATTACTGTATGACTTTGACACTCTACAGCATATGCTTTTATTTTCAATTAATAAAAGGTATCCAATAGTTTTTAACCCATGCTTTTTTTTTTTTTTTTTTTTTTTTTTGCGGTATGCGGGCCTCTGTTGTGGCCTCTCCCGTTGCGGAGCACAGGCTCCGGACGCGCAGGCTCAGTGGCCATGGCTCACGGGCCCAGCCGCTCTGCGGCATGTGGGATCTTCCCGGACCGGGGCATGAACCCGTATCCCCTGCATCGGCAGGCGGACTCTCAACCACTGTGCCACCAGGGAAGCCCAACCCATGCTTTTTAAAAAAAAAAATACATGTAACACAAAGCTTGCCATTTTAACCATCTTTCAGTGTACAACTCAGCAGCATCAAATACATTCATGATGTTGCACAACCATCACCACTACCTATTTTCAAAAGTTTTCATCACCCCTAACGGAAACGCTGCACCCGTTAACTCTCTGCAAGAACCCTCCATGGCCCCTCTCCTCAGCCCCTGATAAACTCTAATCTGCTTTGTCTATGAATTTTCCATTCAAGATATTTCATGTTAAGTAGAATCACACTATTTTTGTGTCTGGCTTATTTCACTTAGCATAATGTTGTTAAGGTTCATTCGTGCTGTAGAATGTATCAGAACTCCATTCCTTTTTATGGCTAAATAATATTCCATTGCATAGATATACCACATTTTGTTTATCCATTCATCTATCAATGGACACTTGAGTTGACACTTTTGGCTACTATGAATAATGCTGCGGTGAACATCAGCAAACAAATATCTGAATCCGTTTTCAATTCTTTGGGGTACAACATACCTAGGAGTGGAACTGCTGGGTCATATGGTAATTCTATGTTTAACTTTTTGAGGAACCACCATAGTGTATTCTACAGTAGCTGCACGATTTTACATTCCCACCAGCACTGTATGTGAATTTCTCCACATTCTCACCATCACTTGTTACTCTGTTTTGTTTTGTTTTAATTACAGCCATCCTAATTAGGTCTCAAGTGGTAGCCCATGTTTTTGCTTTGCATCTCCCTAAGGATGCTGAGAATCTTTTCAGGTGCTTACTGACCACTGGTATATATCTGTCACGAGGCGTCGTCCCTATGTTTCCTTCTAAGGGCTTTATTAAGTCCATATTAAGTCATGAAGTTTGGGATTTCATACCTCAAGCAATAGGAAATCATTCAAAAATCAACATGGCGGGGGAATGAGTAAAGCTAGCTATGCTTTAGTCCTGGTCCTGCTTCCCAAACCATGAACGTCAATCTAATGCTGACCCATGTTCACAGACAGGGATCTTAACATTGGCAGGCATTCTAAACGAAAAGAAACTCCTTGAAATGCTAATTACAATCTACCCATTTGATTAATAAGGAAAACATTAGCTGGGAAGGAAAACTTAAAATACAGTAATTTCAGAAAAGGATGCCCAATACCCCTTATATGAAGACATCTGAACATGTGGCCAACAGCATTTTTTTAGTTCCTACTCCAGAACACATTTCTCCTACCTTTGCTAAGTTTGTTTTTCCTTTAGTCTCAGAATCAAATATGCTAACACACTGATCCTACAAATCATTCATTCTACAATCATTCCACAAACATCTGAATGTCTACTGTGTGCCAGGCACCGCTCCTGGTACCAGGGCTACAGTAGAACACAAAACAAATAAAATGCTGCCCTCGTGAAGCTCACCTTACAGTGGGAGACACAGACATTAACAAATAAATGTGTAATATATGGCTGGGTGGAGACCAGCATTAAGATGGTGTATCTCCCTCAGTATTTGTTCTTGCATTAACCACTAGCAGTTGGGTACCACTGATCCACCCCCATTAAGCAGCAATCTTCAAGGCCATTTAATGACCTCAATGTCAAAACTACCAGCCTTTTTCCTTCCATTCTCTTTCTCCTGACCTCTCTACCTCTATGATCTGAGTAATACACCTCCTCAAATTCTGGCTTCCTGTTTCTGTGACCATTGGGCATCCTCTGAGGTTCTGCCTATATTTTCTTTCCCCATTAAACATCACATCACTTCCACGGTTTCAACCATTTTATCCCTGCAGTTGATTCTCAAATCCACATTTTGCAAAATTAGCACTCAACGACCTAGAGTAGTACACCCTAGGAGAGGCATGACTCCTGACTGTCCCAGAGAAGGGATGCCTCTCTGAAGCCGAATGTAAGCAAAAAAGATCGATTTGAATAGTTCTGATTACCTAGAGTAGGCCCATCTTAGCCCAGAAGATCTCAAACTTTAGAGTGCATAAGAATCACCAGGAAGGCTTGCTGAAATACAGGTCCCCAGGCTCTCACTCAGCAAGTCTACAGTAAGCTTAGTGTTCGGTACTTTAATGAACCCCCAGATGATTCTGGCATAAGACATTTATGAACCGCCTTTTGAGACACAGTTGTAGGAAGCAGGGTAAGCAACTCAGGGCAGCTGCAGAGTCCGTGGCAATTTCTGGCAGGGATCCATGGGAAGAATGTGTGTACGTGTGTCTGGTAGGGGGAGAGAGGTAGGGCCTGCATGCCAGGTGTGGGGTAATGAGAAGCATGTGTCTCATGGCCTCCTTGGAGTGCCAAGTTCAGGCTGGAAGAAGGGGGTAGAGGGCTGGGACTGGAGAATCTGTCTTATGAGGTGTTAGCTTCTTTTAAGACAGGAAGAATCTGGAGGTAAAAGTGGAAAGAAGGAACTGATAAATGTAGAGCGACCTTCCACATTAGGTCACATCAGCTGGACCTCAGAGACTAAAAACCCAAGGCTTTCAGTACAGTGCACTACAGCAGACGAGTGCCACCCTACTGTGGCCCAGAGGGCAGGGGTAAACTCTTCCACCGCTGAAGAACTGCCGAACACTCCATGTCAAGCCCTCCCCTGCTCTCTCACCTGGCCCACCGCAGCGCCAATGCTCCCGGTTCCATCAACTATTCCTGTGACGGTCGCCAAGGCCTCAGTGCTGCCTTGGATCAGCTCCTGACGACCCAGGTCCGCAGAAATAGCAGAGCTAATCATATTAGAAGGTCCACCAATAAAAAATCCTGAAGTCATAAACAGAACAGGTTCTTATTAAGACACTATCTGTAACAACGCTAGGAATCTACTGAATAAAGCAAACTCTTAATCCCAGTACTCCAATCAGTATGTTGGAGAGAAACGAAAAGAGGGGAAAAAAATAACCAATAAAAATGGAAACTCCCCCAGATAGTAACATCTTCAAACTAGTTAGCATCCACTTTTCTCTAGAAAATAGAGTGAACACACAGCTTTCTAATCCTGTGAAGTGTGCATGCATTGACAACTAGCTGCACTAGCTTCTCAAATTCTCTTATGGTAGAGGTGCAGCGCAGAGCATCTGACTGCCCAAATTCAACCAAACATATTGAAAAAAAAGAGAGACAGGAGAAAAAGCGATTTCAATGGTGTAGGGGGTTCCATCTGCCACTGCTGCCGGTGAGGCTGTCCAAGGACTGAGCAGGAGTTGGCCCATGTGAATCTGTTCAAGAGGCTGCATCAGTCCCATGTGCCTCATAGAGCAGGAGCAGCTCCCACTAACCTATGATCTCAAGTTTAAAAATAAGAATTCTTCTATAACACGGTCCCTAATTGCACTCAATTGTTTCATCTGGGGCTCAAGTGAAGAAATTCTGACCAATTCCAACACAGGAGGAAAAACTAGCTATACTGGACCTTTTGAAAGTCGGTGGATTGGTTTCCAATGTGGCATCTTCCTAAGCCACTTCCGCAAGTAACATGAGCGGGCGGGGCAGCAATCAAAAAGCTCAGAAAATCTCTGTCAAGAGGGACTGCCTCTGTCACGACAGGACTGAGGAGGTCACACGAGAGCAGAGAAGTAGGGTCTGAAGGAGGCATCTTTCCTTTTACCTTCGGAGCTCTCTATGATTGTGGTTTTAGCATTACTCAAATTGAAGGAGAAACCAGTTTCCTTTTTTTCCTTACAGAGGAACAGTACAGTGAAATGGAGCCTATGCCATACCTGTGACAGCCATCAGAAGCGCATTGATGGACTTATCATTTGGAGAACCTGTGAGGAAAGACACAGACACAGAACAATGATCTGAGGAGCGCATTACGTGTGCCTCCACCCAACAGTACACGCAGATCTGGGCCTGGATCTCCGTGACCTCACAGATCGCTCCCAGGGATAACAAGTGCATACAGCTCCATCACCACCTCCCCCGACTTTTATCTGTAATGTCTGCTTCTTGCTGGTGCTCAAGCTAATGTGACTTCTAAAAGCTTACAGGAGAACTCTACTTCTATCTCAGCAGCATCTTAAGGGACATACACCAAACCTACTAATTACCATCTCTCCTCTTTTGAAATCTTGTCCCTTTTATTGTTTTATTGGCTCTAATGCTGCCACTCTGGAGCCTACCCTTGAACAAAGCATATACACTCCCAAGCAAGCTTTTAAACAAACCAACAAAGCAAAAGAGATGCCAGTTTCCTCCCCAACACAAATAAAACTATGTGATACTTTTAGCGGCATTTACAAAGGTCCCATATTATGCCTTTGTGGCTGGTCTCAACTACCCGCCCAGGGTTGATCACTGACTCAAGGCAAATAAATGCCTGAGTCCTAAGAGATGAGGAAAACAGGTTAAGTGCAAGGGAATACTCACGACTATATCCAACGAGGGACCCGACGGCCAGAAGCAGACTGAGAGCTAACACCGGGGCTCTCTTCTGTAGCACATCAGAGATGAAGCCTTGCAGAGTTCCACCTTCAAGCACAAAGAGTGAAACTCGATCAAAATTTCTAATTTAGCTCAGTTACCTGACTCTTGCTTACCACATACCCTCCACCTGCGATCAGGATCCTAACACTGGTCTATCCAAAAAGAGAGCTGGCTCTCCTCAAAAATTTCCTCCGTAATTTCCTTTCAGAAAGGTTACCTGACTATTAACTGCCATGATGGCTGATGGGGACGGGACACCACAAATAAGGGAATATCATCAAAACTACCCCACTGTTCCTTGCTGTTTTTCCTTCTCCAACCAGCTGTGAAGGCTTTTCCTGCTTTTTATTTTAAAAGATAATTAAGGACTGTGCTTCATCGGCTATTAGTAGTAGTGAACATAAATATTCACTAAAATTGAATGCAGCAATCATGGTTTGGTAATAACTAATAGGTCAAGACGTTTAAAAGAAGTGATGTGGATCCTTGAAGCACCGCAGTCACATTTAGATGCAGTCCTACTTGGAGTCTAGGGGCAATGGGACACCTGGTACACCCTCATCAGAAGTACGTGCAAGTCTAAAGGCAGCAACCTCACCTTTGGCTCTGGATCTAAGAATAAGGACACACAAGTTCAAATACAGCAACAGGATATCACCTAAGGATACACTGTGCTTTCATGCGCTCAGGGCAGTTTAGTCTTCCCACACTTCTAAATGTAAACATTACAAAAAGGATATTAAGGTTCTGCCATAGCCATATAAGCAGCACCCACTAACATGCAACCGGTACGTCTGTCTGATTTTAAAGTTTCCTACTTCCTTGTTTACACTTCCAGTTAGAGCAAAAAGTCACTGTTTAAAATCTGCTGTGTACAATGAAGCAACTGCAAAACAAAAAAATTCATCCCTGCTATTAGTCCTACCTTTATGATCTGACAATCAATACACTAAGCTAGTATGTTTCCCTTCTCTGGCTGCAGTGTGGTATATAAAATGAACACATTCACATCCTAACTTGAACCTCTGACATACAATTTGCTTTACAGCTAAGCTACTGCTGAAGGTGTACAAAAGGGTTACACTTAAAGAGATCAGAGAGAGACAACCCTGCACTTCCCAAGACAAAAGAACTGATCCATCAACAAAGGACTGAGAAAAAAGAGCCCTATAAATCACAGGGCTGCCATAGGCTAGGTCTTCTTTTCTAAGGACTTTTTTGTTGTTGTTGTTGTTGTTAAGACTTTGGCTATTTACTCGTAGGACAGTTTAGGAAAAATAGCTGTGGAGTAAGTAATAAAACTTTAAATGATGCCAGATTTCATAACCCAGTAAAATATGATTAGTGACTAATTCTTATTACAGAAAAAGATGTATCACTGGCCTTACCTATAATTCCTCCAACATCGTACCAAATGGACAGCTTGTCGGCTTCAGCCTCCTTCCATCCGAAGTTATTACTCAGATAAAAGGGCAACCAGAAGAAGAAGGAGTAATTCACTAACTTCAAGCAGGCATAGGCCAGTGAATACTGTAAGAAAAACATCCAACTACCAGTAAGGAACAAACGGCACAACATAACTACCATTTACATGTCATTAAACAACAAAACAAAACAGAGGGGTTTGGGGCGAATAGTACCTGATTTTCAAATTAAATGTTCCTACAAATTCCTATTTGCCTGACTTTACCTAGTCTCCCTCTTCTCTTCATCCCCGCTTAGCGCCTAGAAAGTCAGTACAGTAGGCCTTGGGATAAAAAACACATAGGACTACTCCTTAATTGTCCCCCCACTTTCTTCTTTCAGTTCTCTGGTAGAAGCAAACCAGTGTTTTGAACCTGCAAGACAGGGCACATACTCATATTTCTTTATTTAGATAAAGATAAAAGGTATTCATGCCACTGACTAGCACTAACCATAAGCAAACGGATCCAGTAACATCACAGCCTTTATTGCAAGCAGCCAGACTTTTTTGGTTCTACTTCCTGTGAAGTTAACATCATGGACAATGCAAAGCAATGGGACTGGACTACGGTTCCAAGGTCTAAGAAAAGCATCAACATGAAAACTACTTTCACGCTGTAGTTTCCACAAGCTTTGAGTCAAAAATGAAAGAACAGGATCGTCATGGGTCTTGTGGCTCTAGGTTGAGGAATGAAAGTTACAGCTGCCTTAAGATGGCAGCGGGGCTGAGAATCCTATATTCAACACATTATTACCAGGAAATCCTGACATTTAGCATCAAAGGAAAAAGGGGGAGGAACAGGGAGACTGACTTCAAAGGGTGTCTGGCTAGTATATTCTTTTCCCTGGAGCTGCCAGTTATTCCCTAGGTATCACTTGTTTTAAAGCAGCTTCCCAGGCAGGGCAGCAGCCACCCCCTAGAGAGCCAAATCCCAATCATGAGTGCATTTTGTCCAGACAGCCTGCCACAAAGACAAAGGAATTAAGTTAACTGGATTTCCTTTACACCCTGCCCGTGGCAGGGAACAATAGCTTGTGAAACACAAAGCAATAGCAAAAGAGAGCCATGTTTAGTCACAACAAATCTAAGTTCTGTCTCAGAAATTAACCTATTACCAGCAGAACATTTTAATAACTACTTTAAAAAATACTGATCATTAGCGTAAGAACAGGCCCAAAGGAACTTGCATTTCCCTTGTATTACACATCATCTTTTGGTTGAAGACTTGTGGGAACTTACACTTAAATTTTAACTCACGCCTAAACTATGTTGTTTGTAAATGTCAGTTCTCTTAGCTTGGGGGCAGGTAGAAGGGAACTGCAAAGTATGAAATGGGACGACCTGCAGACTCTGCATTTACTGAGGGGTCACGTTCATAAAGCACCATTGAACAATAAGATAAAAAAGGTGCTTATTCACAATACAATAACCCAGCATTACAGACCCCAGGGAGGACTGGTAGGCTTTCTGTCCATAGGAAGGGGAACTGAGACACCAGGACGGGCTGAGTGACTTACCCCAGGCCGAGTTAATGGGTAAGCTGGCAACATAACCTAGGCCTCTTAACTTCCACTCCCACGCTAGAGCGCCCGAAACACCAAGACAGAAAAACTGCAGCAGAAGGGATTCAGTTTAGACATTAGGAAAAAACCTAACTGTAAAGGTTGCGGAAACACTGGAATGCATTACCAGGAAATACTGTGGAGTATTCTGCTCTGGACCTTTTAACAGAAGGGCAAACTTTTTTCCCCTAGAATAGTAAGAATATAGGCAAATCAAACAGACTTAATGAACCATTCAAACCTCTCTTGGGCTATTTATAATTCTATAAGACTTCAACAGGTCAAAAGGTATATATTTTAAAATATCAGTTTTGCCTTCTTACTCGAAGGCTAGACCACAGTCAGCAAATTCCAGCTCATGGGCCAAATACGGCCAGGCCCGTTTGTTCCATATCGTCCATGGACTCCTTTCCTCTACTGAGTTGAGCGATTGTGGCAGAGACTGTATGGTGCCCCCAAAGCTGAAAACATTTACTAACTGGCTCTGCACAGAAAAGGTTTTTTGCCAAACCCTGCATTAGATTTCAGATGAAACTTCAAGTGGTGCCAATACAGAAACAAACTGAGGGCCAATATTCGCTATTCCTCTGAACATATACTCCTAAAATAAAGTCTCAGAGAGAAGCAAAATACTTCAAGATACTTTATCCCAGGCAGAGTTACTATTCAGGCTATAACATCTCACTGGCTGTGGTGAGGAGATTTGAACAGGCTTTACCGCTATAACTCCGGGAAGGCAACAAGCCTGGTAAAAGCTTATTGCCTTGACTTGGGTAATAGTCTTGTCTTCTTGGATTGAATAATTAGGCTCAGCTTCATCTTCATTTTCAGCACCACTAATTAATGGCCTGTGCGAGTCTTCTTCAAAATTTTCTTCAGCCTCAGTACCTGGGAGACCTATAACAAGAGTGACAGCCATGTTTATAGAGGGCCCTCCAGGTGCCCAGCACTGGGCTAAGTGCTTTGCATGCATCATTACTTACAGGGTCCATGTTATTTTTATTTCCATTTTACAGAAGCAGCTACTAAGGTTCAGAGTCCAAGGTCAATTAAGGTCACACAGCTAATGAGCCACAAACCCAGGCCTCTAATTCTCCTTGACCTGGCTTCAAAGCAAAGCTTTTTCAACTACATCACGGTATCTCTCCTACATAATACCAAAAACACCATTAATTACGTGCTCTTAAACTGACATGTCTCTTTAGTATACTCAAAAGAGAGAAGAATCATGTATCTATCTGCTTCTGTGGTTTCACTTGTACACGTTCTGTATTTAACCCCAGAGAAGTATCACATTAAATTATTTTTATGAAGGAGAAGAAATCTGTCTCAAGAAGTGAAGTTCTAAATCCATCCATGATAATTTCTAGCCAGCATCTCCATTATAAAACCCATTTGCAGATGATGAGTTTTCCCTGAATCTATAAACAGGTGAGCCTCACTCCCTCAAACATTTGCAGCTGTGCCAGGCGAGGACGCAGCCTCAACAGGATACGGACAGCAATACTGATCCTTGAATTCACCGAAAGGAGCTCACAGTTCTCCTAGAAAGGAAGAGATGGGCTGTTCTGGCCACAGGTTTCTCTTTGCCTGTAACAGTAAGACGTTCTGAGTAGAAGAGTAGCTTCTCACCAATTTCTTCGGGTGATACCAAGAGTCCAAAGAAGATGATGATCCCACCAGCAAACTGCACAGCCGCCGTCACCAGAAAGGCATACTGGAGGGGGAAGGGAAAGGTGCTCCTGACGCATCTGAGATGCTCATTAAAGGCACATTCATTAGAGGCACACGGCGGGAGGACGGGGCGACTGGAAAGGAAATGAGCGCTGAGCGCCTAGCCTGTGCCAGGCACTGAGCTAAGTGTTTTACTTGTGTTTTCTCACAAGTTTTTCCCAGTGACTCTATGGGACTCAGAGAGGATAATTAAGGTCCACTGGACACTGAGTGGTACTATTACGATCATGAAATCAGAACTAGCCCCCCAAATAATACTCCTTACACCACTCGGCCTCCTACAAAAGACAGTATCTGCTCTCAAAGATATTTTCCAGTTGAGGGGATTAAACAGTACACAAAATAATAGTATAAGGCAGCATGCAGCTGATAAATGAGAAGGCCCAGTCCTAATAGGAAACAAACAGAGGAACTGAATTCAGAAGAAGGAAACAGCTAAAGAGGTTGAAGGAGGGAGACAATGCTTTAGGGAGCAGCTGAAAATCACAGCAATTGACCATCTTTCCTGGCACGGCTGAGGCAAAGGCACCAGGTGGGAGGGAGATGGAAAGCCTTCTGCATGGCGGGAGCTGAGGGCTTCTGCTGGGAGTAACAGGGAAGAACACTGACTTGGAAAGGTGCTATCCAGATGAAAGACTCAAGAGCCAGGCTGCATCGCTGAATATTATTTTATTTAAGAGTGGAGCCTGATGCAGATAGACAGGTGACAAAATTAGTTTTTCCAGAAGTCAAATCTGGGAGCAGCACATAGGGTGAACTGAAATTCCCGTCTGTGCCAATTAGTGCAATCCAGGTGTGAAGCTAAGAAACCTGGGAAAAGGTGAATGTGAACACAGGAAGGACTTCCCAGTGGCCCTAACTAGACCAGAATTCTTCAGGGACCGAACACTTGGCGAGCAGCTTAAAAATGTATCTGCTTTTCAAAAGAGCAATTTACTTTTAATTATTAGGGTTGTGAACAGGCAATAGGTTGACATGATTCAAGCAACAAAAAAGTAGAAGATGTATAGTTAAACCCTCCCTCCCATCCCTTCTCCCAGCCATTCAATTCTCATTTTTCCACATATAAGCACTGTTATTTCATTTTTACTTTCCAGAGATTGTTTTGGAAACATACAAGCCAATACAATGGATACGCTTTAATTCTTCCTTCATTTCACACAAAGGGCAGCATTCAACACACTCGGTTATGCACCCTTGCTTTCTTCACTTAACACACCACTGAGCTGTTTCCCTGTCAGGACATTAGGGCTGCATAATTCTATTTCACAGCTGCACAGCATTCCACTGAATAGGAGTTCCTTGGTATAACTATTTCCCTTTCGGTTGATATCTGTTACCAATCTTTTGCTGTTACAAATAATGTTGAAGTAAGTAACCTCGTAGATGTATCTCTCTGTACATGCCGAAGTATATTCACCAATGGGGTTAATTCACAGCTGTGGCACTGCTTGGTGAGAGCCATTATAATTTTGATAGACCGTAGTGACCCCAAGAGGGGTTAGTTACTCTCCCATCTGCAATGCCTGTCCTGTCACATCCTCATAAACACGTTACCAAACTTTTGGGGTTTTACCAATCTAATAAGTATACGGCGTCACTTCTTTTCTTTTTTTTTTTTTTTTTTACAGTGTAGTTTTAATTTGCATTTCTCTGCCGACTGACACCTAAACTCCGTAAGGGTAGAGATTTTTGTCTCTTGGTCAGGGCTCTATTCTTTACTGCCTTGGGGCACTTAGAGGAGCTTAAAAATATTTACTGAATGAATGAATAAATTCTGAGTGAAGGGGAATACCCTGTCGTATGTTTACAAGCCATTTCCATTTCCTTTTCATGAACTACACATTCAAATCCTTTACCTTTCTGTGTGTTGGTCTTTTTCTTATCAATTTCTGGGCATTCTTTATATATTAAGGAAATTAGCTCTTTAACTGTAACATGAGTTGCAAATACTTTTCCCCAACTGATATGTCTTTAGATTTGGCTGTTTTTCCATGACTACTTTTTTAACGTGTCTGAATTTACCAAGAGTTTGTCCCCTCTTAATACAAACCTTGCCCCACCCAGACATAGCTCTAGGTCATTTTAAATGGTCACAGGAGTATTTCCTAAAATAGAAAATATATTTATATACTCAAGAAAAAGCTAGAAAGAAACACCTACCTCATAACCATACTGCAGAACGGAAGAAGCTAGACATGCTCCCAAAATATTGCCCACTGAGGCACAGGCACTCCAGAGACCAAAAACAACTCCTCGTCTAGGATGGGAACAGTGCAAAACAGAAGACAATAGAATCAGAAGGGATTTTGTGTGCAGTTCAAATACAAAATGGCCAAAACAGTGCAGGTTCGCATTACAAAGAATCAATATTCTATTTTAACGTTTTTTTTAAAGTACACCCAAATGGCAAAACATCAGGTAGGTCTCGTCTAACTTTAAGATTTTATTATAAGTTCAATTTGGGGCTCACTGAAAAACACCATTAAGAGAATTTAAAAAGACAAGCCACAGATTGGGAGAAACTATTTGGATATCACTTATCTGACAGAACACTTGTCGCTGGAATATAAAGAACTCTCAAAACTCATTAAGGTGAAAAACAGACAACGCAATAAAATGTTAAAGAGTATAAATCTACAATAATCAAAAATACAAAGTTTCTGAAAAAGGGGCAAAAGATTTTAATAAATACTTCACACACACAAAAAATAAGATGCGAATTCCCTGGTGGCGCAGTGGTTAAGAATCCGCCTGCCAATGCGGGGGACACGGTTTGAGCCCTGGTCCGGGAAGATCCCACATGCCGCGGAGCAACTAAGCCCGTGAGCCACAACTACTGAGCCAGCGCTCTAGAGCCCACAAGCCACAGCTACTGAGCCCACGTGCCACAACTACTGAAGCCTACGTGCCTAGAGCCCATGCTCCGCTACAAGAGAAGCCACCGCAATGAGAAGCCCGTGCACTGCAACGAAGAGTAGCCCTGCTCACCACAACTAGAGAAAGCCTGAGTGCAGCAACAAAGACCCAATGCAGCCAAAAATTAAAATAAATAAATAGATAAATTTATATTAAAAAAACAAAAAAGAATCCGCCTGCCAATGCAGGGGATATGGGTTCAATCCCTGATCCAGGAAGATCCCACGTGCCACGGAGCAACTAAGCCCGTGCGCCACAACTGCCTGTGCTCTACAGCCTGCAAGCCACAACTACTGAGCCCGTGTGCCCTAGAGCCCGTGTGCCACAACTACTGAGCCTGCGTGCTGCGACAAGTGATGCCCACACGCGTAGAGCCCATGCTCCGCAACAAGAGAAGCCACCGCAATGAGAAGTCCACGAACCGCAACCAAGAATAGCCCCTGCTCACCGCAACTAGAGAAAGTCCGCACGCAGCAATGAAGATCCAACACAGCCAAAAAATTTAAAAAATAAAAAATAAATAAGATGAAAATAAGCACATGAAAAGATGCTCAACATCATCAGACATTAGGGAAATGCAAATTAAAACCACAAGGAGGTATCACTACACACCTACCAGAATAGCTAAAATCAAAACACACTGAGCATACCAAGTGCTGGCAAGGATGTATAGCACCTAGAATCCTTATACTCTGCTGGTGGGAATGTAAAATGGTGCAACCACTTTAGAAGAAATTGTTGTGGCCTCTCCCGTTGCGGAGCACAGGCTCCGGACGCTCAGGCTCAGCGGCCATGACTCACGGGCCCAGCCACTCCACGGCACGTGGGATCCTCCCGGACCGGGGCACGAACCCGCGTCCCCTGCATCGGCAGGCGGACTCTCAACCACTGCGCCACCAGGGAAGCCCGCCAGTTTCTTAAAAAGATAAACACACACCTATCATATGATCCAGCCATCCTACTCCAAGGTATGTATCCAAGGGAAATGAAAGCATATGTCCATACAAGGATTCGTGAACAAATATTCACAGTAGCTTTACTAGTAAAAGCCGAAAACTAAAAGCCTGAATGTTCACCAATAGGTGAACAGATAAACTGTGATATAATGGATGACTCCTCCTCAGCTATAAAAAGGAATGAACTATCAATGCAGACATGAATTAATCTCAACATTACTGTGCCCAGTGGAAGAACACAGTCAAGAAGACATACTGCATGATTCCATTTATATAAAATTTTAGAAAATTCAGATTAAAGTGACAGAAAGCAAATCAGTGGTTGACTGGAGATGGCAGTGGGAGGGAGGAATTACCAAGGGGCATGAGGAAACTTTGGGGGTGATGGATATGTCATTATCTTAATTGTGATGATACTTTTACAGGTGCATGCATGCCAAAACTCATCCAGCTGTACCCTTTGAACATGTGCAGCATATTGTATACCTCAGTAAGGCCATCAAAAAAAAAAATGGATATGTGGATGAAGAATCTGTGGAAGGGAAACTAGCTATTACAATAGTCCTGGAGAAAAACAACTAGCTCTGGACATCGGCAACGCCAGTAGGGCTGCTGAAGAAAGAAAAAGACAAAAAACAAAAGAGCAGTTAAGAAAAATTAATTTTTTTAACGTTTAAATTTGTGTATTAGGACTTCCCTGGTGGCGCAGTGGTTAAGAACCCACCTGCCAATGCAGGGGACATGGGTTCGAGCCCTGGTCCGGGAAGATCCCACATGCCACGGAGCAACTAAGCCCATGCGCCACAACTACTGAGCCTGCTCTCTAGAGCCCGCAAGCCACAACTGTTGAGCCCATGTGCCACAACTACTGAAGCCCACACACCTAGAGCCCGTGCTCCGCAACAAGAGAAGCCACCGCAATGAGAAGCCGGTGCACCGCAACGAAGAGTAGCCCCCTGCTCGCCGCAACTAGAGAAAGCCTGCGCGCAGCAACAAAGACCCAACACGGCCAATAAATAAATCAGTCAATCAATAAATATTTTTTAAAAGTATGTGTTACATTTTAAAAAATAAAATTAAAAAATAAATTTGTATTTTATTCTACTTAATACATATTAATAACACACGGTGTTAGGTCTAGGTTTTTCAGCTCTTTCAACATTTTTATAACCTCACTGAGACAGAAGGAATCTTAGAAATGAACAGGTAGACAACATTTAACAGTGAAAGATAAAGTCTTTTCAGAAGTCCCAGCTCTGCCACTTCCAGCTGGGTGATCTCCAGCAAGGCCCAGCCCAGGCTCAGGGCTGTCATCTGGAAAGCACTGTGCTCCTCAAAGGACTGAGCGCAGTGACACAGTGGCCAGTTTGGGCCTGCAAGGGTGTAGCTACTAGTACTACCTGCCTCCATGTGTTTTAAAAAACTGTGACCCCGGCAACGGGAGGAGGGACCCGACTCAGCCAAGGTAATAGCTTTCCAAGGCAACGACCTCAGTGGATCACTTAATTCCCCAACTTTTTTCACTTGGAAATCAAATGATTTGAACTAGATAATCTCTATGTTCTCCCCAGTGTGAAAAGGCCCCAAGCCTCTAAAACCTAAAACCTACCAAGAGCGTCCTAGAGGGTCTGAATAACGCTGGCTGACCAAAGACATGATTTCAGAAGAAACTGGCTGGAAACGACTGTGACTTTAAGTTATCATCGTTTTATTGGTACTTCATGGTTTATTGTTGCATTTCACAGGAAGAGTCACTGTGTGTCAGGCAATGCATCATCGATTTCACTTACTAGTGTTATTTGCTTAAAAACAAACTGTCTTACTTTCAAAAGTAAACTGTTAATGGCTTTCTTGACTTTGTTGTCTTTGTGACTGAGCCAGAGAAATAATCAAGAGGTCAGCCTACCCAGTCACTGCCACCTACCACCGAGTGTCACCCAATTTATAAAAGTTCAGATAAGGATTATCTCAAAATGATACATGTCAAAGTGATTATCTTTGAAGTGACAGTATTTCAGGTGGTTTTGCCTTTATTTCTCTGTGTTCATTTATATTATCTGGTTTGGCTACAATAATCAAGTAACCTTTGTATAATTTTCAAAAATCATGCTTGGAAAGAAGTTATGTTAAAAATCTTAATAAAAATAAATAACACACAAGCACACAGCATCTCCTACTCCAAAAGAAAACTAAAGTATCCCAGGGGAATGAGTACCTCCGAAAATCAATTGTTAAACCAGTGACACCAGAGTTGGAAAGAACTGGAAATCACTAGCACACTGAACATAATCAGAGCATTCTCATTAAGCGGTGCTGATTCTAACCACAAGGCATTTTACAGGTGAACTTTCACAACAATACAGAGATCGTTAGCCAGCAAGCACCTCTACTACTATGAGACTGGGGAAGCTGGAAAACCGAGGGGAGTTGGTCAAAGCATGCACTGATCACCGCGGCGGGTGGATAATGCCTGCTGTGTCCACTGGTCCCTGTGTAAAAGAGTAAACGAACAAAAAACATAGGGCCATCGATGAAATAAATGTGCATCTCACAACACAAAAATATTTATCCAGGACAAATGAAAGAAATCCAAATTAACAGTATTCCCAAAGGCAGAGTGTCATAAACAATGATGAACAACAAAGGCAGAGTGCCACAAGCAACAATAAACAACAAAGCCAAGTCTCTGGGTAGCTCAACTTATTTTCCATCCTGTAAATTAAGTATGGTTCTTCTTGAGTGGCAGTAGGTGCCCATCCTCAAGCCATGGCCCCCGCCACACACACACAAACTCACATACAACTGATAAGTACTTAAAGGTTTATGGGGAAAATGGCCCACTTAACTAAGCCCCAAAGTTTGGCATTCTTCATCTGCATCTTCCTTTTTTTTTTTTAAAGGGAACTTTTTATTTATTTATTTATTTGTTTGTTTGTTTTTGGCTGCATTGGGTCTTCGTTGTGGCGTGCAGGCTTTCTTTCGTTGTGGCGACCAGGGACTACTCTTTGATGCAGTGTGCAGGCTTCTCGTTGCAGTGGCTTCTCTTGTTGTGGAGCATGGGCTCTAGAGTGCGCGTGCTTCAGTAGTTGTGACTCGCAGGCTCAGTAGTTGTGGCGCACGGGCTTAGTTGCTCCGCGGCACGTGGGATCTTCCTGGACCAGGGCTTGAACCCGTGTCCCCTGCACTGGCAGAAGGATTCTTAACCACTGTGCCACCAGGGAAGCCCCATCTGCATCTTCCTGAAGCCTTTGCTCTGTGACCTTATTAGGGCAAGCCCTATGGATAACTTCTGGCCTCAGTTTCCTTATCTTTAAGAAGGTTAAACTAGATCACTGAGTCTCAAAAAAAGGGAAAGCAAAACCCACAGGAAGATACATGATGAGATGGCACGTGAGATTTCTGTTATTATGGTGTGTTATTTATGTTCTCTAAAGGGAAGATTTAAAAAAAAAAAAATTTGAGACGTACGGCCTTAGCCACACTCAAAATCTGACCATGGCCAGGAGACTGCTGTGAATGAGTCCCACAGGCTAGACCATCTCTAGGGTCCACATTATTTCCAATGTACTTTGACATGAAACCTCCTCTCCCGGCTGCTCTAAACTTTCTAAAATAGAGGGAAGACGTGGGTGGTGCCGAAGGGATCAAGTGCATTGACTCTGACAAGTCTTGAACAATCCCCTATTAAAACTACTTAAGTAGAGAAATGAAAGAAGGAGGAAGTGGCATACCCAGTTTTCCCAAACCAGTTGCCCATAACAGCAACGACGCAGGGCCAACCAGTGGACTGCAGCAGGCCATTCACGATCCACAGGCTGCAGTATAGCCCCTTGTTGTAGAAATGCAGCCATTCTGTGAGAGTGCCAAAGACGAACACCTTAAAGAAGAAGAAAGAAAAAGACACATGTAACATCCGCGTGGACACCCTGACTAAAGACCCTATGTGAAAGATACAGTCAATGTCTGAGGCCTGAGAGACGTGTGGCCGACTCTTCAGATGCTCCCGCCCGGAGCAGCGCTCAGTGAGACCACCGCCAAACCACCCCCACCAGAGAGGCAGAGACGGCAAAGAGCGTAAAACGCAGTGAGGACCATCCTTCCAACCTGCGTCTTCAACCCTAAAAGGTTAAGTCCCCATTGTTGGACCTCTTTTTACATCTATTTCCCTTTCCTCTTGTTTATGGAAGACAGCTCTGGGGACTACCTGACTTCACATGTTTAAATATCGTTAGAACAGCCCAGGCACATCATGCAGACCAGAAAGCGCCAGCTGTTATTAACACCGTGCCTAATAAGTGCATTGGCGTAACTTGTGATTGGCTCAATCATTTGGTGGCATTCATCAAAGGACTGCTTTTTTCCAGGCATTCTGCTCGGGGTGGGCACTTTATTTGTAGTCAGACTCCTTCGGGAATATTTGGCATGGGTTTCAAAATGGTAGGTCTAATACTGTATGATTCCAGTTATATGACATTCTGGAATGAGCAAAACTATAACGACAGAAAAACAGTCAGTGCCTGCCAGAGGCTGGGGACAGAGGGAGGGTGGCAGTTACACAACTATACTCATTTGTCACAATTCAGGAGTATACGCTAAAAAGGGTGACTTTAATGAGTTTATGTACATACTTCAATTTTTCAAAAAATGTAAACAAAAAACAAACAAGAAAGTATGCATACAGGTTTAAAAATAGTATGTATATATGTGTGGGTGAGCAGCTTGGGATTAAATAAAGTGCTTCAATCTCTGAAATAGAAAAAGAAGTTTTTCCCCATACACAAATGGCAGACGTTGAAAAACAATAATAGAGTCTAACTGAACTCCATGCTTTCATTCAATCAACAAAAATTTATCACCAGATGCTTGTAAGCAAACAAAGATGAATCAAATATGGATCTTGCCCTCTAGAGCACTTAATACACCAGGCACTGTTCCAAATGCCCCACACATAGTAACATACAGAACCCTCACTGCAACCCCAGGTGGAGGTATTCAAGAGGGGAGGCTAAAGCACACAGAAACTGTAGCTGGAAACTCCCGGGGAAGGACTGAAACCCAGGCGGTGCAGGTCTGGGGAAGTCTGTGGTCTTAATCACCCCACTGCAGGCTCCTGGGGAAAGCAAGACTGACACAGAAATAAGCAGGCTGAGCAGCAGACAAGAGAAGTGCCTTCAAAGAAATCCAGGCACGGGAGCTCAGGACAGGGAAGGATGACTTCCAGGAGTGGGGCTGGTAAAGTAAGCCATAATGAAACAAGAGTCATTTGGCCAATGACTTGAAGGAGACGCTGAGTTATACTATCAAGAGCTGAACAGAGGCATTCAAGGCAGGAAGAACAGCAGGAACAATAGCCGTGAGGTAGAAGGGAGCAGGATATGTTAGGGCCACAAAAGGTACTGATAGTTTGATGTGGGAGAGCAGAGAGGTGAAGCACAGGACGGACATGACTGTAGAGGCGGGCTGGGACCAGGTTCTCGGGGGCACTGGATGCCAGGCGAGTTGTGCTTTGATTTTGCTGGTGACTGAGAATCAAGCAAGGGGCATGACTGAAGTCATACTTTAAGGACATACCTAAGCAAAAAGGCACAGAAGGGATTAGAACACTGAAGATTAATTTTTCTATTCTATTCTATATACAGAAGTGGGGGATTGCTTGGAATGTAAAATACCTGGCTGAGATAAC
This sequence comes from Mesoplodon densirostris, assembly GCF_025265405.1. Lineage (NCBI taxonomy): Eukaryota > Metazoa > Chordata > Mammalia > Artiodactyla > Ziphiidae > Mesoplodon > Mesoplodon densirostris. The sequence continues at coordinate 100,418,750 of NC_082669.1, forward strand.
AGTAATAGTAATAAGAATAAGAAATAATAGCACCTTTCAACTTACCACTAATGCAGAGGAGCACATGCCAAAAGACAGGACCCATCGCAAATTAAGCCGGTCCCCAACGATGCCACTGATGAAAAGGCCCTAAAAATAAAGCATTTTATTTTATAGCTCTGGATAACAACACAGCCTAGAAAAAGTAAAATGCATTCCAAAGCAAACGAGGCAAACAAAACACAAAAATTAAATCTCCTTCTCATGCCTAGCCTAGCCGTCTAAATCACTTTCACCAACATTTCAAGAAATGACAATCGTTTCTGCACACTATACTGTAAACACTTCATGCACCAAGACAGTACAATTCAGGGCAAATTTCCATTCTATTTGATCCCCTAACTGCCTAAGAGACTGAAAAGAAAAAAAACTTAAAAAAAGAAGAATTCTAATAAAACAAGCACACAAATATGTTTCCTCTTCTAGAAGAGACGAACTCCTAAACATCAGTTACCTGCTTTCCCAAAGGGATTCCTCTTAGCCATTTGCGTTCTGAATTAAGATGTGACGTGTCCTGCAGAACAGGAGCTTCGGGGGCACGTGCACTGCCTGTTTAATCTGACCCTTGGGTTTCATGACATCACGGGGCAAGGAGAGCACGGAGGCAGAGACGATAATCAGGTGAAGAGACGCACAAACGTTCTGCCTCCTGCTCTCCTCCCACTGAGTGGCAGGAATTAGAATGCCGAGATCATGGCAGCAAGGCAGACCAAAGAGCTAAGGGCAACACACTTTAGGTTTCTTCCACAAATATGTAAAATGAATAAATGTCTTGACTAAATACCTCAATTCAGATACAAGTGTTTCTCATAAATTGACTATATTATAAATATAATATAGCTGTATAAATATATCTATATTAGAGTAAATTTAGATGATAAACGGCATAATAAATGTTTCTCCCTCATTATTGTCAAGCTTTCACTACCTCAGAAGAGGCACCCGCAAACGTTAGAGAAGAGTCTATGTTCTATAGCTCCAATTCACATGGTCTTATACTATATATAGTAAGCGCGGGACGGGAGGGGGGGCGGTGGTGAAGAAAATCTCTCAATTATGCTTCAGATTAGGCAACCAATTTATTCTGTATTGCTCCAAAGGTCCACACAATACCTGGCAGTTACAGAAGGAAATGCAGCTCAATATAAAGAGCTATGATCACTGGTTTTTCGTGGCATTTATCTTTTATCTCCTAAACTTATTTAATCCTATAGACAACTATTATCATCATAATTCTGTATCATCATAACTCTATATCATCATAACTCTGTAGGTAAGGAAACTAAATATCAAAAAAAAGGTTAAATTCCATTTTGATACGAAGCTTATCATAGCTAGTTGGTGGTGGTGAGCTAGAGGCTCCATGAGACGACACAGCCTCTTCTAAGGCTGAAAGAGACGCATCACTGGGAGTGCTCCAGCCAAAGCCAAGCGATCCTATATTGGGATTTTGTACAGAAAAGGCTGGTCTGATCATCAGAAAATCTACAAACAACAAATGCTGGAGAGGGTGTGGAGAAAAAGAAACCCTTTTGCACTGTTGGTGGGAATGTAAATTCCCGCAGCCACTATGGAGAACAGTATGGAGGTTCCTTAAAAAAATAAAAATAGAACTACCATATGACCCAGCAATCCCACTACTTGGCATGTACCCAGAGAAAACCATAATTCAAAAAGACACATGTTGGGCTTCCCTGGTGGCACAGTGGCTGAGAGTCTGCCTGCCGATGCAGGGGACACGGGTTTGTGCCCCAGTCTGGGAAGATCCCACATGCCGTGGAGTGGCTGGGCCCGTGAGCCATGGCCGCTGAGCCTGCGCGTCCGGAGCCTGTGCTCTGCAACGGGAGAGGCCACAACAGTGAGAGGCCTGCGTACCGCAAAAAAAAAAAAAAAAAAAAAAAGACACATGCACCCCAATGTTCATTACAGCTCTATTTACAATATCCAGGTCATGGAAGCAACCTAAATGTCCACTGACAGACAAATGGATAAAGAAGATGTGGTGCATATATACAATGGAATATTACTCAGCCATAAAAAGGAACGAAATTGGGTCATTTGTAGAGACATGGATGGACCTAGAGACTATCATACAGAGTGAAGTAAGTCAGAAAGAGAAAAATAAACATTGTATATTAACGCATATATGTGGAATCTAGAAAAATGGTATGGATGAACTGGTCTACAGGCAGAAACATAGACACAGATGTACAGAACAAACGTATGGACACCAAGGGGGGAAAGCAGGGGGAGGGGCATGGGATAAACTGGGAGATTGGGATTGACATGTATACACTAATATGTATAAAACAGATAACTAATAAGAACCTGCTGTATAGCACAGGGAACTCCACTGTACAGTAGAAACTAACACAACGTTGTAAAACAACTATACCCCAATTAAAAAAAAAAAAAAAGGCTGTTCTGAGAAGCTAGGCTAAATGATCCAAGATCTGCTCCAACTGTGTCTGTAAGTTTCCTCTTCAAAGAAAAGAGATTCTAGTAACCGCCCAAATAAACATTTGGAGATTACTTTGGGACTTTCACCCAGCATTTCACATCACCTGCACATTTATACCTAAAAGGCTTTTTTATAACTGGACACTTTTTTTTTTTTTTTGCGGTATGAGGGCCTCTCACTGTTGTGGCCTCTCCTGTTGTGGAGCACAGGCTCCGGACGCGCAGGCTCAGCAGCCATGGCTCACGGGCCCAGCCGCTCCACGGCATGTGGGATCTTCCCAGACCGGGGCACAAACCCGTGTCCCGTGCATAGGCAGGCGGACTCTCAACCATTGTGCCACCAGGGAAGCCCTATAACTGGACACATTTTAAAGATAAACAGTAAGATGCTGGGGAGAAAAGGTCAGACTGCTCCCCTGGGGGTACAGCTCCAGCTATCGCCACCACTGCTCTAATTCGGCAGCCACCATAGACAGTCCCTAAGGCCAGACAGAGACTCTGGCTGCCCGATCCCAGGATACGCCCTCAGCCAGAGCTGGCCCCGGCCGTCCTGGTTCTGCTCCCAGGACAATGCCACCCTCTCGCGGTTCTCCTGCTCCCTCTCAGCCTCCCTGGCCCATCCATCATCTTCCCCACCTCGAAATATTGGAAGCGCCCCAGCCCCGGCTCAGTCTTCCTACCTCCTCCCTGTCCTTATCAACTCTCCTGACCATTTTCATCCAGTCTCATAATTAAAAAAATCATCTATGGGACTTCCCTGGCGGTCCAGTGATTAAGACTCCACACTCCCAATGCAGGGGGTCCGGGTTCAATCTCTGGTCAGGGAACTAGATCCCACATGCATGCTGCAACTAAGAGTTCTCATGCCACAACTAAGGAGCCCGTGAGCCACAACTTAGGAGCCCTCCTGCCGCAACTAAGAAGCCCACGTGCTGCAAGTAAGGAGCCAGCGAGCCACAACTAAGACCCAGCACAACCAAATAAATAAATAAATTTAATAAAAATAAAAAATCATCTATATGTGAAGGGCTCTGAAATCTCCACCTACACTCAGGCCTCTGCTCTTGACAAGGTCCTCCCCGGCCGTCCTACTAACACGACAAACCCCCCACCCCACCCCACCCCGGCCTGGCTCTTTGCCACAGCACTTACCACCTTCGAATACACTCAGTCATTTACTTATTTATAGCATTTTGTTACCATTTGTCTCCCTTAGCTCCCACTCAAGAAGAGAAGCTTAAAAAAGAATATAAGCTTTATGAAGGAAGGGATTTCTCCTGTGATGCTCACTGATGAACTCCCCATCGACTAGAAAAGTACCTGGCACATGCTAGGCACATGCTAGGTGCCCAAAAAATATGTGTCGAATGGAGGAATAGAGGGATGGGAAGGACACAAAATATAAACTCTCCTCAGTCAGCAAATTCAAAATCCCTTGCCAACTTCATAAGGTTTGGAGTAATTCTACATTTTTCCTTAACATAAAAGCCTAGAGTTCTGAGACTTACCACAGCATAGGAGAAGAGGAAGATAGTGTCAAGTGTTCCGAGGAAAAGAGTGGCTTCCTCTGCACTGGGAAACAAATGGTTGCTGCTCCAGATCTGCAGTCACACAAGAACCAGTCAGTCCCACTGGTCCAAAGCACCTTCACACACAACTACCACCCACCCCCGCGTCACAGGGTGGTGATACTGAAAAGAGCAAATCAGCACTCTGTACATAAGGAAACACATATGCAAAAAAGGTCCACAAGGCCAAAATCATTTGCATAACATAAAATGTTATTTGCTTTTTCCCTTTCACTTTTCCATTGATGGTGCAAAAGAGTGGTGGGTAAAACTGTGCCTTAGCACGGATCAAGGCGGTTACACAACTGTACTGTTATATATATATATATATATATTTTTTTTTTTAATTTATTTATTTAGTTTTGGCTGTGTTGGGTCTTCGTTTCTGTGCGAGGGCTTTCTCCAGTTGAGGCGAGCCGGGGGCCACTCTTCATCGCGGTACGCGGGCCTCTCACTATCGTGGCCTCTCGTTGCGGAGCACAGGCTCCAGACATGCAGGCTCAGTAGTTGTGGCTCACGGGCCCAGTTGCTCCGCGGCATGTGGGATCCTCCCAGACCTGGGCTCGAACCCGTGCCCCCTGCATCGGCAGGCAGACCCCCAACCACTGCGCCACCAGGGAAGCCCCACAACTGTACTATTAACCACTGTATTCTTTAATGTCGTGCAGTTTAAAAAAAAAAAACAAAGGCAATTTCACTTAAGAGTGTCCTTGGCACATGCTAGACGTTCAATAAATATTTGTCGAGCAGTAAAAATCACGATTTTATTAAATCTGGCCCCTGAGTACATTTTTTTTTAATATTTCGTGTGATGAAGCAGAAAATATGCATACAGCACTTATGCACACCAAAGTATGATGGCTATCTTGAGAAAACTGTCTGAGCTGCAAGCTGGAATGTCATTTTTACTTGAAAGAGTGACTGACAAACAAACCCTAGTTATTCAGATTTGGGTATTTGGCAGATATTTCCTCAGAAAAGAATGAAATGAGCCTGTCACTTCAAGATCCATTCAAAGTACAAGACAGACAAATGGATCTTAATGCAAGTGTATAAAAAAGTTAATGAATACAGTTTCAGATTCCACATTGTAACTAACCTTTAAGAAATTGCCTCTTGTCAAATTCTCATGTAGCATCAAAGACAAATATCCACAATTAACTAAAAAGGCTATTAAAATACTTCTCCCCTTCCTACTATGTATCTGTGAAAGCCAAATTCTCTTCATATACTTTAAAGGATCAAGCTGCAAGAGACTGAATTCAGAAGCAGACATGAAAACCCACTGTCTTCTACTGAGCCAGACATGAAGAGATTTGCAAAAATGTAAATCAATGCCACTCTCCTTATTAAGTGATTTTTTTCCATTTTGAAAAAGTCATTTTTCACTAAATGTTATTTATGTTAACGTGTTATGGGTTATTTAGTTCATTTATATATAATTTAAAACCAGTGTATTTTTCTTCAATGTCTTGGTTTTAATTTCTAAAACAGTAAGTCTCTATAAATACAAAACCATAGCTCTTTGGGGTCTCCAGACCAAAAAGTTGTTATACTAAATGATTTCTGAGATGGGTTATTATAGAAAATTTGACTTTGGAATATTAAAGAGAAAAATCACAATTGGCAACTTAAAATACACTCTACCTTTTAACAGAAAATAAAATCCCCAAATTGTAAGAGAATATGTAAAGTGTGATCCTAAAGCATTGTGACTCACTTCCATGAGGCTTAACGCCAGCAGTCTTGTTACTTTCCCTCACACACTGCTTTCATGAGCAATAAGAAAGCAGCTCACACGGCTGAGACCCATCAGTATTTCAGTGTGCCAACTTGGGGCCCGAAATATCTCCAATTAGAGTTATTTTGCCACCTTCCTCTCTAACCACAATCTTTGATTCCTGATGCCATCCAGGCTCAACAGGACCCAGAATTAAGCCCTGTGGAGCACACACCAGTGTGAGGAGCTCACATTCAAGCAGGTGCTCCAAGTTTCAGGGTTTTTTTCTTTTTTTTCTTCTCTTATGAGAAGCCACTGAAATCTCCCTGCAGGTGTGGCTGACACAAAAACTGACAGGTTTCAAACAGCTTTTTTCTGTTTAAAATTCAGCTGAAATACACTTTTGACTGCCTACTTAACAAGTGTAAACAAACCCCAAAACGAAAAAAAAAAAAGCAGGACTAACAAAAAGATTCAGAAAATAGGATAAAAGAGAAAAGGCTAGTGAAGAAAGTTAACATCGATAATACAGCTATACCAACAGGAGAGAAGATGACTGTCTTGAGGAAAACTGTGTGAGTCGCGAGCTGAAATGTCATTTTTACTTGTAAGAGTGACTGACAGACAAACTCTAGCTATTCAGATTTGGGTATCTGGCAGATATTTCCTCAAAAGAGAATGAAATGAACCTGAAGGTCATCAACAAAGTGACTTTAAGGTGCTCAAATCTCACCCACTGGCCTGCACACATGCACAATTGCCATGTAAAAGGACCGGCCTGTACGTGTGGAGGCCTTTCTTGTGTTGTCAGGGGAGGGCCTGCATTAAGCTACGACGACCGCTACACATTGGGGCACTTCCAGGAAACACAAAAGGTCGCAGTGTGGGTTTCCTAAGTGAGAATGTTTATCACAGAACTATAGCTATGCATACGGGTGGGGGAACTGACACGAAAGCGCTTCCTGAAGCCACGCTCGGAGGAAAGCTGAAGCTGACTTGTGTTCAGGGGTCAGATATCAGTTGCTGTGAGAATCTGGGTCTTCAGCTGTGGCCGAGGTTGCGCTGGAATGTTGAGGGCACCTTGAATCCTGCTTTCCTCTCCTGGAGAGAAGTTTAGACTCTCTTACACTATTCCCTACACCCTGGAAGGACTGTGCTGTCTGGAGAGTTATGACTTTTTAACTTAATGGAACAAATTTTTGTTCACAATTTTCAATCAAGTTGTCCTCAAATCTTAGATTCAACCATTTCCTCTCCATTATCTATAAACAGAGATTTTATATCATGATCTCTTACTATGTCCAATGTTTGCCCATGTCAGTGGGATCATTATAAAATCTCAAGGTATACAGACTGGGTCTGCTTAATTTGTTTGTAAAGCACCTAACATAGCTATGCATAAACATGAAAGCTATAATAAGCACTTTTTGAGGATGCTGTTTAGGGCACTTAAGAAATGTTAAAAAGCATATATAAACAAAATGTTTTTTAGAGTTGACTCATTTTACGTATACTTCCGGTTCTAAGAACCTTTCCACTTTGGACAAGAAAGTCAGTCTCCAAAGGAAGCTGGAGTTAAGACAGTTACAGACCCAGAAGCACAGGAGGAGTGAAAGGAACACACTGCCCTACCCACTCTGCTCCCAGCCGCAGGCTTCAGGAAAGAAAAAACCTGGATTTTAAAGTCTACAGAAGGGAGTGGAAGGTTGGCACTGCTCTCTGTGAGGGCAGGTATGGAAATACAAAGACGTCCAAGATAAGTCAGAACCCGACTTCTACATAACCAATCCATCCAAGCTACTGAATACATAGTTCTGAAAGATCAGAATGGTGAAACCTACTTTAATAAGCAGCAATTAGAATAAGTAAGTAAGTAAATATCTCAGCGGGAAGTTAATGCAAGTTCAACACAAGCTAATAATGTGACACGGTCACTGGCAGGGAAGAGTTACCATAGCAGACCTGATATGTACCCCTAAAAAGGCCTACTTGGAAGGCTGGCCCCTGGAAGCTTGGATCTTGGGAGGGTTCCCATCATTCCCTGCTAAAAGTGGCTCCCTGTACCTAAGCTGTCTGTCCAAACAATATGGTTTGTGCTGAACCCCTGCTTTCCTTATGGGAATGTGGAATTTTCGTACGTGCCAGGCAGAGGGTGCCTACGTGACCAGCCCCAGTAAAAACCCTGCCACCAAGTCTCTAATGGGCTTCCCTAGCAGACAACATCTCACCGGAGTTGTCATGACTTGCTGCTGGAAAACTTAAGCACATCCATATTATTGCACTGGAAAGGGACTCTTGGAAGGTTTTGCCTGCTTTCCTCTAGGCCTTACCCTATGTGCTTTTCCCTTTGCTGACTTTGCTTGGTATGCTTCACTGTAATAAACCATAGTTCTGAGTCATATGCTGAGTCCTATGAGTCTCCCTAGTGAGTCATCAAACCTGGGGGTGGCGCTGGGGATCTCCAACCCAGTCACCTAAAAAACAAAGGCTGTATAACCAGAAATTCAGTGCCTAAATCAAATCCTATTATTCTATATATTGGTCAGTCTGGACCTGAAAGAGCATATTTAGTGCTCTGTGTCACTAAACTACAGCCGAAAGAGCAGAGATGTTGTGCCTCAACATGAGAAATTTAGGGAGATGGATTTTCCTCAAATATTTCACAGGCTGTCCTGCAGCACGAATCAGCTTAGTATGCATGGCTCAGGATAAAACCTAAGATCAAAATTAAACAGCAGGGGCTTCCCTGGTGGCGCAGTGGTTGGGAGTCTGCCTGCCAATGCAGGGGATGAGGGTTCATGCCCAGGGCCGGGAGGATCCCGCGTGCCGCAGAGCGGCTGGGCCCATGAGCCATGGAGCAACAGGAGAGGACGCAGCAGCTGGAGGCCCGCGTACCGCAAAAAAAACAACAACAAAATTAAACAGCAGAACACTCTTACCTCACTATAAGAAAGAACTTCCTAATAATGAGAGTTAAATAAAAATGTAATCGTCCACCTAGAAAACAGGGAGTTTCTTCTCCCTGAAGTATTAAAGCAGAAGCTAGGTGGTCATCTGTCAGTAATGACAAAGAAGGATTCTACACCGTTTGAGAGGTTAGGGCATGTGACCTCTCTAAGGCCACTTCACCTTGAGGGTCTGTGACGAGTCAGTGAATGATCATTCAGACGTACTTACCGTGCACACGACACTGGTCAAGGCTCCGTCAAGAAATGCAGCTGTCTAGTCTTAATAGCCTGCCTTTTAAAAGTCCCTGGTAACTTCAATTCCAGAAAAATTGTTCAAGAGCATTTCCACTACAGTGTCAGCTCCATGAGGACAGGCTCTTTTCTTTTTTTAATTCTCTAGGCTTTTACTGATTGACTGACTGATTGATTGTATCCTCAGTGAAAGACAGACTGAATAACTTATTTACACTTCAGGCTATATTCAGATAACCTTCGAATCTCTGTCAATTTTGAATTGGTCCAAATAGGGGAAATAATTTTTAAGAAATAAAAATGCGGGGCTTCCCTGGTGGTGCAGTACTTAAGAATCCCCCTGCCAATGCAGGGGACATGAGTTCGAGCCCTGGTCCGGGAAGATCCCACATGCCGCGGAGCAACTAAGCCCCTGCGCCACAACTACTGAGCCTGCGCTCTAGAGCCCGTGAGCCGCAGCTACTGAGCCCACGGGCCACAACTACTGAAGCCCATGTGCCTAGAGCCCATGCTCCGCAACAAGAGAAGCTACTGCAATGAGAAGCCTGCGCACCACAACGAAGAGTAGCCCCCGCTCACCGCAACTAGAGAAAGCCCGCGCGTAGCAACAAAGACCCAACGCAGCCAAAAATAAATAAATAAATATTTTTAAAAGTGCAAAGCACATTAACATATACCTATAATTCCACATAAGTAGAGCTCAAACAACATAGTAAAGTTTGACAGGTATGGATTTTTGTATTGAGATATGGCATCACACAGAATAGCATCTCCAGGACTTCCCTGGTGGCGCAGTGCTTAAGAATCCGCCTGCCAATGCAGGGAGCACGCATTCAAGTCCTGGTCCGGGAAGATCTCACATGCTGCGGAGCAACTAAGCCCGTGCACCACAACTACTGAGCCTGCACTCTAGAGCCCATGAGCCACAACTACTGAAGTCGCCGAGCCTAGAGCCCGTGCTCTGCAACAAGAGAAGCCACCGCAATGAGAAGACCGTGCACCACAACGAAGAGTAGCCCCCACTTCCCGCAACTAGAGAAAGCCTGCACACAGCAATGAAGACCCAACGCAGCCAAAAATAAATAAATTTATTTAAAAAAAAAGAATAGCATCTCCATTCCAAATAGTCATCGAAGAATTTACTTGGTCCAAAATGAATATAAGAGGGAATTCCCTGGAGGTCCAGTGGTTAGGACTTGGCACTTTCACTGCCAGGGCCTGGGTTCGATCCCTGGTCGGGGAACTAAGATCCCGCAAGCCACATGGCACAGCCAAAAAACAAAAACAAAACAAACAAACAAAAATGAATATAAGAACTGGATACAGACTCCCTGACTTCAAGTCACTTAAACAAGATAAAAACAAGTGAAATGATTATAAAGTACATAAGTACCTCGACATTGAACTATGTAATATGCAGTGCACACAGTTCAGGAGGGGAAAAAAAATCAGCAGAAGCTGGAAAAAAAACTTGATAGAAAAAATGGCATTTTATCTTGACACAAAGGAAAAAGCAAAATTTAGATGGGTGTAAGGAAGGTGAAAGATCATACAAAAGAATACAGGCAAAATCTCAAAGGCAGAAATAAGCATGGTACTTGTGAAACTCAATGAAAAAAACAGCCTAGCCAGAATTGTGTGATTTCAAAACAGTGAGAAATAAGTTGGTTGAAATGGTAAAACAGACCTGAATCAGGGCAAGCTAAGAAATCAGGCAGAATGGTTTGGATTTTATGCCATAGGAAATAGTAAGCCATCCTAAGGATGAATGAAACAAAACAGAACTTAGAAGAACTTACGGGTGAGTGTGGTTCCCTTCTTAAATCCACCCCAGCATTTCGTTCTGCTTACCTCTACTGGCAGTTCAATTGACTTGTTAAAAGCACTTGGGGTCCACTGCTTAGAGATACTGACTTTGACGTTGCTAAATGTTTTTCTTGACGCGTGGAGCAACGAGTAACTACAAAAGAGAGAAGAAAGACAGCTGAATGAAAGAAAAACGGATTCAATAAAATCACAGCTATATTCCCATTTGTTTTATACAATTTGGAATTCTTCTTTTAAAAAAGAGAAATTCAGAAAGAAAGAGAGAGAGAAAGAGAGAGAGTGGGCAAGAGGGAGGGAAGGAACCGCTTTATAAGAACTATCCACTGAAACAGTCTCTGCTAAGCAAAGAAACAATTAACTTGTCTTCTTCAGTATGAGCCCCCATGTTCACTCATAACATGTCTCTGGACCTAGAAGATGGAGATGTGAAGGACTGCAACCCCTTTAAATCATGGTTGCAGTTCTGTAAAGGATTTTAAGTCTTTACCGACCACTGGCCACTCATTGCACTAGCCATTCAGTGGCTTTTTCCTTGGGGCCTGTCTTTTCCTCATACTGATGCCTCCCTCAACCCCTCACAAATGGATTTCCCCTAAAGCAAGCATCCAAAATTACCTATCAACTCTTACATAATTAGAAAACCATTTTCCTAGTTTCTGCCTTAAAAAAAAAAAACCATCATCATCATTTGCGGTGCCTTCAATAAAGATTAATAATAAATAAAATCTATTCAGAAGAAATAATCGAAATAGTTGAGTCACAGGGTTATGAAAAACGTGCCCTTAACACCAAAGAGCCTGGCTGAAGTCATCTACAGACCACTAAAGAGAGCCACTGAGGGCCACTGAGTCAGACATGGCCGATTCTTCAGTCACACTGACTGGTCAGGCTCTCACACGAGTGACCGAAGTTCCTCAAAGAGGTCTCCTACCATCTTTACTGCTCAAGGAGGCATAGAGCATTCCCTGAATACGCACATCCTTTTGTTCGCAAGCTCCTGGTTTTAACAATCAAAGGACTTTATGTCAGAGCAAGGTTTTTCAATCACAGCAGTATTGACATTTTGGGCCCCCCAAATTCTCTATTGTGGGGGGCTGTCCCGTGCACTGCAGGATGTTTAGCAGCATCCCTGGTCTCAACCCACTGGATCCAAGTAGCACCCCTTCCCCCAGCGTGACAACTAAAAATGTCTCCAGACGTTGCCAAATATGGGCAAGACAGCCCTCGAGAACCACTATATTAGAGCTATCATAAAGTACTGCAGAAGGACCAGCTGGTCTAGCTCATGATTAGCCCAGGCCAATCACTGCATTAAGCACTTGCCATGCAATAAATAGCTCCTTCAAAAGGAAAACAAGGACAAGAACAACAAGAGAAGAGTTTTAGTGGTCCACTTACCTGAAGAAGGTGAGCAGGAACACTACCACATGATGATGGCTGAACTGGGAGAGCAAAGTTCCTCTTTGAAAAATATTTGGCCAGGCCATGTTCCTCCTGACCTTCCTTCTCACTTTGACCTTAAAGTCTGGACAGTGAATGGTTTACATCATTTCTTCTTTCTGGAAAAACAAAACACATTATTAACATTACTCATAATAGGCATATTATCCAAAAACAGAATTATTTAGACTTTCAACCAGTCACTGTATAATCAGGCCTAGGAAAAAAAAATTACATGGATTAGTTGACACCAGAAAACTAGATTGATAATTATGTTTTATAGCTATTAACTAGTCCTTTAAAAAGAATTCCTTGGGGGGCCTCCCTGGTGGTGCAGTGGTTGAGAGTCCGCCTGCCGATGCAGGGGACACAGGTTCATGCCCGGGTCTGGGAGGATCCCACATGCCGCGGAGCGCTGGGCCCATGAGCCATGGCCTCTGGGCCTGGGCGTCCGGAGCCTGTGCTCCGCAGCAGGAGAGGCCACAACAGTGAGAGGCCCGCGTACCGCAAAAAATAAAAAATAAAAATAAATTTAAAAAAAAAAAGAAATCCTTGGGGCTTCCCTGGCAGTGCAGTGGTTAAGAATCCGCCTGCTTATGCAGGGGACATGGGTTCGAGCCCTGGTCCGGGAAGATCTCACATGCTGAAGGGCAACTAAGCCCGTGCGCCACAACTACTGAGCCAGCGTTCCAGAGCCTGCGAGCCATACTACTGAGCCTGCAAGCCACAACTACTGAGCCCGTGTGCCACAACTACTGAAGCCCACACACCTAGAGCCGGTGCTCTGCAACAAGAGAAGCCACCGCAATGGGAAGCCCGTGCACCACGACAAAGAGTAGCCCCCACTCGAAGAGTAGCCCCTGCTCGCCACAACTAGCGAAAGCCTGCGCGCAGCAACTAAGACCCAACACAGCCAGTAAATAAATAAATAAATAAATAAATAAATTTATTATTAAAAAAAAAAAAAGAAATCCTTGACGAAAGATTACCTCCTAACAGAACGAACTCTCATACAAACTGATAAGAAAATCACTAATTCTGACTGGAAAATGAGCAACGGAAATGAACAGACAACTCGGAAGAAATGAAATGGCTATCAAACTTATCAAATAAGAGTTCCAATCTCATTAGAACATAAGAAATGCTAATTATGGTAATACAAAAAGTTTGCATAGTTAAAAAAGACTGTGCTCAATGCAGCTCAAGGTCTAATGATCCTGAACTCTCATACACTGCTGATAGAAGCGAAAATTAACACAATTTTATAGGAAGACGATCTGGCCAGGTGCATTGAGAGCCTTTGACACAAAAATTCAATTTCCAGGGATTTATTCCTAAAGAAATACAAGATGCATTCAGCTCTATACACAAAGGTACTTTTCACAAAAAGTCGGAAGAGCTCTCTTATATGAAGAAATGAACTTTGTGCCAGTCATAAAGGAACAGGGGAAAGGGACAGGGCCACATCTCTGCCATCTCTTTCCACTTCCTCTCACCTCTCCTCTGTCCTCTCGGAAAGCCACATCCACGCTCTGACACCAAGACTAATTAAGCATAAAGTAAGCATCTAGGGCTTCCCTGGTGGCGCAGTGGTTGAGAGTCCGCCTGCCGATGCAGGGGACACGGGTTTGTGCCCCGGTCCGGGAAGATCCCACATGCCGCGGAGCGGCTGGGCCCGTGAGCCATGGCCGCTGAGCCTGCGCGTCCGGAGCCTGTGCTCTGCAACGGGAGAGGCCACAACAGTGAGAGGCCCGCGTACCGCAAAAAAAAAAAAAAAAAAAAGTAAGCATCTACACTTAATGTCTCCAGCTATGAGTCTGCAGAAACAACCCAAACGTGCAATAAGAGGGGAATAATTAAACAAATTATGGTATATCCAAATGGCTGAATATTTTATCATTTGACATGATGATTAAGACTTTATAATAACATGAGTAAATGGCAAGTGAAACGTGTAGGATATGACTTATAATCAACTGAACTCTAGATTTACATAATATTTACAAGTAAACAGGGAATATTAGTTCTCTCTAGGCAGTGGAATTATGGGTAATTTTACTTTTCTATATATTTTCCTAAAAATTCTACAATAAACATGTATATTACTTTTATAATCAGGAGGGAAAACATCCACAGCATTGTAAAAGTCCTATAGTTTATCTGCATATTAGGAAAAAATAAAATTAAATTAACAGGGGCTTCGCTGGTGGTGCAGTGGTTAAGAATCTGCCTGCTAATACAAAGGACATGGGTTCAAGCCCTGGTCCGGGAAGATCCCACATGCTGCAGAGCAACTAAGCCCATGCGCCACAACTACTGAGCCCATGTGCCACCACTACTGAAGCCTGGACGCCTAGAGCCCGTGCTCCGCAACAAGAGAAGCCACCACAATGAGAAGCCCACGCACCACAACGAAGAGTAGCTCCCGCTCGCCGCAACTAGAGAAAGCCCGCATGCAGCAACGAAGACCCAACGCAGCCAAAAATAAATAAATTAAAAACAAAAACTGGGCTTCCCTGGTGGCACAGTGGTTGAGAATCCACCTGCCGATGCAGGGGACGCGGGTTTGTGCCCTGGTCCGGGAGGATCCCACATGCCGCGGAGCGGCTGGGCCCATGAGCCATGGCCATTGAGCCTGCGCGTCCAGAGCCTGTGCTCCACAACGGGAGAAACCACAACAGTGAGAGGCCTGTGTACCGCAAAAAAAACCAAAAAACAAAAAAGCTTTTAAAAAAAATTAATTTAACAAAATACCTTGTATGATAAACATACTACAATAATAGTCAAGGTAGGAGACAAACTCAAAAGCTTCCAGCACTAAAATTAGTGAATCACAGGACTTTGCCCAAGGCTGTGTTCCCTGTAACTGCTATTTATATTCCTGTTCTCTATTACAATTTATACTACAGATTGGTAGATGAACCCAAAACCTTAAATGCTGAGAGACCCAGTTGAAAGGCCATTCTTGAAACTTTTGGATAAAAGATACAAAGTTGAGATGGTTAAAGTTATATAAACATTACAGCTGATTCACTTACTGGATGTGAGCCCTTGGACACATCAATCTCTCTGAAGCACAGACTGTCATGTGTAAAATGGCCTATCTCTTCTGGGACCAAAATAAACAATGCATGTAAGGTATTAAGATAATTATTTTAGCCACTGATCTGCCCAGGGTTAATCCCACATCAGGAGAATATAGTTAATTTCATATAATCATTCTCCTTGAAAAATGTTAAAACAAAATTATGAGCCAAGTAAGACAACAAATTTCCACTCACAAAATGTAAATAAACTTTCAGTCTGTAATTCCAGGAAGTTACAAACCCGAGAGCTACTAATGTTACTGCTAAATTTACCTCTATCCCCCAAATTAAACATGACACCCAAGTGAGACAACTCAAAGTTTTAACCATTCTTTATAAATCACAGCTCTTTGACCTGAACACACTCACAACTCAAAACACTGTACTGAATACTTGAGAAAAGGTTGTGGGTTATGAAATTCTATAATTAATTAGGTAAGAGAATAATTCCAAAAATGTATGCTCCAACAGATTGGAATTACTTGCTTCGGCAATAATGGTTGTGGATTTCAGGCCTGTACAGTTACATTAATGGTGTTAAATGACTACCAAGCTGTTTGAGACCATCTGGATTTAGTTTCTAAATAAACCACCTTTTCCTTAGCTACAGTGACAGGGAAGAAAATGCTGAATAACTTCAATGGGAAAAGAGTTTAAACATTCATCTGATGTTGGCAGAATGCCATTTAAAATGAATACTATTATAACATCTGGTCCTATATAATTACAATCATTAATAACAATACCTTGCATTTGTATGTCCTACATCACAGAAGTGATTTCTGATCATCTGTGAGCTCTGGAGCCCTGCAGAAGCACAGAGTTTTTGCCAAGTCCGACTCTATTAAGCACATCCTACTTTTAGACCATTTTCTTTCCGGCTCTGAATATAGACTGAACAAATGTCTAACATTTTTCAAGCGTGTGTAAATGCTGTTATAATTAATAAAGCCAAAATTCATTTTAAGTGTTTCTGAATAGAAGCTTGTCATTTAATATTTTCTTAATCCATGGATTCTAAATATACAACTGTCATGTGAGAACAAGAATGACCTTAGGAAAAAAAAAACTTATAAAAAGTAAGATCCCTGGGGCTTCCCTGGTGGCACAGTGGTTGAGAGTCCGCCTGCCGATGCAGGGGACACGGATTCATGCCCCGGTCCCGGTCCGGGAAGATCCCACATGCCGCAGAGCGGCTGGGCCCGTGAGCCATGGCCACTGAGCCTGCGCGTCCAGAGCCTGTGCTCCGCAACGGGAGAGGCCACAACGGTGAGAGGCCCGCGTACCGCAAAAAAAAAAAAAAAGAAAAAGATGCAGAACCATTGAGCCCTATTCTACTTTTCAAGGCTAGTTCATGATCATTAACTCATCTAATTCGTAAGAAGCTTTCTGAGATCCTACAGGATCACCCACACAACATACTTTCCAGGATGGAACATTCCATATTGTGTGATGGAGGCTAAATAAAAAGATGGCTTCACATGTGACATGCCCAAGCAGAAGGCAATCTCCCCCTTATAAACACTGCCTTGGAATATAAAACATTCCCCAAATTTCACTTTCCATACATATTTAGAGTCCATTCCAACTCAAACATAGTAAGATTTAAAGTTGCCTCATAGGGACTTCCCTGGTGGCGTTGTGGTTAAGAATCCGCCTGCCAATGCAGGGGACACGGGTTCAATCCCTGGTCCAGGAAGAACCCACATGCTGTGAAGCAACTAAGCCCATGCGCCACAACTACGGAGCTTGCGCTCTAGAGCCCGCAAGTCACAACTACTGAAGCCTGGGCGCCTAGAGCCCGTGCTCCACAACAAGAGAAGCCACCGCAATGAGAAGCCCGCGCACTGCAACAAAGAGTAGCCCCCGCTTGCCGCAACTAGAGGAAGCCCATGTCCAGCAACGAAGACCCAACACTGCCCAAAATAAATAAATAAATAAATTGTTTTTTTAAAAATAATAAATAAATAAAGTTGTCTCGTATTAGGAACACTTTGGGGGAAACAGACTGCGGAGTGGAAACGGGAGAGACTGGCAGAAAAGGAGATTACCTGTCACCTCCATCTCATCGGACCCATCCTCACCCCAACCCCACTGGAAGGAAATGCTCTCTGGAAACGGAGAGAAGCAGTTAATCTGCTTCTCTATACCATGACCCTGTTCTGCGAGTTCTTGCCTTTCCTACCCTGGCGGACTCCTGCCTGCCCCCAGATAACACTGCTTCCTCTGGGGTCTCTCAGGGAGAAGCAATCTTCCTTCTCACAACCACTCCTCCTCCTTGCGAGACCCCAGCTTCTCCGAAGCTCCTGGGCCTCACTGCCCACTGCCCCTCACAGCCGTCGTCTCCTGGTCACCTGCTGTCCTCGCTCTGCCCTGTCTCATGTCAACACCCAGATGGGTAACCTAGCAGACCCTGGTCCTGTTCCCACCAATCTTTTCCTCTATCCCATGAGCAAAACCCGGCCCGTGTCATCTACTAAGCAGTAAGTGCATCACCTCCCAAACTGCATTTCAAACATCTTGCTTTGTCTCCTTCCAGAAAACTGTTTACTTCATACTCCCCACTCCAAAGTCATTTTACCTCAGCAAGCTCCCAATTAGGTCACCTCCCCATTTTTTCCCTTCATCCATGACCCTCCTCCTGTCCTCATTCCCTTCTTTCCCAACTTAGAATCTGGACTATCTCCCTTACGGGCCTTTTTTCCTCGCTTGCCTCTGGCCTCCTCCCCTGGGCCCAAGTGGTTGAGCTTTGCCAGAGAAAAATCAAAGGAGCGGGCTGGTTTCACTTTTCCGATTCAAAACCACAAACCTCAGAGGGCATGCAGCTCTGCCCAGCAAGTCCACACTTGCCTAAGGACCTGCTTGCTCAACATCTAAGATAACCACTCACACTTCTCTCTCTCAGCTTCCAAGCTCTCTGTCTCCTTCATCTGGTACCACGGCTTTCTGCCAATGATTCCCAGAGGGCCAGCTCTAACTCGGACCCCCCAGGGCTCCCAGCGGCACAGCCAACCAACCACTTGAGAGCCCTCCTTGGAACTAAAACACAATTTCACAATTCTTCACTTCCTCCCTCCACACCCATTCGTCCCCAGCACTGCCCCCAGAAGATGGTACCACCAAGGCCACTAACACTTAGCCCTCATTTCTCCTTTCCTCTCAGCTTCCACACCCAACCCATTACTAAATCCAGTCCTTTTCACCCCAAAATTCGGCCCAAATGCATGCTCTTCTCTCCATCCCCACAACCACTACCAAGGGCAACCACCCACGTCTTGTACCAAGCCTAGTGCAACAGCCTCCTGCAGGGTTTCACTATTTCACATCGAGCACACACACCAGCCCCCTGCTGTCCATCACGCTCCACACATCTGCCAGAAACATATCTTAAAACATAAATCAGCTGTCATTCTTCTGCTTAAAATGCCTTCTTCACGGTTTCCCAAGACTCATATAAAACCACAAAACAAGAGTTTCGCCATGGCCTCCAAAACCTGTATGCAGTAGACGCTATACACATACGGTAGAAAGTTCAAAGGGTATATACACGGTGACACCTCCCTCCCTGTTCTCACGTCACCCGGGGGTCCTACCATTGCTTCTGCATTCTTGCAGAATCTGCACCTGTGCGTGCATTCCAGGCGTAGCCCCACACTCACACATACACAAATGGGAGCATACAACACACACTATCCTGCACCATTTTTTTCCTTCACTTATCAGAGGTTGGAGGTCCACCCCATCTGCACCTACAGAGCTGCCGCAGTCCCGTCTCCTGCGGGACATCTGGGTGGTTCGCAATCCTTGGCCGGTGGACACAGCGTGGAGCTAGCCGTTTCCTTCTCCTCTGTGCCCCCCTTGCTCCGCCCCCCACCAGCATCACTCCTCCACACGGCTACCATCTCCCTAGCACCCAATCCCTTTCTTGCCCCTGAACACCAAGCCCTTCCTTGCTTTGGGACTTCGCACTTGCTGTTCTGTTGTCTGACATGCGTTTCTCCTGGTTCTTTGCAAACAGCTTGCTCTTGCCTTTCCTTGGCTCAGCCTCAAGTGTCATCCCTTAGAGTGGCTGCCTGGATCGTCCTATCTAAAATGGCCTCCCTCCGTTACTACTTCTCCCATCTCCATCTGTTTTTTCCCTTCACAGCATTCCTCCCAATCTTATTATCTGCTTTAATTGTTCACATGTTTACTGTTCATCTGTAAGTCTTAACACCACAGCTATAACCCCAGGGCCTAGCAGAGCATTTAGAATGATCAGTAAAGATTTTCTGAATGAATGAATGCTTTGACTGATGGCCAACACTGAATGCTTTCAAAGTGCCAGGCCCTGTGCTAGGCACTTACCATGTGCCATTGCATTCAGTTCTCACCACATCTTACAGATAAAAAAATGGATTTTAGAAAGTAATATCTCTTAGGAGGTGAAAGGAGCATTCAAACCCAGACCTGACCCTAGACCCTACGTTATACTGTGTAAGAGGGAAGGTTAAAAGGTTAAAATATCCCAAGTTGGGTAAAACACAGTAATTAAAAATATCACACATTAAACACAGACGTATAGATCCAGGATGGAAAAAAAGCACCTTAGTAACTGTGGTTCTCGCACGCGCATAAATAAGGGCAATTACTTCACTCCCTAGACTTCAGCTTTTATGTTTGCAAAGTAAAATGATTCTGTATACTCAGTGTAAAGAGGTAGGGGGAAAAGTACTCAATGGGTAGTTGAGCTCACCTATTGTGACAGTTGTGCATGCTGTAATTGACACAAGTATCTTTTTTATCCCACATGACCTCATTGGAAGTTGTTTCCCTGTATCATGTAAATCCTTTTATTCGAAACTCAAGTCTTCCTGTAATTTGTCTCTCTTCTTAAATTGTTCCTTACCACAGATGTAAAATACCTAGCACTTTTCTGTAAAATTCCCTCAGGGTTCCCCAAACCACGTTCTTCCTACCTATTTTGAACATATTCCAAAGACAACAGTTTTCAAGATAA
Source organism: Mesoplodon densirostris (assembly GCF_025265405.1). Taxonomy (NCBI): domain Eukaryota; kingdom Metazoa; phylum Chordata; class Mammalia; order Artiodactyla; family Ziphiidae; genus Mesoplodon; species Mesoplodon densirostris. Next base: position 100,439,089 of record NC_082669.1, read on the forward strand.
AAATCTTTCCCTCTCCTAGACAAAGGACTTATACTCAAGTTAATGGTCACTGCTGTGACATTTCCTTACCACTGGTGAACAAGACAAATCAGAACCTGAGACAATGACTAATACACTGGATCCTGACAGCTAGGGAGCAACAGGACAGTGCACCGACTTTGAGCTTATGAAAGTATCGTTTCAGGGTTATTTTCTGATGCAGAGACCAGATATCAAAGATTAATAGAAGATTGTCATCTGAAGCCACACCGTGGCCCACACAAAGGCATGAAAGTTCCAGTTGGCATTCAAGACCCTCCACTTAACTTCTTTGAGTCACTGAAAGATTAAATGAGACAATTTATAGAGAGTTCTAAGTACAGCACCTGGGGCTTCCCTCGTGACGCAGTAGTTAAGAATCCGCCTGCCAATGCAGGGGACACGGGTTCGAGCCCTAATCCGGGAAGATGCCACATGCCGCGGAGCAACTAAGCCCGTGCGCCATAACTACTGAGCCTGTGCTCTAGAGCCCATGCTCTGCAACCAGAGAAGCCACCGCAATGAGAAGCCCGCGCACCGCAACGAAGAGTAGGCCCCGCTCGCCGCAACTAGAGAAAAGCCCGCACGCATCAATGAAGACCCAACGCAGACAATAATAAATAATTTTTTTAAAAAGACCCAACGCAGGGCCTCCCTGGTGGCGCAGTGGTTGAGAGTCCGCCTGCCGATGCAGGGGATACGGGTTCGTGCCCCGGTCTGGGAGGATCCCATATGCCGCGGAGCGGCTGGGCCCGTGAGCCATGGCCGCTGGGCCTGCGCATCCGGAGCCTGTGCTCCGCAACGGGAGAGGCCACGACAGTGAGAGGCCCGCGTACCGCAAAAAGAAAAAAAAAAAAAAAGACCCAACGCAGCCAAAAATAAATTAATTAAGTACAGTGCCTGGCATACAGCAAACATTCAACAAATGGGGAAAAAAAGAATTCAAGCATCAAAACGCTCAAGAAAGAAGGTGGCCATTAAGAATCATATTTTGCTCACCCCAGAACTCCCTACAATCCTTTCAGTAAGTTATCAGGAGATCGCCTAGTTTCTGAAAACACCAAAAACCCTGTGGACACGTTCCCATAATCCCGTGAGAAGTAAGAATAAACAGACCACATTCTGCAAACAAGAATACTGAGTTCATGACGAAAAAGCGATCAGATAAATTCCTGACCGAGACGATGGTAGTTACCAAAAAGCAAAGCCCATTTACTCCACTAAGAGCCTTCTCCCTCTGTGGCCTCACTACATCCTCTCCAAAAGCCTGCCCGCCCTACCTGTGAGGTACCCTTCTAGACGACAAACCCTTTTCTTGCACAGGCGCCCCCGCCACCGCGCTGGCGTGGGGCCTGGCCGCCGGCTCTCCCCGGAGGCCCTCCCGATCCTCCCGCTCCCCTCCACTACGGTACTCGCCGGCCCCGCCAGGTCCCGGAGCACCTGGACGCCGAGGAGCCAGGCCCAGAGTGGAGGGAACGAGGGGTGGCCGGCCTTGCCCGCGGCGCCACACCCACCGGCCGCCACCTTCTGCCTCTCCGCCCCGTCCCCTCGACGCCTGGAAGCTCCTCGGACCTGCCCTCGCCTGCGGCACACCCCAGCCTCGCCCCAAGCCGGGTTCCGGCCCTTCTCGGCTCGGGCCCGGCGCGTCGCCGCTCGCGCACCCGAGTGCCGCAGTAGTCGTCGCGTTCCGGCCGGCCGGCAACTCCTCTCGCTCCGCCGCGCCCGCAAGCTTGCCACTCCCGCCGCCACATCACCGACGCCGCCGCGGCCAGGGTTTCCGGGCACTCACGTGACCCGTCAGTACCCGCAGCATGCTGGGAGTTGTAGTCCGACCGCGCGGCTTTACCTGAGGACCACTGGGCAGGGAGGGGAGGGGGAGGGGGAGAGGGGGAGGGGGAGTGTCGGCTTCCAGACGCTGCCGGAGGCCTGGGTGGACCCGGCAGCTCCGAGGGGGAACTGGGGGTCGGAGGGACGGACACCGGCCAGGACTGTTAGGAAAGAAGCAGTGCGGGAGAGAGAAGATACAATCTGGGAAGAAATTATGTATATATAAATCATCTGTTTTTCAAAAAACCTTTATTCTGCATTTTGTTTTGAGAGAAAGAAACGCGCTGCTAGGTGTGCTACTGACCTGCCATGAGGGCATAAGCTTTAAATTTTTGTTGAATTAAATACAGTTGACCATAAGGACAGGGTTATTAGTCTGTCGGTATAATTCACTGTTGTACATCCCACCCCCATCACGCAAACAAATAAATGAGTGTTAAGATCCTGGCAGCCCCAAGCAAAAACTGAAGGCCTTACAACACACGACTCTGAACAAGGGTCTTTTGCCCTCCTGGGCTCTCTTTCAACTGCTGGGGGGGGGGGGGAATTAAGTCTTTCAACCCAGAAAACCTGTCCACAAAGATAGCAGATTAGAAAACAGTTTTATTATTGAATACGCTTTGAACCAGACTGTGACGCACATCACAGGCAACGCGCTAAGAGGTAGCAAAGGAAGAAAGGAATCTTCCCCTTACATTGCCAGGCAGACACTACCCACTCCAGGCAAGTTCTCAGATAATCACTACTCCTCAAGTGAGAAGACTCGACTGGACCTTATGTCACAAATAGTTCTCCTAACTTTATCACGGTCACTGGGGAGACCACCTGAGTTGGCTTATCACACCTTTAGGACAAACAAACTTTTCACACCTTTAGGACAGGAGATGGTTTTGCAAATTGGAGCAAGGGCCCCACGGAAGTTAGCCTCCCATCCTGCCACAGGAACTGGGGGTTAGGGGCAATAGCTCCCTGGATGACTGAATTTCAAAAGATGGCTCCCAGGTCCTGGAGGAAACATTCCAGAGTTGTGAGACCGGCAGAGGTTATTTAGCCATTATAAAGATATACATATATTGGAAAAGGACAGAAATTTTGAAAGAAAAAGGAGGGAGGGGGGTCCTCTTCCCTTATTTTCAACAAGGAGAATTAAGTCTCTTATCTTTAATTTGTATTTGCCTTTACACAATGCAGGGGGGGGCTTCCCTGGTGGCGCAGTGGTTGAGAGTCCGCTTGCCGATGCAGGGGACACGAGTTCGTGCCCCGGTCCGGGAAGATCCCACATGCCGCGGAGCGGCTGGGCTCGTGAGCCATGGCCGCTGGGCCTGCGCGTCCGGAGCCTGTGCTCCGCAACGGGAGAGGCCACAGCAGTGAGAGGCTCGCGTGCTGCAAAAAAAAATAATAATACACAATGCAGGGGTAGTTTTGTTTCCAGTCATCAGAGGGTGTGGCTGGGGAAATGTGATATTATGGGGAGCAACCATAAATCAACCAGACCAGGCGTTTCACATTTATTGTAAAAAACAAACTGTGGACAATTATTCAACTTTAAAGGAATGAAATTATGACACATGCTACAACATGGATGAACGCTGAAAACATTAAACTAAGTGAGTTAAGCCAGACACAAAAGGACACTTACTGTATGACTCCACTTGTATGAGGTACCTAGGGTAATCAAATTTATTGAGACAGAAAGTAGAATAATGGTTACCAAGGGCTGGGGGGAAGGGGAAATAGGAGTCATTGTTTAACAGGATATAGAGTTTCAGTTGGAGATGATGAAAAAGTTCTGGAGACGGATGGTGGTGATGGCTGCACAACAATGTGAATATATTTAAGACCACTGGATGATACGCTTAAAAATGGTTAAAATGGTAAACTATATATACTGTGAAATATATGTGTGTCTATGCACGTATGTATGTGTGTGTGTATAAGTATATGACCTGCATCACCACCACCCACGTCAAGAATGCCTTCTTCCCCATAACCCAAGTTCTGCTCTTTGCACTTATAGTCAGCATTGGTGGAGAGGGTCGGGGTAGGGAAAAGCAGCATCTCTCCTTGACGTCGATAACCATTTGGGCATTTTACCGTTCGAATTCTACTTGCTCTCCAAGTGCGAAGTCTGAGTCAGCTGGGTTTTTTTGGTTTGGGTTTTTTTTTCTTTTTTTTATCAGTAATCATTACCAGAAGAAGAAAACATTTTGACACCTAACCTCACTGACACGTCTCACGGGTTTTATTTCCTGCCCCTGCCCATACATTTGTCGTGGATCTTGACCTACATTTCATTTTCAAGCTGCATACGCATGACTGTGGCTTTCAGAGCACAGTCTGCAGGGCCTTCCCTGGTAGTCCAGTGGTTAGGACTCCACACTTCCATTGCTGGGGGCACGGGTTCAATCCCTCATCAGGGAACTAAGATCCTGCATGCTGCATGGCACGGGCAAAAAAATAAATAAAATAAAATAAATTTTAAAAACAACAAAGCATGGTATGCAGCAGCAATATTTGGCAGTGTCTTTTGTTTTCTTGCTCTACCTGCCAACATTGGGTTTATCCTCCCCAAAAGAGAGGTTCCTGAAAGTGATGTGTAAATGGAATTTGGGGTAAGATAAATCATCATTTACAGGTTTTCTGGAGAAATGTTCTTGAGTAGTGAATAAATTGTCCTCTATTTCAGTGCTAGGCCTCAACCCACAGTAAGAAATACATCTTACATCACTCCCAGCACACACGTGCCGGTTCACAACTGATCCAAACAGCTCATGCAACAATACTCTTACTCCACGGAATGCATTCTGCATTGGTTTCCTAATCTTTTCTGTAAAAACGCTGGTTACAACCCACTGAATTTGACTTCATGACTCATTAACGGGTCTCAGCCCACAGTTTGAAAACACTACACCAGTTTAATATTTTATCGATCGGGATGTTTCTGTTTTGCATGTTGTGCCTATAGCTTAACTGCCTGCTCAGCACATTCCACAGAGTGGAGCTGATCTGGTCCCCATGCTAGAAGCAGTGACTCTTCCAGACTCTGTGGGGAAAACATAAAAAGGAAAATTCACCTCAGCTCTACGCTTCTCCTGCCAGCATCAGGGACTGACGAACTCCAGGTCTTCCTAGAAATTAACCTTGGTTCTGGGGTACACTTTGTGGGGGCAAAGAAACATTGTTTTTCAGCTCCCCCTGCAAATTCAAAGTTGTTTTCGTTTTTTAATCTTCTCTTTGGATCACCTCCTTACTCTCAGTGGCTCCTCAGAAAAGGTTATTCAAGTCCACAAAAGAGTTAAATGACTCAAAACCCAGATCTGTAACCTCCTTTAAGTTGCTGTCCTTCAACTAGCCACTCCCACCCCAGCCAAACAGGGGACACCAGGGGTAAGGGCTGCCTAAGAGAATGTGAGCTGAAAGAAAGAACAGGGCGGCTCAGAGGTGTTGGCTGAGGTAGCGGGCTAGTCCTTTTCATTTTGGGTTTGCTGGATAACGTGTGATGCTAAGAAGCCGGAGGAAAGGTGACCTAGCGTGGCCTCACCCCGTGCTTTGTACCCAATGGCAGCTCCTCCGGATGTGGAGGGAGGGGAGGCGGAGGGAGGGAGGGTTGACACTTTCCTTTCACTTTCTCAGGCCACCAAACCTGACACCTGGGGACAGAACTACAGTTCCCACGACGCCTCGAGACAGGAGGAAGAAGGGGCACGGAGGACCAAAAGGAAAACCAGGAGAAAGAGCAAACATTACCTACTGGCAGAGGTGAGAGAGCCAGACAGGTAAGCAACAGGTGCAGGTTACAGGATGCAGGATGGAGGGTGTTGGAGGGTGGACGTCGCTTGTTTCTCCTTGCAGGGCGTGTAGGCGGAGGTGAAGGGGGCTTTTGTGGAAACCCTAAGGACTTACTTGGTGGGGGGGGGGGGGCATGGAAGTAAAATTTCAGCTCAAATTACAGGGATAAGACACCAGAAGTGGAATGGCTTTCTTTACTTGAAAAGCCCGGGAAGAGTTGTTTGATTATGTCTCGTGTCTGCTGGATCATTTAGCCATAGTGATTTCAGAGGAGTCCAAGAGAAGTGTAGGATCCTCCGTCTGTTTAAAGCTCGCGGTTTTTACGTACAGATTTTAATTTGTGTGATGATACAGACTTGTCCTTTTCTATGATTTCTGAGAAAACCAAAAACTAAAACTGGGGGAAATGAAGAAGGGTGTCATAGGCAGGAACAATTTGCAGCACATCAAATGAAATAAGGTTTCCTGTATTGTTTGTTTGTTTGTTTTTGCGGTACGCGAGCCTCTCACTGCTGTGGCCTCTCCCGTTGCGGAGCACAGGCTCCGGACGCGCAGGCCCAGCGGCCATGGCTCACGGGCCCAGCCGCTCCGTGGCACGTGGGATCCCCCAGGACCTGGGCACAAACCCGCGTCCCCCGCATCGGCAGGCGGACTCTCAACCACTGCGCCACCAGGGAAGCCCGGTTTCCTGTATTTTTAAGAGACATCTGAGTAGGAGACCCAACACAACCGAAGAACCGTTGAAGGGCCCAGGTATATCTGCCATGAGGGGACATGGTTGCTCCTCCAAATATCTGCTGGACTGTGGAGTAGGAATCTGCTGTCATGTGGAATGCGAGTCCTGATGTAGCATGAGGGTCCACAGATGGAAACCTAGGGGAGATAGATTTCAACCCCATGTAAGTTAGAGCTGTGCACACAACAAAGATTTTTTTCAGGAGGTAGTGAGTTCCTTGTGATCTGAGATGTTGTGGATATTTAAGAAGAGACGCTGAAGGTGGGAATAAAGTTTCAGGTGGGTGATTGTGTCGGTCAACACTTCCCAAGGCTAGCTAGTCCTCAAAATCACCTGGGAGTGTGTGCATGTTTTTAAATCTATTTAACAGACCTAAGATGGGCTCCAGGAATATATATATATTTAATTATCTTCCCAGGTAATTCTGATAATCAGTTAATTTGGGAGACGCTGTCATGAGAAACTTTCTTTTCCAGCCTATGGTAGAGTATGGCACAAACATTCGAACCACAGGGTTTGTTTGTTTTGTTTTGTTTTGTTGCACCTCGAGGCTTGTGGGATCTTAGTTCTCCAACCAGGGATTGAAAGAGGGCCCTTGACAGTGAAAGCGCAGAGTCCTAACCACTGGACTGCCAGGGAATTCCCCACAGTTTTCATTTTGAATATTCTCAGAATCATAATTTCCAGGACAAGAAAAAGCAGGTGCCAACCAGAAGAAAAGGGCTATGTGACTCTTCCCGAAACTGACTTGTCTGTCAGGTCTCGTTGATGCTTGCTGCTGGTTGCCTGGCCATTCAGTCTTCCAGTAATTTGTCTTCCTCCCGTGTGACATGGAGATAGGCTGACAGCTAGGCATGTCTCCCACCTGATGACTGGCAGGTAAAACACTCCTGCTGGGCCCCGAGGCATGTGGGATCTTAGTTCCGGACCAGGGATCAAACCCACCACCCCCTGCAGTGGAAGCACTGGAAGCATGGAGTCTTAACCCCTGGACTGCCAGGGAAGTCCCAGTCAATGCTGTCATCTGAGAGTGTTGACCGTGTACTGGGCCCAGCAGAGAACAGCAGTAGAACCTCTTCATTCCAAGGTCACCCCTAAAGTAATGTTAACTCACCTAGGACAGGTGGGGTTTGTGCGGGCAGCTCCCTCTTACCCGACCAGTAATTAACGTCCTTTTCCCACGAGGATGGCAGTGCTAGGAAAACAGTGACCTCCCTCTGTCTTGTCCTGTGCTGAATCCCAAGTGCCAAGAATAGTTCCTGGCCCCTGGTAGCTGGTCACTAATACAGGGGTCCCCAACCCCCAGGCTGTGGACCAGTACCGGTCCTGTTAGGAACCGGGCCACGCAGCAGGAGGTGAGCAGCGGGCGAGTGAGCGGAGCTTCACCTGCCGCTCCCCATCGCTCCCCATCACTTGCGTTGCCTCCTGAACCATCCTGGCCCCCCACCCCGTCCGAGGAAAAATTGTCTTCCACGAAACCAGTCCCTGGTGCCGAAAAGGTTGGGGACGGCTGCATTAAAGAGAGACTGAACTCCTTCTTTTCTTCCTTGATCTGTTCTAGGTGGCAAGAGCCATGCAATTCTCCAGCTCAGCCAGGGCAGCGGATGAGAACTTTGACTATTTGTTCAAGATTATCCTCATCGGGGATTCCAACGTGGGGAAGACGTGTGTGGTGCAGCATTTCACATCCGGGGTCTACACCGAGGCGCAGCAGAACACCATTGGGGTGGACTTCACTGTGCGTGCCCTGGAGATCAACGGCAAGAAAGTGAAGGTCAGAGGGGGACAGCGGTGGGGCTGCCTCTTTCAGGCATGGCTCCTAACCCCGAAACACAGGCCTGAGGAGTGAAAGATTTAAATATAAAATATGAAATCATTAAAATACCAGGGGAAAAAAAACCCCATGGGAGTATTTATTTTTATCATTGAGGAATAGAGAAATCAGGCTTTAAAGTAAGACAAGAACCCAGAAGCCATAAGGGAAAATATTGCTCCATCTAACTATTTAAAGGTCAAATTAATACTCTTCTATATGATCATATAAAGGTCAAATTTCTACATACTCAAAAATACCATAAACAAAGTCAAAGATGAGTGACAAACTGGAAAGAAACATTTGCAAATATGGAACTGACAGAGAGCTAATTTCTCTGATGTGAAAAGAGCTCTGATAAATATCAAAGAAGAGACCAACAACCAAATACAAAAAGTAGGCACTTCACAGATTAGACAAAACAGCTACTTCACAGATGTTATATGAACTGGCCCATACGTTTATGTGAAAAAGTAAAGGTGCCCATTGTTACTCATAATTAAAGAAATGAAATGAAAATAAGTGAGATAATATCATTTACCCATTTGATCAAAAAAGATCAAAAAGTGTTGGTGAAAATGTAATAAATGGATTTTGCGTGGGATCCTTATTAAACAAACACAATAGTAAAAAGACATTTTGGACGGACTCCCCTGGCAAGCCAGTGGTTAAGACTCCACGCTACCAATGCAGGGGGTGCAGGGTTTTTTTGTTTTGTTTTGTTTTTTAATTAATTAATTTATTTATTTAAGCATCTTTATTGGAGTATAATTGCTTTACAATGGTGTGTTAGTTTCTGCTTTATGGGTGGCGGGGGTGGGGTGGGGGGTGCAGGTTTGATCCCTGGTCCAGGAACTAAGATCTCACGTGCCGCACTGTGCAGCTAAAAATTTTTTTAAAATTAAATCAAACAAAAGTGCAATTTCTAAAAAAAGAGACATTTGGAGCCAATCAGGAAATTTTAATATGATCTGAGTATTAGACGATACTAAGGAGTTATTGAAGAGTTTATTAGCAGTGATAATGGTGTTATGGTTATATAAGAAAATGTCCATTTTTATTAGGAATGTATATCGATGGGAGTAGGCATGAAATGACATGAAGTCTGGGATTCTCCTTAAAATAATACGTCAAAGAAATCAACAGAAATGGCTCCATGAAGCAAGAGTGGCAAAATCTTGATAATTATATGGATATACGAGGGTTCACTGTTTTATTCTCTCTAGTTTTGTGTATGTTTGCAAACTTTCTTTAAAAAATAAATTTTATAAATAATGTGAGTATGAAAAAACAGGTACCTTCAGACATTGTTGGACGGGGTATAAATTGATGCCACTGCCTGGGACGGTAATTGGGAAGGTAGTATTACGATAACACTTCTAAACATGAACAGCCGAATGGTCCTTTAAAATCAAAACAGTTCAGCCCATGCTATCACCTTTTCCAGCACTAACATCAATGGACAGACTCAAAAGATAAAGCCCAACATCTGGACGAAGGGATGAGTGTGGTAGGAAGGCAAAAGAACACCAGACCTTAGGACATTGGGTCCGCCTCTCCCACTGAAGGGCACCTTAGGTGACGGCCCCCAACCTGAAAACACATCCAGATTACCCTGGGGAGCAACTGAAAAAGGACAGATTCCTGGGCCCCACCCCAGACCTCCTGAATTTGGATCTCTAGAAGTGAGACCCAGGGAACGACTTAGGTGAGCAAGTTCCCATCAGGGGTGGGAACTCCTGACGTGGACCCCCTTTCCTGCCCTTCTCCAGATGCAGGTGTGGGACACTGCAGGCCAGGAGCGCTTCCGGACCATCACCCAAAGCTACTACCGCAGCGCCCATGCTGCCGTCATTGCCTACGACCTCACCCGGCGGTCCACGTTTGAGTCTGTTCCTCACTGGATTCACGAGATAGAGAAATACGGGGCGGCAAACTTGGTCCTCATGCTGATTGGTAGGTCGATTTCAAAGTGTTTCGCTTTCCTTGATTGTCCGCCGCCCGCCATGCTCAGCTTTTTCTGTTTCCAATGGCAGTGGAACGGGAAGCCATAAAAGTGCACGTGGCGGATGGGACCTCAGGAAACATCTGGGCCAGAAATTCCCATCAGGTTCACTTGAGCATGAGAGTGGGATGGCTTGAACTTGTTAAGAATACAGATTCCAGGGCCCCACCCTAGAGTTTCTCACTGCAAAAACCTGAGATGGGGCCAGACATCTAGACGAAGGTACACCCTGGCTGATTCGACACACGTCTGTACAGACTACACAGGAAGTATTCTGTAGTCTGAGCTTCACAGCGTCTGATGGCTCTTAATCCCTGGAGGAGCCACTCAGATGACTATGCCTGACAACACTCTTGAATGGCTTCTCACACCTGCTAAGACGCTAAGCAAATCTTAACAACAAGCCAACATCAAACTTAACCGCAACTTCAACTATACAAAGTGAACTCACAGCTTGAAATACCTGCCGTCACGCTGTGCATTCAGAAACGGGTAACGTGCTGTCACTTCCCTATAGTATTAGCTACGCAAGCAGTGCCCCTCCTAAGGACACTAATGTTTACCAAGTGGCTGCTTAATTTTGGCAAGTTGGTTTAGGTTCTTGCTACTCAAAGTGCGGTCCACGGACCAGCAGCATCAGCATCACTGGGGTTTTTGGTTTTAGGTTTCTTTTTCTTGTTTTTGTATTAAGACTTATTTTTTTCAGAGCAGTTTTTAAGGTTCTCAGCAAAATTGGGAAGGTACGGAGATTTCCCATATGCCCCCTGTACTCACACACGCAGAGCCTCTCCCATATCAACATCTCCTACCAATGTGGTACATTTGTTACAAAGGATGAACCTACATTGACGCATCATAGTCATCTGAACTTCATAGTTAACATTATGGCTCATTCTTTTTTTTTTTTTTTTTTCTTTTTGCGGTACGCGGGTCTCTCACTGTTGTGCCCTCTCCCGTTGCGGAGCACAGGCTCCGGATGCGCAGGCCCAGCGGCCATGGCTCACGGGCCCAGCCACTCCGCGGCATGTGGGATCCTCCCAGACCGGGGCACGAACCCGTATCCCCTGCATCGGCAGGCGGACTCTTAACCACTGCGCCACCAGGGAGGCCCTATGGCTCATTCTTGGTGGTGTACTTTCTATGGGTTTGGACAAATGTCTAATGACAAGTATCCACCATGATGATATCATAGAGAGTATTTTCACTGCCCTAAAAATCCACAGCATCAGCATCACTTTGGGGTTTGTTACAAGTGCCCCATCTCAGGCCCCATTCCAGACCTACTGAATCTGAATCTTCATTTTAACAGGATCCTAGAGATTCATATGCAAATTAAAGTTTGCCGAGCACAGGTCTAGACAGCTGCTGTGGGACTGAGCGCTAAACATAGCATGTTTAGTGGATTATTTATCCATGGACAGGCATATCCTAGCTGTGTGGTAAGTTACCTTCTGAGCCTTAGTTTCCTCATCTATAATATGCAATCAGTATTCACTAGGGTTGTTGTAAAGATGTGATGAGATAATGTGTATACGTCGCTTGACCGTGCCTGGCACATAGTAGGTGCTTCATAACAGGTGTGTGATTTGTTTCTAGAAGGTTCGTTTGTTTGAGGGAACTAACTCCTCTGTGTTCCTTAAACAATGGGGTGGGGTGCTTATGGTGAGGGTACAAGTCCCTGGGACCTAGAAAAACCCAGCCCAGCAGTCAAGCCCAGCCAGAGTGGGAGACACAGTGGAGCCAGGCCACCCATCGCAAGCAGGAAGCTGGGGACCCTCCTCTCAGGGCTGGGCTCTGTGTACCAGCCTCCTCCACCATTGTGTATCTATGTCTTCTCTCAGAGCTGCTTCTTACATTCAGGATACTGTGGGCCTGCAGCACTCTCTCCCCATGAACCCCCCCTCCTGGGTTCCTCAAAGCATCATCCCCAGCCTGCTCCTGCCACAAAAGCCCTCATTCTCTCATACCCTCTAGCTCACGTTCCTCAGAAAGGAAATCCCATTGCCCCATTCCTTTTTTTTTAATACTTAATTTTTAAAAAATATTTATTTATTTATGTATTTGGCTGCGCCGGGTCTTAGTTGCAGCACACAGCATCTTTTAGTTGCGGCACACACACAGGATCTAGTTCCTGAACCAGGTATCCAACCCAGGCCCCCTGCGTTGGGAGCGCGGAGTCTTAACCACTGGACCATCAGAGAAGTCCCGCCCCATTCCTCTTTCTCATGGCACAGCCTGGCCCAGACTCCGGGCTCAGGGATACCTACTTCCACAGCATCCCTTCCCACACCAACCGAGAAGCAGGGCTTTGCCCCCAGCTTAAACCTCACTAGCTATACAAATGCATGTAGTTCTCTTGAAGGTACTACCTGAATGCTTCCTGTGGCTGCCGTAACTAATTACCATAAATAGAGCGGCTTGAAACAACAGAAATTTGATCTCTCTCAGTTGCGGATGCCAGAAATCTGAACTCAGTCTCACTGGGCCGGAATCTAGGTGTCAGCAGGGCTACGGTCCCTCTGGAGGCTCTTGGGAGGAGACTGCTCCTCGCCTCGTGAGCTTCTGAGGGCTGCCAGCATTCCTCGGCTTGTGGCCGCATCACTCCAGTGTCTGCCGTCTTCACATGCTCAGTGTTTGTACTCAAGTCTCCCTCTACCCTTATAAGGATGCTGTACGTGATTATGTTTAGGGCCCACCTAGCTAATCCAAGATGTCGTCCTCTCCCCATGCCCCACTCCCATCTCAAGGTCCTTAACTTAATCACATCTGCAAATACCATTTTTCCAAATAAGGTAATGGTTACAGTTTCCAAGGATTAGAACCTGGTATCTTTGGGACCATTTTTCAGCCTACCACAGCACCAGAAGGGGTAATGTCCACTGAAAAAATTCTTGGATTTAACCTTAGTTGGGGATAATTATGATCTAAGTCTAGCTTTGTTAATGCGCAGGTTAGTGACTGTCACTATGAGAAAGTATTTTTTTCCTCAATCCTTTTTACAGGGACATGTTTAAAGAGACGTACATTAACACGGATTTATCACAAATCCGTGTAAACACCCTCCTCCTCAGGTCAAAAAAGAATATGGCCAGGGCTTCCCTTCAGTCTCCCCTTCACGCCCCTCCCAATTACTCCCTCTCGGGCTTCCCTGGTGGCGCAGTGGTTGAGAGTCCGCCTGCCGATGCAGGGGACACGGGTTCGTGCCCCAGTCCGGGAAGATCCCACATGCTGCGGAGCAGCTGGGCCCGTGAGCCACGGCCGCTGAGCCTGCGTGTCCGGAGCCTGTGCTCCGCAATGGGAGAGGCCACAACAGTGAGAGGCCTGCATACCGCAAAAAAAAAAAAAGAATGAAATAATGCCATTTGCAGCAACATGGATGGACCTAGAGATTGTATTGAATAAAGTAAGTCAGACAAAGACAAATATCATATGATGTCACTTATACATGGAACCTAAAAAAATGATACAAATGAACTTATTTACAAAACAGAGCCAGACTCACAGACGTAGAAAACAAACTTATGGTTACCAAAGGAGAAAGGTGGGGGAGGGATAAATTAAGAGTTTAGGATTAACAGATACACACTACTAAATATAAAATAGACAACCAACAAGGACCTACTGTACAGCACAGGGAACTATATTCAATATCTTGTAATAAACTATAATGGAAAAAATCTGAAATTTTATATATATATATGAATCACTTTGCTGTATACCAGAAACTAACACAACATTATAAATCAACTGTACTTCAATTAAAAAAAAAAAAGATAGTGGCTCTGTTTCCATTCATTGTTGGGTTCATTTTCAGTAAATCTGCCATCAATAACTATTTGTGAACAAATGCATGTGCGCATATTGCTAAACTAAAATGTTCTTTTTCAAGTTCACCTTTTAAAAAACCAGATTAAGTTACTCACCGGAATATTTGCTTCTCTCTCACTCCCAGGGAACAAATGTGACATGTGGGAAAAACGGCACGTTCTGTTTGAGGATGCCTGCACACTGGCTGAGAAATACGGCCTCCTGGCTGTCTTGGAGACATCTGCCAAGGAGTCCAAGAACATCGACGAGGTCTTCGTGCTGATGGCCAGGGAGCTGACGGCCCGCCACAGCCTGCCCTTGTATGGGGAGGGCACCCTGGGCAGCCTCCCCCTGGATTCCAGTCCTGTCCTCACGGCCCCGGGGCCGAGGGAGAAGAGTCAGTGCACTTGTTGAGTATGTTCCCCGGGCCGGGGGCACGCAGCATAGGCCAGCTCCGAAACCAAGGGCAGCGGATGGCCTCGTGTCTGCGGAGTAGACCTCGGACCCCAGTGCGGACGTGCGGCTGGTCCTACCCCTTCCTGCCGGGTGGGGGGCACCCTTTCACCTCAGTTCACACCAGAGGGGGAAACCCTGGCTCTGAGGATAGAGGACACCACTGTTTTTCTTGACTTTTCCTAGGACTCAAGGCCCAGCGGTAGGAGGACAAGACTTGCTCCTTTTCATCTTTCCCTTTTCTGTCTCCCCAACCCTTCGGCTGTTTTCTACTGAACTCTGCTTCCCACCTGAAGAAGAGGGTAGTGAAGGAAAGAAGGAAAGAGACATAGAAGAAGGACACAAGAGAGGGGAGAAGATGTTGGGGACATTGCAGAGTGGTTGAAAGCAGTGCGGGCGTGGAAAGATGGGGGAAAAGCCTGCAGTGACAAACCAGATGCTGTTAACTTTTGCTTCCTGACATTCACACCTCGGGCCTTACTTTGGGGGGCAAAGCTTTTTGACCTAAAGACCATAAATACGGTCTTGCCAAATGGTCAGGAGCCATGTGATGGAGAGAGAATTAGATTTCACTTTATCCGAGTTGGGCTGATTGGACCACCCTCCTAGGATGAAGGAGATACCTACAATTTCTTTCCAAAAAGAAACTGTCTTTTTGAAGACAATTTCTTCAAAAAGAAATTGTAGGCATCTCCCCAATCATCTGCTGGATCAAAAGTCATTTCTGAATTGAAATTAAATTGGCTCATAGACAAATATCAAACCAGTACTGACCTTGCTGTATGGCCGGGATGTGCTGTGGACCCTCTGGAAGCTGTGAGTCATAACCCTTGTGTCTGCAAAGCTCCCTGATGGTTGCTGCTGAGGGTGTCTTACAATCCTAATAAGAACTGCAAGTGCTGGTCCAGCCACAACATCAGCTCTGAAAGAGGAAATGTCTGTCCGGGGCGCACCCAGGGTGCAGGTGAGTCCCCCCACCAGGCATTTCTAGCTGTAGCACCGTTATCTGTAGGCTGAGACCAGCACAAAACCAATAGCCACTAGCCACGTGTGACTGAGTACTTGAAATTGGCTAATTTGAATTTGATGAGCTCTGAATGTAAAATACATACCAGAATTTGAAGACTTATTATAAAAAAAAATGTAAAGTATCTTCCTAATAATTTTTATATTGATTATATGTTAAAATGGTATTTTAGATTAATATCATTCTAGGTTAATAAAATATATATTAACATTTCAGCTGTTTCTTTTTACTTTTTTTAATGTGGCAACTAGAAAATCTTAAATTATGTGTGTGGCTCATACCATATGCCCATTGGACAGTACAATAGAGCAATGCTTCTGTAGTGGAATTCCCCAACCACACCTATGACAGGGGCCAGGGGATGCTTGTCTAGGATTCCTGACACCCATGGCTGACTGACTGAATCTTTCCAGAAACCCACACTTCACCAAGCTTGCCAGGTGATTCTCCCCACACTAAACCTTGAGAACTACTACCACACAGAGGTTAGGTGAGGATGGGAGTGTGACCACAGAGAATAAATTACATTTAATTCACAGCAGTGTATATTTGTTTTTGAAGCGAACAACTTACCTTTTGGAAACATGAGGGAAATCTATTACAAGCCAGAAATAATAAATGCATCAAAGCAGATTAACCTTTTTTCACATACCTATTCTTGTTCTAAAGAAAGGGTTATGTGAAGCAGGAGTTCACAAGGCAGATCAGGAATACACCTGTACCAAGCCACTGGGCAATTTTCAGAGGAGGCAGTGAGCAGACACTCATTAAGAAGAGGAAGGAAGGGACTTCCCTGGTGGCGCAGTGGATAAGACTCTGCGCTCCCAGTGCAGCGGGCCTTGGTTCGATCCCTGGTCAGGGAACTAGATCCCACGTGCATACTGCAACTAAGAGTTCACATGCCACAACTAAGGAGCCTGGGAGCCACAACTAAGGAGCCCGCCTGCCACAACTAAGACCTCGGGCAACCAAATAAATAAATAAATATTTTTTAAAAAAGAGGGGACTTCCCTGGTGGCACAGTGGTTAAGAATCCGCCTGCCAATGCAGGGGACACGGGTTCGATTCCCTGGTCCGGGAAGATCCCACATGCCACGGAGCAACTAAGCCCGTGTGCCACAACTACTGAGCCTGCGCTCTAGAGCCCATGAGCCACAACTACTGAAGCCCACGTGCCACAACTACTGAAGCCCGCACACCTAGAGCCCATGCTCTGCAACAAGAGAAGCCACCGCAATGAGAAGCCCACGCACCACAACGAAGAGTAGGCCCCGCTCGCCCCAACTAAAGAAAAGCACGCGCGCAGCAACGAAGACCCACTGCAGCCAAAAATATAATAAACAAACAAATAAATACATTTAAAAAAAAAAAAGAAGAAGAAGAAGGGGAAAGCAAACTGAGTGGATCAGGGGAAAGTGCACAGACAAGAGGCTGAGCAGGATATGAGATTAACGGTTCACACCAATGCTCCTTCATTTATCTGCACATCAGCCTCAACCAATACTCTAAAACCTCATCAGCTTCTAGGATGATGACCTCTGCGGGTTATCTGGAATTAAAATATTCCTACCAACAGGTTACACACATGAGAACAAGGTCACCTGAGCACCAGCACCTGTAATGAACCAGCGTGGGCTCCTGTTGAAATGATGGTGCTGGGACAGAAGCGCTGGACAGGGCAAGCGGAGTGGAGCAGCCTCCCTGGGGGAGGGCGCACAGACGCCTGCTCTGAAAAGAGGCGCAGGCTTTTCCGAAGCTCAGAGCAGGCTTGTACCACACCGTAAAGCTCACTCAGGCAGGCGCTGCTTTAGAGCCATGGTCCAGGAAGACTCTGTGTTAACTGAAGCTGGCACTTTTCTCACATCCTCGAAACTGTATAGTTGTTAACAAGGGAATCATATGAAATTAAGTTCCAAAAGGGACATTTTGGAAGAAAAAAAGATTATAGATGTATAAAATAGATAACTACTGAGAACCTACTGTACAGCACAGGGAACTCTACTCAGTGCTCTGTGGTGACCTAAATGGGAAGGAAATCCAAAAAAGGGGATGTAGGTCTACGTATAGCTGATTCATTTTGCTATGCAGCAGAAACTAACACAACATTGTAAAGTAACTATACTCCAATAAAAATTAATTTTAAAAGATTATGGGGCTTCCCTGGTGGCGCAGTGGTTGAGAGTCCGCCTGCCGATGCAGGGGACACGGGTTCGTGCCCCGGTCCGGGAAGATCCCACATGCCGCAGAGCGGCTGGGCCCGTGAGCCATGGCCGCTGAGCCTGCGCGTCCGGAGCCTGTGCTCCGCAACGGGAGAGGCCACAACAGTGAGAGGCCCGCGTACCGCAAAAAAAAAAAAAAAAAAAAAAAAAAAAAAAAAATTATGAATGTCTCTATTTAGTCTGCCAGTGTCAAGTACATCTCATGTATGAGAAAATCTTTCAGTTAATATTTCATTGTTCATAGATTATTCCTGAATCTCTTCCCCACACTCATTACTGAAAAGGTCTATTAGTAGTAACAGTAATAGTACTACTACAGTAATAATAATGGCAAACACACATGGCAATTACTATGTGCCTGGCACTGTACCAGGCTTTTTTTTTTTTTTCCGGCCACGTGGTTTGTGGGATCTTAGTTCCCAGACCAGGGAAGGAACCCAGGCCCCCTGCAGTGGAAGTGTGGAGTCCTAACCACTGGACCACCAGGGAATCCCCCAAACATTTTATTTATACTAACTCAGTGCATCCTGTCAACTATTTTTGAAGTAGGTACTATTTGTAACTCCTATTTTAAAAATGAGGCTATGAGACATGGAGAGATTAAGGTCACACAGCTAGTAAGTGGCAGAGCCAGGATGCAAACCTAAATCACCTGGCTCCAGAGCCCACTCTTAACAATTACGCTACACTCTCTCTAAGATAATGACCAGTATTGGATTTGGGCTCCATCATGTTAACTCCTCATCAACCTCTACACACACAAAAATACACTCACCGGGGCTTCCCTGGTGGCGCAAGGGGCTTCCCTGGTGGCGCAGTGGTTGAGAGTCCGCCTGCCCATGCAGGGGACACAGGTTCGTGCCCCGGTCTAGGAGGTTCCCACATGCCACGGAGCGGCTGGGCCCGTGAGCCATGGCCGCTGAGCCTGCGCGTCTGGAGCCTGTGCTCCGCAATGGGAGAGGCCACAGCAGTGAGAGGCCCGCGTACCGCAAAAAAAAAAAAAAAAAAATACACTCACCGCAAGATAAACTCACATACATACATTTCAATATCCTTCAAAGTAAAGTTGTGCAGCTCTCTCTATAAAAGAAGCTGAAGGGGGACTTCCCTGGTGGCGCAATGGTTAAGAATCCGCCTGCCAATGCAGGGGACACAGGTTCATGCCCTGGTCTGGGAAAATCCCACATACTGCGGAGCAACTAAGCCCGTGCACCAGAACTACTGAGCCCGCGTTGCCACAACTACTGAAGCCCGCGTGCCTAGAGCACAAGAGAAGCCACCGCAATGACAAGTCCGCGCACTGCAACAGAGTAGATCCTGCTTGCCACAGCTGCAGAAAGCTTGCACACAGCAAGGAAGACCCAACGCAGCCAAAATGAACAAATAAATAAATTTATTAAAAAAAAAAAGCTGAAGGGGCGAGAAGGCAGTGGGGAAGGGGCAGGGTAGAGAAAGCGTAGCAGGTTGGGTGGATTGCGCGAGTCCTATTTAACTGTGGGCGAATTACGGAGGAGCTGTGCCTGAAATACACCTGGTCCAGGCTGAATGCTCTGCCTTTTGAACAGGGATGATGTGGAAACTCCATTTCCATCATATGTAAGGTGACGTGGCTGATGCAGGGCAAACCAGGCTGGCTTCCACCAGCCATTACGACCCAAGGCTTCGATTGAAAGGATGGGGAAGGACTCGGCCAGCAGTACCCACTGCAGCTCCCCGCAGGTAGCTTGTAAACCTTCAGATGATTGAGAAGAGGTTCTGCGGATTCATATCACCAAAGGCAATAACAGTGCCTGCTTAATTTTTTTTTATTTTCAATAATATCAGTATAATCTGTTCAAGAGCCTGTGATCAATTATTGAATGAACATGTGTAGATTTTACAATTCACAAATGATTCACTAGTTGGTTTACCACCAGCAGAAGGGGAGCTGCTAAAGTGTTTCTGACATCCTACAGTTTCCTTTGTGTTTATTCTTAACCATATATTGTTTAATTTGTACCTCAAAATAATTGCCAAAGACTGGAAGTACCAGGAACGCCGAAGTTAAAGTACAAGTTAATAAATAGTACAGAATAGGTGGTAATTCTGCAAAATCAACCAAAGTTTGCTCTTCACCTGAATAGAAGTTTCCTTTACCTATCATTTAGACTTGCATTTACTTATTCTTACATAGTGTATCAAGATGTCTCTAGAACTTGAAAAACCAACATTTAAAAGAGATCGTGGGGGTTTCCTGGGGCTTCCCTGGTGGCGCAGTGGTTGAGAGTCCGCCTGCCGATGCAGGGGACGCGGGTTCGTGCCCCGGTCCGGGAAGATCCCACATGCCGTGGAGCGGCTGGGCCCGTGAGCCAAGGCTGCTGAGCCTGCGCATCCGGAGCCTGTGCTCCACAACGGGAGAGGCCACAACAGTGAGAGGCCCGCATACCGCTTAAAAAAAAAAAAAAAAAAAAAAAGCCCGCGTACCGCTAAAATAAATAAATAAATACAAATAAAATAAAAGAGATCGTAGGGACTTCCCTGGTGGCACAGTGGTTAAGAATCCACCTGACAATGCAGGGCACATGGGTTTGAGCCCTGGTCCGGGAAGATCCCATATGCTGCACAGCAACTAAGCCCATGAGCTACAACTACTGAGCCTGCGCTCTAGAGCCGATGAGCCACAACTACTGAGCCCACGTGACACAACTACTGAAGCCCACGTGCCTAGAGCCCGTGCTCCACAACAAGAGAAGCCACCGCAATGAGAAGCCTGCACACCACAATCAAGAGTAGACCCTGCTCACCACAACTAGAGAAAGCCCGTGCACTGCAACAAAGACCTAATGCAGCGATCATAGAGTGATAATTATATTCAATCAGTTTTTCATTTTGGGGCAATAAAAATTATCCACAGATGATGTGTTAATTTTTAGAAAGTCACTTACGAATAGCAGCCTGAAACCTCATCTAATTTAGAAATGAAATTTCAATTACAAAAATAAAATTTATGACATTTGTAGAAATACCAAACCAGTTATTTTTTCAAAATTACAGGATATAGGCATTCCCCATATAAGAGCTTGTGTGTGTAGCAGTTGCCTGTCAGCATTTTATTGTCTATGTATTTCCAAATCAAACCATGGGTTATTTTAAAATTCAGCAATATTTTAACATAAATAAAAATAACTTAGTGAGCATCATTTTAGTGGGAAAAAATCAGTATATCCGAACATAAATAAAGAATTTCACTCTTGGTGATAGGTGCACAGTATTATGAATGTAATTAATGCCACTGAATTGTACACTTAAAAATGATTGGGCTTCCCTGGTGGCGCAGTGGTTGAGAGTCCGCCTGCTGATGCAGGGGACACAGGTTTGTTCTCCAGTCCGGGAAGATCCCACATGCAACGGAGCGGCTGGGTCCGTGAGCCATGGCCGCTGAGCCTGCGCGTCTGGAGCCTGTGCTCCGCAACAGGAGAAGCCACAACAGTGAGAGGCCCGTGTACCGCAAAAAAAAAAAAAAAAAAAAAAGGTTGGAATGGCAAATTTTACGTTATATATATTTTACCACAATTTTAAAAAATTAATAATGTATTATAGCAAAACCCACTGAACTGTGTACTTAAATGTGTGAATTGTATGGTATGTGAATTGTATCTCACTAAAGCTGTTAAAAAGTGTTTTAAAATGAGCTCAAAGGGCCTACGGAGAAAATAATTGCATTTAAAATAAATTTTATAATACAATCTTTAATAACTTATCAGCCATAAGTATTGCTTTTTAACTTTAACCATTGTATACCATACAAAAACACTGAAACACTTTTTTTAAAATCCCTAAGGGAATTACTAAGATTATATATGACTCAGAAACAACTGAGAAAGGTAGTTATCACTTGGAAAAAAAAAGGTGAGGAACACTGGCTTTAGAAAAGCTGATTTTTTTTCCAATGTAGCTTTAAAAAAAATATTTATGTATGTATGTATTTATTTGGTTGTGCCGGGTCTTAGTTGTGGCAGGCAGGCTCCTTAGTTGCAGCATGCGAACTCTTAGTTGCGGCATGCATGTGGGATCTAGTTCCCTGACCAGGGATCGAACCCAGGCCCCCTGCACTGGAAGTGCAGAATCTTCACCACTGTGCCACCAGGGAAGTCCCCCAGTGTAGCAATTTTAATAATTTTTTCTTCTGCTGCACACTGAAGAAAAAATTAAATTACAGAAAAGCTTAAGACTACTAAAATCAACTGGGATTCCATGCAGAGCGACTCTCTCAACATGATCTTGTACATGTTGTCTTTTCTCTATACATTGACTTTCCATAACATTTCAACATGTAGCTATTACCCAGGTAGCCCCTCGAGGGGTTTAAGTCCTGCCCTGGCCATTTACAACATGAACCTGGCAAGTCACTTCCACTTTGCGGGGGGCTTTAGTATTCTTAACTGGAAAAAGAGAAGCCTGGACTAGAGAATGCGTCTGATCCTGGCTGTGCATGGGGTGGGCCACAGCACCTGCTAAACATACCAGTTCCCAGGTCCCAGCCCTGGAGCTCTGTTTCAGTAGGTCTGTCTGGACAAGGATCCATAATTTGTACTTGTTAGAAATCTCTTCAAAGCATAAGGAGATTCTCACACGCCAATCTACAGACTGACACTTGGGCATCATAGTCCAGAACTGATCTGTTGTTCCTACCAGCTCTCCAAGATTCAGCACCCAAAGCCTTAGTGGCCGGTGACCACAGAGATCTGAAGCAGAAGTGGAAATGTCAAAGGAATTCCTAAATGCCTTAAGGAATGCCCATAATTAGGGGAAGAAGGGAGGAGCCACTAGGTCAGAAGACATCAGAACTAAGATGGTTCTTACCGATGCAGCTAAGGAGGGGTCTGCATGCCATCCCTGGTCCCAGGCCAAGGAAGTATAGACACCAGAGCATTTAGAAATGCTTGTATCAATTTGGCATTGCCACAACATCCAATCCTATGTCTGTCGAAACCAATAATAACTTTGGGATTGTACTTTGAAGAATGTTTTCCATGCCCTTTTTCTTTTCTTTTTTAAAATATTTATTTATTTATTTTGACTGTGCTGGGTCTTAGTTGCAGCATGCAGGATCTTCATTGAGGCATGCGGGATTTTTTTTTTTTTTAGTTGCAGCATGTGGGCTTCTTATTTGCGGCATGCAGACTCTTAGTTGCAGCATGCATGTGGGATCTACTTCCCTGACCAGGGACCAAAGCCAGGCTCCCTGCATTGGGAGTGCAGAGTCTTACCCACTGGACCACCAGGGAAGTCCCTTCCATCCCATTTTTCTAACAATTTATTTTTATTGCCTTTCACAGAAGTTCTGCATTTCACAGAAGGCCCATGATGAACTGGAATTTTTTTTTTTTCCTAAGACAACTAGTCTTTTTACCGTGAATGTTTGAGAAACACTGGTGTAAAATAACATTAAAGACTGGGGGGAATAGTGATCAATTCCACCTATTGCTGGGAAAAGTCAAGAACATGGAGTAAAGGTCCCTGCAGTTCCTGAATCTGGCAGGACGTCACCAGTTGCCCTTGGCAATGCACTTTTGGTAGAATGATGAGGCGAGTCCACTGAGTCCACTGCCTGCGGCACAGTCTACTTGAGTCTAGCCTCTAGTCACAAGGTGCTAAGTTTGAAGCCTGCTCCACAGCTTATCAACTGTGAAACCACAGGCAAATGATTTAACGTATGTTTCAGTTTCCACCATTGTAAAACAGATGCCATTCACCTCAGATTGCGGTAAGGAGTAAATGTGAAATGAATGAAGTGCTAAGCACAGGGCCTGGCCCACTATGCATTCAATAAAGGGCAGTTACCTTAAAGTCATTAGTAGAGATCCCTTGTTCAAGAGCTCTCACAATAAGGGACTTCCCTGGCCGTCCAGTGGTTAGGACTCTGGGCTCTCACTGCCGAGGGCCTGGGTTCAATCCCTGGTCAGGGAAGGTCAGGGAAGTGCTGCATGGAGAGGCCAAAAATAAAGAAAAGAAAAGAAAAAAAAAAAAGAGCTCTCACAATGAGAAAGTAGGAGAGAATTAGTTGATGGCTGGAAACGAGCAAAGGTTTTTTAAATATTGGGAAGACTACTTCTAGGTATTTAGATTCAGGAATTCTTCATGGATTGTGTGAGACAGTACTGCTAATAATAATGAAAACCTGAAAATAATCTTCAACAATAGGGGATTATTACATAAATTCTACACAACTTCTAAAGGTGTGGTAACTACTATATATAAAATAGATAACTAATAAGGACCTACTGTGTATAGCACAGGGAACCCTACTCAGTACTCTGTAATGGCCTACATGGGAAAAGAATCTAAAACAGAGTGGATATATGTGTATGTATTACTCACTCTCTTTGCTCTACACCTGAAACTAACAACATTGTAAATCAACTATACTCCAAAAAAAAAAAAAAGTGTGGTTATCATTGTTTAATTGGGTGAACAATGTTCAACAATAGGGTAAATAAAAGATTAAAGAGGGACTTCCCTGGTGGCCCAGTGGATAAGAATCTGCCTGCCAATGCAGGGGACACGGGTTTGAGCCCTGGTCTGGGAAGATCCCACATGCCGCGGAGCAACTAAGCCTGTGCATCACAACTACTGAGCCTGCACCTTAGAGCTCGCGAGCCGCAGCTACCGAGGCCCACGCGCCTAAAGCCGTTGCTCCACAACAAGAGAAGCCCGCACACCGCAACGAAGAGTAGCCCCCGCTCGCTGCAACTAGAGAAAGCCCGCGCGCAGCAATGTAGATCCAACGCAGCCAAAAATAAAATAAAATCTTAAAAAAAATTAAAGAAAAAGTATGATTCCATTACAAGCAAAAAAGTATAGATGTACACAGAAAGAAAACTACAAGTGATATAACTAGAAGGATATAAACCAAAGTGTTATTTCTGGATGTATTAGTTTTCTATTACTGCATAACAAATTGCTACAAACTTAATGGTTTAAAACAACACGTTTATTATCTCAGTTTCTGTAGGTTTCTGTAGATGTGCAGGCACAGCTTAGGTGGATTCTCTGCTCAGTCTCACCAGGCTGAAAGCAAGGTGTCAGGCAGGGCTGTGGTTTTCATCTGGGTCTCAGGTTCTTCTTCCAAATTCACTGGTTGTTGGCAGAATTCATTTTCTATGGTTGTAGGACCGAGGTCCTTGTTTTCCTGTCAGTTCTTTTTGTTTGTTTCGGCTGCGCTGGGTCTTCGTTGCTGCGCGTGGGCTTTCTCTAGTTGCGGCGAGTGGGGGCTACACTTTGTTCCAGTACGTGGGCTTCGCATTGCGGTGGCTTCTCTTGTTGCAGAGCACAGGCTCAGTAGTTGTGCCGCACGGGCTTAGTTGCTCCCACGGCATGTGGGATCTTCCTGGACCAGGGCTCAAGCCTGTGTCCCCTGCGTTGGCAGGCAGATTCTTAACCACTGCGCCACCAGCGAAGCCCCTTCCTGCCAGCTCTTAAAGGCTGCCTGCAGTTCCTTGCCACGTGGTCCCCATAGGCAATCACGACATGGGTGTTTGCTTTCAGCCAGGCCAGCTGGAGCATCTCTCTCCACCTTCTCTTTGGCAACCAGCCAGTGAAAACTACTTTGAAAGGATTCACCTTATTAGGTCAGACCTACCCAGGATAAGGTCTCTTTTGCATTATAATGGAACATAATCACAGGTGTGATATCTCCCATCATACTCACAAGTTCCATCCACTCAAAGGGGATGGTATGATATCTGAGCAAGGGTCATTCTAGAGTTTTACCTATCACATTGGATTCTTTGGGTTTAAAACTTTATTCTTTATGATTTTGTTACATTTGTATAATAAAAATGTTATTAATAGAAACCTGTGAATAGTTATCATGTAAATGAGCACTGTCCCTTAATTTCAGTGCCCAACTTTGCCTTTCCTTTTATAATTGTGTTGGTACCAAAATCTGTAATGCACCTGTGTCTCAAGCTGCAGTCCACAGACTATGTCTCTAGAAATGACCTTTAGAGTCCCTAAGACTGTAGGTTATGACAGCAGTGTTTTCGGAACTTTGACTATAATCCATATTAAGAAACACAATTTACATTTCTACCTGGTAAAACGTGTCCGTATCACATGAGATGCACTCTGACATAAATACACCATTCATTTGCTTAAAATGTTGCTTGTGGCCCATAAATTGTTCTCCCCATCCATGAATGGGTCACAACCTGCAGTGAATAACACTGCTCTGGAGTGGAGGTTCCATGTCTCTGCTACTCCTTTACTCCTTTATACCAGCAGTATGATTAGCACGCAAGCCACTTAAATGCACTGATCATCTCAGACACTTAGACTAGATTATAAGCTAGAGGGTAAGAGTTGTGTTTTGCCTATCTTTGAAGTCTGCAGGATTTAAACAAAGCATATCCTCTGTAAGAAACTAAATTTCTTACATTTGAATCTCCTGATGCAAGTAAACAGAACTAGAATAACGACCCAAAAAAAATCATTCCCCCAAACCTTGAGGCTTAGGACTCCACAGTGTCAAGAGAGAACAGATGTTCAAGTCACAAAGGCCAGCTGAGGGGATGGTGGTGAGGAAGAGTGTAAATCTGTTACTCAAGTCACCCAGAAAAGTGAGCTATGTCCAGAAAGGAAGCAAATGGCAGCAGATCTGTGTAGAGACCCAGACGTGGGAGTCCAAAGCTGTAAGGCTTCCATGGACACACTGCCTGCTGGACACTGGGCTAGTTAACTCCTGCACCTTGGAGTTATTTGCAAAATGAGACAAAACCTGGCCTTAACTACTTTACAGGCTTGTGAGGATCAGTTAACAAAGCTCGGAAGGTGCTTTATAAAGCATCGTGCAAGTTCTCCTATGATGAGTGTTATGGCTAGGTGGCACGGACTTCAAATTATGGCACAGGTGGCCCAATAATGTGCAAGTGGCTTTAGAAGAGTGATAGCTGAGGTCCCTGTGGGACGGGATTCTGGGGGTGCAGTGACTTCAGGGGAGGGCTAAGTTCTGGTCAGGCTAAGAAGAGGACCAGTTGGGTGTGTCACATTTTACTAAAGTACTGAAACTTAGTAAGATCATCTTGATATATTAGGGCAATCCAATATTATCCCTATAAATGTTACCAACACACTTGCATTGAGATCCTTTAAACTGGGCACATCCTGCAGGGCATCGACTGCCATCGATGGTAGGCTTCAGTACAAGGTATCATATGCTCTGCCTTTGCCGGCTTCACGGCCTCAGCACATGCCTTTGGTCTGAGGGGTGGTGCCCTTTTCCCCCCTTTCAGATATCTCAGCTCAGATGAGCTTTCCCTGGCCAGAGATAAGCAAGGCCTCCCATTAAAAGCTCTCATTTTACACCTTTATAGTAGTTATCCTAATTTATAATTATCAAAAATAATCACACAGTGGGACTTCCCTGGCAATGCAGTGGTTAAGACTCCACACTTCCACTGCAGGGGCCACAGGTTCCATCCCTGGGTGGGGAACTAAGATGCTGCATGCTGCGTGTTGTGGCAAACAACCAAACAAATAAATAACACAAATGCCTCTAACTCCATTAAGAAAAGGACTACAACTATTGTTATTAGGATATTTCACGCTAGGCTACATTGGCAAAAAAAAAATAATAATAACAAAATAGACTCACAAATCTCAGTGAATCTCTTGTTCATGCAAAATCTGATTTGGGGTGGAGGGGTTCTCTTCTCCAGTGACCTGGGGACTCAGGATGCCTCCACCTTGTAACTGCCGATTCAGCGGAGGGGCTTCCACCATCTCCTTGGCAGGAGGGATGGAGGAGGCATGCAGCACGTGGTCCGAGTCAGTCACATGGCACCAATTTAACTGCAAATAAGTTTGGAAATGGAAGGGAGCACATGGACTATTTCGATGAGCACTGTTTCTGCCACATCTGTGCTCACAGCACCTCAGTGCTAGCACAGTGCTGGCAGGGACTCAAATATCTGTAACAAATGGTTACCTTCGTCTTATTAAAAACGTTACCCATTAACACAATTCTAACGCAGAAGGCAAGGGCAGGGGAAGAAAGTGAGTTCACGCACCTGCATGTATATAAGTAAAAATGAAATAAGCCCTTTACAAGAGGGCAAATATATCATCAGCCTTCCTTTAAACAAATCTTTTTTTCTTAGAAATTCATAATTTTGCATTTTAGATTATGATCACTGTTGGCAAAGACAGAGGAGGTACAAACTTTCTGGAAATGAATTTCTAAGTATTTGTTGAGGGGAACAGGTTTTTAATTAAAAGGAAAGTAAAGCACATCACTTGAACCTAAAAACACATACTTGTTTAGGTACTACAAGGCGTACTTCTTCTATGTACTGATAAGGGAGCTGCATTAAGACCTGGTTAGTTCTGGTGAAAGTAAGATCTTAGGTATTTTCTATCATCAGCAATGGATCTCTTCCTGTCATTCAATACAAAATAAGCACTGGCTGCTTAAAATTTTAAAGATTCTCTTCCCACTTAGAGGGAAATCCCTTTCCTGCACAAGCCTATGCTACCCTCAGAAATGTCTTCTAGCGTTTGAGGGCTACTTAAAAACTTATCACCTAGCTAACCAACTTACAGCAATTCAACTGAAGTCCTTCCGACATATTTAAAAACTGTAGTACAAAATCTCATTCTTCTAAAAAAAATTACATATTTTCATTAGTAGTATTTATCATCAAAGATTAGGCAAAAAAGCAAGTTTGTAATAATGCTTTTCCTACTAATCATGTCTGTATACGATGTATCAATTTTAAAAGATCAAGTTTATTTATGTTTGTTCATCAGTACAACTTACTTGATCACCTTACAATTTACTTTCCACTGGATTATCTTGAATAGAGGTGCCTAAAAAGTATTGTAAACATAAATGAATATTTTAAATACTGAAAGTCTTTTACTTAGACTTCTGTATAAAATGACAGCTTATTTCTTTAAACAGATTTCAACACAGGACTGGTTGTTATGCTGTGACAACATAAAGATCCAAACTTTCAGAGCCTTTTCACCCCCCAGCTGGCGTTCCCATGCCCCTCAGAGGTCAGCTGAGTGTTCGCCCACCTCTCCCTGCAGTGTGACCCAGGCCGGTGGAACCGCCACCTCCTCAGAAATTACGCACGGCCATAGGAAAGTGGAGAATGAGGAAAACCATGGACCGACTGGCTCTTAACTTTCATCTGGAAATGATACTTGTCACTTCCGCTCACATTTCATCAGCTCACGAAAGTTAGATGGGCTTTGCCACTGTACCGCGCACCCAGAAAGCCGACTTGGACATTTGAAGAGTGTGAATAACGACGACTACAAATACCTTTATCAACAGCATACCTGCTCCCTCCCCCAAATCTTCGGCAGTATTTGCTTCACTTTTCCTCCAACCTTTAAAAAAAATAATCCGTGAATGTCCACAGGAGTTAGTCACAGATGTAAACATCACTTATTGTTGTACGGTGGCAGGAAAGACGTTGAGATGGTAGTTTTGTGCAAACGGGAAAGAGGTTTCACTCATCACCGGTGGTCTCCCAACTGTGTGCAGTCGGCAAGCACATAGAAAGAGCTCACTTTCAATGTAGGCAGTGACCAGGCAGCAACACACATTAAGGACAGGCTTATACATAAGCTTCCACTGCCTTTTCTGAGACACAAAGAAAGCTGCTCCAAACATCAACCCACCTAAACTCCAGCAGTAAGCTAATATCACCACCTAGGTCATGCCTAGACCATTCTCCCCACCACAGACTCAGACATGCCGCCAACGGCGCAGCTACTGATGAGCCTCTTCCTACTTTCTGGACACCAAAAAAACAGAGGTTTAAGTCTCTGCCCCGGCTCAGATCCCCAACACTTCCACCTCGCCTCAGGCTTTCTAGCATCCCTCTGGGAGTACATGTGGTCCCCCAGCAAGGCCTCAGCAGCAGCACCTGAAGGTGAACTTTGGGCACTTCTGGAAGGGAGCAGCTTCAGCTAAAGATCCACCAGAAGGGAGCTTACAGAAACCTTCAGCTATGACTACAATAAGTTGCAATACACACAATCCTAGATGTGGAGACATTTTCAATAGTATTAATTCTTAATATAGATATTACAACTATTAATTCTTAATTATAGATACTAAATTATTTTACAAATAGGCACTGTAAAAAGGTTACTGAAGGTCTTCCATTGGAGTGGTGGAAGGGTTTTTATTTTAATAATAAAAAATTTATATAGGGAATTCCCTGGTGGTCCAGTGGTTTGGACCCCACACTTTCATTGCTGAGGGCCCAGGTTGGATCCCCTGGTCAGGGAACTAAGATCTCACAAGCGACGCGGCACGGCCAAAAAAAAAAAAAAAAAAAAAATCACGTAATAGAATTAGGAACAAAAACACCGTTATTTGCGGGTCTGAAGCAGGTTCAACCAGCACATGTCAACAGAAACTGTCAGTGCCACTGCCAATAAAGAAGGCTTAAGGGTTAGTCTTAAAAGTCCTAAAAAGAAATATATAATATGATGATCCCAGCTGGTAAGGTTTTCCTCTTTACCTCTTTCTCTCTCAAACATTTCTCAGCAGGCTAGATGTTTTAGGAAAGGTGTCAACTTTTCTCAATGAACCTATATCGACAGAAATTTGACTAACTGATGAACTGATCCAAGAGGCGATGAAAGAAACAAATATGCTTTGACATCTGCACATTTCAAAATGGCTCATTACACAAAACAGAAAGCCAAACTATGGGTTTTTAAAATTGTTTTATTTGGGAAAAGTGCGTCTTACAAAAGGGCAGCTGCAGAATACAGAGACCTCTGCAACGATTACTTGTTTTTGCTTAACGTGAAAGAATGAGTGGTATCCAAGGAATCAAAGCAGTAGATGGACAAACCAGGGGCATCTCCAAGTTATTTTCAGGAAATAGAGCAACAAAACGCAGATTTATAATTTCTGATCAAGGACTTCTTCTAACAATTTAACTTTAGCTTATCTCGTGGATTACCACCTCTCCGTCCCCTTGTAGTGGAAAAGCATGACTTACTACTGCAAACCAATTACTCCACTACAGGAAACGCCTTAGAACATAGTTTCGAATCACACCTGTCTAACTGCAAAGCTCAGGGATGGAATGAGGCAAATACCCACAAAAACGAACAGAAAAACCCGACAACAAAACCCCTCAAATGAGGACAAAGGTTTGTCAAAAAGTGCCTGGACTAGAAAGTCTAGGAGATCGTAAAACATTAAATACAACCATGTAACTGAGACCCAGTTTGTGTTAATACATGAGATAACCAGAGAGTTTGAACTTCTGTGGCTAAGCCCATTTCCCTATTTATATAGACAGAGCTAGCCCTGCTCTATTAACAGCTACCAATATACTGCTTTGTCCTTTCAGATCTATTTGCCACACGAGGCTGAAACCACTAAACTTGAGTTTTTCCACTAAGGCTACAGACACTGCATCTATGCAGGGATGAGAAGCTTGTTACACACTCACACGTACCAAGTCTATCAGCCCTTGGGAGTCAACTTCCAACTCTGCATTTATTTTATTCCACTATATCTTTATATGCGTTCTTTCACAATTTTCCTATCAGGCTAAACACAGTAAAAATCTCAACACAGTCACACCTGGTTCTGGTTACCCAGCAGTAGTACTTGTGTGCAATTAAACAAGAGACCAAAACCACAGAACAAGTGCACAGGGTGGGGATTACAGGGCAGGGAACAGATATAAAAACAAAGATGTGCAGAATTCACCAGAAACCTCAAGCATCCGCCTAAGTCTATAGCAGAAGGCTACATGCCACAGTTCAGATCCTTCACCTATCACCCCAATTCTTGGACCCCAAAGCAGGACCAATGCTGTTACTTTTGAACCTGGGGTCCTCAAAAATGAGTACTGGAAATCCAGAAATGCCACCCTTGAACTGTGTGAATCTGGCTGAAAACAGATGACGCAACAAACCTACACTCTAACTGTCTGACAGTTAAATTCATGTTACCAAAAAAACCTAACTTTTAAGATTTATTTTTGTAACTTTTTTAAACAGAGAAAACAACATACTCCTTGGGGATCGAGAGGACAGGCCCTGGGTAAAAATTATTACGACAGCACCTGGAGTTGAGAGGCCTGCCTAGAAGAGAACCATGGGCACTGCCGCCACAAGCGGGGACGGCTGCCGTCTGAGGCTCAGCAGACCAGTTCACACGCCCCGCAAAGCTGCTATAGATCCAAGTCATAAAAATCTTCCAGCTCATCGTGAAACAAGTCCCACTCGTCTTCAGAGTCCGTCAGGTCGTCGTCCCCACCTGCAGCCAAAAGCATAAGCAACATCTCGCCCAGCTCAAAGGTGACAACCTCTTCTTCGTAGTTGTCAAAGGGGTTGCCGTTCTCTCTTTCCTCAATGAGCTCCCAGAAGTGGTTCCTTCGTTGGGCCTGTAAAAAACAGGGCCGTGATAGGGATGGCACTGCCGAGTAGCATCTTCTATTCTGTTGTTTCTAAGGCAAAACGTCCAGCACACCAGAGGGCATGACGAACCAGACTTCTCATTTAGGGTTTCGACTTTACCAATTCCTCCCCTCTGGTTACTTGAGGCCAACAGCTTAGGCTAGCGCTTTAAGCATCCTAGCTTCTCCTCTCACAGCCCTCCCAGTTTGCCGAAGTTGGTTTCCTCCTTTCATGCTCTAGTCTCGTTCCCAGTGTTAATCTTCTCCTTCCCCGACCCCAATCTGTGTGGGACTCAACTGAGAGTGTGGGATTTCCCCTCCTTTAAAAAAACAGTGAGAGTTACCCGGTATCTGCTTGATGTTCCCACTTTCTGTCTCTGTGGCTCCTCTCTACGGCCATCGGGGTACGCATGCTTGTAAAAACAGTTCCCTCCAAATGGACAGCTCCCACGTCCTTCATCAAAATACCTGCACGCCTTGTTGCTGGAAAGGAAAATATCGCAACCCTTATTCACGGTGGATTTCAGGTCTGTATTTGACTATCATCCAGGGTTTCTTTAAACAGGGAGGGATAGAACTGGTACGTCTGTTTACAGCCCTCCCCAAGGTGTGTTCTTAAACACGTGTGTGCTATTGCATGAAACACCGACTAGAAACAGAAACTGGTCAAGTCTAGCTGTTTAACAGCCCTAGAACCGCAGATCCAGCAGAGAGAAAACCTTCGAGAAAGCCCACACACAAGAACATAGGACAACTGTAACATGGAATCAGGACAAGGCAGACCCCATTCCTGGGGCTTTAGCTCTATCAGCAGTGCAGACTTCATCGTAACGCAGCCCTTTGGCGTGCACCCCAAGGACTGTGTTATAGCAAGATACAGAACAGTTAAGTGTTATCAGCGGTGACAAAATAAACTGTACTGGGAAGTAAAAGAAAGGGTAGGAAGGAGGTAGGAGTATATAATGCAGCACTGTTCTTTTCAAAGTGAACCCAAGCGACGTTGGGATCTTAGGTTGAGAAAAGGCTGCAGTGCTCATACCTCATTGCCTCCTTGTATTTCTGAATGAGTTTCTGCTTCTCTTCTTTCTCCTCCACCCAGTACTCACTTGGAATGACAAAGTTAGATGTGATCCGGCATTCTGGGCAGGACCTGGGAAACAATGAACAGGCTGCAATGCAAATTCCCCTTTATAGGCCCACTGTCCTTCAAGGACACACCCTGGTGTGTCACCTCCAGATTTAAAGACTTAACTGAAAGGCAGATGGGCTTTTCCTGAAAGGGTTCCACAGACTGGTCACACAACTGACCATTTCTTTTGAGGCAAGACAAACTCCTTTATAAATTCAACTCAACAGCTAGCCAGTTCATTAAAAAAAAATAATAACTTAGGTTAAAGAAAACAACAAAAGAAGACATTTCACACAGACTCCTTTTTCTTTCGTTTAAATAAATTTATTTCTTGTAACTTTGCTCTGTTTAGATTATGTAGTTTTTGTTCAGTTATGAGAACAATCTTTAAAGGATGGTGGATTATTGGCTAGCTTAATGGATGGAATAGGAAAGTGGAAAATGTAAAATGTCAGGAAACATACATTCAGAGCTAGATAAGTTTGTCCTCTGAACCTAAACTGGCTAATCCATTAAACACAATCTCCTCAGAAAAAAGCACAAAGATTCTACTAACTGATACATACGGTTTCCTCATTCAAATAAAAGTAGATATACCAACTAATCTAGAAGCTAGCTGAAATACAAAGAAGAAACCCCAATTAGAAGAACCCCCAGTTTCAAGATAAAATGCATGCATTTAAATGCGGTCCATCTGGTTGAAAGTTGGCACAAGATACTAAATTCTTCCCCAAAATAGAAAGCACAAACGAAGGTTGGGGAGGAGTCTCACTTTATGATCTTGCTCTCAAATTGCTTAGCACTCCTCCACTTGCGGATACACTTGAGACAGTAGGTGTGGTTGCAGTTGGAGAGGATCCCGAAGCGGCGCTCGCCGGGGTTGGCTTTTTCGTAGACCACCTCCATGCAGATCCCACACACCATGTCCTTGCTGCGCTGCACGGCAAACGAGAGCTCCATGTCCTTCTCATGGGCCTCGATGCAAGACTAGAAAAAGTGGAGAGAGGCGCAATCAAGTCATGGAGTCACGACAAGACTTCAACTGGACAGCTAAAGACTCCTGTGCAGAGAATAAAACAGTCAGTTGAAAAGATAATGTTCCCAATACGACACTGAAAACAGCTTTGTTCACCAGTGAGTACAGGTGCACTGACATCTGGGGACTTCACGATACTCTAAAGTCAAACGCTGAGGACTCAACTTCAGGAACTAAAAAATTACCTAATTTTCTCTATCCTGCAACTCAACCCCTGCTGTTATTCACACTACAGACAGTTTTTCACACTAAGTTTGTTGATTTTACTGGTTTCTAGATGGAAAACGTAATTAGGATTAAGGCTCTAATTTACAACCCATCAGAAAATAAGGGTGAAGGAAACTAACCTTTATTAGGTGACAATTATGTGCCAGGCATATAATTCACATTCAAAATACAACAGCTTTATTGAGATATAATTTACGTCCCATATAATGCATTCATTCAAAGTGTACAATGAAATGGTTTTTGGTATATGCACAGAGCTATACAACCATCACCACACTCAATACTAGGACGTTTTCATTACCCCAAAGGGAAATCCCAAACCCAGAGCAGTCACTTACGTCCCCCCACTCAACACCCGCAGCCCTAGGCAACGACGAATCTGCGGATGTGCTTATTCAGGACATTTCGTGTAAATACGTGGCCCTCTGTAACTGCCTTTGTTCACTTCGCACATTCTCAAGGTATCTATGGTGGTACAATGTATGATTATTTCATTTTCTTTTTATTGCTCAGTAATATTCCATCATATGGAGAGACTGCAGTTTGTTTTTCCATTTTCAGGTGATGGACATTTTGGTTGTTTCTGCTGTGGGGCTATTATGAATAATGCTATGAACACTCATGTACAAGTTTTTGTGTGGACATCACATACTTGTTATTTTAAATGAGGTATAATTTACATAACATTATATTACACATATTTTAATCTCTAAGAAACATGCTAATTATAGGAAATACAGAAAAGCGATAGAAAAGTCACCCATAGTCCCATATAACCAGTTATTTTAGTATATATTTTTATCTTTTTCCTAAACCTTTTTTTTAACATCTTTATTGGAGTATAATTGCTCTACAGTGGTATGTTAGTTTCTGCTGTGTAACAAAGTGAATCAGCTCTGCGTATACATATATCCCCCCATATCCCCTCTCTCTCGCATCTCCCTCCCACCCTCCCTATACCACCCCTCTAGGTGGTCACAAAGCCCCGAGCTGATCTCCCTGTGCTATGCAGCTGCTTCCCACTAGCTAGCTATTTTACGTTTGGTAGTGTATGTATGTCCATGCCACTCTCTCACTTCGTCCCAGCTTCCCTTTCCCCCTCCCCGTGTCCTCAAGTCGATTCTCTAGTAGGTCTGTGTCTTTATTCCTGTCCTGCCCCTAGGTTCTTCATGACCTTTTTTTTTGTTTTTACATTCCATATACATGTGTTTGCATACGGTATTTGTTTTTCTCTTTCTGACTTACTTCACTCTGTATGACACACTCTGGGTCCATCCATCTCACTACAGATAACTCAATTTCGTTTCTTTTTATGGCTGAGTAATATTCCATTGTATATATGTGCCACGTCTTCTTTATCCATTCGTCTGTTGATGGACACTTAGGCTAAACCTTTTTTTTTTTTTTTTTTTAAAAACAATCCCCTGAAGTAGGCACTGCTCTCGCAAATATATACAGGGGTTTAACCTGCTACATCACACAGCCAATACGCTGAGAAGGCAGAGGTCAAACCACACTCCACTGCTTCACCACCACCCACAGCCAAAGTAAGTTTGTTAAAAGAGATGAGTATGATTAGAAGCAAAATCTGCTCCAATAAATATAAGGTTTTTAATACAGGGTCTTCCCAACAAAAAAAAAATTCATGCAGCAAATGGGCTTAGGAAACCATAGTTTGAAACTTTCATCCATCGCTGATGAGAATGTAAAACAGTGCAGTCACTGTGGAGAAAGCCTGGCAGTTGCTCAAAATATGAAGCATAGAGTTACCATGTGACCCAGCAACTCTATTCCAAGGTAATCAAGACATATGTCTACAAAAATTTACACACGAACGTTCATGGCATTATTCATAATAGCCGAAAGGTGAAACAACCCAAATGGAAAAACAAAATGTTGTACAGCCATACGGAGGATTATTATTCAGCCATGAAAAGGAATGGAGTACTGATACACACTCCAACACAAATGAATCCTGAGAACATGATGCTAATCTTTTAGCCAGTCACAAAAGGCCACATATACAAAATGACCAGAACAGGGAAATCCATAGAGACAGAAAGTAACACAGCTGCTGCCAGGAGCTGGAGGGAGGAAAGAACAGAGAGCAGTGGAGCTAATGAGCCAGAGGCTTCTTTTCTGGGATAATGAAAATGTCCTAAAATTAGAGAGAATAGTGGTTGCACAACTCTGCGAATATATTAAAAACCAATGAAATGTGCATTTTAGAAGAGTAAATTGTATGGAATGTGAATCTCAGAGAAGCTGTTATTTTAAAAGAGAAGAAAAAGGAAAAAAGGCCCAGAAGTCTGAGGTTCTAAAGCACAATTTTCTTGATAAAGCAGTCAAGAAGCCTAGGAAGGAAAACATCCCTAACTTAATGATAATAACCATTCAATTCACCAAACGTTTCTTTGAAATGAACTGACAATGTTGTGAAAAGGAAAATATAGTTCTCACACCTATTAACAGAATATCTTCCTTAAGACTTACTTTTATATGTTGTGATCTTTGGGCAGCATCCATTGGATGGAGGACCTGCAGGCCACACATATCACACGAGTCTCCGTGGAGATACACACAGTTCTCCCCATATCGGCACTCTCCCACTGCAGCATAGGGGCAGAGCTGCTTCTTTGTTTCCACTGCCGTCTGCTCCTTCTCTGATTCTTCCTTGGTCACTGAGCCCTGCAGGGGTGCTTCGGTGGAGGAAGGGGCGGCTGAAAACGGTGAAGAGTGTGGTAAAGGTCCAAACGGACAAGGCAGAGACATAAACTATAAATAAGGGGACTGAGAAACTAACTGAAAAGAACTTCAGTTAAACTCCACAGCAGTCTATTGAACTAATTCCCTTACTCTTGAAAGAAATGAATTTCTTCTGATACTGACATTTCCAAGATTAGCTTTGTTTTAAATTTTTTTTAAAAAAACCTTTTCCCGTATTTCTTGTGCAACTGTATTGATTGATTAAAGGAGAGAGGCTTGGGATTCCCCGGTGGCACTGTGGTTAAGAATCTGCCTGCCAATGCAGGGGACACAGGTTCAAGCCCTGGTCCGGGAA
Source organism: Mesoplodon densirostris (assembly GCF_025265405.1). Classification (NCBI taxonomy): domain Eukaryota; kingdom Metazoa; phylum Chordata; class Mammalia; order Artiodactyla; family Ziphiidae; genus Mesoplodon; species Mesoplodon densirostris. The sequence goes on from NC_082669.1 coordinate 100,476,663, forward strand.
GATCCCACATGCCGCAGAGCAACTAAGTGTGTGTGCCACAACTACTGAGCCTGTGCTCTAGAGAGCCCGTGCTCCGCAACAAGACAAACCGCCGCAATGAAGGGTAGCCCCCGCTCACCCCAACTAGAGAATGCCCGTGCACAGCAACGAAGACCCAATGCAGCCAAAAATGAAAAATTTAAAAAAAGAAAAAAAAGAGAGAGAGAGGCTTCAGTTTTTCAAAACATTCTAAATTCATTACTATTGGGATTCAAAATATGACTAAATATGAAGATTGGAAGCAGGAAGCTTGTGAAAACTCAGCTAATTGATGAACTACTCTCTATCCCTCTAACTTGTTATTATTCTTCAAAATACTCACTACGGCCACAGTAGGGCTGCCCAGGAACAAACTCAATGGCATTCACCCAGTCTTCTGAACCTGCTCCTACAGTTGAAAAGTTTGAATTTCTTGTCTCAGCTTCACCCATATTCATTTCAACAATCGGTCCAACTACTGATGAGAGACTTGAGGAAGCAGCAAGGGGTGACTTTGCAGTTAGATCTGTAGCAGTTGCTTCTTCTTGTTTCAGTGGCTTGCTGTGTTCATATCTTAAAAATAAAATAAAATAAAATTTAAGAAGTCGGCAGTCACTGTCTAACCAGAAGCCTCTAGATGGAATATATTCCCTATCCTGTCCTTGGGTTCTTTTCAAACTACTGTGCCTATGAAACACGTGGAAAACTGTTAAAAGGCAGATACCTAATTTCAAAGTCTGGGTGCAGCTCAGAGTGTTGCGTGTCTAACCAGCCCTCACGCATGCAGTGCTGCTGCTCCAGGGACCAGTGTGAGCAGCAAGGCCATAAACCAGGGGTCAGCAAACTTAAAGAGTCAAATATACACAGACTCGGGGCTCTGCAGGTCATACTGCCCACGTTACAACTATTCAACTCTGCAGCTGTGGTTCAAAAGCAGCCATAGGGGGCTTCCCTGGTGGCACAGTGGTTAAGAATCCGCCTGCCAATGCAGGGGACATGGGTTCAAGCACTGGTCCAGGAAGATCCCACATGCCGTGGAGCAACTAAGCCCGTGAGCCACACCTACTGAAGCCCGCAGGCCTAGAGCCCGTGCTCTGCAACAAGAGAAGCCACCGCAGTGAGAAGCCCGTGCACTGCAACAAAGAGTAGCCCCCCGCTCGCCGCAACTAGAGAAAAGCCCGCGCGCAGCAACGAAGACCCAACGCAGCCAAAAATAAATAAATAAAATAAATTAATTTTTTTTTTAAAGCATCCATAGGCATTATCTAAATGACGATGCGTGCTGTGTTCCAGTAAAATTTACAAAAACAGCCTTTGGTCAGGTTTGCCCTACAGGCCTTATAGTTCACCTACCCATGCTGTAGAACATCTATTACCCTTCAAATTCCACTCTAATTAGGAGTTTCAGACAGTTGACTACCGTTCCCATGGCAAGTCTGCTAAAGAGATTGTGCAGCCAAAATTAACATTGATTAAGAAAGCAAGGCTGACACTCAAAAATTCAACAAGTAAATATGTGAAACATTTTACCAACACATAAAATTCTCCCAATATTAAAACGCAGAGATAGTATTTACAAAATATGCAGTGTGTATTTTCTTTTCCCACATCCATCCATTCATCTAATTTTCTTTTCTAAATTCTTACCCTATGCATCTCCTGATTGCTTTTCATCTGTAAAATTATCATTGACCCTTATCCCCAAATACAGAAAAAAAACTATTTATATCCTTTAAGAAGCACCTTGCTGCCTGAGAAAATCCTCACAATTCTTTGAACATTTTATGCTGAGATTCACCCAGACACAATAAATTAATTATGAATGCAGTACATAAACTGTGTTATAACATATAGTATGTATCTAGCAGTTGTAATTAATTAGTTAACTGGGCAGTACTAACCATGGGTCATCTGTGTTATAGGCGTCTGTGTTTACATCTAAAGAAGAGGTAAAACTTTAACTAAAGACTGTCCTTTAGCTTATGGCAAACATTTGCTGAGCTGGTCTTTATCCTATATTATCTCAAATCTTCCTATTCCTACTCCTAAGCATTAGGTAACCTACTCTGCTTTGCAGTACAAGTAATTTGAGTATCCTGATATCAGCTACAAAACCCAGTGCATTTATCCCACAGACTGAAATTATGCCAGCTGAAGATCAGAAATATGCTGTCTCACTTGTACCACCACACTTCATCATCAATAAACTATGAGAAAGTATTCTTTCATTTTATTTTATTTTATTTTATTTTTTTGCGGTACGCTAACCTCTCACTGTTGTGGCCTCTCCCGTTGCGGAGCACAGGCTCCGGACACACACAGGCTCAGCGGCCATGGCTCACGGGCCCAGCCGCTCCGCGGCATGTGGGATCTTCCCGGACCGGGGCGCAAACCCACGTCCCCTACATCTGCAGGCAGACTCTCAACCACTGAGCCACCAGGGAAGCCCTTCTTTCATTTTATAGATGACGTGTAAGTAGTGCTCTAGATCTAATGTGACTCCAAATCCACCCTGTACAAGAGAGCAGCCATTAGCCATATCTAGCTATTTATGCTTAAATAACATTTGAAACTCAGTTCCTTGGTCCTGGCACTAGCTACGTTTTCAAGTGTTCAATAAGTAGTCACACGTAGCTAGGGGGTCACCTTTTTGGGCATTCACACTATCAGACAAAGTTCTATTAAACAGCACTGCTCTGAAGTTTGTTTCAGAGCCTTAAGGAACCTTAGAAATCTATCCCCAGATCCTCACATTTTAACTGCTTTCACTGCCTTTAAGTTAGAAAAGAACCCGGGTTTCAGAATTAAGACAGGCTTGAATTTAAAATGCCAGCTTCACCAATAGAGAAAGCCTTCAGGGCTTTGGGAAAGTTTTAAAGGATTAAATAAAACTAAATGGCAAGATACATAAAGGGTCTAAGAAGTAGATATGACACCCATATTTTAGTTCTCTTTCTTTCCCCTTTGCCTTATTCATTTCAAGAATTTCAGGGTAAATGACTCAAAAAAAACTACTTAAAAGATAGGACTCGAATGCTTACCACCATCTATCAAATTGCAAACACTACAAAGTTTTTGAAAGGAGTGAATTTTGGTTTTAAGGAACATTTATCAAGGAATCAATAAGGTATAAATAAAATTTTTGAAAGCACAGAATATTAGCAAGAAAGTTCACATCTGTAAATAGTGCAGAATATATCTATATAAAATACACTTCTGAAGTAAAAATTTGTGAGTAAGCACTAGGAAAGGTAGAGTACAAATAAGAAAGAATAAAGCAAGAAAGAAAAAGACAAAGGCAAAAGCAATACACCCATTCTGAAAGGAGTTTACTAAAAACTAATGGTTCAGTGAAGCATGGAGCTCTTCGTCGAACAGGGACCGGCCACCTAAGGCCCTCAAGCCAAACCCAACGGGAGCTAGTAATGGTTTTGGCATTTTTAAATAGTTGGAAAAAAGATCATTTTATGACACGAAAAGTAATTGAAATTAAAGTTTCAAGGACTTCCCTGGGGGGTCCAGTGATTAAGACTCTGCACTCCCAACGCAGCGGGCATGGGTTTGATCCCTGCTCGAGGAACTAAGATCCCGCATGCCATACAGCATGGCCAAAAATAAAACTAAAAAAATTAAATAAAATAAACTCTCTCAGAAATGTTTAAATTAATTAACTAATTAAATAAAATTTCAGTGTCCCAAAATAAAGTTTCATTGGAACACAGCCACATCTATTAGCTTATGTATTTATCTAGGGCTGTTTTTGGACTACAAGAAACTGTATGGCCTGCCCAGCCACAAATATTAATTCTCTGGCCCCATACTGAAAGTCTGCCAGGCCCCGTTAAAGAGAATTCTCACATCTATTGGATTCACAGTCCATGACAGTGGCTTTGCAAAGTTATTAATTCTTTAAGAAATTAACACAGAATTGCTGATCCTTTAAGCCACAGTGGTAAGTGGTATGTTAATACTGAGGCAACATTGAAACTAATATTGAGTTTTTCTTTCACATCTTGCAAAGAATACTCTGACACAGTATCAGTTTCTATCTAAGGAAGTTTAATCCATTTTCCTTCTACCTCTACACAAAAGACAGACACTTCTCCCTCTGGTTGGCTTGCAACTGCCCACCCCCAATCATTCTGAGCTTTGATATCTGCCTTTAAATATTTTAACTTATGGGATTTCGTAGGTCTACAGGGCAAAAAAAAAAAAAAAAATCCCTCCAAAGGGGAATTCCCTGGTAGTCCAGTGGTCAGGACTCCGAGCTTCCACTGCAGGGAGCATGGGTTCAATCCCTGGTCAGGGAACTAAGATCCCGCATGCCTCACGGTCACTCCAAAGGAAACAAGATCTACCATAACAATGGTTGTCAACCAAGGCAGTCCTGTCCTTTTCCCAAGTGGGTGTTCAGAAACAACAACTAGGAGTTCTAATGGCACTTACTCAGTGGGGGGCAAAGGATGCTAGATCTCCTGCAACAGTCCTGAACAACAAAGAACTGGCATCACTAAATAAAAGCACCCCATTATGCAACACGGATGCAGCAATACTTATGCAACACGGATACAGCAACACTTCTGCAACACAGATGCAGCAACACTTCTGACCTGTTGGAACTAGAATATCATCTTTCATTATAAACTATTCCCTTCATGAGGAGTTAAATCACTCAAAATCCCTGGGCACTGGCCAAGTTGTATAAAAAGATCTCTACATAGTAAGAGTGAAAAGTAGGCTTAAGCCCCCAAGTACAATTTTAATGAGGAAACAAACAGTCTTGGAACAAGCCACTCCATGAAATTCCTTCCTTAGCTAGTCTATAATCAAGCTCTTTTTTTTTTTTTTTTTTTTTTTTTTTTTTTTGCGGTATGCGGGCCTCTCACTGCTGTGGCCTCCCCCGTTGCGGAGCACAGGCTCCGGACGCGCAGGCTCCGGACGCGCAGGCTCCGGACGCGCAGGCTCAGCGGCCATGGCTCACGGGCCCAGCCGCTCCGCGGCATATGGGATCCTCCCAGACCGGGGCACGAACCCGTATCCCCTGCATCGGCAGGCGGACTCTCAACCACTTGCGCCACCAGGGAGGCCCCCTATAATCAAGCTCTTAATAATCACCTATATCAGCCTGTCCCAAACAATTATCACCAAACTTTCCTTTCAGGTAGACTATTGGGATGTAGGTTTCCCTAATTCCTTTCACTTTACCCTAAAGAGCACTAAACCCAGCTCAAATCAGGATCATTCCCCAAAAAGGGAGCTGTATACCCTTACTAAAGAGAAAACTAAAAAGAAAAAAGCAGTTTGTTAGGTGACTTGCATCCCAGGTGAGGTCCCCCGCCCTCTGAGACCAACCTCTGCTCCTTGAGCCTAAGCCACCCCCCCCCACAGTCCCCAAGGTCTTTTCCAGCACTGTGGGTCCTGAGCACTGGCCCCGCCCACTGCCCAAACCTTGCCCTTGCTTGGGCCCCACTCTCCACAGCCAAGGCCTTTCTCCCCTCCCCCCTACTTTTTCATTTCCTTCCTCCTTTTTTTTTTTTTTTTTTTACTATTGTGGTACTGATGCACCTTCTGGTTGCTGACTCATCTATATTTTTATTTTTATATTCTTCCTAAAATATCTGTTAATTTCCTAGGCTAATTTTATTTTTTACTATATTATTGGGTTTTTTTCTTTTTTTTTTCCCATCCCAGGAGGCTTGCGGCATCTTGGTTCACGAGCCCGGAGTCGGGCTGAAGCTCCTGTGGTGGGAGTTCCAAGTCTGAACCACTGTACTAACAGAGAACCTCAAACCCCAGGGAATATTCATCGGAGTGAGGCCTCACGGAGTCTCTCATCTCAGCAACAAAACCCAGCTCTACCCAATAGCCTACAAACCCGTGTTGGAAGCCTCAGGCCAAACAAACCAGTAAGACAGGAACGTAATCCCACTCAAAAAAAAAAAAAAAAAGGAGAGGAAGATGGCAAAAAAATATATCACAGATGAAGGAGCAAGGTAAAAACCTACAAGACCAAATAAATCAAGAGGAAATAGGTAACCTACCTGAAAAAGAATTCACAGTAATGACAGTAAAGATGATCCAGAATCTTGGAAATAGAATGGAGGCATGGATTGAGAAAATACAAGAAATGTTTAACAAAGATCTAGAAGAACTAAAGAACAAACAGAGATGAACAACACAATAACTGAAATGAAAAATACACTAAAAGGAATCAATAACAGATAACTGAGGCAGAAAAACGAATAAGTGAGCTGGAAGACAAAATGGCAGAAATAACTTCCGAGGAGCAAAATAAAGATAAAAGAATGAAAAGAATTGAAGACAATCTCAGAGACCTCTGGGACAACACTAAAAGCACCAACATTCGAGTTATAGGGGTCCCAAAAGAAGAAGAGAAAGAGAAAGGGTCTGAGAAAATATTTGAAGAGATTATAGTTGAAAACTTCCCTAACATGGGAAAGGAAATATCACCCAAGTCTAGGAAGCACACAGAGTCCCATACAGGATAAATTCTAGGAAGAACACACCAAGACACATATTAATCAAACTAAAAAAAATTAAATTCAAAGAAAAAATATTAAAAGCAGCAAGGGAAAACAAAAAATAACATACAAAGGAATCCCCATAAGGTTATCAGCTGATTTTTCAGCGGAAACTCTTCAGGCCAAAAGGGAGTGGCAGGATATACTTAAAGTGATGAAAGAGAAAAACTTACAACCAAGATAACTCTAACCAGCAAGGATCTCATTCAGATTTGATGGAGAAGTCAAAAGCTTTTCAGACAAGCAAAAGCTAAAAGAATTCAGCACCACCAAACCAGCTTTACAACAAATGCTAAAGAAACTTCTCTAAGCGGGAAACATAAGAGAAGAAAAAGACCCACAAAAACAAACCCAAAATGATTAAGAAAATGGTAATAGGAACATACATATAGATAATATCCTTGAATGTGAATGGATTAAATGCCCCAACCAAAAAACATAGACTGGCTGAATGGATACAAAAACAAGACCCATCTATATGCTGTCTACAAGAGACCCACTTCAGACCTATGGACACATACAGACTGAAAGTGAAGGGATGGAAAAAGATATTCCATGCAAATGGAAATCAAAAGAAAGCTGGAGTAGCAATACTTGTATCAGATAAAATAGACTTTAAAAGACTGTTACAAGAGATAAGGAGGGACACCACATAATGATCAAAGGATCAATCCAAGAAGATGTAACAATTATAAAAGTTTATGCACCCAACATAGGAGCACCTCAATACATAAGGCAAATGCTAACAACCATGAAAGAAGAAATCGACAGTAACACAATAATAGTAGGGAACTTTAGCACCCCATTTACACCAGTGGACAGATTATCCAAAAAGAAAATAAATAAGGAAATACAAGCTTTAAATGACACAACAGACCAGGCAGATCTAATTGATATTTATCCACCCAAAAGTGGCAGAATATACTTTCTTCTCAAGTGCACATGGAACATTCTCCAGGATAGATCACATCTTGGGTCACAAATCAAGCCTCGGAAAATTTAAGAAAACTGAAATCATATCAAGCATCTTTTCTGACCACAACACTATGAGACTGGAAATCAATTAACAGGAAAAAAAAACTGTAAAAAACAAAAATACATGGAGGCGGGCTTCCCTGGTGGTGCAGTGGTTGAGAGTCCGCCTGCTGATGCAGGGGACACGTTTGTGCCCCAGCCCAGGAAGATCCCACGTGCCGCGGAGCGGCTGGGCCTGTGAGCCATGGCCACTGGGCCTGCGCATCCGGGAGCCTGTGCTCCACAACGGGCGAGGCCACAAGAGTGAGAGGCCCTTGTACCGCAAAAAAAAAAAAAAAAAAAAAATGGGCGGAAGACCTAAATAGACATTTCACCAAGGAAGACATACAGATGGCCAAGAGGCACATGAAAAGATGCTCAACATCACTAATTATTAGAGAAATGCAAATCAAAACTATAATGAGGTATCACCTCACAGCAGTCAGAATGGCCATTATCAAAAACTCTAGAAACAATAAATGCTGGAAAGGGTGTGGTGAAAAGGGAACCCTCCTGCACTATTGGTGGGAATGTAAATTGATACAACCACTATGGAGAACAGTATGGAGGTTCCTTAAAAAACTAAAACTGGAATTACCATATGACCCAGCAATCCCACTACTGGGCATATACCCTGAGAAAACCAAAATTCAAAAAGAGACATGCACCACACATTGCAGCACTATTTACAATAGCCAGGACATGGAACCAACCTAACTGTCCACCAACAGATGGATGGATAAAGAAGATGTGGCACATATATACAATGGAATATTACTCAGCCATAAAAAGAAACAAAATTGAGTTATTTGTAGTGAGGTGGATGGACCTAAAGTGTGTCATACAGAGTGAAGTAAGTCAGAAAGAGAAAAACAAATATCTTAAGCTAACGCATATATATGGAATCTAAAAAAAACAAACAAAAAAGGTACTAATGAACCTAGTTGCAGGGCAAAAATAGAGGTAGACATAGAAAATGGACTTGAGGACATGGATGGGGTGGGAGGGGGAAGCTGGGGCGAAGTGAGAGTAGCATGGACATATATACACCACCAAATGTAAAAGAGTTGGCTGGTGGGAAGCAGCAGCATAGCACAGGGAGATCAGCTTGGTGCTTTGCGATAACCTAGAGGGATGGGATAGGGAGGATGGGAGGGAGGCTAAGAGAGAGGGAATATGGGGACATGTGTATACATATGGCTGATTCTCTTTGTTGTGCAACAGAAACTAACACAGTATTGTGAAGCTATTATTCTCCAATAAAGATTAAAAAAAAAAATCTTGCAGAGACCATCTTACTACAAAGAATCGCTCATTCACAGTAGGATGGATTTCTAACACCTATTGCCCTTTTTAATATTGTGACTGACTACAAAAGACATATCTGGGTTTTTTAGTTTTTGGGTTTTTTTTTGAGGAGTGTCATTGTATCAGTTTTTTCCTTCTAGCAATATTGCAATGAAAAAAATCAGCAGAGGGCAAAATGACCACTAAACTCAGATACCAGGGGTTCCATTTCTGGGATCCTTCCTACAGTCACATGGAAAGAATCTTTTCCTTCTTCTCTACCCTTACTAGATTTCCTAAATAAAACAGATGTGAGATAGCCTAACATCAATATCCCACCCGTCAATAATTTCTTAGTCTTTTGAACTCTAAGCATTTGAACCCAATAGTTGACACAATTCTTTTCTGATAATAGGATGCTAAAATTGGCTATGATGCTGTCAAAATATCTTACCTAGTGTGACCATTTAAAATATGCCTGGGACTTCCCTGGTGGCGCAGTGGTTAAGAATCTGCCTGCCAATGCAGGGGACACAGATTAGAGCCCTGGTCCGGGAAGATCCCACGTGCCGCGGAACAACTAAGCCCGTGTGCCACAACTACTGAGCTTGCGCTCTAGAGCCCACAAGCCACAACTACTGAGCCCTCATGCCACAACTACTGAAGCCCACGTGCCTAGAGCCCGTGCTCCACAACAAGAGAAGCCCACGCACCACAACGAAGAGTAGCCCCCGCTCACTGCAACTAGAGAAAGCCTGCACAGCAACCAAGGCCCAACACAGCCAAAAAAAATTTTTTTAATAAATTAAAAAAAAACCTTAAAAATATAAAATAAAATATGCCCAAAATTCTTTGACAGTCCCCCCCGCTTTAACAGGTGGAGGCCAATTTCTTTCCCCTTGAAAGTGGGCTGGACTTAGTGACTCGCTTGTAATAAACAGAATATAGTGGAAGTGACAGTGTGTGACTTCTGAGACTAGGTCATAAAAAGGTATTGTGGCTTCGTCCTTGCTCTCTCTCTTGAATCACTTACTCTGGGGACAAGTTAGCGTGAGGACATTAAAGCAGCTCTAGGGAAATGTCCACGAGGCGAGGAACTAAGGCCTCCCACCAACAGATGTGTGAGTGAGCCACCTTCCAAGTGGTCTTCCGGCCCCCATCAAGACTTCAGATGATGGCAGCCCTGGCTGAAATCTTGGCCGAAATCTCTTGAGAGTCTCCAAGCTAGAACCACCCACCCAGCTAAGCCACTCCAAGATTCCAGACTCCAGAAACTATGAGATAATAAATGTTTACTGTTTCCAAGCTGTTGAATTTCAGGGTAACTTGTTTAACATCAATAGATAACTAATACACTTAGATATTTTCTAAACTGAGAAGATAAAGAAAAGCTCTAACTGGGACTTCCCTGGTGGTCCAGTGGTTAGGACTTGGCGCTTCCACTGCAGGGGGTGCGGGTTTGTTCCCTGGTCAGGGAACTAAGATCCCACGTGCCGCACAGTATGGCCAAAAAGAAAAAGAGAAGCAAAGCTCTACCCAATTGCTAGCAGAACCCACAGAACCCACTACTGCTGAATTGCAATTTAACGGGATTATGGTACCAATTCAATGAATGATGATAGAGATTACTTAATAACTAATCCCTCTTGGTTTTCCACCGTTCTGAGATAGATACTAGAGACTATTCTGAAGCATTTTCTGTAAATCTTGGCTTAAAATTTAATCTTGCGAGCTCAAGTGGTTTATGAAAGTTTAGTTGGAATGACAAGCCCTCTTAACTAGTAACCTAATACACTGTTCCAAATGCCTATGATCCCATTTTCTCTCCATATTTCATACTAATAGAGAACAACTGAAACTAGTCCCAACTGGTCAAATATGAACCTTATTCTTGGTCTTTAAGAGGAAATGCTATTAACAAACATGCCTTCACCACACCCTATCTCTAGGTTTGCTGGAAGTTGCTCCTCAGGCACTATTTAAACTTAGGACTGTATTATAAACTCATTTTTAAAATGTAATACATTCCCTCCAAGAGAGAGATATGTCAGTGTGCTAACATTTCTAATGAGCACTTTTTAAAGTACTATTTTAGGGAATTCCCTGGTGATCCAGTGGTTAGGACTTGGTGCTTTCACCGCCATGACCCGGGTTCAATCCCTGGTCGGGGAACTAAGATCCTGCAAGCTGCGAGGCATGGCAAAAAAAAAAAAAAAAGACTATTTTAAATCTATTATTTACAAAGTTGTTGGAATTATGTATTTTACTCTCATTTTTTTCTGCCAACCTCTCCATCCACCCCTGAACAAAACTGAATTGGAAACAAATTCTTACCTGCAGCGGTCTCCGTAAATACAGTACCCTCGCTGAAAATACTTGCACACTACACCATATGGACTGTCAGAGAGGTCATGTGAGTATCGACAGTTATCTCCTTCCTTACAAACCCCATGCATGAAATACCTGTGAGACAAAGAACCACAAGTTGGTTTATAAGTCAGTACTCAAAGAATTCATGACCAATATATTCTAATAACACAGGAGCACTATACACTAGTACTACATTCTACTGTTATAGTCTATCTACACAAACACAAGAAATGAACACAAAGAAAGTAGAACTAGATTATATGACCATAAAATTATCCATGATGGTACCACAGGAAGGTTGCCTATAGATAGAGACACCAATTTAAACTTTGAGGTCACCACTAATCTTGTCTCTACGGGTTAAGTCTGACTACTGCTCTCATTTTACAGTCCTACAGAGGTAGCTTCTTGTTTTCCACTAACTTCAGCCATAATGGCAGCTCTATCTGCAAAAAAATCAAAGATAAGCAAGAAACAACGTAAACCTGAACGGGTCAGACTACTGTATATGTTTCAATTCTTTGAGAAACCATTTTAATTCTTTAAAAGCCACATGCGAAAATCCAAGTAAAATTTGTTGCAAGGATAGAGGCAAAGGGAAATCACTTCTGTCCTTCATTTAGCAGACTCTTGTTCTAAAGGAGAACATGTGTACTTAACTAGCAGTTTCCAAAACCCAAGTATCAGAGAATGACTCAGTTTCTAAGAGGACCTGGGAATTTGCTACAAATGCAACTTTTGAGACCTCACCTCAGACCAACTAAACTGGAAATGGGGCGGAGGGCCAAGCAGCAATCTGTAAGTAACTAGGCAGATCAGGGAAGCCCCAGGGTCTTTATTTTTTGTAGATAATCCTGATCTTGTAAAGTGGGTAGAACTACCACCATCCCTTGCATCCTCCCTCCCATCACTGACTTTGGTCTCTTTCTCTTGAGCAGAGTTATGAAGATTTCATATTGGCAGACCATAACTGCCCCAAATATGCATCTATGTACAGCTGATCCAGAGTGAGGAAAAAGTGCCTATCTCCTGGGTGTGTCAATTATCTAGAGATGGAAGGTAGAATAGCACTTGTGCACTGGATTGAAGGATATATAGAAAAGAGACTCATATTTACCTAAAGGAGCCTTGAAGAAGGCTGCCCCAAATTGAAATGTGAAAGGTTCTATTCAAATTACTGGCAGGGGGCTTCCCTGGTGGCGCAGTGGTTGGGAATCCGCCTGCCAATGCAGGGGACACGGGTTTGAGCCCTGGTCCCAGAGGATCCCACATGCCACAGAGCAACTAGGCCCGTGCGCCACAACTGCTGAGCCTGTGCTCTGGAGCCCTGCAAGCCACAACTACTGAGCCTGCGTGCCACAACTACTGAAGCCCATGCTCCTGGAGCCCGTGCTCCGCAACAAGAGAAGCCACCTCAATGAGAGGCCGGCGCACCGCAACAGGGAGTGGCCTGAGAGCCCAGGAGCAGCAACGAAGACCAAACGCAGACAAAAATAAATAAATTAATTAATTTTTAAAAATTACTGGCATGTATACCTTCTATGTGACACAGAAAGAAAAAATGTAACATCTTGGTGGAACAGCTATAATTATCAAGGAGATCCTGAACTGCCCTAGGGTTTCAGTCCATAACAAAACATAAGAATATAGTAGTAGGAAGTCAAATTCTAACTATAATTAACCTAATTTCAACTGTTATCAGGTTTAACTTTAACTAGGTTTGAACTTTTGCTCAACTACAGGGCAACTTTCTGCAAGCTTTGAAGCTGTCTGAGCACCACGTAACACAAATTTGAGTTAAACCACTTGTGCTAATAGGTACTTTTTGACCTATAAATGAAGAGATTAACACTTAAAAAAACCCAACAACCCAACAAGTCAAATAATTTCATTGTAATCACCACTAGTATTATCATGCTTCAAAGTATCTATAAAAGTATCCACACACACACACACAAAAGTATCCACAGTTGGTAATTGCTTATTCATTTGAAACAGTCTCACTGTTTGAATACAGTTGCTTACTGTCCCATCCCCAGTGGGAACTTTCACAATTCTCAACACAAGACAAAGCTGTCTATACCTTCAATATTCTTTGGGGTCAGTCTGAAGTCAGAGGTGCACATACTGATACAGTCTTAAGGCTTGATAAAATACCTGCCCCTAGAGATCGCAAACCCGTTGCTCCAAGGAGTTCGGCTCCCTGACACCTGCGTTTAAATGTCCAGCAGGATGCTCTTCCTCCACACGTGTGCAACACCTCACACCACTACTACTTTCTGACATCCATGATAGTAAAAACTGTTCCCGAGAATCCAAAATGAAAGCGTAAACTCAGAGTCACTGGCCCAAGACAGTGTAGCACGGCCTGTTGGCACCTTTTGACCAAGAGCATAATACGGCAATGACCAAGAATGGAGAGAACAGAGGGGAGGCCAGGCTGGAAAGCTAGGGAACAGATCCTGCAGGGCCTTTTAAGTCAAGTTATCTTAAAGCAGTAAGAAACCACTGAAAGATTTGAAATAAGGACATGTCAGAATTAAATTTAAATTTTAAAACATTACATTAAACTGCCTTCTTCCAGGTGACGTGTCTGGGCCAGCTGATTACATTTATGTCTAGGGACTTCAGTTGATTCCAAGTTGCAAGAGCCAGCAGTGGATGCAGCTACCAGAACAGTTAATACAATCAGGCTGCATCAGTAGTCAACTGTTTGGATCAAAGTAGTAATAAAAAGCACACAGTTTAAGAATTAGGAAGACTGTTTAAATTCCAGCTTTGTGACCCTTAGTAAAGCTATTTTGTCTTAGTTTCACCACTCTTTCAGATTTAAGAACTTAAAAAAACCCAAAAAACCCCACCACGTGTGCAGTAGCAGCTGCATAGTGTCTTTGCTGGCACTTGAGTTCATTTCCCCATCTCCCCTTCCACATCTCTTCTCTGCCTTGACTACATTTGTTTCCAACCACACGCTGTAAGAGGTACACACTAACGAATCGGATAAGAAAAGCAAGAGACCTAGATGTCATACCATAAGAAGATTTTAAGTAACTGGAGTAGTTTGGCCAGAAGACAAAGGAATAGCCTTTTCCAGCACTATTCCTGGCAAAGTCAATACATGTGGGAAGCTACATCATAAACCTGGCTCAGCGTAAGGACTGAGAACTAGAACTATCCAGCAATGAAATAAGTTCCTGAGGTCCAGAACTAGCATCACCAAAGGAATTCAAGCAGACACAAATCACCTGATACTGCAGAATCAACAGAAACACTAGAATACAAGCCCTAATTAGTTACTGCCAAATACTAAGCATTATTTTACATGGTTGTTTGGTACATATGGTCTGGGTTTCTGGTTTGTTTTACTTGCCTTTTGTCTCTCAGTGATATCAACACTGTTGGTATAATTATAAACAGTCCTCACAGTGAAATCCCTTCTTGCCAACCCATGTCTAAGTCTAAGAGATCATGACATGATAGTTAGTGTAAGTTATAACCTAAAGAGGAAAAGAGGCAACTCTCCCAAGAATTTCTCCCCATTTTTTTTTTCTCTTTTAAATGCCACCACCAAAAAGCCACCATCCAAGTTCACCTTAATGCCAGTGTCCAGGCTGAGCTTGCCTTCAGTTAAAGGCTGGGCCATATGATTTCTATGGTTCCTTCCACCTTGAAGATTCTATGACTCCAATCAGACATTGTCCAATAATAAAGACAAATACAATTGACTAGAATCCCCGACTGTTGTACCTCTTGGAAACGTAAGCATGGTTACCAAGATATATATAAGAAACCCCAACAGTAGCTTGTGAGAGTGTAAGAGAACCACACAATACCCTCAAAGTACTTCTAGGCATCATAACAACCTGTCTGGGGATTTACAGAAATTACAGAATATTAATTAATTTGGCACTTAATCACTTAATCTGCTGTGACACTGTTTACTGTTACTTAATTCTTGATAAGTACATGTACCCTATTTCTCAAACTAGATTGTAAATTCCTGGTGTTTAAGAACCAGTTTATTCTGCTTTTTATCTTCTATAGTACCTGTACACATGTAGAAGCACTCTGATAAAACAGTGTCTAAATTCAAAATTACAACTTGCAAGTTACAACTTTGTTGTTTTAACCCCCAACACTAAAGAAAACTAGAAGCAATAGCATTTCTAGTTCACAGCACTAAATTCTAATAAAAAATATTAAAATGGCCTGGTGGGGGCAGCATAACACAGTTCCTTGGGAAAAGTATACCTAGGTTTTCCTTAAAGGCCGGAGAATATAAACACAATGACAGAATTTCCAGAGAAATATTTAGACAATACTAACCAACAAGAAAATACAGATGATTCTGAGCAACCAAAAACAAATTTCTAACATCCACACAGCTAAGGGAATTATACCCTTGGTGAAGAAAACAGCCTTAGTCAAATTCCTAGATATAAAGGGGGGAAGAGGCACAAACTAGAACACTATCTTGAATTCTCTTCAAAGGAGATTTTGCTATCAAACACAACGAAAATATTTATAATACAGTGCATTTCTTTATTTCCTTCAACATCTAGCTCTATGTCTCTCGTAAGCACTAATGCTTATTTACTGAATAACTGAAGGAGGTAGTCCCGAAAAGATATACACATGTTCTATTAAGTCCTTTGTCTTTGCTGATTTACAAGGGTCCTCTTCTTCTTAACGAAAGCAGAGGAATCTTACAAGCACATATCAAAGTGGGTAATTTTAGGTGTGGATTTATCAAGATCAATTTAAGCATTTACTGAGTACACCAGGCACTGAGTAAAGCCCTACAGATACAATGATAAACAAAACAGCTCAGAAAGCTCAAAGTTTACAATAAATAAATTAAGATATCGTATTTGGTATTCCCCTACTCAAAAGAAAGATTTTTTTTTAAACAGGAGATCGTGTTAGTACTTAGAACTGAAAACAATATCAAATATTAAAACCCAAGACTTATCAAGTAGCCTGTGCTTTTTTGGATAACTGTCTCAAGCAAAAGCTATAGACAGGTTTATATGAAAAACAAAAACAATAGCACATCTAAGCCTGTATCTGATACATAATGCTTCTTAGAAATATTACTCAGGTATGTAAATTTCTTAAATATATAAATCTATTGATTCATGGGCAAGGAACTCCCACTGG
Organism: Mesoplodon densirostris; assembly: GCF_025265405.1. NCBI lineage: Eukaryota > Metazoa > Chordata > Mammalia > Artiodactyla > Ziphiidae > Mesoplodon > Mesoplodon densirostris. The sequence goes on from NC_082669.1 coordinate 100,493,054, forward strand.
TCCAGGATTGATCTGGGATATTTCAGAAACTCAAAGATCCAAAAGGTAGGCAAAAAGGAATGATTAGTCTGGTGAGCTGTTCTGAATCCTGATGACACTGGTGAGGAAGTAGAAAAGGGGAAGTAAATCAGGGAAAAGTGCCTAACAGAGGGGAAAGTAAAGCGTAGAAGTGATAACGCATTCTGGGCAGAAATGAGTTGACCTCAGATACAGACACAACAGGATAATAATGAGACAAGTAATATATAGTAATGTCAAGTTAGTGATGGGTATTCAAGGCTAAACTATATTGAGATCAGAGTTAGTGTGTAAAATCAAGGCACTGAATAGAATTCTTAAAGAACCCACATATTAAAGGAAAACTAGTCTCAGTGTATAGATAGATTGGAACTGCAGGATGAATGGCTAGAAAATTCAGAAATGTAAAGGTTACACTAGTCCCTTTATTTTTAAAAGAGTCAACTAGCACATATAAATCAACTGTAACATTGTAGAGAAAAGAGAAGTAAAAGACTCAAATAATTGGTTCCATGAATAGGAATTTTAAAATTCTCATTCTTTGGGATACTACACAAGTATTCTAAGGATCTACAGATGACTGATAAAAGAAGCTACCTAGAACAGCTTATGCTTTCTACATCCCGTTATTGAAAATAACCTTAATTAAACTTATTCATGCCTTAAATGTATCATGTTAAGCACTGAGAACGCTTCACTCTCGCTGTTAATACCAGGGCAGTGAATTCTATATATTAAGAATATTTTCAAGCATTTACACATAAGTGAAAACCGGCGTTTCAACTGATTTTTTCAACCGATCGAAAAACAAAAGCTTCTAGGCGCTTACTGATCGCTTTTTAAAAATCCAAGTACAACATCCAATTAAATGCCCTAATCTTTTTTTTTTTTTTTTTTTTTTTGGCGGTACGCAGACCTCTCACGGTTGTGGCCTCTCCCGTTGCGGAGCACCGGCTCAACGGCCATGGCTCACGGGCCCGGCCGCTCCGCGGCATGTGGGATCTTTCCGGACCGGGGCACGAACCCGTATGCCCTGCATCGGCAGGCGGATTCTCAACCACTGCGCCACCAGGGAAGCCTTAAATGCCCTCCTCTTAAACGTACAGCTCGATAATTTGTTACAGGCGTGCACACGTCAGTATAACCGTCCTCCACTAATCACTTATTTTTTTTTCCAAATATTTTCATCCGACATCCCAAACCAAAACAAAATCTCTCTCCTTTCGGAGCGACGAGCTCCTTGACTCCCTAAGTAAGATGCGTGGATTTCAAAAGAGAAGTCTTTAGCCGGGGGACGGGAACGGCAGCTCGTCAAATTTAAGGCGGAGGAGACGACCCCGGCCCGGCACTCGGTTCTAAGACAAAGCTCAGAACCGCCAACCTCGATAAACATACAAAGAAGAAATAACCAAAGCTCCTGCTCCGGGTGGGGCGGGGGCCGAGAGACCCGAGACGACTTTACAAATGGATGACACGGCGGCGGGGCCCGGCAGCCAAGTCCCCTCGCCGGGGCCCGCGGCGGCGCTCCCCGGCCAGGCAGGGTCGCGGGGAGGCGGCGGGCTCCAGGCGACACCGCCAACCTCCTTCTCGAACCGGCGAGCTGGAGGCAGGGGCTGAGGGATCCGGCGACAATAAAAAGGAGGGAGGAGTCATCCTACCTCTCCCCGTGCGCGCTGCGCACTCCGCCGGGTGAGGGGAGACGGCGGGCGGTGCGGCGGCTCCTCAACGACGCCGCGCGCGCCCGAGCCTCGGCGGCAGGCGACGGTTGACGCAGCGCGGGCGGGGAGGCCGCGGCGGCCGCGCGGACAGCAAAGCCGGCGGCGGCGGCGGCACCAGCAGCGGCACCGTCGGCGGCGGCTGCGAAACGCCGGCTCCCCTCCCACCTCCGGCCGGTCGCCCGCCCCTTCCTCCGGGGTCTCGGTCCCCTCCCCGCGCCCGGCGCCGGCCGCGCTGCGTCTCACCTGCAGGTGACCTGTTTAGTCCAGCCGCCGCCGCTGCCGTCTCCCCCGCCCCCCGCCCCCAGGGACGGGGAGGTGACTGTGGGGGTAGGGGTGGGGGAAGCCGCTGCCACCGCCGCCGCTGCCGCTCGTGCTCCTGATGTTGTGGCTGTTGTTCCGGGAGCTGCAGCCTCCGCCATTACTGTTTATCCCACACAGCAATGGCGCCGGAACTTCCGGGATCACATAATTCCGGTCCGGCTGCGGAGAGGAGAAGGCGGCGAGGCGAGGGGTGGGGTGGGGAAGGACACTGAGGCGCCCGCTGGCTCCCCTCTGCCCCGCGCCGCGTCTCTGAGCGATCTCGCCGCTCGAACTGAGGGCCGGAGCCCGAGCGCCCCCCAGCCCGCCCCCAGCGCCCTCTGATTGGTGAGCGAGGCAGCTCCGCCTGGGAGGGGCGGGGCGAGGGCGGGCTACCCCAGGTGAGGCCCACCCCCCCACCTACTGCCCCCAGGCTCCACATCCAGGGAACCAAAGTCCTCATTTCAAGGGCACTGACTTAGAGGAATGCGTCCCAGCATAGGCTGATGCAGTGGAGAGGCGGAGTGGGATTGGGGTCCTGGGTTTGAATCCAGACTTTCCTGGCTCTACCAATTACTAGCTGTACAAACTTGAACTGGTTACCCATTCTCTCTAGCCTCAGTCTCCTGATCTCTCAAGTGGGGGTGAGAGTAGGCCCTACCACATAGGGTTGTGGTGAGGATTATATATGTGCGGCAATCCCTGAGTTTACTGCCTGGCCAGACTAAACACTTAATAAATGTTCTCTCTTATTCTTCCCATCAGAAGTGGGATCTCTCAACCCAAGAGAATAGCATGGTGGCTAAGCAAATGCTCTGCAGTCAGCTTGTCTCCGTTACCTCCAGGCTTCTCCCATTCCTAGCGATGTGTTTTTGAGTAAGTTAACTTACCTCTTAGTCTCCTGCTTTCCATCTGTAAAATAATAATAATTTAAAAATAATAACTGTCCCTACCCGAGACGATTATGAAAATTAAATGAGAGTCCACTGTGCTTCACACTACAGCTTTAACTTAATAGATATTGAATAGCAAAAGCTGTCTGAAATATCCCAGCTTCTAAGAGTTATTTCTAAAACTAGGAACATTAAAAAGTATTTATTCCTACTTTCTGATTAAAGCCCATGGTCCACACAGATGCTGCATATTAAATCCTGAGCAGTTTTTCATGAGCCCTTAAATTTGCTTTTCTTGAGAAAGTGAAAAGCCACCCCACTGATAATCAGACCACAATGTACCCAACAGACACAAACAAGGACAGTGGCAAAGCCAACAGAAAACAATGTTTCACCCAAGGCCACCATGACTGCGAAATGACTAACAATCCCCTTTTGAGTAATTATAGCTTTTTACTAATGACTTTCCCAGCCCCGCTTCATTTCTCCCTCTGACCTCCCAAAGAAGATTTATGAGACACCCAGTTTCTAAACTGCCCCACCTTACGACAGGACCCCAAACCAGAGCTGGTCTCCTCTTCTGCTGTGTTGTTACCCAAAAAGAGCTTCAACCCTGTGAGAAGCCCCTCCCTATTCCCCTTTCCAAGATGCCCACATTCCGCTCCTGGGTGGCCTCCCCTGCTGCGGCAATTTAATAAATCTTTGTTGGACTACAGGTGTGTTCCTGGTACTCTTTATCTGTTAGGGTTTATCTATTGTTTTTAAATAACAAAATTTCAACCAAGTCAATTTTATGATCTAATTGGCTTTATTGAACAATTGGACATCTAGAAAGGAGTTGCACTGAGCTGTAGAAAAGGAAAGATTTTTAAAGGCTGAAAGGGGGCAGAAAAAGGAACTTATTAGCAAAGAAAGCATTGTTCTCCCAAAAGGAACAGAAGGGGCCTACTGGTCATATCACCACACCTAGTGCTGACCAGGTAATTCCAGGTTGACTGGTTAAAGGTTACATTCCTGGGGGGTTGAGCCAACAGTTAGGTTAGGTATTAAGTCTTGGTTTGGTGATGTGCGGTTTAGCACAAGTGACTCCATTTTGGGCCTTCTGTCTCCTTTTAACACAGTCAAGTGATAAACTGTGTTTTTAAAACGTGGGAGTAGGAAAGGAAGTACTGAAACTTTTTTATGTTAAGGAAAGGGGTCATTTAAAACAATTCTTCTATTTTAGAAAAATCCTCTTGTAAAGTTTGGGTTCTTTGTCTCCTCACTGCTGCCCTCACCTGGAAGCAGTGATGCTCGGCTCAGGGCCCTCAGTACAGTCACATGAGATGGTAAAAGATCTGAGTCACAGAGATACACCTGGAAAGGCCCTGGGCCTCAACTTTAAGATGGATTGAGGATGGGACCCAGAGCTGTCCCCGAGACCCCATGTGCCCAGCCAAGCTGAGCTCTGAATTTTATTTTTATTTATTTATTTTTTTTGTGGTACACGTACCTCTCACTGTTGTGGCCTCTCCCGTTGCGGAGCACAGGCTCCGGACGCGCAGGCTCAGCGGCCATGGCTCACGGGCCCAGCCGCTCCGCGGCATGTGGGATCCTCCCGGACCAGGGCACGAACCCGTGTCCCCCGCATCGGCAGGCGGCCGCCCAACCACTGCACCACCAGGGAAGCCCTGAGCTCTGAATTTTAGATCTTCCTGTTCAACCCTGCAGCCAAAGTGACTTTCTCTGCTCCAAGTCCTCCAAGGAGGGTTTCAATCAGGGTAAAGCTTTACTAGGCCCCATCTACAGACCTCATTTCTCTTCTGCCCCTTTTTCACTTCTCCAGGAACTCTGACCTCAAGCTTGTTACCAAATGCAAGTTTGTGTGCCCGAGGCACAGGGAGGCCAAACAGACCTAAACATCAGAGTTTGGTGCAGAGAGAGGTTTATTGCAGGGCCAAGCAAGGGGAACGGGTGGCTCATGCTCAAAAAACCCCAACTCCTCGATGGTTTTCAAGGAGAAGTTTTTATAGGCAAAATTTGGGGTGAGGGCTGCAAGGTGTGTGGCTTTCTTCTGACTGGTTGGTGGTGAGGTAACTGGACGATGCTCCAGGAATCTAGCATTCAGCCCGAAGTTACCATCCTCCACCTGGGTGGGGACCTTAGTTTCTGCAGAAGAACTTAAAGATATTGTTATGTACATTCCTTCAGGAAGAACCAGGACCCTGCCCCGAGGCTTCACTATTGTTTCTTGACTGTTCCTTCTTTGTTTCTGTATTCCCTCCCTTCCCTGATTAGCAACTGTTTGAATCCACCCTTTGGGACTCAGGGAATATCAAGGAGGCTGAATGAAGCTTATAAACAAGAAACTGGGGGCAGGGGAAGGATTTGTACTTGGTTTCATGCTGACCCAAACACGCAAGTCACAGTCTCACAACCTCATCATCTAGACATTTCCTTGGCTACCTCCTCCAAGCTTTTGCCAAAACTCAACCAGAAATTCTCAAATCTCGGGGCTGGGGGTGATAAACTGGGAGACTGGGATTGACATATACACACTACTATATATAAAACAGGTAACTAATAAGGACCTACTGTATAGCACAGGGAACTCTACTCAATACTCTGTACTGACCTATATGAGAAAAGACTCCTAAAAAGAGTAGATATAGGTGTTGACTAAAAAACTATTCACAACCTAAAAGTTGAGAGTTATGTTTTATTCAGCTGGAGTTTTTAGGACTTCAAGCCGGGAGTCAGCGTCTCAAGTAACCCTGAGAAAATTGCTCCGAGGAGAGGAGAGGCGAGCTAGGATATACAGTTTTGTAACAAAGGGAAGGTAGTAGGAACAAAAGATTACTGTTAATAAAAGAAAACTAGATAAGTTAAGGAATTTAACATTTTTCTATGTATGGGAAGATGCAAGAGTTGGGCTCACTGAAATCATTCCTCTGATCTGCACCTCAGCTGTCTGGGGCCAGTATCCTGTGTTTTCACATCCTGAGTTTCCTCAGGGCTCACCACAGGGAGTGGCTGCAGTCTGATGGCTGCTAGATGGCAGGTATTCTTTCCTTCCTGAGTCCCCTCAGGGCTCACCAGCGCAGCCTAGTGAGCTGCAATTGCTGATGACTGTGACATCCTTTGTTTACCGATAATGGCAGGCAATATTCCATTTATCATATGTATATGTATAACTGATTCACTTTGCTGTACAGCAGAAACTAACACAACATTGCAAATCAACTATACTCCAATAAAAAACTAATTAAGGGCTTCCCTGGTGGCACAGCGGTTAAGAATCCGCCTGCCTATGCAGGGGACACGGGTTTGAGCCCTGGTCCGGGAAGATCCCACATGCTACGGAGCAACTAAGCCCGTGAGCCACAACTACTGAGCCCGTGCGCCACAACTACTGAGCCTGCGTGCCTAGAGCCCGTGCTCCGCAACAAGAGAAGCCATCACAATGAGAAGCCCGCGCACCACAACGAAGAGTAGCCCCGCTCACCGCAACTAGAGAAAGCCCACGCACAGCAACGAAGACCCAACGCAGCGCAAAATAAATAAATTAAGTAAATTTTTAAAAAATTAAAACAATTTAAAAAAAGAAATCTCAATTTCTCCTCTGACTGCCTTTTAAAATATTGCAACATGTTTCCTCACCACCTCACCCCACCCTCCTACACTCCAAATCCCCTTACTCGGCTCCATTTTTCTTTTTCTTTCTTTCTTTCTTTTTTTTTTGGCATGCAGGATCTTATTTCCCTGATCAGGGATCGAACCCATGCCCCTGAAGTGGAAGCTGGAGTCTTCACCACTGGATCACCAGGGAAGTCCCTGTTCTATTTTTCTTCATTGCATAGTATTTACCTTCTAATTTACTATAGAATTTCTTGATATTTTTTAATGGTCTATCTCTCCTAGCTAGAATATAAGTTCCCTGAGGGCAGGAATCTTTACCTATTTTGTTCAGATGTATCCCAAGTCCCTAGTACGGTGTCTGGCATATAGTAGGTGCTCAATATTTGGGCAATGGATGAAAGAATTCTCTGTTGTTAGAAAAATTACTATGCCTTGTCTCACCATCCATACCAATAGGAATAATGATGTTTTGTATTATAGGGAAACAAAATAAACAAAGAGTCATCTCTTTCTCTGGGAGAAAAGTTCAGCACAGGGCAATCCATTTACCTCTTCCCTCACAAAATATTTATTAGTGATTTTGATTTTGCTGGACCCGTGCTACCCAAACAGCCAGGTTACATAGGAATCATGAGCGGACTTTAGTGCCTGAACGTAGTAGCCAGGTGACACTGGGCAAGTTCCTGCCTAAGTCTTCTCACTGGTGAAATAAGGCCAGTGGTACACCTTCCTTATAAGTATTAAATGAGTTAATATATATAAGCCTCAAGGAACAGTCACTAGGTGTAGTAACTGCTAGGTAAGTATTTATTATTGTTTCCATTGATGTTGTTATATGATGTTAAAACAGGGTTGCCAGATTTAGCATATGAAAATACAGGATGCCTAGTTGAATTTGAACTTCAGATAAATAACAAATCAAGTTTTAGTGTAAGTATATCCCAAATATTGCATGGCATATACTTATACTTAAAATATTCATTGTCTGTCTGAACTTCATATATAACTAGGCATCCTATATTTTATCTGGCAACGCTACATCAGAACCATACTTGATGCTTTTCAAAGGCCTGTCACCTCCTTGTCTAGTTCTAGTCTCACAACAGGCTTTTGAAGTTGAGCAAGCACAGATTATTTTGCCCCTATAAATCTGAGCAGATGAAGTTGAAGAGACAGGCAGAGATTCTGTGCAGGATCACACAGCCCATGAGTGACAAAGCAGAGCTTGAAGCTTGAGGAATTGTAGCTGTGGGGCTAGTGTTCCTTCCCCAGCCGGTACTGGAAGTCAGGCTCTCCCCTAGGGGAAGCTTTTAATGTAAAAGGGAAGACTACAGACAAGACGCGCAGTCCCACTTGTCGGTCTGTGCTGAGTGCTACAAAATTAAAGAAAGTACAAGAGATAAGGCCAGCATCATGCCAAGCCGCTGTGGATTCTATTGCTGTGAGCAGATCTACTTTGCACTCTGTGGAACAACCTTGAAAACCTTAGTGTGTGAATTCTAGTCCACACAATAAGCACAAATATTAATCTTCCTGTTATTTTCTTTCCAAAGGGGGTTCAAATAACGATTTGGTCTCTGTAAAAACACTTTGTATTTTCACATAGGTCAGTGGTTCCCTGCCTTCTTCGGTCTAAGTATCCTCTCCGACAATTTATGAATTATTTTGTATTAGATGCTGTGTTAATTTTTGCTTTGTATAAATTTTTTTATAATAATACAGTCATGTGACTAAACATTTTCAAAAGTAGAAAAGGGCCTGACCAGGACTTCCCTGTGGTCCAGTGGTTAGGACTCAAGCCTCTCACTGCCCAGGGCCAGGGTTCGATCCCTGATTAGGGAACTAAGATCCGACAAGCAACGCAGGGCAGCCCAAAAAGAAAGGGGGCGGGGGTCATGACAAAGATTCTTTGACTAAACTCTACTCAGGCTCCCCTGAACTTTACAATGAGGCCTCAATTTTTGGACTTCCGTGTTCATCTCTGCATCATCCAATTTTAGCAAGAATCCTGTTAAATTGCTTTAGCCAGAATCCTCCATCGCACCGGTGCCGGGTTGAATCTGGGAGACAGAGTTTTGGGTGAAGTAGAAAAGGACAGTATTGCTTTGCCAGGCAAATGGGAACACACAAGGTTCCTGCCTCAAAAAAATGTGTGTCCCAACCCAAGAGGATTTGAGGAGTTTTATAACAATACTTCAGCGGTGGGGTTGCTGACAAGATGAGGGTGTGTGCTGGGTCTCAGGGTCTCCTGATCTTGATGGGCTTCTCTGGTCCCTTTAATCTCGCCTCGGGTGGTTTCTCGGCAGCTCCTCCCTTGATTAGCAACTGTTCGAATCTGCCCTTTGGAACTCAGGAAAGGTCATGGAGGCTGGAGTCTTGCCTACAAGAAAAGGGAGACAAAAAAAGGCTTCCTTGCCCAGGATCCCATAACCCCACCCCCGTTTCACTAAGCACTGGACCACCAGGGAATTCCTCTCTCTCTCTTTTTTTAAATGGAAGTAGAGTTGATTTACAATTATTTGCCATGCCTCTTAATCCTCATAAGTTTAAGAGATACTTTATTTCCTTTTCTGTCTATTTGCAACCTTTGCCCATTTTTCTCTTAGATCCTTTGTAAGTGGAATTAGGGAAATTAGCATGTCGTTTCTCATGAACTGCAAATATGTTTCTCAGTTTGTTGTTGGTGTTCTGATTTTCCTTGTGATTTTTGCCATGTGGATTTTTTTTTTAAGATGCAGTCTAATTCTATGTTTTCTGGATTTTGTATCATAGTTATAAAAGTCTTCCCCACCCCAAGGTTATTAAAGTATTCACCCCCCTTTTTTTTTCCTAGTAATTTTATGGTTTGATTTACTACATTTAAATTTATGATCCTTTTGTAATTTGTCTGGGCACAAGGTGTTAGGTGTGACAGCTTTGATTTTTCCCAGATGGTTACCCAGTTGTCTCAACACCATTTATTGAATAGTTCATCTTTTCTCCACTGACTTGAGATGCCATCTTTATGGCATATTAAATTCTTATTTTTTATTTTAATAGTGTTCATTTCTTTTTTTTTTTTCTTAAGAAATTTATTTATTTTTGGTTGCATTGGGTCTTCATTGCTGCACGGGCTCTCTTCAGTTACAGAGAGCGGTGCGCGGGCTTCTCACTGCGGTGGCTTCTCTTGTTGCGGAGCACCGGCACTGGGCCAGCGGGCTTCAGTAGTTGTGGCTCGTGGGCTCTACAGCACAGGCTCAGTAGTTGTGGCACACGGGCTTAGTTGCTCCGCAGCACGTGGGATCTTCCGGGACCAGGACTCGAATGCGTGTTCCCTGCATTGGCAGGCGGATTCTTAACCACTGCGCCACCAGGGAAGTCCCATATTAAATTCTTATACTCGTCTGTTTTTGAACTTTCTGTTCTCTTTATTTAAATCCCAGTGCTGTACATTATTGAAGGTATATAATATCTGTTAGTGCCATCTTACCTTTTTTTTCCAGAAAAGTTCTCACTTTATCTTTTACATATGAAATTTAGAATCTGATTGCCTAATTTTTTAAATCCTGTTATTTTTATTTTTAACATTAAACATTTTGCCCTACCCCTCCCACAATCTGCACATAATGCTTGGAGCTCTTTATCCACAGCTTTAGCTCAGTGCCTGGCCCAAAATCTTTGTTGAGTAAACAAATGAATAGATAAACCAATGGATAGAAGTAGGAATGAATGCAAATTTAGGTTTGTGCTGGTTTACCCTAGTGAGAAGCTCCCCTCCCCCACTCTAAAGGACAGGATCTAAGGTCTTAGGAAAAAAAATTAGGAAAACTTGTAGCAAACTCAGTGCCTCCTCTTTAAATGGCCTGGTGTCTCAGCCCTTCGCGCATTCCCATACCCCCAAGCCTTTGTGCAGATCAAATAGCTTTTGCAGTTTGAGGGCTTCCTTTTAAGCAGGGAGCAAAAAATGTTAATAATGTTTCCAGTTTCCATTCTTGCCCTTGCTAGGAGTGTGAGCTGTAATCTCCAAAAGTACAAAAAGGCCTGGGGACAGCCCTAGGGGTGGGTGGGAAAAAGATCAACTAGATTTGAGAAAAGTAAGCATTTAAAATTCCAAGAAGTTAGAAAAATCTTATCTGCTTTAACCTTTACTTTCTAGGGTGTGTGTGTGTGTGTGTTTGTGTGTGTGTGTGTGTGTGTGTGTGTGTGTGTGTGTGTGTGTTAGCCATTAGAGTAAATGCTACTCTCTCTTCTGCCCTAGTGAAACCAAGCTTTCTAGGAAAGAGAGGCTGGAGAGGGCAGCCTAATCTCCGAAGGAATTATCTATTTCAAAAGACTTCTTGAGTCCAAACTAAGAAATGGGTGCTGAGAATGAATTTAAGAATTCCCTAGACTGGGATCAACAGATACACACTACTATGTATAAAATAGATAACCAACAAGGGCCTACTGTATAGCACAGGGAACTATACTCAATATTACATAATAATCTATAAGGGAAAAGAATCTAAAAAAGAATATATATATATGTGTGTGTGTGTGTATATATATATATATATATATATATATATAAATAGCTGTGCTGTACACCTGAAACTCACACGATATTATAAATCAATTAAAAAAAAGAATTCCTTAGCCTTATTTGGTTAAAAAACAGAATTTTGTTTGTCTTTTGAAGAAAAAGCTTCTTCTGGGTACAGTCTAAATGGGCCACAGTCTTAGGACGATGGCATCAGTGAATGTATTCACTTATTCATTCATTTAGATACGGTCATCAGGGAAGGCTTTTCTTTTTTTGTTGTTATAAATTTATTTATTTTTGGCTGTGTTGGGCCTTCGCTGCTGCACGGGCTTTCTCTAGTTGCAGCGAGTGGGGGCTACACTTTGTTGCGTTAAGCGGGCTTCTCATTGCAGTGGCTTCTCTTGCTGCAGAGCATGGGCTCTAGGGGCGCAGGCTCAGTAGTCGTGGCCCACGGGTTTAGTTGCTCTGCGGCGTGTGGGATCTTCCCGGACCAGGGCTCGAACCCATGTCTCCTGCATTGGCAGGCAGATTCTTAACCACTGCGCCACCAGGGAAGTCCAGGGAAGGCTTTTCAAGATGATATTTAAACAGACACCTAAAGGATTGGCAAGAATAAGCCAATTGAAAATCTAAGGGAATAGTGTACAGGACAGAGGGAACAGCGAGTACAGAAGCCCTGAGACGGGGTCATGCTTGATATAATCCAAGAACTGCCAATGCCAGTGTGGCTGGAGCCCACTGAGCCAGGCTGAGTGTGGCCAGAGATGGGGCAGGCTGGCTGGAGAGAAATGGGAAGAGAGAGTGAGAGACAGGGTCCCGAGGAGCAGATTCCTCCTAACACCAGTTCACAGCATGCTTTGGGTGTAAGTCCACGAGCCAGGCAGAAGTTATCTAACCTATTGAAACTGCACTGAAGCAGCGGGCATCCTGGTGTGGCTACCTGAAGGGAGGAGACAAAGGGATGTTGTGAGTTGGAGGGGAGGGACAACACAGACCCCTTTTTCATTCTCAAATAATCACAGGTACAGAGTGTCTTTCTAGCTTTCTGTCTGTTTATCCTTCTGGCTTCACACGTAGCAGGGAGATTTGGTCTGAAGGATTACAGCAATGCATTCTGGATTTGGTAATTACATGGGAGAAAAAAAACCTTTCTCTACTCTCTTAGGTTCATTATCTAGGACATGCAAATTAAACTGATAAAAGACAGATTAACAGGAGAAAAGAGTTTGTTTCATATGCATAAGAGTAGCCAGCGAAAGAAGTAGCTGGCTTCTTAAATGGTTAAAATTAAAGGCTTATACACCTAACTTAGTAGGGAAAAGGGAGGGAGAGAGAAGGCTTCTATGGGAAAAACCCAATAGGTTTCTTTAGGGAAGGCCAGTGGGTTTTTAGAACAGGTGAGAGATAAGAAGGTTTGTGATAATGACTGTCTACATGGGTATGCATGGTATTTCGCCTTCTTGAGGGCCATTAAGGGGATTTATGGTATCCTCATTTCCTAGCAGTTGCTGATTTTAGTTAGGTAAGGAAAACTCAGAAAAGCTTTTTTTCTGCATCTGTTGAATCTTAAATGTCTTCAGCTTAAAATCATCTTGATATCAACTCTGGGGTCTTGAGTGGGTCCCCACATTGCCTAATATATATCTCATAGCATCTTGTGCCTATTTTCCAAAATATAAAAATGCACATGTAATTGACAGATGAAATGAATGCCCTTTGATCAGAGAGCTGCTCAGAGAATACTCGCTTTGTGTGCCCTCATAGGATGGGGATCTGAGCTCCTAGGACTCACCCTTGAAGAGCAGTACAAGACCACCAGCCCCCCAAGCCGCAGGGGAGCCTTCACCTCGCTGACCCCACCTCAGCTCGGTGCCTGCAGCTCCTTGTTGCCTCTCACAGCAGCGGCCAGGCTTCCTGAGCACTGGTTCCCATGCAGGACAACCAGCCAGGCCCAGAGGCGACGGATGCCTTCCTCTCCCTCTTCCCAAAGCCCCCCTGTGCCCAAGTCCTGGCCTTTTCACTTCTGAAATCTATCTCAAAATTGCCCTCTTGCATCTCCACTGCCACTACTCTAAGCTATCATCATTTCTTGCTGGGCTATTTCAGTGGCCTGGTAATTGGTCTGTGGGCATCTACTCTGGCTCATCCCATTCCATCCTCTGCATTGTAGCCAGTGATCTAAATCTGAAGATGCTGTGTCATTCTCTTGCTTAAAACTTTTTCATAGTTTTTGGTTACTTTTATTATTTTTTTAACTTATTTTTTAAACATCACTTATATATACATATTTAGTTACATATTTGGTTGCACTGGGCCTTAGCTGCAGAAGGCAGGCTCCTTAGTTGCGGCATGTGGGCTTCCCAGTTGTGGCATGTGAAATCTCAGTTGCGGCATTCATGTGGGATCGAACCTGGAGCCCCTGCATTGGAAGCACGGAGTCCTATCCACTGCACCACCAGGGAAGTCCCTCTGGTTACTTTGAGAATGAGAATTAAATCCTTAGTATAATCTACAGAGCCTTACAAATTTTGGCCCTGTTATGGACTGAATTGTGGCCCCCTCTCCCCCAAATTCCTGTGTTGAAGCCCCAATTCCCAGAACCTCAGCATGTGACTGTATTTGGAGACAGAGCCTTTAAAGAGGTAATTGAGGTTATATAAGGTAATTGGGGTTGCCCCTAATCTAATATGACTGGTGTCCTTATAAGAAGAGGAACTTAGGACACAGACAAGCAAAGAGGAAAGATGATATGAAGATACAGTTCATCTGCAAGTCAAGGAGAGAGGCCTCAGAAGAAAGCAACCCTGGGACTTCCAGCCTCCCCAGCTGTCAGACAATACATTTCCATTGCTTAAGCTGCCTAGTCTGTGGTACTTTGTTACGGCAGCCCTAGCAAACTAATACTGGCCCCTACTTACCCATCCAGCTTTAATGTCTCTACAAAGCTCCCTTTACTAAGTTTCTAGAACTTGCCTTGCTCCCTCCCACTATGTAACGGTACCAAGCTATTCCCAACCTTCTTTCCCTTGCCTATTCCCACCACAGAAGTGAAATACTAGCTTTCCCAGCATCCCTTGCACCAAGGGATGGTCATATGATCATAGACCAAGGAGCTATGAGGGGAAGGCTGCAGGGAGGCCTCTGGGAAAGATGTCCTGGGTTTTCCGGATAAATCAGGCTTCTGCTTGGTCCTCCCTACCTCCTGCCTTTGAAAACCATCCTTATGTCTGGAGCTGGGCTGATAAGAGGACAAGCCTGAGCATAAGAAGTAACATACAGAAGATGGTAGAGCAGAGAGGAGAAAGAGCCTCAAAGACAGAGTGCAAGAATTGGCCCACTGCCAGCAGCCACCACCTCCATATTTTTTGTTGTATGAGAAAAAACAAAAACAGCCAATTGTTTTAGCCACTGGCAGTCAGATTTTGTTTCTTGAAGCCAAAAGCATTTCTAACCAATGTATGACTTAAGGCTTTGCACATGCTGTTCCCTTCTCTGGAATGCTATTCCCTCCTCTTCCCAACCTTCAGACCTCAGCTCAAGTAGCACTTTCTTGGGGAAGTGTTCTCTAGGCTCCTGACCAAGTCCAACCCCTCGGATCCACTCTCACACTCCAATTCCCCATCCTTCATAACACCTGTCATGATGGAAACATTACATTTGTTTGTATACGATTATTTGAATGTCGGTCTTACCCCCAAAATCTCTTGAGAGCAGGGACTGTATTTATATTTGTTCACTGTTGTACCTCCAGTACCTATCACACTCAATATGTGTAGAATGAATGAATGTCAAAAAGGCCCAATCCCAGGACATGCATTCATTCAAACTAGAGCAGTGTCTGGTGCATCATTACAGTTCAATGAATATATGTCTAATGAGTGAATGAATGGGGGAAACAAAGGTGAAAAGTAGCAGCACCTGTCCTCAAGGAATTTAGAAGCTAAGAGGGGAAGCAGACCCCAAAGCAGAACATTTTACTGGGAATGTGCAATGGTAGAGGCACCTGCAAGGTGCTGTCCGAGGTCAGAGAAGCAGCCATTATGCCAGACTGATTGAGAGTGAGGGTAGCAGGGAAGGTGCCACATGAGCTGAGCCAGCCATGTGCCCTTGCTGCAGACTGCAGACGCACAGGCGTGGAGCTCAGGGACCGGATGGTGGAGGAGGGCAGCTGGAAGCAGTTCTACATTCACTGTTGAAGCATAAAATCCTCGGCAGGAAAGGGCAGGCTGCAACCAGCTCTGGGGGAGGTGGGGAGGACAGGGAGGGGTTGGACTAGGCCTGCAGGCAGTGGGGAGCCCTGGGATGGTCTTGGGCAGGAGCCTGGTGCCGGTGCAGGTGGTCAGATCACAATCTAGCAGCAGAAGAAAGGTAGCTCTGAGTCCTGAGCTGCCAGCTTCACCGTGGTTACCTACCCTTCTAACTGGGATGATTCCGAGTCCCAGGCAAGGTTTCTCCACACAAGCTGTTCCGAAAAACAAATTAACCCTGTTGACTGAGTCAAGGAAACGGGTCCTGACCATTCATCAAGGACTCTGGCACCTGCCCTGCAGTCTCTCCACCCCAGGCCAGACCAGAAGGCCGGGTGTCTTTAAAATCCACGGGGAGACTTCCCTGGTAGTTCAGTGGTTAAGACTCCGAGCGTGGGTTCAATCCCTGGTCGGGGAACTAAGATCCCACATGCCACGCAGCATGGCCAAAAAAATAAATAAAGCAAAGCAAAGCAAATCCACGGGGACCACCCTGACTCCAGTTTTCCATGCACTCACCCTCAGGGGCCATTTCCTACCTTAAAAAAAATCCCTACTATATATAAAATAGATAACCAACAAGGACCTACTATATAGCACAAGGAACTGTATTCATTATTTTGTAATAACCTATAAGGGAAAAGAATCTGAAGGAAAACTAGATATACATGTATGTATAACTGAATCACTTTGCTGTACACCTGAAACCAACACAACATTGTAAATCAACTAGACTTCAATAAATAAATATATAGATCTATATATCTCTATATCTCTCTATATATCTCCAACTTACAAAAAAATCCCAGATACCTTCTCTACTGTTTATACCCAGGCCTTTTCAGCCCCCCTAACTGTTCTACCTCCAGCCACTGCTCTTATAGCCCATTCTCTGACCACAACCTATATCTCCTCTTTGGAATTCTCAGTCCAGTAGGGGTTTCAGGGACAATCATCCTGTGAGCCCAGGACCCCCCATGAAAATGCCATTTGTCATAAAATCTTTCTTGGTCATCAGATCCTGCCCTAAATCAATGAAAGGCTTCAGGCTTTAAATAAAAAGCTGAGACTTCCCTGTTGGTGCAGTGGTTAAGAATCCACCAGCCAATGCAGGGGACATGGGTTTGAGCCCTGGTCCAGGAAGATCCCACAACTAAGGATCAGCTAAGCCTGTGCGCCACAACTACTGAGCCTGTGCTCTACAGCCCGCGAGCCATGACTCCTGAGCCTGCATGCCACAACTACTGAAGCCCATGCACCTAGAGCCCGTGCTCCACAATAAGAGAAGCCACTGCAGTGAGAAGCCCGCGCACCGCAATGAAGAGCAGCCCCTGCTTGCCGCTGCTAGAGAAAGCCCGCGAGCTGCAATGAAGACCCAATGCAGCCAAAAATAAATAAATAAATAAAATTTAAAAATAAAAAATAAATAGAAAGCTGGCCGATTCCATTTGATTATACTCTGGCAATGGGGATTCTGGTTCCAACACTGCATTTGAAATGTAAAAATGTGTGGTGTGATCCAAATGTCCATCAACAGATGGAGAAAACAAAACGTGTTTTACATTCCCTGGTGGTCCAGTGGTTAGGGCTTCGCATGTCCACTGCAGGGGGCATGGGTTCGATCCCTAGTCTGGGAACTAATACGATGGAAAGAATATGATTCGGCCTTAAAACAGAATGAAATTCTGACACATCTCCAACATGGATGAACCTTGAGGACAATTATGCGAAGTGAAATGAGCCAGTCACAAAAGGACAAATACTGCATGATTCTGCTTATGTGAGGTTCCTAAACTAGTCAAATTCATAGAGACAGAAAGTAGAATAGAGGCTGTCAGGGCCAGGGGAGGGGAGAAGCGGGGAACTGGGAGAATGGGTACCAATTTTCAGCTGGGGATGGTGAAAAGTTTGTGGAGATGAAGGATGTCATTATGGTTGCACAATATGAATGTGTTCACCACGGCGAACTCTACACTCAGGAACGCTTAAGGTGGCCAATCTTATATTATGTGTAATTTAACACAATTAGAAATTTCAAAAATATGAATGGGTTTAGGAGTATTTGGAACAGATAACACACACACAGTCGAGTGCCTGTTCTGTGTGAAGCCCTGTGTGAGTCAGAGCTGCACCAGGAACCCAGTTTGCTCATCAGAAAGGCAGACATCACTGGAAAGAGGATCCAGCACTGGGCACTGCAGGCAGCTACCAAATAAGGAGGTGTATGAACTATAAATAGCTGCTAAGACTGGCTGAGGCATGCCCTGACTTTAAGATCAGCTCAGCCGTTAGCTGCCTGGGATACACTGGGCTCTAGCTCAGTGTGTTTCCTCCCTCCTCACACCCCACCTGTCCTGCCAAGGCCTCCAGCTGCTTCCTCCCTCTTGCATCTGCCCAGTGACCCCATCAGCTGAAGGCCCTGGGATCCCCGCCTGACTGGGCTTATAGACCACACTTCCTGGTTGTGGCCACAGGTGCTCCAGCAGATAGTCAAGTCTGGGGTCAGAAGGGACCTCTTCAGGGACCTCCCTGGTGGTCCAGTGGTTAAGACTCAGCGTTTCTAATGTAGGGGGCCCAGGTTCGATCCCTGGTTGGGGAACTAAGGTCATCCCACATGCCACATGACGCAGCCAAAAAATAAAAAATAATTAAGAAGGGACCTCTTCACCTACTTTACAGATGGGGAAATGGAAGGGCTGGAGGCGAGGAGATGTGCCCCAAGTTCCACAGTGACCCAGAGGCAGAGCTGGGTGAGGATGTTCCATGCCTCCCTCTCTACCAAACCTCACTGTCCTTTTGGTGCCAGGGCCTTCCCAGGGGACAGGTAAGAATCTGGAGCGGTGGCTGAAATTTATCTCTTCCTCTCCCTCATGTGAGGCTATAGGACATTATCAGTTTGCCAGTGAGATGTCCATCTGCTGGGCCTACACAAAACACTCAGGGAGTGGGACTTCCTGGTGAGGGAGTGGGAGTTCCTGGTGGCACAGTGGTTAAGGCTCGGCCCTCCCGATGTAGGGGGCCCGGGTTCGATCCCTGGCCAGGGAACTAGATCCCACTTGCATGCCGCAACTAAGGAGCCTGCCAGTTGCAACTAAGACTTGGTGCAACCAAATGAATAATAATAATAAAAAAAAAACCAACAGGGGGTGATGACTTTTCTTTTCTGGTGTGTGTGTGTGTGTGTGCGCGTGCGCACACGTGCATGCAAACAGAAGAGTGTGTAAAAACAACGTGCATAGTTCGAACTGAAGGAGAACAGTCTATGCTACCCCAAAATGTGCCATTCTGGAATAAAGATTATTTTGAGCTGAAGGCAATTGAGCATCAACAGATGCAGGAAGGGCTCTCTGTCCTTCTGGCCCTTTTCCTCCTAAAAGCAGGACATATATTTCCCTTGCGAAGGTACCAGAAAGAGGAATGTAACTCTTAGTACAGAGATGGAGGCGTCAGCACTGGGATGAGTCTGCACAACCAAATCTCATTAACATAACCCTTATCTGTCATTAGTTTCCCCCATATATTTCCTAGTCCCTTCTCCACAGTTTATCGTCCTTTGAAACCCAAACCATGTTTCCTTTGTTAAAATGGTATATGAGCCCCTGAGTCCAGCCATTCCTTTGATTTTCACTTATTTTTCTGTCAACTCCCATGCACATAAATATTGATAAAAACTGTGTAGATTTTATCCTGACAATCTGTCTTTTGTTAGTCTAATTCACAGGTCCTAAGAGCTTAGAGGAAGTTTTCCTCCAACAAAACACACCCAGGCACCTATCACCCATATCGTGGAGTAGAATATTATCATATCCTAGAAGTCTTGCCCTGTGTGTCTCTTCTTCCTTTTTTTAATTTTATTTTTATTGGAGTATAGTTGATTTACACTGTTGTGTTAGTTTCTGCTGTACAGCAAAGTGAATCAGTTATACAAATACATATACCCACTCGTTTAGATTCTTTTCCCATAGAGGTCATTACAGAGTATTGAGTAGAGTTCCCTGGGCTACACAGCAGGTTCTTATTAGCTATCTGTTTTGTATATAGTAGTGTATGTACACACTACTATATACAATCCCAATCTCCCAATTTATCCCTCCCCCTTCCCCGCCATGTGCCTCTTTGATAACACATCCCGGTCCCAAGTAAACCACTGTCCTACATTTTGTTTTAATCTTTCCTTTGGTTTTCTTTACATTTGTTTTTAGCTGCACATGGATTCCTAAACAGTACATTATTAGGTTTGCCTGTTTTAAAATTCTATTTAAGTGGAATCTTACTCATATCCTCTGTTTCTTGCTGCTTCAGCTTATGTTTGTGAGATTAACCTATATTGGTGCATACGATGTAGTTTATAGATTTTTCACTGTTGCATAGTGTTCCATTGTATGGTTATCCCACACCTGATTTACACATTTTACTGTTGATGAATATTTCATTACCTCCAGTTTCTGGCTATTAAAAATGATGCTGCTCTGAATATTCCTGTACTGTCTTTTGATACACATGGGCATGCATTTTGTTGGGTGTATGCTTAGGAGTGGAATTACTGGGTCATTGGTAATCAATTGCTTTACTTGGTAATGTCGGTTTTC
Organism: Mesoplodon densirostris; assembly: GCF_025265405.1. Classification (NCBI taxonomy): domain Eukaryota; kingdom Metazoa; phylum Chordata; class Mammalia; order Artiodactyla; family Ziphiidae; genus Mesoplodon; species Mesoplodon densirostris. The sequence continues at coordinate 100,512,935 of NC_082669.1, forward strand.
CAGCGGCTATACCATTTACTTCTGTCATATCCTGTTGCTCCTGATTCCTACTTTTTTTTTTTTGCGGTACGCGGGCCTCTTACTGTGTGGCCTCTCCCGTTGCGGAGCACAGGCTCCGGACGCGCAGGCTCAGCGGCCATGGCTCACCGGCCCAGCCACTCCGCGGCATGTGGGATCTTCCCGGACCGGGGCACGAAGCCGCATCCCCTGCATCGGCAGGCGGACTCTCAACCACTGCGCCACCAGGGAAGCCCCCCGATTCCTACATTTTAAACTGTACACCCAGCAGGACCTGAACACTCCCAAGCCCCTGGCTCTTGCAACTCCAGGCCGAGACCAAAGCCGCTGCCCACAGCAGTTTGAAAAAGATGTAATCTTTCACAAGTGACAAAAGTGTTGTGCAGTTAAACAGTGGTTATAGTTGCACAATTTTGTGACTGTGCTAAAAGCCACCAAACTCTGAACATGAAAAGGGTAAATGTTACGGTATGTGAAGTGAGTTATATTTCAATTTAAAAAACTGTCTGTGGGAGATTTGAAATGGTAACACATACTGGTTTCAATGTGCATTTTTCTGATCAATATTGTATTTGAAAATACTCTTGTCTGTTTATAGAGCATTTGTACTTCCTCTTCTATGAAATTACTATACTTTTTTTAAGTATAGTTGATCTTTTCTTTTTGTTTATTTGGCTGCGTTGGGTCTCCATTGCTGTGCTCAGGCTTTCTCTAGTTGTGCCGAGCAGGAGCTACTCTTCGTTGCGGTGCACGGGCTTCTCACTGCGGTGGCTTCTCTTGTTGTGGAGCACGGGTTCTAGGTGTGTGGGCTTCAGTAGTTGCAGCATGCGGGCCCTAGAGTGCCTAGGCTTCAGTAATCGCAGCCCTTGAGCTCAGTAGTTGTGGCTCGCGGGCTCTAGAGCACAGGCTCAGTAGTTGTGGCGCACGGGCTTAGTTGCTCTGCGGCATGTGGGATCATCCCGTATCAGGTATCAAACCCTTGTCCCCTGCATTGGCAGGCGGATTCTTAACCACTGTGCCACCAGGGAAGTCCCACTATACATTTCTTTTGCCTATTTATCTGTTGGATTGTTTGTCTTTTCATATTGCTATAAGCCCCCTTATAGCCTAGGGGCTATTTACATATATTTAGGTCCTAATCCTTTGTTGGTTCTATATGTTACAAATATCGTCCCCCAGGTGTGGCTTATCTTTTTACTCTACAAAATGGTATCCTTTGATGGAGTAAAGATTTTTCCACCATGTTTCATTTTTTAAGTTGCATTTAAAAAACTGAAATAAATTTACAGACAGTAACATGCACAGGGACTTCCCTGGTGGCGCAGTGGTTAAGAATCTGCCTGCCAATGCAGGGGACACGGGTTCAAGCCCTGGTCTGGGAAGATCCCACATACCGCAGAGCAACTCCCGTACTCCACGACTACTGAGCCTGCGCTCTAGAGCCCATGAGCCACAACTACTGAGCCTGTGTGCCACAACTACTGAAGCCCATGTGCCTAGAGCCCGTGCTCTGCAACAAGAGAAGCCACCACAATGAGAAGCACGCATACTGCACCGAAGAGTAGACCCCGCTCTCCGCAACTAGAGAAAGCCCACGCGCAGCAATGAAGACCCAACACAGCCAAAAATAATAAATTTATATAAAAAAATAACACACACAGAAAATAAATTTATTTAAAAAAATAACATGCACAGAACTTAATTGTTGTTCAGTGAATTTTGACAGTTGTGTACACCCATGTGATCCCCACCCAAATCAAGATATAGACGATTCCCACCACCCCGGATTGTCTCTTGTTCTTTCTCCCTTTTAGTCAATTCTCTCATCCCAGCACCACAATCACTTTCTGAATTTTATTATCACAGGTGAGTTTTGCCTTTTTTTGGATTTTTATATGAAGAGAATGATGCCGTGTGCATTATTCTCTTTCTGGCTTCTTTTACTCCACACACTGTGAGGTTCATTCAAGTCATTGTCTGGGTCAACAGTCTATGTCTCCTCCTTGATAAGCAGTGTTCCATTGTATGAATACACCATGATTTATCCATCCTTCTCCCTCTATGATGTTCTTATTTTTACTATATTAAAGTTTTTCAGTCTTTTGCTTTATAATTTGCACTTTTTATGTCTTGTCAAAAAACTTCTTCCTTGCCTTGAGGTCAGATAGGCATTTTCCCATATTGTCATTTTTTTTTTTTTGGCTGTACTGCGCAGCACGTGGGATTTTAGCCCTCTGACCAGAGATAGAACCTGCTCCCCCTGCATTGGAAGGCGGAGTCTTAACCAGTGGACTGCAGGGGAAGTCCCCCATATTGTCTTCTAAAAGTGTTGGATTTATGGGAATTCCCTGGTGGTCCAGTGCTTGGGACTCCACACTCTCATTGCTGAGGGCCCAGGTTCAAGCCCTAGTCTGGGAACTAAGATCCCACAAGCTGTACAGTGCAACCAAAAAATTTTAAAAATAAATAAGAAATAAAAGTGTTGGATTTAGCTTTTTACACATTGATTTGTTTTACCAGCAGTTAGTTAGTTACCAAGTTCACAACATATTAACTAATTTAAACTTCACAGGTACTTCCTTGGTGGTCCAGTGGTTGACTCTGTGCTTCCAATGCAGGGGGCATGGGTTTGATCCCTGGTCGGGGAACTAACATCCCACATGCTACGTGGCCAAAAAAAAAAAAAAAAAAAAAAAGTAAGCCTCATAAAGTATTCTTTCCATTTTATAGATGAGGAAACTGAGACAGAGACATTAAATAACTTGCTCCAAGTCCCACAGTTGGTGAGAGGGGAGACAAGATTTGAATCCACACCATGCCCAGAATCCACACTCTTGACAGCTGACATACTTTGCTGGATATCTGGAATTAATTCGTATGCATGGCCTGAGGTGGGGTCCCAATTTTCTTCTTTTTCTCTCTTTTCTTTTCTTTGGCTGCATCATGTCTTATTTGAGGCACGCAGGCTTTTCTCTATTTATGGCATGTGAGCTCCAGAACACGTGGGCTCTGTAGTTTGTGGCACGAGGGCTCTCTAGTTGAGGTGCATGGGCTCAGGAGTTGTGGCACGTGGGCCTAGTTGTCCTGTGGTATGTGGGATCTTAGTTCCCCGACCAGGGATCGAACCTGAGTCCCCTGCATTGGAAGGCAGATTCTTTACCACTGGACCACCAGAGAAGTCCCTCTTCTTCATATGGAAAACCACTTTTTCCAGTACCAGAGGACAGTGTGATTCAGGGATACTTTGAAGCTGCTTCAGAACAAATCACTGCTCTTTCAGCACTAAAAAAAGGAAAGAAAAGAAAAAAGAAAAGAAAGAAAGAAAGAAAGAAAAAGACCAAGTACATGCCCCCTCCTCAAGCACCGTGTCCTACCTACCCTTGGCCCTGCAGATCTTCAGGGGCAGTAGGAGCCTCTCTCTCCTGTCTTGGGTCCTGATCTTCCTTTTCCAATACAATGCAAAAGCACCCAACATGCCCTTTCCCATGTAAATTGGTGCAGCCACTATGGAAAACAGTATGGAGTTTCTTCAAAAAACTAAAAATAGAGTTGCCATACGATCCTGCAATCCCACTCCTGGGGCATATATCCAGACAAAACTACAATTCAAAAAGATACATGCACCCCAGTGTTCATAGCAGCACTATTTACAATAGCCAAGACATGTGGCACGTGGGCTCAGCCACAACTACTGAGTCCACGTGCCACAACTACTACATGTCCATTGACAGATGAATGGATAAAGAAAATGTGGTATATATATAATGGACTATTACTCAGCCATAAAAAAGAATGAAATAATGCCACTTGCAGCAACATGGATGAATTTAGAGATTATCATATTAAGTAAGTGAAGTAAGTCAGAAAAAAAAGACAAATACCATACAATATCACTTATATGTGGAATCTAAAATATGACACAAGTGAACCTATCTTAAAAAACAGAAACAGACTCATAGACATAGAGAACAGACTTGTGGTTGCCAAGGGGGAGGGTGGGAGGGGAGGAATGGATTGGGAGTTTGAGATTAGCAGGTGCAAACTATTATATATAGAAAGGATAAACACAAGTTCCTACTGTATAGCACACGGAACTGTATTCAATATCCTGTGATAAATCATAATGGAAAAGAATATGAAAAAGAACATATATATATGTATAACTGAATCATTTTGCTGTACAGTAGAAATTAACACAACACTGTAAATCAACTAATTTCAATAAAATAAATTTTTTAAAAATGCCCTTCCTCAGCCACAGATGGGTTAACATGTGTTTGAACTGGGAAAAACTGTGCCAAAAACACTACAGCTTTCTCATTCCTCTTTCAGAAGAATCCCTGGTCTCCTTTGTAGAGTGCACTGTCCACTGTCCACTGCTGTGAGACTGGCAATAAAATCCCTGTGTTGGGGGACTTCCCTGGTGGTCCAGTGGTTAAGAATCCGCCTGCCAACGCAGGGAACATGGGTTCGAGCCCTGGTCCAGGAAGATCCCACATGCCGTGGAGCAACTAAGCCCGTGCGCCACAGTCACTGAGCCTGCGAGCCACAACTACTGAGCCCGCGTGCTGCAACTACTGAAGCCCACGCACCTGGAGCCTGTGCTCCACAACAAGAGAAGCCACCACAGGCACAGTGGTTAAGAATCCGCCTGCCAATGCAGGGGACACGGGTTTAAGCCCTGGTCCGGGAAGATCCCACATGCTGTGGAGCAGATAAGCCTATGAGCCACACCTACTGAGCCTGTGCTCTAGAGCCTGCAAGCCACAACTACTGAGCCTGCACTCCAGAGACTGCGAGTCACAACTACTGAAGCCCGTGCACCTAGAGTCCATGCTCCCCAACGAGAAACCACTGCAATGAGAAGCCTGCGCACCGCAACAAAGAGTAGCCCCCGCTCACCGCAACTAGAGAAAACTCGTGTGCAACAATGAAGACCCAACACAGCCAAAAAAATAAGAATAAAAAAAAAAGAGAGAAGCCACCACAATGAAAAGCGCACGCACTGCAACGAAGAGTAACCCCCACTCGCTGCAACTAGAGAAAGCCTGTGCACAGCAACGAAGACCCAACGCAGCCATAAATAAATAAATTAATTAAAAAAATAAATTAATTATTAAAAAAAAAATCCCTGTGTGGGGATGGCGAGGGGCCTGTGGAAGTGGCGCGTGTGGGCCGGGACAGAATGTTCGAGCTGTTTCACGTTTCATTTCAGGGCTGGACTCAAGGCCAAGATCAGTGAAATATTTGAAGTCTGCCTATAGCCAGTTGATGAGTCTCTGGGAGGAGGAACAGCCAGGGAGGTACTGTTGGGAGTTGTGTGTACAGAACACGTAGTAAAGCACGGAGTGAAGGGTCAGTTGAGATGATGATATCAGCTGTTGCGGTGAAAATACGCTTCTCTCTTTTTTTTTTTTGGCTGTGTAGCCCAGATTGGCAGCTTGGCAGCTTGCAGGATCTTAGTTCCCTGATGAGGGGATTGTACCGGGTCACCCCCACTGGACCGCTAGGGAATCCCCAAAATACACTTCTTTAATGAGCAGAGTCTTTAACAATTATGAGGAAACTGTAAGCGTGCCTCTGTGGTAGTTAGATTATTAGTCACGGGGTTGCTGTGACGGTGGTCCCCGCATGCCCAGAGCCATAAACCAAGATGGGGGTTTTCTCTCTCCTGATGTTGCAGTGTGGGTGCTGCTTCTACTTTCTGCAGCCTTTTGGGTCCCATGACCTGGGGCAGCTACAGGCTCAGCTTGTCCCATACACCAAGATTGCTCCCCTTGTCCCCCAATGGCAGGTCTTGCCTTTTAATTTTTGGCCACGCGGCATGTGGGATGTTAGTTCCCCGACCAGGGATCAAACCCACAGCCCCTGCATTGGAAATGTGGAGTCCTAACCACTGGACAGCCAGGGAAGTCCCCCTTGTCTTTAAAGGAACATTTATTTATTTATCTATTTTTGGCTGCATTGGGTCTTCGTTGCGGTGCGCAGGCTTCTCACTGCAGTGGCTTCTCTTGTTGTGGAGCACGGGCTCTAGGCGTGCGGGTTCAGTAGTTGTGGCTTGCCGGCTCTAGAGCACAGGCTCAGTAGTTGTGGTGCACAGGCTTAGTTGCTCCGTGGCATGTAGGATCTTCCCGGACCAGGCTTGAACCCGTGCCCCCTACATTGGCAGGCAGATTCTTAACCACTGTGCCACCAGGGAAGTCCCCTCCCCTCCGTCTTTTATTTTATTTTTTAAAAAAATTTATTTATTTGGCTGTGCCAGATCTTAGTTGCGGCATGTGGGATATTTAGTTGTGGCATGTGAACTGTTAGTGGTGGCATGTGGGATCTAGTCCCCTGACCAGGGATTGAACCTGGGCCCCCTGCATTGGGAGCGCGGAGTCTTAGCCACTGGACCACCAGGGAAGTCTCTTGTCTTTTATTTTATTTTTATTTTTTTAAATTAATTTACTATTTTTTTTGCAGTACGTGGGCCTCTCACTGTTGTGGCCTCTCCCATTGCGGAGCACAGGCTCCGGACGCGCAGGCTCAGCAGCCATAGCTCACGGGCCTAGCCGCTCCGCGGCATGTGGGATCTTCCCAGACTGGTGCACGAACCCGTGTCCCCTGCATTGGCAGGCGGACTCTCAACCACTGTGCCACCAGGGAAGCCCTCTTGTCTTTTATTTTAATTGAAATATAATTCACATACTACAAAAGTTCACCCTTTTAAAGTGTGCAATCTGGTGGTTTTTAGTATAGTCGAAAAGTTGTCGTGTAACCATCACCACTATCTAATTCCAGAACATTCTCATCACTTCAAAAAGATCTCACCTCTTTTCAGCTGCTGTGGGCAGCAGCTTGGGCGATGTCGCAGTGGAGGAGCAGGGTTTCAGGAGGGCTCAGATCCTTTCCCACACTTGGCTGAAAGCGAGGAGGTTTCAGTGCTCCCCTGAAGGTCATCAGTGTCTGTAGGGGGCGCCCAGGCAAGTTGTGTTGCCTCAGACGTGGGAGGGCTTGGGTGCTAGGGAAGCTGCTTGGCTGGGCAGGCACAATGGAGACAGGGGCGGGACGGCAAGTCCAGGGGGAACATTCAAGGCAGGCCCCACCCAAATGATACCTCCCCTAAGCGCCGGTCTTAGCGCTGCAATCCACACTTTTGGGGCTACAGCTCAAGAGTCAGCAGTTGAACCGGAAATGCCTTGCAGGGGTGACTCCCTAAATGGTTATCACCACAGCCTTTCTCTGAGGGAGCTTATCTCAGAGGCCGGAGGGAAGGTTGAGCTCTGGGGCTGAGAAAGGAAGGAGGAGGGGCTGACTTAGAGAAAGGAGAGGAGAGGGGGAGGACCAAGTTTTAGCAAAATTCTGTCAGGCCAACCACAATGCACATTGCTTTGTCCTAAGGCTCCATGTGTCATCCCCAAGCCTCTGAGGAAGGCATTAAAGAGCTCCTTCACAGTTCCCTGGACCAGTCCTGCAATAGTAAGAGCCCAAAGTGTTAAGAGGAATATATATAACTTTACCAAGTGGACTTAGTAGGAAGTGCTCTTAGGATGAATGCCTGTGGAATGGAAGAAAGCAATGGCATAGAGGAAGAAGTTGGCATTTATCCTGCAGAAACACATGTGTGAATGATATATGCCCAAGGCTGACATAATTGCACAGAGTATAAATGCATTGCAATATTACTCCTATGGTTTTTTGTTTTCTGTGGCATTAGGCACGTGACATAAAAGTTGCCAATTTAACCATTCTTAAGTTTACAGTTCAGTGGCACTAAGTACATTCACATTGTTGTGCAATCATCACCTGTTTTTTGCTTTTTAAAGAGCAATATTTTGACGTGGCTGCAAAGTGCAGGACAGTGACTGTCCCCCTCAGTGTAGCAGGGCCCTTGCCCTACATATCCTCTAGAGGGCAAATGCCCCCATCTCGAGATAGGGGCCAGCTTTCGGCATCTCTCTGCTTCCACAGCCCCATCTCCACACAGAGCAGGGCTGACTAGCCTCGAGGGGCCATCTGGCTGGTGGGAACCAAGGACGTGGAGCCTGTGGACCCCATGCCGCTGGGAGGGCACTGACCCCCTCTCCCTGTGAATCACCCTAGCACGGCTGACCCTGGCTTGGCCTTGGCAGGGCTGCTGTGCCACCTCAGTTTCTGCCCAGAGCTTCCCAGATCAACCAGGCCAGGGATAAACCAGGGCGGGGAGGGGAGAAAAGCGGCCTCGGCCCTGGGACCCGAGCGGAAAGCAGCGGGGCTCTGCTCTGCTAGGCTCGTTGCCAGCCAGCCAGGCCCTCTGCTCCGCTGGACTCTTGGCCTGCCGTCTCCCAGCCTGTCAGGTCCGGCTGCCACCCACAGTCCCGTTGGATAAGCCCTTTCACACCTGTCCAGGGCCCTGGCGAGAGTTAAGCGTGGGTCCACATGAATCTGCCAGAAAAACAACTCAGCCCGCATTCCGCCTGGGGGGATAAGGGAAGAACTCTGTCATACGGAGGACAACCTGTGGTGAGGTTCCGTAGCAGGGCTTAACCTGGGTTTAGGATTAGGGTTGGGAGGGGGAGGGGTGAAGGCTGTAGGCAGGAGAGTAAGAGGGGCAGGTAGGGAGCCCAGCACTGATCAAAGGTGAGACGCTCCCTGGCCCATTGTCAGGGAAACTGGCTCCAGGCCTCTGTTAATTGTAGCCCGAAGGAAGTTGCAGCCTGGCAGCTGAACCCCATGCGGGATCTGGGTAGGGGCGAGGTGTGGTCACTGGACAAGCCAGGGAGTGAAGTTAATTGGCCTTAACAGGTGCCAGCAGCTAAGTGGCCCCTCTCACCTGCCTTCTGCTTTTCTTACTAACCTTTGCTCAGCCAGGAATCTCCCCTTCCTCCTCTACCTGTTTCAGCCCCTCCCAAACACCCAAGTCAGGCTCTAAACTCAGCTCACATCAAGCCCGCCTGAAGTCTGAGCCGAGCCTCCAGCTCCGGCCCGCCTTGCCCTCCTCTGAGTTCACACCCACAGCGATCTCTCCTCAGGATTTTTGGGAGCCTAACCTGCGCTGCCTTGGGTTGGCTTTTAAGCCGAGGCAAGGTAACTAGAGTAATGGGACCTTTTTTTTTTTTTTTAAACATACAAACAAACCTGAATTCACCAAGTCTGTGGGCTCTTGCAAGCTTTCATCACTGCTTTTATCCTCTAAAGCACTTTAGGAGCTCTTATGTAATGCTGAACTCAGGCCATGCGTGCAAAAGTCTTACTTCCAAAACTTGGTGCTGGGGCTTCCCTGGTGGCACAGTGGTTGAGAGTCCGCCTGCCGATGCAGGGGACATGGGTTCGTGCCCCGGTCTGGGAAGATCCCACATGCCGCAGAGCGGCTGGGCCCGTGAGCCATGACCGCTGAGCCTGCGCGTCCGGAGCCTGTGCTCCGCAACGGGAGAGGCCACAACAGTGAGAGGCCCGCATACCGCAAAAAACCAAAACAAACAAAAAAAAACTTGGCGCTAAGATTACTCTCTGTCAGTGAAACTCAAGGGAGAATTTGCATATAAGGGAGGAGACGGGTCACCTGAAGAAGCGAGTCACCTAAGACAGAGACCTGTACGTGTCTGAAGATACTTGGGGAACTCCCAATCAATCAAGGGTTCTAGGGCCTTAGCCCCAGATAAGTCAAGGTGGATCCCAGGCATCTGCGTTTTAAACTAGTATCCCAGGCAGATTTGATGCAGCTGATGCCAGTCACCCCTGAGAAACATGGGGCTTCTTTGAGAGGTATGGCTGGAAGGTGAAGGATATACCTAAGAAAGCTGGAATCTCTCTGAAGAAAGGAAGGCAGCATAGGAAAGGGGGCACCCCTCCTACATTGTGGGCAGGAGTATAAAATGGTGCAGCCTCTGTGGAAAACAGTTGGATGGCTCCTCAAAAATGTAAATGTAGTAATTACCATATGACTCAGCAATCCACGCCTAGGTATGTACCCAAAGAAATTGAAAACAGGTACTTAAATACATGCATACACCTATTTGTTGCAGCACTATTCACAATAGCCAAAGGGGGGAAACAACCCCAGTGTCCATCGATGGATGAATGGACTTTTATGTTATGTGAATTTCCCCCCAATAAAATAAAGAGGAAAAAAAAAAAAAGAAATATAGGGCAGGGGGCGGGGGCAGGGGAAGTGCCAAGGATCCAGGAGTCAGCAGGGCAGGGTGGATGGAGCACTGCCCAGGGAAGCAGACCCTCTGTGAGGTGGGAAAGTCTGTTGGGCTCCCCGCCCCTCCTGGGGAGACGTCCCTCCAGACTCTCCAACACCCTTTGCTCTGACTTCCTACTCACCAAGCAACCTTCTGATTATTAATGTGGTCTCCTAGGAGCTTGGTGCTTGTGCTGAAAACAAGCTATCTGAGATGCCAGGAATGGCTGTTACGGTCAGTAGCAGGCTGCCTCCCCTTGATGAAGTACTCCTTTGGCTTTGTGGGGTATGCATCCATCTCTACTGAGCTTGCTGCCTGCGATAGAGACAGTATAGTACCAGTTTTATTTTTTATATTTTTAAATTTTTTATCCGTATATTTTTATTTTTTATATCTTTATTGGAGTATAATTGCTTTACAATGTTGTGTTAGTTTCTGCTGTACAACAAAATGAGTCAGCTATACGTATACATATATCCCCATATCCCCTCCCTCTTGCATCTCCCTCCCACCCTCCCTATCCCACCCCTCTAGGTGATCACAAAGCACCAAGCTGATCTCCCTGTACTATGCGGCTGCTTCCCACTAGCTATCTATTTTACCTTTGATAGTGTATATATGTCCATGCCACTCTCACTTCATCTCAGCTTACCCTTCCCCTCCCCATGTCCTCAAGTCCATTCTCTACGTCTGCGTCTTTATTCCTGCCCTGCCACTAGGTTCATCAGTACCATTTTTTTAGATTCCATATATGTGCGTTAGCATCCGAGTACCACTTTTAGTACTGCTGTGGGAATTGTTTCTTTGGTCAGCAAACATTTACTGAGAGACAACTCTGTGCCAGGCGCTGGTTTTCGGCTCTGGGAATTCAGCAGTGAACAAGACGGACATAGTCCCCGCCCTCGTGGGGCTTACATTCTTGTGATCAAATAACACGTGATGAACTCAGCATAGTAATGGGCAAAAAGAAGTGCTCAGTAAAGGGCAGGTCTTATCATTATTCTTGGTCTGAGTGAGAAGAGGTTTGTGTGGTAATTCCTAAGACTTCCTTCTCCCTTGTCTCAGCAGTGGTGACAGCTGCATTCTCGCTCAGATTCGCCCTCTCCGGCCTCTTCCCAAGACATGCCAGCTGTACCTGCTCCCACTCACCCCTTCCCTTGCCCACCAGTGTCTCTGATATTCCATAGCAATAAAACCCACCGAGCAAGCCTGCTCCAACGGTTTTTCGTGGCCAGGTAATTGACCATGAATTGAAACACAATAATGGAATGCTTCTAAACACATATTCTTTTTTTTTTTTTTTTTTTTTTTTTTGCGGTACGTGGGCCTCTCACTGTTGTGGCCTCTCCTGTTGCGGAGCACAGGTTCCGGACGCGCAGGCTCAGCGGCCATGGCTCACGGGCCCAGCCGCTCCGCGGCACGTGGGATCCTCCTGGACCGGGGCACGAACCTGTGTCCCCTGCATCGGCAGGCGGACTCTCAACCACTGAGCCACCAGGGAAGCCCTAAACACATATTCTTTATGGAAAATGTGTGAGTTTTACTGGAATTAGAGGACTTGGTTCTTTGACAGATGGTTGGTGTGAGGCAAGACACAAAGGTTGAATGGTCGTGATCTGGTCTAACACACCCATGTTTTATGGACATGCTTTGTTTCTGAACCCAAATAGCGTGATCCATCGAGATCTACCCTAGACTGTGAGCAAGGATCACAAACCTACTTTCCACTTTTGTCTCTGATCCTCCCCAGCCCAATTTACCACTTTGCAAAATGTAGACAATTTGTTAGTTGATTTAATTTCAACTTAGAGTAGGATGGGGGGGATGTTGGGAAGTTGAACCATGTCCGATGATGTTCTGCTTCTTGATATGGGTGGTGGTTACACAGATGTGATCATTTGTGAAAGTTTGTCAGGCTGTGTATATTTCATAATCTGTGCACTTTTCTGTATGTATATTTTACTTCAAGCAAAAATGAAAATGAAAATAGGGCAAATGGACTAAGATACTTTTTTTTTTGGCTACGCTGCGTGGCTTGTAGGATCTTAGTTCCACGACCAGGGATTGAACCCATGCCCCCTGCGGTGGAAGCACAGAGTCCTAACCATTGGACTGCCAGGGAAGTCCCTGCACTAAGATACTTTTACAAAGATGCTTTTCTCAATGCTCCTTATGATATTAAAAATTGGAAATACATTGCATGCATGAGAGGATTGGTAAAATAACTTTTAGTATACCTATAAAATAGAATATTATGTGACCATTAGAGGTGTTGAAAAGATGTATATTTATTCACTTGGAGGTGTAAACAATATAATATGAAATAAGTTAGAAAAGAAGGTAGATTATAAAATATTAAAAGTGATCATCTCTGGGTAGAATATTGGTATTAGTAGAGTTAGCTAATCTGAGGAGCTTGTTAGTTACAAATTCCTGAGTCCAAACACTCAGAGAGTCTCTTTCAGTCTTCCCCCAACCCCCAACACACATATCTACCCAGATTAATTGTTATGCGTAGTCTCATTCTTACCCTTTCGGGGGGCCTTGGACCCCTTTGAGAATCTGATGTAAACTATGTATCCTCTCTCCCCAAAAACGAATGGACACACCAAATCTCAGATACAATTTGGGGGGTCCATGACTTTAGTTAAGAACCCCTAATGTACAATGAGAGGTCAACCTCTCTTTATTTTCCTCTTTTTCTTATTTTTCCTCAAAAGACCCCCTTGCTCCCAACTCCCTAAAGGTCAAGAACCTCTGCCAAGGGACTTCCCTGGTGGTGCAGTGGTTAAGAATCCGCCTGCCAATGCAGGGGACATGGGTTCGATCCCTGGTCCGGGAAGATCCCACATGCCATGGAGCAACTAAGCCTGTGCGCCACAACTACTGAGCCTGTGCGCCTAGAGCCCGTGTTCCGCAACAAGAGAAGCCACCGCAATGAAAAGCCTGCGCACCGCAACAAAGAGTAGCCCCCGCTCGCCGCAACTAGAGAAAGCCCACGCGCAGCAACGAAGACCCAACACAGCCAAAAAATTAAAAACAAACAAACAAAACCTCTGCCAGGCAGCACAGGCCCCTGGGCCATTGCCAAGGTCAGAGCACATCCCTTTCATGTGTTTTTGCAGGGTTCCTGGTGCCACCAGAGGGAATCCACCACTGGGATGTGCAGGCAGTGAGTGGGTTGGCCGGGGGGTGGCCCGGAGGCCTGCTTTGAGAATGTGCCTGTGCTGCCGACTGTTCTCTTCCTGCCGCCCTGCGGCAGGCTTTGCAGGACAGCGCCCCCCGGAATGCAGCCTTCTCCTGCACCCCCGCTTCCTCCCCTCTGGCCGCACAAGTCTGAGGAAGCTGTCCCCAGAGTTTGGATGCGCCTTGATAACATCAACAACAGAAGTCCCTGCATTCATCCTGCACATGTACTAGTTCATGTACGCTGCTCTGGGTCCCTACACTGAGATCGGAAAATTTCATATAGTATAAATAGGAATGGGCTCAAAGCATTGGCTCACATGTTTTAAGATGGGCTCTAGGCAGCATCATAAACTTCAGGACCCTAAGAATATTTTATTAACAGATCTTACGAGGAGATTTCCTCTTTTTGTGTGTACCTCTAAAAGTCATGGGCTGCTTGGGCAGGGGACAGCTCTATGGCTTCTAAGAGGAAAGAGGCCGTCCAGAAAAGTCAGGTCCATTTGGGACCAGAGTCATCAGTGGCATGACAGCAAGTGGCCTTGGCCACCAGGTGGCATCACCAGCCAGCCTGAAAGCACAGCTCATCCCAGGAAACCAAATCCTTTTACTGTTCTTTCTTCCTTTTCAGCACAGATTTGACTCCACTCTACCTGCCAGTCCTTTCCCCAAGAGGACTCCCGTCCCAACACCTGTGGTGTGGTGTCTGTAGTGTCTGTAGGCGTCGCCACAGTGCTCCCCACTTCAGCCCCGCACTTGTCCCCAGTTCTGCCCAGAGGAGCACCTGGGGGCCGCCCCTTCCCATCTCCTCCTCTTGGCTCCAGAGCACAACTGCCAGGCAGGATGAGCCAGGGAGAGATGACACAGGGCAGGACAGTTGTCTTAGCCTTGGCATAATAAAAGGAAAACCCAAACACTTTTCTTTTTTTTTTTTTTTAATATCTAAGATAAAAAAAAATTTAAAAAACCCAAAACCAACAACCAAAACAATCCGTTTGAATGTGTCTGGTCTCAGGTCCCATTTCCAGTGCTGTTCTAAAGAAGCGGCACCCTCCGGTGGCTCGGGGGGTCCCGGGTCCTGGGGAGAGCCTAGTGGTGGCCGGAAATCATCCCGGCCTTTATCCCAGCCCCTGGGACAACCAAGGACCCAACATTTCAGAAAGACCATCAGGACTGTTTTTAAAACACGCGGTTGCCCTAGGAAAAGTTCTCCCTGGAGGCTGGATTGAGGGCTATTTCTTGTGGAGAAACTTCATTTTATTGCCTAAAAAAAGAAAGTGAGAACATTTCACCAGGCAGACAAAGGGGCTGAGTTAAATCCTGTCCTTTTCACCCCAGAGGCAGTGCAGACAAGTGTGGCCTCCCACCCCCCACTCCACCCCCAAGAGCTTCACCCCAGAGCTCAGAAGCTGGGGGACTTCGCCCTGCCTGGCTGCCCTCCTCGTGCACCTCCCCATAAAAAGGGATCTTCCTCAGACTTGGGGAGTTTTGAAAGGAAGCATGTCAGAGCTGTAGATGTTGCTTCTGAAACGATGATACAGGAAACACTGACTGTAACACATCCCTGAGAGCCAAGTGAGGGGAAAACTCCCAGCAGCGCGGGAGGTAGGCGGTCCCTTCCCAGGCAGCTGGCCATCCTGGCTGAGGCACCGGCACGCCCCCTGCAAGTCCTCCGTGGGGTCCTCCTCACCGCAGTTCTTCCTTACTGGGGCCTGCTTCCTCCTTCACCTTTTTCGCTTTCTTCTCCTCCTCCCTTTCCTAGTAAGGGCCTTTTTCCTGATTAAACTGCAGTCCTTATTAAAATGCTTACATTTCCACTTTTTAGGGGCATCATTTGGAGGCTGGTCCAGGTCTTTACTGCCAGACACCTTTCTCTGGTTCCATTCATCATGCTTCTAAGCCCAATACCCCAGAAGATTTAAGAGTGTGGGAGATAATAGTGAAAGAACAGCAAGACAGCCAGGGGCCCAGGAAAGCAGGGAGGGGGCCATTTGTGTCCTTTGCTTACGATCTGGGGACAGATTAGAACAGGTGGGTTAAATGCTGACTTGGCCCACTCGGTGCAGGCCTCAGAGCTCTGCATTATTAGGCCCCGGCTCTAGGGGAGGGAACTGGCCAAGACCCCATGGCTTGGAGGCTGCTGATGGGAACCGAGACCCCTAGGCCTCACCTAGTCCCTTCAGGAACTTGTTGACACCACTGTGTTCTCCACTGGGGAGTGTTTCCAGGTACTCTTGGGCTCGGACCTCAAAAAGACCTGTTGACAAGAGAAATCCCAGCTATTTTAGTTCCTTCTCTTTGTGCTTCTAGACATATCCATTTCCTTACTGCCATAGGAAAGAGAAACCTTGCTTCTGAGATGAAGTTGCTCCTATAAACATGCTCTGAATCATGAGATTTATAAGGACTTTTACTGCCCTTATAATTGTCCAACCTGTGCAATAAGTGTCTTTGGAAAGCTGTAAAGCTAGCTCGTATGTGAAATCCTATCTTTACTGCACAAACGCCTTGTAAGCATGTACACTGTGCCAGGCCCGCGGTTTCAAAGATGAACCAGAAGGCCTTGGCTCGGGAGCTCCTGAGGGCTCCCTTTTCCTCGCATTCTCCCACAAGAGGGCCCCTGGCCAAGTGGTTTGGCCTCCTGGGAACCTGGCTGCCATCTACAGACTCGGGAGGGCGGGCAGGCCACCTCTGAGGGCCCTTCAGTTCTCACCCGGGACTGGAGCCTCAGGCACGCTGTCTTCATCTCCTACTGATCTTCCACAGACAGGGGGCTCCTTCTGTGCTACTTTTAAGCCTTATGTCCTGCTCTCTCTATCAAAGAGTGATCTGTGTACCCAGCAGGTCTTCTATTAAAAGGAATCCTTTCATCAGTTGTGGGACTCATACTCGCTAATCCATTTTCTTTTGTCTCTTCAGATAGCACTCATCAGAACACCTGGAGTGTGACAGACTCCCTTTCTGCCTTGCCAAGAGCTCTGGGAATGTAGAGCTTTGGTTCCTCAGATCAGTCTCTGCAATCGCAGCCCCAGAGGACACCAAGGCCTGGGCCAGCTGCTTCCCTGGGCCCCACCCCTGGTCACTGTGAGGCATCTCCTCAGTGTTGAGCATCTTTCCCCTTCTCGGGTCTAGCTCCCATCTGGGATAGCCTTTACTGACATTTCTAGTTTTTAGATTCCCAGAAGGACTTAAAACGATGTAAGGAAGAGATGGGAATGGTTTCATCCTCCTGGTGTGCACTCCCTGCTCCTCCATCACTAGAAGCATGATGGAGTCCAGCAACAGGGACAGGGAGACTAGGAGAGACAGGGGAACCTCGCGGAGCGAGGGCTGGGGCGGGGCTGGGCGGGCTCGTGGGGCGATGACCCACAAACTCCGCAGGTTGGGGGAGTCTCTGCTGTCCCGCCTCCCCCGTGGCCAGCCCGCTGGGCTCAGTGGCACCACGTACAGCGGAGGGGGTGTGGGGCCGTCCTCTCCTCCTCCTCTATCCCATCCCCAGGTCCCGGCGGAGAGGCTGAGGAAGCAGGGTAGAGAGAGCCAGAGGAGGCCTGAGGAGAAGGAGATGAGGCGCCACAGAGAGGGGAAGGGCAGGGTGTCCTTGAGAGTTTCGTCCTGCTGCGGAGAACAGAACAGGAGGGAACTTGCCGCCAGAACCTGCAGTGTGGTTCTGGGAATGGGAAGCAGAGGGGAAGCGACGCCTGAGGGGACGGCAGGACGTAGGGGCAGTTCCCCCAGCTTAGAGGTGGTGAGAATGAACGTCCTCCAGAGGAGGCTGCACGCTGTTCCCATCCGTGCCCTGGCCCCCGACCTTCGGCCCTGCTCAACACCCACCCGGGGTCTGGGCATCTCTGGCTGCCTCAGCCCCCTGCAGGGAACATGCCTCCTGACCTTTGGCATCCTGCCGGCGCCGCTCCCGCTCCTGGATGAAGCCCCGGAACGTCTGGGTCTCCATGAAGACCTCCAGGAACCGGCGGAGGCTCTTGGAGGAGACGGCCTTGCGGAAGGCCTCTCGCTGCAGGGTCCTCTCCTCTCGCTCGCCCGCTGTCAGGAACAACGAGTAGTGGCCCACGATCTCCACGAAGAAGCGGACGAAGGCTTCGGACACCACCTCGTTCAAGGGGCTGGACTCGGGGCCTGAGCAAAATGGGGAAGGACCGGGACCGGTGAGGGCGGAGGGCGGAGGCAGAGCCTTTGGGACAAGCCAGTTACTACGACAAGGATGCTAGCCCCCTGGTGGCAAACTGCAGTGATGCACAAAAAAGAGTACCCACAGTGAGCACGTCGTTTCTTCCCCACCTTTAAACAGACAGTTTAGGGCCAAAATGGGGTGGGAAAAGTCTTCCCCACAGCTCACTGTTAGAATGAGGTCCTGATAAAGGGGATGAGCCACAGCCTCTCTCCTTGTGTACCTCCCTTGCCTATTTTCCTGCTTAACCCAGTGCCAAGTGGGACCGATGCTCATAGTCCATTTGCTCCCTGACTCCAATGATGGAAGAGGGGGTGCGGTCTGGGAGGTGGATGAGCATTTACCACGCTTGCAGTCTGGGGACCTGTCATCCTGGTCACTAGCCAGCTCATTCCTCTGTTCCAGAATGTGTTCCAGGGCTACCTGAAGCTTCCGGGGCAGAATGGAATCCTCGTCATCCATCTGTAAAGCAGAAAAAACAGGTGGGCCATCGCCCCAGTGCTTCTGGGGATGGTGGCTGCATCCTGGCCAGCAGGACACATTGGACACTGCAGAGCAGGCCTGGCACAGTTCCTGGTTTAGTGGAAAGAACACAACTTAGAACTAGAGGTCTGAGGTTTGAACCTTGATTCCACTTTTTACAAGCTATGTGAGCCTCAGTTTCCCCATCTGTAAAATGGGCTACCAATCAGTATCTATCTCACCATGAAGATTAAATGCACCATGTAAGATGGTGATGAAAGAAACTGAAGAAGATATAAATTAATGGAAAGACATTCTGTGCCCATGGGTTGAACGAATAAACACTGTTAAAATGTCCATACTACTCAAAGCCATCTATAGATTCAATGCAATCCTTATGAAAATTCCAATGACATTTTTTATAGAAATAGAAAAAACAATCGTAAAATTTGTATGGAACCACAAAAGACCTTGAATAGCCAAAACAATCTTGGGGAAGAAGAACAAAGCTGGAGGCATCATAATTCCTGATTTCAAACTTTATCACGAAGCTACCGTAATCAGATAGTATGGTACTGACAAAAAAAACAGACATATAGATGAACAGAACAAAATTGAGAGCTCAGAAATAAACGCGTACATATATGGTCAGCTAGTATTTGACAAGGGAGCTGAATATTTAATGGGGAAAGGATGGTTTCTTTTTTTTTTTTTTAATAAATTTATTTATTTATTTATTTTTGGCTGCACTGGGTCTTCATTGCTGTGTGTGGGCTTTCTCTAGTTGCGGCGAGTGGGGGCTACTCTTCCTTGCGGTGTGTGGGCTTCTCATTGCGGTGGCTTCTCTTGTTGTGGAGCACGGGCTCTAGGTGCATGGGCTTCAGTAATTGTGACATGGGGGTTCAGCAGTTGTGGCTCGTGGGCTCTAGAGCACAGGCTCAGTAGTTGTGGTACATGGGCTTAGTTGCTCTGCGGCATGTGGGATCTTCTCGGACCAGGGATCGAACCCATGTCCCCTGCACTGGCAGGCGGATTCTTAACCACTGTGCCACCAGGGAAGTCTGAAAGGATGGTTTCTTAAATAAATGGTGTTGGGAAAACTGGACATCCACATACGAAGGAATGAAATTGGACCTCTATCTTATATGAATGAAATTGGACCCCTATCTTATATGACTCAAAAATTATGTGGATTAAAAAAAATTGGATTGAAGAGTTAAATGTAAGAACAGAAACTGTAAAACTACTAGAAGAAAATATAGGTGAAAAGCTCCTTAATATTGATCTTAGCAACAATTTTTTGGGATCTGATACCAAAAGCACAAGTAACAAAAGCAAAAGTAAACAAGTGAGAGTACATCACACTAAAAAGCTTCTGCACATACTCAGCCATAAAAAGAAACGAAACTGAGCTATTTGTAATGAGGTGGATAGACCTAGAGTCTGTCATACAGAGTGAAGTAAGTCAGAAAGAGAAAGACAAATACCGTATGCTAACACATATATATGGAATTTAAGAAAAAAAAATGTCATGAAGAACCTAGGGGTAAAACAGAAATAAAGACACAGACCTACTTGAGAATGGACTTGAGGATATGGGGAGGGGGAAGGGTAAGCTGTGACAAAGCGAAAGAGAGGCATGGACATATATACAGTACCAAACGTAAGGTAGATAGATAGTGGGAAGCAGCCGCATAGCACAGGGAGATCCGCTCGGTGCTTTGTGACCGCCTGGAGGGGTGGGATGGGGAGGGTGGGAGGAAGGGAGACGCAAGAGGGAAGGGATGTGGGAACAGATGTATATGTATGACTGATTCACTTTGTTATAAAGCAGTAACTAATAAAATTAAAAAAAATAAAAAATAAAAAAAATAAAAAGCTTCTGCACAATAAAACCAACAATCAGCAAAATGAAAAGGCAATTTACAGAATGGGAGAATATATTTGTAAAGCATATATCTGATAAGGGGTTACTATCCAAAATATATAAGGCACTCATACAACTCAATAGAAAAAATAGATGGGCAAAGGACATGAATAGACGTTTTTTTGTTTTTTTTTCTGCGGTACACAGGCCTCTCACTGTTGTGGCCTCTCCCGTTGCGGAGCACAGGCTCCGGACGTGCAGGCCCAGCGACCATGGCTCATGGGCCCAGCCACTCCGCGGCATGTGGGACCCTCCCAAACCAGGGCACGAACCCGCGTCCCCTGCATCGGCAGGCAGACTCTCAACCACTGCGCCACCAGGGAAGCCCGAATAGACATTTTTATAGATGTGTATGTACGTGTATATACATGTGTATGTGCATATATACACATAGATACACATACACACAATGGAATATTATTCAGCCATAAAAAAGAAAGAAATACTGGGCTTCCCTGGTGGCACAGTGGTTGAGAGTCCGCCTGCCGACGTAGGGGACACGGTTTTGTGCCCCGGTCCGGGAAGATCCCACGTGCCACAGAGCAGCTGGGCCCATGAACCATGGCCGCTGAGCCTGCGCGTCCGGAGCCTGTGCTCTGCAACGGGAGAGGCCACAACAGTGAGAGGCCCGCATACCGCAAAAAAAAAAAAAAAAAAAAAGAAAGAAATACTGACTTTTGTGATAACATGGATAGACTAATACTAAGTGAAGTAGATAAGACAGCAAAAGGTAAATACTGTATGTTCTCACTTATGTGTGGAATCTAAAAAAACTGAACTCAGGGAATTCACTGGTCGTCCAGTGGTCAGGACTCAGGGCTCTCACTGCCAGGGTCCCGGGTTCAATCCCTGGCCAGGGAACTAAGATCCTGCAAGCCCCGTAGCACAGCCAAAAAAAGTTATATATATATATATGAACTGAACTCATAAAAATAAAGAGTGGAATGGTGGTTACCAGGGGCTGAGGGGTGAGGGAAATGGGGAAATGTTGGTCAAAGGGTATAAACTTCCCGCTATAAAATGAATAAATTCTGGGGAATCTAATGTACAGTTTGGTGACCATAGTTAACATATACTTGAAAGTTGTTAAGACAGTAGATCTTAAATGTTATCACCACACAAAAAAGGTAATTATGTGAGGCAATGGGGGGTTAACTAACCATACTGTGGTTATAATTTCTCAGCGTGTATGTACATCAAATCATCGTGCTGTACATTTAAAACTTACATATGATATATGTCAATAATATCTCAATAAAGCTGGGGGAGGAGATTAAATGCAACACAATTAATTTGTGAAAGTGCTTGGCACCTAGTGGCTCCTCAGTCAATGTTTCCCACTGTCCCCTAACTCCCACCCCATGGGGTGGCTAGTTCTAATCCGGGGACTCGGGTCAGGGCAGATGACCAGTATTATTTAAAGCTGGCTTTATGATCTGGGTCTCAAAGCAGGAAGGCCTTGGGATGGGCCTACCCAGAGGGCCTTTGGGAAGTGAAAGTAGATGGAACTAATGATAAAAAAAAAAGGCATTAACATATATAACTTTTCAGTGGCCATTCCAAGTGTAAAAGCAGTCCTTCAGAATGCCCAGAAAGCCTTTATGTAATGATTCTTTGCAAGATCTGATAGGAGTCAGGCCTTTCTGGCAAGTGATAACAAGAAACTAACTGTGTATTACTTTCTCTGATAATGAAAGTAGTTTATAATCATTATAGAAAATATATGAAAGTATCAAAACAATTAAAAATCACTCATAATCTGTCTCCTTTTCAGTCTCCCATCCCAAGACAACCAGAATTAATGTTTTGGTGAGTTTTCCTTTCAATCTTTTTTAGAGTTATATATATATATATATATATATATATATACATTTTTTTTCTTTCTTTCTTTCTTGTTTCTATTCTTTTTTAAAAAAACAAGGTCAGCAAAATAGTGCATACAATTTTGCATCCTGATTTTTCCACTTCATATTATGTCATGAAATTTGTTATCAAATATTACTGAAAAGCATGTTGAAAAAAGACAAGTGTCTATAGTTATAACCTATACAAAGATTCTAATTGTCAGATTCTAATTCAATTCTAATTGAATTGACAATTCAATTGTCAATTGTCTAATTCTAAACCGTTTTGTGACAGAACACGTGGGAATCAATCCTTTGTCCAAAGCCCTCCTCTTTGACCCCGTCTTCTGTCCTATCCTCAGTCGAGCCCTGGCCAGGGGCTGCCCTAGCCCCCTGGCCTGTTGTGCAATTTCAGGCACACGAGGGAGCCTTTCCCTAGCTGGAAAGCTGAGCTCCAAACAACAAAGAGCTGAAAACAGAGCGAGCAGTGGGTTGAAGCTGCACTTCTTACTCACCTGTCTGAGGAACCGATTGTTGACCAGGTCGACCACAAGGACCTATGAGGTAAGGAAAAGGGACTGTTATTGTTACCAGGGCTTCCGGGATACAGAGGTGGACTCAGCCCTCTTCCTTCCTGGCACCCAGAGTAGCAGCAGGGCTGGGGGTGGAGGGGGCCATTTGTGGTGTCCTGACATTGCCACTGTAGCCACAGATGATGAAGAGGGGAGGTGGGGCAAAGGGCTTTCCAGAAACGCACACTTTCAACACTGTGACTGCAGGCTGGGACATGTGTGGGCCACAGGCTGGACTCCCTGCCCTGTTCCCGGACTGGCTGAGGCAAAGCCGCTCAGACCGTTTTTTAGCGTGTGGGTCACTGAGGAGGTGCCAGAGGCTACAGCCCCCCATCGTTCCCATTCCACTCGGTTCTGCCACCCCACCCACCCCCCAAGCCTCCCTCCTCCTACCTCCCAGTGACACACTTAGCCCTGTCATTTGTATTAATGGGGTAGGAGGGGAGAGACCCAGAGGACTGGACCCAACGGGAGAGTAAGTCAAGCTACAGGTGCTGGGCTTCCATGAGTCAAGGCTTTCAGGCTAAAGCACCTCCCTCCTCAGAGTGAGGCTGAGACCCAGAGCCACAACTAGGGTGAAGCAAGTGAAGGGCCTAGGGCGCGAAACTTAAGGAGGTGCTCACTCATAGGATCACGCAAGTGGCCGAGCCCCAGGCCTCAGCCTGGGCCACTGTCTCTGATGGAGGATGAGCTGGGGGCCTGGACGGCCACCATGATTGCACCAGCAGCGGGAATCATGGGCTCTGACACATGGCCCCAGAGTTAAGGGAGCGCTCTCCTTCCTTCTCACACCTTCTCCTGCGGTGGAACTGAGCCATTTGCGGGATCGAGGGTGCCCAGGCAAACTCTTTGCAGTTCACAAACCCACACTTGAAGACCTGAGTCTGATGGTTAATATTTAACGGAACTTTAGGACTATCTGGGCAATTAGAGGAGCTGCATCTGGGGACACGGGGAGGATTTCAGGGCCAGGGGTTCCCTGGGGGTTCAGGACTGCACAGCCTCATTCAGTCCCCACGGTTCTGCTCTGGCTGCTGGAAGTTCTCAGTACAGGGGGACAGAGACTATTTAGAGGAAGGGGCTGGGACTAAATAATCACAGAAATGCCAAGGGCTTTCCTCACTTGGATGCTAACTTGAAAATCCAGAACTCGATCATTAAAAGCATCTTGGTTGTTGTCTTTTTAACTGATATGAAAAAGGACCTCCTTGTAGGAGCACAGCCTTTGTCAAGACTTCGTTATTAGCCCAAAGATAATTTCCAGTTATTGTTGGCTCTTTGTGTGCTTTCTTCCCTCGGTGCTGCGGGTGGAGAAGGGGAGGAGAGGGTGGGTGGCTATTGACGGATTAGGTGGATTAAAATCTGGGTAAATTGTTGAGTGCTGACCCTCTCAGTGGGTATACATGGCAGTAGGTTCGTTTAGAGGGGAAACCAAGTCTGCAGTCACTGAGGGTCTACTGAAGCCGACCTGGGGCGGCGAACTCCCAGACAAAGCTGTGGGGTCCCCCTGCTCCCCGACCCTGCCTGCTGGCAGAGCCACAGCCAGCACCTCCCCTCCGCCCCGCCCCACAGGCAGGGCACAGGGGACCTCCCTGAGCTCACCTCTTCCAGTGGCAGCTCCCTGAGCAGCGGCAGCGAGCTGGTGAGCAGCCCAATGAGGAAGGGGGTTGGCGAGCACACGATGTCGATCATGGCGGGCGGCAGCACGGGGATGTAGGTGTGCTGCCAGGTGAAGGGGTAAATGGCCGCCACCATGGCGTGGCAGCACGTGGACAGCGTGCTGCAGCGGGGAGAGAGGGGAGAAAGGGCCGATTTAGGGGAGGGGGGCAGCCTCCACGGGGAAGCCGGAGAGAGCCGTTCACACCCCAGCTCCCATTCCCCCTCCCTCCCAAGACACCCCCCAACAACAAAAGCCTCTTTTCTCATGGGTATTCCTTCTCTTATTGAAGATGCTTTGTATGCAAACACACAGTCTCTCCGCCAAGCATGAAAGCCTAGGTGTGATCAAGGGAAAACAGGGTAAGTCCTTCAGTATTCACGTGCAGCTGTCCGCTCCAAACGGCTCGGTTTGTGTAAAAGTGAAACTCACATACAGTTGCTTCTTGCCCAGAATCCAAAACACAGAAAAATAACAACATTCAGAGAAATAGTCTCTCTTAAAGCAGAATGATCATAATGTAGCCTTTTTAAAAATAGATATATATATTTATTTATTTAGGCCGTGCTGGGTCTTAGCTGTGGCACAGGGGATCTTTAGTTGCAGCATGCATGTGGGATCTAGTTCCCTAACCAGGGATCGATCCCAGGCCCCCTGCATTGGGAGCATGGAGTCTTACCCACTGGACCACCAGGGAAGTCCCAAAACGTAGCCTTTTATTGGCAAACGCTGGGCCTTATTAATCGTGCGTGCTCCACAGCGCTTTGCTCAGTGCCTGGATTCAGGCTCAGTTTGTTGAATGAAGGGTGGATTATTTGGGATTATCACCTTGATGTCAGTTCTGCGAGCGGAGCCGCAGCACAGTGATGACTGGCGGCCTTCCGAAAGGAGTGAGAGCAGACTTTCTCTTCTTCCTGGCAGCCGTTTCTTATCGCTACTGAGCCTGCTCGCAGCAGCTCCCCTCTCCTCTCATTCTAATACGCTGTTTCTAAAATGCTATGGGATTGGAAACTTTAGAAATGTCTAAGGTAAGAAGAAAACAAAAGTGAGGGCCCAGTGGATGTGTCTGTGAGTATACCAAGTCATCTTCAGGGCCCTGTAACCAGCATTTCATGTGTTAGGACATCTTTTGAACATTTGCCCTGGTTCTCAGCTATGCTCTGTTTACATTAAGTTGCAGGGAAGCTGAGTTCTGGATAGATGAATGCTCCTTTACTAGGTTCCCATGATGTCAGGCACCTATAATCTCATTGTCATAAAACTTTCCTGAGGCCGTTTAAAAAAAATCACTTAGCTCTGGTTTACTTAAGGAGAAAAGAGGTGGATTAAAAGATATTGGCTAGGGACTTCCCTGGTGGTCCAGTGGTCAAGAATCCGCCTTACAATGCAGGGGATGTGGGTTTGGTCCCTGGTCGGGGAACTAACATCCACATGCCGCGGGGCAACTAAGACCACGCGCCACAACTACTGAGCTCCCACACTTCAACTAGAGAGCCCGTGTGCCACAAACTAGAGAGCCCAAGCGCCACAACTAGAGCGAAGCACACGCCCCCCAAACGAAGAGCCTGCAATGCCTCAAAGAAGATCCTGCGTCTTAGCCGCAGCTAAGACCAACACAGCCTAAAAAATAAATAAATAAAATAAATATAAAAAAAAAATGAATTAGGCCAGGCAGAAAGAGACAAATATTGTATGCTTCCACTTATATGACGGACTTAGGATAGGCAAATCCATAGAGACAGAGTAGAATAGAGGTTAGCAGGGGCCGGCGGAAGGGAGAGTGTTGCATTGTTGCTTAAAGGGTACAGGGTCACAGCTGAGATGATGAAAAAGCTCTGGAAAGGGATAGTAGTGATGGTTGCAAACACCGTGAATGTACTTAATGCCACTGAATCATACACTTAAAAATAATTTAAATGGTAAATTTTATGGTTATGTATATTTTACTGCAATAAAAAAAGCAGGGCTTCCCTGGTGGCACATTGGTTAAGAATCTGCCTGCCACTGCAGGGGACACGAGTTCCAGCCCTGGTCCAGGAAGATCCCACATGCCATGGAGCAACTAAGCCCATGCACCACAACTACTGAGCCTGCGTTCTAGAGCCCACGAGCCACAACTACTGGAGCTTGTGCACCTAGAGCCTGTGCTCCACAATAGGAGAAGCCACCGCAATGAGAAGCCCACGCATCACAACGAAGAGTAGCCCCCACTCGCCACAACTAGCGAAAGCCCGTGCACAGCAACGAAGACCCAATGCAGCCAATAAACAAACAAACACATAAATAAATACGATTAAAATAATAATAAAATAAATAAAAGAGGTTAAAGTAACTTCTGCATTCAGGATGGGGGCAGGGTGGGGATAGAGGAGTCCTGCAGATGTGGGGTGGTAAAGAGATACAGACTGAGGAATGGACGTACGAAAGGCACGGCCAGAAGCCTCTGGGTTTTTCTCAGTCGCTGCAACAGAAAACTACAACCGTTCAACTGTTTTTTTCCCAACTCAAAGAAAAGGCCTCCCGCCCTTCTGCTTTTGGCCTCACCCCTAGAAGGAGAAAGTCTAATGGGTTCTCCCTTCTCTGTGCTGCTGCAGCGCTTTGTGTCTCCTGGCTGAAGCCCTGCAGGGCCGGGGTTGGGGGACAGGGTGTGCCCGGCTTAGGTGCAGTGAGTGTGAACCAGCTGGACACGGAAGGCGTTGGAACAAGTTGAGAAGACAATGATGAGCAACGCCGGCGCTAGATACATCGGGCCGGTGAATAGATGTCACGGAAAGACAGAAGAAATTCATTCATTTAACTGGATCGCAGGGAGCTAAAGGACAACTGTACTCAGTTCGATGCCAACTCAGCTGCGTCACCTGTTGGCCATGGAGCTAGGTGCTGCCACCGTTTGTGATTTCTCCTAACAAGTGGTGTTTGTTTGTTTGTTTTTTGAATAGTCCGATTCGCTGTTGCAGCTGGTCCCGATGTTCCACCCCTGGTTCCCACTGCCACCTCGTTAGCTGGCACCTGTGGAGCCCAGAGTGTCAGGAGCCACGTGGCAGGGGGGCAGTGCTGGCACCGTCACATCCCTCTTGCTCTCCAGCCCCACCAACATTCTAAGCAAAAGTTCTGCCTCTTGAAACACTGTGAGGAAAGGTCAAATTCGGTAAATAATACAGCTAGTGGCAGCTCTTCCCCCAAAATAAATGGTGGAAGAGAAAAGAAGGGGTTATTCTTTTTTTTTTTTTTTTTTTTTTGTGGGCCTCTCACTGTTGTGGCCTCTCCCGTTGCGGAGCACAGGTTCCGGACGCGCAGGCTCAGCGGCCATGGCTCACGGGCCCAGCCGCTCCGCGGCATGTGGGATCTTCCCGGACTGGGGCACGAACCCGTGTCCCCTGCATCGGCAGACGGACTCTCAACCACTGCGCCACCAGGGAAGCCCAAGAAGGGGTTATTCTGAGTGTAGCCTGTCGAAATTTTAGTCCCCGACTCGTGAAGGCTAGAGGAGCCTCCCGTGGGGGTGGGCCCTGCTGGGATTGGTGGTTTCTTAGGAACATGCAAAGAACAGTCTATGGTTCTGGGGATGCTAAGGATGACTCTTCAAGTTCGCTCGCCCCTTAATGTGTAGCCTTACTGAGCATCTGCTGGTTGGAGGACAACAGGCAGTGTTTTTGAAGGAAGTCCTAGGAAGAGAGCCCTGGAAGCTGGCTCACATTACAGTGCGGGTAGAGGACAGGGCCCGCAGCTGTGATCAATTTGTACAAAAGCGAGGGTTGGGGGGGAGATGCCCCAGTGGGAGGTTGCCTGGGCCACAAGGTTAAAAGATGGGCACAGGGGAGAAGGGTCAGGTCTCAGAATGCTTTGCAATTCTGTGGTGTTTCCTGAGGGTTGAAGCATCAGTCCAGAGACATCAGGATACACTTGTGACTGCTTAAGTTCTCCTGGAGAAGACACTATGGTTCTGGTTGCTACAAAGCCCTTGTGCCCTACTTGGGGTTACTGTGCTGGGCTGCCTCCCAACTCACTTAGCAAGCAGTAAGAATCAAGCACAGAGCTTTCTCTAAGATGCTACCAGAAAAGTAAATGATGAGTTTCCAGAGTTGGATAGACCCCAGGAATTTGAAGGATGAGCCCATCAGCATCCTCCAGCATTCCAAGCAAAGCGTTTCTCCTACTGTGCATCAATCCCAGGAACATGAGTGAAAGGTAACTCGGATCTAGTCTGGGGCCTGGTGAGACCTAGTAGGAGGTGGCTGCCGTATTTCCCTTACTATACTTTCAAACCTTGGAGTAATGTGTCACCGAGTTAAAAAGAACACAGGCTGGGCCTCAAGAAAACTGGGTCTGCTACTCTCTGTGTGATCTCAGGTAAAGCCCTTCTCCAGGCTTTAGCTTCCTCATCTTTGACATGAGGAAAGTGGACGTTCCAGCTTTAACATCTACAAACGATGAACTAAGAGAGAGAGAGAGAGGGCTTCCCTGGTGGTGCAGTGGTTAGGAATCCACCTACCAATGCAGGGGACACAGGTTCGAGCCCTAGTCTGGGAGGATCCCACATGCCGCAGAGCAACTAAGCCCGTGCGCCACAACTACTGAGCCTTTGCTCTAGACCCCGCAAGCCACAACTACTGAAGCCCGCACGCCTAGAGCCCGTGCTCCACAAGAGAAGCCACCACAATGAGAAGCTCGTGCACCGCAATGAAGAGTAGCCCCCACTCTCCGCAACTAGAGAAAGCCTGCATGCAGCAATGAAGACCCAACACAGCCAAAAAATGACAGAAAGAAAGGAAGGAAGGAAGGAAGGAAAGAGAAAGGAAAGCAAGAAAGAAAGGAGGGGAGGGGAGGGAAGGGAAGGGAAGGAAGAAAGAAAGAGAGAAAGCCAGGAAGTGGAAATAGGAGCCAGGAGCTGGAAATAGTGACATTGAAAAGAACCAAGGCCTGTCATCGGAGGGTGATTCTATAGCTCATTAGCAGAGACAGGACAGAAGAGCAACGGCGACACCTCACTCTGAGCAACTAATGGATACAAGGGTTGGAGAGTTTTTAAACTGCTGCAGTAAGGCCCCAAAAGACTACACACAAAGCCAGCACAGCCCGGGAGGGATCTGAACCCGAGGGAAGAAGTGGAGTACGCTTCCAGCCCGAGATTCTGTCAGTGATGGGTTTGGAGTAGATTGTGGCTATGCTACTGTCTAAATGTTGCTTCAAATGCTATCTTCTTGGTGTTTATAGGCAAAAATAGGCAGTTAATATGTAATCAGTCTGACGGCATTGTGCTATTAAAATTGCATTTTTCATAGCACTCTGCTGAATTAAATGTAGGTATCTCCCTGTCAGCCACTCTGAGGACCTCTGAAGTAGTATTCTGAGTGCCAGACCACCAAGATGGCAGCTACTCACACTTTTGGGTAGGCTTTGGCAAGCTCACCTGCCTGGAGAGGGCATGCCACGAACCCAACCTTTTTCTGAGATGGCAAACATTGCTGGTGCAACTGATTCCAGACAAGATAGGGGACCCCATTTAAGCTTACAGAAACTGATTAAAAATGAACCAAAAGGGGGGCCTCCCTGGTGGCGCAAGTGGTTGAGAGTCCGCCTGCCGATGCAGGGGATACGGGTTCGTGCCCCGGTCTGGGAGGATCCCATATGCCGCGGAGCGGCTGGGCCCGTGAGCCATGGCCGCTGAGCCTGCGCGTCCGGAGCCTGTGCTCCGCGACGGGGGAGGCCACAGCAGTGAGAGGCCCGCATACCGCAAAAAAAAAAAAAAAAAAAAAAAAAAAAGAACCAAAAGGAACACACAACAAGATGAAGGCGCACAGCTACACATGGACTTATTAGTTTAGTTATCCCATGTCAAGGCCAAGGTTCAAACTCTAAATTTGTCAAGATCTGACCACCTAATCCTACTTATCATTAGCTAGAAGTCTGTCATTTGGCTTCTGGTCTTAATGCACTACAAAAAGATAAGAAGTAAATTTCTTGAATATTAAAAACTTCATCCTGGGACTTCTCTGGTGGCACAGTGGTTAAGAATCTGCCTGCCAATGCAGGGGACATGGGTTCGAGCCCTGGTCCGGGAAGATCCCACATGCTGTGGAGCAACTAAGCCCGTGCGCCACAACTACTGAGCCTGTGCTCTAGAGCCCATGAACCACTACTGAGCCTTTGTGCTGCAACTATTGAAGCCCGCATGCCTAGAACCTGTGCTCCACAACAAAGAGACGCCACCGCAATGAGAAGCCCACGCACCGCAACCAAGACCCAATGCAGCCAGAAAATAAATAAAAATAAATAAATAAATAAATAGAAACTTCAACCTGTCTACAACTTTTGTACAAATTGTTTATGTGCAGCTCTGACTTTATTATTCAGCCTAGTTGTAGATTTGGCCAAAACTTTGGGAACTGAAATTAATAAACTGAAAAACAAAATGTTTATCATCAGGGGAATGAAGAAAGGGGTATAGGGAAATATTTATTTGGGTTGTTATGACAACAGAACAAGCCATCACAACAACATTCTTTCTTTTTCATCTGCTAAACTTTGGCTTGACAGAGCCTTAAGAAACACTCAGTGTCCACCCTAGAGATGAAACGGAGCAGAAATGTTATTCTAAATTCGATAGATTTTTGGCTCAACTTAAAACCCTTCTGTAACTCACACGGTGTTTGCCACGGCTCCCAGCTCTTCCCTTGTGCAGTGGGCAGCCGCAGCCGCGGTGCTGAGCAGATGAGTCGTGCGATGCAGAGGGTGCTGGTGGCAGTGACTACAGGCCTCAAGCAGGCTGATGTCCACCCCGCGATGTCACGGGGCCACTCCCTGAGTCTGCGGCATGCCCTGTTCTCATGCCCTGCTCTGTGGTCTTAAGAAGAAGACTGGGGCTACGAACGGAATCGGGAGAGGCCTGCTTCTCGCTAAGCAGGGCTGGAACTCAGTGCATGTGCAGCCTGTAGAGAGCGGTGCCAGCTGATGAGGATCAAAGTACCAGCTGAACTTAGGCTGAAGGCTTTCTTCATAGACTTTGCCAGGTCAGACAGCTTGCGGCCAGCTACTTGTTTGTCATGGCCTGGCTGAAAAACACTTCAATCCCCTCTAGCTATTTTCCCGTAAATCAGAACTAGATGGGGGCTGATGCCTCCCAGAGGAGTACCCTTAGGCGGAGCGGAGGAGAGAAGGAGGGTTCTGGCTTTCTCCCTCAGTGACGTCACACCCACCATGCTTTTTGGTGGCATTTCTGTGCTTCGATCATTAGCTAGGTCTCTGCCTCTCAGGTGAGGCAGACTTCCTGTGCGCGCTCCCTGTTAGGGGAGGGGGCACATCTGAGGGTCAG
Organism: Mesoplodon densirostris; assembly: GCF_025265405.1. NCBI lineage: Eukaryota > Metazoa > Chordata > Mammalia > Artiodactyla > Ziphiidae > Mesoplodon > Mesoplodon densirostris. Next base: position 100,544,247 of record NC_082669.1, read on the forward strand.
AGAGGCTCCAAAAGAGAAGGCCGCGCTGAGGCCCCCTCAGAAGAGGGCAGTTAAAGCTGCAAGAGGAAGTGCAGAGGGTGCCCCCAACTGCTGAACACAGGCTAGAGCAGAGGCCTGGGGATCCCATGAGAACAGATCCACAACAAGGTGTATATTTATCTTTAACCCACATAAGGTGAAGCGGGCCACTAGCGGAGCACTCACAGTGAGTCACCTCAGCATCTCCCCACCCTGAAGGGCCCACGATTAGAATCCCTCTAAGGGAAACACTATCTAGATGGTTTCTACTGAACCAGATCCCCCGGGAGGGGAGTGGGCCTCCGTGAGGGTGGGGAGGGGCAGATGTCTGGTTATAGGGCTGACTTTCCCTCAGTAGTGCCTTCATAGAATCCCAGAGCATTTGAGCTAGACGGGTCCCGCAGGAATTACAGTCTACTCTCCCACTTCACAGCTGGGCAGATGAGGTGGGTGTCCCCTGCGGCACTTTTTTTAAAAAAAATTATTTTATTTATTAATTTTTGGCTGCATTGGGTCTTCGTTGCTACACGCGGGCTCTCTCTAGTTGCAGAGAGCAGGGGCTACTCTTCATTGTGGTGCACGGGCTTCTCACTACGGTGGCTTCTCTTGTTGCGGAGCACAGGCTCTAGGCGCACGGGCTTCAGTAGTTGTGGCGCTCAGGCTCAGTAGTTGTGGCTTGCGGGCTCTAGAGCGCAGGCTCAGTAGCTGTGGCACACGGGCTTAGTTGCTCCGCGGCATGTGGGATCTTCCTGGACCAGGGCTCGAACCCGTGTCCCCTGATTGGCAGGCGATTCTTAACCACTGCGCCACCAGGGAAGCCCCTTTTTTTGTTTTTTAAAATATTTATTTATTTATTTGGCTGCACAGGGTCTTAGTTGCAGCATGTCGGATCTTTTGTTGCGGCATGTGGGTTCTTAGTTGCGGCATGTGGGATCTTTAGTTGCAGCAATGTGAGCTCTTAGTTGCAGCATGCATGTGGGATCTAGTGCCCTGACTAGGGATCGAACACAGGCCCCCTGCCTTGGGAGCGCGGAGTCTTAACCACTGGACCACCAGGGAAGTCCCCCCTGGGGCACTTTGAAAGTCACAGGATGCCTGAGGAGGATGAGTCCTGGGTCAGGAATTGGGGTGGGGGGACCTTAGTAAGTCCTGGGGTAAGATCGCTGGGAGGGCAGACACCAGCGATCACAGTGCCAGGAGGCCTGGGGCGCCCTGGCCCACAAAGTCAGAGAATATCATAGCTGGGAGAGACTTTGGAGGTCACCCAGTCCACCTGCCTCACTGGGGGCCCGGCTGGAAGGCTGAAGGCTGTAAGGGAGGGTGGGCCCTGGGGAGAAAAGCACAGATGTCTTAGCATCTTCAGGAGACAATTCTGGCCTGATTGCCAAGCACCAAGGGTGTCCTAATGGCATGTTTTTAAGAAGACTGTAGACGGACAGCCTCACAGACACTACCTCCACCCCCCCACCCCAGACCACGGAGGCCTGCTCCGCTTCCTCCTTTGCCCTGGAGCCAGCTGACCTTGTCTGAATCCCGGCTCTCCCACTGACCCCTCCCTTGAGCAAAGTGACTTAACCTCCGTGTGCTTTTTAGCTTCCTACTAATAGAACCTAACTGATGAGCTGTCAAGAGCCTGAGAGAATACAGGCCAAACCCTTAGAGGAGCCTGGCCCAGGGCAGCTTCCAGCGTTCCCTGCTCTCACGCTTGCGCTGTTGTTATTCTCATCAGGTTCGCTCACGCTGCGTTTCCTTCTCTTCCTGCCTCAGAGCTCTCAGGGCCTTTCTTTCTTTATTTCCCCACCTCTTCAGGTCCACATGGAACTAGTGTTGGGTGGAAAGATAATTTATTGGGCAAGAGGGAGAACACTTTGAGCCATTTTTAACAGGACAATCATGGGCTGCTTCTGGGGACCATGAGACACTGAAGCCCTAGCAAGTCAGAGCTCCGAGGGGCCGGTCACAGACAAGCCCTTGTTTCCTAAATGAGGACACCCGGGGCCAACAGCTGAGGATGTTCAGGCCTCCTCCCTATCCGGGAAGACCCCTCTTGTGTGATGAGAGATGGACGTGCAAGCCTGAATGTTGTAAAGGGTCTAAACATGTAATTCAGGTATTTTATATGCACATGCATGCACAGGCACACACTAATTAGTGCACCGTGGCCTGGCTCCGGATGCAAAGAAGGCGCCAGAATTATCCATGTCCCTGCCCCCGCCTCCTCCCCTACAAAAACGCTGCCTCCTCAGTGCCCCACGTCTGGCAGCTGCTGCAAAAGAAAACAGCCAGTGGGCAGTAAGGGCCCTAGGGCGAGAACGGCGTGCAGCGGCTACAGCTGGCATTTTACGCTCTCGTGGGTGTTTGCTGCTTAAAGAGACTAAATCTCTCAGGGCAGAGTGCCAGGCACCATGGCAGGTGGGGTGACGAGAGAAACTCCCAAGTCCCTCTAATCAGAACACCGCGGTGACTTGTCTCCTGCCAGAGCAGGAGGGGAGGGGGCTGGGAGGACCGACCAAGACCCAGGGCAGGGCAGGCTCCATTCTCAGGGATGGGGTCCCTTCACCATCCACTGTCTCTCATTACAGCAGCTCTGTGTGAGGGGATGCCCAGAGTTCAACCTGTCAACCCAGAAATCTGTCCAGGGACAAGGGAGAGGTGGCCAAGGCCCTTCCCAGACATCTCTGTCCTAAGTACTTCCCGGTGTCTCGGTGCCCTGAACCTCTGACACACGCCCTCTGCTGCCCTGCAGGGATGCACTGGACTTTGATGAGGCTCCCCTCCCTTTCTGTTCCCAGCTTGTCTTTCATTGTACCTTCATGAGAAAGACAGGTGATACTTTCTGTTCTCCTTCCCCCTGAAGAAAGCCTGGGTTAGGGCGGGGGCCACAGGCCCTGGTGGCCGCTCCTCTCGAGCCACGCCCACCTTCTCAGACATTTTCTCAGGCTGGACCCTTCCGGAGCCTAGCATCTTTAAACCAGAAGCAAGCGCCTCAGGGGACTGTTTGCCCCATCTCCACGCCTGGTAGGCCTTCTACTCCTTGCCTAGGTCTTTCTGAGATCCATCACTTTCCCCTCCCCTAAAGGAAAGCCTGAGAATTCGACCACTAAAGACGGTGGGGGAGTGGGGGATGGTAGGGCTTCCAGAGAATACAGACAGTTACCCGAGTGCCGATGAAATCCCATCCTGGTCACAGAAGGGTTATTTCTCATCCTTAGCTTCCAGGGCCCTAACCCGGAGAACTCTCTGGTCCGAATTCCCCAGTGCCTAGGGAGCTTGGAGAGCTGCCCGGCGCCCAGCACCAGCTGCAGGCTGTAGGCAGGGCCTGCTTCCTGAGCTGACAAAAGGACACAGGGAGTACAATAACTATGACATTAAAAGTGAATAGCTGGCTCAAAGGCAGGGTGGGAGCAGCCTGGGAGTAGCCAAGTGGCTGCTGTCCAAAGAGTAGCATCATCAAGGTGACCAGATGGGCTGCGGCGGAGCGGGGGCTGGGCTCCATTTCCCGCCACGCCTCCTGATGGGTCCCACATTCACACGCTTTGCCCTTTCCATTCTTCTTTCCCCTTTCGTCTTCCTCCCTTTTGTTTACTCGAGTTGAGAGTCATGTTTCCTCTCCAAACCACAGTCCTCCAGTTTTCGCGTTTTGGCATTTCTTCTTTCCAGATGGACTCTCAGCGGGCCTCCCTGCCTCTCCTGGTCGGTTGGCCCGTCTCTAGCTGGGCCCCGTGTCTCAGCCCTTCCTGGAACTGCAGCCGTCACTGGTGCAACTATGTCCTCAGTTCCAAAGAGAGGAAGGCTCTGATTCGGTACTTTGAAATGATGAAAATGCCAGGAATTTTTTTTTTTTTCTTTTTTAAAGTTCAGAATTCACCCAAATCCCTACCTGCATCTCTTTCAGGATCTTCTTTGATTTGTGGCCTGGGCTTTGCGAATCACCGAATGTGACCACGAGGATGTGGGTGCATCCCACTGGGCAGTGAGTTTGTGTGTGATTTACGTTAGTACTGAGAGGAAGGGGTGCCTTAGGCTCTGTCTCTGCTTTCCACCGTGGTCCTGCAGCCCTCCATGCACCGGGCCTTGCCCATCTCTGCCAGTTCCTGGCTCTCCTCTGGGCTTTCCTCTCCGCTCAGCTACACTGAGCTGCTTTGCAAGTTCCTGAAGGCGATGCTCTTGGCCTCCCATCTCCCTGCCTTTGTACAGAAAGCTCCTTTTGCCCGGAATGGGCTTTCTACTTGCTCTTCATCTTGAGACACAGGGAACTCGCCCCCTCTGGGAATGAGCACCCTCCGCGAACTCCAGAACGCTCTGCCCTCTAGTCAGCCTTTACAACATGCTGCTGGGTGGTCTGTTTACTTCTCCATTCCCCGCCTTGGATTGAGGCCTCTTTGAGGACAGCTCTGTGTCTTTTATGCCTCTTTCCTTAGCACATGGAAGGGTGCCCAGTGCAAAGCAGAATGAGTGAAGAGTAGACCAAGTACCAGAAAAGTAGTGCACAGAAGTGCAGGCTCACCTCACTTTACACAACTGGTGTGCCTCACAAACCTCCAGCCTTAGTTGCCCACTGACTCACACCCCTTCTTCAGAGGAGCTGCCTCTGCAATCCCAGGCAGTCCCCACCCTACAGATTCCAGACAGTGTGAGACGCCCGCCGCTCAAACACCTTAGCAGGAGTAGCCACGGGTGGTACCTGAGTTTGTCCGCGATGAAGATGACCCTCCTTTCCAGAAGCAGGGAGGCAAAAACACAGAGCAGGTGTCGGACGCTGAGACAGGAAAAGAGAGACTCAAAGTCCACGTGTTCGAGCCGGGAGTCCAGAGGGCGGCACAGTTCAATCACCTGCCGGGGAACAGGAGCAGCATGAGGGGGTCCAGGCCTCTCACACGCAGTGCAGCCCTGGGGCTCTGCAATCTGCAGCAGGGGTGGCCCACTGCCAGTGGAAAAGGGAAAGAGAAAAAAAGGAAAACAAAAGGGACTGGGGAAAGAAAGATCGCAGGAGACTGGGGAAGGAGGTGTGTTTGGTAGGGACGCAGTCTCACGGCTGTGTGTGAGGACAGTTTGGACGGAGGTGGGGAGAGAGGACTGCAGAACAAGAGGCCCTCGGCCCAGGATGGTTGGAGACCCTCCTTGTCGATAACATATCTGGAGCCCACACAGGGAGTTCTATGACTGTTGAGGTCCTGTCCCTCGCAGCCCCACAGCAAAGCGTCTCCGCCTCACATGGGAATCACAGGCTCACGCAGGAGGACCAGCAGATCCAAGCACCTCTTTCAAGACTCACCTCCTCTAGAAGGCGATCCGTAATGAACTCAACCCCATTCCAGCCCCTTCCCAATGACGGCTCTTTCAGCTTGTATGCTTAGTGTGTGTATATTCTCACTCTGTACTTGTTGAAATGTTCTTGAGTTCAAGTCATTACTCATGTGCAGGTTTTTCTTTTTCAATAGCTGACTCCTTCTTGGTGAGCAGAGACTGGCTTCTACTCTCAGCACGGCACCTGCCCGGTGCTGCCCACACAGTGGGGCTCACTAAGGGTGACACCCCCATAGCCAAGCCACTTGCGTCTGTAGGGGTGGTTGAGGATTCTCCAGCAACAGGGAGACTGCTCCTCTCTGTGCTGGGAAGTTGGGTTGTTCCAGAAGATCCCAGACACATCCTCATCCTTCCCCTGTCCCCAGAGGTGACCTGCTCTTCCGAGGGCCTTTAGAACTGGAGACTCAAGACTGAATGGGATCTGCCCTCTGATATCCACAGAGTCACACACAGGGAATGGGAAGGATGAAAACAAGCTCTGGCATCAAATCCCAGCCCAGCCAAGGAAAGGGACGTGCTTCAAAGTCTAGGATGAATAAAAAGTAGTACCTGAGCTTATCTTCCCTGAAAAGAATCTGCTTTATACTATAAAGTGGTAGAGATGATGCAGACCAAAAACCTAAATAGGTTTAAATACTATTTATGAAGGTAGTAGGCTAATAAGAGAAGCTAAAGATGTTCACTGCCCTGGCATAGTTCTGAGCCAGAATCCTGGGCTGGATGGACTGGACTTAGGGTGGAATTTATGATACTCTTAGAGATGGGTGACCTGGGCCAGGCTGAGGAGCAAGAGGACATCACTGAATGTGACAGCCCACTGGAAGCCAGCCCCTGGGACCACTGGGACTTGGCCACTGTCTGGGCTACTCCCCCCAGGATAGGAAAGGACTCTGATGGCTTACCTCAGTTCCTGATCCTGGCAAGAAGTTCTTGACAACAATGGTTTTGCCCAGGGCTGGGAAAGGGGCTTCCATGACACTCCTCATGAGAGGCTGGACCAGGGCGGGAGAGATGCCTCGTCGCTTTTCCACCTCATCCAAGATCTGCAAGGGGCAGAAAAGCAGCTCAGCTATCCTGAAGTCAGGTCACCAGGGTGTAGCTCTGTTCCAGATGAAGTGGGCCTGCCACAGAGGCTGAGGCATTGTGGGGAAGCCCGTTGTCCTCAGCAGGCCAAAGTCTCTTTCACCTTGTGTGTTAGGGCCCCAATTCTCTCCTCTATGCAGCCACTCTTTTTCTACGTGACTCTGTAATTTCTCCCACTAAAGGGGTGAAGTACAGTTTCTTGCCCCCTTGACTTTGAAAACTGTCCTGTTTGTCACACGGGTATGGCCATGTGACTTACTGGATTGATATATGCATTCTCAATGGGAAGAATAGCACCCCCAAAGAGGTAAAAATTGGTTTGGGGGTTGGTGGTGAAAAACTTAGATATTGTGAGGGTTTATAGCCTTCTAAGGTGCCATAGTACATAAACAGATATGCGATGTATCTATGGAATTAAAATTTCTCTGGGGGGGGCACTTCCCTGGTGGCGCAGTGGTTAAGAATCCGCCTGCCAATGCAGGGGACATGGGTTTGAGCTCTGCTCCGGGAAGAGCCCACATGCCGCGGAGCAACTAAGCCCGTGCGCCACAACTACTGAGCCTGCGCTCTAGAGCCCACAAGCCACAACTACTGAGCCCACGTGCCACAACTACTGAAGCCCGTGCGCCTAGAGCCCGTGCTCTGTAACAAGAGAAGCCACCGCAATGAGAAGCCCGCACACTGCAACGAAGAGTAGCCCCCATTCACCACAACTAGAGAAAGCCCGCACGCAGCAACAAAGACCCAATGCAGCCAAATAAATAAATAAAATAAATTAAAACAGAAGTTTCCCTGGTGGGTAGCCATTTGGGCAACACAAACCAAAACCAATGAGATACCACTTCATACCCATTAAGATGGCTGAAATAAAACACAGGTAACAGGTATTGGTGAGGAAGTGGAGAAATTGGGACCCTCATACACTGCTGGTGGGAATGTAAACTAGTGAAGTTTTTCTTTTGAAAACAGTCTGGCAGCTCCTCAGAAAGTTAAACATAGAGTTACTATATGACCCAGCAATTCCACTCCTAGGTATTTAACAAAGAGAAATGAGAACGTGTTCACATGAAAACTTGTGCATGAATGTTCACAGAGCATTATTCATAGTAGCCCCAAAATGGAAATAACCTAAATGCCCATCAACTGATGAATGATAAACAAAATGTGATATCCATATAGTGGAATATTATTCAGCCATAAGAAGGAATAAAATACTGATACGTGCTACAACATGGATGAACCTTGAAAACACTGCTAAGTGAAATAAGCCAGACACAAAGGGACAACTAATGTATAATTCCACTTACATGAGATCCTAGAGTCGAATTCATAAAAGAGACAGACAGTAGAGTAGAGTGGTGGTTGCCAGGGGCTGGGGGAGGAGGGGACAGAGCGTTAGTGTTTAACGGGCACTGAGTTTTAGTTTGAGGAGATGAAAAAGTTCTGGAGACGGATGGGGGTGACGGCTGCACAGCAATGTGAATAAACATAATGCCAATCAGTGGGGCACTTAACAGTGGCTAAAATGGTAAAGTTTATGTTATGTATATTTTAGCACAATAAAAAGACAAAAAATTAAAAATAATTCCATGGGGAGGGGAGGCAATTGAGAAAAAAATATCTAAAAAGGCTGCTTAGGGGATTGATAATGAGAAAAAGGTTGAGGACGACTGTGCCAGCAGAATAAGGCTGAAGTGACCGTGTGCCAGTTCTAAGCCCAGGCTTTAGGAGGCCCGCCTTATGTGTTTCTGCTCACCCTCTCATGCCCCTGCCACAGCTGCGAGAAGAGCACGCATGCGACAGCTTACTGTCTAAGGGAGGTGACAGATGTGTGAGCCAGACCCGCACCCAGACTTGCAGCCTTAAGCACAGCACAGCCAGCCTAGATCAGACAACCCCCAGCCTACTCGCAGCACATGAGTGAGCCCATGGCGACCGGCAGAGCCGGACCCCAGCTGCCCGCCCCTCTGTGAGAGGAAATGATGTCTGCTTTACGCCACGGTGGTTTGTTACATAGCATTATTGTAGCAATACTTCTGCCTTTCTTCAGAGATTCTGAGAGCTGTTCTTATCCATGATTCCTCTTTCTGTACTAAAGGACAATTTGCCATTTTAGTTATCCTTGTCCCTCACCTAGAAATAGCTTGAGATCTTGGAATCATTTAGCCAAAGCTCTGTCTGTGGTTCTGTGCTGAATATGTCCTGTGTGATCTGTGGCAAGTCTTCATACTATGGTCTAAAAAAATACGCTGTCACAAAACTGACATGAAAATGCAGGACTGTGCATCACACGAGTATGTGAGGATGTTAACTTGCCCTGCACCCCCTGCCCGTGACATAGCAATGCAGCTTATGTGAACTCCAAAGCTGCCACTGGGTGCTGGGCTACCTCACATCAGCTGTTTACTCCTAGATTCATAAGCAATCTTACAACAACAAGGGCTACGACCTACAGCCTTATTTCCATGCTTAAACAAACCCATGTGGAAGACTGGCATGAGCAGCAATGCATATCTGTGCTACAGCTTGTAAATGACTGACTTTAATGTACAATGATTACCACTTCAGGTGGAGTGGAGGTTAAGACCATGACTCAGATTACACTGATAACATTAATTACCTCAGACTTGCATACAAGTTCTACCGTGGCAAGAGGTCACACTACATCAGTATAATTCAGGCTTCCTCTGAGTTCAGGAGGAGGGTGGGCAGGAGGGAGACTTTTGTGTCGGAATGCTTTTAGGGAGTGCTGCTTACATCCGTGGACAGCAGATGTAGGACTTCAATTCTCTAAAAGAAAGCTCAGACTGAAATACGTGCTCAAGAAGGATTTAAAAAAAATGTATGGAGGGACTTCCCTGGCGGTCCAGTGGTTAAGACTCCAGGCTTCCACTGCAGGGGGCATGGGATCGATCCCTGGTTGGGGAACTAAGATCTGCATGCTGTGTGGTGTGGCCAAAAAAAAAAAATTTATGGATTATATATTCACATCTGGTTAACACAGGAAAAAAAGTTGAATTATACCTAACTTTTGAGATTGGCATCATAGAGCATAGTAATTATCTCCTACACACCATTCCGGAATACTGGGGTGGGTGAGCCAATTCACCACGGCAATCCCTATGTCTTGATATATTGGCTCATTTTCCAAAAAGAAGGACCAAATTATACTAAGATTTTGATAGAGCAGTCTTGAGATAACAAATCTTGCACACACACAACAGATATACACACGACACATATACACAACACATAATGTGACAAAAGATAATGCTTAAGAGAAGGAAAGTAAAACGTATGGAACATTCTGGGGTTCTCTGCCCCTCCCATCCTCAACTGCAATGACTTTGACCTTCTCCCCTCCCCTGCTTTCTGGGCCACAACCTTCATCAACTCATTTCCTGTCCTAAAGATTAGAGAATAGATGAGGCTCAAGGAAGGGAGGAGGAAGAAGTGGGAAGGAAAACGGGTGGGGGAATAAGAGGATAAAAGTCACGGGGTGGGGGCTTCCCTGGTGGTGCAGTGGACGAGAGTCCGCCTGCCGATGCAGGGGACACGGGTTCGTGCCCTGGTCCGGGAAGATCCCACATGCCGCAGAGGGGCTGGGCCCATGAGCCATGGCCGCTAAGCCTGAGTGTCCGGAGCCTGTGCTCCGCAAAGGGAGAGGCCACAACAGTGAGAGGCCCTCGAACAGCAAAAAAAAAAAAAAAAAAAGTCACGGGGTGGGGGTGGTTAGGGTGTGTCCTGTGTCCTCCTGGACCCTGCCCTGCATTCCCTCCCTCCCTCCTCAGAGGCCCAAGTCCTCACCTTCGAAAAGAGGCTGAAGCATCCCAGGCGGCTCACGATGCAGTAAACTTCAGGGAGACGCTTTCCTTTGCCACCAGGCTTTTTGGAGTGAAACACAAGGAAATCATGAGTGTTACCAATCTCAGGGGAGGAAAGATCCCAAATGTTTTTAACATGGTGCCTATTGTTTCCATACACCATAGCTTTTGAAAATCAGTGAGGTAAGCAGTTACCAATACCCCGTCTTACAGGTGAAAGCACTTCTGGTTACGTAGACATATTTTTTAATTCTCCCAAAGGGACCAAATCAAGGGTGTTGTGCACATAGCAGGTGTTCAATATGGCCTATAGAACCATAAAATAAGGAATCTCAACTTGTTTACCCACATCACTGTAATTCCTCTCAAGGAAATTATTTATTCTTTATCATTATTATAATAATTCCGAATGAGAAATCATTTCTGAAAATCCTTTTTGGAAACTGACTTTTAATTTTCTTTTTTTTTTTTTTTTGACTTTTAATTTTCAAAACAAAAAAGGAAAACAATCTCAACACTTAAACTCTAAAGTAATTATATCAACAAAATTTATTATCCCACTTAACTTTTTTGATTATTATCCATACTTTTTCTTCACTAACTACTAAACAGCCACTATGTGCCATGCATTATTCTTGACTATATTAGCCTATTTATGAAAAGACTAAAATACACTCTCGGTGGAAAATGATTTGCCACTACAGAAGACTGTCCCCAAAATGGGCCTCAAAAAGACCCGTTCTTTAGTGTTTTGGCATAATCACTTCATTGAAATAAGTTTCTGACTTTTAAAGGTTAATGTTCTCAAGGAGACACTTAAATTATCTGCGTCATCAACAATAAAGCCATCCTTCTTCTGCCCTAACAACTATTATGAATGTTCTCTGTAAGCTCTCAAAGTCTGTTTAGCACACTTTATTAGAAAGGACATTTGGCTTGAGGAGAGAAAGGTCATTTATTTGGCAGGGAAAACAATGCAGAAAGTATTTTCTTTCCAAAGGAGACAGACAATGTTCCCGTCTACCCGTAAGACTCAACGTGGACCCCCGGATATTCCTCCCTGGTTTTAACTGCCCCAGTGAACTTGCTACACCTCCTGCCCCTACTCGTGTGGCACGTGGTGAGTGGGACCTCAGGAAGCCAGCGCCGGCTCTGCACAGAGCTCTTGCTGCCTGAGAGCAGAGCGTACTGACCAGCAGTCTTCGGCAGTAACCGAACCTCCTGCTCCCGTCTTCTCCAGTTAAGACAAACGAGAATGTTTCACTGTGGTTGGGAAAACAAAAGCACGTTACAAAGCAAAACAAAACCAAAGTCACATCGCGTTGAGCAACCAGGGGACATTCTGGAGGAGGCTGTCCAAAAGGGCTGCTCGCTGTCTGGCTTGTCCACCTCTGGGCTGGGGCTCTGGTCACCTACAGCTTTGGAGTGTGTGTCAGGGACAGGGAGATCTAAAGTGTCGCTGTGTCCTGAGAGGAAGTGAGGAATTTTCTTCTCACCCTGAGCCCTCATATAATCCTATCACCTGGGCCATCCCATTGCATGCACACAGCAGTCGTTATCTGAGCCCGGGAGTGCGGTGGCATCTGCTGATCTAGGGATGTGCCTCAGCGAGGGAGCAGTGGAAGAGCAGGACACTTCTGTGCCCCTCTCAGAACTGCCCCTTGCGCAGCTCTCCTAGGCACTGTCTTTGCAGGCCAGCCCGAGGCCTGGACCGTCCCTAAAGACTGCTGGGCCAACTTCAAGGAACTCAGTATCCCTCAAACACTTAGGATTTGGAGCCTCCTGAGTTTGGTTAGTTACTGAAATATCTGATAAAAAAATACTGGTATCCAACAACATGGGTTAAAGCAGAAATGTAAACTTATCACAATCCAAGTAACAGCTGGATGGGCTACTGAAGAAATGTTTCCAGAGCGCTGGACAAGTATTAGTGACGGGCAATGTTTTCCTAGGCTATGAATTACCTTATTGCCCATCACGTCAGCTTATGAAACACACTCCCAGGTGGAGTGAGAGGTCTGGGAATCTGCAAACTTAGCAAGGTGATTCTTGTCTTCAGGCAGGTTTTAAAAACATCTGTGGAGGAAATTGCTACACTCGGGCCCACCAGGATCACTCAACAGTAGGACCGACTTATGGGGTCTACCATCTATGACCCCCTCGGGTTCTTGCTTTAGTCTTTGCAGGAGGGGAGGGGGATGCCAGCACATACCTGGTAAACTGCTGGACAGGAGTCCAGTCCTTGGCGTCAGGGAAACAGAATTGGGGGATAGCCTTCAGCTGGTCCTCAGCTTCTCTCATGAACTTGAAAGACCTTTCCAACTGCAGGGAGAAGAGCGAGAGAAGATTGGAGAATAGACCCCAGCACTGGAGAGTGAGGCAGGTGCTTGGCAAGAGCCCATCTCCCACCTTCCTGAAGTCATGACTGCCACCTTAATCTCCACTTTGAGGAGGGTCTGCAGCTCAGTCTGCTTGAGGCTTTTTGTCCCCAGGGCAGTTTCAACTATAATCTTATGGGGGAAGTGAGGAGGAAAAAAAGTGTGCTTTAGAGAAATGTTCTCTATGCAGAACATTCTGGAATGTAAGTATTCTAATCAATAAGGAAACGCTGTCATAGCAATCCCTTCCAAATCGGAGACTCATGAATCTGCAAGGCAGAGCCTCAAATCCAGTCTTCTGACCTCTGGGCCCAGGCAAATGTGCCCCTCCTTGATCTAGGCAAAGATAACACTTTTTAGTGACTACATCCAGCTAAATTACATTATATGGTGAAATTTAACTCATTTCAGGAAGTCTTTTTTTTTTTTTTTTTTCCTTGCAGTACGTGGGCCTCTCACTGTTGTGGCCTCTCCCGTTGCGGAGCACAGGCTCCAGACGCGCAGGCTCAGCGGCCATGGCTCATGGGCCCAGCCGCTCCGCGGCATGTGGGATACTCCCGGACCGGGGCACGAACCCATGTCCCCTGCATCAGCAGGCAGACTCTCAACCACTGCGCCACCAGGGAAGCCCTCAGGAAGTCATTGAATGTCAGAACTAAAGGAAAACTAGATATCATCCAGCCTGACCTTCTTATTTTAGATATAAGAAAATAAGCCCCAGGAAGTTAAGTGATTTGTCCATGATCACACAGGTAGTATGGAATCTAGTAAAGAATCAAAATGATCTTAATCTCTAGCCTGTCTGTCTTTCTCTCTCTCTCTGATTTATCTGACATATCACAGACTGGATGAATATCATCTCATTTCAAAATGGAATGAATCAATGAAGTCTGATTTAGAGATGATATTTAAAGCCATGAGTCTGCTTGTTCTGTGTCTGAACAGGTTATCTGTGCTAAAAAAAAGCATCTCATCCTGGGGAATCTGTTGGACAGCAATGCACATACAGTTAACCATACTGTACTGTACACTGGGAGATGTTGGGATGGAGAATTTTATGTTGTGTGTGTTTTTTTGTCTCAATTGAAAAACAAAGGCACTCTAGGTATAAGTTCGGGACACAAAAAGGAATAGTTTATAATTAGCACAGTTAGCTTATAAATTGGTACTTCTAACGTGTTGGGAAGAATTGTTGGCTTTTGTTGTGTTGTTGATGATAGGTTTACACTTGTTAAATTTCCTTTATAAACAGTTAAAGAAAAAAAAATTATGCTAAAATTATCGTCAGTCATTTGAAATATCAGATATTTGAAGTGAGTGGAGTATGAATTTCTAAAGTTACGAAATTGTAATGTCTAACCTAAATTCTTACTATAATATTTTCCATAGTTTCTTATTCTGTTTCTCATAGTTTGCCATTGGCCTCCACCTTAAACCAGGCTGGCAGAGAGTTTCTGACATCTGCAGGCCAACAGTACCTTTGACTCCTTCACAGAGGATCTACAAGCCTTCCCAAGGCCATGAAATGTCAGAGAAAAGAGGTCTCTGAAGGGAGCATCCAAAGGAACAGAGCACCGGGCTGATGGCTTTCAATTTGAAAACCCACTTCTAGTATGATTCCCCTTAGGCTAGATCAAATTTAACTAAAGCTGCTACTACTATTAATGGTTGAGACAACTATCAATGAGTGAAACACAGTCACCATATGTAGACTGAAAGCCAGTCATTACTTGTCCTTTAGTTTTTCTTCTTCAGAATAAATAGTCACTCTTTCTTTTCTGTATAATTGTTCTCTCTTCTATCCATGACTCAGAGGATTCCAGATGGTCCTGGAACAGTCTTTGAGTTGATAATTCACTAGCTCAGACTGTTGCCAAAGCAATAATTTTTGATTACCCTTGGACAGTCTTGCAGAGAAGCAAATACCAGCTGGGTGTAGTTGTTGGAAGGGGTCATTAATCATCACAGAGCGAAGGACCCCAAACTATAAATAATACAAAAGGAAGGAACAATGACATTTCTCCACAGTGGAAACGGCATTAGAGAACTGAAGCGTAGGCCTCGTAGGGAAATGAGTTCTAGCGCTTTTCAACGTGGCCCAGTCACCATTTGGATGAACCCACCCTCAGACCACATGCACGATACCCATAAATATGTGTATATACACATGTGCTTACACACACTGTCATCAGTGTATGAGTTATCAACCCGTATGTGCACATACATGCTCTTACATGCACAGGAGCACATTTATAGGAAGTGGCACACGGAGATCTCTCTTACAAATACAAACAATCACAGATGGCTGGAAAACAGCCTGGCCTCCATGAGTTGTCATAAAGATAACTGCAAGATATCAAGCATTTAATGGAATACGGCAGGCAGGATCTCTAGTGTGCAAATATGGAGTGTAAACCTTGATGAAAGTGGCTATAGGGGTGGAGGATAAAACTCATGAAGAGTTAAAAATGAGTAGGCTGAAGGAGAAAAGGGGCCTTCTGACAGAGGGAGCAAGTGAAGGAAAGGAGATATAAAGCAGCCTGGCATGCAAAAATGCATATGAAGAATGATCAGCGTAACATTAAAAATATACATCTAAAGGAATACTGGCAGCAAGATACATTTCCAACAGAAAGAGAGTGGTTAAATTGACTAGGGTAGGGGCTTCCCTGGTGGCACAGTGGTTAAGAATCCGCCTGCCAATGCAGGGAACATGGGTTCGAGCCCTGGTCTGGGAAGATCCCACATGCCGTGGAGCAACTAAGCCCATGAGCCACAACTACTGAGACTGAGCTCTAGAGCCCGTGAGCCACAACTACTGAGCCCACATGCCACAACTACTGAAGCCCGCGCGCCTAGAGCCCATGCTCCGCAACAAGAGAAGCCACTGCAATGAGAAGCCCGCGCACCGCAATGAAGAGTAGCCCCCGCTTGCTGCAACTAGAGAAAGCCCACGCACAGCAACGAAGACCCAATGCAACCAAAAATAAATAAATAAATAAATTTACTAAAAAAATAATAGATTAGGGTATACCCACAGAACGCAGCATTATGTAATTTCAAAAATGATGTTTTAGAATTTGTATTAAATATGTTTATAAACAATGACAGGTTTATAAAACATGGCACGGAAATTACACAATGTATGATCTCAGTTTTGTAAGAAAATTATATTATGAGAAAAGACTGGAAGAAAACACAATAAAATGCTAACAGTGATGATCTCTGTGGGATTACAGATGACTTTTTTCTTTATACATTTCTGGATTAGTCCCCCTTTCAACAGTGACTATGTAACTTTCCACTCAAAAAAAGTTTTAATGTGATGTCTAGGAGTCTGGAGATTCCATGTTGGAAACTCAAGCATTCGTTAGTTAGGTTGATTCATTAATTCATTCACAAATTAACGCTTTTACTCCTGGAACACTGGTTAAGTATTGCTATATGTATAACATTGTGCTACGCCCCAAAGGAAGTAAATAAAATAATAGGACAGTCCTTCATCCGTTGGTGCAAGTGTGGTTCTCAACTAAATACGGGCACGCCCATAGCACTGGGGTTTTCACAGCATCATCCCTGGAGCTGAGATAGAGGAAGTGGAATAAGTGCCGGTGTGGAGGGCTGGTGCCTGTGGTTTATTTCAGTTATACCTATTTCCATCCTAAACTCCAAGCAGAGGACTTGATTGCTGTGCTGGAACCCAGTGCGCAGGACAGAAGGAAGGCTGGCCCGAGAAAGGAGGAGAGGGACAGCTGGAACCTAGGTCTTGGTAGATGCTGGGATTAATGCTTGGGTGGTGGCAGCAAAGGGAGGCCCTGATGGGACTAGGACATGAGCGCCCTCCCCTGTTCCTGTCCCTGAGCACCTGCACTGTATGAACTGTACAGAGACTGTCACATTGTACCTCGTGAGTCTTTGTAGGCTTATCTCATGCCCTCCTATCAGAGTGTAAGCTCCTTGAGGACAGGAAACACATTTTGCTTATCTTTGTAATGCCCTGGGGCCAAGCAGAAAACAGCTTGAAAGTAAAAGGGTCTCAGTAAATTCTGGCTGAACTGAATTAGAATGCGGTGGAAGCTCTTTATTACAGATGTCAAAGGCTAAGAATAATTTATATATTCTAGGCCATGTCATTTTCGGCTTTATTGAGCGCCGTTTCATTTTAGGAGCCATGAGTTAATATATGGTAAAGCCACATCCACACAGCCATGACCCATGTGAGAACAGAACAGGATTCTCGTGCATACACACATACAGAGGCACACAGGGCACATAGGGGTGTGTAGCATGGACACAAACATGACATTCCTTAGGAAGAGTTGTGCGGCTGATGGAAAGAAGCTTCTAGGACAGGTTGGGAAGAGACGTGGCTGGATAAGGAGATGGGGAGGATGAAGAGGACAGTACAGTCAGCACAGTGACCACAGGAAGGGGGTAAGTATTTTGGTCCCTGCTTTGAGTCTTGACTCTCACACCTCCTCGGACTTCGCAAATTCTCCAGCAGCAGTTTTTTTCATCTGATATACCTTAATTAGGACCCATTTTTGAAATTCTAAGCACTTTGGGCTCCTGTACCTCCCTGAAACCGTGAGTCCCAGTAAGATTTTGTCAAGAATGCTGCAGTCCCTGGCAGGCTGCAGACGCCTGGCCCACCCTGTACCTTCAGAGGGAACTGCTGGGTGAGTTCGGGCACATAGGCAGCCCCGGCCTGCTTCTTGTGCAAAGACACGACCACAAAGTACTCGAAGAGCTGCCTCTCCTGGTACTCGACGAGCTCCCGGTCCAGTGATGGGTATCTTGGAGCCTGCTTCAGGCGTGACTTCACATTGACCAGGCGCTGGCTGTGGGCTAGAGGGAGGAGAGCAGAGAGGAGAGAGGAGAGAGGAGAGAGGAGAGAGGAGAGAGAGGGAGGGAGGGAGAGAGAGAGAGGGAGAGAGGGAGAGAGGGAGGGAGAGAGAGAGGGAGGGAGGGAGAGAGGGAGGGAGGGAAAGAGAGAGAGAGAGAGGGAGGGAGGGAGAGAACGCCTCAAAATGACTCACTCCCAATGTGGAATTGCACAGAGCTGCAACCCGTTGTGTAATTCCTAACTCAAAGAACTTTTTATAATCCTAAAAGAGTGTTCCCACATTTAACAAATTACTATAAAGCTCTTTATTTGGGATTCTTGCCAGAGTCCTAGTTGGAGCAACACCCGCCAGGCCACCAGGCTAATTGGGGTGCAGGAGCCTGGAATGTGGGATCTGCTGTCTGGACTTGGGGCAGCGGCTTGAGTGACCCTTGGGTTCCTCTGTCACATGGGGTGGGGACTCCTCCCTTCACTCACTTCCTTCATCTTTCAGTTTGGGGGATGTGACAAAATCCAGACCCTAGAGCTTTTGGAGCTGGGAGCTTTGAAAACATTCCGTGTGGCTCAGCTGGCAGAGACCTGACTAACTCAGGAACCCCATCTGCCTTCTCTCCTGCCACCATTCTGTGCAATGGAAGTGACTGGCTTCATTCCAGAGGTGGTGAGCGCTGGAGGCAAATGAAGCAGGGCCACTGAGCAGACGGGTCCCCATCACCTCACTGAGCAGCCCTGGACTATGGCTTTCTTTGGCTTCCCCTTAGGGTCTGAAAAGTTGTGGAAAACTCACTAAAGCCTAGACTGAGATCACCAAATTTAGATCTACAGGGACCAATAATTTCAGCGGCTTCATTTGACAGATGAGGAACTAGAGGCCCTGGATCTCAAATGATTTCCTCCAGATCACAGAGCCAGGAGTAGGGCAAGAGCCCCAGGTCTCTGGAGCCCCAGGCCAGCACACTGTACCGTGCACAGGTGTGAAAAACACCTATGACATAACGGAAAGGCACAGGAAGGGGGTGTCACTGCAGTGGTAGCCACCCTGGGTCTCTAGAACTGAGCTGTAGGCTCAGGGACCAAACAGGCCCACTCTGGCCAGGCTCAGACTTTCACGACTTGCCCAACAAGCTTGTGCAAGGCCACTGTATCCCGTCCCTCACACTGAAAAGGAAGGGCTACCTTCGCAGCTTCCCAGTCACCTGCACGCGCCCTGCACAGCAACTGCTCTTCTCACCTTTCAGCTTCTCCTCGGTGTCACTGTCAGACTCACTGTTCTCATCTGTCACTAGACAAAAAAACACAACAACAAAAGGAAGAAAGTTGCAAGTGTGGGTTTTTCTAATGCAGGAAACTTTTTATATGTGGTAGCACAAATCCAAGACTTCTAGTTCAGAGGGGCTGTTTTCTTTTTGTCTATTTAAATGTAATGAACAAACTATGTCTTTGTCCAACTACATGTGTTTCCAAATTAATTTGGCTTCAGTTCAGATGGTACCTATATAAATACAGCAAAAGATACTGGCCCCTTTAATGAATATTAAGCAAAGAAGGTTGCTCCCATGGTGAGGTCAGAGCATGCAGCCCTAGGGTGACCTGATGGATACACAGGGAGACAGGATGGTGGGGGATATTTCCAAAGCCCCCAACTTGTTCTCCTCCTTGCTGAGTCAACCCCAAACAACAGGAAGCCACTTCTAGGAAGATTCTGTTTTCAGATTCTTGGGGGAGAAGGGATGGTGGCGGGGCCCTACCTTTTCCTGAGTTGCTCTCCGTGGACTGGGACAGCCTCTTCACCCGTTTCTTTCCTCTCCGGGCCTCATAAATGGCATTGATTCGCAACACCAGCTGCCAGACACGGGGAGAAGAAAAGCCAGTGTGAGCAGTCTCCTCCCCGTGGCAGCTGGGATTCCTTCGCTGCCCATTCTCTTTTAGGAGGGTGGCGGGCCAGGGAAAGGGGGTGGGGGGAGACATTTCCCACTGGCCTGCCGGCGTCTTTCAGTCATTCCTCTGGGCCAGATAGAAGCATGACTGTCGAGAACACTAAAGGACGCTGCCAGCCTCACTGATGTATGGGCGGGTGTCGTCTGAATATGCTAACGCAGCCAGCTGAGACACAGAGGGAGAGGATTTCATTGGCTAAATGGTGTGATGGCTGCTCCCCGCCATAGTGCAATGTCACTGTGGTTTGGGAAGGAGCTTTTGCCCCCAAAGCAAAACAAGGAAAGAAAGAGACAGAAAAAAAAAATGTTCCCAGGCAGGACCCCTTTCATGGGCACCATGCCAAAGAGTGTCTGAGCAGCAGGAAGGGACCAGGGACTGCGGTAGCTCTTGAGCCCGAGCTCAGAACTGCAGGGAGGAGTGCCGTGTACCGGGCACACCGTCCTTCCTGCAGAGACACACTGGCCGCAGACTTGCTGAGGCCTTTCATGACCTCTCTGGCGCTCAGGAGCCGAGCTGCTCAGCAGACACCTTAGTAAGCAGCACACCCTCCAGAATGACTATAGCAGAACCGTCTGGTGATTGAGGCCCTGGGTCACTTCCCCTCAGGCTTTGCGGCATCACCTGCAACTTTCAAGAGAAGAAGCTTCCTGGACACCCCCTGGTGGCATATTGGTTTAAGAATCCGCCTGCCAATGCATGGGACAAGGGTTTGAGCCCTGGTCTGGGAAGATCCCACATGCCGTGGAGCAACTAAGCCCGTAAGCCACAACTCCTGAACCTGTGCTCTAGGGCCCGTGAGCCACAACTACTGAAGCCCGCGCGCCTAGAGCCTGTGCTCCGCAACAAGAGAAGCCACCGCAATGAGAAGCCCACGCACCGCAATGAAGAGTAGCCCCCGCTCAATGCAACTAGAGAAAGCCCGCGTGCAGCAACGAAGACCCAAGGCAGCCAAAAATAAATTAAAAAAAAAAAAGTAGAAGCTTCCTGGGTTCAACCTGGTTGGGAGAAAGGGAAGTCTACCCGTGCATAATCGACACAAACCAACTAGTGACTTTAAAGGGGAGCTGTCTGGAAAAGTTTACAATTCTTTCATACATTGGGAAGAACAGGGGGGATGTGCTATGGTAAACTGGGGGACAGGTACCCGTCAGGGACAGTTGCCAACACCCACCTCTGCCCTCTACTCCTCGGATCTCCTCCCTAACGTAGCTCACCAGCTCCTCTCTACAAGCACTGGCCCACCAGAGAGGAGGGTGGCTTATTCCCGAGGCCTCCTTGTGGGCGGCCTGGGTTCCGTGCCCCCAGCTCTGCGGACTCTCACTGACACTGCCCTGCCGTGGCCTCGGCCGTCTGCGCCCTCTGGCTCCTGATGGGCGGCCCAGCCCTGGCTTTGCCAGCTCTGTGTGAACTCCTCTTCCCTAACCATGAACCTGGCCCGACTGAGGCCTCTGCCTTCACCCCCAAATCCCTGCCATGTGGCAGCTCTTTATATTTGCTCTCACGACCCAGCCATCTCCTTGAGAGCTCACACCCCCGAATTGGCCTTCTTTTCTTTTCCCACATGTTCTAACTAGTGGGATGTAACACTAACCCCATTTCCCACGGAAGAAGACACCTTATCAACAGTGTTATTCACAACAACCAAGAAGTGAAAACAAGCCAAATGTCAACTGATGGATGAATGGATAAACACAATGTAGCATGTACATACAATGGAATATTATTCGACCTTAAAAAGGAAGGAGATTCTGACACATGCTCCAACGTGAGTGAACCTTGAGGATTTCATGCTAAGTGAAATAAGTCACAAAAGGACAAATATTATATGACACCACTTATACGAGGTACCTAGAGTAGTCGAATTCATAGAGACAGAAAGTAGCATGGTGGTTGCCAGGGGCTGGGGGGTGGGAGGAATGGGGAGTAAGTTTAATAGGTGCAGCGTTTCAGTTTGGGGAGATGAGAAAGTTCTGGAGACGGATGGTGGTGACGGCTGCAGAGCAATGTGAATGTTCTTAATGCCGCTGAGCTATACATTTAAAAATGGTTAAAACGGGGCTTTCCTGGTGGCGCAGTGGTTGAGAGTCCACCTGCCGGTGCAGGGGACACGGGTTCGTGCCCCGGTCCGGGAAGATCCCACATGCTGCGGAGTGGCTGGGCCCGTGAGCCATGGCCGCTGAGCCTGCGCGTCCGGAGCCTGTGCTCCGCAACGGGAGAGGCCACAACAGTGAGAGGCCCGCGTACCGCAAAAAAAAAAAAAAAAAAAGGGTAAAACGGTTAAGTTTTATGTTATGTATATTTTATCATGAATTTAAAAATACAGGTAAATAAACAAATGAGTTGCTAGGTCAAATTGTTTTTGGAGAGAAGGAAATTTTTAAACCTATTCAAAATCTCCCCCCCAAATATCCAAAAATTAACTAGAAAGAAGACATGTACAATATGGTTAACATCCTTCCATTTGTTTAAATAAAATGAACACTAGACTGTAAGCTCCATGCAGACAGGAATTTGTGTCACTTTTATTTACCGCTGTCACAGTACCTGTATGGGATGGAGCAGGGCCTGGCACACAGTAGGTACTCAATAAATATTTGTTGATTATTAATTTGTTGAATGAATACTGAGCATCTCCTATGTGCAAGGGATTTTGCTAGGAGCTGTGAGGGATAAAAGGATATATGGGACATGGCACACATTCTCAGGGAGTTTACAAGCTAATAGGAAGGACGAAGATGCATTCATAAGACAATATATAAGACAATTATAAGACAACTATAAGACAATTCACGAGTGCTACGTAAGTAGTATAAATAATATGACAGAGAAGGTTTTTCTCATTTTAAATCAGGTCATGGAGTAAGTGGAAGCCATATATATACTTCAGTTAATAAAACTTTGTTCCTTTTTATTTAAAAAAAATTTCCCCAGGGAGAAAAACTTAAACAGGCTTTCAAATAATTGAACTTTTTAACAGGAGATAAGTTTCGTTGTTTTAAGAGTGTTCTGAAAAAAAAACAAAAACAAATAAAAGTGTTCTGTACTAGAAGTATTGGCCTTTTTAGAAACTTTTTTAAAGTTGAAAACAAACATTTTTAACTATAAGCTCATTTGGAAGACAGTCTGTTTCAGAAAGAGTCATCTGGGACCTAATTCTGCCTATGATGGCTGCCTAAGAAACAAAGGATTCCACATAAACCTGCTACAGTGCTGAGGGGGAGCTCGCTTCTCATTATAAAGGACGGCACAATGTTTCATGAAACCTGGGGACATCCCACCACTGTGTAATTAACTGCTCTGTTTCAGCTGCCACGTTAATGAAGGTACAGGGTTGCTAGGAGAATACAGGGAAGGATGGTCTCTTTCTCTCTCCCCTCCTCCACTGGGACCTCCATTCCTCTTAGGGCTGAGGCGGGAGAAATCAAGGGAAGCATCCATACTTCCAGAAGGGACTCATGTTACACGTTACAGCAGAGGCAGCTGAAGGAACACCAACCAACCCATTAACTGATGAGTTGTGAGTAGACCATTAAGTCCTTCTTGCTAGATAAAAATGCAAAAGCAAGGGTTTTGGATAGCAAACGCTTTAAGGTTCCAAAACCTGGAAGTCATGAATGTGCCTGAAAAAGAAACTTTGACGTCAAGTAAAGGATTCAAAGCATTTGGAAAGGACAAGCCTAGGTTAAGATTAAGTAGCAAGTGATAGAACTGAGGATTCACAAGACTTCTAATAGACTGTAATGAGTCATTTTTAAAGAAATATTTATTTATTTATGTGGTTGCGCCGGGTCTTAGTTGCAGCAGGTGGGTTCCTTGGTTGTGTCATGCAAACTCTTAGTTGCGGCATGCATGTGTGATCTTGTTCCCCGACCAGGGACCCAACCCCGGGCCCCCTGCCTTGGGAGCACGAAGTCTCATCCACTGCGCCACCAGCGAGATCCCTGTAATTAGTCATTTGTTTTCTTTTTAAACATTCCTTTGAAGAATTGTGTACTTCACCTTTATGACTAAAATTTTAATAAGATTTTGTTGTTGTTGTTGTGAAAGTGACAGGTAAAACATGCTGATTTTTCTCCAGATTTGATTACACTTGCCAAACCCTACTTGAGTAAGTGCCTGGGCACTATGTAAGTGGGGCAACTCACTTCAATTTCAGGCAATAAACTAAGAGGGAACAAAGTGCTGCTTGCAAGTTAAACTCATATGAAGTGGCAGAAATAGTACTACCTTTCTCTCCACCTATTTTATTTATTTATTTATTTATTTTTTTGCCGTACGCGGGCCTCTCACTGTTGTGGCCTCTCCCGTCGCGGAGCACAGGCTCCGGACGCGCAGGCTCAGCGGCCATGGCTCACGGGCCCGGCTGCTCCACGGCATGTGGATCTTCCTGGACCGGAGCACGAACCCGTGTCCCCTGCATCGGCAGGCGGACTCTCAACCACTGCGCCACCAGGGAAGCCCCCTCCACCTCTCTATATTTATATAAAATATGCACACACATATTCTCTTCCCCTCAATCTCAAAAAATCTTTTTTAAATATTAAAATAGTATAAAGGGGGAAGTGATGGGTAAAAGCGCAGGGGTGGAAGATAGAGGTTCAATGCTTATTAAGAGATCCATAGTCAAACTTAGAGTTGTATCAAAGCTCTTTAACCTCAGCTGATTCATCTGACTGCTCCTGTTTAATTCGCTAAAATAACGGTGAGGCTGTATAGATGTTAATAGCCACTTGTAATTATGTCACTATTGCAGGTTTTTGACATTACAGGTATGTGTGAGTCATGCCAGGACAAGAAGAGGAGAGTTAAGACAGTGACTGAAACACAGCCAAAGGGAGACAGAAAGCGGTTCCACCAGGGGCGAAGGAGACTGGGATCCATGTACTGGTGGGAGCTCATTCAGCCAGCGTCCAATGATCAATATGCAGCCGGCACTGTGCCCTGGGTGGCGCGAGGCAGAGCCAGGAGGGCAGGAAGGGGAGCGAGGCCCGACTCCTGCCCTCCATCAACCACACAAAGCAGGACATCTTCTCCCCTGCTCCACCTGCAACCCCACTGCCGGGCTGCAGGTGACAGGTCTTCTCCTGCCCACCTGAGCCTAACTGCCCTTACCCTTCAGAATGCACTTTTTTTTTTGGCTGCGCTGTGTAGCTTGGGGAATCTTAGTTCCTCGAGCAGGGATCGAACTCGTGCCCCTTGCAGTGGAAGCGCGGAGTTTTAGCTACTGGACCACCAGGGAAGCCCCCAGAATGCCCCCTTGATTGTCCAGGTGACTTAATTTCACTTGAATAAGAATGTGGGGGGCAGGGGTGATATTGTGGCTCAAAACACTGATTAACCAAACTGGGTCAGGAGGGACTGGCTTGTGAAAATGTCCCTGGACTTTCAGGTCAACAGGTCACTTTGAGAAATCCGATGACACCTACAGACAACCTACCCCCTCTTCCTTTTATCCCCCCAAACTCATCCATACAGTTTTACATGATTTTGTGGGTTTCATGATCCCCTAAAGGCCATCCATGGACTCTGAAATGAAGAATTCCTGCTCTAAAAGTTCCTGTGGGAAGGTGGTACCAAAGTGGCCAATGAAGAATGACAGGCACTGCAGGGGTTGGACTGAGCAAAGGAAATGTAACAGCAACAGCGGCCACATGAGATGCACATCCAAGCCCTTGGGCACGTTTTGCCTTTGGGGCTGAAAAGAGCCAGAAAAGATGTATTTTTGATAAGCGCTCCCTTGGAGCACAGGCTCTATGTGGTGCCACCTCTGCAGTGGGAGGTGACGGAGTCTGAGTCAGGGCATGAGGGATGGAGCTCTGCTTTTTGAGGCCATGAAGGAGGGAGATGTAGCCCTTTGAGGCTGGGTACTGGAAGCACAGTTTGGGATCCTAAGAGTGATCAAGGCAGGGAGAGGGATGGCTAAGAGGAAGGCTACAGGACCACCACAATGATTCTGACAAAGGGCCAGATGTCTCCGCCTGCTGGCTTCACCGTGTCTACCCGGCCTGTGGTGAAGCAGGTAGAAGGGCCCAGTGATTTGATCTCTGCCCAGACTCCTCTGCAGCCTTCCTATGCAGGGAAGGGGGAGTGCAAATCTGAACACCAAGCTTGTTGCAAGCCTTACCTTGGGTATCTTTCTCTTCTTCCTGCCGTTCTGTGGGTCCCCAAGGTTAAAGAAAGTGTCATCAGGGCTGCTGGGGGTGGAGGGAGGGCTGATTTTAGAAGGGGACCCAGTGCCATCCCGACTCGGCTTCCTAGTGTCCAGCAGTTTGAAGTTCCTCCTTTCTGAATTTTGCCGGAAGAAAGCAGGTTTGGACAAGGACTGCTGGGAGGGGAGAGGAAAAAAGAAGAGTAAATAAATACAAAGGGACTAAATGAGAGGTAACTGGTGGTAGCAGTGATGGAGACCAAGAAGATCAAGAAGGGAAGCTGGTCTATGTTCCCAAGGGTATGTTGAGTCTGCCTATGCTATTATTAAGTGCTCAATAAACACTTATCATTCAATTATGGAAAATGAGCATGATAAAGGATGCAAGTCTAATCCAGTCTCTTTTTAGACAAGTGGGAACTCACCTGGCTCAATCCCTTACTTTACAAATGAGGCTTTCTGATACAATGTACCGGGAGTTACAAGACCTAAGCATAGCTTTGTCCCTGCCACTGGTAAGCTGAGTGCCTTCTATACAAGGAATTTCACTTCTCTGGGCCTCAGTGTCTTATTTCTAAAAATGAGCTGCTTTAAGGTCAAAAGGCAAACAAAAAACCAATTGAAAAAATTTGCGACTTATAGAACTCATTTTTCTAATACATGCTACATATTCATGAGAAGACTAACAACTCAGAAGAAAAACAGGCAAAAGATGAGAATCAAAAGTTTACAGGAGGGGCCTCCCTGGTGGCGCAGTGGTTGAGAGTCCGCCTGCCGATGCAGGGGATACGGGTTCGTGCCCCGATCTGGGAGGATCCCATATGCTGCGGAGCGGCTGGGCCCGTGAGCCATGGCCGCTGGGCCTGCGCATCCGGAGCCTGTGCTCCTCAGCGGGAGAGGCCACAACAGTGAGAGGCCCGCGTACCGCAAAAAAAAAAAAAAAAAAAAAAAAAAAGTTTACAGGAAAGGAAATATAACAACTTTTATATATATAAAAGATTCTTAGCTTCACTCAATCAGAAAAAAAAATTAAAACTCCACTGAAGAAATTTAAAAATTTTTTTTATTGGAGTATAGTTGATTTATACCATTGTGTTAGCTTCTGCTGTACAGCAAAGTGAATCAGTTATACATATACATATATCCACTCTTTTTTTGATTATTTTCCCGTATAGGTCTCATTATACAGTATTGAGTAGAGGCCCCTGTACTATACAGTAGGTCCTTATTAGTTATCTATGTTATATATACTAGTGTGTATACGTTAATCCCAATCTCCCAATTTATCCCTACCCCCCAACCCCCCCGGTAACCATAAGATTGTTTTCTACATCTGTGACTCTATTTCTGTTTTGTAAATAAGTTCATTTGTACTTTTTTTTTAGATTCCACATATAAGCAATATTGTATGATATTTGTCTTTCTCTGTCTGACTTACTTCACTCAGTATGACAATCTCTAGGTCCATCCATGTTGCTGCAAATGGCATTATTTCCTTCTTCTTTATGGCTAAGTAAAATTCCATTGTATATATGTACCACATCTTTTTTTTTTTTAAATTAATTAATTAATTTTTGGCTGCGTTGGGTCTTCGCTGCAGTGCGTGGTCTTCTCATTGTGGTGGCTTCTCTTGTTGCGGAGCATGGGCTCTAGGCACGCAGGCTTTAGTAGTTGTGGCACACAGGCTCAGTAGTTGTGGCGCATGGGCTTAGTTGCTCCACGGCATGTGGGATCTTCCTGGACCAGGGCTCGAACCCGTGTCCCTGCATTGGCAGGCGGATTCTTAACCACTGAGGCACCAGGGAAGTCCCCCACATCTTCTTTATCCATTTGTCTGTCGATGGGCATTTAGATTGCTTCCATGTTCTGGCTATTATAAAGAGTGCTGCAGTGAACATTGGGGTGCATGTATCTTTTTAAATTATGGTTTTCTCCGGGTATATTCCTGGGAGTAGGATAGCTGGATCATAAGACAGCTCTATTTTTAGTCTTTTAAGGAACATCTATACTGTTCTCCATAGTGGCTGTACCAATTTACATTCCCACAAACAGTGTAGGAGGGCTCCCTTTTCTCCATACCCTCTCCAGCATTTACTGTTTGTAGATTAAAAAAAAAAATTTATTTATTTATTTATTTATGGCTGTATTGGGTCATCGTTGCTGTGCACGGACTTTCTCTAGTTGTGGAGAGTGAGGGCTACTCTTCGTTGCGGTGCGCGGGCTTCGCATTACAGTGGCTTCTTTTGTTGTGGAGCACGGGCTCTAGGTGTGTGGACTTCAGTAGTTGTGGCGCGTGTGCTCAGTAGTTGTGGCGCGTGTGCTCAGTAGTTGTGGCTCACAGGCTCTAGGGCGCCGGCTCAGTAGTTGTGGTGCATGGGCTTAGTTGATCCGCAGCATGTGGGATCTTCCCCAACCAGGGATCGAACCCGTGTCCCTGGCATTGGCAGGCGGATTCCTAACCACTGCACCACCAGGGAAGTCCCTGTTTGTAGTTTTTTGATGATGGACATTCTGACTGATGTGAGGTGATACCTCATTGTAGTTTTGATTTGCATTTCTCTCATAATTAGTGATGTTGAGCATCTTTTCATGTGCTAAAGAAACATTTTTCACTCAAAGATTAGCAAAGATTAAAAAATTTGATAACTCACTGTATTGATGAAAGTGAGGGAATAAAATCACTTTCACACTTTCATACACTGTTGGTGGGACTGGAAATTGGTACACCTCTACGGAGGGCAATCTAGCAGTGTCAACAAAAGTACAAATACATATATGCTTTGACCCAGTAATTCCACCTGTAGGAATTTGTCCTACTGATATGCTCATACTTATGCAAAGTTATATTGCACAAGGAAAGTCATATTATGCAAAGTATACTGTACAGTGCCATGGTTTGTAAACACAAAATACTGGAAACAACCTACAGATTCATCAATGGAAGCTGGTCAAATTATGGTACATCCATAAAGTAGAATACAATGCAGGTATAAAAAAACTTAATGGACTGGTATGGAAGGTTCTCTCATTTATATATTGTTAAGCATAAAAGGTAAGGTGTAGAATAGCTGGTATAGTATGCTGGTGTGTGTGTGTTGGGGAGCTATTCTGCTGGTATAGGCATAGGACAGTTCTGAAAGGATACACAAAAAACTAACAGTGGTTGCTCTGGGGAGAGAAATAGATAGGGGTGAGATAAAGACTTTTCACTAATACTTTTCATACTAAAATTCTGAACGATATGAAGTAATAACTACTCAATAAAATAAGGAAAATTAATAAAGATTTTAAACAACTTTGACCACATGTTCTCTAAAGGTACTTCCAGATGCATGCTTTATGATACCATAATTATAGCTGCAATGTCTTTTTAAAAATTACCTAATGAATTAGATGAGATAAAGGTATCTAGCAGAGTACCTGATATACAATAGGCATTCAGTATAAGTTTTTCTTTCTTACGACACTGACATTTTTTCATACTTTAATGTTCTAACTGCACTTTTCTTTATTATATTGTTTATGTTCTTCTCCTATTTATTCTTTGGGATCCTAGTGTTTTTCTTATTATTTTGGATGAGCTCTCTATATAGAACAGATATGAACTATTTGTCAGTTTTGCTGCAAGTGTGTTTTTCCCGTGTGATTTTGTGATTTGTTTGTATTTTTTACTTTGGTTATGTGGAATTTTTCACATAGCATTTTTTTTTTTTTTTGGCCTCACTGCTTGCAGGATCTTAGTTCTCCCACCAGCGATCAAACGCAGGCCCACAGCACTGAAAGGTCGGAGTCCTAACCACTAGACTGCCAGAGAATTCCCCACATAGCATTTCTATGTATGAAAATCTGTTCATCTTTTCCTTTGTGATTAATTTACTCTCTTCTTTCTTTCCCTAGAAAAACAATACCTTCTTAAAGGTTTAATATATATTTAATTCAATTTTCTTTTGGATTTTCTTAGTTTATTTTGAATATATTTTATTCAGTAATCCATTTGTAGTTTATTTTATGTTAGTCTAAACTGATTTTTTCCTTCAAGCTAACTTATCCCTATTCCATTTAATAAATGAGCCTTTCTTTCTCTATCAATTTATAAGACCACATTTATCATATCTTAAACTCTCATAGTCTTATTTTGTTCCTTTGGTTTCTCCATTCTTATTTAGTTCCAAACAGTATGTATCAATAACTCCAAAACCTTTTTAAAGATTTCCAGGAATAGACTCCCAGCCTTCCCAAGTGGCCTCCTCCTATGTCATCATGGGTCTATAGGGAGCAATCAATCGCATAGCATCGCAAGCCCTGAGTAGAAGAGGCTGGCCTGACTTGCCCTCTATGGGCTTCTTAATAATTAAAGCAGCACAGAAGAAGGAATAATGAGAAGCTTTCTTCAAGACCAAACTCCATCTGCAATGAAATCCAAGGAAATGGCCCCAGTTCTTTCACTGCATTGGAATCTCATACCAAATTGTTGGCAAAAAGCAGGTTATCTGTTTTTATTAGAGATTTAGATTGTGATAGAGTTTGTTCAAAGAAGTTTTGACCTATGAAAAGGGCTGAGAACAAAGAAAACAGAAAGGAAGGAAAACAAGGCACATGACTTTCTAAAGGGTGTGAAGAGACCTGGTGGAGGCTGTGTAGGGGTTGCATCTTCCAGGGGTCATGCTGCTGGAGAGGGGGCCTGGTGTGTCCCAGAGCACCCAGAGGAAGCCACCAAATGTCCAGGGAGTTTTCATGAGGGGGTGGAATTTCATTAGCTTCTTCTTTTTAAAAAACATTTATTTATTTTATTTATTTTTTATTTTTGGCTGCGTTGGGTCTTCGCTGCTGCACACGGGCTTTCTCTAATTGTGGCGAGCGGGGGCTACTCTTCGTTGTGGTGCGCAGGCTTCTCATTGCGGTGGCTTCTCTTGTTGCGGAGCACGGGCTCTAGGCGCACAGGCTTCAGTCGTTGTGGCACGTGGGTTCAGTAGTTGTGGCACACAGCCTCTAGAGCACAGGCTCAGTAGTTGTGGCTCACGGGCTCAGTTGCTTCGCGGCATGTGGGATCTTCCTGGACCAGGGCTCAAACCCGTGTCCCCTGCATTGGCAGGCGGATTCTCGACCACTGCGCCACCAGGGAAGCCCTCATTAGCTTCTTAACTGATAAAAAGGCTTAGTGGGCTGTCGGAGAGAGTATTATCATGTATAACAAGCACAATCTGAGAACAGGAATAGAGGCGAGGAAGAGCAAATAAAACTAAGAGAATCTTCGGGGTTTACAGCCAGTGCAGTGAAACAGATGGAAAGATGGTCAACAATGAAGACAGAATTGTCTGTAGAAGGCCTTTGAAAGTGAGGATATGAAGCCAGCAGGAATCAGCAAGCTTTTTCTAAAAGGCCAGACAGTAAATATATTATGCTTTGTGGCCTATACTGTCTCTGTCACAACTACTCAACGCTGCCACTGTAGTGCAAAAACAGCCATAGACAATATGTAAACAAATGAGCTTGGCTGTGTTCCAATAAAACTTTATTTACAAAATCAGGCAACCAACAGCAGTTTGCCGAACTTGAACTAGTATAAAAGGAAAGTCACTACAGGACCCTAGGAATGATTGTGTGACTATGGTCCAGAGAAGATCCCAGCTTTTGATCAGAGCACCTCAGGCCGACAAGCCCTGATGATAACAGACCCGTCCTATGGTGTCTCTATGGAGTAATCTCTATGGAGGAGCCTAGCTCTGCTGCAGCAGCCCCCAGAGTCTCCCTAACCTTAGAAACATTCCATTCGCAATGGACTCACCCAAAGATCTGTAGTGTCCAAAAGGGAAAAGCAGACAAGAACCCTCTGTTGAAACCTCTTATTTCAGGAGACAGTATGATGCGCCCTGGCCAGGGAGCATCCACCGCGAGGAGGGGGCAACAAGGAAGCTACGTGCCTTGTGCCTCGAAGAGGGAGCCGACCTGGACTCAGCCAGAGTTCATTCACCCTTCTTGTCTGTGAATGGTGGCTGATGGCTTAACTCCTTCCAGTCCTCGAATGTCCCTACCTACTGCCTCAGGAGACTGACTGCAGGAGACTGAAAGGGTCCTTGATATAAAATATCCCATCTCCTCTTTCACCTATCTCAACCTGACTCCTACTCTCTTCTACAGAGGCCTCCCCCAGGAAGTAGTCAGATGCCATTCGCACACGCATACGCATTTGTTCACATATGCCCGCAGGTACACATATTCACACGAATACATAGAAGCTCCCTTAACGATACATACATAGAGATACACAGGAAAGCATACACACACGTTCCAACACTTGGGACATTACACTAATGTAAAGTAATGGCATTATATTAAATGATGGCATACCATGCAGGCAATACAAATTGTTTTTAAAAAGAAAGTAATGACATGGGGAAACACTCATGATAAATGTAAAAGAGCAGCAAAAATGTATATACAATATCATCCCAAATCTTTTTTTTTTTATGTACACACACACAAACACACACACACATACATGTACAGTGTGACATGGTCTGGAAGGAAGTAAACCAAAGTGTTAACAGTGGTTTTCTCTGGGTGCTGGGATTACATGCAATTTATAAAAATACTTTAAAAACACACACACACACATAATAACAATCTATTACAGAAAAAAATATAGGTGAGTACAAAGAATAAATTAAAATTCCCAATTACAGATGAGTTTTTTTAAAATTACACTTCTTGGTATTTAAAAAGAATTTTATAATGAGAATGTTCTGTTTTTAGAAAATGAGGTTATTTTATAAAGAACACGTTATTGAGGGACTTCCCTGGGGGTGCAGTGGATAAGAGTCCATGCTCCCAATGCAGGGGGCCTGGGTTTGATCCCTGGTCAGGGAACTAGATCCCACATACATGCTGCAACTAAGAGTTCACATGCCGCAACTAAGGAGCTGGCGAGCTGCAACTAAGGAGCCCAGGAGCCACAACTAAGGAGCCCACGTGTTGCAACTAAGACCTGGTGCAACCAAATTTAAAAAAAAAACACATATTGAAAAGCATAATTCTTTTTTTTTTAATTAAAAAAATTTTTTTAAATTTATTTACTTATTTATTTGGCCACTCCGGGTCTCAGTTGTAGTATGTGAGCTCTTAGTTGCAGTATGTGGGATCTAGTTCCCTGACCAGGGATCGAACCTGGACTCCCTGCATTCGGAGTGCAGAGTCTTAGCCACTGGACCACCAGGGAAGTCCCGGAAAAGCATAATTCTATCTATTTAGCAAACACACATAAATAGTAGTTATGTTGCAGGCACTAATCTAAGTGGTTTACAAGAATTAATCTGATTAATCTTCATAAGACCCCCTAAGAGGAGTGTACAATTATCATTCCGTATTTTTACCAATGACATACAGATGTACAGAGATAAGATTATCTGCCCAAAGTCACAGAACTAGCAAGTGGTCTAGGTAAGTTTTGAATGGAGGCAGTCAGGCTACAGAACCTGCACACCTGACCAGATACGGTCTCTACGTAGCTGCAGCTAAGTAACAGATGATTTGTTGGTGGCAGATGGTGTCGGTGAGCTACCCAGGCAACCAGAGAATGCCATTAGTGACTTTTCCCACTTAGGTGTCAATACATAAGAAAGAGTATCTCTTATTAGCCTAGATTTCCTTTATTACAAAAAATAGTTCCTACCATATTCACTGTGCTATTCTACGTGTGGGAATGGTGGGTGACACATAGCAAGAAAAGAAAACGGCCCCTTCTCAGGAGCTTGCCCCTTCTCAGGAGCTTGCATTGTGTGTTTCTAAGTGTCAGCATCTGCCCCCAGCTGCACGTCTCTCCTTGTTGAGGAAAATCTGTCCAGTTGACCCTTACTTCTCTACTGGGACTAGGCACAATCTAATTAAATAAAAATCCTCAAAGATGTTTTAGGACTTTTCTGTGGCTGGTAGAGGAGGTTGTCACGGAAAGACTGCTTCAGTAAGTTCTCAGTCCCAGATGCAGCCCAGATGTGGCAGATGCTCCATGAATATGGATGAGCTAAATGGAGGAGGTGGAGAAGTCTGCAGCTGTCCCCCAGAACGGGGACACAAACCAGACACCCAGATGTAGGAAGGCAGAGAACTGAGCATGACACATTAGAGTCTTGCTAAAGACTTGCAAAGGCTCAAAATGCCTGCAAGTATCTGTGGCAATCGGACATGTGCATTGGGCAACTGGATTCTCTTTCTGCAGGATAGCTGCCTCTGGACTTCAAGTTCTCACTGACATGATTACCTACTGTGTTTTACTGTTTTGGGGACAGGGGACCTAGGTTTTCTCTAGCCTGGCAGGAAGGGGAAGAAAAGGGCTGCTAAGCCTTTACTTTCTGGTACGAGGGAGGAGCACCAAGTTCTGCAGGCAGAGCTGCTTTGGGCAGATGTTTTCCATTGTTCCTAAGAGGCCATGCAGTTCACTCCCTGCATGAAGTGGGGTAGAACTGAGTAAGACACGAAGGGGGCAGACTGGGTATGACAGCCGCCTTCTTCTTCTTTTTTTTAATTTTTATTGGCGTATAGTTGATTTACACTGTTGTGTTAAGTTTCTGCTGTACAGCAAAGTCAATCAGTTATACATATACACATATCCACTCTTTTTTAGATTCTTTTCCCATATAGGTCATTACAGAGTACTGAGTAGAATTCCCTGTGCTATATACAATAGGTCCTTATTAGTTATCTATTTTATATATACTAGTGTGTATATGTCAATCCTAACCTCCCAATTTATCCCTATGCCCCCCCCACCATTCCCCCGGTAACCATAAAATTATTTTCTACATCTGTGACTCTATTTGTTTTGTAAATAAGTTCATTTGTTCCATTTTTTTTAGATTCCACATAAAAGTGATATCATATGATATTTGTCTTTCTCTGTCTGACTTATTTCCCTCAGTATGACAATCTCTAGGTGAATCCATGTCGCTGCAAATGGCATTATTTTGTTCTTTTTTATGGCTAATATTCCATTGTATATATGTACCACATCTTCCTTATCCATTCCTCTGTCGATGGACATTTAGGTTGCTCCCATGTCCTGGCTATTGTAAACAGAGCTGTCATGCATAGTGGGGTGCATGCATCTTTTCAAATTATGGTTTCCTCCAGGTATATTCCCAGGAGTGGGGTTGCTGGATCATATGATAGCTCTATTTTTAGCTTTTTAAGGAACCACCGTACTGTTTTCCACAATGGTTGTAACAATTTACATTCCCACCAACAGAGTATAGGAGGGTTCCCTTTTCTCCATACTCTCTTCAGCATTTATTGTTTGTAGACATTTCTCCAAAGAAGACCTACAGATGGCCAAGTGGCACATGAAAAGATGCTCAAAATCACTAATTATTAGAGAAATGCAAATCAAAACTACAATGAAGTATCACCTCACACCGGTCAGAATGGACACCATCGAAAAGTCTACAGACAGTCTTCTTCTTCTAAGCCAGACTTATCCACTGTGGGAAATGAAGGATTCCCTAAATGTTGAAGATATCCACATTCCAATGAAAATACAAACAACACATTTCAAAGGCAAGTAGAAAGTATTTGCTAATTACTGGTTGTCATGGATTATTCATGATGACACTCTTTTCCATAGGAGGAGAAAGCAGCAGTTAATTGGTTTTGGCAAGTATTGCAGCAATCGACTTGGGTGGGTAAGATCCATCCTTCATGAAAAGTTCTACCTTCCACCCTCTTGAAGAAGGTTCCCTTTGTGACTATCATGTCTCATGTGTATACCCCCCTGCCCGCCAGCAAATCCGGACCTCGAGTGGAGCCCAGAGAGGAAGATGGCTTCTTTTCTTAGGCTGGAAACAGATCCTTTCAATGGGATTTAAACGGACACTTGCAGCCTGGATTTGGTCTTCCTTTATTTAATTTCTTCAACAACTAAACCATTGTATAACAGCTACTTATGGGAGACACAAAGAAACCAAATATATACTTTCTGACCTTGAAGAATTTACAATCTAGTTGGGGAGATGTTTTTAAGATATTTTACATGACCTAAATCAGAATTCAAATCATCAAAGTAAGAGATATCATAAGA
The DNA here is from genome assembly GCF_025265405.1 of Mesoplodon densirostris. Classification (NCBI taxonomy): domain Eukaryota; kingdom Metazoa; phylum Chordata; class Mammalia; order Artiodactyla; family Ziphiidae; genus Mesoplodon; species Mesoplodon densirostris. The sequence goes on from NC_082669.1 coordinate 100,579,855, forward strand.
CAGTATATATAGTTTGGTGTGAAACGAATGCTTAGCCCACTGACTGTTACAGGGAAGCACAGGGGGAACAAGTCCCAGGGAGTGGGATGACCTGGAACCTTCCTGAAGGAGGCATGATTGAACTGGGCCTTAAAGGATGGGAAGGGAGAGGTCCAGGCAAGAGCCAAGGGCAGAGGTAGAAATGACCTAGCACAGGGGTGGGCAAATTACGGCCTATGGGCCACATCTGGCCCGCCACCTGTTTTTGTACAGGCCACGAACCAAGAATATTTTCACTTTTAAATGGCTAAAAAATATATATATATTTCATGACACATGAAAATTATATAAAATCTAATTTCCGTGTCCATAAATAAAGTTTTACTGGAACACAGCTTCGCTTACTGGTTTGCATAGAGTCTGTGGCTGCTCTGCACTGCAATGGCAGCGCTGAGTAGCTACAACAGAGATCACATATCATCGTGTATGACCAGATCTCTGGTTCTTTAGAGAAAAAGTTTGCTGATCCTGGGGCTACAATATCAGAGGGGCAGTTAGTAGGCTTTGGCTGGAGACAAGATTTTGTACGTAGAAACTGCGGGAAATGGTAACCAGGGATCAATTATAAAGGAAGCTTAATGCTATGCTAAAGAATATGAATTCATACTAATCTGTCCTCTGTTCCTACAATTTTGTCCTTTCAAAAATACTACATAAACGGAACCATGTAGCATGTAACCCCAAGGGAGTGGCTTTTTTCATTTGCCATCATTCTCTGGAGATTTATCCAGGTTGTTGTATACATCAATAGCTTATTCCTTTTTATTGACGAATAGTATTCCATCCTATGAATGTACTATACTATACGTAACCGTTCACCCACTGAAGGATATTGGGGTTGTTTCCAGTTGGGACCATTATAAATAAAACTACACGTGCAAAAAAAAAAAAAAGAATATGAACTCAGCTCTGTAGGCAATGTGCTGAAGTTATCATGTATGTGAATATAGTAATATTATCTGTATGCACATAGTACAAAACTGCAAAAGGTTCAAAAAGATATTCTGTGAAAATGTCAGTCTTCTTTCCTGACCTCCAGATACTCAGACACTCAGACAGCTCCACAGAGGTACCCACTTACTCATTCTTAGGGACCCTTACAGAGATATTCTTATACATTCACAAACATATATGAGTTTGTTTTATGTCAGGACATTCTTATTTATAGCTGTATAACATGGATGTGCTATCTTATTTACTCAGCTGGGGAGAATTCTGACCTAGAAGCTAAACTGATACTTTAGAAAGCCTTGTTGAGCAGATGGGTTCCAAGAGAACTAGAGGCAGGAAGAGGACGCAGGCTGCCGGAGTGTAAATCCAGGAGCCTGGCAGTGAAGGTGGCCTGGCATTCCAGTGTAACCCAGAACTGCAGCCTGCTCAAGGCCATGGTGCTGGGGACCCCTCTCCCCCACTGCTCCTCTGGGGGCTCATACCTTGGTGGGTGTGTCAGGGATGGAAGAGGTGGGAGAACCTGGAAAGTTCAAGACACACTTCTTCCCGAGGCATCGACCATGTAACTCAACGTCCTCATAAGGGTTTTCCTTCATTGGTGGATCTGCAGTCAAAGGCAACGGATTAGAAACTGGGAACACTAAGGAAATTCTCCTTATCAGATCTTGATCCAACACCTTAACAGGTCTCTCCTTGTGGGGACGTCTGTTGTCTTGCTATCCATTTAGCCTTCCTCTTGGTAACAGACCTTGGTTTTCACTGGGGTAACTCCCTGACTCCCCATTCTTAGAAATGTGAGATTAACTCCACTCCCAGTTTCAGGGTTTAAGCCAATCTGAGTATCCCGAATCCCTGCCTCAGTGACCAGCTCTGGGAAGGGCTCATATTCCAAGCCTAAGCCAATTGCTGCATGGCGTTCCTGGGCTCTGAAGGTGAACAAGGGACCTAAATCAGTCTCATCAGAGTGAACCTCAGGATGTTTGTTGGGACTTGCAGGACACAGGCTTTCCTTTCTCGCTGCAAGGCACAGATTCTGGGGAGCCAATGGCAGCCATCATGAGGATCGTGGGAAACCTGCTGCGAATGGAGCTAACATGAGAGATAAGAAATGAGGAAGAAAAAGCCAGTTCTGGTCACATGAGCCACCAAACTCCCTCTGTTGTTTCAGCTGGGTTTTCTGTTCCTTGTAGCTGAAAGCTTCTCTGTCAGGTACACACTGCTAAGAGAAGTCTAGATCTCATACCCACTTTGGATTTGGGAGGCCTACTGCTTTGGCAGGAACCCATCTCTGGCAGCTTGGACACAGCAAGTCAAATAGCTCGGCTTAGTATACGCCCTTCCTTAAGTCTCATGTTTCCTCCTACCATGGAGTTTCTTCTGGCGTTGATGACTGCCTGCGTGTAAGTACGTGTATATCTGCCTGCTCTGCCCCTTGCACAGGGACACAGAACGGTCTCTTCCTCAGCTCATTTCTTCCCCCACTGCCACCCTCAACATATGCAGACATGGTCTGAGTTTACACCTTCCTGAAACTGTGATCCTCCCTGGAGATTATTTAGCTCACCAAATCTAAATGCACAAAAGCTCTGTGAATCTGAGTCCCATTTTGGAATCAGAGAATTCTTTCGAGCAAGGCCAAAGTTACTTTTTAAAAAGAAGACATTCATTTCAGTCTGAATTGTGACATCGTTACTGCCACATTCCTACAGGTTTGGAAAGAGTACGGTGGTCTTTGGTTTTCTTTCATTCAGTAATCCCTACAATTCACTGAGAGTCTGTTATAAACCAGGTATTTTACATACCATTTTCTTCAGCCCTCAAACAACCCTGTAAGGTAGCTGTCATCTTCCTTAGTACAGAGATGAGAGAATTGAAGTTCAGAGATGTTAAGTCACCAGCTCAATGTCACACAGCTAACAAGTAGCAAAGCCAAGATTCAGTCACGGATATTGAGGCTCCAGGTCTCGTGTGTTTCCCGCTGTGTCAGGCTCTGCCTCCTTGGCCGTTCATCGCCAGCCCTTCCTCCCCACTCCAGCCCATTTTTCTCTCACGTATTTCAACATGGGTCACTCTTCCACCCACCTACCTGATCTCTCATTCGAGTACATGTTTGCCTTTGAGTGTGACTGTGTGTGTGTGTGTGTGTGTGTGTGTGTGTGTATTTCAAGCAGCCAGCCCCATTTCCTCCCTCTTCCTTCTCATAGACAGACTCACTCAAACATTTTGGCCTCTTACCTAGAATGTCCTCATAGACGTTCTCCTCCGATAAAGTGCGTGTGAGCCCCAGCTTAGTCTGTGCGTACCAGTCCACCCTGCTGTTCTCAGAGGAAGACTGCAGTAAGTCTTCAAACTCATAGGACTTTCTGGGTTGTACAAGGTGGGAAGAAAAAAAACCGAGAACTCAAATCAAATTAGGCTGGTTCAGAGAATACATGCCAAAATGGTTTTTTTTTTCTTGCAAAGATTTCCAATACTGAAATCAACTCTGTTTTTTATAAGAAAGTGTGAAAATCCTCAAATATGAGATGTGGTTTTTAACTTGTGAGAATGTTTATGCTATTATGCCAGCTAAAGATAGTAAAGTACACATGTAAAATACAATCCCAACTTTGTAAGCAAACATATACATAGAAGATAAAAAGAAGAGAAGTGAAACATACAGCTGCTCTCTCAGGACTGAGGGATGACTGGTGTCTTCTCTTCACTTTCACTTTTCTGAATTTTTCAAATGTTCGTGTGTTTACAGAGCACACATTAATAAACACAAAGGAGTAGTAATGGCCAATTCAGAGCAGACAAGAAGCCTGAGCACCTCCTCCTTCTCTCACCCAAGTGGTTATCAGAAACCCAAGGGCCAGCTGAGGCACCCCACCCCACCCTGAGATCTGTGCAAATGTGCCTGGGGCTCTGTCTGGGGCCTGGCTCACCACCACCCTCCCCCCATCTTACATCCACACGGGCTGTCCCTGTTCTGCTGGTACTGACTCTACTGTGAAATGTAGCCCCTTCTCCAGCTCACACACACACACACACACACACACGGCCACTCACCTTGAGTTTCTATGATCTTTTGTAACTCTATGGAACACTTGGGAGATCATGAGGTGGGTCATATTATGAAACATACAAAACATCACCCATCTCACAGGTTCACTCCACCTCCCCCCTTTTTCTTCTCTCTCTCCCTAGCCTTCTCCAAAGTAACCCACAACTTCTCCCTGTTGGAGCAGAACAGTCCTGCCCACTCAGGCTCCAGAGGCTCACCTTCTTCTACCCCCACGCAGATTTATCAGGAATTTCTGCTGAACACACCTGGGCCTTCTGTGAATGGACTTTAGGTGAACGTGCAGTCCACCCACGTTAAACAGGGCACATCCTGAGCTGACTTGGTCCTGGCCCCTCACTCCTTCTGGTACAGGGTCCAGATGCTCACAAGCCTCCTCTGGCTCAGGAATCACTGCTCTTCTCTCTCACTGTGTTCATGTGTCTAGCACAGTGTTCTGTGCATGCCAGATGGCACATTGCAGCTAACGGCTGCAAAATGCAGAGTGTCCTTGCTTCCTCATCCATACTTCCAGCCCCGGGAGAAAGTGCCCCTCTGGTGGCTCTAGGATTAAACAAATCTGGACACAGATCCCGAATCCCTCATTCACAAGTCTTTTCAACTTGGATAAACTACCTGAGCTCAAACTCAGTGTCCTGATTTGTAAAACAGTAATTACCTCTTAGAACTGTCCATAGAACAGAGGACGTTTGTAAAGTCCTTGGCACCTAATAAGCCCTCAACAAATGTTAGCTATTATTATCTGTCGTGGTGCTATTAGTTATTTATGCAGCCAGTGCTTTATAAGAACATTTACTGTGTGGGAGGCACTGTGCTCAGGGTTTGAAAAATAAGGACTAAAACAGCCAGAGTCCCTGCCTCAAAGAGCTTACATTCTAGGGAGGAAGACAGATGTTCACCCAGCTCACACACAGATAAACAGAGTTATAAACTGGGTTAAGTTCAGTGATGGAAAAGCACAGGCTGCGAGGATATCGAGGAAGGCTCAATGTAGGTGGTGGGATGCATCAAGGGAGGCCTCTATGAGAAAGTCACTCATTGAAGCTGAGCCTTGAAGGATAAAAAGAACTTAGTCGGGGGAAGAGCATTCCAAAAAGAGGGAAAAGCATGTGGGAAAGTCCTGAGTCTACAGAGAGAGCTCGATGCATTTCAGGAAACGGCAGACAGACGGACAGCATGGCTGGGCTGCAGGGGACAGGGTGGAGAGTGCCAGGCAATGAGACAGCGGAACCAAGCGGAGGCCATTTGCCTGCTGTCCAAGCTTTGGGGATTTCTTGCAGTTTAAATCTGTCCCTCTCCACTAGCTTCTTTCTCTCCTTCTTTAAACATGCGCAGGTTTCCTCTGTCTTAAAAATCTTTCATTTGGAGCAATGACCTTTGTGGTTCTGCTATTTCTCACCATCCTTGCCAACATTTTTTGTTTGTTTGTTTTTGGTACGCGGGCCTCTCACTGCCGCGGCCTCTCCCGTTGCGGAGCACAGGCTCCGGACGCGCAGGTTCAGCGGCCATGGCCCACGGGCCCAGCCATTCCACGGCATGTGGGATCTTCCCGGACTGGGGCACGAACCCGTGTCCCCTGCATCGGCAGGCGGACTCTCAACCACTGCGCCACCAGGGAAGCCCTTGCCAACCTTTCTAACTGGGGGAGGGGAGGAGGAGCGGAGATTCCTCTTTTAGTTTACCATAGTTCACTCGTTTTCCTTTCCCTTCCCCTCTCAACCTGTCCGTGTGCATCCCTTTTCTGAAATTCCTCCTAAAGGTCACTAGTGAGTTTCTGGTAGAACCTAACAACTTTCTCAGTCCTTTCATTACAGGACACGACTTGGTTTCTACAGCATAAGGTAGCAGTGCTCAAAGTGCAATCTGTGGGCCAGAGCTGGGGTGCCGTTTCCAGTCCTTGACAAGATAAGTACAGAAACTGAGAGAAAGCGTTTAGAAACTTTTCAAACAATTTGACAGAATGAACTTACAAAAAAACACACAAAAAACTGAGGTTTGTATACTGACGTCTTTTTTCATTACATTCCTCTGGTAATTCTTTTTTTTATTATATTTTACAAAAGTATCGTTTGGCAAAGGGTTGGAAACACCTGCAAACCAGCGCCCCCTGACGGTTTGAGGAGGCGGGTGCAGGGCTGCCCTATCTCTACTTGCCCTGTCAGACCACTCCTCCTGGGCTTGCGCTGGCAGCTCTCTACCTCGTCCTCTTTCTGGGCTTGGCAGCTCTCTACCTCGTCCTCTTTCTGGGCTGTAGGTGTTTCCCAAAGCTTCTCTTTAGGCTCTATACTTTCTTTTTTTGGCCGCACTGCACGGCTTGCGGGATCTTAGTTCCCCAACCCGGGAATGAACCTGGGGCCACAGCAGTGAAAGTGCCGAGTCCTAACCACTGGACAACCGGGGAATTCATTAGGTTCTATACTTTAATGTCTACACAACTGAATTCATCACCCCTTATCTCCACCCCACCCTCATTCCTTTATGAACTTGAACGCGGCACTTAGGACAGGAGCACAAAGATGGTGTCCAGCGGGGAGAGGAAGGACTGAGCTTCAGCACTTTTGCAGATGGGACCTGGGGGAAAGCAGGTCTGAGCCGTTTTCTCTAAGATGGGAATGGGTTGTGCTGTGACCCCACTCTGAACATTTCCTAGTCCAGTTTCCATTAGCCCAGGCTGGCATCAGCCAGGCAAGCTGATTGGGGCTGGAGGTGTGGCCCAGAGCAGAGTGAGGTAACTGGCCTGGAGTGGGCCAGAACTCCTGGGTTTCCCCTGCTGAGCAAACCACGTTACATTAGCTAGTCCTCAGCATGTACGCTACATGGTAGGGAAAACGCAAACTGTTCAGACACCACAGAATCATTCATTCAGTACTTACTGTGTACTGACCAAGTGCTTGTCTTGGATCAGCACTTTCAAACTTTACGACAACCTTGTGAAAGATTACTATTATTATGCACATGTTATGCGTGAGAAAACAGGTATAGAGCCATAAGGTAAATTGGTGAAAGCCACTTTGGGAGAACCCAGGAAATCTGGTTGGAGATTGGTGCTCTTAAAAAGACAGGCACTGGACTTCCCTGGTGGCACAGTGGTTAAGAATCCGCCTGCCAGTGCAGGGGACACAGGTCCAAGCCTTGGGCGGGGAAGATCCCACATGCCGCGAAGCAACTAAGCCTGTGCTCCACAACTACTGAGCCTGCGCTCTAGAACCCACGAGCCACAACTACTGAGCCTGCGTGCCACAACTACTGAAGCCCATGTGCCTAGAGCCTGTGCTCCGCAACAAGAGAAGCCACCACAATGAGAAGCCCGTGCATTGCAACTAGAGAAAGCCCATGCTCAGCAAGGAAGACCCAACGTAGCCAAAAATACATAAATTAAAAAAAAAAAAAAACGACAGGCATTATGCAGAGCACACAAGTAAGGCAAGGCAGGAGGAAAGCTGCAGTCACAGTCCCCAGATTAAAACAGGTCGAGTTTCCAAAGTTTATTGTTAGGAACTTGAACTATTTTTTTGTTTTTGTTTTTGGCTGTGCGGCTTGTGGGATCTTAGTTCCCCAATCAGGGACTGAACCAGGGGCTCTCGGCGGTGAGAGTACGGAGTCCTAACCACTGGACCGCCAGGGAATTCCCAAACTAATTTTCTCTATAAAACCATATTACACATTACTGAGCATTGCCCAGGCAAGCCCTCTATTTCCCATAATGTAACTAAACTATCCGATAAAGAGATGCTATGAACCCTCACAGGGAAAAGAGGGGACAGGTGGGGAGTCACTTCACTGGCAGCTGAGCAGTTTCTGCCACAATAGCGGGAAGCTCCACTCCCAGCAGCAGAGGGAGAGGGTGGTGGCCACAGCCTACAGCTAAAGCCTTGACTGCCTGGGATTCCAGCATGACCTTGGCTAAGGTGGGCCTTTTCTTTGATTGCAGAAAGGGGCGGCAGCTGTGCCTTGCTTTGCCATGGAGAGAGCTCTATCATGATTTATTTATTTATTTATTATAAATTTATTTATTTATTTATTTATTTATTTTTGGCTGCGTTGAGTCTTCATTGCTGAGTGCGTGCTTTCTCTAGTTGCGGTGAACGGGGGTTACTCTTCGCTGCGGTACATGGGCTTCTCATTGCGGTGGCTTCTCTTGTTGTGGAGCACGGGCTCTAGGCGCGCGGGCTTCAGTAGTTGTGGCTTGCGGGCTATAGAGCGCAGTCTCAGTAGTTGTGCTGCACGGGCTCAGTTGCTCCACGGCATGTGGGATCTTCCCGGACCAGGGATCGAAACCGTGTCTGCTGCATTGGCAGGTGGATTCTTAACCACTGCGCCAAGAGGGAAGCCCTATCGTTACTTATTTTTAAAATTTTATTTATTTATTTATGGCTGCGTTGGGACTTTGTTGCTGCGCGCGGGCTTTCTCTAGTTGAGGCAAGTGGGGGCTACTCTTCATGCGGTGCGCAGGCTTCACATTGTAGTGGCTTCTCTTGTTGCGGAGCACGGGCTCTAGGTGCGCAGGCTTCAGTAGTTGTGGCTCGTGGGCTCTAGAGCACAGGCTCAGTAGTTGTGGCGCATGGGTTTAGTTGCTCCACAGCATGTGGGATCTTCCTGGGCCAGGGCTTGAACCAGTGTCCCCTGCATTGGCAGGTGGATTCTTAACCACTGCGCCACCAGGGAAGCCCTATCATTATTTATTTTTATTTTTTAAATTTTTATTTATTTATTTATTTATTTTTGGCTGTGTTGGGTCTTTGTTGCTGCACGTGGGCTTTCTCTAGTTGCGGCGAGTGGGGGCTACTCTTTGTTGTGGTGCGCGGGCTTCTCATTGCAGTGCCTTCCCTCCTTGTGAAGCATGGGCTCTAGGCGCGCAGGCTTCAGTAGTTGCGGCACGCAGGCTCAGTAGTTGTGGCTCATGGGCTCTAGAGCACAGGCTCAGTAGTTGTGGCACACGAGCTTAGTTCCTCTGCGGCATGTGGGATCTTCCCAGGCCAGGGATCAAACCCGTGTCCCCTGCATTAGCAGGCAGATTCTCAACTACTGCGCCACTGGGGAAGCCCCATTATCTATTTTTTGAAATATCATTTGAGGTACCAGTGAAGCAATATTTGTATAGGTCAAATTTTAAAATAATAAAATTATTATAAAATATTTATGAAATAATATCTGAATAGTTCAAATGTTTTAATAATAAATGCCCTAACAATAAAGATGTTTGTATGCTAAAGGCTCTCCAAGTCCCAGCAGATGGCTCACTTATTTATTTATTTATTTATTTATTTATTTATTTTTATGATGGCTCACTTATTTAGAGCATATGTGGCACAATCAAGAATCTGGATCATCTGTTGGGGTTTGTTAGGATGGGATTAGCCTGTAATCCAAATGGTTGCTGTCAGATACCCTGGGATTTCAAGCTATAGTTTGAATGTTTTTTTATGATCCTTCCATATTTCTAAGAAGAGATGCTAAAACAAGATATCAGCTATATTTTGCATTTGATTCCCAACACATCAAAGGTACCATCAGTCTAAACAGTATCAGAAAAGCCCACTTTTAAAATGTTACAAACTTCCATTAATAAAAAAAAAAGCTGATTAGAGGATGGTTATTCACAGTGCAAAACTCTTATTTAATTTGCAAAAGAATTCATCACAGGATTTCTTAAATAGTAGTTCCATTTCTGTATTAAAATGTCGGGTTTTAGCTGGCTAATTCTTATACAGGAAGCCTGAAAGACAAACTTTAAATCAACGTGAAGCTACTGTCCATCCAAGATCAAGAAGAAACCAGAAATCCTTACATGCCCAGCTTCTAGAGGCAGCGGGAAAACAAAATCCCAATCACGAAGTTTGATTTCTCATTGTTCTGTGTTGGTGACATGTTTGCAAGCATTAGCTTTATTAAGTGGTTGGTTCCTCCTCAGCACTATTTCTATAATCTGCATAAATACCACCAAGGACTGCAGTCCTTTGGTTCTGAGGTTCAAGTAGGTGATTAGGGTCCCAAAGAGGAGAAATATGATTAAACTAATCATCCAATCATTTAGCTAAGTATTTTCCATGAAAATATTATTTAACTGAAAAAAAGGTTTTAATACCGTTATTTACATATTAACTTTGAAAGGAAATCTTGAAAGGTTAATGATAACCACATCCAAATTGGCTTCTCTCTCATTTAAACATTTCCATGTTTGTTCCACATCCAGCTGCATGTTTAATAAGCACCTTCCTAAAGGGTGGAATTGAGCTCACAGCTGGTGATGCACGGGTAAGAAGTCCCTGGGAATGTGTTTCCTCGAGGTCCAGTGACTGGGACTCTGCGCTTCCACTGCAGGGGGCGCAGGTTGGATCCCTGGTTGGGGAACTAAGATCCCGCAAGCTGTGTGGTGTCCCCCGGCAAAATAGCGTAGTTTCAAATAGCATTTTGAATGTTATTTGTGACTTTTCCATATTTTTGTAAACGAAGTACTAACATAAGAGCTCATCCCACATCTCTGTTTAGAGGATGCAAGAGAAGCTCAAAATGAACAAATCCGAACCTGAACTCATGCCACCATTCCCCACTCCCTCATAAGGACCAGCTCCCTCTCCAGTGCCGCCATCTCGGCAAAGGCCATCACCATCCGTCCAAGTGTTTACGCCTTAACCCTGGAAGTCCTGTGCGACCTTCCCTCTCCATCACTGCCCACATCTAACCAATGAACGAGTTCTACCTGCAAAGTATCCCTGGGATCCACCCACTTCTCTCAATCCCCACTGCAGTTATACCACAGGGTAACCCCCAAACCTCCTTGATCTCCCTCCCACCCGCCCCAACTACCCACCCTGTCCACTGGTGCCCCTTCCAGTCTCCCCGCAGCTGCGGGGTGGGGCAACCTCTTAGGAACGCAAATCGGATTGTGTCTCTCCCCTTTTTAGAAACTTCCAGATGCGTCCCATTCCTCTTCGGTAACAGGCCAAAACCCTCGCCTGGGCTCCAAGGCTCTTCCAGAGCTGACTCCAGAGGGCTTCTGGGCCGCAGCTCACACTCTTCCTACACCTCTGGCCCACCCCCTGCCTTTCAGTCCTCCAGCGTGCTAAATTCCTTCTTGCCCCAGGGCCTCTGCTTGTTTGTCCACTCAAACTGCACACACTCACACCCCAGTTCCCAGCCCACCCCCCTTGCCTGGGAACCTCAGGCCTTGCACGAGTGTCACTTCCTCTCTGAGCTGGCCCGGCTTCCACGACAGGCTAGCTACCCCTGCTGAACATTCCCACAGCACCACGGGCTTCCTCATGGCCCTGAGAGCGCTTAGTTACATAACCAGTTGAATAGTTCTGACTATTACTAGTACGTAAGTTTCATGAGGGCAGGGTCTGAGTCTGTCTTATTCATTGCTATAGCATAATACTACATAGGTATAGTAAATATTTGTTGGTTGAGTAAGTGAGTGAATATTTTAAAAGCTGGTTTTAATGGCCACCTTTACTGCTTATAATTTATCCCTATTTTGAGGTAAAGAAATATTTTACCTGCATTCTGAGAGCTAATTTTTAGTCAATTGTTTGAACACAGTTCCCCCAGAATTATTTTCAGCTGTATTTAAATTTGCTTGGACAGCCTGAGACCCAGCACCCACCTAAAACACCATTCAGATGAGCTAGAAACCGGGGATGCCTTGCTCTGATTCCCTCATCCACCTCCAGCTGCCAGAGACTCTCTTCTTTCCTCCATCCCGGTGATCAGGGGCAGCTCTTCTCCTTGGGAAGGGCATTCATACCACTGTTCCTGATCAGGGTTCTTGGCCTCCTTAATCAATAGAAATTGATCAGAGGCCAGACAAGAAATTCAGGCAAGACTTTATTGGGGCCCCTGCTGCAGCAGTGGGGAGCGAGAACAAACAACAGGTTCCCTTACTTGCTCATTTGCTCAAGGGGCTGCGAGCTGGTTCCTTATATGGGGTGAGGGTAGGGGTGTGTCCAGGGGTCGGGCCAGAGGGATGGCTTAGGTGGGTTTCCCACCCCTTAGGTGGTGTTGTATGCAGGGGACATGCGCAGTACCCTACTTTTTCTCCCTGCCGGCTCTTCAAAAGTGGCAGTTGGGTTTTTTTGGTCTCTTTGTATCTTTTGTCCAGAATGTGCCCCAACTGCACATGCATGCAGTTATTTTTAGTCCCTTATAGTTTCTTTGTATTTTGCTGCTCAAGGAGATGTTTGTCCAGGTGCAAGCATTGCAGCACTGCAGCAAAGAGTCCCAGGTCCCAGCCTGTCTCACCACCAGGTGATCAGAGTCGGGGGCTAAATGAGAGAATGTTTATGTCAGCTCTTAGCTCTCACTCTGCTACTGGGTATCTCCTCTGTCCAGTGCTATGACTATGCATGTTGGGTTTCCACTTATCTCTATCCTGGATGCAAAAATAGAAATGTCAGAAGAAAAACTATCCTTAGCCACCACTGTATCTAAAATCCAACCATTTCCACCTTCTCATGAGAAATAAGACATGACAATCACTATTCTAATGTAGAATGACAACTACCCTCTCTACTCTCATCTCTTTGTCTTCCAATGCAACTACTATCGAAATAAATGAATTTACAAAGTCAAGCTTCTCAGCTGCTTTCAAAGTTACTTTTGCTCTAAATCTCAAATTAATCAAACAATTTGCCCCTTTGAAGATTTTAAACATTCAGTTTTTAGACGTGGTAGCTAGAGTTGCCTCATGGATGCCATGGTGACTGAGACAGACTCATAGTGACAGAGACAGACCACAGCGTAGCTGGTACATTAACTTTAACGACTAAACCCATGATAGCTGAGGGCTGCTGCCCAGCCAGACTTCTGTGGGGATCCCTATCAGTCCTAGAGTAGATGGAAATTATGGAATCAATAACAGTGCCGTATGATTTGGCAGCCATATAATGACTGAGGTTTCATGTCCTCAGAAAGTTCTGAAAGTCTTACACTAAAGCCCCAAGGAAAGGCTGAATCTATGTGATGCCAAAATCATCAGTTGAAAAGTTGAAATTTTGGTCAACATAGTTATTTAGTTTCATAAAGATCTAAAAGCTCTGTCATGTGATCAAATTAAACTAAAATAAAAAATCTGAATTTGAATGAAAACACTTTAGATATACAGACCCATGTGAATTCAGGATGCTGCTAACACTTAAAAAATAATAACTTTTCTTGTTAAATGTCAGCCTTAAGGCATTCCTGCCAAAGTTGTTAAACGTATGCCATAAAATATACATAACCAAGTTAATGCTGCTGTAGGAACCTTATCTTTGGAATTTCCTGACATTTGAGGGTTTCTCATTTTCCATTTTAGGGTTGAAGGCATAAGTCCTTGCAGTTAATTTCCTGGGGCTTTAGAGAAATGAAGCAAGAAGAGAGAAAAGACAGAAGGAAGGAGGAAGAGAAGAGAAAAGAGGAAAAAAGAAAAAAGAGCAGGGAAAAATAGAAGGAGAGAAAGAGAAGAAAAAGAAAAAGACATTTTCTCAAACCGAGAATCTGAATCCGTTGGTTTGGCTCTTGCTGAGGTGGACTAACGGCCTATGAAAATAAGCTGAATACGTTCTCGGGAGCGCGCAGCCTGGCCGTGTAATTCTAAACCCTCATAACCTCAAAATCCTTAATCATTTCTTTCTTCAACCTTGGCTTGGCTTTCCTGCCTCAGAGAGGACAGGAAGCCTGCCAAATTCAGAGTTGGGTCTTTTCTTTTTTTCTTAAGCGATAGGACCACAATAAAGAGCATACTTTGTTTGTTAAGAGTAGAAAGCGAACATCTTGCCCTAATCACCTCCGTTGTACCATTTTAAACAAAACGAAAAATCCAAAGCCAAAATTCTTAAAACACAGTTGATGCAACCATATTCAAACTGGCCAAGAAAAATTACATCTTTGGACTGAAACTAAGTAACTTTAGCTGGTTTTAAAGAAAATGCTGGAAGACTGAAAAGAGCAGATGATAGCTAAGAGAGAAGAGATAATAGGAATAACTGTTCACCAGGTTGATCTGTCTGCCCAGGGATGACACGGCTGAAAGATTCCAATTTCCCAGAACGAAGCTGCCCCTGGGAGAGTGGGCCTCTTCGGAGGAATAGCCCGGAAAGGGCACGGAAGGGCTACTCTGGATAAGCACTGGGGACAGGAGCAGAAAAGTCACGAGGGCACTCAGGGCCCTGAGGCTGGCACTGGTTTGGGAAAGGGTTTAGAACTGGAGGTGGATTCAAACCTTCTCAGCGCATAAAGAAGGAAGCCTGTAAATTCTTCTGTAGATATCACATAACGCTGATACCAAAGCCTGGTAAAGTTAGTATAGACCAGTCCCATTTATAGAATACTGGTACAAAAATCTTAAATAGGGGGCTTCCCTGGTGGTCCAGTGGTAAAGAATCACCTTCCAATGCAGGGGATGCAGGTTTGATCCCTGGTGAGGGAACTGGGATCCCACATGCCGCAGGGCAACCAGGCCTGCACGCCACAACTACTGAGCTCGTGCACCTCAACTACAGCCCACATGCCACAAACTAGAGCCCACGCACCCTGGAGCCCACACGCCACAACTAGAGAGAGAAAACCTGCACGCCACAACTAGAAAGAAGCCTGCGCGCCGCAATAAAAGATCCCATGTGCCGCAACTAAGACCCAATACAGCCAAAAATAAATTAATTAAATAAATAAAATATAATAAATCTTAAAAAAATCTTAAATAGAATATTAGCAAATAGAATTCAGTTGTGCATTAAAAGAATAATGAACCAGAACAAAGTGGGAGTTCATCCCCCAAATAGTACAATATAAATTCACTATTAATAGATCAAAGGAGAAGAATCACACAATCATATAAAGTTTCTGAAAAGTAATTTGACAAAACCCAACCCTAATTTTTTAAACTCTTAGTAAAAAAAGGATTACCAATGAACACTACCTTGATAGCATGAAAACATAACTCCAACAAGAGGGCCTGAGAGTAACACCAGAAGCATTACCACTAAAGTTAGGGGTGAGATAAAGCTGCCCAGTGCTATCAGCACTATTATTTCACACTGTTATGAAAATATTAGTCAGTGCACTTTAGTAAGAGAAAGAATTTGGAGATGTAAATCAAAATGAAAAACATAAAATGATAATTCTTTGCAGACAATATGATTATATACGCAGAAAGTCCAAGAGAAACAATTGACAAACAATTAGAAACAATAAGAAATTTCTTTAAGAAGTCTTTTAAATGAATAATATATAAAAATAAAGTTTTCTTAAATACAAAGACCATATAATGAGAAAAAACATTACATTAACAATGGCAACAAAAGAATAAAATACTTAGGAATAAACTTAGCAAATGTATAGAATCCCAATTAAAAGCTGACATATTTCGTGTGTGTGTGAAATTTGATAGTGATAATATAGACCATTTAGGAAAAGACATCAGAATATTCAAGACATTTTTTGAATAAGGAGAATAATTAGGAAATAAATAAGAGGTTTATAATTATTAAAAAGGAGACCAAATAATCATTTGTGTGTGTATTACATGATAGTATATGTAGCATGTCCAAAAGAATCCACTAATTATTAGCAACAATAAGAAATTTCTGTAAGCTCTACTAGATATTAAAACAGATTATGAGGGGACTTCCCTGGTGGCACAGTGGTTAAGAATCTGCCTGCCAACGCAGGGACACAGGTTCGAGCCCTGCTCCGGGAAGACCCCACATGTCACGGAGCAACTAAGCCTGTGCGCCACAACTACTGAGCCCGCGCTCTAGAGCCCACAAGCCACAACTACTGAGCCCACATGCCACAACTACTGAAGGCCCTAACTCCTCATATACAAGTGATCTTCAATAAGATTATTTGGGGCTTCCCTGGTGGCGCACTGGTTGAGAGTCCGCCTGCCTATGCAGAGGACACGGGTTCGTGCCCCAGTCTGGGAAGATCCCACATGCTGCAGAGCGGCTGGGCCCGTGAGCCATGGCCCCTGAGCCTGCGCGTCCAGAGCCTGTGCTCCGCAACGGGAGAGGCCACAACAGTGAGAGGCCTGCATACCGCAAAAAAAAAAAAAAAGATTATTTGATTTCTAATAGAAACTATGGAGGCCAGAAGGTATTGGGATCACATATTCAAAAGGCTAAAAGAAAAATATTGTCAATTAAGAATTCTATACCCAAACAGGGACTTCCCTGGTGGCGCAGTGGTTAAGAAGCCACCTGCCAATGCAGGGGACACGGGTTCGATCCCTGGTCTGGGAAGATCTCCCATGCCGCAGAGCAACTAAGTCCATGTGCCACAACTACTGAGCCTGCGCTCTAGAGCCCACGCACCACAGCTACTGAAGCCCGTGCGCCTAAAGCCCGTGCTCTGCAACGAGAAGCCACTGCAATGAGAAGCCCGCACACTGCAACAGAGTAACCCCTGCTCGCCGCAATTAGACAAAGCCTGCGTGCAGCAATGAAGACCCAATGCAGCCAAAAATTTTTTTAAAAAAATTAATTAAAATAAATAAATAAAACAGATTATGAGGTTAAAATAATTAAAACAGTTTGGTCCTAGAAAAGAAATAGGTACCCTGATTAATTAAACAGAATAGAGTGAGAAAAAAATAACAGCGAACATTTATTGATCATTTACTATATGCCAGGCTCTGTTTTAACTTATGTTTACAAATATTTACTCATCCAGTCTTCACAACAAAGCTATGAAGTGGTCACATGGAGATAATTATACATCTCCATTCTACAACTCAGTAAAATGAGGCTCAGACAAATTTAGGAGCTTGTCCAATGTCACACAACTAGTAAGGTGCAGAGCTAGTAAGTTCTCTGGCTCTAGAGTCTTCTCTGATGCCACATTGTGTTCATCACAGCGTTATCTGTAAACTGGAAACAACCTAGGTGTAAATCACTAGGGGAATGGCTAAATAAAATATGGTTTAGCCACGTGCTGTAAAGATGGCAGTTAAAAAAGTAGGTGAAAAAAAAAAGGAAAGTGGAACCACTGAACTATCTCAATGAGATCTTAAGTAAAAAACAGTCGATATAGAGCATGATTTCATTTTATAAAGGATATAATATATATGTGTGTGTGTGTTTAGAAATTCTAGAACACCCAAACTTTTTTTCCCCTGTAAGAGAACATAAGACATTACGTTTCTGGCACCCAAAGAATACTACCTAATAGACCATGTTGAGTAGGGGACTGACATGATCAAATCTATATTTCTAGAAAACTCCTCAGGCTGCTGAGGAGGAGAACACTGGGAGTGGATACAAAATAACTAAGGTGGTGGCAGTGGAGGAGATGTAGTCAGCTTTAAGAAAATGTTTAAAACTAGAACCGAAGAACTTGCTGATGAATTAGATTGGGGGCATGTGAAAAAGAGAGAAATCATACATGACTCTTAGGTTTTTGGCGTAAGCAAAATAAAGGGTGATACCATTTAATAAGATAGCATCTATTTTGGGAGGAGACCGTTAGTAGTGGCCTGGATTGAGAATTTAGGTTTAGACATGTTAAGTCCAAGCTATTAGATAACCAAATGGAGACCCAAGCATGAGAGGACTATACAAACCTGAGGCTGGGGGAGAGTCAGGGCTGGAGATATATATCTGAGAATCATAAGCATGTAACTGACACTTAAAACCATGGGACTGGGTGAGATCATTTAAGGGAGTGAGTGTAAATGGAGGAGAGGTGATGTGATCCCGGGATAGTGTGTAGATGGGTTGGGGGGTGTTATTCCGACATGTAGAGGGAGAGGAAGATGGAGCTGAGGAGGAGCAGCCAATGAAGCAGGGCTATCAGGAAAGCTGGTGGCCTAGAAGCCTAGTGAACATAGTATTTCAAGGTGGTGCGAGTCAAGTTGGTTCTCAAATGCTAAGAGAGGTCAATCAAGAAAAGAACAGAGAACTGGCAACTGGATTTAGCAAGATGGAGGTCGTAGGTGACTCGGCCTAGAGCAGTTCCAGCGTTTAAGTGGCAAAAGCCCAACTGCAGTGAGTCAAGATAAACACAGGAGGGGAAGAAGTGGTGACAGTAGGTACAGGCAACTGTTCTGAGGAGTTTTTCTCAGTAGCTGGTTTCCAGATTAGCAGGTATCAAACCAATTAGCACATTACAGAAATAGACAAGAAATTAGGTTTCAAAACAGAAAAGAAATTGTTTCCAAAGCACAGATTTTACCTTCAAGCATTCACATGTTTTATTATCTAAGGTATTATTTTAATATTATAAAGTATTTACCGTGTGTGCATCTATACGCATAAATGAGAAAACTGAGGCCTCGAGAGGTTAAGTAACTTGTTCAAAGTCACTTAGATAGACCATGATAGGGCCAGGGTAGGCCAGGCAGTGTGTTTCTAGAGCCCATACCACGAAAAAACATGAAAGGAAGAGCCGGGAAAGACTCCGAGCATCACGCACCAGGTGGGGATGGTAGTAGCAGAATGAGCATCAGTTAGCACCAATTAGTAGATGGCCAGGGTCAATACAAGTTCTCATTTAACTCTTGGTTACTGTCTGAATTACAAGCACTCATCACATCCAAAGGGTGATTTTTCAAGGCCAATACTCTTTTTTGAAGACAAGGAACTAACACAAAACACCTGTATCAGTTACCACGTTTTCAGGTTTAATCAGTGAACCATCTTTTTTTCAGTACGCGGGCTTCTCCCTGTTGTGGCCTCTCCCGTTGCGGAGCACAGGCTCCGGACACGCAGGCTCCAGACGCGCAGGCTCAGGGGCCCAGCCGCTCCGCGGCATGTGGGATCTTCCTGGACCGGGGCACGAACCCGTGTCCCCTGCATCGGCAGGCGGACTCTCAACCACTGCGCCACCAGGGAAGCCCAGTGAACCATCTTAAGCTATGAACAGTCTCAACTAACTACAAGATCCAACGGTTTAATAAAATAAATAATTAGGCTAAGAACAGACAGTTGCAGTGCGGCCTAAAGGGCTCCAGCTGACAGCCACCAGTCACCTACCTGTGGTCAGCACTGGCCTTCGGTCTCCCACTCCACAGTCTCCTGTTCACAGAGGAAGGCGGGGGAGAGGAGGGCAGGGGCGGGGCAGGCAGAGAGGGCAGAGGAGGCAGGTTCCTTTTATCTTTCCGGAAGCTGATGCCTGGGTTCCCATCCTTGTCCCCTTCGCCATCATGTTTGAAAGTTCTCCGGGGTTTGGGCGGGGGGCTGATGAAGGGTCTTGCGGGGGAGTCCTCCGAGCCCCTGTACACACTCTCCAGCCTCTGGTCGCAGGGCCTCCCACACAAGCCCTTCCTTTCCTCTGCGGCCTCAGGGGCGGGCTCCCTGCCTTCCAGGTCCAAGCGGTGGGCCCTGAATTCCGAGACGCTCCCGCCCCCACGGTTCTCAGGAAGGGTGGGCCCCTCCTCGGCCTTGTCCGGCAGGCAGTGTGGGGAATAACAGGTGCCAGGGAGCTGGGGATCCAACCCTGCAGACCCATCCTTCAGAGCCTGCTCAAGTTTCTCCACCTGCTTCAGCACAGAGAGGCTATCATTCTGAAAGCGCTGTTTGCCAAGCCTGGGCTCCCGGCCTCTTCCCAAGCTAGGAGCCAGCTCCCGGGCTGGCTGGCTCAGGTCCTGCCTCTGCTCTGCATCCTGTGCCCCAACTTTCATTACCCCTTTATTCCTCTCATCCTCTCTACTCTCTGCGTCCAGCCTTGTTCCGTTCTGAGCCTCTGCGACCCGAGTCCTCGAACCATCGCTGCTTCTCCTCTCCGTCACACATGACGTCACGTAATCCTCTTGCCCATCTGCTTTCCTGCCGGGGGCAGGAGTGGGCAACTCCTTTTTCCCTTCCCATTCTGATATCTTGTCCTTTATGCTGGGGGACTTGTGCCAGGCCCCGCCTCGGGCAGGAGGGCAGGGGTTCTGAACGCTGCTTAGCTGCCTCTTGCCGGCCCTGCTGGCTCCTTTAGTGCCGAGATCTGAAGCTGGGTCGCTGATGATCATATTTGAGCTGAACATGTTCTGCTGAAAACAGTCCACTCTTGGCTCTAGCATCAGGTTATAGAGGCTCTCCAGTGGGCTTCTTCGGAAAGGTGAGTCCTCCTCAGTCTCTAGGAAAGGAATGCAGGACCTAAACGGCTGCCTTTGAGGGTCTTCCCCAGCCTTTGCACCTTCCACCTTGACCCTGAACAAGAAAGACAAACACTGAGTGCAGGAATTCTTGATTATTGTCCTTAACTAGTCATTCAGATTTGCTAGAACTTAGATATAAATGTTACATACTAGTTGCAAGCCACACACATTGAAACCACCATTAAAAAAATCACTTTATGTTTTTCTTGGGGAGACTGCATGGTGAAATGAAAGGAGCTATTGGATTGTGGAGTCCAATAGACTTGGGTTTAAATCCTAATTCAACCACCGACCAGCTGTCTGACCTTGGGTAAGTTGCTTAACTTCTCTAAACCTCAGTTTCCTCATCTGTGAAATGGGAATAATAAACATATCTAACAGGGTGGCTGTAAACATTTAATAAGCTAGCTCATATAAAGCATCTAGTATGGTGTGAGTGTACAGTAAATGGTAGTTGTCATTACTATTAGCTTTTTTTTAGTATTTTATTTATTTAGTTATGTATTTATTTATTTATTTGGCTGCACCGGGTCTTAGTTGCCACGTGCAGGATCTTCGCTGCAGCATGTGGGCTCTTAGTTGCGGCATGTGGGATCTAGTTCCCGGACCAGGGATCGAATCTGGGCCCCCTGCATTGGGACCGTGGAGCCTTAACCACTGGACCACTAGAGAAGTCCCATATTTGCTTTTTCCCCTGATGAAAACAAGAGAAGTTTCACAAGATAGAAGATTATACCGACAGATGATCCTTTGGAATGACTATATAAAACAATGCCACAAGTCATGAAGTTTTTCCTAATACTGGGCTTGATAAATTGTCCTGATCTGAGTGGGTAAAGCCACAATGATTGGCTGCATTTGAATGGAACCTCCTCTAGAATGTGAGCCCTACTAGACTGGTCTCTCCGTGAGGACAGGGAGTGTTTTGTTTTGTTTTGAACTGTGGCCTGTTTTGGCTACTGCTACATCTCTAGCACCCAGAACAACATCCGGCAGAGTAGGTGGTCAATAAATATTTGTTGCATGAATAAGTGAGTAAACAAGCAGATTCAGATTTCTCGCGTAGCCTGGAACTGCACTGTCCAATATAGTAGCCACTAGCCACACGTGGCTATCTGAACTAAGATCAAATTAAATTAAAGCTTCTCTTCCTCAGCTGCAGCAGCCATATGTCAAGTACGCAGTAGCCATGTGTGGCTAACGGTCACTGTATTGGATGCAGAAGAACATTTCCATCATTGCAGAAAGTTCTGGCCTAGCACATACGTGTGGGGATATAGGCCTCCATACGTGACTTTAGGAGATGAGTTAGTGCCACGAAGATGTTAAAAATTATTTTGAAAGAAAAACAGAACATTTGAAGCTATTCTAATGAGAATGGGAGTATCTGTGTTTTGAAGTGCAAAGCATTCGTCCACCAGCAAAGGTCATGATGGAGCACAGGGACCTTAAATGTGCCAAGATTAGCAAACACACAGGGACTGACTTCATGGTGCATGTTTTCTGAATATATAGATCTGACTATATGGAAACTCCAGTTAAGGTTCACATGAGGGATGAATAATTAGCAATTTCATGCATACTGTTACTAGCTAGCTTTCTATTCCAGAGACTAACGGTTATTTATGTAAAGACTTCTCCCCAGATTGGGACATTAACATGTAAACTATGTTGTTGCTCTTGGTTGCTCAGCATAAACCAGAAGCTTGTGAAATTGCAAACAAATTTTCATATGTTAAATATGGCTATCAAAGCAGAATTCCTTATTTAAATAATCAATTAGCATTCATAACAGAGCGCTTACAAAAAAGAAACCCTTTTGTAATGGTCCTGTCACCACTGAGGACATTAGCATGAATTCAAATTTTAGTCAGAATCAGTCGGAATCAGTTTGTTATTTTATGGAGAGTTCAAAGGACAGAAATTTAAGTCCTTGCTCTCATTGTGCTAGAGGCAAGATGAAGAGACAGGACACATAAAAACACAATTCAGGTTAGTTCACACTTAGTGAGAATTGATGACATAATATGTAATCATAAATATCCTATGTACTGTTAAAAAATATTGACAGTAGATAAATATATGGCTTTAGAGTTAGAGGGACCTGGGTGTGGACCTTGGCTTCATTTTTTTTCACTTTAAAATGAGAACACTGGATTTTATTGGTGTGGAGGCCAAATTTATCTTGTTTGCTGTGACCAGAACATAGTAGGTAGTCAATGAATGAATGGTTGTGTTAATATATGTAATGTGCCCAGAGCACAGCACACATGGTAAGTCTTGATGGCAATAAATGGTAACTAGTGTTATTATAATGATTGTAGTTATTGTCTAAGATCCCAGACATCTGGAGCGGCTTCACAATCACTGAGGCCCCATCTAAAAGCTGAAGAGGAGAAAGGCTAGCTTGCTAGAAAACCACGCTGGAATTACAAAGCTCAAGCAAGAGCGGCCAGGATGATGGAACCAGGGGCAGAGTGCCTTCTCCACATGGTCGCTGCACCCAAGAAGTTCTCGAGTTCCTGTTTCCAGGCTTCTGTGGCCCCAGAAGGGGCTCTGGACTGGGATGCATAGTTGTGAACAGCTCAGTGATCTGTGAATAGCTCAGCAATTGCTAATTCCATTGCAGAATGTGAGAGAGGGTATCAGAGGAAAGGGCTCCATCTGGGGAGAAAACAACCCTGCTAATATAAAGCACGCTATGTGGACAGATGCAGCTGCAAAGCTTTAGGGCTCAACGATAATTGAAATACCTGCGCATCCTAGTAGTTAGACAAATAATCCCTGGACTGGAAGGCATACATGGGGGTAGGGCCTGAAGTGGACACTGGGCACCAGGAAGCCCTTTCCTTGACCACTCTGGTCTTGGGTTGCTGACTGGACGCAGTGCATGGAGATGATTTACAGGAGGCTCACCACTAAGACTTGGAAAAGAATGCCTCCTTACTTCAGGGAGGCAGGGTTAGTGAGGAGGGAAAGGCAGTAGAAAAAGGAAGGAGACTGAGAATCCGGGCCAGCTTCTGCATTCCTGGGGGAGAAAAGTTCTTACTTGTCAGCCAGTTTGTGGCCCAGGTTTTCAGTCTGGCTGTGGCTGCCCTTGGCTGGCCTGCACACTGTCATCATGTCAGCGCCAAGAGGAGCTCCAAGTCGCCTGGGGGAACAGGGATGCACACTCAGTGAGCCGTGGCAGCAACTCTAGGGCCCACACCCCAAACTGTTTATCTCTGGTGGATTCCACCTAGGAGTAGGGGGTGACAGAGATGCACCATACAGGATCCTTGACCCAGCAAGGGGTTGGGTCAAAGGCACAGAATCCTGAGGTCCACCCAGATTCAGACCCCATGCCAGCACTTCTCGTGTGTGTGTGTGTGTGTGTGTGTGTGTGTCTTTTAGATAAGGTAACCAAAATTTTTAAGAAAACGTATAACCTTTGAAAGTAAAACATAAATACCAGCACAACTTGACACTTTTTCAAGGCTCTGTAAGAACCTGTGATGAGCTAACAGCCCCTAAAGAAGAGAAGAGCTATTACTTTATTTGAAACAAGAAATAAACCACCTGCTAAAGTGGAAATACCTACCCAGAGCTACTCTATTCTTCTGCTGCCCCCATGCTGGGTGTAAACCCACACTGTCTTTGGAGCCCTGCACAGAGATTCACGTCTTTTCCACCGAACCTCCCAGGAATCCCTCTCCCACCTCCTCCTCAAGCTTCCAGGATTCCTATCCCCTCGCTCAGGAAGGTTTACCTGCCTAGTAGTTTTTCTAACTACGAGGATGTGCAGGTATTTTAATTATCGTTTCTTGGCCTAGGCAACCCCTCCCCCCAAGAAATCGCAGGGCTAGGCTTTAAGACATGCGTGTACCTCTTGGGGACAAGCAGAGGGAGGCTACAGGGAGAAAGAAAAAGAGAGGAGTGAACATGGGCAATGAATTAGAGAAGAGGGAGGTTAGGAAACGGCAAGCTGAAAAAACCTCTAGAGAAACTGTGGGAGGAGGACGGAGCTTGGGACTGCTCACGGAACCCAGGTGTCCCCCTTTCCAGTGAGCAGCACCCTTCATTCTGGGGTATGTCAGTGTTGAAAGCAAGCCCAGTTCTTTAAAGAAGCCAGGCCCCAGGTCTCTCCCCTCCATTAGGGAAAAGGGCCCTGAAAGGCCTTTCAGGGACAGGAAGGAACTCACTGCCCCTCTCCTAAACTCAGTGAAGCTTCTGGAGCCTCTCTGTGCGGCTGGGCTGACAGACACTGCTCTTCTGTCCTGCGTCTGGCAGAGGCCCCATGGGACTCAAGGGTAGCAGCCACTCCCCGCTGCCCTCCGCACGTCTGCACTCCGCCTCCACACAGACCGAGCCCACAGTGATGCAGCCTTGCTCCGCAACTCTCCCCACTCACCCTCTTCTTTCGAGCTGGCATCCTCTTCCACTGGCTCTGTGAATAGGTGCCAGGCCCTGTGCAGGATGCTCTGGGCACTCAAGGATGAGTAAGACATGGTGTCTGCCCCCGGGGAGAGCACCGGGACCGTGCTTGGGTCACGATCAGCCCCATAACCCCCTCTCTCCTCAAGGGAACGGTTTCCTTATACTTCCTAGGAAGCCATAGCTTTTTCAAAAAGCACAAAGCGCACTGTGTCTACTGCACAGAGAACCATGTATGAACTCTGAGGTTAAAGATCCCGAGAAGCACTTAAACAACACGGCACTTAAGTGAACTTGATTCCCATCAGGCAGTAATAACTTCCAGTCCGAAAACCACAGTCTCTAGAGAAACTGCTGATACCACAGTCTGAGAAGAAAGTTCAAGTGGGCTTAAGGGGCTGGAACTGAGGGGGCATAGAACCGGAGGCACACTCAGCAATCAGCTCACCAACATTTCTAAATTCACAGAAGAATGGAAAATGCTGCTCCCACAAAACATGGACACTTCCCTTTTGTCTCTGATGTTTAAAGGTCATTAATTAGGTGACAAGCCTAGCCTAATTTGCTAGGTGGGAGAACTCTGTGACTTAAATTACCAAGATAAACTTCTCTATCACTTTATAGGTCTGGGAATACAAGATGGAGCTGTTTCCCAAAGTGTGGTCCATGAAAGTTCATATGTTTTTTGAATATTCGAACATTCCCGTAAGTTTTTTAAACTCTTACAAATTGAAGAAGATATTTTTAAAATGCTGATATCTATAGCTTATTATGTTCATCAGTCTAGTCCATAATCAAGTTTTGTTTTCCTTCTTGCTAAAGTGAATACTGTAAAATCTGTTCTTGACTCAAAGGTGCTCTTTGGGCATCAATGTCAAGTTGATTGGAGGGATCAGGTGAAGTTAAGAAATGGTGGGAGGGGCTTCCCTGGTGGCACAGTGGTTGAGAGTCTGCCTGCCGATGCAGGGGACACGGGTTCGTGCCCCGGTCCGGGAAGATCCCACATGCCGCGGAGCGGCTGGCCCCGTGAGCCATGGCCGCTGAGCCTGCACGTCCAGAGCCTGTGCCCCGCAACGGGAGAGGCCACAGCAGTGAGAGGCCCGCGTACCGCAAAAAAAAAAAAAATATATATA
Organism: Mesoplodon densirostris; assembly: GCF_025265405.1. Taxonomy (NCBI): domain Eukaryota; kingdom Metazoa; phylum Chordata; class Mammalia; order Artiodactyla; family Ziphiidae; genus Mesoplodon; species Mesoplodon densirostris. The sequence goes on from NC_082669.1 coordinate 100,605,518, forward strand.
TATATATACGTAGGATGCCATTGATTGTTGTTATCACCAACAGTAATAACCTTCTTCCTATTAGCTCTGGTGGGGTTTTTACGTTGCAAACAGGGAAGTGATACATGGTCTACAGAAATTTTGCAATCAAGGTCACTTACAAGAAGAAGTTTGGATAGTACTGGTTTAGGGGCTGCTATAAAAAAACCCTGGACATGTTTAAGCCACAGGACGTGGTGGGGGTGGGAGGAAGAAGAACTGATTTTCCCGAAATCTTAAAACAAAAACAGTGATTTAAATGAAAAATGAAATCTGGAAATGTCGATCAACGGATGAATGGATAAACAAACAAAATGTGGTCTAGCCATATAGTATAATGTTATTCAACTCCATCTTAAAAAGGAATAAAGGACCATTACATGCTACAGCATGGCTGAACCTTGAAAACACACTACGTGAAAAAAGCCAAATACAAAAGGAATATTGTATGATTGTATTTATATGAAATGTCCGGAATAGGTAAATCCATAGAGGGAAGGGGCACTGGGATGATTACTAACAGGTAAAGGTTTCTTTGGGGGATGACAGAAATGTTCTGGAATTAGATAGTGATGATAGCTGCACAACATAGTGAATACATTACAAGTCCCTAAATTGTGCACTTTTTTGGGGGGGGGTGCTGCATTGGGTCTTCGTTGCTGCGCGCGGGCTTTTCTCTAGTTGCGGCGAGCGGGGGCTACTCTCATTGCGGTGGCTTCTCTTGTTCTGGAGCACCAGCTCTAGGTGCTCGGGCTTCAGTAGTTGTGGCTCACGGGCTTAGTTGCTCTGTGTCATGTGGGATCTTCCTGGACCAGGGCTTGAACCTGTGTCCCCTGCATTGGCAGGTGGATTCTTAACCACTGTGCCACCCGGGAAGCCCAATTGTGCACTTTTAAATGGTGAATCTTATGTGAATTGCATCTCAACTGAAAATACAATATAAGTATATTCAATGAAATTTGGGCAGAGGAGGAGGTGGAGTGAGGAATACATAACTATAATTTTCCAGTGCCCTTTAGTGTTCTGAGGCTAGTATGTTAGTTCTGAAATATAGGTAAATGTATATGATACATAACTTGATTCATAAAATGGTCAGACTTGAAATACTGAATGAAAAATACAGTTTAGATCATAAATGATTACATACTAATAAAATTAAACTTTGAGTGGTTTTTATTTGTGTTGCAAATAAAACTACAAGGGCTTCCCTGGTGGCGCAGTGGTTAAGAATCCACCTGCCAATGCAGGGGACACGGGTTTGAGCCCTGGTCAGGAAAGATCCCATGTGCTACAGAGCAACTAAGCCCATGAGCCACAACTACTGAGCCTGTGCTCTAGAGCCCGCGAGCCACAACTACTGAGCCCACGTGTCACAACTACTGAAGCCCGCACACCTAGAGGCCATGCTCCACAACGAGAAGCCACTGTAGTGAGAAGCCCGTGCACTGCAACGAAGAGTAGCCCCTGCTCACTGCAACTAGAGAAAGCCTGCATGCAGCAACGAAGACCCAACGCAGTCAAAAATAATAAATAAAATAAAATAAATTTTTATTTATTTTAAAAAATAAATTAATTAATTAAAAAAACAAAAAAACTACAAGCTTTTCAGCTTTAATGATTCTAATAGCTTAGTTTTATCAGCTTGTAAAGAGCAGGCAACAAAACTGAGAAGAAACTATAACAATTATGGTAGAACAAAAATAGTTATTTTCTCAACTGAGCATTTTTTTTTTTTTTGGCTGCACTACTTGCAGGATCTCAGTTCCCTGACCAGGGATTGAACCTGGGCCACAGCAGTGAAAGCCCAGAATCCTAACCACTAGGCCACCAGGGAATTCCCTAAGCATTCTTCTTATTAGCAAGCATACCCAGAAGGTGTTTGTTTTCAGAAAATATGTTGAGAAGGAAAAAACAAAACAAAACAGTGCACCATCACATAACACAACTCTTGCTGCATCTAACTGCTTAGTGAAGCTCTTTCCTGAGCCTCTTGATGCTTCATTTTCATTATCTTCAAACAAAAATAATTTTTAAAATTAAAACAGGCCACTCTAGTTCTTTACATAACAGCTTTTTGGGTGGACTATTTTCACAAAAACAGCAATATTTTCACATTTGGAAGACGATGGGGGATCCTGAAGCAGGTGAGTAACAACGGAAGCCAAAGGCTACATGCTGCCTCAGAACCACACCCGGGGGCCATATTTGGCAAAATCACAGCCTGCACTCTCAGACCAAATGCTTAAACAGTGCTTGCACATGCCTGCACACCACGACCAGACCCCAGGTCCTCAGTACACACGCCAGGTAAAGCCTGTGGCAGAGCCAAGTTAATGGCTTTTCTGGTAATAACCAAAGTCTTCCTATTTCTAGGAGTTCTGCTTTAAGCCCAGAAGATTCCCCCTTCAAATAAGCGTGTTCAAGGAATGTTTGTTGGGGCTTCCCTGGCGGCACAGTGGTTAAGAATCCGCCTTCCAGGGCTTCCCTGGGGGCGCAGTGGTTGAGAGTCCGCCTGCCGATGCAGGGGACACAGGTTCGTGCCCCGGTCCGGGAAGATCCCACATGCCACGGAGCGGCTGGGCCCGTGAGCCATGGCTGCTGAGCCTGCGCGTCCGGAGCCTGTGCTCCACAAGGGGAGAGGCCACAACAGTGAGAGGCCCGCGTACCGCAAAAAAAAAAAAAAAAAAAAAAAAAAACCCTCCTTCCAATGCAGGGGACACGGGTTTAAGCCCTGGTCCGGGAAGATCCCACATGCTGCAGAGAAACTAAGCCCACGCGCCACAACTACTGAGTCTTAGCTCTAGAGCCTGCGAGCCACAACTACTGAGCCCGTGTGCCACAACTACTGAAGCCCGAGCACCTAGGGCCGGTGCTCCAGAAGAGAAGCCACCGCAATGAGAAGCCCGCGCACCGCAAAGAAGAGTAGCACCTGCTCGCTGCAACTAGAGAAAAGCCCGCGCCAAAAATAAATTTAAAAAAATATTAAAAAAAAAAGAAAAGAGATGTTTGTTGAATAAGCGAACACATATACCATTTTCTTATACTCAACAGATGACTGGATAAACAAAATGTGGTCTAGACATACAAATGGAATATTATTCAGCCATTTTAAAAAATGAAGGACTATTGCATGCTACAACATGATGAACCATAAAAAAATACTAAGTGGAAAAAAGCCCAGACAAAAGAAATATAGCATGACTCCATCTACATGAAATGTGCAGAATAGATAAATCCATAGAGATGGAAAGTATTGATAGATCAGTGTTGCCAGGGGCTGTGTGACGGGGAGTGGGGAGTGACTGCTAATAGGTATGGATTTTCCAGGGGAGGAGAGTGATGAAAATGTTCTAAAATTAGTGGTGATAGTTGCACAAAATAGTTAATAGGCTAAAAACACTTATAGTTGATATGCTAAAAACACTAAAAACTGTATATTTTAAAGGGGTGAATTTTATGGTATGTGAATTATATCTCAATAATGCTGTTATTTTTTAAATATTTACTTATTTATTTATTTAGCTGCTTGCACCGGGTCTTAGTTGCACAGGCGGGCTCCTTAGTTGTAGCATGTGAACTCTTAGTTGTGGCATGCATGGGGGATCTAGTTCCCTGACCAGGGATCGAACCCAGGTCCCCTGCCTTGGGAACATGGAGTCTTAACCAGTTTGCCACCAGGGAAGTCCCCTGTTATTATTATTATTTTTTAATCAGCAGGGACAGCTGCTAAAAGTGCTGGCCCCACCCCAGACTGAGTGAATCAGACTGCTAGAAGAGGGCCTATGAATCTGCATTTATAAGTTCCCCCGGGAATTCATAGGCTTAGAGTTGAACCCTAGAGTTTATTTTCCTGTCACTGGTATTGTCAGTCAGCAACCGGTCTACTCTCCTTTGCCCTCTTCCTTTGTAAGGCAGTCTTTTACTCCAGTGTGTCTCTTTGTTCCTATGTTTCAGAGCATCTCTGACATCCGATGGAGGTGTTATTAGCACACAGTGGGTTGCTCCTGTCCCTCAAGCTCAGGTGTAAATGCTCCAAGATGCTGTTGCATAGATCGTCCCTACACAGGCAGGCTTCAACAGCAAGACTCGTTTTCACTCTAAGGAGTGGCCTCAAGACCGAGAGCATAATCTGAGTCATTTTAAGACTTTCTGTGAGTATGAATACCCACTTACTGACAATAATAGTTTCTTTGAACAACTTGATCAGTATTTTCTTGACCTACACCTGTCAGTGGTCTGACAAATGAAGCCACTGGGAATCTGTGGCTTGAGCAGCCTGAGGCTGTAGACTGGACCACACTTTTTGATGCTCCTGAGGCCAGAGACAGAGAAAGATTTTTATTATTCTCACTTTTCGTATACCCAGGAAGGATTTTTTCACACCTGCAGAACAATCCTACATAGAGAGATGTATTTGGCCACCTTCGTAGGATGGAAACACATTTTTCCCTTGACAATATTCGCAAGTCATGTGTTTCCCCTCACTCACTTGCAGTGTGGAAATACTTCCATATGTTGCCTTTCGGTTCACCATTTTGTGGAGGATAAAAAGCAAGAAAGTACAATTAGGTGGCCATCTGGCACGTGAACACTAAACTACTGTGTGTGTAAGGTTTTAGTGGTGTCAGCCTCCCACGTTAATGCTTGGTAACTACTAGAGTCACCTCTCTGGAAAAAGTTACCATGAGTTTGCCATAAATCATGAAAGGAGTTATGAGAGGTAAGAAATATGCTAATACTGCCAAAATATGGTTTAAAAATCTGAATTCAGGTAAATATTTCTTTTAAGTAAAGAAGTACACTTCCTTCTGTTTCTTTTAGGTATTACAGGTCACCAAACTTGGAGGAGTCAGGTTCTAACTTCTTTCAACTCTCAAACATTTAAACTTACTCCTCCTTCTCTCTGTTCTTGGCTAGGCCAGAAGCCACTTTTTTTTTTTTTTTTTTTTGCATTTTTTTATTTTTTATTTTTTCCTTTAGAACAAATTTAATCAGTTATACATATACGTATGTTCCCATATCCCCTCCCTTTTGCGTCTCCCTCCCACCCTCCCTATCCCACCCCTCAAGGCGGTCACAAAGCACCAAGCTGATCTCCCTGTGCTCTGCGGCTGCTTCCCACTAGCTATCTACCTTACGTTTGGTAGTGTATATATGTCCATGCCGCTCTTTCACTTTGTCACAGCTTACCCTTCCCCCTCCCCATATCCTCAAGTCCATTCTCTAGTAGGGCTGTGCCTTTATTCCTGTCTTACCCCTACGTTCTTCATGACATTTTTTTTTCTTAAATTCCATATATATGTGTCAGCATACAGTATTTGTCTTTCTCTTTCTGACTTACTTCACTCTGTATGACAGACTCTAGGTCCATCCACCTCATTACAAATAGCTCAATTTCATTTCTTTTTATGGCTGAGTAATATTCCATTGTATACATGTGCCACATCTTCTTTACCCATTCATCTGATGATGGACACTTAGGTTGTTTCCATCTCCGGGCTATTGTAAATAGGGCTGCTATGAACATTTTGGTACATGTCTCTTTTTGAATTATGGTTTTCTCAGGGTATATGCCCAGTAGTGGGATTGCAGAAGCCACTTCTTATTTCTAACCTCTGCAGAAGTCAATGTCAATGCTCCTACCATTCTTCTGATGAGGAAATCAAACCAAGGGAAGTTAAGTCACTTGTCTAAGTACATATAACAACTCTTAAGTGGTAGAGCCAGGAATGAGTCTATGTTTTGAGCTCAAGCCTGGTGCTCCTTATACAGTATCACTGTGGCTTCATATTACATTTTCTAATCTAGACGAGAACTAGACTCTAGCTGATTATTTTTAGTGCTGTTCAGCTCTTCAAGATCAGCAATTGTTTTATTCTTTTACACCATGCTGAATTTCATAAACACTTGCTAATTGAGTGAGCTGGGAGGGAGACTGAAGGTTTTTTTGTGGGTCTCTCTTTTTATGGTTCTGTGATTAAACAGTTCTCTACTTTGAGAGTCTATCCTAAAGAATAATCCTAAATATGGAAAAATGTATACATAAATGTTCATAGCTATATTATTTATCATACGGAAAATTACAAATAACTCAAATGTCAAGCAATATAACGGTAATATAAACTATAATACAGCTTTCAGTGAAATATATAGCAAATTAAATTATGTTTAAGACTACTACAATTCTATTGAGATAGAAAGTAGATTAGTGGTTGTCTAGGTTGGAAGTGGGTAGGTGGGGAAAATGGGGAGTGACTGCTAATGAGTATGCGGTTTCTTTCTGGAGTGATGAAAATTTCTAAAAGTGATTGTGGTGATGGTCGAACAACCCTGTGAATACACTAAAAACCATTAAACTGTACACTTTAAATGGGTGAATTGTCCTATATGTGAATTATATCTCAATAAAGCTGTTATTTTTAAAAAGTAAATTAAAAAGTCAAGCTAAAAAAAAGAGACTATTGGAACTTCCCTGGCGGTCCAGGGGTTAAGACTGAGCTTCCACTGCAGGGGGCACGGGTTCGATCCCTGGTTTGTATGCGTGCGGCACAGCAAAAAAAAAAAAAAAAAAAAAAAAGACTATTACTAAATGGAAAAAATGCTCATGTTGTAATGTTAGCCAAAAGGAACAGGATCCAAAAGCTTGCATACTGTATGAGTAAAACATGTTTTTAAAGGGGGCAGGGGGAATGAATCTATTCCTACTCAAAATCTCACACATAAGAAAATGACTGGAAGGAAATGTAACAAAGGATTAACAGTAGCTGTCATCGAGTAAGAATCTTGGAATTATTTTTTTCTGTTCTACTTATCTATATTTTCAACAACAAAAAATAGATTTCCAATTTTTTTGTAATAAGCATGCATTATTATTACTATCACAAATAACGGGAAAATATAAACTCAGCTGTTACCTGCGGGAGTCAGGGTCTGCCCTGTGGCGCCCCCAACAGGCCACATGGTCGCTCTGCAGCTACAACGACAGCTGCAGGGTATCGGGTCGGCTAAGCCCGTCACTCCACTACTTGTTGGGCTTTGCCACAGTATCTCCTGAACGAAAGGGTAAGTGATACTTTATTCTCATTTCCTCCTTTCCCTTAGTGACCACCAAGGCTTGGATCCTGGTCTCCAGTAACCACTTCCCAGTACAGATGTTCCCATGGGTTCAAAGAGAGATTATATGGGGACCTATGGCTAACAGGGAAATAGTCATGTAATTCATTCTTCCAACTAATAATTGTGTCTACATCACACAGGGAACTGAGTGAAGCTGGGAGAAATGTAAACTAAATCATTTACTTGCCCTCTGAGAGTTTTCATTCTCATACAGAAAATAAGATGCGCACAACAGTACCGTATTATATACTTGGAAGTTGCTAAGAGAGTAGATCTTAAATGTTTTCACCACACAAACAAAAAAAAGTTAACTGTGTGAGGTGATGGATGTGTTCACTAACGGTATATGGTAATCATGTCACAATATAAATGTATATCAAATCATCACGTGTACACCTTAAACTCACACAATGTTATATGTCAATTATATCTCAATAAAGCTGAGGGATGCAAACAAATGTCTTTAATACACAACACAATATGATAAGCAGAACAGGTGACAGAAGATTCCTTTGCGGATCTGGGCTCAAAGGTGGGCTGAATTTCCTTTGGGGTGTATGGGTGAAAGGCATAGATGTTTGCATAATCTCAAAATGGCTAAATGCTTAAGGAAGGACAAACCACTGAATGAAAAGCAGCACTGATTCTGTAAGGAATTACACCCAACTGATTTGCTGGATTTCCTTGCAGGAGTCAATCAAGATGTGAACTAAGACAGAATCTGAACACAACTTGTATAGACTGCTGAAAGCTTTTACCAAGATGTTACCAGAAGCATGGCGACCTTAAATTTTTTAATTTCAAAATAATTTCAAGTTTATAGAACAGTCGCGAGAACAGTACAGAAAACTCATATACTCTTTAACTACATTCACCACGTTTTAATATTCTCTCACAATTAAAGAGTATTCTAAAATGCTTTTGGAGCTTCAGGGAAAATGAGTGCTATCCAGCCACTAGAAGCCTTCAGTGCTCATGAATCTAAAAGAAAATAGAGTCTTACAAAACCAGTTTAGTGAAGTAAGTAAGCACACCCAGGTCCAAAAGACAACTCAGCCCCAACCCACTCCTGACCCTCCACCAGGACCTCCCAGGAGGACACAGAACACTTTAAAACCAGATTACCAAACGTGTAAGAGCTAGGAAAACACAGAACAATAAAAAAAAGCTGGGGGGCAGAGGTGACTGCCCCTACCAGATATTCAAACATACTATAAAGCCTCTATAATTAAAACAGTGTGGTACTGCCACAATAGATAAATAGACTGATAGAATAGAAAGTCTAGACATAGGCCTAAGTACTCATAGAACTTTATATATGATGAAGGTGGCGTCTTAAATCACTAGGGAAAAGACGGACTTTTTAATAAATGGTGCTGGAATAACTGAATAGCCCCAAGATGTTCAAGTAAGATCACACTGTGAATCTGATGTGCCTGCAGCCCTGGTGAACTGAGAATGACTTGGGTCTTTCTCAGAGACAGAAAACCAGCCGCAGGCAAGAACCAGCTCCACAGAGGGGCTGCAGCCCTGAGGGGTTGACAGTAGCCCCTGACCAGTATCTGCCATATCCCCTAAAGAGCTTCAAATGCCCTCTGAACCTGCTGTGCTTTGAACGCAATTTCAAAATTCTGATTTTCCCCCCTATGGCAGCCCTAGAGCTTATCACACGTTGGTACAGCACCTGATTTCCGCATCATACACACATTATAACGTATGTAAGCCCCCTGCCTCCTGCCAGTTTCCAGATGTAATTCTTGTTATGCTTATTTTTGAAGAGAAGATTAAGGTTCAGAGACTTGCCCAGGATCACAGTGTTTAAGGAGCAGAATAGGGAATCTTATGATTTGTATCTTTCTACTCCGAATTCTATATTTCGCCCCCAAACCTTGTTATCTGTTCTCTTAGTACCTTCAACCAGAACCACCCGATCAACACCTCTCACAAGCCTGATGCAAGAATCTGCTACTCAGTGATGCCAGTACCCCTGGGGACAGTAACCTGAAGGCCTGACCCCCTTTCTTCCAAGGGCAGCAAGCAGGAAATAGCTTTCATTCATAACCTTTGGAAAGGCCAGGGTAAGGAAATGAACACTGTTACATCCTATGACCTGTTAGGCACTGTATTAAGCACTTTACCAACATAATCTTAGAAATAACGCATCTCCCAAGAGAAATGAAGACATATATCCACATATGTTCTTGTATACTAACATTCAGAGCACATTACTCTTGATGGTCATACAGTGGAAACAGTCCAAATGCCATCGACTGATGAATAAACAAAATGTGGTATACCCATACAATGAAATAATATTCAGCCATCAAAGGAATGATGACACATGCTACAACATGGCTGAGCCTTGAAGACATTATGCTAAACGAATAGAAGCCAGTCACAAAAGGCCACATATTGTATAAGGCCATTTATATGAAATGTCTGGAACAGGGATATCTACAGGACAGAAAGTAGACTGATGATTGCTTAGTGCTGGAGGAGATGGAGTGGGCGTTGGGGGTGATGGCTAAGGGGTGTGGGTTTCTTTTGCCGTGTGATGAAAATGTTCTAAAATTGGTGACGGCTGCACACTCTGTGAATATACTAAAAACCATTAAACTGTATGCTTTAAATGGATGAATTTTTTTGGTATGCGAATTATACCTCAATAAAACTGTTACAAAAAAAGGAAGGGAGGGAGGGAGAGAGGAGGGAAGGAAGGGAGGGAGGAAGGAAGGAAGGGAGGGAGGAAGGGAGGGAGGAAGGGAGGGAGGGAGGAAGGGAGGGAGGAAGGGAGGAGGGAGGAGGGAAGGAAGGAAGGAAGGGAGGGAGGAAGGGAGGGAGGGAGGGAGGAAGGGAGGGAGGAAGGGAGGGAGGGAGGGGGAGGGAGGAAGGAAGGAAGGGAGGGAGGGAGGAGGGAGGGAGGGAGGAGGGAGGGAGGAAGGAGAGAAGGAAGGAAGGGAGGGAGGGAGAAGGAGGGGGGACAGGAAGGAGAGGGGTAGAAGAGACAGAGAGGGAGGGAGGGAGGGAGACAGCCTAAGCATCTGGCAGCATGTACCAGGTACATATTTGGAAGTTACAATAGTACCCCTGGGATTTTAAGAGATGTGTGTAGCCCCAAAGCCCTCGCTCTAGTACGCCATTACCTCCTTCACAAGCACTATCTCTAGCAAAGTAGCGAGTGAATCTGAGGAACCAGGATTCTTATGAATACCGTGGTTAAGACAAATGAACACATAACGGTTACAGAAACATAACAGGTAGTAGATCTGACAGGCACTATCCAGGGCTTGCCTACCTCACAAAAGGGTCCCTTTCCTGAAACCTGCCCCTTCCCTCCTCCACGGAGGCCACAGAGACCCGGGCAGCCATGTTGGAATGAGGATCCCACCCCCAGCCACAGCTGATTGGCTCTAGAGGAGGCCTAACTCAAGTCGGGCCAATCAGGTTCTGCTTCCAGGTAGTGTGGCTGGAACACGGAAACATGGCGCTATGAGGCTGCCATTTCTAGCCTGTGGACGCCTGTGGACGCCTGTGGACGCCTGTGGACGCCTGTGGACGAAGGAACAGAGGGAGCTGGGCTGTGGGGGAGAAGAGTGACGCCGGCGGAAAGAGGGCTCTGCACTCCCTCAGTCCAATCCACGCTTAAGGCCAGGCTGCATTCCTGCCCGCGGGTTCCACGAGATATCTTTAGACCCTTGTTTGCTTAAGCAACCAAAAGAATCCCCACTAACACAGTGTCATGTTCAATCTATGTTCAACTACTTTCCCAAAACAAAAAAAGAAAGCTAGTGTGCGTGTGAGTTTTAAACATGAATCTGCACCCATATGGCTGAAGCTGAGCCAACTGCAGCTACTAAGGAAACCAAACCCCCATTAGGTTCGCCTCCAGCGTGGCACAGAAGGTTGTCTGTGATCTAATCATTCCTATTACCCTATTGAGAAGTCCCTTTCCCTTTCTGGGGAGAGTCATCATGACACTGGAGGTGCTGGGAACATGTGAAGTCTTAGTAAAGCCATGTCATGAGACCTAATCTATCTAAGGACCTGAACAGCATATTATAAGCGTTAGTACAGGAAGATCCGCTGAACTCTTGGATGAACTTAAATAGGACATGGTATCAGAAGGTGTACAGTTTCTTTCCTTCCTTCCCAATAAAATCTCCCTGAGAAAACTGTGGCCTTACACTGGGCCTCTTACAATGAGAGGTTACTGTGGGTAAATGAACAAATAAAGGAATGTCTGCCTTCTTCAGCTCTTATTTGGATCTACAATATACGAGAAAGCAGATCTCGCATCTCTCCCACATACACTAGCAGGGACACATTTGAATAAAAAAAAACATTTACAAGAGGTTGCATTGTCTGAACACCAGAAGAAGAGCTGAGTTGACAGTAGGAAAGGGATGGACGAATCCTTTTCCCATCCCTCTGTCTATTTATGGGAGTCATTTCCCTTCAGGAAATGCTGAGCCCCTTCTCCCAGGACCCTGTTGGGAGTGACGCCTGCGCTGGCTGACCCAGCCTTCCACATCCTCCTCCTGGCCTCGGCAGCTCTCCCCTCTTGACCCCCGTCAGTCAATGGGAAGCCAGCCTGTAAACGATGGTGCTTCTTAGAGTCCCCAGTCTATTGTGGAAATTCAAAGAGGAAAGGGGGAAAAAAAGGTACATAATGAAGCTAGAAAAGCCCCTGGCATGGAGAAGCTCCCAAATATGAACAGGCAAAGGTAGCAGGGAGGAAGTCAGAGCTGGAAATGACCACACTGTGGCCCAGGATTTTGTGGCTCACCTAGCTTCGGTCACCTGTCTGGGGGGGTGGCAGAGGCAGGAGCAGGAACCAAGGTTCCTGTCACCCCATCTGTCGACCCAAGGCTCATTCACCTCCTCTACACTCATTTCCTCTCCCTAGAAATATAGAGATGGACGTTTCTTTTTTTGTTTGTTTTTTGTTTTTGTTACGCGGGCCTCTCACTGTTGTGGCCTCTCCCCTTGCGGAGCACAGGCTCCGGACACACAGGCTCAGCGGCCATGGCTCACGGGCCCAGCCGCTCCGCAGCATGTGGGATCTTCACGGACCGGGGCACGAACTCGTGTCCCCTGCATCGGCAGGCGGACTCTCAACCACTGCGCCACCAGGGAAGCCCGAGATGGACGTTTCTATGGAGAAGCTATCCCAGGAGAACCTGGGTCCACTAATTACATATTCTTCTTTTCTTCCCTTTTCTTCCTTTCTGTCAGATAGGAGCCCACCTTTTCAGAAACCTGGAGAGAATTCTGAGGTTAGCCCTGGCCACCCCAAACTGAAGTTCTTCCTCTCCCTTCTGAATTTCTCCGGATATTTTTAACTTATCTACATTTGGTAGTCCTACTAAATGTGCATAACCATGTGGTATCTCTTTCATGGTTGGCTTTGATTGTTATTTATATGTTATTTATTTAAGATTTCACATAGTTATTTTTTTAATTTTTAAAATTTATTTATTTTTGGCTGTGTTGGGTCTTCATTGCTGCACACAGGCTTTTCTCTAGTTGTGGCGAGCAGGGGCTACTCTTCATTGCGGCGCATGGGCTTCTCATTGCGGTGGCTTCTCTTGTTGTGAAGCACGGGCTCTAGGTGCGTGGGCTTCAGTAGTTGTGGCACATGGGCTCAGTAGTTGTGGCGCACGGGCTTAGTTGCTCCGCGGCATGTGGGATCTTCCCAGACCAGGGATTGAACCCATGTCCTCTGCATTGGCAGGCGGATTCTTAACCACTGCGCCATCAGGGAAGTCCCAAGATTTCACATAGTTATGTTTGACACCTCAAATTAAACTGCAACAATGAACGAATGATTAACATTTATCGAACACTTAATATTTTCTAGGCCAGATTCTACACAGATTGTGTCACTGAGTCCTCACACCAAGCCTACAATTGCCTCCCCTTTACAGATGTGGAAAGCAAGGCCTGGAGAGATGAACTTGTCCCAAGGCCACATGGATGCTGAATGAATCCAGGTGGTCAGATTCAAGTCCAGGTGCCTAATGCCAAGTTGAGTGCCTTGGGGGCAAGGCAAGGGGCCTTCCCCTCCCAGATACAGTCTAGCTACTCGGGGAGTTGTTACAATTGGGTTTTATTCACCCCCTCCCTCCTCTCCAGGCACACCGTGGCACCAGGGCACCACCTGGCCAGCCCTCCATTTCCAGAGGCAGCCCTTGGGCTGCCATTTTGGGGTTTGTTTTTCCCCCTGAAGGGTTTCCTCATGTTCTTTTAACCTGGCCTCACTGACAGGTAGTACTGAGGAGGGGGAGAAAGGTCCCCTGTGGCATCTGTCCTGGGTCCTGGCCTCCGGACACCTGGAAGCTCACAGCACACCAGAAGCAGCCACTTGCAGGGGATGCACCTGAAGGCCGTACTGTATTTGCTTCCCGGCAGCCCTCCCTGGCTCCAGCTGTGCCGCCCCAAAGTCCTCACTCTCCACCTCCGCTCCCCTCGCCTTCCTGCCCTCCTCTTCCCTTCCTCCCCCTCAGACCCTTTCCCACCCTCTTTTGCTGGCTTCTGTTCTCTTTCTTTCCATGAGCAGAGAGTTTCCAGCCTGGCTCCCGGCCAGCACATTTGGACAAAAGGCAGCAGTCTTGGAGGGAGACGTCATCTCCCATCCCCTTTCCCGGGGCCAGCACCGTGGCTCCCCGAGCCCAGAGAGGGAGCAGGGGGCTGCGGCCATTCCCGCCCTGCTCCCAGTTCTGGGAACGAGCTTGAGAGATGGCACATCGTGGGCGTGAAAAGCAAAGGGTTTGGAAGCAGACAGACCCAGATGCAAATTCCAGCTCTGAAGCCTGCGAGCCGTGGGACCTTGGGCAAGTTACTTTGCTAAGCCTTAGTTCTCGCCTCTGTAAAACGGTGACAGAAGCGAGAAAGGCTCGCTTTGAAAGGCTTATAGGAGATCGCAGCTGTAAAACTTCCGGCACAGTGCGTGTCCTGTAAGAAGTGCTCAACACGGCTTCTGTTATTATGAACCGAACTTAACTCTGCCAAATAATCCAAGTAAAAATACAGGACTTTGTTATAATCATCATCATCCACCTGCTCAACTCGTCTGCAAGGCTGCTTACCCAGCTTCAATTGTTTGCAAGTGTGGTACAGCTGTAAGACCTCTCAAACATATCATTACTGTTACAATGTAATCTGTAAAAGTCGGTTTTGAAATCGGATAAGGAGCTGACCCTCTTCCCTTTTCAGTAGAGTCAGTGCTCAGCCTTGAGGCCAGACGTGAACGGGAGGAGGGGCCCACACCAATCCGCAGGGCCTGCTCGCCCTGACTCCTCTTCCCTCCCACCCTGTTTTTTGGCTTCTTATAAGCTGAGGCCCTGTTTCTGTTTGTTTACTATCTGTGCTTGGTGTTTTATACTTAGAAGTTTCACAACGCCTGGGAATGTGCTCGGTTTTATTTAGCTAAGCTTTGAGATATGGGCAATGGTCTTTCCCCTATGATTTTATTTAGCTAATCTGAGCCAGCATGGATGGATTTGAAATTAATTAGTAAGATTAATCAAGGAGCTGAGTACTCAGTGTGAGGTGCTGCTGGGAAATTCACAATACATACAATGGTCCCTGCCCTAGAGCCAGGGATAAAAGATGCAAACCCGATCAACCACTACAACTGTTCAAGACGAAAAGACAAGAGCAGTCCAGGGAATGCCTGACAACACGTTTAACAAAAACCACAATGTGAAAGTGGCTTAGGGACTAAATTCAAACTACAGTGGTAAATGTTATGAAGTAAATAGAACTGGAGGAATTTAGAGGCGGGCAACGAAAGTCAGGAGTCGTGGACTGCTTCAGAGAAGAGGTAGAATCTGGTGGCCCTTTGATAGACTGGGTTCCGACAGCTGGGAGAGTGTTTAGGCGAGGCCAGGGCATGAGGAAAAGGAGACGATGCACTCTGCCCCAGACAAGACTGATGGCGGGACAGCCACTCTGGGACGTGTGATGGGGAAACACGGAGAGGAGGATGGAAGGGGCTGGCGGATGAGACTTGGAGACGTTCTGGAATCAGAAAGAGGAGGTAAGGTTGGCTCTCCGTGGAACATAGAGAGGAGACGTGTTGAACATACGTGTTCTTTTTGTACATTCAAGAGGGAATGTGTAGGGACTTCCCTGGTGGTCCAGTGGGTAAGCCTCCGAGCTCCTAATGCAGCGGGCCCAGGTTCGATCCCTGGTTGGGGAACTAGATCCCGCATACGTGCCGCAACTAAGGAGCCCTCGAGCCGCAACTAAGACCCAGCGCAACCTAAATAAATAAACAAACAAATAAATAAATAATTTAAAAAAACTAATAAATAAAAATAATCTTTAAAATAGACCTTTAAAAAAAAAAGAGGAAACGTGTAAAGCAGGCAGTCAGAGGTAGAGATCTAAGAGTCTGGCGAAAGCACAACCCTGGAGGTGTAAACTGGGGACACAGCTGAAGAACCAGTAAGCGTGAACGAGCTCTCTTGAGGAAGTGAAGCAAAAGAAGAGAGTGAAGAATTGAGGTGTAGGGGTGACTCTCACTTTGCCCCTGTTACCCAGCTCTTGACTCAGTTCTTTTTAATGTTTCTTCATTCAGGCCTTCCAACCGAACAGGGAGGTCTGATGGCAGAACACCTGCATTGGGCTTCCTTTTATTCCTCTGCAATGTCTAGATCAGATCGTGGTCTATCGTGGGTGTGGTATGAATGCTTGTTGAATGAGAAGAAGAAAAGAAAATCAGTGAAGATCTCCTTTTCCAAAGACAATTAGGACAACCCAGGTGGTGTGGTGTCTCAGGGGAGGAGATTCTTCAAATCACTTCACAAAGGTGGGGCTCGGACACCAGCCAATTGCAGTGGCCTTACTGTTGACCCTTTAATGGCTGGATCTGGTCTAGGGGCTCCCAGGATTGTGGGACACTGGGAGTGACTATTAACCAACCAGTAGAGAAGCATTTCAGCATTTTGACAAGTGGCATAGATGTGTCACCATACCAGTTTTATATCGACTGTGACCCGGGTCAGGAGAGTTGCATAGATTGGGAAGCTCAAAAACAGTGAGAACAGCAAACTAGCTATTCAATGACTGCATCATGAGTAATGGGATAGAGTCTCCACAGATGGTTAGGGATGGAGGCCAGACCTCAGGGATGTGAAGAGGAGCTTGTGGACCTGCCCCAGGAGCTCTTGAAGGTGCTCCGTCTCCCCGTCCTGAAAGCAGCATTCCCCTTCTCTTGCCCTCCAGTCAACAGGCAGCCTGAACCTGGGCTGTGTGTGTGCCTGGAAGCAGCCTCTGACTCTTTTCCCTGTTGCTCTTCCCCCTGTCCTAGGCCAAGGATCTTGACTGACCTGTCTTCAGGTGAAAGGAGAGCCTGGAACAGGAGCCTCTCTTGACTCTGCAGTGCCGGAATCTCCAAGTCTTATCGTTTTGGGAGGCATCAAGGAGCCTCTCCTCTCTGATGTTTTTCTATCCCATTATATGCATCAGTTTGGCTGGTGGGTAAACAGAACACTGGTCCCTTTTTGATGTCCTGGGAGCTTGTGTATGTTTGTTGATTGTCACAAACGCAGATAATGAAATGGACCAGATGTAAAGGATGTCAGGCTGCCAGGGAGATATACTTGGGGTTGGATGACCACACACTTCATTTCACATCTGAACAACTCTCACCTCCAGCTCAGAGTATCAAATGGAGAAATCCCTCTGAGCCCCCAGTGAGCTAGAGACGTTGCCCTGGCAGAAGCCCAGTGCACCGGCAAGCTGCTTTGGTGGGAAGCTCCACCGTGTCTTCCCAGCCACCCCCTGACCAAGTCTGTGGCTGAGAAACTGGTCCCACTCCAGCTGTAGGGGATGCAAGTTCTGTGTCTCACGCTGTCCCATTGCTCCTGCCCAGTGACCAAATTCGTGCTCTATGGCTTCTCCCCCAGCTAACATCTCTCCTGACCACGCAAGGTCAGTTTTAATCCTGATTTGCGGTGTGATTCCATACAAATACCTCTGCTCAGTCATCTGGGGCGGTGGCGCCTGTATTTCCCAGGGACGTGAGAAGCACAAATGAAATTATAGAAATGTCCTGCTTTAATGGTTTCAGTTTGCTGGGGAAAGGCAGTTGTTACTTTTCCCAAGGAGAGCTGCGGGGAGCAGGGAAGTGGGGCCTGTCTCCTCTGACTCGTTTAGTGGGAATGAGTTGACACACAGCACTGGCTTAGCCACCTGGCCCCCTCCTCCTTCCCTGTACTCAGACCTCTACTTTGGGGGGCTAAGAAAGGCTGGGGTCAGAGGGATGGCACAGAGCCATGTCCCTAGGTCAATGCACCTGGACCAGCAGGGACAATGGATGGGCATGTCCAATGCTTCACCAGGTGGCAGTTTGCAGGAACAGTCCCAGGAGAGGCCTGCTGTATATCAATTACCTTTCATGCTCCCTTTTTACTTTACAAGTGTCGCACTTTGTATATATGGTTACCCTATCCATTATCCGCAGTGGATTTGCAGAGAACTTAGGGCTAAATCAAATTCAACCCTATGACATCTTCCCTTCTGAAAAGTGAGGAAGAAAGAGGGAGAAAGAGGGAGACACTTTGGATTATTTCCCTGGGTTGGCTCTTGTGTATAACCCAGCCCACTGATCCCAGGTTTCAGCCTACACACTTATGTGAAAGCGTGGTTACATGGGATCAAGATTTTGGGTACACGAAACCAACAGCAAGAGACAATATTGGGACAGTTTGTTGGATGACAATCTATAAACCATAAAAAATTTCTTAGAAGCTCTAGTTTTAATATGTTGCCTTTTTAAATTTAACAAAACTCAAAATAATAGATTGTCTCTATGAATTACCACACTATGAATTTTAATTTTCATATCATCTTAAATAGAAATTCATAGTAAATTCAGTGGGGAACTAGGGTGGGGACACTTGGGTTAGGGGAGAGAGAAGTAATAATATTTTACAATTTTTTTAAGACTGAGTATCAGAATCTCATTTTTAAAACATCCGTTAGGGCCTCCCTGGTGGCGCAGTGGTTGAGAGTCCGCCTGCCGATGCAGGGGATACGGGTTCGTGCCCCGGTCTGGGAGGATCCCATATGCCGCGGAGCGGCTGGGCCCGTGAGCCATGGCCGCTGGGCCTGCGCATCCGGAGCCTGTGCTCCGCAACGGGAGAGGCCACAACAGTGAGAGGCCCGCATACCGCAAAAAGAAAAAAAAAAAAAAAAATCCGTTACTGGGCACAGATATATTCAATATGCATTTGGCTTTGAAATCTTTTAACCTAGCAATTCCACTTCCGGGAATTCATCTGATAGAAATGTTGGAACGAGTGCTGGGGAGCCTTAGCAGTGGCTAAAATCAGAAACAACTAATTGCTCATCAATAAATAATGTGTTAAACAAATGAAATCGATCCATACAAAGGAAGACAAGGCAGCTGTTAGAAAGGAGAGAACTATGTATGTCCCACATAGAATTATTCTCACAAAATACTGTTCAGTTATGATAGCATGCTTCCATTTTTGTAACAAGCAAACAAACAAACATGTTACATGTAAAGAAAAGAAGTCTAGGGGGATTTGGTACATACACCGAACAGTGATGGCCTCTGAGGAGGGAGTCAGTATGGGGAAAACTTTCATTTTTCATTGTGTTCTTTTTATGTATTGTTCAAATGTTTTATAACAAGGATAACTTTCATATTTACATATAAATATATATGTGTATATAAAAGTATGTATATAAAAGTAATCTTAAAATTTTAAAGCACACTTTTAAAGAAAACAAAACAAAAGGAAATGTGTTTGATACTCTGCTTGAACTGGTCTGACAGCCCTCCTGATAAGACACGCAGCCCTTGGAAGGCCTGGGTACCATGGAAGAACAGTCACGGTCACGGTCACGGTCACGGTCACGGTCACAGCTTCCTGTCCTGTCCCCATTCTCCAGCTCAATCCTGCTCTCATTTCCTTCTGAAGGGAAGCATGGAACCTCCTGGTTCCCCAATACAGAGGGAAGCTAACCTCTTCCCTAAGCTTGCTGCGAGGGTGACTCACCCCTTCTTGCCCTAAGGCTGGGGGCGGGGGAAACCATAACTTGGCTTTTAGTAGTTTAGCCAGTTGGAAAAGGGGGTCTCGGGCTCATCCCTTTTTCAACCAACCACAGGCCAAGGATGAACGTGTCAAAGAGAAGCCAAAGAGAAAGCAATTCTGGGCTCCAGCTGGCAGGGGCTTAACTTCTAGCCAAACTGAGTTTGGATAAATTTTGCCCAAATCAGACAATGATTTTATCACGAGGGGAAAAGATGGTCCGGCTTTGGCTTCCCGACGTATTGTTGTCTTTTGGATGTCAAATGTAGAGAATCACTCACCTCAGTTCCAGCCACTGACTCGCCTCCTATCATTAAATGGGCAGTGGTGCCTGTGAGTCCCTCTGTTGGGTGGCCAGTGCAGGGGTTTCAAAGAGAGCCCAGGGTACCTGTGACGGGTTCTGGTGAAGGAAGAAGGGACCATCCCTGGGGACACAGGAAACTGGGAGTGACATGAGGCACAGCAGGGGTCTTTGTCACTCGGGAGTAACTGTCAGACATTCCAGACCCTCAGGAAGCAAAATAAGGGGGCTGGATTCCAGAGATAGTGGGGGAGGATGAGTCAACTTTGCCCACAGCCAAAGAAGTAACTGCCCGCGAGGTATATTTGAGGGTTGTTGGGAAAGCCATGGAGCCTCAAAATATTTCCCCTGTTATCCTGTCAGAGTTACTGAAATTCAACTCTTAGAGATTCACTCCTTTTGACTGAGACTTTAGGCAAGTTAAATTGCAAATGAATTCTCCCGGCTTCTTTCCAATCGGGAAGACAGAGGTCAGAGAACACATACACTTGACTATCAGGAGGGAAGTAGAAAGAAAACTCAGAGGCTCAGCGCTCAAAGAAGATAGACCTATGTGGGTCCTAGGCAAAAAGAGAAAGGTTCTGAGGCTCTTCAGTTTTGGCTATGGTGCAGCACTGCGTATGATAGTATTAGACCAGACAGATCTAACTGTAGAAGGCTTGTAATTATGCTTTTAGAATTTCTGTTCAAAAAAAGTGCTTCATACACATACACACAAAACTTCACATAAATGTGCTTGTTACTAGCCTCCTTATCAGTATCTGCTCAAGACGGCTTTAGATCTTAATGTTGAAGGCTGACTAGCCAATTGATTTCATTGTAACAGGCTTCCAAATTTTAAATTCTATGGGGTCTTTGCTTTTGGAATCTGAGGTTTCTGCCCCCTGCTGTAATGAGCCCTCTAGGTGATTGTTAAAGCAGCTGCTCTCAATCTTGGCTGTACCTTAAAATCACCTGGCACCTTATAAAAATACTGACGCCCAGGGCCCTTTCTCAGAGATTTTGATTTACTTGGCCTGGGGCAGAGCCCAGGCATCACTTGTTTAAAAAATGCCCCCTGACCCCAGCATTTAAATGTATAATGTGTTCTCTGGGTTTAAAATGCTAAGAACTGTGATGTGGAGGCATCATGGGGTAGATTATCACAACTATTCAGTGTTAAGACTTCTACAGCTGGCAAGAAGTGGTTTAAACTTCAGAGGGCACATCAGAAATGCATTGACATAGGGCTTCCCTGGTGGCACAGTGGTTAGGAACCCGCCTGCCAATGCAGGGGACACGGGTTCGAGCCCTGGTCCAGGAAGATCCCACATGCCTCGGAGCAACCAAGCCCGCGAGCCACAACTGCTAAGCCCGCACGCCACAACTGCTGAGGCCCGCGCACCTGGAGCCCGTGCTCCACAACGGGAGAGGCCGCCGCAGTGAGAAGCCTGTGCAGCGCGGCGAGAAGCGGCCCCTGCTCGACACAACTAGAGAAAGCCCGCGTGCAACAACGAAGACCCAATGCAGCCAAAAATAAATAAATACATAAATAAATAAATTTATTTTTAAAAACTCCTTTAAAAAAAAAAAGAAATGCATTGACATAGACTCTGCAGATTCACCCTTCTGCAGAAACCAATGGGAAGGGCCTGGTCAGGAGATGTGCGACTGAGTGTAGAACCTTACCTCCCAGCCCTCACTCCCGGTTCTCCTGCAACATTCCTTACGTTGCAGCGAAGAAGTTTCCCACCCTCCCTGACCTCAGTAGAATGGATCTCTGGTGTCTTGAGTCCCACCCTTTCCCCACCCCTAGAAGCAGCCTTAACATCACGTCTGAGGGCAGAAAGACCTGGACCACTAGGGGAAGTGGACCCACCCAGCTGAATGGAATCCTGAAATGCTCTTCCCATTCTCTGTTTCTCTTTAGTCAGGATTTCCGATGGCAACCCTCCCAATACTCTGCCTTACCAGACCCCTGCTCCAGACCAGTCTCAGCCCACCTGTCTGTGGGCTATACTAGGATGTGCCTGCTTCCCCCTTCATGGTGGGCACCCGGGGTGCTGTGCTCTCCACATTCATCAAAGTAGGTATCACCTCTTCCTACACGTGAGAGCCCATGGGCTCCTCCATATAGGATTCCCCAGGCCCTCACTGCCCTGCATCACGACGGCCCACAGGCCTGAGCTGGCACTCAGCCCCCCACAGAAATGCAGTATGTCCCCAAGTCATAACAGGAAGATGATATAGGAAGAGAGTCATGTGGAATTTTATCTTCCCATCTTTTGTAACACTGACCATGAAGTTTCTTTTTCTATGTCACTCTTTAGTCTTTACACAAACTTCCACATGACAAATTCCCAGTTGTGTTCAATTCCAGGAAAAAATTTGTGTTGAATTTGTGTGCTTTCTCTTGTCTAAAATCCAAAACTGTGCAATCTAGTGTATTTTTGTTTGTCTCTAAGCTGCCAGAAAACTTATAGCCAAATTCATTGTCCAAGTGTTGTAATCTGCTAAATTCAGGCCATTCAAAATATTCATTCCTTTTGCTTTGCTTTGCTTTCTCCTGAGCCTTTCTGCATTTAGTTCTAAGTTATCTGACCCTGTGCCCAAGTCTGTCACCAGGTCCCACCTCCCTATCTCTTGGCTCTTTCCATCCCACGTCACCACTGCCGTCATCCTGCGCGTCAGTAACTACAGCCTGGGTGCTGCAAGGCCTTGGTCTCATGCTCCTCTGAGCCTCCACCCAGCAAGCAGAGTGAGCTTTCTAGGATACAGCCCAATCCCATGGCCCCTGCTTCAGCGAGAGCCTTCTTCCCTCTGGGAACTGCAACCATGAATTCTCCCCACACTCGCCTGTCCTCCTCCCTCCCGCTTGGTGATTTTGCACACGCTGTTCCCCTCAGCCTGAAACAACCTTCTCTGCTTTGCTGTCTTGGTGAAAAGGTTTTCAGGGCTCAGCCTGACCTTACCTATTCTGTGGGTTTCCCTTGAGCTGGGCAGCCCTGCTCTGGTTTCCCCTAGCACACAGCACGCATGGATGGCCAGGCCAGATGCAGACGGTAGTTAATTTTTTGTTTGACTGCCCAGCAAGGATGGTGAGTGCCTGGAAGGAAGGGAGATATCTTATTCATCTCTCTGTCCCTAACGCCTAGCAAGTCTATCTGTAGAACCGTTAAGTGAATGAATGCACGACACAGGCAGGGTTCACCTCTTCCGGAATAGGAGGACTGAAGGCCAGGCTTTACACTGCCCTTCCTGAGAACAGTTACTGTTTGCGCTTGACTTCTTGTAGACTTCTGCTCATCCTAGGCGGCCCATCCCAAAGAGGGTCAACTCCACTCCTTTGGTGTGTTTGATACTTGATGGTGCAAGCCGAAAGGATTTTGTTCTTTTCTTTTTTTTTTTTTGCGGTACGCGGGCCCCTCACCGCTGTGGCCTCTCCCGTTGCGGAGCACAGGCTCCGGATGCGCAGGCCCAGCGGCCATGGCTCACGCGCCCAGCCGCTCCGCGGCATGCGGGATCCTCCCGGACCGGGGCACGAACCCGCGTCCCCTGCATCGGCAGGCGGACTCCCAACCACTGCGCCACCAGGAAAGCCCTGTTCTTTTCTTTTATGTAGTAACCACTGCAGGTGTAAGAGTTTAATAGCAAAATTACTGCAGAGTGCCTATTATAACCCTGGGGCTGTTATTACTCTGTCATTCAGAACACTAGAGAAGTTGCATTCCTGAAGCGCATCTCAACACCAGCTAGAACTTCGTCTGCTCCTTCCCCAGCACCAGCTGGCTAAAAACAAAGTCAGTGCACTTCCCTTATCCCAGTCTCTGCCCCTGGAGGCAATGTCCGGCTTTCCCACCCGATACCCTCAAGGACAGGATTCCTCCCGCTGAGGTCCACCTCTCCTCAGTGGATTGAAGCCAGTTCCCTCTGACCCTCCTAAATATCATTATATCCTGTGTTAAGAGACTACCCCTGGGCTCCATCTGGTCCCAACTCCATCCTGAGGGGAAAGTGGGAGAAATAAGATCATGCAGTCATCTTTACCTCCCTGTTTTCTCAACACTGCAAATTTCTTTCGGTAAACACACACACACACACACACACTCTCTCTCTCTCTCCCGCGCCCCTGGGACAAGCACGGCGCAAGGCGGGGGCTCTGCCCGGTTTCTGCAGGTTTCCCAGGCGCGGGACCACGGCCTCCCGAGTTCCCGGAAGGACGTCCGGACAGCACTTTGCTCCAGTCCCACAGGTCGGGCTCAAGCGCCTCGGTCCCCACGTCCGCACACGGGAAACCCAGTCTTTGGTCTGCAAAGAGCCACTTCCCAGCTCCGGGTTGGGGCAGCTCCGGCCGTCTCCTCTCTTACCCACACCCCCGCGCGTCCACTCCTCGGTCTCCCCCGCGCGTCCCCTCCTCGGTCCCCCGGCTCGGCCCTACCTCCTGGCGCGCCGACGCTCCGTGGGCTCCGAGGCGCAGCTCGGGGGCGCCCGGGCGGGCGGGGGCGGCGGGCGGCGAGGGCCCGGGGCGCCATGGCCCGCAGCCCCCCGCGCTCGTGTCGGCCGGGCCTCTCCCGGCGCCCTCCGCTCGCGTCCCCGCCGCCCGGCCGCCGCTGTGGGCGAGTGGAGGGCGGGCTCGGCCGGCGGCCCCTTCCTCTCCCGGTGGCGCGGCGGCTCTGAGCCGGGCCGCTCGCCCCGCCGGCCCCCGCCCGCCGCCGCTCAGTGAGCTCATCCGCAGCTGGCGGGCGCCCGGCCCGTTGCCACGACAACGCCTCTCCCAGGGCCGCGCGGACTCGAGCGGCTCCAGTAAACAGGACCTTCTGCCGGACTCTTCCCTTCGCCCTTTTTGGGGGGTGGGGAGATGGCGGCTTAACCCTTTTTTTGCTGGAGACCACCGAGTGGCAGGCTCCGTCTCCGCCGGGCCCGGGGTTTATCCGCGCGACGCGCTCAGCCGGCGACTGAGACCTTGAGATAGATGCACCGGAGTGGCGGCGACACTCCCGGCCCTCAATTCACTCCAGTCTTTTAACGCGTTTATGAGGCACCTACTAGGGCTCAGGCGCAGGGCTGGGGGCTGGGACACCCTAGGCAACGAGTCAGCAGCCACCACCCTTGCCCCTTGCATCTCCAAGTCTGGCTGGGATGCCAACACCCTGGCACTATCAGTGAAAGCCCAGGGGCCCTGAGCGCGGGGCACAAGACTCCCAAACCGGGCGGGGGTCAGGAAAAGCTTCCCAGAGGAGAAGTGACTTTATGGTGCCTGCTGCCCCCACTTGCGTAGGACAAAGGATCAAGGAACACAGATCGGCATGATTTAGGACTGCCAAAGTACACGTGAAAATGCTGTGGGCAGTTGATGCTGAGGGCAGCTGGGGACCATGGAAAGTTTTTGAGCAGAGGAGTGCCCTGCTGAAAGGGAGATGGAGCTGGCAGTGGTGATGGATGAGTGTTGGGGGAAGGCTCCAGGCCCGTGTCTACACCCCCGGGAAAGTCATTCTTGTCTTGCGCCCACGAGGCTCCTAGAAGGAGGGACCTACAGCCTAGGCAAGGGGTGAAAAGGGGAGAGAGAGGCTTAGCCTACAAATTCAGAAAAGGGGTGTGCAGGAGGGAGGGGAAAGAGAAAATAAAGGATTGCAGAGCCTGGGGAACATTAGATACTGCCTAGGCAGTTCCTGCAGACTGGGAGCCTGAGCTCTGAGGGGCTTATTCAGATATCAAAGGCACAAAGACAGAAAAGCTCCATCTTCTTTGCTGAGGGGTTTGCTCATCCTACAAGATCTTTCTTTTTTTTTTTTTTTTTTTTTTTGCGGTATGCGGGCCTCTCACTGTTGTGGCCTCCCCCGCTGCGGAGCACAGGCTCCGGACGCGCAGGCTCCGGACGCGCAGGCTCAGCGGCCATGGCTCACGGGCCCAGCCGCTCCGCGGCACATGGGATCCTCCCAGACCGGGGCACGAACCCGTATCCCCTGCATCGGCAGGCGGACTCCCAACCACTTGCGCCACCAGGGAGGCCCCCTACAAGATCTTTGAAGCTTTTGTAGACCGCCTTAAACCTCCCTCACCTCCTTCATACCACACCCATTTCAACTAAACACGGTAAAATTTTAGAATACAAATTTGCAAGGTGTAAGCAATTTTTAAGTATAAGCATTTAAATGATTGATTCTTTTTATTTATTGATTCTTTTATTTATTTATTGATTGATTGATTCTTTTTATTTTTTTTAACATCTTCATTGGAGTATACTTGCTTTACAGTGGTGTGTTAGTTTCTGCTTTACAACAAAGTGAATCAGTTATACATATACCTATGTTCCCATATCTCTTCCCTCTTGCGTCTCCCTCCCTTGCACCCTCCCTATCCCACCCCCCTAGGTGGTCACAAAGCACCGAGCTGATCTCCCTGTGCCATGCGGCTGCTTCCTACTAGCTATCCGCCCTATGTTTAGTAGTGTATATATGTCTAAATGATTGATTCTTGATCTTGAATGCTGCTGTTTCCACCTGGAGCGACCACGAGGCACTGCAGACCATCTCTCATCCACACCCTCCTCTTCCTTCAGCATCCTGTTGAGGAGCACAGGCTCTGGCATAAACGGCCAAATCCGGCTCTGGAGCAGGTTGCTTGGCCTCTCACTCTCAGTGTCTTCATCCGTATGGTGGAAAAAGCGGTTATAACTGACCTCATGGTGTGGGCATTAAAGCAGATCGTCAAGGAAAGGGTGCAGTACCTGGACCGGCCTGTGGTGGGTGCGCTCCCTCAGCTCCTGTTTGTTATTTTCTTCCTAATCTCTTCTTTGCAGGGGCAAAGGTTCAAGGAGGGAGGAGGGCAGCGGGCAGTGTTTCTTCTTCCTTCTGAGTTGAGCTTCCCCCTCCCCCCAACCCTTTTAGGTCCAGGGCCTTCTGCCAGAGCGTGGCTAGCAGCACAGAGCCGGCTCTGTAAGCCAAATGAAGGAGAACTGCGGGACCAGGGAAAGGAGGCTAGTCTGAATAAGAGGAGGAGAGAGCCTGAGAAGGATCCTTGAACATCTCCTCTCCCCCAAATTGTTTAATGTCCGCTTCAATTCCTTTGGGATGCTAAACACATCCTGAGTGTCTTTTCAGTTCCAGGCACTTCACCTCTGTCATGGCACCTGATCCACTCCACACTCCTGGGCAATTACATATCATCCCTACCATTTTATGGGTGGGAAAGCCAAGTTTTAAGAAGTTATGTGACTTACTTGAGGTCACACGGGCCCAGGCCTTTTTGTCACACCAAGTTGCCTGAGAGCAAGGGCTCTGCCCAGCGCCAGGCACTCTGGAGGGGGGTTTCTGGATAAGCATCCAACCCTCATCCTGGCTATGCTCCCTGCTCTGGAAGCCACAGGCATCTCTGACACCGCTCCCCAGAGACTGGCTACCCCTTGCTTGGGTCACTGTGACCCGTTCCTTTTCGACTCCTTGCCCGGCAGGAACTTCTATCTCAAGGCCATTGGCCTGCCAGCGCATAGTTGAAAGTTATACACACAGTAGATGATAGATGAGAAGTTTGGTTATTTTTTTAAATTATTATTATTTTATCTAGAAGGCTGGATGGGGAGAGGAATCATTTATCTGTGTTTGGGGCCGTGACATTGGGGTTAGGTAGAGCAAAGAAGGAGCCTACTTTAGGGGCAGGGAAAGTCCACAGCCTCACCTTGACATGCCTTTGGTGAAGATTCTCCTCATCCCCTGAGAATGGGCCTGAGCCCACGGAACCATCTGGGCTGGCGGTAGGGCTGCCTCAGTCTTTCGCAGGCATCCTACTGCTTTCCTCCCCAGGAAGCCATCTCCCTCCTGCCGTTCTCATTCCATGCTACTCGCTCTGCACCCGTGGCTCATTCTCCCAAGCCCAGAGGCAGCCGGATGCGAGCTCCCGCAGTCCCACCACAACCCCCAGCTGCCTCCCTCTGAGGAAATAAAACCAAGCCAAGCATCCCACCCAAACCTCAAACCCAGGCTGGGTTTGTTCTCGGTCCCAATCAGATGTCATCCAGGAGGTGTGGGATGGCAGGGGCAGTATGGGGCGGGGGAAGTGGAGGCCACCCAGGGGAAGGGGCGAGCAGAGCCCAGACTGAGGGCCCTGGTGCTCCGACATCCTCCCCTAGCTTCGAAGGGCCTGTCTTTGCTGCCCTCCGCCCTGCCCCAATTGATGCTCTCCTGCCTTCTACCTCCTGTGCTGGGGCTGGGAGATTGGAAGCTGTGGGGGCCCTTTATGGGGTGCTGTGGAGAAGGGGGCATTTGTTGATCACCACTGACATTTGTCAGGGTACCACTGGAAATCTCAAAGAATCACCGAATCGGCAAATATCACAATCATCTGTAATTTTTGCATAAGCACCACCTGTTTCACTCCTATGCCCCTAGCTTACTTTGAAGGGTCATGGTTTTTTTTTCCACAGAGTTAAAGCGTTCATAACTTTACAAGGATTAGTGTGTCTATGACAAAAAGAGAGAACCAAGTCATGGAAGGCCTGCATCTTTCACCATTAGGCAAAGTCTCAACTACCGTACCTGCAATGCCCAGTACCCTCTACACTTATATTCTTCTCTGTTCCTTCTGGAAGATCCAGTTAAACTTCAGGTAGAGGAACTAGAGGATGGTGACTGAGATACTCTTCTAGGGGCACGAATTTCTGTGTTTAAGCAGGTCTCACTCTTTCTGTGCACTGTGATTTCAGAACACAGTAGGGCAGTCGGACTGGTTCTGGACCATGCTGAGGACACAAGGCTTCCACCTCTTGCTTCTCAGAGCCTTCCCCTCTATTTCCCGACCAACTAGGCAATCTCCTCAGACATAAGGGGGCGGCAAGAATCCCCTTCAAACATTTTCATCACACGTTAGGGTCTGGGCACCACACCTCTGGGCTTAAAGCCTGCCAGCTAGTCCCCTCTGCTAACACCCACCCAGACCCTGATCTCAGCCTTCAGACCTCCAAATGGCTGTAAGTCATTGTGCTGCCTCTCAGAGGGCACACCTTGCGGGGGTGGGGTGGGGGGAACATATTTCTGGAAGGCTCTAATATCTGATCCACTTCCTATATCTCTCAGATCAAATCAAATCAAAATCAAAATATTGGCCTAAGATGTAATACTGTAAATCAACTATACATCACCTTAAAAAAATATATATATATATATTGGCCAAAGGCAAGCCAGGGTGGCTTCTGACCGCCCCAGATAGCAGCACAACCTTGGGCAAGGCAACTCCTGTTTGTGGGTCTCGGGCTGCTGGAGAGATGGAGTGAGATGGCCCTCAGGTCCTTCCCAGTCGCCACCCTCTCAGGTAGGCAGAGAAAGCACAAAGCAGCTGCCTGTGCTTGTTCTCATTCTGTTCTTTTCTGTGTGCCTGAGCGCACAGGAAAGTGTCAAGGGAGTGTCAAGGCTTCCCAGAGATCACCCAGGAGGAGGAGAAATCTCAAGAGAAGAGGTAATGGGGCCTCCCTGGTGGCGCAAGTGGTTGAGAGTCCGCCTGCCGATGCAGGGGATACGGGTTCGTGCCCCGGTCTGGGAGGATCCCATATGCCGCGGAGCGGCTGGGCCCGTGAGCCATGGCCGCTTGGCCTGCGCGTCCGGAGCCTGTGCTCCGCAACGGGGGAGGCCACAACAGTGAGAGGCCCGCATACCGCAAAAAAAAAAAAAAAAAAAAAAAAAAAGAGAAGAGGTAATGGAGACAATTCAGCTGAAGCTAAGGAAAGAGAAAGGGAGGGGCTGGGGAGGGGCCGACGTGAGGGAGGAAGGGATGGAAAATCACTGCAGCAGGCGGGGCAGGGGCAGGGGCCTTCTCCCTTAGTGTTCTTTTCCAGTATGATTTCTGATATTTCTGCTCTATCGGCTTAGGGAGTAGATGTATGTGGGTGGCCCAGAGCCAGCAATTTCATGCCAGGGTCCAACTCCCTGAGGAGCTAATTGCAGGCTAGGTGTACCAAGCAGGACCTAGGGGTAGGGTGGGGTCGGTGCTTCTCAAACTTTTTCCTTCCCTGATAATCCCCTTGGGCTTGTGGGGGGAAAAGCAGATTCCACTCTTCCCCAAAGGGATCCTAATGCAGGGAGACTGGGATGGGGCCCGCGAATCTGCAGTTTTACAGCTACCCCAGGTGTTTTTGGTGGAGGTGGCTCAAGTCCCCACTGGAGACACACCGGTGTAGAGCCTGCCCAAGGTGGGGATGAAGTGGAGGCTGTGGAAGGGGTATGCAGGGGTGTCCCTTCCCAGCATCTGCTCTGAAGAAAGTGAGCACGTGTGATGGGGGAGGGGAGCAGGATGCTGAAAGGGTCTCAGCAGAGAACTGTCCTCCACAAGAAGTGGTCCTCACCTAGGGACAACTTTGTTCCCCCGGGGGACATGTGGCAATGTTTGAAGACATATTATTTATTTATTTATTTGGTTGAACCGGGTCTTAGTTTCGGCTCGCAGGCTCCTTAGTTGCAGCACGTGGGCTCCTTAGTTGCGGCATGCGAACTCTTAGTTGCGGCATGCGTGTGGGATCTAGTTCCCTGACCAGGGATGGAACCCAGGCCCCCTGCATTGGGAACGTGGTGTCTTATCCACTGCGCCACAAGGGAAGTCCCTGAAGACATATTTTATTGTCACAGTTGGGAAAGCGGGGTGGTGCTTCTGGCACTCAGTGCGTAGTGGCCAGAGATACTGCTAAACGTCCTGAGACAGCTTCTGCTCCTCCCCCCAACACACAGCAAAGAACTATCCTGCCCCAAAGGTCCAAAGTGCAGAGGTTGAAAAGCCCAGAACCAGCCAAGTCCCCATCCCCAACCCCTTCTCCAGGATCTTGAATATAAACTTGCTCTGCATCACATCTGTTATGTAACAATGTGACGTGGGAGATGCTAAAATCACAGTCATTTGGCTCAAGCGAAAAAATCAGCGCAGCCAGGTGCGTCTTGGCGTCTCTTTCCCCCTCCCATCCTGCACGAGGTTTGGATGCACTTCACGAGCGATTGGTGCCACCTAGTGGTACTAGAGCTAATACCAGCAGGAACATTTCCAAGAACTGGAAACTGTTGATTATTAACGGGCTTACTTATCACTGTGAAGATTCTGTGGAAATAAACGAAGACCACCCAAATGAGAACAAATGGAGGCTATTTATTCAGAGCTTTCTATAGCAAGGGAGTCAGTTACAATCAACTGCATTTGGCAGAGACTCAAGCACAAGCGGAGAATCAAATGCTAGCGGAAAAGGTTTACAGAGAAAAAAGAAAAGGCTTCAGGTGCCCTGAATTGGAGGTTATTGGCACGGGGAGGCTGGAGGCCAGGGCATCGCGTGTGATTGGTTTGGAGAGGCTATTTGGCTTTCTCTGATTGGTCCTGAGTTGGTAATTGGGGGGGGCGAAAATTAGAGAAGCTGCAGTCAGGGACAAGTCCTGACTATTCGGGGCCCATTGCTGCCGAGGCTACGGGTCAGAGTTCTATTGTCATATATGGTCTGGCCAGTGTCTGTTTGTATATTCAGTCTCTTAATTCATTAATCATTCTAAATACATTCCTGCTGTTACTAATCATGAAACATTACATAGTTACCCATGTGAGAAACAGCTTGACTACAAATCAACAACTCTAATTTTTAAAGGCTGCCCTTACAATTTTTGATTTAGGGTTCATGTTTGATATCACTGTTTGATTTTGCTGTCCATGGTGGCTTAATATGTATAACTTTGTTCTCTTAATTGAAATCCACATGAGCCCCGGGAATCCTCAGCTTCACCTGTTTGGGTGACTGTTAACTCCTTGAGATGGTTCACCTTTCTCACCATCAGCACCACCAGCATCACCACCACCACAAGGTCAGCGGTTCTCAAAGTGTGTTCCCAGGACCAGCAGCAGCACATGGGAACCTGTTAGAATTGTCAATTCTCAGGCTCCACTCCAGACCTACAGAATCAGACACTGCAGATGGGCCCAGGCTTCAGGTGATTCTGATGGATGCTAAAGTTTGAGAGCCACCACTTTAGGTGAATTTCTAGGATGCCACAAAGGGCTGAAGTCAGACCTTCCACGATGTTTCCTCCAAATTTGTAAAACAGAACAACTTTTATTTATCTAGATAATATAAATGACAATATTTGCTAACATTTAGCGACACCTGGTATTACGCACATCATGTACAGTTTTGACTCACTGCTTTCAACAGCCGGAGAGGGAGGTTCTGTTCTTATCTCCACCTGACAAGTGAGGAATAGAGGCTCCAATAGGCAAGGTAACATGTCCCTAAGGTTATACAGGTTACACAGAACCAAGAACTGAAGCCAGGCTTACTTAGCTCCAGAATTTTGTTCTTAACTACTGTTTTCTTTTCCCCAAGATTATTTATTTATTTAATTTATTTTTGGCTGCGTTGGGTCTTAGTTGCAGCACACGGGATCTTCGTTGCAGCACGTGGGCTTCTCTCTAGTTGTGGCGTGCAGGCTTCAGGGCGTGTGGGCTCTGTGGTTTGCGGCACTCAGGCTCTGTCGTTGAGGCATGCGAGCTCAGTAGTTGTGGTCTGCAGGCTTAGTTGCCCTGTGGCATGTGGGATCTTAGTTCCCTGACCAGGGATTGAACCCACGTCCCCTGCATTATAAAGCAGATTCTTTACCACTGGACCACCAGGGAAGTCCCTTAACTACTGTTAAAGATACTAATTGTCAGGATCATAGATGTAAGTCTAGAGAATTTGTATAGCTTTGGTCAGACTCCCCTCCCCAATTTGCTTAAGGAGAAACAGAGGCCCAGAGAGACCGCCTGAGGTCATGTGGTTACCTCTTTTTTTTGTTTGTTTGAATCAAAATTTTTTATTTATTCTTCAGCCAAACACAACTGATTTCCATCCACAATTATTTTTTAAGGTAAGAAACAGTGAGTCGGGGCTTTCCCTGGTGACAGAGTGGTTAGGAACCCACCTGCCAATGCAGGGGACACGGGTTCGATCCCTGGTCCGGGAAGATCCCACATGTCCTGCAGCAACTAAGCCCGTGTGCCACAACTACTGAGCCTGCGCTGTAGAGCCCGCGAGCCACAACTACTGAGCCCGTGTGCCACAACTACTGAAGTCCACACACCTAGAGCCCGTGCTCCGCAACAAGAGAAGTCACTGCAATGAGAAGCCTGCGCACCACGACGAAGAATAGCCCCCACTCGCCACAACTAGAGAAAGCCCGCGTGCAGCAACAAAGACCCAACGCAGCCAAAAAGAAAAAAAAAGAAGAAACAGTGAGTCAACTGAAGAAAGGGCTGTGGTCTTGGCTAGGGAATGGTGACACTGTGACACTCAGTGGAGAACGTGGGCCTGTGGGGATGAGCCTGGGCCATGAAATGACTGGACCTGGGTCAGCAACCCTTCTCCAGGAAGGCTCTGCTGCACCACACACACTGCTAGTAGTTGGTCTCAAAGTCAGCATCGTTGTCATAATAGGGATATTCAATAATGAGTTGCTTTTGTGGATCATAGCCCCCAAGTAGTTCAATTTTCGCTCTGCAGTTTTTAACTTGATTATTTTTTCTATTCAAATCTCTCAGGTTGCTGTCACCCATACATAGCATGTCATCAAATGTGGCAAAGTCTTCTTTGGTAACCCAGACATACGAACAGGGCCTCCCTGGTGGCGCAAGTGGTTGAGAGTCCGCCTGCCGATGCAGGGGATACGGGTTCGTGCCCCGGTCTGGGAGGATCCCATATGCCGCGGGGCGGCTGGGCCCGTGAGCCATGGCCGCTGAGCCTGCGCGTCCGGAGCCTGCGCGTCCGGAGCCTGTGCTCCGCAATGGGGGAGGCCGCAACAGTGAGAGGCCCGCATACCGCAAAAAAAAAAAAAAAAAAAAAAAAAAAAAAACAGACATACGAACAGCACTGACTTGGTCACCTGTTTGGCCATCCTCCCGCAGCACAGAGAGGTGTCCACTCATGTGGTTACCTCTTAATTAGGGGGCTAGAACCCAGAGACTCTGGTTTCAGATTAAGTCCTCAATAAGCCCTTTGGTGAATCAGAGTCATACAAGAATATTTTACACCTTTGGGACAGAGTGGATAAATAAATCAGAGGAAGCTGGGAGGGCATAATTAATAGCTGGCCATATTTGAAACCAGTGGTGGTGGGTATGACTTCTGTCTAGGGAACTTTAAAAGGGTCTGCCGCATCTTGCGGAAATGGGGTATGGATTATTAGTTAGCAGTGCAGGAGTTCCCACGTTTCCAGCGCTCCTTAGGCTGTGAGTGGCAGTCACACTTCCAGGAGCAGGCATGGGCCACGACCTTGTTTCCCTCCCCAGGGCCCTTCCACTTGTGAGGCCCTGGCAGACTTCTGTGGAAGCCTGTTACCCTCGTGGAGATAAAGGGTCATGTATGTAGAGGTGACTGTGGTACCCCAACACAGGGCAGCCTCCTAAGCCCCAAAACGCAGAGCATAAGACCACTGGGCCCTCCCTGGCTGTGTTGGCTGATTTCCAAGCTCTGTTCTGCTCTCCTTTGCTCTCTAGAGGTAGCTGACCTTCCTTTGGTTCTTCAAGGTTAAAAAAACAAACTCCCCCAAAACATCACACCAAATACCTTCCATCTGGGGGCTTAATACTGGACTGAGTTTAAGAAATACTGAGGCTTAATAAGTATTGGTTGGGGCTTCCCTGGTGGCGCAGTGGTTGAGAGTCCGCCTGCCGATGCAAGGGACACGGGTTCGTGCCCCGTGCCGGGAGGATCCCACATGCCGCGGAGCGGCTGGGCCCGTGAGCCATGGCCGCTGAGCCTGCGCGTCCGGAGCCTGTGCTCTGCAACGGGAGAGGCCACAACAGTGAGAGGCCCGCGTACCGCAAAAAAAAAAAAAAGTATTGGTTGAATGAATGAATGTTCTTTCCGGAGCCACTCCCCAAGATCCAAACACGTTCCCCAAATCGGGGTAGACAGGGACTCCAGCCGTCCAAGGACAACGCTCCTAACCCCCGCCCTCAACTCCCCCCGCCCCCAACTTCTCGCTCAGCTGAAAACAAGACCCGTGTTCAGGAACCGGCTTTCAGTTCGCCCAGCGTTTCCGCGTTTCCGCGCTCTTTGTAACGAAAGCTAAGGATGTCAGTGGAGAGACAGACGCGCAGCGGGGAAAGGGGGCATGGAGGGCGCGTTGGCGTTTTGGGTTAATTCTATTTCTGGGACTCCAAGACGCGAGGGCCGGCTGAGCCTCGGCCGCAGTCCGGCTCGCGTCGGCTTTAAGGGGCGGTCCCCGAGCCTGCGGGCGGGCGGTCCCGGAAGACGCGGATCCCGCGGCCTCCGCGTCCGGATCCCCGGTCCTCTGCGCCCGGATCCCGGGTCCTCCGCTCGCGGACTCCCGGTCCTCCGCGGCCCGATCCCCGGCCCTCGGCACCCCGATCCCCGACCCTCTGATCCCTGGCCCTCGGCACCCGATCCCCGGCCCTTGGCACCCCGACCCTCCGATCCCCGGCCCTCGGCGCCCCGATCCCCGACCCTCTGATCCCCGGCCCTCGGCGCCCGATCCCCGACCCTCCGATTCCCGACCCTCCGCGCCCCGATCCCTGACCCTCTGATCCTCGGCCCTCCGCGCCCCTTCCACGCCCTTGGCGCCCGGACCCCCATCGCGCGCGGAGACTCGGCTCTCTACAACCCCGCCCGACTCCTCCCCACACCGTACTCGTTGCCCCTGTCCTCGGCCGTCCGCACTGACCCCGCCCCAGCTCTCCACTCCTCGCCCCGCCTGGCCCTTCCTCACCCCCACCCGGGCTCTCGGCGCCGCGGCCCTCCGCATGGTCCCCCCAGCCCCACCCCGCGCAGCCCCTCCGCGCGCCGGCCGGCGTGCGCGGTGACCCTGCGGCGGCCCGGCTCTGTCTCCACCCGCGCGGCCACCTCGCGCGGGTCACGTCCCCGACCTGGGCCTGGCTTGGTCCCTCCGGGGCTCAGTTCTGAAAGCCCTCGGGCCTCAGGCCCAGGCGAGGTACCCGGGAGGGAGCGGGGACGGATGGGCCAGCCCTCCTGCGACGGAGGTGGGGCAGGGTTGCGGGCCCGTGGGGCGGGGCGGCCCTGCGGAGGCAGGACTGGCAGAAGGACCCGGCAGAGGCTGCACGCACGTGGCGAGGTCTGAGCGCGCCGCGTCTCACAGCTGCCTCGCTTTCAAGTGGAATACTCAGCTGGGGCCCCGACTCAGACCAGCCTTGCGGAAAGAAGGAACGAAGATGGGTGCTCCTTAGGTGGAGGCAGGCAGCCTGGACCGCGACCTCTGGGAGAGCATGGTGACCCCCTGGCGCTTCTCTGTCAGGGTCTGCTTGTCGCACGTAAGGGGCTTGGAGCTCAGAAAGGGCCTCGGCCTTCTGAGACCCTCTGGGTGCTGTCGCAAGGCTAGACTCTGTTGGCTTCTGCTTGGCACTTTGCCCAAACTCATCTCAGCCTCTGAGGACATTGGCAAGGGGGGCCCTGAGAGCTTGTGTCGGCAAAGGACCAGTTGGAGTGACCTGGCTGAAAACGGGCCACTGGAGAGGGTCCCCCCGGAGCAGCGGCTAGGCTGCCTCCTTCTGCACTTGCGGATCTGGCTCCGGGCGGGGGCGCTCTTGGTGAAATTCTTCCCCCTCCTTCTACTCTACCCCCTCACCTACCTGGCTCCCAGTGTCTCCAGGCTCTGGCTCCACCTGCTTCTGAAAGCCACCGAGACCTCCGGTCCAACGTACATCAAACTCGGCCAGTGGGCCAGCACCCGACGTGATCTCTTCTCAGAGGCTTTCTGTGCGCAGTTCTCCAAGCTGCACGTCCAGGTGACGCCTCATCCTTGGACCCACACTGAACACTTCCTACGGCAGGCCTTCGGAGAGGACTGGGGGAGGGTCCTTTGCTTTGAGAAGCAGGAGCCTGTGGGTTCCGGCTGCGTGGCCCAAGTGTACAAAGCACGTGCCAATCCTGCCTTCCTGGAGAATGACAGCATCCGGAGACTGGCCACAGCCTCCAGACTGCAGCTTTCTTCGGAAGCTGGGAAAGTCCGGGGGCTGGGAGAGCTCCTTGGACACTTGGGGAAGGACTGGAGGCCTCAAGGAAGTCTTGCCGACCAGTCATTTCTAGAAGGGCTGCTCTTCCCTAAAGCTGACCTGGTTGGATCGAATGCAGTCTTGTCTCAGGCTTCGGGACTCGCCCATGGACCACAGCCAGATCACCTCATCCCCGTGGCCGTGAAAGTAAGTGTTCTGATGTTTGCAGCCAGGCCCTTCCCATCTCTAAAATCTCACCAACTCCACGGAGCTGCCCAGATCAGGAAGTCCCCCTTTGCAAGTCACCCCACATTGCCTTCCATGGATTTCTTTTAGCTTGACCATTATCTGAGTACCTATGATGCGCACGCTGTTTGATTTCTTGGCTTGAAGGAGTGGTGATGCGAATGGTCTGAAAGAGGAAAATGAAGAGGGTTTGGAGTTGGCTGCCGCTGTGGGTGGAGGACCCACCATTCAGCTGACCTCCTGCTCTGGGGTCAGGATAGATCCGAGACAGACTGTGTTAGGTGTGCTGTGGTGAGCCCAAGAGGGTGGCGTTCATTTTACAAAAGTGGTTTCCTTCTCTATTTCCAATCACCCCTTCCTGGGCTCCATCAACTCTTCTCTCCACACCTTTCCACCCCTGTTGAGCACGTCCCCAGGAGAACTGGCAGATGCTAGTAGCAAATACCCCGGTGCTCTCTTTTACCCCCTCAGATAAAACCCTTCCAAGGGTGCCTCACTCAGACCTACTGAGTTATACTTTCCAAGGGAAGAGCCTGGGCCTGGCTTTTTAGAAATGCTGCAAATGATTCTCATCATTAGGCACATTTAGGAAACACTGGTCCAAAATATCTCGAAGGTTCCCTCTGCTCTGTGGGATACAAAAGGAGTGGATGCCTGCTGTATACCAGGAAACATGCCCGTCACGTCAGATGCATTGTTTAATCTTTATTAGATGCCTGAGATAGGCATTTGTTTTTCTTATATCTTTATTTATACTCCACTTTATTCCTAAAAGGATTTGAGGTGGAGGTAGGGGCTATTGTCTGCATGGGGTTTTTTTGTTTGTTGTTTTGGCCATTCCATGCAGCATGTGGAATCTTGGTTTGCTAACCAGGGATCGAACCGGCGCCCCCCTGTATTGGAAGCATAGAGTCTTAACCACTGGACCACCAGGGAAGTCCCCTATCTTCATGTTTTAAATGATAGAACAGGAGGCTGAGAGAAGTTGCGCAGCTTGTCCAGTTTCTTACAGGAAATGGGTTGCAGAACTGGAGTTTGAACTCTTTCCATCCCACCTCTGGAGTTCTGTGACTCTAGAGCAGTATTTTGCAGGCTTTGGACCACCTGACTCAGCTACCTGTACACTCAATAAAATGCAGATTCCCAGCTCCCCTTCCAGCCAGTCTGATTCAGTACGCCTTTTTAAAAAATATTTATTTATTTATTTGGCTGTGCTGGGTCTTAGTTGCAGCATGTGGGATCTAGTTCCCTGATCAGGGATCAAACCCGGGCCTCCTGCCTTGGGAGCGTGGAGTGTTAACCACTAGACCACCAGGGAAGTCCCTGACTCAGTAGGTCTTGGAGGAGGTCTGGGAGTCCACATTTTCACCAAGCAACCCACGGTGACTTTTATGCTCACTAATGTTTAGGAGTCACTGACCTAAACTTAAAATATATTTGGAAGGAGAAGCCCACCTATTCTTCCCAGCAAAGCTGAGTACCATGCAGGGGAGCTGCCCTCTGAGTCTCCTCAGGAAGACACAAAGGGAGGAAGGCAGGAGCATCCTGGGCGTTGGGACTGCTTCCCCTTTGCTCTGATGAGAAGCCTGCTGACTCTCCTTTGACGGGGTGAACGTGCCCTCCTGATTGATCCCTCCTGTCTCACTGTGCCTCTTTTTGGCAGGTGTTGCACCCTGGCCTGCTTGCTCAGGTGCAGATGGACCTGATGCTGATGAAGATGGGCAGCCGAGTCCTTGCACTTTTGCCAGGAATCAAGTGGCTCAGCTTGCCTGAGATTGTGGAGGAATTTGAGAAGCTCATGGTGCAACAGGTAAATTCTCTTTCCCTCAGTTGTAAATGGCACACAACAGTTTTTGCCATTAGCAGCTGCTTAGTAAATGCTGAACGGATGAGTATTTTCCCAGTGTGTTGTGGCTAATGTAGTATATTAGTCAGGATAGGTGATGCTAGCTGATATAACAAAGAATATCCAAATCTCAGTGACTTAATGCAACAATGTTATTTTTTGCTTATATGAAAGCTCCATGCAGGTGAACTGAGGGAGTGAGTGGGAGCTGTACTCCATAGTTATTCAGGGACCCAGTTTCCTCCCAAATTTGTCATCTGGGGTCAGTGTGGAATGGGGAGAGAGACCACGGAGAGCCATGTAAAGGATTCTGTGGCCAGGTCTGGACGTGATATATATCACTTCTTCCCGGTTACAGGTCAGAGCTTTAATCACACGGGCCCAGTGTAACTACGAGGGAGCTTGGGGAAGGCAGTCTTCCTTAGTGTCTGGGATGAAAATGAAATGAGTCTGGTGGAACATATAGCATTATCTGTGCCACAATCAATGGCCGAACTCCAGAAGGAAAAGAAGAATTAGCGAAGTCACACACTGTGCCTTTGGTTTGCTTTGTTTCTGGGGTTAATGAGTAGACAAGGACTTCCTCCTTGTCCAGGGCCCTTGGGACACCTGTTTAAGTAGCCAGACTTGGTAAACATGCTGGAGGCTCTCAGGGCTCCAAGGAGGCATCTGTGCTGGCTTCCTGGCAGTTGGCACAGAAATTGGCAGGCTTTCAGAAGCAGTGTACCAAGTCTTCATTTATGTCCTCTGATTTAGGGTTTTAAGCCCCAGGGATGCGTCTTAACGTTTAGAAAGCTTTGCTTTACGCTATGGAGTTGTGTAGTTTTGATAATAAAAGAAAATTAAAATAGAGAAAAATAACTTCTTTTCTGACACCCATCTTGGCATTAATCACTCTCAGTTCTACCACCCACCTGAGCTTCAGTTCCCCTTTGAGAAGTCTGATAGGTATCATGGGATCTCATCACTTGAAGCTCAGACCTCTATAGCACACCCCATTTATCTCAAAAATCAACTCTTCCTAGCAGCTGTAGCTCTGAGTGGACCAACCACGTTCCCAGCCTTGAAATCTTAGAGTCTGGGTGTATGTAGGGGGTGTATGTTCATTTATAAATTCATGTAACATGTATTAAGAACTGTGTTAGAAGCTGGTGAACTAAGAAAACAAGTGAGGTTTTCCTGTCCTCAAGGAAAATATAGTAGGAGGAGGAGGGCTGATGTGAAATATTTGGAGAAAAAGCATGAGTTACAACAGGAGTCTCTACAGGTTCAGTCAGGTTCAGCTGAGGCTCAAGAGGGGAAGTGGTCATTCCACCCTGAGGGTCCAGGCTCCCTAGGCTTGCACTGATTCACGAAAGGGGAGTGTTTGCAGTTGGCCCAAATGGGGGAAGAACATTCCAGTCAGGGGGAGTAAGCAAGGCACTGAGAGGGGAGGCATCTGGCAGGCTGAGATGCCCGGCACTCTGCAGACTAGGTGCAGCTGGAGTTTGGGGCAGTAGAGGAAGGAGGAGGTGCCCCAAGAGATGGACCTGGAGAGAGAAGCAGGGGCCAAACCATGGCCCACCTTGGATGTCATCCTAATGAATGCAGACTCCGTCCTGCAGGTGGGGTGGGGGGGGACACCAGCACATGGATTGGAGAGAGGGAAGATGGGGGACAGGGAGCCCAACTAGGACACCTCTGTTAGGGTTCAGGTGACTGGTTTTGAGTCACCGTGGGAGGAACAGTGGGATGGAAAAGTGGAACAGATCTGAGAGTGGTGAGGGCTGCAGAGTTGATGGCACCGAGTCTCCCATGGGTATGGAGGGTAAGAGAGAAGGTGTAATCTGCAGTGACTCGCAGGTGACTGGGGGCAGGGTGAACGTAAATTCAGTTTAGACAAGTTCTCCAGAGAGTCTGCTGTCTACAGCTTGGAGTTCACATCGTGGGGTAGGGATGGGGCTTGAGACTTCTGGGGCAGCCCGAGTTTCTTGGGAGTTCTGCAGGAGAGGAGGTGGGGAAGGCAGGTGAATCTCGGGACTTGCTAGCTCTTGGGGGGTTCAGATTTTGCTGTCCCTGGGCCCAGACTACCCTTTCCCTCACCTCTTCTCTCCATTTCCCTGTAGATCGACCTGCGTTATGAAGCTCGGAATCTAGAACACTTCCAGTGCAACTTCCTGAATGTGAACTCTGTCAAATTCCCCACCCCTCTGCGTCCCTTTGTCACCAGGGATATCTTGGTGGAAACGTATGAAGTAAGACTGAGAGCTTCCCCTGGCCGCGCCTTTTACTCATAGTCAGGTCGTCTCCCCTTCACAGGAAGGCCTGAGTTGGAAAAGACAAAAGCCAAGAGAGCATGTGATTACTGCCTGGGAAACTGAGAGGGGTCTGGATATGCCTGAGGGTGGAAGGCAGTGTAGCAAGGTGGCTGAGAGCCGGGCCCTGGCCTCAGACTTTCTGGATTTGGAAGTCTGCTCTGCCACTGGATTTGCTGGCTGGCTTCAGTTCCCTCCTGTACAACAGCAGGCAACCCTTCCTGCCTCGTAGGGTTGTCCCAAGAGTCAATGACACACTGAATGCAAAGTGCCCTCTGCACAGAGACTGCACAGCGAAAGTGCTCAACACAGAGAAAGTGCTCAACACAGAGAAAGTGCTCAACACAGAGAAAGTGCTCAACAAGTATTCCTGTCATGGACTTAGCTGTCTCCTGGTTCAGTCTCCTTTGTAAAGATGGTGATGAGGTCCAGAGGAGTGACCTGAATGACCCACTGTTACTAGCTGTGTGACTTTGAGCAAGTTACTTAAACTCTCTGGGCTTTAGTTCTTTTCTTTGTTAATTAGGGATAACAAGATCAATCTCAATAGGCTGCTTTGACAATTAAATAACTAACCTTTACGAAATGCGAAAGGCTTACTGACTGGCTCCCCTTTCTTCTCTCTTCTTTTTCTTTTCCCTCCTGTGAGGTCACAGAGCTATTCATGTCCCCATTGGCTAATTCTTGACCAGAAACAAGCTCACCCTGACAGCAAAGCCTCTCTTACCTGTGGGTGGCAGTCATGGGAGTTCCTCCCTAGTAAACCTATGGGACTTGTTGATACGTGTTGTAGAAGGGAAGGGTAAATAGGTTAAAGTTATCTTGTGGGTGACAGATTCATAGGGGCTCTAAGAAAGGAAAACCTCTCCGGGTCACTTCCCAATCAGTGGGAAGGCCGTGCGGGTGTGTCCCCGTGGAGATGAGGAGCGGGGCAGTCGCGGGCTGTGCAGGCTAAAGCTGTTCTCTCCCCGATCTTCCCCCAGGAGAGTGTGCCTGTGTCTAGTTACCAGCAAGCAGGCATTCCTGGGGACGTGAAGAGGAAGATTGCGCGGCTGGGGATCAACATGCTCCTGAAGATGGTGAGTTCACGGCGGGGCGGGCGCTCAGCTGGCACACGGTGGAACTGTGTGTGGGAGGCGGGGGACCCTGCTCGGCCAAGCAAACGGCTGCTGGCTGGAGAGGGTCAGCTCTGGAGAGGGTCAGCTCTAGAGGTAGCCAAGCTGACCCAAACGCGCCTTCTTCTGCAGCTTTCTGTTGAGCACTTTCTCCGTGTCATGCGCTGTGTCTCTGTGCAAGAGTTGGGAGGGAGACCCAGGCCCCACCCGACTTGCCTACAGTTTAGACAAACAGCCAAAGACAACCTCGGGTGTTACATGCTATTTCATTCATTCATTCAGCAAGTATTTGTTGAGCACCTGCTATGTGCCAGGCACTGAATTAAGTGCTGGATTTACAGTTGTGAGCAAAAGAGACATAACAACAGTGTTCAGGGAACATTCCCGTTCAGTGGGAAGACAGGTGATGCTAAGTGGTTAAGTACGGGTACCCGAGGGTCACTTAGGATGGGCCGTCCCAGCCCCAGGATTTGTTCAGGAAGTGGTGCCATCTCCTCTGGGATGTGAAGGAAGTCTAGCTGTCTCCTTGGAGAGGATGGCCCGACAAGAATTATTAATGAGTTGACACTCAAAAAAGGCTACAGTGAGCCCAAAGCAATATCAGTTATTTCATCACCAGTAGTAACAGCAGGAACCCAGCATTGTTAGCAGCTCACGTGTAGGAGCAAAGAAAGAAGATACACGGGCTTCCCTGGTGGCGCAGTGGTTAAGAATCCGCCTGCCAATGCAGGGGACACAGGTTTAAGCCCTGGTCTGGGAAGATCCCACATGCCGTGAAGCAACTGAGCCCGTGAGCCACAACTACTGAGCCTGTGCTCTAGAGCCCACGAGCCACAACTACTGAGCCCATGTGCCACATCTACTGAAGCCCACGCACTCTAGAGCCTGTGCTCTGCAACGAGAGAAGCCACCACAATGAGAAGCCTGCGCACCACAACGAAGAGTAGCCCCGGCTCGCTGCAACTAGAGAAAGCCCGCACACAGCAACAAAGACCGAACACAGCCAAAAATAATAAATAAGTAAAAAAAAAAAAAAAAAAGATACTGAGATTGTTGAGGGTCTGAGCTCTTCCTGGTGGTTGGCACAGAAGAGAGTGGTCGAGGCAGAGACGGCTGGTCTAGGATGCATAGTGAGGACGAGTGCCCAGGCCTGGGGGTGCAGAATCGGGGTAGGAAGGAACCAGGCGTGTGGTCAGAGAGTAGGAGGAAAGAAACCAGGTAACCAAGGTGGAGCCGTGAGGCCCAGGCAGGTGGCAGAAGTGGGGCGGAGCTGAGAATGGGTGCGCCGAGCGGGACGGTGGTGTGGTGCAGGCAGACAGCACGGGAGGCTGTAAGCCAGACACCTGCAGAGGGCTCAGGGTGACAGGGGCTGGTGGTTGAGTGGCTCTGACTTCACCTCCAGTCCTGGGGTGCGTGGGTATTGAGAATAGGTAGCCCTCACCCAAGGGGCTCCTGGAGAAGCGGGGTTCTCGCCCGAGATCCGGGTTTCCACTGTCAGCACAGTGGAAGCTCAGCAGGGAGAGGACTTTGTCCCCAGTAACAGGGCTCCGAGGCGCACCGTGGGCCAGAGGGGAGGGTGCAGGGGGGAGTAGCTAGGGGAGAAGCAGTGCTGAGCAGCGCTCAGGAGTCGGGAGATCACGGGGGGCTTCTAGCTTGTGGGATCAAGGACCCTAGGGGCTCAGCTAACAGCAAGGTGCCAGGAGGTTCTGTCCCAGGGTCAGGGGTCAGCTAGCCTTTGGTGACCGTATCCTACAGGTGTGCAGGCCCTGGCTTCCTCAGTTCCTGGGATTTTCACCAGGATAGCAGCCTCCCTTACCTCCAGCAGAGCCAGGATCTGGACTAGAAAGGTCCCTCTGTGGCCTGCTGCCATGACCATCATGAGGGATGGGGTCTTCAGTCTCCAGTCCCCCAGGAGCCCCTCCAGCAGCAGCTGTTCTGTACCTCTGCCCCGGGTCTCTCCTTCCCCTCATAGAAGGATTGCTGGTGGTTTCTATGATCTTTCACAGCAGGCAGATTCCTGTTCCACAAAGTCACGCGTCAGGCCCAGGGACTGTGGCTTTCTTTCCTGCTTAGCAGGTTCAAAGCCATTTCTCCCAGCCTCCCCAACTCCATGTGCCAGTACAGCTGTCAGGATCACTGTTAGACTTCATTATGTGGACGGATGGAGGTAATGGAGGCGAAGTCTGCTTTATGAAATATTTTTAAAGAAAGGAAGTTACATGAATTGTAAGAACTGAGAGGTTTGGGGAAAATCTGTCAACAATGACTAGATAATTTTTAATCTGAATGTTAATTGCTCAACTCATAGAGTAAAACTAAGTCTTGAACTGCGGTTTGGTCTTTCCTCACGTTCCCCTATGATCTTTTTTTTTTTTTTTTTTTTTGCGGCACGCGGGCCTCTCACCGCTGTGGCCTCTCCCGTTGCGGAGCACAGGCTCCGGACGCGCAGGCTCAGTGGCCATGGCTCACGGGCCCAACCACTCCGCGGCATGTGGGATCTTCCCGGACCGGGGCACGAACCCGTGTCCCCTGCATCGGCAGGCGGACTCTCAACCACTGCGCCACCAGGGAGGCCCCCTATGATCATTTTCAATGCTCTTTACTTTGAAAATAAATTTTCTCTTGAAAACATCAACCTGGCTTGTCCCTTGAATCGATGATACCAAGCTCTGAGACTTTATAAATGCACACCTCTCTGCCTTGTAATTCATCATCGGGAACTCGTGTCACCCTGGAAGCTTTTCCACGTGTGGCCTCGTGGTGATGGGATGGTGAGTTTGACTTAGCCTAGAGTAGCTCTGATCTCTTCCCAGATATTTGTGGACAACTTTGTCCATGCGGACCTTCACCCTGGGAACATCCTGGTCCAGGGCGCCGATGGTCTTCCCAAGAGCCAAGAGGCGCAGCCTC
The DNA here is from genome assembly GCF_025265405.1 of Mesoplodon densirostris. Lineage (NCBI taxonomy): Eukaryota > Metazoa > Chordata > Mammalia > Artiodactyla > Ziphiidae > Mesoplodon > Mesoplodon densirostris. The sequence goes on from NC_082669.1 coordinate 100,650,367, forward strand.
AGCAGGTAGATGTCTGTGACACACTGGCGGTGGCTGTGACGCCTGCCCAGTACCCGCTGTGCCTGGTGCTTCTGGATGCCGGCATTGTGGCCGAGCTGCAGGCTGCCGACCTGAGGAACTTCCGGGCAGTCTTCATGGCCGTGGTGATGGGGCAGGTGAGACCCGCTGGGCCCTTGGGAGTCGGGGCTGAATTTTTTAGGCCCTTGGGAAACTCGGGGCTCCTCAGCGTTTGTCATTCTTGTAAATGCCTGTGTTTGCCAAGGGCGCTCCTGATGGAAATGGGTGGAGCAGAGGGAAGAAGTGGGGAGAAGGAAAGGGAGCAGGAAAATGAAGCTGCTGAAGGCTCTGTAGTCAGAACGGGCCTGTTCGAGGGGCTCATGATTTGGAATAATGGGAAGACACGCCTCCTTCCCAAATGCTGTTGTTCTGGTGGTCTCTCTTCCTTCCTCAGTAAGTGTGCAGCTGGGCCCTGGGAACGCTAGCTTCTTGACTGAATAACAGCCGCCCTGGTCTGTGCCATTTGCTGCGAGAAGGTGGGGCTGGTGAGAAGCAGCAGCTCAGGGAACTTATTCACCAGGTGTGGGAAAACACGTGATTGGGGCGGGTGGGGGGGGACATAAGTGGTTTTAACCCCTCACCCCGTGCCTCTGAGGGGCTCCAGTGGTTGAGAATTATTATTTAGCAAAAGGGACTCAGCAAAGCCCCTACTGAGTCAACCTAAAGTGCCACATCAAGGGTGACAGTGAAGTCTCCAGCAAGAAAGACCCTGGGAAAGAGAAAGCTGGAAGGAAAGGCGAAATTCAGAGGAACCCCTGCTTAGGAGGCTTCTGAGGGGGCAGACCAGAGGCTTGAGCCTGAGCCAGTTTGAAAGCATCTCCTGGGCCGAGGTTCAACGCTGAGGTGCAGCGGCTGGTGAGGGGGTGGGAGGTGCTCCTCTGCACAGGTTTGGGCAAAAGAAGAAGGTCACAGCCGAGAAGGAGGAGCTTGGCTCCTGGGCTGTGACCACCGGGGCTGCGTGGGTGCTGGGGAGGCCATGGAGGCTTTGATCAGGGGCTTCCTGGGTGGAGGAGGGGCGAGACGGCTGGGGCACAGAGGCCGGGTCAGCCGTGAGCAGGGAATTCTGTTCGGGCGGGAAGACCGCCCTCGAGGATGGTGTGGCTGGTCCAGCCTGGCGGCAGGTCCTGGTGGCTCTGGGGCAGGCAGGTTGTTCGGCAGTGCCGTGTAGCAGACACTGGCTTTGCAGCTGGGCCTGGGGGGCCTTGGAGGCAAAGGAGACAGTGCAGCTCCTTTCCTTGACTGTGCTGAGTATAGGTGGGGCCCCACTGCCCAAGACAAGCTGCAAAAGACCTTGACTATTTACCAGGTATGGTGGGGCGGGGAGATAAAGCTAAAAAAGGATGGGTGGCCAAAAGCAGGGTGGTAGAAAATTTGAGGCGGAAACAACTAGGATATGAAGAAGTTTGGGCACAGCATCTAGTTTTGTGCCCTCTTGACTCTACCAAGTTTTTTTCTTTTGCGTCTTCCAGGGCCAAAGAGTGGCTGAGCTCATCCTGCATCATGCCCGGGCCAGTGAGTGCAAGGATGTGGAGGGATTTAAGGCTGAGATGGCCAGGCTGGTGACCCAGGCCAGGAAGAACACCATCACGCTGGAAAAGGTGAGCAGGCCGCTCCAGGGGCAGGGGCCTCGGGGTGTTTACTGACCTTGCCCTTGGACACAGCAAACCACAGGTCTAAGGGAGACCTCTTCATGGGGGGAGGTCTCGAGGGGCTTGGGTTTTAAGGCAGATAAAGAACAAAGCTTTTCCTCTGCCCACATCTTTGAGATGTGAGGAGGCCCTCTGGAATCCCGGCTTTCAAGAGCGGCTCCTTGACCAGACTCTCGTGGGTGGCTGCTGGGACGGTGACATATGTAGTGCTGCATACCTGCCCCGCCCAGACCGGGGGTCAGCTGTTCTGCTGCCTTATCTCCGTGGAGCTCAGCGGAGCATGGCGGTGGGGCGAGGGAGGATGGAGGCCCCTGAGCAGACAGAGGACATACCGAGTGTTCACGCCCTCCATTTAGACCTGCAGCAGAGCCCACTTGGTATTCTGCACACAGTTCTGACAAACCTGAGTTTTCTTCCCAAGTTCATTCCCAAGTCCACACTAGCTGGAGCGAGTCAGAACAAGAGGTGGCCCCCTGGCAGTGGGGAGCGGCAGCGGGCCCCCGGCGCTGCCTGTCTTATTTATTCCGAAGTGATGTGTGTGTGTGCCGGGAGTGCGGGGGTAGAGGCCTCCAGGCTGGTCCTTCCGAGGGGTCTTTGAACTCAGCTGTGAGGTGGAAGTTGGGCTTGTGTGCGTGCAGTCCTTTCTGGGATTTTTCAGGCAATCTGCTTCTGCTCACTGCTGTGTGTATGTGTGTGCGTGCGTGCGTGTGGGCGTGGGACGGGGCCGGCAAGGGAGAAGGGGTTCCCGGGGGCTCTGCAGCCTCTGCAGCCTCTTTATTCTGTTTTCCAGCTTCAAGTTTCCATCCTTCTCTCGAATGTCTTTAAGTTGCTGATGACTCACAAGGTGAGGCCTGGGTGGAGAGCTCGCCCTCTGGTCAGGCAGGAGGGCAGGGCTCTGGGGAAGGCGGGTGGCCTCAGGGTGGTGACAGGTACTTTTCTTATGTGAGATCTCGTTTTTTGAAAACTGCTGCATGCACCCATCCCTGTGGTGAAGAGTGCTGTTTCTGTTTCTTGACGTCTGGCAAGATCTTTCCTTGGTCACGTTGTGATCCCACATTGGTGGGGTTTTTGGCGAAAAACTTTATGCTTTCCAAAACTTTTGACAGGTTCCATTTTAAAAATGACTTAAATATCACCTTAGGATCGGGGAAAGCTTTAATCATTGCTAGGGGGCTGGCTTGGAGAGAACCGGGAATGAACACACACTCCTGGGAGTTCAGTTGCACGGGACGGGGAGCTGGAGGGTGAGGCTCACAGCCAGCTCTGCACCAACCAGCTCTGACCTGCTCAAGTCTCTCCAAGTCTCCCCGGGGCTGCTGGGAGGGCCGGATGAGGCCGTGACAACGGTAGTGGTGTGCCGTGACTCCCCTCTACGCACCTGATTTAGCTGTGTAACATTTATTAGTACCTGATTTAATCCCCGCAATATTCCTCGAGGCCGGCACCGAGCAACTCACCCCCGGCCAGGTGGCCCCCATGGTAGTGCCCGTGCCCGCAGCCCGACTGCAGAGCCCCACTCCCAGCTGCTTTGTCCTCCGGCCTCTGGTGCTCCCACTGGCACACAGCCTTCCTCACACACTGCGTGGGACACAACGGTTACCAGCACTTTAGATGTTTGCTGTTGTCATTGTGATTCTCAGGACAGGACAGCAGAGAGAGGGCCGATCAAGTACAGCCACTCTATTCAAGTGCTTCACCAGGCACTTAATTTAAAACAATTCAAAACATTTTAAATTGTGGTTAAGAAAATAATATAAAATGTACCCCTACCCATCTCCAAGTGCACAGCTCAGCGGTGTCAACCACATTCACAAAGTTGTGTAACAGATCTCTAGAGCTCTAGAATTTTCTCATCTTGCAAAACTAAAACTCTGTATCTACTGAACAAAAGCTCCCCACGTTTCTCTCCCCCCAGCCCCTGACAACCACTGTTCCACTTTCTGTGTCCATGATTTTGATGACTCTAGATTTCTCATATAAGTAGAATCATATGGTATTTGTCCTTTTGTGACCAGCTTATTTCACTTGATGTAATGTTCGTGAGGTTCATGCACTTTGTAGCAGGTGATAGGATTGCCTTTTTTTTTAAAGACTAAATAATATTCCATTGTATGCATATACTGTATTTTCTTTATTCGTTCATCCTTTGATGGACATTTGGGCCACTTCTACCTCTTGGCTACTAAGAACAATGCTGCAATGAACACAGGTGTGCGAATGTCTCTTTGAGATCCTGCTTTCAATTCTTTTTGGATATTTATGCAGAAGTGGGATTGCTAGATCACATCGTTTCTTTTAAATTGAAGTACAGTTCTTCCCTGGTGGCGCAGTGGTTGGGAGTCCGTCTGCCGATGCAGGGGACACGGGTTCGTGCCCCGGTCCGGGAAGATCCCACATGCCGCGGAGCAGCTAGGCCCGTGAGCCATGGCCGCTGAGCCTGCACGTCCGGAGCCTGTGCTCCACAACGGGAAAGGCCACAGCAGTGAGAGTCCCACGTACCGCAAAAAAAAAAAAAAAAATATTGAAGTACAGTTGATTTACAGATGGTATTTTTTCTAGTTTTTGGGGGAAGCTCCATACTGTCTTCCACAGCCTGCACAATTTTACATTCCCACAATGAGTGTGCATTTGTAACATGCTGCTTTCTCCTGATCAGCCATCTGACTCCTCAGACAAGTTTTTGGGCCTTAACTGGGACAAATACCCCTTATTTATTTATTTATTTATTTTAAAATATTTAAATATTTATTTTATTTATTTATGGCTGCATTGGGTCTTTGTTGCTGGTGGGGGCTTTCTCTACTTGCGGCGAGGGGGCTATTCTTCATTGCGGTGCGCAGGCTTCTCTTGTTGCGGAGCACAGGCTCTAAGCGCTCGGGCTTCAGTAGTTGTGTTATGTGGGCTCAGCAGTTGTGGCTCACGGGCTTTATTTATTTATTTATTTATTTTTAATAAATTTATTTATTTATTTTTGGCTGTGTTGGGTCTTCGTTTCTGTGCGAGGGCTTTCCCTAGTTGTGGCGAGCGGGCGCCACTCTTCATCGCGGTGCGCGGGCCTCTCACTGTCACAGCCTCTCCTGTAGCGGAGCACAGGCTCCAGACATGCAGGCTCAGTAGTTGTGGCTCACGGGCTTTGTTGCTCCGCGGCACGTGGGATCTTCCCGGACCAGGGCTCGAACCCGTGTCCCCTGCATTGGCAGGCAGATTCTCAAACACTGCACCACCAGGGAAGCCCGGCTCACGGGCTTTAGAGTGGAGGCTCAGTAGTTGTGGCACACGGATTTAGTTGCTCCGTGGCATGTGGGGTCTTCCTGGACCAGGGCTCGAACCTGTGTCCCCTGCATTGGCAGGCAGATTCTTAACTACTGCGTCACCAGGGAAGCCCCCTTTACTTTTTTTTTTTTTTAAATTAATTAATTTATTTATTTTTGGCTGCGTTGGGTCTTCGTTGCCGTGCACAGGCTTTCTTTTTAGTTGCGGCGAGCAGGGGCTACTCTTTGCTGTGGTGTGCGGGCTTCGCACTGCGGTGGCTTCTCTTGTTGTGGAGCACGGGCTCTCGGCGCACGGTCTTCAGTAGCTGTGGCTTGCGGGCTCAAGAGTGCAGGCTCAGTAGTTGTGATGCACGGGCTTAGTTGCTCCACGGCATGTGGGATCTTCCCAGACCAGGGCTCAAACCCGTGTCCCCTGCACTATCAGGCAGATTCTTAACCACTGCGCCACCAGGGAAGCCCCCCTTTACTTTTAACAAAGATTATTTCCCCATGAGTCAACCTTCCATTGCCTGACCTTCTGTCCACCTGAAAAGAGATTCTTGTTCTAGGTTTAAATCCTGGCTCTACTCTTCCTCACCCAGAGGCCTTGAACAAGTCACCACCTGAGCCACCCTGAGCCTTAGCTTCCTTATCTACTGAACGGAGATAATGAGAGTACTTTTGAGAATTAATTGGGTAATCCTCGTAAATTGTTATTACTATTAACCTGGCTCCAAAGGGGAAGAAACTCTGCTGTATTTGCGCAAAGCCGGTTGTGCTTAGTCTCAAAAAGACTACTGTGGATTTTGAAGAATGACACTTATTTAGATTTCTGGTTCCCGGTGTAGCTGTAAACTATTCACTTTAGTATTTTTAAGTCATTCACACACTTACACACTTCCCCTAGAGAAGAGCTGTACACACTGCATCCCCTATATTTTCCTTAATATTTCTAGTAGGTGGGGGGTTGGCTGAGTAGATGAGATGGTGGGAAAAATGACTGGGTAGGGAAAAGAATGTTAGGTAGATGATAAAAATGACACGGGCAGGTAGACGAGGCCGGGAGTGGACGGTGACATGTTACCCAGGACACTCTCTGTATATCAATGGGCTTTGGAAAGAACCACTGTTTTTCTGTTTCAGGTAAAGCTTGAAAGCAACTTTGCCTCAATTGTGTTTGCCATCATGGTGTTGGAGGGGCTTGGCCGCTCACTGGACCCTAACCTGGACATCCTGGAGGCAGCAAAGCCCTTCCTTCTGCAAGGACTAGCGACCTCCCCCTGACTGCAGCAGTGGGTGCTTCATCTCAACTGGAGGCCACTCCCAACAGCCTCTCCTGTAGCAGCTTGAACATTCTAAAATTGGGATTGTGGAAGACCTGCCACTGCTTTTCACTCTGATTTGGTTTCAAGCATCTGTGTTAAAAGCTTTGGGTTAGCTGGGGAAGTAAAGGGAAAGAAGGTCCTCTCAGTTCAGTCGTGGAAGCTGGGCCTGGTGTCAGGGAGACAATGTTCTCTGAAGGAGGACGAATAAACTTACTTTGTTTTCTGGTTTTTCCCTCTTCTCATCTTAGCCCTCTATACTCCCGGATCAGGTGGGTCCTGCTGGTTGTTTCCAGACTCTGATATCTAGGTTAGAAAATGTCATAGACTCCTGTAGACCCATGGCTTCCAAATGTTTTTTGTTTTTTGGTTTTTTTGGTGCACTGCTTGCGGGATCTTAGTTCCCTGATCCGGGACTGAACCCAGGCCCTTGGCAGTGAAAGCACAGAATCCTAACCACTGGACCGCCGGGGAATTCCCCACAGTATTTTGTGTTTTTTGTTTGTTTTGTTTCAATTTTTTGTGTGTGTGTGCGGTACGCGGGCCTCTCACTGTTGTGGCCTCTCCCGTTATGGAGCACAGGCTCCGGACACGCAGGCTTGGCGGCCATGGCTCAGGGGCCCAGCCGCTCCGTGGCATGTGGGATCTTCCTGGACCGGGGCACGAACCCGTGTCCCTTGCATCGGCAGGCAGACTCTCAACCACTGCGCCACCAGGGAAGCCCCCAAATGTTTTGATTATGTGCCCTATTGGTAAAAAGTTGCATATATTTATATATACATGCACATATATAATTTATAAGTTTTATACAGGTGCTACCATCACTAGCCAATCTCTGGAGGCACAGCCTTCACTTAGGGCAAGTTTCACTGTATCTCAAATTATCCTCTGGACAATTTAAAATATTTTTTGCCAACCTCTTGCTAAGTTGTATTATAAGGTAAAAGGAAAAAAAACACAACGATTAATGGTTAATGTGACATACTAGAGATAGGAACAGAATCAGCTCTGCCGTTCTTCTTAAAGATCCCCTGCGCTCACATATTAGCATTTAGATTCTGGTTTTTCTGAGCAATGTTCAGGCCCTTGTGCATTTGCCCAGGGTTAATTTCGGTTAATATTAATATATAGATAATATAATAAGTACATCCTGTTAACCAGGACTGGAAATCCACGGTAGCACCCAGTGACACTCCAGCAGTGAAGGAAGGGGTGGCGGCCACTGCCGCCCTCTGCACTGGGCTCACCTACGGACTATTCTCTCAAAGCTGGTCTGATGTGTGTCTGGCCCACATGGATGTAGAGGGTCACAGGGTCAGCTTGTAGAGTGGATATCAGTAAAGCTTAATTTCCTGTTTTTGATAAAAATAGTATTTCCCCACATTCCAGTGGATTCTCCTGCTTGTTTTGGAGACCACAGCTCTAGACAGTGAGTGGAAGCTCAAGCCTCCCTGCTCTCTAAAAGTCCTGCTCTGACCACAGGACTAGATCCTTTCATTCTTTCCTTCTTAAGGATAAAGGTTCTGTCTTTTAGGGAACAACTAAGGTTTAGTTGGACAGATTCTTTTGGCGCAGTTTTTTTTTTCAGAGGGGTGGAGATGTTGTTTGTACCTTCCAAGTCTTGAGGGGAGGGCATTCGAATCAGGTAGTGAGGTGCTGGGGGGCTCCAGGCAGCCCTGTTCAGCTCCCTTCTCATGGGCAAGCCAGCCAGATATTTGGCCCTTGTGCCAAAGGCACATACACTTACACTGTGGGGCGAGAGAAGGGGCCACTGGCACAGAGCAGGTGTCTCCCTGGGCGAACACCGGCACCCCTGAGCCTTCCTTTAAAGCCAATGGATTCCATCAACCCACTGTGACATGTATTAGTTATCTATCACTGCATACAAACTACCCCCAAATATAGCAGTTTAATACGACTATACTTGTTACCTCATAGTCTCTACAGGTCAGAAATGTGGGTGCAGCTCAGCCGGTCCTCTGCCTAGTCTTGCACGCCTGCAGGCATCTTGGGGCTCCACTAGGGTGTTTGATGCCAAGCTCACTCATGTAGTTTCTTGTGGGCTGGTGGACCAAGCGTCTCAGTTCCTCAGGAGCCATTACAGCAGCAACAGAAAACAAACACAGGCTGGATTGAAGAGGAGAAAAATGGTTAATGGTTGTGCTTTAATACAGATAATTTGCTGATTTTTAAAATAAGTATCTTAAAAATGCTAAACTTGATTTATACGTTCATCTTCATAAGGAGAAAAGGCTACTTCTTGGGTATAAGTTGATAAAGTGGCCAGCAGGGCATCTCTCTGAAGGAAGATCACAGCTCAATCCCACTAAAGTAGAAAGAACAAGGTTCATTTCTGTGTTACTAAAACCACTGGAAAGATAAGTTCCTTTCTTCTTTACAAGGCTTATAGGGAAAGGGAGATCAAGCAAGCCTTTAAAAGTAGAAAATTAGGGAATTCCCTGGCGGTCAGTGGTTAGGACTCGGCGCTTTCACTGCTGTGGCCCATGTTCAATCCTTGGTCAGGGAACTGAGAACCCACAAGCCTTGCAGCGAGGCCAAAAAAGCCCCCCCCAAAACCAAAAACCAAAAACCAAAAACCAAAAAAAAAAAAAAAAAGGTAGAAAATTAAATAAACATGAAGTTGTGTAAACAAGTTTTTTTTTTTTTTCTTCCTCATCCCCCTGCAGTGTTCTCTATTTCTAGCTATGGGATAGATTTTTGATTTGGGGTTAGATGCTATAATGTTGGGCCATTTAGAGTCTGTCCTCACAGTTTGAATCTGATGCCTGTCGAAACTAAGAGCTCAGTGTCTGGGCTTGGCATCCTTTCCCTCACCTTCTAAAATGCATCCATTCAAATAGTGTGCTTATCTGAGAACCAAAAAGAGGGTCGTCATGCAACCTGCAAAAGGCAGTCAGGGATATTTGCCCTTGGAATTTTTAGAGCATGTCTGCAAAACAACTATGCGTCACTGTTACATAGTCAAAATAGTTTACTGATTGGGACCCTAAACTTTTTATAGCAAAAAATCAGAATTTGTGATGCAAAACATTAGAGCTAAGGACCCCACAAATGGTCTATAGAACAATATTGCTTTAAATACAAGCCAGCATTAAAGTTAAAACTTTTTATTTTGTAACTCAGCAAGAAGGGGAAGGTAAGTGAATTTTAGTGTACCTGAAAAGCTTTTGCTGCCAGGAAAGGAAAGTATTAACAAAGCAATAAAAAATCTCTGAGCACACGCTGTGGGCCAGGTACTCTGTTAAATAAATGGCTGATGAAGGGCACTGAGGCTTGGAGAAGTGACTTGTCCAAATTCATAGAGCTAATCGTTGGCAGAGCTGAGGTTTGACCTCCAGATCTTCAGACTCAAGTTCTCTGCTTTTTTGTTTGTGTGTTTACGCTGTGCTTTTTTCTTTTTTTTTTTTTGGTGGCCTAGGAATCACAGCATTGTGCTTTCCTGGGAGCAAGGCAGGCAGCTGTATAATATGGGCAGAGAGCTCCCTTAGGAAGGATGGAAAGCCCTGTCCTCCCAATTCGTGAATTTCCTATCTTAGTGATTTGTATATGTCACTAGGAAGGGTAAGCGGTGAATGGTAGCCCAGAGAAAGCCACACTATTGCATGTCAGCTGGGAAGTCAACTTGCACCCAGAAAATAGTAAATTCTTTCCTATAATTTATATACTTAGAAGTTAGGAGGGCAGGAAAAGGCAGGGTGTGGGGGGGATGAGTCCTACAGGGCCAGAGGTCAGTCAATAAGTTCTTCAGAAGGGCATCATAGTAATCATAGCTTTATGTAAGCCTCTCTCTAGGGAGAGGGGTTTCCAGTTACAGGGCACATGGAGGCCCATATCTTGCCACAGAAGTAGTGTCAGTTATATTCAATGCACTCAAATCCCTAAATTCAGGTCTATATTTCTCTCCATAAGTTTCCTATTTTTCATGCTTAAGACTCAGTGTGAAGTCTTCAGTGCTTGGCAGGTGATCCATTTCAAATCGAAATCTCCAAGGTGTGAGGCTGGCAGGTTAAGTTTATAATTTAATCAAATCTGGAAGTTCTTAGGAAAACCATAACCCATAAGTGAGGACCTTAAGAATTTGAGGGGACTTCCCTGGTGGCGCAGTGGTTGGGAGTCCGCCTGCCTATGCAGGGGACACGGGTTCGAGCCCTGGTGAGGGAAGACCCCACATGCCGCGGAGAACTAAGCCCGTGCACCACAACTACTGAAGCCCGCGCGCCTAGAGCCCGTGCTCCGCAACAAGAGAAGCCCGTGTACCGCAACGAAGACTAGCCCCCGCTCGCTGCAGCTAGAGAAAGCCCGCGCGCAGCAATGAAGATCCAACGCAGCCAAAAATAAATAAGTTAAATAAATAAATAAAAAAAAAAGAACTTGGGTCCTGGGGGGAGGGGTGTCTACAGAAGTTTGGAGTTTGTCCAGGACTTAATAGAAGGCAAATATTAAGAGACAAAAGCCAAGAATCCAGGGCTGGCTCAGGATCAAGGAGGCGTAAATTGGAGGCCTGCTAAAACGCAGATTCCTTGGCCCTACTCCAGACGTAATATCTGGGGTCGGGCTCCTCAGGGGGTTCTGATACCACCAGTCCAGGTGCTGACATTTGGGAACCACTGGGTTGGTAATCAAGTTCAAGTTTGCAGAACAACACAACCATGAAGGCTTTAAAGAAACCGTTGAGGCTTTGCAGGCAAGAAGAGTACAGTGGACTAGCTTTGGGAAGGACATACTGTTTCAGAAAGGATGTGGCCGCCTAACACGGTCTGGAAGGGTAGTTAATTCAGGAGAGCAGGCAGGGAGGCGGGTCCAGGTCGGGTAACAGCATCTAGATAAGCACCGGTAAGGAGGAGCGAGCTCAGTTTCAGGGTTAAGTTTCTTAGCGCCCGCGTAACGAAGAGGGGCTCCTGAAGCGGAGCGCCGAGGCGCGGCACGCCCATCCGGGGGCTCCACCTAGCCGAGTTCTCCAGGGCCGTCTACACCATTCGCCTTTCAGAGGCGCCTCCTGACCATCACAGCCACGGCGAGCCGGGTCCCTCCGTGCGGAGGGCGAGCTCAGCTAGCAGCAGTCCCACGGTCCTCACAGCTGGGAATGGCCTCCGACACTAATTTGAGGCGGGAACTCCTGCTTCCCCGCCCGCCTCCGTACTTCCCCTTCCGGGAGATGGGCGGGGCGACGCCATTGACGTCACTGGGCGGTGCGCCAAAAGTAAGTGACGTGAGGCGGCGGTGCGGCCTGGGGATTGCTGTCCGAACGCGAGCTGGTATGTCGGCTTTGACGCGTCTAGCGCCTTTAGCGCGCGTTGGAGGCCACTTCTTCAGGGGCCGCCGCGTGCGGGCGGCTGGAGGCGCTGGAGTCCGTCAGTGAGTATTGCCTGTGGCGGGGGCTTCGCTTGCATCTAACGAAAAGTGCCACTCTTCCGGACGCCCTCACCTTGACGCCGAGCACCACGGGCAGATCGGGTCTCTAGCGACCTCCACCCCGAGGCATGCTGGGACTCGTAGTCTGACGGCGTGATTCAGGGGCCCGGGAGAGCTCTGCTCGCTCGGCAGGTTGAAGTGTGTTTCGGGCGGGCCCTGCCCCAGCGGGAGCCTGCCCTCGGGAAGTTGACAGTTGAAAGTGGAGACGGCTGGAGCTAATCTGGAAGCGAGAGCAGGAGTTGGGGAGGCGAGGGCGTTGCGGGCAGAGGAAATCACCTGTACGGTGTAGTTTGAAGCGTCAAGTTCGAGGCAAGGTGACACAGGAGACCTTGGGAAGTAGGGAAGGAATGGTAGAGAGTCCTCATTCCTGGCTCAGGGGTTTCGAACACAGGCGATAATCGGTCGTTGAGAGGTTTTAATCAGACGTCATGCGGCCAGATTTTAATTCTGAAAAATTACTGTGGTTGCAGACTAGAGAATTAGTTCTTTAAGGCACGGGCGTAGAGGCAATCACCCATAGAGAGTGCCGAAGGGTGGGAAGAGAAGAGAGCCAAAAGTGGACGCTTGGGCAATATCTGAATTTTTTTTTTTTTTTTTTTTTTTTTTTCGGTACGCGGGCCTCTCACTGTTGTGGCCTCTCCCGTTGCGGAGCACAGGCTCCGGACGCGCAGGCTCAGCGGCCATGGCTCATGGGCCCAGCCGCTCCGCGGCATGTGGGATCTTCCCGGACCGGGGCACGAACCCGTGCCCCCTGCATCGGCAGGCGGACTCTGAACCACAGCGCCACCAGGGAAGCCCCGGAATTTTTCTTTTTAAGTATTTGTTAGAGCAGTTTTAAGTTCACATAAAAATTGAGTGTAAGGTCCCGAGATTTCCCATAAATCCCCTGACCCGCACGTGCATAGCTTTCTCCATAATCAACATACCCAACCTGAGCGGTACATTTGTTACAGTTGATGAGCCTACACTGACATATTATTATCACCCAAAGCCCCATACTATAGAGTTCACCTTTGCAACACCAGAATTTAGAGAGTGAGCAAAAGCAGAGTCACCCATGATGTAGCCCAAGAAACCGGCTGGAGAGCATAGTGCTGGGATGCCAAGGGAGGGCACGTCTACCAAAAAGGAGTTGGTATTGCAGAGAGGTTCAGTAAGAGCAGGACTGAAAGTAGTACATTGGAATTCTCCAAGTAATGGGCCAGGCCCCTTACACCATGATCTACACTTCACCAAGAGGCAGTGCAGAGTAGTGGTTAAAAGCAGGATTCAGCCCCCAGAGTGCCTCTGTTCAAATCTCATCTCTGCCACACTCTTGCTGTATGAGCTTGGAAAAGTTTCATGATCTCTTAATAACTCAGTTTTCTCACCCATATAATGGGGATAATAATGTTGACTTCCAGGTAAGTAAATGAATAACAAATCTCTAAAACGTTTTGAGAGCTGCTGATGCCTACTAAGGATCATACAAGTATTGTTTAACTGTTATTATTAGGGAACTGAGACCAGGAAAATTAAAGGAGTGACTTGTCTAAAGCCATGTGTCTATTAAGGATACGGAACTGGGACAGGTGTGGGGTGGCGAGAAGGAAAAGGCATGTGTGACCTGAGCAAGGACAGAGATGGAGAGCCACCGACAATAGCCCTTGACCTGCATGGGAAGACTAGGGGGTGTTCCTCTTCACCGAGGTCTTGGTACTTCCGTAACACACCGTATTTCACAGTACGTGAATACTTAAGTCAGTAGGTTTTCTGGAGAGTCTTTCTAGGTGCTGGGGATAGAGCAGAATACAAGAAAGATAATGGAGCTTACATTCTGGGGAGAGGACACAACAAGTAGAAAAGAACATGTTTAGGTATTATTAAGTGGCATGAAGGAAATAAAACGGGATTAATCTAGAGAGTGTCTGGGGTTAGTGGGTGGGTTATTATACTTAGGATGATGTGGGAATGCAGGCCTGAGAGTTTGATTTGAACTAAGACCTAAGTGATGAGTAGTCAGCCATGCAAAAATGCCAGGAAGAGCTTCTCAGACGAAGGAGACAGCAAGTGAAAAGGTTCTGAGTGCTGATAATGGGCAAACAAGCTGGTGAGGGGACAGTGGTAGAGAGACAAGCAGGGCCCCGATTAGGGTGGGCCTTGTAGGACGAGGCCTTATTCTAAGAATGATGGCAGGCTGTTGGCTTTAAGCAGGAAAGTAATATGATCTGGTTTATGTTTTTACACTTTTTTTTATTGCATTTTATTTTTCTTTTTTGAATTTATTTTTTAATACAGCAGGTTCTTATTATCTGTTTTATACATATTAGTGTATATATGTCAACCCCAATCTCCCAATTCATCCTTTGTTTATGTTTTAAAAAGGTAACTTTCACGGAGAGTTATGGTGCTTTCTTTTTTTTTTTTTTTTTTTAACTTGACACTTAAAAATCCTGGGTTGGAACAGCCATTATTTCTTTGGATATTGTTTCTTCCCCATTCTGTTTTCTTCTTATAGGACACGAATTAGGCATATGTTGGGTTTTCTCATCCTTCTAACCTCTTTTCATATTTTTTAGCTGTGTCTAATCCTGGCTTTAATCCTTTTTATTTCAGATGATTACATTTTATTTCTAGAAATTCTGTTGTTTCAAACTCGATCTTTATAGTTTCTTGTTCCTTGCTCTTAATTTCAAACTTTTATTTAAAAATAACGTGTTTTCTGGGCTTCCCTGGTGGCGCAGTGGTTGAGAGTCTGCCTGCCAATGCAGGGGACACGGGTTCGAGCCCTGGTCTGGGAAGATCCCACATGCCGCGGAGCTGCTGGGCCCGTGAGCCACAATTACTGAGCCTGCGCGTCTGGAGCCTGTGCTCTGCAACAAGAGAGGCCGCGATAGTGAGAGGCCCGCGCGCGCACTGCGATGAAGAGTGGCCCCCGCTTGCCACAACTAGAGAGGGCCCTCGCGCAGAAACGAAGACCCAACACAGCCATAAATAAATAAATAAATTAATTAAAAAATAATAATAACGTGTTTTCTGTATTATAAATTGTAGTTATCCATTTTTCAAGTCTTGTATATTTGATACAGCTGTCTGTTGTTTTGCTGATTCTCATAGTGTCTTATTTCCTTGTAATTTTTGACTGTGAGCTTTTCCTGGAACTTTTATCTGTCAGAATTCTTTGAGGTCTTGCTTCTCAAGGGTTCAGAGAATCCAAGACCACTTTAAATTCTTGGGTTGAGCTTCTCTTGGACCATAATGTCCAAAACCCAGGTAGTGTGAATTTGGGTGCAAACCCACCTGAGGACTGGCTACTGGTAACAAATTCCTGTTCCCTTCCCTTCCCTGGCAGGTTTATGTCCCATTCACTCTTACATTGTGGGGCTGCAGCTTTCTTCAGGGGTCTAGTAATTAGACTTCTCATCTTGGGTGGGCCCCAGGCTTCTCCTGTCTCCCACAGCTGTCCAGGTAGAGGGTCACAGAGTCTGGGGAACAGCAGAAACCCTCAGGGCAAAGGCCAGCTTCAGCACTCATGTAGTTTCCAGGTCTTGTTTTAACTTGGGTTTTGCCCTTGGTAGATTCCTTTCTTTTGTGTCTGGTCAATGATTTATTAAAAAAAAAAAAATCTCAACTACTATTGTAGTTGTTTCAAGTTGGAGGGTTGTTCAGCTTGTCTAGTTTGCCATAGTGCAGTTAACAACCTGTCTTGGAACATAACATTAGATGTTTGTGGAATCTTTATATTCCTTAATCATGGCAATTGTTATGTCATCCATTCCTTTTCTCTAATTGCAGTGTTTCAAATTTTGTTCAAAAAGATTTCCATCTTACAGTCAGTGATCCACTTATTTCAAGTCATAGTTAAAACATGTCACTCTAGCAGTAATTAAATGTGGGGAGTTTCTGGGAATGGGTTTAAACTATAATTCTCAAATCTTATTTTAAATGAGTTTAACTGATGGGTACTTATTACTAGACTATATCCAAAACCTATCAAAGAGGAAGCCTGTTGTCACAATATATTGAATTCCCACCCCCATGGTTTATTTATATAATGTATCTATATGCAGATAGATCCTGAATAGATACTGTTAAATATAATTGGCATACAGAAACAGTATGATAAATTCAGGGTGTAAAGCAGTGATGCTTGACGGAAACTTTTTTTTACTTATTTATTTTTATTTTTGGCTGTGTTGGGTCTTCGTTGCTGCACGCGGGCTTCCTCTAGTTGTGGCGCATGGGGGCTACTCTTCATTACGGTGTGCAGGCTTCTCATTGCGGTGGCTTCTCTTGTTGCGGAGCACGGGCTCTAGGCGCACGGGCTTCAGTAGTTGTGGCACGTGGGCTCAGTAGTTGTGGCTCGTGGTCTCTAGAGCGCAGGCTCAGTAGTTGTGGTGCGTGGGCTTAGTTGCTCTGCGGCATGTGGTATATTCCCAGACCAGGGTTCGAACCTGTGTCCCCCTGCATTGGCAGGCGGATTCTTAACCACTGCACCACTAGGGAAGTCCCTCTCTTTAAATTTTCTATATCCATTTGTATGTAATAGCATACATATAGCTGCTGAATAGGACTTGAAAGTAGCCCCATTAAGTACAAATTCTATTATTTGAATTAGATTCAACCTGTAATAATTACAGTCCGACTGAATAAAATGAGAATAGCTCGTATGGATTATATTCCACACCTTGTCAACAGTATCTAAATGAAAACACAAAAACGAGAAAAACTTGTTCAAACTTACTATTTAAGACTCTTTGCTTTGCTCAGTGCTTTTGGCTTATTAAAAAGGATCTGCTGAGTCCTCTTTTCCATAAAGTGGTCTTTTAATAAAGATTGTAATAATGCAGAGGACATACTTTGCCTTTGAAATAGATGGCTAACCAGACAAAATAAATTTGATTTGTTTTTCTGGATAAGCTAGTGACTTACTACTACAGGTTTATGATTCCTTAATCAAAACCCTTGGGGCCAGTACCCCATAATCAGCACATTCATATTTCTGGTGTAAAATACATGAATATTCACTAAATGAAAATCATAATTAGCCTCTTGTCAATTCAGGCCAGTTTTCGCTGCTGCACAAGTTTAAAGCAGGCTTCTGAAAAAGGAGTATTTCGAGGGATTGTGGAGCACTGCCATTCTGCAATTCGTGGAGGAGATGAGAAAGGTTCAGTTTCTGGACGTAACTCAAAGTTTTGGATGAGTTCATACTTTGAAGATATAGCAAGCTGCTTAACATTTTCGTTTTGTCATGTAGTGCTGGTGGAGGTGTGCATATCCAGCCCCAGTACAGACAGTTTCCCCAGCTGACCAGATCCCAGGTGATCAAGGCAGAGTTCTTCAGTGCAACCATGTGGTTCTGGATTCTCTGGCGCTTTTGGCATGACTCAGATGCCGTGCTGGTAAGTGCAGGAGAATAATTCTTGTCCTTCTTTGGGTGTGGGGAGGGAAGATCTCTTAATAGCTTTACCTTGTTTCTTTTTTCTGTTTGTAGACTGTTTTTCAACCTGGATGTATCTCTTCACCACATTGTCCTTATGTATATGCAGGAATCCTTTTATTTTATGAAACATATTGTCTCTGACCTTTTCCACTCAGGGATGTATTACATGTAGGTGGCCCATGTCTTACAGTTTCTGTTTGGTGGCCATATTTGGAAGGGAGACTATAGAAGCTAATTCTCTTACTTTCCAAGCTAGGGTAGGGGTTCATCAGCAGGTTAAGTTTCACAGTTAAATGCCTTTAAATGATAAGTGTTATTTAGTCTGTCCAGAGGCCCAAGGCAGCCAGGTTGAGGTGGGATGGATGTGGGCTAATTTCCCTCAGGAGCGAAGTTAGTTACTGGTGACTTTCTAACATGTCATTGGCCTCAAAAGGAGCTTTTAATCACATTTGCACAGATGCTTCTCTAGGAAATTACACCTTTAAGCCATTGAAATCCATGCTTATTGATCCAGAATACTTCGAATTTTAGTAAATTTGTTTTTTTTTTAGGATAGGGAAAAATCTTAAATTTATACAGTGAGTTCTAGAAGCATCAGGTTGATTAATATCCCACTTCTCTTACAATTTCTCTGTGCCCTTGTCACCCAGTAAGGAGCTGCATGGTGTCTGTGGCAGCACATAGACACCTTTATCTCACTGTAGGTCAGCTGTCAGGATTATTGTGTGGCTGTCTGGCGTGAGATAATGATGCAGCCGCATATGCCCTAGATCAGGATAGACAAGGAATGAGTCCACCTGGGGCTTCCAAATCTCCCAGCAGGAATGACAGGACAGTTCGAGACCTTATGTTTTGTCAGGGATTCAAGAGATTGTTGTGACACGGGGTATCTTTGAAATCTGTTGTCTCCGTACCGCCCATGCTCCATCACAAACACATACTCAAATGCTGACTCAGGCCAGTAGCTCCAAAATGGCCAGGCTTTTAAAATTCAGGCCACAGCTCATTTTGAACAGATTGAAGAATAGCTGGACCATCAGATAGTTGAAGGAGAATTTGTTCCTGTGGTATGTCAAGGATTTTTTTTTAATCACTTTTTTTTTTCAAGATTTCTTTTCAAATGTAACCAGTTGTATGGAGTGTAGATTCTTTTCGTTGCGTGAAGTATAGATTCATGAACTTTTTTTTTAATTGGTTGTCATTAGGGTCACTTTCCATATCCAGATCCTTCCCAGTGGACGGATGAAGAATTAGGTATCCTTCCTGATGATGAAGACTGAAAATGTAGACTCAACTCTTTCCAAGTGGGTATACCCCAAGTTTCTTTTTAAAGTTATATTTAACTTTTGTCAATAAACATGTTTTGACTTTGCACCTATGATGGTCTCAAAGAAACAGTGCATTTTATAACAGCATGAAGAACAGTTAACACACCATGTCTAATTTCTGCCTTTGGTATTTTCACATTTGCTGTCATTCTGCCCCCGTTTCACCATACACACTTTTAGTCTCATCTTCCTTTTCATGTTTTGCTATGTTACAGTTTAGGGTCCCATTTATCTATCTATTGATCAAAGAGTTTTTAAGCACCAACAATGCACAGGGCTTAAAGTGATGGACAAGATAGATACGGAGCTTGTTTGTAGTTGCAAAAATACAGTGTTCTACCCTCAGCGTTTTAATGGAAAATTCGAGCATATGGGAATGTTACAATATGGAATCCCATGGAATTAACTCTTTAAACAGTAAAAGGCTGTGGCCCTTGCATTTTCCAAATCAGGAAGTCAGAGAGTTTTTCTTTCAAAAGGAAGATACTAGGAGGAGTTCCTTTCCTCACAAATCCCTCAGGGATGAAGACATTCTCATTTAATATGATTTTAAATTAATCACTGCATGGATAATAGACCTAAAAATAAAACCCAAACTCTTAAAGCTTCTAAAAGAAAGCACAGGAGAGTATCTTCATAATCTTAAGGCATACAAAAAACTTTTGGAGAAAACACAAAAGCACTGATGTAAGAAAAAACTTGATAAATTTGATTTAGCCTAATCAAAAATTTCTGCTATCAAAAGACACCATTAAGGAAATAAATATATAAGCCACTAATTGGGAAAAAATACAGCATATATATCCAACAAAGGGCTTGTATCTAGTATATGTAAAGAACCTCTATAATCAACAAATTAGATGAACAACCCAATTAAAAAAATGGGCAAAGGCCTTGAGCAGATACTTCACAAAAGAAGATATATGAATGGCCAATAATCACATGAAAAAAGGCCCTTAATATCATTAATCACCAGGGAAATGCAAATTAAAACTACAATAAGTTATCATTTGTACCCACTAGAAAGACTGACAGCTTTAAATGTTGGTGACAATGTGGAGCAGCTGGAATATTTGCCAGTAAGAACGTAAAAAGGTACAACAATTTTGTAGAATTATTTGGCAGTTTCTAATGAAGGTAAACACATATATCCTAGGATTCAACGACTTTATTCCTAGGCATTTAGTCAAGAGAAATGAAAATATATGGCCATCTGTACAAAATTTTTCTTAGCAATTTTTTTCTTAGTATCTCCAAACTAGACCTAATTGTACATCAGTGAGAGAATGGATAAACGTATTACAGTATATTCATTCAATTGAGTAATAATTCAGCAATTAAAAATAACAAGTTACAAGACATTTAGGTAAATCTCAAAATCATCATATTAAGCAAAAAGAGTTACTTAAAAGCACTAATAATGAATAATTCCATTTATATGAAGTCTGCGAACTGGTGATACTCATCTATAGAGGTAGGGTGGGGGGTTGGGGTTATGTGGGTACATACAGTTGTCAGAATTCGTTGAACTAGACCTTTAATATCTGCGCATTTTAACTTTAATTACACCACAATAAAAATGTAAAACAAAAAAATTAACCATTGCACATTAATAATTGCCATCATTCAAAATACCTTGGAAATTGTTTTAAAGGATGGGAAGCATTAAGAGACAGTTAAGTGTTCCCATTAAATCTTATACTACTAGTATTGCTGTTATTTTAATTCGAAGGAGCTTATTGACAGGAAAATTACAGCAGTTTTGTGTATATGGGGGCAGGTGGTGGTGGGGCAAACAGTGAAGCTGTTTTATAGCTCGTTTCCTGTCACTGGCTTTCCTATGGACAAGAGTCCTTACCAGGCCTTACAACGTCCTTACCAGGCCTCTTGTTTCCCCAGTGTTAACGGGTCTGCCAGCACTAGCCTCTTCCTATCTTCTTACATATTTTCCAGTATTCCTGTACACAGTCATTAACATTTTAATGGCTAGACTGTAATCCCTTTGAGAAATCTGCAAGGTGATTTGACTCTTCTGCAAGGCGACTCCCATGACTGGTGCTCAATGAATGCTTGAATAACTGAATGAACAAGCATGATGGATTTGAATTATTGAAAATAAAAGTTCTTAGAGCTTTTCACTTTTGTTTCCTTGCAGGAGCCAGGTGAGAATTTCAAGAAGTTACAGACACCATATTGTATATTAAGTTGTAAATTAAAGTTCTGGTCAAGAATGAGGAACTGAGTTATGGATGTTTCTGATCATGACAACCACCGTTTATGGATTATTTCCTGTGCTCCCAACTGCTGTGCTAACTGGTTATAGCCCTTTTGGTGGGTCTTCTTGGGTACCCCGTGGCGTTGATAGATAAGCCTCAGTGCCATTTATCAGTGAAGACATCGAGGTTCAAGGAGCTGAAGTAACTTGCTTAGGGTCACACACTGATGATTGACGACATTAGGTCTGACCCCACGCTTACCTACAGTGCCCTGCTGCCTGCCTGCTTGGCAGATGTCTTAGTCGTATGTACGCTGACAGTTTATGTGAAACTCTTGCCATTTCTCTACTGCTAGTGTATTCTTGCCCAAGTATACAGAGGTTAGAAGTCGGTGTGGTCCATCTGTTGTGTTTATGTATCTCTCGTGGGCTGGGCATTGTGTTGAGTCACCATTTGTGGAACTCTTAAGGCACACGTCTAACTAGGAATTCTTAGGGGCCAGAGGAGTGCGAGATAAGGGTGAAATAGGATGATGCCGTTTTTCAAAAATTTGTTTCAAAGCACTTTTCAACCTTCTGTAGCATCACAATTCTGAGAGGAGGTAGGACAGAATTTTCTTCTATCTACCGATAAAAATATGCAGTAGAGTGGCTTAATGACTTGCCCAGAAGCATAACTATTCATATTTTTAATTTAGGTTTTGGCTACCTAGGTGTTGGGAATACCATGCTAAACAAGACAGATGAGAACGTAGATTTTAGGAAGGGCAGACAAGTAGTTAAGTGAGATTTACTCATTGCTGTGAAGGAAATAACATTGGGTGCTGGAGATGGTTGATGCTGATCTTTTCGGTGGGCGGGGAAGACATCTGAGCTGAAACCTGAACAAGTAGCAGGAACCAGTTGTGCGGGGTCTGAAGGAAGAGTGCCCCAGGGACAAGGAGTAGCGAGAGGGAGGAGAGGGTGGGACTAGATGAGATTAATAGGTCATGACTGCAGGTTTAGATTTTATGTTAAGTGCAGCGAGAAAGCTTCTGACAGGCTCTAGGCAGGGGGTGGTCCAATTCGAGTTCCTAGTTCTTAGGTTTTTCACCCCCCACTTTGGTTCTCCCCAGGTGTCAGAGTGGGCATAATGGCAGCAAACGCTAAGTGGAACAGTTTCACCCTCCCCCCGCCAGCTCCAGCAGTCCTGAGCCTGTTGCACAGGGTGTCTGAGGCTCCCCCTGGCTTTGTGTTTACTCACCTGATAAATATTTATGGTCTTTAAACGACCAGTGGATCTCTGTGTACTTTGTAGGTTTCATTTTTTTGTTGTTCTCCACTGCCGCCGCCCCCGCCCCGACCAATCGATGAAAGTTGTTTTGGGAAGGAATACAGTCTGTAACAGTGAACTCAAGTAGGATAATCCCATTAGCTTTTTTCCTTAGAAATCAATCAGAGTTGCTTGACTTGAATTAAAAGATAACTTTAAAACTAGCAGTCTTCTAAAATTGGCCAATGTGGCCTCCACATGCTGGATCCTCTTTTCCGTACCTGGGCTGTGAAATCAGTTTGCACTGATGCAGAAATTGTCCCGGCCTAAGGAATAGGCCTCCACCCTCCTCACATTCTTTCCATTTTATAGATGAGTAAGTGGAGCTGTAGATAGGTAACTTACCCAAGATACAAGTTAAGAGAACTGAGGTTCAAATCCTGGTTGTCTGGCTGTAGGTCTCAGTGAGGTAGATGGTGTTTACACCATCTTTTTGATCATGACCTACCTACTCTAAGAAGTAATTTTACATTGTGACCTAGTGTGTGTGTGTGTGTATGTATACATACGTACATAAATGATACAAAAGTTTTATGAAAACTTACGTTACATTTTCTTTTATATTCTATTCTACATTTAAAAAAATGGTTGAGACTGATTTTACTACCCACTAATGGGTTTCAACCTGCAGTTTGAAAAACTGGCACAGTGCTTGAAGAACTCAGGCCCTGGAGCCAAACTTGCTTGGTCTGACTCATAGTTCTACCATTTATTTACTTGCTGTGAGTTTGGGCAGACTACTTATTTGAACTGTGCCTCAATATCCTCATTTGTAAAATGGATTAAATAGATTAAATGAGTTAGCACATAAAGCCCTCAGAACTGCATCTGGAATGAAGGAATGGAAGCAACTATTATTTCTAGACCATTGGGTCTAAGCTAAGTTTATAGTGACCCTTGAATCCTGGATTGATTTTTATAGAAAAGCCTCCATATGGAGATAAACTGTAAACATTATTTCAGCAGATGCGGTACCACCCCTCTCCTCTGCCTAAAGCAAGACAGACATTTAGGATGACCCTTCCTTCCTTCCTATTGAGTAGCTAAAAGTACATTCTAAGTCAGTTTTAGTGTGTAGCCTGGTAGATGGACAGATGTACCTTCATAAATGGAAAGGTAGGCAGTGAAAGAATTATTGACGGCAACAGAGAATATCAAGTGTCAAATTTTAACATACAAATTTGTAAGTTTAAGTTTACTAAGTTTCCTATGGAAACTTCCTATGTCAACACAACTGATTACCTAATAAAGTTATGAGACCAGGGAGGTACTGTGTAAGGAAACCTGTTGTGCCTGTTCTGGGAAGGTACAGAAGTCATCTTGGTTCCACTTGCCTCTAGAACTATTCTGTAGAAGAGGTTGACCCGGGTACCTTTTGCCACCAGTCTCATCAGGAGCTTCAGCAGGACATCAGTGTACAGTTGAGGAAATGGGAGCTGCCCGAGCTGGTACTGACCTGCCTCAGCAACTGGGCCTTTACCTTTTATCACCTACGTGAGCAGTGGGCTTGCTTGACTGGAGAAGACAGAAGGAGCAAGTGGAATACACCTGGCACAATATCCCTTTCTAGCTACAAACTCAATGTCATGGAGTCAACACCTATTTCTATCCAAATTTCACTGCAGCCATCATCACAACCACAACAAAATTTTATACATACAGTATATATAAAATGCATAGTAGTGATCTTGGAAACCAAAGTCCTGACTGAGTCCTGGCTACGTGAGCCTAGGGAAGTCATCCCTGGGGATTCATATTCAGTAGCTGATGAGGGGACCATGAAATCTTTAAGGCTGAACCATATAAACTTTTTGGCCGTGCCTCACAGCTTGCGGGATCTTAGTTCCCCAACCAGGGATTGAACCTGGGCCCCCTGCAGTGGAAGTGCAGAGTTCTAACCACTGGATTGCCAGGGAAGTCCCTAAACCATGTAATCTTTAAGAACTCTTTTGGCTCTAACATTTTACGAGTCTAGGAGAACTACAGAGCCCAGACAGTAGGCCCAAAATTTCAGAAGAGCTAGTATGGTAGGGTTCTTTATAATAGAATTTTATCACAATAATTAAAGGATTCATAATTCTGGACTAAATTTTAAGGAAAACTTATAGAATAATGCATTAAGAAATGAATCCACAATTACCCTACTGTAATCATGTATGAAGGTTATTTAAAAATGAGTTTCAGTAATTATTACAGAATTACATTTTTCAGATGAGAAAGCTGCAGTTCAGAGAAAATACTTGTCTCAACAGCATTTTACGATTCGCTGGAGAGGCATGAAGACCAGAAACCAGATTCCTCAAATATGTACCATCTTGAGGACCTTTCTGTTTATATTTTTCTCAGACATAGGGTTTCCAGGTAAAGTCTTAAAATTGTTTACCTCTCTTCTGGAAACTGCCTGGTAATATGACATAGCCTTGATGATATTCTAGGTGTCTTTCAAGCTTTATGAAATCAAATGCATAAAATCAACTCATGGGGGAAGGTAGCCAGCATTAAAAAAAAATGTAAAACAGGAGTGCATAGTTTCAAATACATGTATTTGTGTGTATGTGTTCCTATAGAAAATGTATTACTGAAAGTTGTGTCAAAAAAGTTTGAAAGATAACCAAAGTTCAGGAAAGGGAACTTCTACAGACTACTACTTAAATGACTCTATTACAGCACACACTTCATTTGAACCACTGGAGGGGAACAGTCAGATCACAGCATCATAAAATGCCTGAGGATAATCACCAACACCAGACAAAAAACTCTCTACTACAAGAGTGTAGCCGGTGCAATGTACTAGGTATTCATCTTGACAATTTACTTTTATATATTTCTCATGTAAGTACCTCTGCCCACCAAGCAGTAACTGGAAACAATGTACACTTCTTGGTCCCTCCACTGCCTGACAGAACTGACCGTCAAAAGCCCTACTTCCCTTATTGAATGGGACAGTGCTAGAAAAATGATCTTGATAAAGACTTCTCCATGCAGTCAATCTTTATTATAGCAGTATTCGCATATTCACATCAAGTACATAGAACTTTTTTGCCTTTTATATAGTACAGAGTTTTTAAATAACTTTACACAGAAATAAATTTCTTCAATCTGAATTTCAGCTACCTTTTTAAATTCTCCATGCTTTCTATCCAAACTGAACAATATTTTCCATTGTACAAATTTACATGAGAAAAACTCCAAAATACAAATGAAAGGACCTGAGCAGGAAAGAGAACCCAAAGTATCAAGAAGCGGGGATGGGAAAGAATTGAAAAAAAAAAAATTCAAGCAAACACTGAGGATTAAGGGACAAGAGGGAAACATCATCCATTTGACTGAAAATAAATGTCTTTTTTTATGAATTGAAAAATAAGCTTTAAAAATATTTACTCCTTTGTAATTTTCACAAAGCAGGTATAGAGAGGTCTGTGGACAATTAAAAAGTCCCCATCCTTCCACTGGGCACACCCCAGACTCCATGAGAACCTTTTCAATGCTTGTGCGGAACTGAAGTGAACTAAACCCAAACCTCTGGCAGCAAGAGAGGAGAGGAATGTGAATGTGAATCGCCATAAGGTTTGGAGTAAACCAGGGGCCATTAACTCACTGCACTTAAAACATGAAGGATTTCCCTTTCCTCTCTCTTACAGAAGAATTGTCCTCAAACCAAGAAATAAGTGAAAGGTAGGCGGGGGGGGGGGGGGCGGATTTCCTTTTTCTTGGTCCAAACCAAAGAGCAATCATAACTACTAAACAGAATTCAAAGGGACATATGTTAAACAGTTAATTTAAATCTCCTCATAGTTGTACACTCCTATTTTAGAAGAAACAGCAATTGCTGAGTGAGGAAAGGGTCAGAGTGTACAACAAATGAATGAGCTATGTCACTGTGATAGAGTCCTTCAAATCAGGCGATATGAAGGCCAAGCCGGGACTATAACCTGTGGCATGGCCAAAGGAAACACAGAGGACCCAACAAAGGCGTTTTCAAATGAAGGAGGGAAAATTTACAGCATACACACATACACACCCCTGTATGTAAACTAACATAACATGAAGATAAATAAGACATAAAGGTTAGCCATTTATGTTGGTAATTAACATGAATAAAAAGGCATTATATGTTTACATAGCTGGTTTTAATCAGCTACAGAACACAGGCAAATGTATTAGGAAGGAATGATTTCTTAAAAAACCCGTTCACAGCTTAGAATAAAAAGCACACTTATTGCACTCTTACATTTTAGTTCAGGTAATTATAGTTTATTTCCCACCCTCACATCAATTCTTCCCTACCCCTAGACTTACTCCCATACCCTCCCCCCTCCCATTTTGGTCCATTTTGTCTACACCTGTGCCTAGACTGTGAGCTTTGTTGCTTATGCTAGTCTGACGTTTCCTCTTATGTAACACATACTCCACCAAAACACAAGTGGGTTAAAAAAAAGCTTAACACACAAATGTAACACAATAATTCTCAAAACAAAACCAACTTACTAAGCAACTTGCTCATAAGCCCTATCTCCACTCCTGTAAACAGAACACTTCCTCTGCTCTATCTCTTCAGTGAATTTCATGCCCGATTCCCTACATAGACTCTGTGATGAGAACCAGCCACTCGTGGGTGCTGGGCAATGTGCTCAGCCTGCCAGGAGAAGCAGATGCTTTGCACAAATCTTTTTTTTTATGCTAACATGAATAAACGTATTTTAGTTCTTTGTTTTCAAAGACTACTTCAACCTACAGAATTCTTAAAAAAAGCATCACAAAAAAACTCAGATACACTCACTGGCTGTGTCCTCATGCACAACTGGTTATATCATTGTAATTAGTCAAAACTGCTAAATAAAAGTAAACATTTTAATGAAATTGATTTAGTAATTAATAAGACTAAGTTAACAGTTGGGTGAGGGGGTCAAAAGGTTAAAAAAAGTATTACAAGAACAACAGTTGAAATTGTGGATACTGAAATAAAAGATACACTCAATCAATTTTTTGAGGTAGAGACTAACCACCCCTAAGCGTTCTAAAATAAACCAGTTACCTTAATTTAAGATTTTAGGACTTATGTTTCTGTCCTCTGCTACCTTAAAAACACCTGATAGAAACTGTTAATTGCCACAACTGGCAAAATTTAGGACTGAAATTCAATTTAAATGTTTTCCCAAACAGAAGTGAAAATTGATTATCTTCAAACAACAAAACAAAGCTTACTCTCTAGTGTACTAATAAAACAAAAATCTTACCAGTATTTTCAATTTACCAGAGCTAGCAACATGGAATATGAGTACACTGGCCACTTCATTCTCCTCTGGCGGCCAATATACAATCAGGCAGAGATGCTACTGCACCCCTCGGGTGCTCAACAACCTATGGGCATTAGTAATACTCCTTAGTGAAACGTCTAGAGAACTTGCTGAAGCCTTTCTTGGGGGTGGCGAGGAATCAAGATACTAGAAGCACACCATGGAGTGTGTCCAGTCCACAGCCGCCAGCCATACGTCCCCTCATAGAGGAGCCCTTGGAGATTCCACCTGGCCCCCAGAGCATCTTGAACAGCATTAGCAAGACAGTCCCACTTAATCTGCAAACGAATCCTGAGAGGCAAGTTTATATTTCAAACTCTGGAAAATCAGTGTCTAGGTTAGCAGCAGTACTATGGGAACTGAGAAAATCAAATTCTGTCCTCTGTGTTAATTTCACCCTTCTCACTAGTTAATACATATGACTGCTGCCCAGCATATAGTACTTCAACCCTAAACTAGAGCAATTTCTTAAAATGTCTGTCAAACATTCCTGTTATATAAAAGTTCCATGCTTTGAAGAACCTACGGGAGTAGAAAAAGTTTCTCTAGAAATGTCACTGAATTATGATTTCGACCTATTTGCTCTATGTGATAAATATATCTGACTATACTAGGGATTATGTGCTTTAAAAAAATAATTTTGTTCACTGAAAATTTACCTGTGTGTTTTCTCATTTTTTTTAAACATGATTTTGGCTATAAACTCTTTAGTGCATTTATCTTTGCAGTCTAAATTGCGCGCTAAAAAATATTAACACAGTTGAGTTAGACCAGGGTGGCTGCTCTCTTCACAAATCACTGATTTCTGCTAAAATTTTAGCTTTTTTATTGCATCATGAAGGCACAGTAAGATCATTTGGCAAATTGTCAAGGTATTTTTCTAGAGCCTTACCTACACCATTTCAATGTATGACCTGTAAGCTATTTGCTGTTTATACTCACAGTAAACTTTCCATGTCTGGCTATGTTTTTTTTGTTTGTTTTGCTTTTTAATAGTCTAATGGTTGAAATTGCTAGTCTCAAAGTGCTGATATTCTAGCACAAAGAATGCCAATTTGGACAAAGAAGAGAAACTTGCAAAATGGGTCATCATTCTACCCTCTGAACTGGGCAGTCTCTCTACAGGAGCATCTGTGCATGTGACGAAGCTGCGGCTAACTCATTATGAAGATGTACTGTCTTGCTAAGCCTACCGAAAATTAAAATTATATCACTGTTAGTGAAGTGTTACCATTAACTATTTAATTTCATGCAACCGATATAAGGTTAAAAATTCTGAAACGTACCCCTAAACAGATTCTGGCACCACTTTCAACAACATTCAGATACTCTGAGCTACATTTTTCAGTA
Organism: Mesoplodon densirostris; assembly: GCF_025265405.1. Taxonomy (NCBI): domain Eukaryota; kingdom Metazoa; phylum Chordata; class Mammalia; order Artiodactyla; family Ziphiidae; genus Mesoplodon; species Mesoplodon densirostris. The sequence goes on from NC_082669.1 coordinate 100,679,006, forward strand.
TTACTGCTTAAATGTATAATGCCCTTTAGGACAAAATGAAAAGGCTCAAATACAAGTACACATAAAAGTTAAAATCTTAAATCATCTTCATGTTCTAGAGCTCCTGACTTTTCATATTTTAAAATAAATAACTATTCATTACCTCATTCTGAGGAGGTAGTTTGAAGAGGTCACCTGAACCCTGCAATGTGTTTCAAAGTAAAGCTAAATGAGGTGTGCACAAGGCTGGAGAGGTGAATGTACAGGAAGGGCAGGTGAGATCTGAGGAGGGGTGTGCAGCAGTTCCAAAATTGCCTGATGAGTAAAAGGTAACATTGTGTGATAAAGAGCTGTGACCGCACCAAACAAGAGTTTAGGAAATATTTACAAAGTTTCAGGTTGACAGTGTTGAAGTCTTGGATCTTTATTACTAGGTAACTGCTCTTTCTTCTCCAACACTGACATAAATATAACACGTATACTAAAGTATATGGGATTTTATCTTCTAGCTTGCCTTAGCATGTCCCACCAGATCGCAAACACAACCAGGGATTGGATGTTAAGGAACCAGAATTTGACAGCGAGACAGAATATTCTTTTAAGAGTGCACTTAAGTACAAATGATTACAGTGGATTTTCTATTCACAAATCCCCTTTATAAATTACTTTTTGGTCAATATTATTTCAGTGGTAAAAGTTTAGACTCTAGACTAGTTTAATGATGAAAAAGTCCATCCGGAATACTACATACTTTAAAACAATCTTTTATGGTTACTCTGAAATTTTTCAGAAGGTGTCACCTCTCCTTATCCAAAATAAAACACACTACAGAAGGCACTGCAGCCGCCTTACAGGAAAGACAGATAAGTACAGCCTTACAAGCTTGTCAGTAAAGCAGCCACATAATATCGATACAAACTACTCATAAAGTGCACTGCACAACAAACAAGGAGTTCTCCCCTTGTATTTTCTTAGGAGCTCAAGTCTATCTGTAGTCTAAGCATCAAAAAAAGCATGTAAAACTCAGGGGAAATTCCTTTTCCATGCCATTTGTAAACTAGAGAAAAAGCATTTAATGGAGAATAGGAAGAAAAGGGAAATGCTAAAATTTTATTTTTATTTTTTAAGGGCTCTATACAAATCTCTCAAGAATACCCTGAGCCTGGCTTCTGGGCACAGCTTCATTTAAGAAATGAGATTTTTCAAATGAGATAGCAGTCTATTCTAAAAAGAAAGGGAAGAAAACAGTGTATCACCTTGAATTTTGTTTTGAAAACTCCAACGCTAAGCTCCCTCCATAACTAGCTCCTGCCGTGCTCAGGGAGGGAGTCCTGCACTAGACCTCCGGCAGGACACGCCTACTGTTCAACCCAGCTCTCTCCAATCTAGGAAAAGGTAACACAAGCATATTCAAAAGCATCTATGGGGACATATTTTAAAAGAAAAATAAACAATGCTTTTAAAAGAGAGGCAGCATTATGCACACAAGATGCTCTTCAAATCAGCACAAATCATTTTCATTCTTCAATTTTGTAAGATACTGCTCTGCTCACGAAAGACTTAAGAACACACTGCTTTTTAAACTCGTTAATAACTTGAGGATTATTTCCCATTTTCCTGGGACAATCTTTTACAAGTCCATGGAATTTTCAACAGGCCTTCCTCTGAATATAGGTAACGTAGCAAGAAATCATCTAATGACAGTAAGCTTTAGTAGGCTGAAAAATAGCGGGGCAATTTACAATTTGAAAATTTTAAATAATTTCTAATTCCCTGATTTATCTTATAGGTCCTGTCTAATTTCTTTCAGGTCCTTCGCTACATAGCTTGGTTGGGCTAGGGACATTTGATTTACATTCCTAAATCTTGATAACAGAGTCCAGATTCATGATAAGGGGGTTATTTGCCATTAATACATCCAGAGTCACTTTCTTTGCTACTATTGTGATTTATACCACACTTTAGTAAAGGTCAAGGGAAGTTATGACTAGGTTATATTCCCCATTTATAAAGATAAGGTACAAGGTTCTTAACACCACAGCAGTTCTATAAAAACTACGGATGTTAGGCTTTTCACATCCTCCCTCAGTCCCAATACACCTAAAATTGCTCTATTCTCCGCCTGGGGGACTCGGCTGCCAAAGTTAACCAACCTTTTGAAGACCAGGCTTGGGAAAAAAGGAAGGAGGAGAATGAATGGAGACACCACCATTTTTATTTGAGGTTGCATATGCTAGATCAAAGACTAGAAAGAAAATGTAGGATGTAGTGCAGGAGTTAGTTGGAAGAAACAATGAGATATTAGTAAAGATGTTAGTGTGGATCCAGCAAGTACCATTAATTTAAAAATTATAAATATTTGTCATTATGCTAAGACTCCCCATATATTTAGGTAGAGAAAAGGATAATGATCTTTCTTTAAAAGTTGTTTATATAACAAAAATACAATTTTCCAGGATACATAATTCTAGTGGGAAGTATTATTTTATTCCAATTCAATTAAATCTGAAAATTATTTTCTTTTTAATAAAAATATAATAGAAGAAATTCAGAAATTAAAACTTGTACCTTACATTTAAATTATATAAATGTCTCACATTCAAAACTGTTATCAAGCAGTTTTGTAGGCTTTTAATTAGATTACAGGCATTTTGTGCCCTGGACAAAGTAGCCACATAAGTACTTGGTGACCGGAAGAGCTTAGGAGGAAGATATCAATTGTATTTTCCTGAGAACTTGCTACATCGTGGAGAAAAAAAATCCCCAAACACTTGTCTTCATTGCTGGACCCAATGGGAAAAGAAGGCAATGTGCGCCAGAGCTTCCAGTCTGCCCGCCAGGCAGAGCCTGAGTGAGCGAGGAAACAAAGGCCAGAGACCCAGCAGGTCAGGAAAAAGATGCAGCATTCCCTTTTCCTCTACACCAAAACCTACCTCCTCATCTCTCACCCTCCATTTAAATAAAATAGCTTCATTTTGGTAAAAATTTATCAAGGACTGAACACGCACCATACAGGAAGGGCATGCTGCATTTTTGTTCCATCCCTCAGAAATTAACCAGTGGTGGCTAGGGGAGAGAGCTCCACAACAAAATCCCAGAACAGGAAAAAGAACGAGGCTTGGTGATTGCAACTGCCCCATCAGATGATCAGCCACATATTGATCTGGTGGTTAGAAGGGCAAAGTTGACTGGCAGACTTTCCAGAGCACATCTCCCAAGCTGTAGCAGCAGTTTCTTTCCATCATGCCTGACCATCAAAAGGTCAGAACTCAGGGTCTCTCCTCTTTCTTCCTGGGAGTGGGCAGACTTGTATGCACGTGGTATTTGTGTTGAAGAAGAAACACTGGCAGCAGAGAATTCTAGTTCCTAAAACATTCTTCCCTCTTTTGTTGGATGGGAAATTCCATTCTGTTCCACACCAGCTTATGCATTGAAAATTTTTATCTTTAAAAAGAGTTAAGGAACAGAACTGTGTTTTGATGTTAACGAATTGTACGAACACAAGACTTAAATAAGAGTAGATGCTGTCATGATGGTGTGGCTACTTGAAGGCTGCAAATTCTCCTGTAGAGGGAGGACAAGAGCTAATTTTAAAAACGTTATCTCAAATAACCTAGAGACAGAAAAGCGTCATGGAAAACTCACTGAAAGGTGACTAGCTATATGTTACAAATCTAGCAACGACATTACTAATTTAAAAGCAAAAACGGCTGAAACCATGAAAGACGACAACTTACATAGGATATTAAGTCTGCAGATAATTTCCCAGTTGGGTTTTACATGCTATGATTCTAATCAAGCTGAAACAGTTCCAATGAACAGAATTTCTCACTAACTGCCAGTAAAATAGTAAGGCTGATTTGTAGAACACTTTCCCCCTAAATTATCAACTCATTTTCATTATTATAATGCCACAATTAGGAAGGAAGAAGCAGGAATTATTCTCATTTTGTAAAAGACAAAATTCACAGGTCAAATGATCTGTCCACAACACACATTTGAATGAAGGAAAGAAAGTTCAGACCTCTCCCATTTGTAGTTCATTTCACCTTTTAAACTACCAAAAAATTACTCATAGGCACATGTCAATGAACATTATTCTCAGCATAAAAATTTTTTTAACCACAAAGACCCTTTGAGGTACTACACTCTTTTAGCTTACTGAATTTGGGGGCTTCATGCCATTATTATTATTATTATTATTTTTTTTTTTTGTGGTACACGGGCCTCTCACTGTTGTGGCCTCTCCCGTTGCGGAGCACAGGTTCCGGACGCGCAGGCTTAGCAGCCATGGCTCACGGGCCTAGCTGTTCCGCGGCACGTGGGATCTTCCCGGACCGGGGCACGAACCCGTGTCCCCTGCATCGGCAGGCGGACTCTCAACCACTGCGCCACCAGGGAAGCCCCATGCCATTATTTTTCACCTACTATTTTGTCCACAGCTTTTACTTCAAACTAGGGTTCCTCTTATTAAATACGCCACAGTTAATTTCTGGGGGTTGGTTGATAACTGACAGCTATCAGAATTTAGTGAGCCTTAACATCATTTTTCCATAATATAGCTTCTGATGAGGATCCAAGCATCACTTATATGAATACACTGTTTAATCCAGGAATAATCTATCTGTTTTCTGATTGCTATTCGATTTCAACTGGTGTACTAGAGAACACTGGCATGTTCTAACAAACAACGGATTGCTAATGACTGGCTGACTGAACCCTCAGATTGTATGCTGATAATATTAGCAACTACTCGAGTGTCTATTATAGTATACCAGTTGCCTCACTCAACACTATACACATTTGCATCTGATCCTCATAATAACTCTATGAAGCAGGTACTATTACTTCTCTTTAATTTATAGAGGAGCAAGCTGGGATTTTAAGTCACTTGCCAGAAATCTCACAGCCAGAAAATGGCAGAGTTGGAATGTAAAGCCAGGTGCTGACTCCAAAGTCCAAGGTCTTAACAATTAACAGACCCCCTAAATGATTTTCAATAATTAATAATTTGCTTTCCTGTTCTGAATACAACTACTAATTGGACTGCAGACAGTGATACTATCTCTTTCCATCTAAGGATTCCTTTCAACAATTAACCAAGGTATTCTGAGTCAAAAGATCAAGGAAGGGTAAGAGATTTATTACCCTTCATATTTAAAGTTAAAAGAACTGGGGAAATTGGCACTGATTGGAAGGAAAAAAAAAGTCAAATTACTAAGACCTTGGAGAGTAAAACATTTAGAGCATAATCACAGGAGGCTATTATGTTAACAGAGACTCTAGAAATACATAAACATCCTTACTACCTTTGCTTATGGTTTTATGGTTGCTATTTTAATGTATTTTAATACATTTCTTAAAAGCAATTTTCAACATTCTTTATGAGTAGTCACTGTATCTAACAGAACCTAAAACTCCTTAAAGGGAGCCAATGTGAAAACAGGATTTGCTTAACAGAAATCTTTATAAAAAATGGCTAGAATTCATCTATTAAGTGAGAAAATATCAGAAAATGATAAACTCTAAGCCCAAATCTTATATACCATGTTAAAAATAACTTAAAAAAATCTTCAGATGTTTCCTACTTATTATTACAATTAGACACTCCATTTCATTGAACAGTGTTCTCTACAAACAAATATTAGCCTTAAAAATACAAACGCACAAAACAACCCCCCAAAGCACAAAATCTTGCCAACAAACTCCAAATCAAATACCAATAAAGCAAACACTAAAGATCACGCTACCAGAGTCTACTGCTTCTAATGGAATGTGGTTCTTTTCATAATCAGACTTCAGGTCCGGGGGGTAAAAAAAAGACAAAAAGGACTCATAGTTTAGAGATCAATAAAATAAAACTCCTTCTACATATGTCCCTGAAATCACAGAAAATTTAAGGAAAAGACAGGGGTAACAGGAGATGGATCTGCTATTGGAAAAAAAAAATTTTTTTTTCTTGTTTATTCCTCCTTGCATATCAGGAAATCTCTACTATCCCAACTCCTACCCTATTTTATTTGAGGTAAGAGCCAACTCTGCTTGTGTGAAGTTATTTGAAGTGAAACATCTAGATATTCTGACTTTAAAATAATTTAATTATTAACCAAAAAATCAATCAGAGGCCAAAATGAAACTTTTAAAATAACCTCCTTTTTGGCTGAGAATAACCTAAGCTCTATTTTCCATTTGACTTTATTTAGGAAAGGGGCAAAGAACACTTGGGAAGATCCCAAGATTTCAGACACCTCAAATATCATGCTTTGTTAATTTGAAAGCTAAGGACTTGATTAACTAGTTTTAAGATATTACTAAATAATCACCCTTAATTCTAGAATTAAATGTATTTCAGTAGCTGTTACACATATAATTTGATAAAAAATCCCTTAAAGATTAAATATGCTGTGAAAAATCTAACACGTTATTTTGTACGTAAATAAATCCCTGTCTTAGATGTAGGGGAGCAGTCATTTGAAACTAGAATAAGTCCCATTCTTTCTTTGTGGTGACCTTTCAGGCAGTTTCTAAAGGATGGGAAACATTCTGGCAGAGACACACTGGACTTGTTAAAATTCTTAGAGAAATGATCACAGGAGAGATGAAATATTTAGTAAAAGAAAAAGTACCATAGAAATGTTCAGTAATTCTCAAATAAGACTATAACTGACAAAACGTTTTAGTCATGAAATACTCTTTTCACGTAAAAAAAAAAAAAAGGCAGATCATTTCCTTAAATTGAGAGTGATCCACTTGAGAGAAAGGCCATTTAATAAGCAAGTGTGTTAAATAGTCACTATTTTAGAGAGAATGACTTTAACTACTGGTTTAGTATTTAAATGGTTGGTACAATCCTGTAATATCTGAAAACAAACAAACCTGAAGTATTTGAGTTAAATGTTGTGATCCCTCAACTACTTAAAATCAAGGAGACAAACCTCATTCCTCATCACTGACTAGTAAAACTTTTTAAATGTAAAACAAATTTTATAAAAAGGCTGGCTTCTGAAGAAGGATATCAACTTTAATGAAAATATCTGAGGCTTCAGGTTTTAGGAAAGAAGCCGTCAGCTGCAAGAGAATGAATGTCCTTCTGTTTCAATTCCTTAGTCAAAAAGATTAACTCTACATATGGTTAGGAAAATAATGTTTTTCTTATTTGGAGAATACATCTAAAACTCAGTATCAAACAGACAAACAGAAAGGGAAACTACCATGTATCATTCTAATGCTTTCTACTTCTCCAGATTCATGTTATTTATATATTTCACCTGCTCTATTTTTAATGTTCTCCCAATAACATTTCCAGTGGGCCCAATTTGGAAAGAAGAGAATTACTATGCAGTCCTTTGAAGGCATGTTCAAACGTCAATGGGATGGTATTATGCAGTGGTCCCCAACCTTTTTGGCACCAGGGACCGGTTTCGTGGAAGACAATTTTTCCACGGATGGGGTCGGGGGAATGGTTTCAGGATGATTCAAGCACATTACATTTATTGTGCCCTTTATTTCTATTATTATTACATTGGTAATATATAATGAAATAATTATACAATTCACCATAATGCTGACAGGAGGTGGAGCTCAGGTGGTAATGTGAGCGATGGGGAAGCAGCTGTAAATACAGAGGAAGCTTCGCTTGCTAGCCTGCCACTCACCTCCTGCTGTGCGGCCCAGGGGTTGGGGACCCCTGGTATACTGAGTTTTCTGAGCAGTTCTAAGAGTTTAGCAAATGCCCTCTGGCAAAGGAGACTGGTAAGGAAAGGAAGGAAAAGTGTCAAATGCAGATGTGGGGAGCTGGGTAGTATTTAGTGTGGGTAGTGTTGGGGGGAAAAAAGAGAGTGAACAAAGAAAGGAAGATAAAAGTGAAGAAAGTATGCTGAGGAATTATGAAAGAGCTCTGTCAATAAAAAGATCCTTTGACTCTTGTGCCTCAAAATGCCCAAACCTTTGAGCATTCCACAGACCAAGTCAATTTGTAAATAAAAACTTTGTTAGCTACATGCTTGCTATTCAATTTGTGAATAAATAAAACCCAATCTAATAGTTGGGTTTAATAATCACATCTTTAGCATCACTGTAAGATTTAGAAATCACACACTTTTATGTTTCTGAATAAGTCACATTCTTTTATGACTTTCTTATTCTCATTTTTAAAAATACAATAAACGTTCTTTTTCACTACTCTTCCTACATTCAAAGTCATGAATTGATTTCTAAAAACATGAATGGCATTATTTATCTTAAGATACCCAAGTGAGGGGCACAAGGTATGCCAAACTTATCACTGAGTGGTTTCCCTGGATGAAATCTAACTTATTCAAATAAAGAAAATATTTCAAAAATTTATTTGTGATACTTACAAGACTAAATTATCACTAAAGTCCTCCCGATTTTCTTCTTTATTGGCTTCCAAGAAGGATGGCATTTATGGAGATGCCATCTGTGTGCCCCTGAATAACCCTGGAACTGTCAGTTATATTTAATATCATCACAACTCCAAACTGAGTACATGAAGATGTATTTAAGAGGCTGGCTTTGGTCCCTAGGTTGACTCTGAAGTGTGTGTGTATATATATATATATATATATATGTATATATATACATATATATATATATATATATATATATACACACACACACACATATATATATACACACACACACACCGTGGAATAAAAAAAACAATTCATACATTCATAATAAGGAGGACAGATATTTTACGAGACACATGGATAAGTCATTGCTAATATGCATCATGAGAGGTGAGTATAACCTAAAAAAATAATAGTATTTTAAAAATCCATTACCTGGTTGCTTGGCAACCACAGTTATCTAAAAGAAGAACAAAACAAACCTACAAGTTCTCACAGAATTCTGTGGAACTTTTTGGAAGGAAGAGGAGGTAATGCATTTGTAAGGAAATTCGACTTCTGCATTGTTTAAGACATCCTTAATATATAAAGAAATATTAACTAAAAATCCAAAGTTAAACCATGTTACTCATGTCAAACGTGCCACTCAGCAATATCTCTGGTTACCTGCACCCATAATTTATACTGCTCTAAGGGAATAAAGGACAACTATAGGGCCTCCCTGGTGGCGCAGTGGTTGAGAGTCCGCCTGCCGATGCAGGGGATACGGGTTCGTGCCCCGGTCTGGGAGGATCCCATATGCCGCGGAGCGGCTGGGCCCGTGAGCCGTGGCCGCTGGGCCTGCGCATCCGGAGCCTGCGCGTCCGGAGCCTGTGCTCCGCAACGGGGGAGGCCACAACAGTGAGAGGCCCGCATACCACAAAAAAGAAAAAAAAAAAAAAAAAAAAAAGGACAACTATATTTTCCAAACTGTATTAACATAAAGAAATAGTTATAAGAAAAAATATTAAGAATAAAAATAAGCTTATTCAATTTTAGTGACTCCTAATTAGACCTGTTCAGTTTACCTTCACTAACACAGCCTAACGTACTGTCAGCTTTCCACCTGCCATCACACACACAGGTGCAGCATTGTTCTTGGAGCCCCTAATGGACGCGGGACAGCTAACAGCAAAAGGTGAGTGAGGAAAGTTTAACTGAAGTTTAATAATTAGAATAACCAAGTAAACAAAAGAAACTTGGAACGGGAAGTAAAACCTCTGGAAAAGGTACTGTGAATTTTCAGCAATGTCTGAGAACTTCAAAAACCCTTCGATGTTGAAACTCTAATGCTAAGTACGAATTTTAGATTGGCAAAACAATTATATCCAGTCTTTAAAAATACATACGTGTTCTTTTGTTCACCTTAAAAAAAAAAGAATATCCTATTCAATTTAACAAATATGTAAGCAAACGTATGTTCACTTTCCTTTGTCCCTACCGTCCTACACTCTGTCACTCATTTAGTTTGTTAAATGGACAGGAAACGCACCATATCCCCCTGCCTGGATGGGTGTTTTTGGAGAAGCACAAGCATACAGACTAAAATCCTCTGTTTGGAAGCCAGCCCGATTCAAAGAGGGTTCGGATGCACTGCGGTGAATTTTTGGCAATGAGCGGGCCAGCAGCTCAATAGAGGCGAGAATCTAAAAAAAGAAAAAAAGGAAAAAAAGAAAGAATGATGAAAATCTAGGTGGTGTTAATCTTTAAGAGCCCCATCATACTCTACAAGAAAGCATATGAAATCTTATAATACATTGTTTTCACTATTATCCCAAATGCCTGGAAAATACTAAAGAAACTGATACTTTTCCTTAAAAAGAAGAGAAAATTACCAAACTATTACAGCTTTACTCTCTATAAACTGAATGGGAAAAGTAACCCATAGTTAGCTTTTCTTTACATTTTATAATTTTAGATCATTTGCCAGCCTTGAAACAGTAAATAATAAAAAAATTAAAATCAATTATATACCTATTTCTCACAGACCACAAGTCCCTTTTGGGAAGAAGATGGAGCATAAATAACTAAAGCACTATATAACTTCATAAACAGAACCATTAGAGCAACTTATTCTTTAAAGAATTAGTAATGGGAAATGTCTTACACACACATAATTAAAAACAGGGCCCCAATGACCCAGAATGCCAGCGCCACAAGAATGAGAAGTGACAGATGAATACCCATAAGTGAAAGAAAAGATAGGAAAACTCTACAAGTAGACACCAATGCACAAAATGTAGAAATACAGCACATTTTTAAGGTACAAAGAAACAGGTTATGACTCTTGAAGGCATACAGTATGATAATGCATGAAACATACATATAAAGGGCTTGGCACAATGCCTGGTATATAGTAAGTACTCAATAAAACTTTAGCAGCCATTATTACTACTACTATGATTATATACTACATAGTAGTATTATACACATTATATACTACTATTATTATTTTTCTCAGCTACCAAAAATGTTTTTAAAGTTAAACTGTAATCTGTAGAATGATTAGTATAAGAAGGCAAAGAAGCAATGTTACAAAATTTTTAAAATTATAAGCATAACACACAAAAATTCAAATAATACAGAAAAGTATGAATCCTACCTTCCAGGGGTAACCACTGTTAAAGAGTCTATACTTTCTTCTGGACCTTTCCTATGCATAAACATGCACATATGAAAACAGAGCCCATCCCCTCCCTCACCACCATTTAAAGTGGTATCACAGTACACATTTTTCTGCATTGCTTTCTTTTTCCCTCACTGACATCCAAGCCAACTACAGAGAGATACCTTGATCTTTATGTCTTTAATTTTTCCAATTACAGTTAACAGTCTTTATCTGGATACCTGTGGGGGAAGATTCTGTAGCATATAGCATAGATTTTCAGGAGTGGAATTACCAGAGCAAAAGGTATATGTATTTTAAGTTTATGGAGTCTACCAAGTCCTTTCAAAAAAGGTCAAACCAATTTACATTCTTACCAACATTCCTTCCTTACTTCCCAACATTGTTCCCAATACTGGATACTGTCAATCTCAGAGACAAAATCAAAATGTATTTCACAGTTGTGACTTTGCATTTTACTGATTATCGCTGATGTTATTATTCCTAACATCCTGTGCTTAAGTTCATTCAGCATTTGTACTTCTTTTGTGAATCACCAGTGCATATTCTTTGTTGATTTTCTTTTGATTACCTTTTACTTATGGATTTGCAGGAGTCCTCTGTATAACATAAACACTCTTTATTATACATGTTACAATTATTTTTCTCAGTGTTTTTCTTTCAATATTATTTTTACTATATAGAAATTTTAAAATGTTTAATGTAGTCATACCTGCTAACCTTTTCCTTTATAACTTCTGGATTCTGCCTCTTGCTTAGGAGAGCCTTTCCTACCTTAAGGTTATAAAAATGATTTGTTATTTTATAGTTTTTTTTTTACATATAAACCTTTAGCCGTCTGAAATTTATGTTTGTGTATGGTGTGAAGAGACATCCTGTAATGAAAATTTAAAAATAATACTTAAAAGGGGCAGCCTTTAATAATCTGGAATACTCATATATGTATTTCACTTTCTGATACCATGAAAAGAATAAAATATTACTTATATTAAGAAATATGACCATTTTGTCCCTTTTAATACCATTTGAAAAGTGAGCCTAAGGATATAATCTGCATTATTAATGTACATCAACCATGTTAAATAGGAAACCCTAGCACCTGGGATGTGAAAAGAGAACACGGTGCAGAGTCCTGCTCACAATGGCCAACAATACCGGTCGTTTACTTTGATGGTCTTAAACCAGTGGTTTTCTGGGTTTAAAAAAACACAACTCTTCCTCAAAAGAATAGTAACGTAGAATTCCAATATGTAAAACATATAACTACCCATGCAGCCATTCAGCCTCCCCTACCTGCTCTGGGACAAGCCCCTGAGAGACTTGTTAAAAGCAAAAATTCTATCTTTAATTCTTTAGATAGGGATAAAGGATTCACACATTCCTGTAACACTGACTTCTAAGAAACTGAGCTAGGACTGATAGCATTCACAAAGGACCACGTCAGTAAATTACGGTAGCTGAGTTATGGGAGTCAGCACTTCCCACCTGAAAACCGTACTGACTCATCGGGACAGATTTATACAGCGCGATCATGATTTTCTAGGCATTATAAAACATGGAATTTATATTACAATATCTACTATAGCTAAACTTTCTAAGACTGTTCAGGTACTTAGTTCCAGTTCATGAGGCTTATGAAAGATTATTAAATTGAGGGCTTTAGCCTTCCAACTTGAAAAGATAAAAAACAATGGAAAGTTTCCAAGAATCAGAGAACAGCAGACAGTACCAACAGTTGCCTTTTCTTTTTGCCCCAGGTAAAAATGCCCCTCAAAAAAAACTAACATTAAAGGGATGCTTGCAACCTGTTTATTTTACCATCAAGAAGAATAAAAGTAGCAGTGCACAAAGTGTAGTCTGTCGAAAAAGTATTTTTATACTAGCACTAAGATATTATTTGCCTTTTTTACTGTCATTATTTTACAAGTGTAAGTGGAGTTTTCAGAGGCTATATAATGTAAGATATTGCAACATAATGAATGCAAAGCAGAGAATCCAGCTATCTTCTTTTTGCAGAGATTCACGGAAAGTCTAAAACAATGCCACTTTTCTCTAAATATTTTTTGTTTCGGAAAATATAATCATTTCTCATAAAAACATTATTTAACATGTAATGGTTTTATTATGTTTAAATAAATTTATAAATAAATACTTTAAAAGTATTTTTAATTTCTAAAATGGGAATTACTACTTACATAAACAGAAGGTCTTTGGGGTTCTTCAATAATTTTTAAGTGTAGAAAACAGTTCTGAGACCAAAAAGTTTGAGAACTGCTAGACAAAAGCAAAATCTTTCTGAATATTTTGTATTGGGATCCTAAGTTTTTAGGTGTACCACTGTTCAACCTTTATAAAATCACCTTTACGTGTTTACTTATCTGGACGTCTGCACATAATCACATGGAATCCAAATCCGTAAAATACAAACTGTGCTCTAAAAAGTGCTTAAAAGTCTGCATCAGAATATTAGTCTGTCCTTCTAGGTAACATAAAGCTTTTTCTTACTTGGGGAAAGAGTGGTCTCTCATCTCTTTTCTTTTTTAGGCACTCTGCCATTAATCTCTTCATGGCTTTTGGACAGTTACTCCGTACCTTACTGAGATCTGGAGATAGATATCCTCGTCCCACCATAAATATTATCTGGGGAGGAAAAAAAAGGCAAATCATATAACCTTGTAGATAAGTTGAAAAATATATGAACATTGAAAATTCAACAAGCTGTGCACTTACGACATGTACTTTCCTGTATGTACGTTACACTTCAATAGCAAGTTAAAAAACACAATGCTACTAGTATTCTGATTCCTATATACCATAGACTGTGGGGAATCAATACTTAATGTGCTGCAAGGCGAAATCTTCATGACCCCTGGACTACTGCAAAGGGCTCCTGACTGCTCCGCATGCTTCCAGTCTCTCCTTATCCAATCCATTTTCCCACTGATAGTAATGATTCTGAAACACAGATGGGGATCGTGCCTCTTCTAGTCAACCAAAATAGTTAACCTTTTTAACAGCTGTTTTCGCATCTGAATTTTAAATTCTTTTGTTGAGGAAACCCTAATGGGCCATTTCGTTATATAAGTCTGAGAATCAGAGCCTCCTCCAGAGGGAAGGTAAAGCTACTGGGAACTAAAATCTTATGTTTAATAAAGTAAAAAGCCTTGTCTTCCCTGGGTACAGAGATTTATAATTTTTCTGATTTCTTACGTTTCTAATTTTCTGACTTGTGGTTCTTTTGAAAGTGGGCAGAGACAGATGTTAGCAGTCTTAGGTGTGACGGAAGAGAGAGGGGTTTTGATCTTAGAGGGAATAGGTTCAACAGGGACAGACTAGAGGCTAAGGTGGAGAGAGGCAGTCAGAGATCCCCGGTCACAGGGTAGAACTGATACATTTTAGGAACAGTCAAGTTTGATATCCTATTTTATGTGATTTCTTGTTTGGTGCTGTAATAACCCTTATTTAACTATAAGCTGATTTGCCCAAGCACCACTAAAGTGAGGGTGTAAAGTTTAACCTCCTTTCCATCTCCTCTGTCACAACTGCTCTCCTCCCACTTCACAAAAGGCACACCTTTTACCTGTATGGAACTTAACTACCATGCACGCTGAGTCAGGGTGTAACACTGCTGAGGGTACCAAAGGGATGCTTCCAAATATTGGTCTAACTGGACTCTAATGAATGGGTAGCAAATCCCTTTGCAAGACAGTTGGTTTCCAATTCTTTGCTTTCAGCAAAATTAACTGAATTGTCAGCTGATTGTTAAAATAATTTTAAATGACAAGTTATATAATTTTTGGCATGCTATAGAAATGAGTTCAAATAAGCAGTGATATGGTTATGGTAAAGAACTAATCTTGCCCAAACAGAGGGCTGGCCTTTGCCTTTGGCTCCTGGGAGGTGATCCCTAAGCCCTTGGAATGTCCTGCCTGGTAAGAGTGTCTTTGTTTATCTGGGAGTCTAAGGTCATGTCAGATAGTCTATGCTATCTATGTGATTCTACAGAGGGGGCTTTAAGTTATATGGTATCAGCTTGACCTCTGTAGGGGCTAAAAACTAAGGTCAACAACAGAGGTGGTCAATTGTTATCTATGTGACTGAGGCCCAACAATAACTCAAGGCTCCAGTGAATTTCCCTGGTTGGCAATACTTCCTGCAGGTTGTCATGCATGACTGCCAGGAGAATTTAGTGCTGGCCACAATTCCACGGGAAGAGGACAACTGGAAGTTCCATATGTGAAACTCTCCTGAATTCTGCCCTATGTGCCTCTTCCCTTGGCTGATTTTAATCTGTATCCTTTTGCTTTAATAAACCATAACGTGAGTATTAACAACTTTCAGTGAGTTCTATAAGACTTAATGAATTACTGAACCTGAAGGTGGTCTGCTGAACTCTGCATGTGGTTATAACAAAACTCCTGACTTTCCCATATTCTTATTTATTTGAACAATATTCCTCAGCACTTACTTCTTTAAAAATAAAACTAGGAGAAGGACTGACGCTAAATCCCAGCTTATTCTAGCAAAAGTCATATTTTTCACAAATAAATGACTGAAGAGAAAACAAAAGCCCCATGTTGCTCATTAAGAAACACATTTCCAATAAATTTTTATCTGTTTCTTTATATCAAAACTCATGTTATTTTCATCAGTTATATATTTAGTAATTATTAATAGCATAATTTGGAATTTAAAAAGTTAGCAGCCTAAAGTCACTGGAAAAAATCTTTTTAGTTCTAAATTTAAGTACATTTTTTTGTTGCAGAGATATAATTTGAATGATCAATAAAAGGGTTTAGAGCATACAAATATGTTACATTAGGGAAAAAATTCTGTGGAGGAAGTAGGATACAAATAATTTAGAGACAAAAAAAGAGCCATGTAAAATTCCAAAAATTAATGAAGAGGTTTTTTAAACAAGTGATGATGGTAAGAATCAAATCGGTATGACGTTTAGATTTTCTTTGGTACATTTAAAAGAATGATATAATGCTTTTTTTTTTGAAATGTCAATATAATACACTGGAAATTACATTCTTTGCAACTATTTAAGATTAAAGCGAAGGTCTTTCCTGGATGTAATTCATGGATAGAAAATTCAAGTGGCACTTATACTACAAAATCAATAGCTCAGTTTGAAATTCTGGGACTGGTTATTTTCATTCTCAATCTACAGCCGCACTCCTGGCATCCCTACCCCTTCGTTCACTCCTCTGTGTTGTTGGAGCACAGGTCTGCTCATCCTCAACACCACCCCCGGCATGGCCTCAACAGAACTGAGAGCACAGCCTGTGTTTTATTCACCTTCGCATCCTTCTGTATCTCACAGCTTTTGCATACAGTAGATATCAAAAATTTTTATTAAAATAAAATAATTTGCATGTTGATAAGACACTGGTACTTATTATCATTTTCTGTCTCCTTGAGATCTTGTGCTTAGAACCCAGCCACCATACTGTGAGAAAGTCCAAGGTTCCTGTGAAAAAGTCGTCACAGAAAGACCCACGTCGAGAAGAATTGAGGCCCCTGGCCCTTGGCCAAGACTAAGCTTCCAGCTGACGGCTAACTGGTCACATACCTTCTCAGGTATGTGATCGAGCCATTTTGGAAGTAGATCCTTTAACACCCAGTGAATCTACCACAGCCAATAATACCATGTGAAATAGAGATTAACCTTCCACACTGAGAGAAGCCCAAATTGCAGATTTACAATTTGTCTAAGCCACTATGTTTTAGGTGGTTTGTTATAGCAATGATAACTGGAATTCACGTGAAATAATGAATGTTATCTGTTATTTTCTTCTAAGATGACACAGCACGTCTGCTCCAATAAAATAAAGGCCAATATACCTAGCTTAACTGAGCACATCATTAATCCCAATTTAGTAAAGAAGCTGCACTGAAAGAGAGCAAAACAGAATGATAAAGGGGGAAAAAATGACAAAGCAGTTTCTCAGACTTTCGGCACTAGGGTAAGTGAAGTACAAAGGCATGCTACTCTGCAAAGTAACACAGGGATGGTCATCCCTCAAGGAGCTAAGAAACCTGTTTTAGGAAAGAACTCAATCTTTGTAATTGTAAGGAATTCTTTAGTTCATTCTCTGATTTTTAATAATTGAAAAAAAAAGATACCTAGAGAGGTACAGTGGCCAGGTCATGCAGGTCATGAATCCAAGGTCTGCCGTTACATCACACTGCTTTACCAGAGTCCTGCCTTGAATTTACAGGCAAAACCTGCCACCTCAGACTATGGGGGGTGAGAGTGCAGGGGCATGGGTCATTACCATATTATATGGTAATGAAGCAGCTGTCCCATCTCCCATGGAAAAAAAAGAATATTCCTAGATTTTCAAATAGAAGTCCAATCTGAGAGCCATGGAGATCAAAGTAAGAGAGAAAGAAAAATCAAATCAAGGAGATGGATGGAACAGTACCTGGGGGTTACTTCACTGAGGATGACTAGAGTTACTGATTCAAAAGAGGGAGTTCCATGGAAAGCGCCACTTGAAGAAAGCAGACTAGAAGGTAATGAAGTAGAATGGGGATGATGGGAAGAGTATATAATTCTTTCATATCCTTTTTCTTCATCAAATACTTGGTTTCAGACTGGCATATTCCAGAAGGCTCTAACTATACTACCAGAAAGAATTAACTAGTAAAGGCCTTACCCTTCTGTTGGTCACTCACTTACTTCTCTCATGGAGAGTAAGCCCTTGCCACATCATTTATTATACTCCCATGGAGGACAAAGCACCTAAAATGCCAAGAAGTGGATGAGTGCAGAACTCTGGGAGGCTTTTTCCATATTTTGGAGACACTACTACTTATTTCCATAATATAACTTTATTATTTTATTAAAATAAACTTATTTACTGACAAATGGATTTCATCCAGATCTTAGGTTCATAAATTTTTATTATTTGTAGTCTCTATGATAAATCAACTAAAACTAAACTAAAATTCCCTCATAATTCCTCTAGAAGAACAGAATGCATAGGAAAATTAAACACGGCATGGGGTATTATGCTGTATGGTTGAGTTAATAAGACTGTAAAAGGCAGAGCACATGAAGCTGCTAAATTAGAGACAATCTTGCTCTTCAGACTGCCATCATCAAATCAATCATCTCCGTGATCTAGGATCTGTCACAAGTACACTAAGTGCAATGTTTCAATGTTTTTATGTTCTTTAGCTACTATCTTGGTCCATCCTGAATCGAAGTTTCATGGAGGCTTAAAAGATCAGATCATCAGAAGCCAGGTCATAGATCTCTTTTTAACACTTAAAGCTATAATCCAACATTCTAAAGCTATGAAAGTAGTTAGAAAGACCAAACAGCAATTTAAAAAATTAGTTTTATGCTGACTTATATAGAAAGGCAGTCATTTTTAAAATTCTCAAAATAGAGAATCAAGACCACTGTTGGGTAAGGGCCATATGGTGATTCAATAAGCATATGCAAAGTATATGACAACTTAGATTACTTCTCTGATATCACATGATAGTTATAAGTTCTTAGTGAGAAAGCTACTCAGTATCTTCAGAAAGCTTTAGTATCACCAAAAAGACTGAGAGTTGAACTGTTGACCAAAACACTACTAAATTAAGTAATATATTTATACATTAAAAACTATCATTTCCTTAGGTTGGGAGGTTATGATCAAACACATAAAACACTCACGCTTTTGAAGATTCTTTACACTGGTGATTCTCAACTTTGGTATGTATCAGAAACAACTAGCAAACTTATTAAAAATGCAGATGCTTGGACTCACCCCACTGAATCAGAATCTACTCCAGCATCTCCATTTTTTAAACAAATTATCCAGGTGATTCACATGTGCATCACAGTATAATGTATAAATATTATTTAATCAGTTTATATGGTCAACTATTGTTTTCTAATATATTAACTGTAATTGCTGCAATCTCTCTCTCTCTACACACACACACACACACACACACACACACACACACATACACACACAGGCACACGCAGTTTTAAAATGTTGAGGTATATGAGGTAATTTCAGTAAAGACAATTCATTTTTCTTGGCCAGTATTAAAAGACTAGGTGAATTTAATATGGCTGGGATCGAAAAGGCAAAGAGCTGCACGAGGCTATGTTGATACTTTGGAAGGTAAGGAACAGAGAACAGGAACTTTTAGGAAGAGAGAAGTAAAAACTTCCCTCCTACTTGAATTCTCACCACAGAAAAATGAAAGCATGATGTAACAGTCCTTTCATTTACCTAGTTTTAAAAATTCAAGAAGTATGGAGAAATCTTAATAATTTTAAAAGGATTTGATATAAAGAAGTTCAGAGCTGAGTGCCTGGCTCAGATAGCACAATCTGTGATAGAGTAAAAGGGATAAGCCCAGATGCTGTAGCAGCAGAGCTCATTCTTCTAACTGTGCCATGGTCAAGAGGCATGAGGTATAATCATTATTGCATCTTTAGTTTCTAGTCAGAAGATCAGGAGTTTTACTCCACTACAAGACTTAAGCATGATATTTCCAGGAAAGGCCTTACATGCTGCTATTACTGCCAAAAGTATACAAAAGGTTCTAAAACTGGTGACAAAGATCAAGACATCTATCTTTCATGCTTACCCAGGATCCAATACCTCTTTTCTACAATGAATTGGAGCCTTTCTACAAACAGTAAAATGAACCTCAAGAGATGGTAAATATTTACCTGGTCCCTGTTGTTGATGTTTGAATAAGGTAACTGTCCGGTCATCAATTCATACAGAACGATCCCAAATGCATATACATCTGACTGAAAGCTATATGGGTTTTTATCTTGCATTCTGATTACTTCTGGTGCCTGGTAGAACATAAAAAGAAAAATATTCTTGTTTATTCTTCATATCAACTGAATAAAGACTGAAAACCAAACTATTATAATTCCCAGAACAATGCTCTTATCATTAAATAATCCATGTAATATGTAATCAATTCTTATTTATGGCCAAAGAAATAAAACTGATTATGAAAGATAAATTTTTAAAAATGCTCTGTAAACTCTGAGAGAGGCAGTACTACACATTATTAAGATTTTATAATTTTATCAGCTGCCTCTTTCTGTACAAAATACCATCACTGCCATTTGAATTTTTCCCATGACTTACCCTATCAAGAGTGAGTTCCTACCTTCCATTCCTGATTCAGGAAAGAAATACTAGACCTGCTGTTATGAGATGTTTGGAAGTAGCACAACCACTACGGTAATCACCTTAGAATTTAAGTTTTCCCACTGGTACAAATGATTCTACTTATCCCAGGGCACCTTAGACAATAATGGTAAAATTTCAAGACTGATAAACTCAAACTCCTTTCTTGCCTCCAAAAGCGGTATAAATATGCTATGGATGCTTTAATAACAAAAGCAATAGACAGTAGGTAGATTTAGTAGAAGATGGTATAAAGAATCTTTTGGCTGCTGCTTCTTGGGCAAAGATACAGACCTAATCATATTTGTTACATCTTTACACATTTCAGTCACTGTATTCTACAGCTAGATTTCTTATTAGCTGTTTACATGAAATACAATAAACGGTTGATTAAATCTTAGCTTAAAGGAGTTCTTTCACCTTGCATCTTCTGTATTGTTTCATTTGGAAGAAATTAGAGAAACTGTAGGGTATTAAAAAACTTTGTGAAAACATTAATTTGATACCAAAACCAGGACTAACTGCAAAAATGAAAGACCTGGGACAAGATTCTTGGTTATTGGTCAGGGTAAGGCAGGTCAGGCTATCTCTCAAGGCAGGCAATAACAGCATCCAGCCTCACCTGCAAAACAGACTCACCTGTGCAGCCTTTAACCTCTCAACATCCAGACTACATTCTAGCCCAATAATATACCATCAGAGCCTGGGGATGGGAACAGCTTCAATTGTGTTTTTATAGTTCCCTGGATGACTTTAATGTCCAACCAAGGTTGAGAACCACTGATGAAAGATGTGTGGGAGATCCAGATGAGAGTAAAGGATTGGGGGGGCATGCAGTGAAGAAGGTTGTATCTATTTGCTTTTGTCATTTATTTTATTGATAACTGCTCTTGGTAGTACAGCGCAAAATAAACCACATACAACTGTGATGTAATGAACAAGCCAGAATATAAGAGGCTGGTTATGATACAGACATAATTTTCAAAGCCAGAACACAATTTCTGTGAGGGACACTGTAAGAACTACCCTTTTAAAATTTAGTTTTACCTCACTGTTGTTGGTAGATGGTTTGATGAAAGGTCGTATGGGATCTATTTATAAGAAATGCATGATTTATCTTCAATTAATTTAGTAATTTGTAAAAATTTTCACAGAAGTTTCTTTCTTCTTTAAGATATAAATAAAGCAAGGTTGAGAATACTATTGTAAATAATTCAGAGAATTACATAACCTTTGGTTCTGAACAAACTCTTCTCTCCTAGTCTATGGATATACTATATTTGTTTCTGAAAGCAACATCAACCCAAAAAGGATTTTACTCAACAATTAATTGTACTACTGACTAATCTCTTGTCTTAAAACGCAGCTTGATGGAATAAAGGATGAACCCATCTACCCAGGTATCAACAAAAAAGAAATTAAAAGAGAATATAAACCTTCATGTATAATAGTAGTCTATAAACTGTATAAACTAAGGTTTTTGGAAAAGGACAAATCTGGAGACTTAACTGAGCCTAACTTTCCCTGCAGTAGTTAAAATAAACACACCTTTAAAACATGTAACAATGTTTCTTTATAATTGTAGGTTTTGCAATTTCTCTCCCCCTTAGGATACACTGTTATCTTTGTTACAAGGTATATGCCTTAAAGGTATCTGAGATCCAGATTACAATGATTAATTAGCTTCTTGTTTATAACTATTTATTAAAACAAACATATATTGAAGAAAAAAATATAGCTAACTCTAATTACTAAACCTGAGAAAATGCATTCAAAATCCACTAGTTCAACCCAATGTTAAAGATGGAGAGACTTGGAGGAGGTCAAGAAATGTGCAAGTTAAGAGTCAAACAGCACGAGAGTACAGACCTTATGACTCCAAGTCCAATGCCGCCCCCTTCCCACCTTGCCACTCTAATGCCAGTTATTATTACAAGAAATCATGGCCAAATTTAACCCTAGGCGTATCTTGATTAATTCAGAATCCTACCTTGGAATTCTCCTTATGGAACTGCTACAGATAAGTTCAGGGAATTTAGGCAAATGTGGCTTTGAAAGCCCTTGCAGCTTTTCTATTTCCAGCAGGGTGTCTCAAAGTCTTACTGCAGATTCAGTTATTTAAAGCCTAAAACTGCACTAAGAGTTCTGGGACACCCTGTATTCAGCCTGGAAAAGACGTTCTCAAACTTTTTGGTCTCAGGACTCTTTATCAGTCTTAAAAATTATGGACAACCCCAAGAAGCTTCTGTTTATGTGGATTATACCTGTGGATATTCATATTAAAACTTAACTGAGAAACTGTTAAAATATTTATTAATTTAAATAACAAAACAGTCATTAGATGTTAACATAGATCACCCATTTTTTAATGAAAAGTAACTGTATTTTCAAAAACAAAGTTTAGTGAGAAGAATAGTATTGCTTTTTTTTTTTTTTTTTTGCCACACTGCGCAGCATGTTGGATCTTAGTTCCCGACCACGGATTGATCCCGTATCCCCTGCAGTGGAAGCGTGGAGTCTTAACCACTGGACCACCAGGGAAGTCCCTGCAATTTTTTTTGACTGATTTAACAGCAGCCAGCTAGAGTCACATATTTGCTTATGCATTCAATCTGCTCTGATGTGTTGAAGAATATGAAGAAAAATCTAGTTTCACACAGGACAACCTTGGGGACCTCTAAAAGGGTCTTAAGGACCCTCCTGAGAACAGCTGGCTTAAGAAAATGATCCTATGCTGCCCTTTTCACAGCCTGCTGAAAGTAACTGCACAGAAGTTTTAGTTCCCTTCTCTTATAACTTCTCTTCCTTATTTTCCACAAAGCAGAAATAGGAATAAAGAAAGAGAAAGAGCTATGCAGGGCACACAAAACTGACAGTGTTAAAAATCTACCTTTCATTTTTGTTTTTGTCTTTCCTTTCCCAGCTGCACATAATTATATGGTTCTTTCTAGTCTAAAGAAAGTAACTTTCCAATTTAGGCTTAAATAAGATTGTGAAACAGCCTCTCTCTTAAAGGGAGTAATTCTTTTATTGAAACCTTAATAATGGCTACAGATCACACCTGCTTAAATTGCATACTTTTTTTTTTGAAACAGGATACACAGAACATTCTGAACACAAAATATTTTAAAGAGACAATCTGAATAAAATTTAAACAGTGTTTATAAAATACACTTTTTGTTTGAAATATACTGAAACTGGTTTCATAATCTTTTTAAAGATAAAGAAAAAAGTTAAAATCTATTTATATATAAAATAAGATCAACATTGATTTTTGTGAATACTGAGAACTATGAAAATACTATAGTTGAAATCTTCAGTGACTTTCTAATAACTCAACAGCATCTCAGGGTCCAAAAATTTAATTAATGGAGAAATAGCCTCAATTCTTACCATCCACAAAATGGATCCAGACAACTGTTCAAATTGATGGGACCCACTCCATCGAGATTTCACTGTGGCTAGACCAAAATCACCTATTTTTACTGTGAGGTCTTCATGAAGAAAAATATCTGAGGTGTAGTAAGTAAAGGAAAACAACAGATCTCATTTTCCTATCAAAGCAACCATTACGAAAAATTTAGGTAAGAGATCTAATTTCTATAATTCTATATATTATGATATTCTTTAAAGAAGTATAGTACTTCATATTTCCTTTTAAAGTTAATAAATATGTTTTAAAAATAGTGTTATTTGGACTCTGTGACCTGCTTTTAAGATATCTGGTGCTTGAAATGTGGTAGGATGAGGTGAGATGTTTTCCTAAGTTTATGGGAGGAGACATTGAAACTTTCCCATTAGATTTCAGTAATGTAGGCCCAAATATCTTTCTGGCACTGCTGGGAAAGCTGTAAAGGCTCTTCACTGGAATGAAGGAGGTCAACTGGCAGACAGGATCTTAATCTGGGCTTATGGAAGAAGAAACGTTACGTTTTTCTCACCTCATTGTTATATAATGTAGAGCCTTCAGTTACATCTCAACTACCACTGAGCAAGGTCAGAGCACTGAAAGAAACTAGTAGATAGCTACAAAACTATGCATTTTGTACTGCTTATAGAACATAAACAAGCAATCAAAGAGTCCTACTATCATAATGACTTGATAGGTTTTTTTGTAATGGTCAATTGTTCAAAAACCAAAAGCAGGTTGTAGTACCTTGTACTACTATACTCTTGTGTAAACCCATTTATTAATTCCCTTTACAGTGTATTATTGAACTTAGCATGAAAACTGTTTTTACATAATGTGAAGATAAAATGCAGGAGAAAAGGTCAGGATGTTTTCAAACTTCGCAGACAAATTCAGGAAGGATACTATTACTCTTGAGGTCTCTGTGGATGATTGACTTGGCGTGTAAGTAACTGAAAAACAAAACATCATTTTAACCTGAGTAGAGCTAAAGACTCTGGCCTCAGTATCTATAGAACACATTTAGGGGTGTAAATAAAGATTTATTTAGAATCATGATACAACTGCAAACTGTACATAACCCCTTTAAATAAGAAATAGTAAAATAGACTGCAAGTGAACTAAGGATTTTCGGACCATATTACTATTATGGTACAACCAAAATCTTTTCTATTGAAAGACTTTGCTTTATCTTTTATTATTTACCAATACAAACCTTCCACTCCAGTCAAGCCTATTTATCCAGGTCCTTTAATTATACCTTGGTATTTAATCCCACCTCTGTGACCAATGCTCCCCTCTCACACCAAATTAGCTTTCATTCTATTCTCTACTGAATCATACTTTTTCTTTAAGATTCAATATACATTATGACTCCTAAGTGAAGCTTTCCCAAGACTCAACCACAAGTGATCTTTCTTTCCCCTGTTCAGTTATGTAGTAATTATTTTAACAGTTTGATTCATGTATTTTTTTCACCTGCTTATGTTCACTTTCTATTTGGAATGTAAACTCCATTTGGTAAAATAAAACTATTTTTAAAAGTAGAATTACATATTCTTAAAATACCTTCTTAAAACTAGTGAGGAGCTAACTTTCCAATGTAATGGACACAGTGAATCTATTTCAAAGTCAGTGATAAGTTTAAATCATCTGATACCCCTAAGAACTGTCTTAGTTGACTTTATTGAGGGAAAGAGCTGTGTCTAGTTTATTTCTGTTTATCCCCAGTGCCTAGTACAGTGCCTGGCATGTGGTAGGTATTCAATACATATCTGTTGACTCAAATACAATGAGATGCATATAATGTCCTAATCAAGGTTATTTTTCTTCATTTAATACGGGAAAGAACAGACATATGAGACTTCTGAAATCTAACAATGACTTTTAGGAAATAAATTTTGTCTTAAAGTAAAACCTTAAAATTCAAATGATATAATCAAAATTATGTAATGAACACTTTAAAAATGAAAGATTTGCAAATAATTAAGTTTATTATTTACACTTTCTCACCTTCAATTAAGTTTTCTCATCCAGACATCAAGATCTCGAAATTTTTTCTCAGACCAAATTTTCATTTAAAATTACTTGTTTATACAAGTAACTCCTTCTCCTCCAATTACTCTTACATGATACTGTTTACTTCCTTCACAGCATTTATCACAATCTGAACTTATCTTGCTGTTATGATTTTTTAGGCCTAGCATTTGATATACGACATCACACTGTCACTCTTCCATTGAAAAAAAACATGATGTCATAGGTCTCATTTGCTTAAAAAGTTCTGCAGTGGCAAACAAAGGTAAAAAACAGATGGAGAAAAATGAGTCTCAATCAAAAGCTGTTCCAAGATGGGGAGACCTTATCCTCATTAGAAAGAAAAGGGGACAGGTGATGGTGCTGGCGGTGGAGCACAGTGCTTCAGTCTGGTATTTAGTGTACAGATAAGGTGTTGGTCTTTGAAAAGACATTCTGTCTTCTTTGAAATTAAAAACAACAATAACAACAACAAATGGATGGTATACATGAAAATACGAAGGCATGATGAAGTTATAAGATGGGAAGATAAAGGTATTGATGGATAGTGTCAATCCTTTCAACAAATCTGATACAAAGAAATACAGCAAGAATAAGGTAGACAGAAATGTAACTAGAGGGTTGAAGAGAGAAAATTTCTGCCCAGGAAAGTACTAGGTAATTAACAAGATATAAATATGATGGCTGAGCTAGTGA
The DNA here is from genome assembly GCF_025265405.1 of Mesoplodon densirostris. Classification (NCBI taxonomy): domain Eukaryota; kingdom Metazoa; phylum Chordata; class Mammalia; order Artiodactyla; family Ziphiidae; genus Mesoplodon; species Mesoplodon densirostris. The sequence goes on from NC_082669.1 coordinate 100,705,340, forward strand.
TATAACCATAAACAGCATAAATCTATTATAGGCCAAAGTTGCATATAGTTGCAACTTGAAATAACACTACTTTATTCTTGTGTAATCCTCTATTGTTTAGAAATTGCTTTACTAACTTATATCTCATTTAATAAACTCTTTCTGTAACACTTCTATAACAAAAGCAGCAAAAGAACACAAATCCAGGTCTATATAATGGAAGGTTGGAAAGAAAAGAGACTTAAATTCCCCAGCTGGAAAAATGGGATAGGTATCATACCTCAATCCCTACCTAATATTCCAGAGTAATTACTACCCTAAATAATTCTATTTAGGCTGACACTAAACCATAATTTCCTAAGCACCAACCAGTTACAATGGAAGACGCCAAAAACCACATAACTGATTGAGGGTAAGGAAGGGAACAAGAATAAACTGACTTTGCTACAGATGATGCAAAGGTCTATCCATTACATAGGACAATTAAATTGGACCTCCTTCTTACCTTTTGAAGATGTTAAGTAGAACCTTATAAGTTTATAAAAGTAGCAGGAAAGAAAAAATATGCTATAAACTAAATGAATATCATTCTCTTGATAGGTTTCTGTTAGGAGCCTCCTTCCTTGTAAAAGAAAAAGTGTCCATCTACAGACTCAATTTAATCTTAAAGCTGGCAAATCATCCAGTAAAATTTGTTCTCTACACTGCTTCTTCCAAGGTCTTACTCAAGATTCAGCTTTTCAACATTCTTTTTAGACCATAATATGATGCCCCAAAAGGAAATACAATGCTCTAGATTTGATCTAATCAACACAAACTAGAGTGAGATTCTCATCTTCATCCTCCCCTTAAATGTAAGACCTGAAACCATAAAACTCCTAGAAGAAAACATAGGCAGTAAACTCCTTGACATTGGACTTGATGACAAGTTGTTTGGGTCTGACACCAGAAGTAAAGGCAACAAAAGCAAAAACAAACAAGTGGGACTACACCAAACTAAAAAGCTTCTGCACAGCACAGGAAACCACCAACAAGATGAAAAGCTAACCTACCAACTGGGAGAAAATATTTGCAAATCATATATCTGATAAGGGGATACCAAAAAAATATAAAGAACTCATACAACTCAGTAGCAAAAAACCCAATCTAGTTTTAAAAATAGACATTTTCCCAAAGAAGACATACAAATGGCCAACAGGTACATACATACATGAAAAGGTGTTCAACATCACTAATCACCAGGGAAATGCAAATCAAAACCACAATGAGATATCACCTCATATATGTTAGAATGGCTATTATCAAAAAGACAAGAAATACCAAATGTTGGCGAGGAGTAAAGGGAATACTTATGCACTGTTGGTGGGAATATAAATTGGTGCAGTTGCTATGGAAAACAGACTGCAGGTTCCTCAAAAACTTAGAAACAGAATTACCATATGATGTAGCAATTCCCCTTTTGGGTATATATATATATATCCAAAAGAATTTAAATCAGGATCTCAAAGAGTTATTTGCACTCTCATGTTCACTGCAGCATTATTCACAACAATCAAGACATGGAAACAACCTAAGTGTCCATGAATGGATAAAGAAAATGTAACACACACATACATACACACAGGAATAAGCCATAAAAAAAGAAGGAAATCCTGTCATTTATGACAACATGGATGGATCTCAAGGGCATTATGCTAAGTGAGATAAGTCAGAGAAAGACAAATACTGTATGATCTCACTTATATTTGGAATCTCAAAAAACAGAAAAAACAAAAACAAAACCCAAATTCATCTTCATCTTCCTTACAGCGGGAAAAAATGTTTATTGCACCAGCCATTATTATTATGGCAGCCACAGTCACTCTACTGGCTCCTATTAAAATTATATTCAATTACAACCCTAGAGAGTTGTTATTCTTGCATTGCTCCTACAAAACCATTTCCCTCATCCAACATTTGTATACTTCTCTTTTCTGGACTTGGATAAGATTTCATATTTTGTAGACATGACCTATAATTTCAGCTTATTAAAATTTTAGTTTTCATCTAAGTTATCTGTAAATACGCAGTCATATTCAAGAGAAGAAGGAGGACAAAAATCTCCCAGCTTAAGAGCTTCAGGTATGACAATAATACAATTATGAACCTAGTTAAATTCTTCGTTTGTTACATATCTCCATCTTATCCTCAAGAATATCATGAGAAATATTATTCAAATACCTTGCTGAAATTCAAATACTATGCCTACATCATCTATAGGTGCAGGCATTTACCAGTCTAGTCTATTTATAAAAGCCTCAAGTATCTCTCACTCAAGTTTGCTATTTTCTTGTATTTTCTACTATTTCTAAAACCAAATGACTGGCCTACACAGACATTAGCACTTCAGTCCTCTTTCATCTAATGCTACACAATTTCAAAAAAGTTCATCAGTCTTCACACAGCAAGCTAAATCTCTCCTCTGACACCAGTAGAGAATTTAGCAGTTGACTGGACTGGTATGCATGACGGTGGTGACAAGGTGTTATTTTACCCAAATACAGTTTCAAATTCTGGTCTCCCTTCTACTTTGTTGCCCTCCAAGCCCTCATAATCACAATGTGGGAAGTGAGCAAGACCAAAGGGAATGCCATTCTGCTACTCCTGGTTAGTCAGTAATCATTTACCACTTTAAAATAATTAAAATCCTTAATACATGGAGTTCACACATTTTTCAGTTGTGCTCTATAGTGGCCTAAATTCTATTTTTACTTAGATTTTTCAGTTTCTCTTGCGTTAAAAAAATCAAATTTGTTGACAGGTATAACTAGTATACAACACAAAATGCACCCAATTTTTATGCACAGTTTAAAGGGTTTTTCACAAACACATATATATACACTTGTCTAAAGACCAACTACAATCAAGATGGATATCCATCACCCCTAGAAGTTTCTTCACACATTTCTGCAATTAATAACACCCACCCGAGGCTCAGGCAACCATTGATAATGATTTCTGTCACTAGTGATTAGTTTTGCCTTTTCTAGAATTTCACATAAACAAAAACATACGGCTTCTTTGGCTCAGCATGATCCTGAGATTCACACACTGGCTGCATGCAGTATTAAGAGTGTACAGATATACCATAACTTACCCAGTTACCTGTCAGACATTTGGGTTGCTGTGTTTTTTGGCAATTATGAATAACATACTATAAACATTCATGTACAAATCTTTGTTGCTGACTTGTTTTCATTTCTTTTGGGGAAATCAGTAGGATTAGAATTGCTCATATGGTAATTTTAATTTTAAAAGAAACTGCCAAAGTGGTTGTACCATTTAAGATCCTCATCAGCAATGTATAAGAATTCTGGTTACTCGGCATCCTTGCTAATAAACCTGGTATTGCTGGCTTTGATTATAAGCGTTCTAGCGGGTGTGCAGGGGAACCTCGTCTATTTTAATGCCTCACATATTGAACATCTTTGCATTGCTTATTTGCCATTCTTTTATATTCTTTAATAAATTACTCCAATCTTTTGCCCATTTTTCCACTGGGTAGTTTGTCTTATTACTGAGTTGTAAGAGTTCTATATATGCTTTGGATACACTTCTTTCACCAGATAATGTATCTTGCAAACATTTTCTTCAAGACTGAGGCTTGTCTTTTCATTTTCTTAACAATGTCTTTCAAAAAAGCAAAAGTTTTGAGTTTTGATGAAGTCCAATTTACGAATTTTTTCTTCTACGGTTCTTAATTTTTGTGTCCTAAGAAATCTTTGCCTATCTTTGGGCCACAGTGATTTTCTCCTATGTTTCTTCTAGAAGTTTAAGATGTTCACCTTTTAGTCTTAGATCTGTGATCCATTTTGAATGAATATTCATGCCTTGTATCAGGAAAGGGCTATTTATTTATCCTATATGGATATACAGTTGTCCCAGAAACATCTGTTGAAAGGACTATCCTTTCTCCATGAATTGCCCTAGCATCTTGGTTAAAAAAAAAAAAGACAACTGACCATAGACATAATAGATATATTTGTAGGCTTTCTTTCCTCCCTGTGTTGACTCACACATCTATCCTTATGCCAATATCACAGTGTCTTGATTACTGTGGCTTTATAGAAAGTTTTGAAATCTCACACTAAATGTCCTTCAACTTTGTTCTTTTGCAAAACTGTCTTGACTATTCTAGCCACTGCATTTCCATATACATTTTAGGATCAACTTGTGAATTTCTACAAAAAATCCTGCTGAGACTTTGACTGGGACTGCACTGAACCTATAGATTCTATAGATCAATTTGGAAAGAACAGACATCTTAACAATGTTGAGTTTTCTAGTCCATGAATATGATATTTGTATGTCTTTTTTGTTTCCTATCTGGGACCTGCATTAGAGAGGGTATAATCCCTCTCTGGAAAATATTCTCATCATAGTTTCTTAAGTACAACACTGGCCTGAAGAGAATAAATGAGAATGTATTGTAAACATGGAATATCATGATATTGATGGAATAGCAAAAACTATGCTATTCTCTCTTTTTAAGTTCACTTCAAACATTCATAAGCCCAAATACATAAAATCAGAAGCATGATATTTGTTTATTTATAAGAGCAAGACAGCTCAATGTGGGAAAGGATAGATATTTGAACAAATGTTGCTGGGACAATTGGATACCCGTATGAGGGAAAAAAACCTTCAACCCTTACCTCATACCAATTTGAAGTGGGTTGAAGAACTAAAACTAAAAGCAAAAACTGTAAAACTTCTATAAGAAAACAAAGAATTACTATCACCCTCTTGTACACGTAAAGCATTTTCAAGTTCTCAGGATATTTTTACATCACTTCGTTTTATGACCTTTGTGTTTCTTTGTGAGGCAAGCAAAAAGGCAATAATTCCACTTATACTGATGGGAAAACCAGAGCCCAGAGGACCTAAGTGACACGACCAGAGAGGCATAGTGGAAAGGGGATGGGTTTTGAGTGTACGGATTTCGCTTTGAATTCCAACTGTATCACTTACTAGCCATACGACCTTGGGTACATGACATCATTTCTCTAAGCTTTGGATTCCTAACCTGTAAAATGGAGATAATAATTATGTTCACCTTCATAGGTTCTTTCATTTATTTAACACATATTTATTGAAAGCCCACCATGTGCTAAGCAACAACTGTTCTAAGTCTTGGAGATAAGGCAGAAAATCCCTACCCTCAAGGGGCTTGCAGTTTAGTATAGACGCTAGAAAATAAAAAAGATGCATGAGTAGAATATACTGTATTCTATAGGTGGGAGACAGAAAATGCTAAGTTGTAGGGGGTTGTCATTTTAGGCCAGGGAGGGCCTCTTTACAAAGGACATTTTGGGTAAAGATTCAAAGGAGGGGAGGGAGTCATGCAGATATGGGATAAGAACACAGCAGGCAGAGGGACCAGCAAGGGTCAAGTCCTACAGCAGGTGTGCACTTCCCATGTTCTAAGAATGGCAAAGAAGGCAAACCGGCTTGGAACAGAAAGAGCAAGAGGGAGAAGAGTAGTGAGTGAGCTGAGAGAGGGAGTAAAACAGGCCGTGGGGGAGGGAGGGTTGTGGTGGTGGTCACATGACAAGGACTATTATAAGGACTTGGGCTTCCTTTCTGCATGAAAAGTGAAGACACTGGAGGAGCACAGGAGCAACGTAATCTGACCCAAGTCTTCAAAGGACCACCCTGGCTGCTGTGCTGAGAGGAAACCGAGGGTGGGTAAGGGTGGAAGCAAAGCACTCATCCAGCCAAGAGATAACTGTGGCTTGAATCAGGGTGATAGCAGAATAGGTGATGAGAAGTTGTAAGAGTCTAGATATACTTTAAAGATAGAGCTAACAGGAGTTGATTAATAGATTGGTTGTATGGTATGAGAAAAAGAAAGGAGTCAAAAATTAAGTACAAAATGTCAGGCATAAGCAGCCTAAGAACAGAGGTGTCAGTTACTGAGATGGAAAGACTGTTGGAAGGGCAGGCTTGAGGAAAAAGATCAGGAGCTCAGAATTAGACATGTTAAATTTGAGATGTCCATTAGACAATCAAGCGATGTTGAGCACACAGTTAGATATGACAGTCTGGAGTTCAGAGGAAATGAACTGGTTGGAGACTGGCATAGAAAAGGTAATTAAATGGTATTTTAACTCACGAAACTGGATGGGATTACCAAAGGAACGTAATCCCTGGACTATTCCAATATTTAGAGAGGTTAAGGAGTTGAAAAAGAACTAGCTGAGAAGGAACAGACAGTAAGAAGGAAAATCAGAATATGATTTAAAGTAGTGCTTCTCAAACTTTAGTATGCATACAAATCACTTAGGGATCTTGTTAAAATGCAGTTTTCAATTCCGTAGATCTGGGGTGGTTGCCTAAAATGTGTCATTTGAAAAGGCTCCCAGGTGGTAGAGTTTAAAGGATTAAGAAGAGGTTTCATGAAAAAGAGTGTGATCAAATGCATTATATATTTCTGATGGGTCAAAAAGATTGAGGACTGAGTAGTTAACCACTGGATCTAGCAACATGATAATTATCTTATTCAGAGATATTTCAGTGAAGGGTCAGGGGCAAAAAAGCCTGATTGGAGTGGAGTCCAAGACAAAAGGGGAGGGAAGAAAATTAGAGAGTGCGTATCAACAACTCTGTTGAGAAGTTTTACTATATGAGAAACGAGGAATGAGGTGATAGCTTCAGAGGGAAGTGGGATCAAGGAAGGGACCTCCACAACTTTTTTATTATGAAAATGTTTAATCATAGAGAAAAATTAAAAGAAGAGTACAATAAATACCCTGGTACCCTCCACCTAGGTTCAACAATTGTCAGCATTCTTCCAAATGTGCATGATAAGAAAGATGTTTTAAAATGGGAGAAAATCCAGTAGAAAAGGAAAATCTGATGATGTACAGGAGAGAGCCACTCAAAAGATGTCAGTGAATAGGAGAAAGGGGATGGAATCTAGTGCACAAATTGAAGGACTGGCTTTTACTCTTAGTGATAAAACAGAAAAACTGAGCATGAATGTAGGTAGGTAGGTAGATATTATGGTGGGTGCTTCTAATTTTCTTAATGAAATGGCAAGCAAGGTTATCAGCTGACAGTTCTTGGAGAAGAGGTGTTGGAGAACTGAGGATAAAGGAAGTATGACAGTGTCTACGGGAGAGGAAGAGCAAAAAACCAGGGAAGGGAAAGTGTGATTGCTGCACGGCATTAAGGGCTCACTTGAGGTGTTGAAAGGATTGACTAAACTCAAGAAGTAGAACAGTGTAGAGTTTAAGGAAATACACTCTGGAACCAAAGGGCTTGCGGCAAGTCACTTGGCCTTTTAAACTGTAGTTTCTCCATCAGTAAGTAGGGGATAATTAATAGGATCTACCTCACAGGGTTGTTGAGGATTAATTGAGATAGTATATATAAAGTACACAGAACAGTGTCTGGCACAAAGTATTCTGTAATTGCTAAATATATCACTGTATATATAAAAAAAACCAGAAAACACAGTTGGTATAAAAAAAAGAGTGAGTTCCTAGTAGTATCAGAGGTGGCGTCAGAACATAATATTTACTGATCAGTAAAGATGTCTAAAATAAGAGCAAGTAAAAAAAAAGGTAAAACCAGTGTGATTCCATATTTAAAACCACAACAAACCACTGTATACAGTGTTAAAATACAGAATTCTGAAAAGATACATAATACTACACATCAAAACACTAATGATACTTCTCTCTCAGTGGAGTATTGGTGCTTATTTATGTTTACATTTTCTAAATTTTCTATAATGATTATGTATTTCCTTATAATACCTTAGATTTTGAAATTAAGAAAAACTGCAACAAAGGCTAATGTAGAAATCACTTATTCTCACCATACTTAACCCAGTTAAATTTTTACACATTTGCCTCCTGTCTTTTTAAAAAATTTATACCTGTAAAAAGGTTGTGAAAGTAAAACACAACTGTAGAATCTTTTAAATTAAAAGTCAGAAACCACAAGAATTTTATATAGGTAAAGCTAAAGCCCCTCTCTCCTTGATAGCTATCCCCATCTTGACCCCTTTTTGCCATTCCTGGAGAAAACAACTACTGAGCTTGGCATATACCTTCTAATCTTTGCTTTACTACTTCTACATACATATATGTAAGACTTAAAAATATATATATATATAATGTTTTGTTTTTAAAATTTTAAGATGGTCTCATGCTACAGCTTGCTTTTCTCACTGGACATATTGTAAAGCTGATGTTGATACATGTATTATTCATTTCTGCTATATATTCTTTCCCTGCACATATGTGCCAAACTTTATCAGTCCTCTACTGATGGACATTTATGTTTCCAATTTTTCACTATTATATATTTTCCTGTAATACATCTCTTCCTATACACATCTCTTGGAACAAAAGCTGGTGTTTCTTGTGGGTAGACCAGACACTTTACATTTTAACAGATACTTCCAAAATGTCCCCAGGGTGGTTGGGTTGCATCAGGAGTGTCCCAGTAAGCAATTCCCCTAAACTTTATCAGCACTTAACCTTGCCAGAATTTAGGAATTTGCCCAATTCCAGTGGGTAAAAAATAGTGTACTTCTTTTAATTTGCATTGTTTGTGATTATCAGCATCCTCGTCTCAATTACTGTTTTTATCTACCAGAAAATGACGTTTGCTAGAATTATTCTTCAATTAATTAGAATTATTTTCAATCATTAATACATGTTCACCAACTTCTCAGCTTCAATTGATCCTTCTATCTTTCCTATAAATAGGTTTACTTATGAGTAAAAGGAGGCATACGCTTCATTATTTTAAAAAGTAAACTGTGAGCATTTATCCCCAAATTATTTTTAATCACCTTATATACAGAATATAACACTCCTGTGAGTAAACAACAGACCACAACCTTTTCTTTGTGCCTCCTTGATTTAACATTTAGTCAATTTTATAATAAAGCTAAATTTAAAATTATAAATAAATATTAGACTGAAATGAAAAGTCCTGCAAAGAAACAGCATGGTAGACTGACGAGTCCTGAAATTTCTTTAGTAACATTATTCTTTAAAATACCCTGGCCCTTAGGCTGAATCAATGACTATCAGGTGAGAAGATGATAAACATACTACATGAACCCTGATTCCTAAGAGTGAGTCTTTAATTATCTACCACTAGAATAGCTCTGCCCTCTTAAAGTTAACCTAGGAATCAGAAATGATCGTTTACTGAAGAGAGAGAACAGAACCACACAGGAGAAATGTCACTCATTCACCGTGTGCTTATATTCTATAATCCAATAAAGGTGACATATTTGAAAGTCCCAATGATTCAACCTTCCTAATTACTAAAGTTTTTATCTTATGAATGACTGTGACCTCAATACTTTATACAATGAGATAGGATGCTCTTACTCTGCTTATACCCTGTGACTTTAGAGTCAATTTTGCAAAGTAGAAAAGATCACTTTCAACAGCATCTGGAAATCATGCAGGGGGCAGACTATTTTGAAATGAGGCTGTGCAGAAGTACATTATTAAGCAGCTATTTAAATAGTCTGTGGAGTTACTGGTCAGCTACATCTAGCTGGTTCTTTGTGCAATGATGGTGGAAGACAAGGGAAGAGGGACCCGACATTTAAAAGTTTAATAATTGCAAGGAAAGTAATTTCCAGTGTACTGTAAATATCAGCATTTTAACATTTTTAATTGTTATCTGAATGTTCCTTATAAAGCATCTGTTCTTGTCTCATAGATAGAAAATCTTCTTTTATCTCTGAGAAAAGTGATAGGGTTTTTTTTTGGGGGGGGCGGGTATCTCTTCTCCTTGCATTGTGTTTGTTTATTCCTAGTTGCCTTTTCCCCCATTTGTTCTCTCTCACTGGCATCAGAGACTTTCCCTCTGATATCTGGTAATTGAGAGAGAATTTGTCTTTACTCAGATTGAGACTAAAGGCTACGGAAAGCTCTGAGCACGCAGATGGGCTTCTTGGGTTTGAACTCCCATGTACTCCCGTCTAGGTGGAGTCCCTGATGTCACTACCTTTGGGTCTTTACTCTTGGCTGGTAAGATTCCTCAGACAAAACTCTTCCAATCTCCTGCCTGAAGGGGAAGGTCTGGCTGCCAGCAGTCCGGGAAGCAAATGAAAAGAGCACAGGGGAACTCTCTGCTCATCACTCAGTAAGCAGTCACTCACCCCACCCCCGACCCCCATTTCCCGCTATGTCCTGGGTCCAGAGAGTTTCTCCCCTCTCCAGAGAATACATTTCCAGTGTACTGCCAGGGTAGGGATGGGGTATCTACCCAGTGGCACAGAGCAGAAGGGATTTAGAGAAACATTTCAGACAGGCCTTTTCATTTATGTACTCTTTCTCCTCCAGAGATAACCCCACAGTGCCAATTCTTGAGACTTGAGAATTCTGTGGTACAAATCAGGTTGGTTTCCATTTTTCCACAGTCAGTTAATAATTTAGTTTTTTTGGGTGTACTATGTCCATTATCACTTCTCCATCTGCTTTCTAGCTTCTAAAATGTTACTGCTATTCTTTTCTTCCTCTTTGTTTTCTCCATCTTTATATGTTCATGCTTCAAAAAAATTCTCATTATTACAGTTTTGGTGGCGTTTCAAGAGAGCAAAAACCTGTCACCTTAACCTGAAAATCACATAGCCACTTTAATAAGAGGATCTGCAATCTGCCAAAGCCTTCAGAAACTAAAGATGTGTTGGTACATTTAACCCCAGTTGTATATATTGTCTTATAAAGAACCGAAGGGAAATGTATCTTCTTTGATTAAATTTAAGCTGGTAATAAAAAATATAATCTGTTAGAAGGCTTACATTTTATAATTAATACTTTTTCAGCTATTAAAATATAGGATAAACTGATGGGATGATCTACATTCATAGCCAGACATACTCATCATACAGTAAGTGTTACTTAAAAATGTAAGCAAAGTATTTTAGAGAAATTAATTGACTGTAAAGCTTTATACTTATCGATCCCAAACTGTAAAGTAATGGGAAAATATTGCCTCTTAACTAACTACTCCCCAGACCACAGAACGATTCCAAGTTGATAGTGTTCTTCTCTCCTATCACTTCTTACCTTAATCGACACTGGCACTTCACTGCCTCCTTACTGTTTCTAAAACAATTTTTAATACTATTCTCTGCTGCCTCTGTGTATAGCAAAAGCATTTTCCCCTCTGTTATTCTTTTATTACTTCTTTGACTATTTTTCCTTTTCTTGACATTTCTCAGTTTTTGTTTGTTTGTTTGTTTGTTTGTTTGCGGTATGCGGGCCTCTCACTGTTGTGGCCCCTCCCATTGCAGAGCACAGGCTCCGGACGCGCAGGCTCAGTGGCCATGGCTCAGGGGCCTAGCCGCTCCGCGGCATGTGGGATCCTCCCGGACCGGGGCACGAACCCGTGTCCCCTGCATCGGCAGGAGGACGCTCAACCACTGCGCCACCAGGGAAGCCCGACATTTCTCAGTTTTGATATGACTAGGATGTGACTGCTTTCTCTTCTGGAAGGTAAATCTATCAATAATATGCAGTTGTGTGTAATCATGGTTTCATTTTTAAATTTTTGTAACATGTATCTATCATAGGCCAGGCCTTGTTCTAGGCATTAGAGATAAAACAATGAACAAAACAAGACCCCTGCTCTTGTACAGCTTGTATTCTAGTGGGGATGACAGACAATAAACAAATATGTTATATGGAATTGGGTGTTAAAAACAAGAATGGGGTACAGAGTGACAGAGTGGGGCAGGAAAATGTTATATAAGGTGATCAGAGAAGGCTTCCTTTAAAAGGCAACTTTTGAACAGAGACAAAAGAGAGAAGCTCTATGAATATTTGTGGCATGAGTACTTATCTCCAAAAGAAAATAACAAGTACAAAGGCCCTGAGGAAAGAGCATGCTTGGCCTGCTGAAGAAACAGCAAAGAGACTGGTGGGGTGGGAGCAGAACAAGCTTTGTTTCTCTCTCAATGTTTACCATTCTGGCCAAGGTTTACTCTTTGCAAGATTTTTTTTAAAATTAATTAATTAATTAATTAATTAATTGGCTGCGTTGGGTCTTCGTTGCTATGTGTGGGCTTTCTCTAGTTGTGGCGAGCAGGGGCTACTCTTCGTTGCGGTGCACGGGCTTCTCATTGTGGTGGCCTGTCATGTTGCGGCGCGCAGGCTCTAGGTGCGCAGGCTTCAGTAGTTGCGGCACATGGGCTCAGTAGTAGTTATGGCCCATAGGCTTAGTTGCTCCGTGGCATGTGGGATCCTCCCGGACCAGGGCTCAAACCCGTGTCCCCTGCATTGGCAGGCGGATTCTTAACCACTGTGCCACCAGGGAAGTCCCTCTTTGCAAGATTTTAATATAATCTTTCAGATTTGAACAGATTCAGATTCAGAGGTGGGATGTTTTAAGTCTACTGGATAAGTGGTAATGTTATTGAATAAGGTAATAATTTGCTGCAATAAGGATTTTGGCTAAATACAGGTTTATAAACAATCTAAATTACAGATATATTGCCTAGTTTTGAGACAGAGAGGGTAGGACAGTGGGAAGATTTAACAGCTAGATCTGGTTTTGAGTCTTGGTTCTATGCTTATTTGCTACAAATGATCCTGAGTCAGAGTTTTAGGCATCAGTACATGTATACTCTTTTACCTTTTTTATTCTAATTTTATAATGTAAAAGCAGTATAGTGGTTATAGTGGTTATGGGGAAAAAATAATGGTTTGGGAGTCAAAAGTCCTGACTTAAACACCTTTGCTGCTGCTTATTAAATGTGGAGTCTAGACAAGTCATTTAGAAGCCTCAGTTTCCTTACCTGTAAACATAAAATAAAAATATCTACTTCATAACATTACAAAGATTAAATGACATAATGGCCTATGCATGTGAAAGCCATTTGTATACTATAAAATGTTAAATTAACTTAAGACACATGCATATTTTTAAACTACCTATGGAACTTTCAAACATATTTTACTTACTTAAATTTTTTCATCAAAGTGCTTTCAAAATTTATTTAATTTTACCTTTTGATTTACCTGTTTATTTGTACTTGCATGCAAAATTTATCCTTCGTAGTCAGTTTCCTATGTTGACCCATGATAAATTTTATAGAGTAACTTTTTATCTTTTAAATTACACAGCAAAATTCAATGGATATGAACAAGTCAACTTGAAATCCTCAAAAAGGATCAAAATGCGGACTTTCATTTTACTTTACTTTTACTTTATTTCACAGATGATCATTTTGCAATAGAAAATATGGGTACGTGGAAAAAATTTGAAAGGATAACTAACAATCATTTTATATACTTCAATAACTGTTAATGACTTTTTAGTGGGGTTTTTTTTGGCCTATTTTTGTCTTTTGAACCCTTATTGCTTAGCTAAATTAGAGCATGCTAAACAGAAATTTGTAGTCACATATTTACTATCAAATATTTGATATATGTTCTGAAGACTATACTAGAGAGAGACTATTTTATTTCTTAATATCGTATTGCTAGCCATTAGTTAAAAGTGTCTACATGTTGCTGGACAGTAACTGAAAATGTAAGTCAAAAGTATAATAGCTAAAACCTTTAAAATATCCTCAATGGTCTTCAAAAGTAACTTACAAGAGATTTAACAGAATGGAACTTACTCCATGCCCTGTGCAGTCTGCCGTGCAATATCTATAAGTTTGATCATCTCGAATTTGGTCTCAATGATGTGGAGATGATGATATAAGCTGGAGCCCTCACACCACTGGGTAACAATAGCCAGTTGTGGCTTTGTTGAATAACCCATGAAGAGTAGGATATTCACATGTCGAGTTTTCCTGTAAAAAGAAATGTGACAGTAAATAGTAAATGTTGATAAACTTTAGCAAATGTTAAAAAAGAGGGCCGAAGCAGTCTACTTATTAATAAGATGTTGTCAGAAAAAGGTGTTTTTAAAAAAGCCAACAGAAGGATAAATTTAGATGAGACTTTAGGAATTGCCTAGTCTAACATCCTACGCTTTTCATATACATCTTTTTTAGTATACCTCATAGATAGGCAACTAGAGATTCCTTAAATACCTTCAATTATGGGAAGTTTATCACTGAGACTGTAGCCTGTTCCCACTACTCTTTTTCTTTTTAAAATTTTTTTGGCTGTACTGCGTGGCATGTGGGATCTTAGTTCCTCAAGCAGGGATCGAACCTGCGCTCCCTGCAGTGGAAGTTCGCAGTCCTAACCACTGGACCACCAGGAAAGTCCCCTCTTTTTTTTCTTTTAAAGTGGTTCTAGTATTAGTAAAATTTTAGGTTGAGAAAAAATCATTTTCCTACAACTTCCGCCACTGGATTCCCTGTTCTGCCCTCTGCAATGAAACAGAGTAAGTTTATATCCTCTTGAACATAACAGCCTTCTATGGACCCAAATATTCTCAGTTCTGTTGACTATTTTCTCCCTAAGTTACAGTTCCAGAATCCTCCTCACCTAAGTTGTCCTTGCCTGGACATGTTCTAGTTTGTTAATTTCCCTCAAGTTCCAGGGCTTGATACAATCTCTAAATGTGTTCTGATAAGCTTAGGATTTTGAGAGCATTGTCTCCATAAGTGGAAGTATTACTTCTCGTGATCAGAACACTATAGTTCCATTAATGCACTCTAGGATTAATATGTCTATCAGCTGTACTATATAATATTGCATACCACTTAAAAGAATACAGTTAAAGACAAAATATGCTCAGACAAACTTTGTTTTATTCATTTTAAGTAAATCTGTAAAGCTAACAGTGGCTACCACTGGAAAACACAAGTTGATCAAGATAACTCCTCTGGAGAACGTGATTCGCACGAGCTCACCTGAGTACTCCTACTTCATTTTTGAAGGCCTGTAACTGCTGAGGTGTGGGTGCTGTCACATTCAACATTTTCACGGCCACATCACCTAAAAGGTAATTGCCATTCCAAATGTCATTCCAATTTTTAAAATTTAAAAATATAAAAAAAAAACCTAGGGTATTTTCACTAATTACCACAGCCTTAAAACTATACCATTATAAAACTGCAAATAAATTATACCTGAACTTCCTACACTGCATTAATTTTCTAAGGATAAAAACTAAATTAACAATAATATTCCTATACTAGTATTTCAAAATACCAATCCAAAAAAACAGCCAATCTCATTTTTCCCCGGATATTTAGTTTAACCAATTAAACACCCATGATATTTTCCTAGTTATTTAACAACACTAAATTAGATGCATTCACTCACTGAATGCTAAAACTGCAGTAGACAGGCCCAGTGGAACTTGGCCAAAATAGAAAACTGCAGACTTCTTTATCAGAGTATTTAACACCTTTTCAAATCCATGGATAACTTGTCGCTTTTTACTTAGGAAAATTATTTAAAAAACACAAAACTGCATGTGAAACAGGTACAATTCTTACACGTTGCCAAAGGGTGTATAAATTGGTACAACCACTTGAAACACTGTTGGCAGTACCTACAGGCCCCACAATTCTTTCCTAGGTATATACCAACCAACTTGGACACATGTGTTCACCAAATGACAGGTACTAAGAATATTCATAGAAGCAGCATCCATAATTGCCCCAAACTGTAAACTATTCAAATGCTCATCACACAGTAGATAGTCATGCTACAGTCACACAATGAACACTATATAGAGAATGAATAACCTACAACTACATACAATAATATAAATGAATCTTATAAACAATATTGAGTAAAAAGGACCAGATACAAAGGAGTACATCCTGTATTATTTCTGTTTAGGTCAGGACAGTGGTTACCCTTGGGGGCAGAGGGCATAAGGAGGACTTCTAGAGTGCTGGTAATGTTTTGTTTATTGAACAGTGTGTTGACTTTGTGAAATTTTAGCTACTTGTACACTTATGTGTACTTTTTTGCATGTATATTTCAATATAAACTAACTTACTGATTTTTCCTGATTATCAAATAAAGTGCTTATAGTAAAAAAAAATCAAACTTAAAATTAAAAACTTAAAACATTTTGAAAGCAAAAAGGAATAAAATTAAAATCTCCCACAATCATGTCACTCTGAAATGACCACTGTTAACCTATTGATGTATACCCTACTAGGCTTTTATATGTATGCAGTATAAATATTTATAAATACATATGAAAAAGGCAACCTAAAAAGATATATACTAAAATACTGATGGTCATTTAAAAAATTATGTTATATATATTTATATGTAGCAGCATAATATGGGGTATTATACGTGCTGCTTTTAAAAATACCACATACACTTTTCCATAAAATAGACATCTACCATACCATTTTAATTTCTATATAATCATATATGGAGGTTATCAATTTATTTATTCCTTCCTCTATTAATGAGCACTTAAGTTATTTCCATTTTTCATTAATATCAAATCTCTAATGAATATACTTGCACACACATCTGTTTGTTCCTGCTCTACAAATGGAATTGTTGGCTCTATATACATATTGCCAAACTGCCCTCCGGAAAATTCATAGCAATTTATGTTTCTACCAGCAGCATTACAATCACAACTCTGAATATAATCAATTAAAAAAAAACTTTGTCCATTTGATTATCTTTTCAAAGAAATATAAGTCATTTGAGAGGCAATAATGATTTCTCCTTTTAGAATTTGTAATTCTTTCACAACTAGTGATACTGAACATTTTTTATATGTTTACTGCCCAGTCTTTCCTTTGGTAAGTACTCTTTTTATATGTTTACTTGTGGTTTATAATACAAATAAAATTACCAGCAGAAAGACTTATAAAAATAAAAAATCTTGGGGACTAGCTCATCTGGAGGATCATCTTTAAAAATTATTACTGTAGTATAATGATTAAACTTCTGGCTGCTGTGAATCCAGTTTTTATTTCCCATAATTTCTGTTATAAACCTTTGGAGGACTCTTGCATCTGATCAAAATTAGCTTAATGACGCAAACAGTGAATACTCCCTTTGATATTTTTTTATAAAAGTTATTATATTCTATTATTATAATTTGTGACAAGGTCACCGTATTACATACATACCATGCCACTTTCCCTTGTAGACTGTCCCAAATGACCCGGATCCAATTCTCTGTCCCACCGTGATCTGCCCATCAGGAATCTCCCAATCGTCACTTGAATCCCGTCTACCAAGTGTTTTCTTGATAAAAATAGTGCAAAAGTCAAGCCAAGGCAAACAAAAAGGGAAAATCTTATGCTTCACACTAAGTACATTTCCCTATTCCTGAAAGGGACATAAGTTAGGAAGAGAGCAAGAACTTTGGAGAAAACAACAAAAAAAACCCATACTCTAGAGAAATAATAGAAGGATGATTCTTACAATATAGAACTTAAGTTTAAGACCTAAGTCAGTATTAGGGTGGAAATAGTTTATTAAAAAATAAAAATTACTTATTGGGTATGAGCAGAAATGTTATTATTATTAAATTTTATTATTAAAATCAATAAAATAAAGCAGCTTTTTTACCATTTGGAAGACTACTAAGAGCAAGATAAGTGCTATACGTTTGTGACTAGTTTTGGCTCCAAAGGCCAAAAAGTTAAGTTAACGTACTATGGCTGTTGATAATCTAATTACTTTCTCCCAGTCAGTGCTAAATTTCCTCATGTATCTTATCTGACCCAATTTCTCTCTTAAAAAAAATTATCAACATATACAATCACTTTGGGATGATAAAGGACCCACATATCCAACATATACTATTGCTAAAATGATTAGTTTTTAATATAGATTTAGTTTACAGCAGACAGCTAATTTTTCATTACGGAACAATGTCCTTTGGTAGATATTTGTGTTTCAGACCAACTCTTTAGAACATATATGCCTAATCATGCCTCCTAAAATACCAGCTTACTCTCTTCCCATAGTTTAGAAACAGAACACTATTCTTGCTCTTCCAAAACTGCCTTTTACTCAATTATATTAGAGTTGAGAGCGAAAATCAGTGTTGTGTTGTGTTTTTAAGCGAAAAACTATCAGCTCTTAAATTTATTTGATTATGGGAATTCTATGTCAAATATGGACATATATGCCACTATATATCATATATCTAAAAGGTGACATTACATTTGGCTATGACTTCTAAGACAGAACTTAGAGGAAAAAAGATATCATATACTCTCACCATTCGATTCCTGTCTTCTGAGGATGAAGATGACTTCCTTTCTCGCTGAGGTCCTGGAGATTTTTGTAATGCTTTCACATTAGTGAGTGAGCCAGGTAATGAGGCAGGGGGCGTGGCAGATAAACCTGTGGTTGATCCTAAGTTAGTGAAAGGAAAAATATATCTATTAAAGGAGGATCAAGTACATTAGCTTATTGGGGGCAGAGGGTAGAGGGAGATTTAGACTTATTTTAAAAATGCAGTATATGTTCTAATACCATTTGGAAAGGACACGCAAAAAAGGAGCCTCATTTGGTGACTAGCTTTAAATTAAAAAACTATAATTTCTTTTAGTTTTATACTTTTAGCTTTCTGGTCAATTTAATGACCTTTAAAACGTCTGATTACAGATATATACTTTGTTTATTGGTGCAGAGTCTAGGAGAAAAATAATCTTTTTAAAATAAGAGATAAACACTAAAAAATACTCCCAAGTTTTTTCTTTGATCAAAAAACAAGAAGCAAAATCAACTTAAAAGCGAATATAAAAAATAAACTTTTAATTATGTTACCTTAACAGCCTATCAATAAAAAAAAAGATAGAAATTCCCCAAATGGAAACATTCTAATAACGGCCATAATGCTGACATTACCTGGCTCTTTCATATTAACCACTGAAATTTTAAAAAATCCTATACTACATACTATACTATTTAAAGTGAGAGATACTGGTCACTTTCATTGGTTCCTGGAGGCTTATTTTGGTAAACAAAGATGAAATTTTACCTGCATAACAAAGTTAATGCAAACAAAGCCAAGCAGGTTTCTCAAGACTTTCTGAAAAATCTCTGCCTATAAAATGAGGCCAAGGTAAGCGCTATGGCCTCTCAGCCAAGTTACTACAAATGGAAAAATTCTATCAGCCAAATGAGTCCAAGGGGTACACTCTTTGAAAATGGACTCAGTTGGCAGGGTTGCATACCTTTCTGATGGATATTTTTCCAAATGCTGATTGAGCAAAAATCCCAATTCATGTACAGAAAGCACCTGGTTCAGAGGGGTTCAGGGCAATGACTCCTAGTGGGGTCTGAGTATAGCTAAGTAGGACTGAGATGTCAGGTAATGTTTGCACATACAGAAAAAAAAAGATTTCAATTTTTTAAAAAAGGAGATAACTATTCTCTAGTTAAAAAGTCACTATCTTTCGAAGAACAAGGATCAGAATACTAATGGCAACATTTAAATGTTAAAACTGTGTAGAACTTCTCTCATTACTGTACCACATGTGTCATCATGTGGAATTTCCATGACCTCACATACAATTTTCTAAAAGAAAATGGTATCTGGAATGTCTATTAATTAGAGCACAATCCATATTCTGCCTTCCACTGATAATTTTCAACATCATGAAGCCTTAACTGCTTACCCAGGCTTCACAATTCTGATCTACTCAGTGCTGTATTGTATCACTTACTTTTTTTTTTTTTTTTTTGCGGTACGTGGGCCTCTCACTGTTGTGGCCTCTCCCGTTGCGGAGCACAGGCTCCGGATGCGCAGGCTCAGCAGCCATGGCTCACGGGCCCAGCCGCTCTGCGGCATGTGGGATCTTCCCGGACCGAGGCACGAACTCGTGTCCCCTGCATCGGCAGGCGGACTCTCAACCACTGCGCCACCAGGGAAGCCCTCACTTACTTTAATTACACCACTCAGTACTGTATAACTTCCAGCCCATTCCATGGATTTTCTGAGAAAGTTGGGCTGAGAGAGCAAAAATCTGAAATGCCACCATTACATTCAGAATAAGTTCAAAGACACTAACTAGCAAAAGCCAGTAAATATAATTCATTAAAAATATTTACAGGGGCTTCCCTGGTGGCGCACTGGTTGGGAGTCTGCCTGCCAATGCAGGGGACGCGGGTTCGAGCCCTGGTCTGGGAGGATCCCACATGCCGCGGAGCAGCTGGGCCCGTGAGCCACGACTACTGAGCCTGCGCGTCTGGAGCCTGTGCTCCTCAACGGGGGAGGCCGCGATAGTGAGAGGCCCACACACCGCGATGAAGAGTGGCCCCCGCTTGCCACAACTAGAGAAAGCCCTCACACAGAAACGAAGACCCAACACAGCAAAAATAAATAAATAAAGGATTTCATTAAAAAAAAATATTTACAGCAAGACACCCATCTAAATTTTGACTTAAATTTTTAAAAATCAGTTTAACCAGTAATGAAAGGATGGAAAGATAAAATGGGTGAGTGAAATATACTGCTAACTTTTTCCTCACATGAGGGCATAACTGAAAGTATAAATCCTAATTTTCTGAAGTATGCTAAAATACCCCAAATATATTACAAATCTTCGTTAGTGAATATAACAAGGTTATAACAAGGTTCCCTACCTTTGATATAAAATATACATGTCCTACGTTTTAAAAAAAGGGACACATATTACAGAAAAATAAAGTGAAAAGTCTAGTAGGAACTCATAATAGGGATTTCCACTTTTTTTAAAAACCAAAAAAATTGATAACCATTATTAGCAGCCATCAAGGTTATCACCTAAATGGATTAAAGTAAAATAAATTCAACTTGAAGAAGCCCCTCCCCACATTATTTACTGTCACCCACTGAGTTTAAGAAATTATCAAGACCAAAAAGTAAGTAATAGAACAAAAAACAAGATGGAAATCTAAGCTCAGAATTTTCTTGCTTTTAATTAAAAATTTATGACAGACAGCACACAGAAAGCTTGTGGCAGTGAGTATGTGTGAGAAGCACATTCAGAGCATTCCAGCCAGGCCAAGCAGAAATTTAGTACTGAAAACTCTCACACTTACAAACACACACTGTGAGGGTGAGGCACAAATAGTATCTGTTGTTTATACTTCGTTTGCTTTGTGTGAAAACAAGAAAGAAGAGCCCAGCTGCCTCTGAACACTGGGCCAGGCTCAAAATCAAACACTATTTCACTGGGGACAGAATGTAGGAGGGGATTGGGAGTCCGGGATGGGTATTTCCGAAGACAGCGCATCAGCTGGTTCAAAGGGGCTGTTAGAAGAAAAAGAGAGGGGCAGGCAAACACAGGCAGACAGACACACAGAAGAAATGAAAGAAGTCACGGGGAATAAATGAGTTGAAGCCTGCTTCACAAAATAATTCTGGATGTCTAAAAATCTGCTTATTTTCATAAAATTCCAATGATTCTTTATAAACTGATTCACAAAAAGGATAAGAAATGGCATTTGATTTTTGGTACTAAGCAGGCAACTTTTATGACTAAGTTAACTCTGTGATGCTAACATGATGGCAACATTTAAATGCTGGATGTATTGGGCAAAATTATCAAAAGCCACAGCTATTAAGACATATGAAAGTCAAACTGGCAGCAACATTAATTGGTGGGTTCATGGAACAACAAACAGGAAAAAAAAAACCCTTTTATAACTATGTGCTATAGTAAATACTAAGTCCAGGGTACATAGCGCAGGCTTATTATTTTGGTAGGTCCACAGGTATATATAAATATTACAACAAAAGACGGTTTACTCAATGTTTATTCAACATAAAAGTATCTTTGAGTCTGGGCTTAGATATTTTGAATATAAAGCAGGTCACAGTGAAGAGACCAACTCTAAACAAGATATGCAGGTATTGTAGGGCTTCCTTATTAAATAGAAGACAGCTGAAGAGGTAAGCATAAAGGACCACCTGGAAGAAAACGTCAGGATAGTTTCAAACACCATCTCTTAGAAAAATCTTATGGGGGTAAAATCTTATTTAAAAAGTATTTTCTAAAGTAATGTTTTGCTATGCTCCCAATTTTCACTGTGTGCTAGAGTGAACATCTGATGAAAATTCTGTAAGAAATCTCAATTCAGTTTCTCATTTGCTTATTTTATTTACTGGACTAGTAAAAGGGGAACTAGGCTTTTCTATTAGGGGTCCATGCTATAAAGTATATATTCCAAAGCCTCTAGAAAGCTGAAGGGAAGTGGCTGACAATGTCTAACAAACTGACAAGTTGTAGCAGGCAACCCCAGGGATTCTCCCCAAGAATGACGTAGGGGAGTCAAGTTTTAACTGGTTGTAAGCTCAATCTTTAAGTATTAGTGGAGGTGGTTAGGAATAAAGTGGGTAAAATAATTAAGGATCTCTCCTCAATAACAACATCTAAAAAACTGTAGATAGTACATTTAAGACTCCCTTTTATGTCCTCTCTTTTTTCCCTGGCTATGAATTTCTCTGGCTATGAATTATTTCTAAAATTTTATTAGAGATAAATGATAAATACTAAAGAAAAGCAAACAATTTTTGGTTTTTCTCTGCACATTTTTCTCTGTGTCTGTGTTTCATGAAAGAAGCAAATATAAAGGAGACAAGCAGCAAAGCAATTGCATTTTTCCCTGATTTTTTTTTTTAATTGAAATCACTACTTACCTCCATCACTACGAAACCCTTGGTCTCTAATCAAGTCCTACAAATAAATAGTAATGTATATTTAATCAAAGCATATGGTAAGAAAGTAATAACATTTTATTTTCCACTAAGCATTCACAGAAAGGTTAATTCAAAATAATACCTGTCTTATAAATTACTTCACAAAACAGAAAGAATATGGAATTAGCTAGTGAACATGATAAAATAAAAAAATTTGAAGCACTCGCCAACCTAACCCTAGACTGAAGGGATTATTAGTCCTGATGAAATGTTGAAATCCATTTCAGGCCATTCAAAACCAATGGCTGCATTAATTCTTAAAAAAAATTCTACTGGCACATATTAAGAGCCATAAAACGTTCATACCCTTTGATCCTGTAATTCCACTTCTGGGAATTTTTCCTAAGGAAGTAATTCAGAAGAAAAAATGATATGCACAAAGATGTTTAGTGCAACATTATCCATTATACTAAAAAACCAGAAATTATTTCCCTATTTTAGGTTAACTAAATTATAGTATATCAATTTAGTAAGTATTATGTAGCTACTAAAACAATTATGAAGCTTGACTCATAAAACATGTTCACAATAAAAAAGAATGCAAAATTAAATGTACATTGATAAAATTATAAAAATATAAATGTGTAAGGACACACTAGAAGGGGAAAAAATTTGTCTTTATTATTAAAATACAGCTTTTTACAACAGACAACGTGGGGCAGCGCAGTGGGGGAAGAGCCTACTGGCAATGCAATGCAATTTGGACCCTGACAGACAGAACTTAATCTACCCAGTATAACTTAAATATGAGGTCTCTAAATAAGCTCAAAGTCTCTTTGCAAATAGGCAGCTTTTCGTTTATAGGCTAAAACAAAGAGCACATTCTTTACAGATGTATTTCTGTCATGTTCAATGTATTATATAAAGCCTTTAACATTTTCTATAGAATAACCAACAAATACTCATATCTCCAAATAAGATGCTAAATGTTAGGGGTTGTGTGACTATCAATAAATATAAAAAATCATGGTGGTCTCACTAACTTTGTGTTCTTGAGAGCTTATAATCTAAGTGTAAGAAAGATATACACACAAAGAAATTATGTGATATAAGAATAAGAGCTTAAGAAAACAATTAAAAAGGTGCCAAAGTTGCTTAGTTAATTGCCAAATAAATAGTATGGGTGAAAAGATTCTTCATGCTATGTAAGTTCAACGGATAAATAAATAACTATAGAACTTGGCCATTGGTGAAGCACTTGAAAAAGATGATCTAAGTGTTGGGGTTTGAGGGGTAGACAGGAATGCAGAAAAGAAAAGCAGAGGGGGACTTCCTTGGTGGTCCAGTGGTTAGGACTCCGCACTTTCACTGCCGTGGCCCGGGTTCAATCCCTGGTCGGGAAACTAAGATCCTGCAAGCTGAGAGGCGTGGCAAAAAAAAAAAAAAAAAAAGTCTTCTAGACAACCTACTGCTAATAACCACCATAAACTTATATTTTCCAATCTCAAATATGTTCTTAAAGCTCCTTAACAATCTTTATCTATGTGACCTAGGTTAAATAGGATATTCTAGCATTCCAATACTGGCTATTTCAAACTTTTGGCCAATCTCCTATGGGGTTCCTTTCTTACTTGTATCTCTTCCCTTTTTTAGCATGACAGAGAAAACAGAAGCTATCAAAGAACATTCTGTTCTGCCTCTACATCTACAAACATTTGTATAATAATACTAGCTATAATTTTTGAATTCTTATTTTGTGCCAAGAACAATAAGCATTTTCAAATCACTACAAGGGGTAGACACTATAGGCCTCAAGATTAAGTCATCTGCCCATGGTCATACTGCCTGTAAAGAGCTGCGGAGATAGCTATGTTCATCTTTAATTCCTCATAGCCTCTGAGGAACATCACTTCCAAGTTCAAGGAATTTTACTACCTCAGTTATTCTTTCTTGTTATTTTCAACCTCTCTCTTCACTTGCTTCTTCCCCTGAAGTTACAAATATGCTAAAGTCTCTGCTTCAATCTATGGCCCTTTCATCATTCCTTTATAGCCAAGCTTCTCAAAATTGGCACTTAATCCCACATCTTTACCTGGTTTTGCTATCCTCCAATAGTCCTCTAAAACAGCTCTCAATGAAGTAAAAATGACATTGTAATTGCCCAATTCAATAGTCATTTCCAGTCCTTATCTCATTTGAGTCTCAATGGCAACTGACATCAACTACTTAAGCATTCTTGAAGTCCCCTTTTCTCCCTTTAGCTTCTGCAACACTACTTTCTCTTACTTATTTGAAGCTAAAGTTAGGAAGAGAAGCCTAAAATGGAGACAGAGAATGACAGTCTCTGCCTGTATCTCAAATGTTAATGTTTACTGAGGTTGCATGTCTACCCTCTTTTCAGTTTACATATAGTCTTTGAGTAATATCACTTACATCCATGACTTTAACTGACAAAAATAGGCTAATTATTTCTAAATCTGTATCTCTACTCAAGGTCCTTATTTCAACTGCTACAGGACTTCTAAACAAGGAAAGTTCCACAGACATCTTAAAGTCAAGATGTCCAAAATAAAAGTTAAAGTTTTCATTTCTACAAACCCTGTTCTTCTTCCTTTGGCATTTCCTGTCTTAATGGATAGAATAAATACTATCTATCCACCTAAGCCAGACAACTCTAGGCATTATCTTTTTTTTTTAAAATTACCATTTCTTATTTATTTACTTTTGGCTGCGTTGGGTCTTATTTGCTGTGCGCAGGCTTTCTCTAGTTGCGGTGAGAGGGGGCTACTCTTTGTTGCAGTGCACGGGCTTCTCACTGCAGTGGCTTTTCTTGTTGGAGAGCACGGGCTCTAGGTGTATGGGCTTCAGTAGTTGTGGCATGCGGGCTCAGTAGTTGTGGCTCATGGGCTCTAGAACACAGGCTCAGCAGTTGTGGCACACAGGCTTAGCTGCTCCACAGCATGCGGGATCTTCCTGGACCAGGGATCGAACCCGTGTCCCCTGTATTGGCAGGCGGATTCTTAACCACTGTGCCACCAGGGAAGTCCCTAGGCATTATCTTTTATTACCTCTCATCTCTTTCACTTCTCTCCTCTACTACTATATAGAACAGTGATTGAGATAAGAAAGAAAGGCCAGGTTTTACCCCATTTCAATCATTTATCACCTGTGTGATCTGGGGTAAGTTTCTTGATATCTCTAAATCTAATTTTCCTAACAGTAAAATAAGGATAATACTACTACTTAACTCACAAGTGTTTGTGAGGACAGAGTAAGAAAACTTATGTAAAGTACTTAGTAAAGTACCTAGCACACAGTAAGCATTAACAGTAGCCATTTACAGTATCCATCCTAACAATCGTGCCTATCAAATCTCTCACTAATTCAAAAGAACTTTCTAAAGTAAAGAGCTGATCACTTTCTTTCCCACTCAGTTTATCGGACCCCCTATTACCAACTACTACAGTGACCTCAGAATAATAACATAATGTCTTTCAGTGTGGACTCTACCTACTTAGTTTCATCCTCTACCATTACCCACCCTTTTCCTGAACCCTAAACTCCTACAATACCAACTATTCATTACAACCCACATAAAGGTACTTCTGTATTTCTGCACGTACCATTTCCTTAACAAATGCCCTTCCTTCTTAAAACCCCCACCTAGTGCACTGAATAAACTCCGACTCCTTCCTATTCATCTTCTACAGTCTGGCTTAAATGTTGTCCCTTCTCTGCTAAACATTACTAGATTTAACCAGGTAGGGTTTATCATCCCCTTCTATAAACTATCACTGTATATTTTGTGTTTATTTATTTATATGGCTGATTCATCCATTTCCATTAGACTGTGACCTCCTTGAGGGCAAAGACTGTGCTAATTCATCTTAATTCCCTATTCTGACACAGTGCCTATCCCAGATTAAATATTAAATCTGGTTTACTGGAATAATAAATGACAAATAATGACTGAAATTGAATGAAATGACTGAAACTGAATGAAATGCTAAAAGGTTTATATTTTTCAATGGGAAGTAAATGAAACTTTTGGAACAAAGGAACAATGATAGAGGTCTTATAAAAAATTATTCTGATAATAGCAATAAAAAATGGAAGTGGGCAGAGAGGAATCAATGGCAGGAAATCTATTTAGGAGATTAATGTAATAAGTAGTTCAAGTGAA
This sequence comes from Mesoplodon densirostris, assembly GCF_025265405.1. Taxonomy (NCBI): domain Eukaryota; kingdom Metazoa; phylum Chordata; class Mammalia; order Artiodactyla; family Ziphiidae; genus Mesoplodon; species Mesoplodon densirostris. The sequence goes on from NC_082669.1 coordinate 100,732,065, forward strand.
GAAATATGGGCCCAAATGGTGGTAGTAATAACAAATTTGAGATATATATCAAAAGGAAAGGTGATACCTTATGACTATTTGCTTATAGGGGAAGATGAAAAAGCAAGATATAAAGATGGCACTCCAAATGTTCAAGCCTAAGAGAATAGGAGAAACTTAATAACACTAAGACATAAAGAGAAATAGTCTAAAAGAACGTCAGTTTTGAAAGTAAATACAAAGGTAACAACTTTGAACATACTGACAATAGATCTAACGTAAAAATAAGATTTGATTTATTTCACACAATCTCCTTATTTCCATATTTCCCTCTCCTATTTTTTTTTCCTTTGTATTCAGGTCTGGCCAGATAGAAGAAGACCTTATTAGTTGAGAAAAATTGATATTAAGAAAAGGCTATTTAAAATGAATCCAATAAAAATAGAGAAAAAATTTCATAGTAAAAAACAGGAAGAAAGTCTGACTTGGGAATGTATCTTGAAAAATGAAATTAAGATTTATAAAAAGTTTATTTTCTTTTACATTCAACAAAACTTTAAGTTATAATTTCAACAGTATGCTAATCCTTAGAACACAGAAAAAATCGTTTTCATTGGTAATAATATCAAACTTAACGACAGCACAAATTGAAATTCTTAATTTCATATTCATCTTTTACATCACAATCATAATCTTTTTTTTTTTTTTTTTTTTGCGGTACACGGGCCTCTCACTGTTGTGGCCTCTCCCGTTGTGGAGCACAGGCTCCGGATGCGCAGGCTCAGCGGCCATGGCTCATGGGCCCAGCCACTCCGCGGCATATGGGATCCTCCCGGACCGGGGCACGAACCCGTATCCCCTGCATCGGCAGGCGGACTCTCAACCACTGCGCTACCAGGGAGGCCCCACAATCATAATCATTTTTATAAAAATTTTAAAGGACTTCATCAATTCCCTCAAAGGCCTCCATCAATCCTATGATATTTAAATCATGTTCACTTGAAAAGCCTATTCTCTTGTCATCCTTATAGACTTTCTCTCTTTTACTGTTAACTGGACTAATTTAATTCTGCTGTACCCTTATTTCTCAATGACTTTATAAGATTTGAGTAGTTCTACCAAGTGACTTTTTCACGGTCTTCATAAAACCCTTAAAATCTTTTTTTTGTTGTCAGATTCACAATCAATCTGCCTTATGTTTTCACTGAAATGTTGGATAGTGATGGAAAAGGGCCGGAATGCAAGCTGGTATTAAATGGGGAGGGATATGTGAGTGGAGACTAATATTAAGGGAGTCTGTTAATCAGTGATTACTTTCCTGTTAGGATAATTTTTGCTTCTTTACTCAACCTTATGAGGACTCACATAAGGAATGCTGCTGGTATAATGAGAACAACCCCTGTCCTCTAACATACACATGACCCCTCAGTAACTTCAGTATCCTGCTTACATGGGGAAACAGTTTCAAATTCCTTTTTTGTTTTTTTGCGGTACACGGGCCTCTCACTGTCGTGGCCTCTCCTGTTGTGGAGCACAGGCTCTGGACACGCAGGCTCAGCGGCCATGGCTCACAGGCCCAGCCGCTCCACGGCATGTGGGATCTTCCCGGACCGGGGCACGAACCCGTGTCCCCTGCATTGGCAGGCGGACTCTCAACCACTGCGCCACCAGGGAAGCCCTCAAATTCCTTTTTAAATATAATTACTTTCCAAGGCAAACAAATTTGGTGGCTTTTTTGTTTTGTTGCTTATTACAGACAGAGACTGAGAATAACCCACATTTTTTATCCTAAAGTACAAATTCTGGGAGAAGTGATCCCAACCCCACCACAGCTCAGATAGCAAGGGCTCTTTATTCTCTTCAGTAACTCAGTTACTGAGATGATGTACTGATAGCTGAATGAACCAGTCCTTTTGGACTGATCCTGCATATCTCATCTTTTTTCTCATCTCTTCCTTCTATTTTGTCTATATCAGGGACTGGCAAGATACAATGGGCTGGCCACCTGCTTTATTCAAGTTTTAGTGGAATAAAGCCTCACCTATTTGTTTAAAATGTATTATCTATGGCTGTTTTCACACTACAGTGGCAGAGTTCAACAGCTATCATTAGAGATCATATGACGCACAAGCCTAAAATATTTACTATGTGGCCCTTTAAGAGTTTGTTGATCCCTGGTCTATATTATGGGAAACAGACCTCTGCTTTGTCTTCTAACCCTTTTACTAACACAAATATTTTTTGATGACCTCTTATGTTAGATGCCAACTAACACCTAATAGTTCCTATGTTAGGGAACTATATTAGGAATGGTTTCTGCTGTCCAGGAGTAAAGGTCAAATCGAAAAAGTGACACTAATGTACATAATTAACTTATAGTATGTAAGATAAACCGGGAAAGTAAAAAAATTCAAGAGTGACCAGCCCCAGAAGGAGACTAAAATAATTGATTTGTGTAGAGATGGAATCCAGTGGTATACTCAAGAAAGTAAAGAAGGTAAAAGGTAGCTTTGCATGAGAAGTACATAGAGTAATGATTAGTCCTTAAGGGTTATTTAACTCAAAGTTAAACTTTTAGAAATTTAGGTAAAGATTTCAAATTGATCTAAATAGGAAATATGCAAGTGTATTCTTATTTTTTCTTTACCCCAAAATGGTCAAGTGGATTATCTGTTAAATAAATGAAGATAAGACTTTTACAGAGATGGTGTCATAAGAAAAAAAAATGAGAATAACTCTATAATTTGGTGCCAGTTCAATATTTTATGCCATCAGAGAAGATGAAAAGGCTTTTCTGATTTGTAATTCATGAAAAGTCTATCACTTATAATAACTGTGATAAATGAAAGATGGCACTGATTTCTGATCTATATTATAAATGTAGCAGAAAAAATAAACACACTTGAATTTTCTAAGTTTGAGTACTGCTGGATACTTACATCAATATTGACAGGCTCTATGGTGTTTATATGCACATTTGGAGCGGATGAGGACCGGTCTCGTTGTCCAAACTGATTTCGATGATCTTCATCTGGTCGGAAAGGCTGTGGAATTGGAATGGATTTTGAAGGAGACGGACTGGTGAGAATTGGGGGCCTGGAAAAATCAAGTGATTGGAAGATAAGATTCAGAGCAACTTTATAGAGATAATAACATAGAAAAATGGATGATATAAAGATTTTCTTGTTTTCATATTCTCAAATAAAATCTTTAAAATAAAGCATTAAAAATCCAGCAGTAATGGCTTTTAAAAGTGTGAGTTTAAAAAACTAATACGTGCTTGCAACTAACACTGACAAAGCTGCTTGGCTCAAGCAGACACTCCAGGGAGTATCAATGATAAGAACACTGATTCTTATCCAGAAAACTCCAGAGAAATCTACAAATGGCTAAAAATTACCTGTTGTTAATCAGCTGAAGAAACTCTTGTCCTTTAAAGTTATACAAAAATGCTCTAGGTAGGCACTGACTGAATAATGTCTGCCAATTTTTCTACCTTTGCCATTTCTTGATAGTTGAAGTTACTAAAATGAAATTTTTATGGGAAGTATCAATATTAGGAAATTATAAATCTTTTAAAAACATACATGTGTTTTTCAGGACCTAAAAGATATACCTATTGCTTTTTACAAGAGTTGAATTAAAATCCTGAACAATAATAGCAAAAGATCATTTCCAAATTCAAAAGATGATTCTCAGAGTATCAATCTCTCATATTTTGAAATGTTTACCATGACCAATAATCGATACAAGACACACAGGAAAATAATATATTAAGCATTAAAGTAAATATTTGTAACAACTGCTTTTTGATGAAACCATCAAAATAGGTGACAGAGTGACCTATTTTGGTACCGTGGATAAATAACAAAGTCTATGATCTCTCACTGCTCCCAAAATGAACCTGGCACTCACAGAGCACATTAAAGTTTTGAGAATAGATTGTAAACACCTGTGAGAAGTCTGTGCCCCTCAGAAGGAATACCCTAGGGAGCTAAGAAATGACTGTCACTTGACTGACGAGGTGTGACTGTCTTAGTGAGCTTCATCAGGACCAATGAATGACTCAGTGCTAACAGCCTCTCATCAGAGATTGGTTATTGTTGCACCCCATCTTATGCAAATGCTATAACTAATCAGCATTATCTAGTGGTTAATAAGACAGCCAGAAAGACAATGTTGAGGGAATAAAAAGACATTTTTAAGACGGGAGAGGGTTTAGAGAGGAATGAGAAGAAAATACAGTAGAAAAGGACTAGATAAAGGTTGAAACAGCCAAAGAAGCCAAATAGTGACAAAAAGCTTCTAAATAAAATATGTTAATAGAATCTGAACAAGAATTTGTGCTTCTTTGAAGCACACTTTTAAGGGTAGGGAAAGAAATTTTGACTTTATCTAAATGAATCCACTTAGAAGGGAAATAAAAATAATAAAATATTATGTACTTCAAAAAACTGCTATAAACCAATAAGAATTATAGGTAAGGCTGATGGAACCGGCCTTTAAGAAAATTAGCATGTTCTACTGGTCCATTTTATTCTGATAATTGAGAAATATTTAGTTTGTGACAAAGCTGTCTTTATTTTTGCTTTAGACAGCCAATAAAAGCAGTTGGCAAGGGATTTTGGGAGCCAGGTAAAAAGAACGTAAAAGTGACAATATTAGCTTTTTAAAAGTTTTGGAAAGTGCACTGACTTTTTAAACACTACTTACAGGTCATTTAAAGTCTCAAAGCAGTAACATACTTTAAGTTAGAACTTAGAAGTGGAAAAAGCCTGAATTTACTACAACTGAATAGGGTAGTCTAATTAACAAAACTGATCTGGTGTAGTGATAGCAAGTCATTCTTGAAACTTACTGAATTAAAACTATGACAGCAACATGTAGTACACAATAAGTCAGAAATATGTATGTAAAGGACATTGGTCTTTAAGTAAGAAAAACAAAAACTTGGATTAAATCTAATATATTTTATTAGCAAATCTAAAGAAAATGGGTATACTAGAAGATGAAGGTATGCTGCCTGTACCTCCCTTCTCCCCTTGCTCCCGTGCCCCCACCATCACCATGCTTTTATTTCCTATGCTCATTCAGATTCTAGAATTCTTTACGGTCCAGTTCAAATCCCACTTTCTTGATTAAATGTTGACTGCCCTCTCTCACTATTCTCTCTTCTCCTGTAAACATGATAATATTTATCACACAGTTTAAAATCATATATCATAAATTGTAGATTATAATTATATACTATTTTTAAGTCGTTGGCCATTATCTCATATGTTAATGTTACTTTTCTAAATGGAAATCATATACTTCTATATCTGATATTAAAAATAAAGCAATGAGCACAAGGCAGGGACTCTAAATTATCTGTTGCTTTTTTTCAAGGATGGTCCTAAAACACTCTATGTCAGCTTTAACCCTGTGTATCTGTACCAAATGTATGTAAATTAGCTGACTGGTGTGATAAGTTACCTGAAAAAAAAAAATCCTTAATTTAACAATCCAAATGTTGGAAAGGTTTATAATTAACCAAAAGTTCCAAAGAAATCAGCTCAAATAGCATGTCACTGAACAGCAGGAATCAAATCATACCCAATAGAATCGGAGGGGGGTGCAGAAGGGGATGATCCAGACGTAAGGGTCGTCTCTGCTAAGGAGGCCTCCTCCTGTGGTATTGGGTGGTGTTCAAAGAACTTGGAGACAAACAGCAAACTGTGAGGCAAAAAGAAAAACAAAACAAAAACAAACCTAACTTGTGCAAAACCCAGAAGCTTCATATACCAGAATACCTTAAAGAATTAACAAAAATGTCTGAGATCAAATTCCATTTTCAGGAAGGATTGTTAAATTCAATTAGTTGTATTTTTGTCTAAAGGCTTATTGTAAAAAAATTATATTGTACTTTCAAAGGCAAGCTCAGAATCTAAAACTAATTGCTCTATACAGAAAATTTCTACATAGTAGAGGGGAAAAATCATGCTTTATGGTTAAGGAATTAGAAGAAAATGTATCTACTGCTAAAAATTAGGTTATATCATTATGATATACTTTAAAATACAGAGATGAATTCCCTCTACTCAAGTAATCAAAAAAAGGGATAAGACTTTTACTAGCAGCAGTAACAACACAAAAAAAGATTAAAATAGACTCAATCTATTGAGAGAGGTAATAGGGGGAAGAGAGGGACTAGGGGGAAGAGAGGGAGGAGTAAGAGAAGGAGGGGGGGAGGGAGAGATAGAGACAGACAGACAGACAGGCACACTAACTTTGAGAGAGAGAGAGCACTTAATTTACAAAATTGCTGACAGAACCAGATTCCCCAATCTTCGGTCCAAAAATATAATGGTTAATTTAATTGAAACACCCAAAACCCATCGAAAAGTGATTTCTATGGGCAAGGGATCTTTATTAATTAAAAGAGAATATAAAACATAAATGAAATGTACAGCAAACCAGAATTATAATTTGAGAGAGAAGTACTGGCTATACTACATATTACTCTCTAGCCACACTTCAAAAAGTTCCCTGTAACAACTCTTCTGTGCAGAAAACTTCCACAGACTCTAAGACATACTAGTTTCACATTAAGAAAAGTTAAATGTAAAGTGGAAGACAGAAAAGAAAAATTTTTTGATTACTTACTCAAGTTGGTCATAATTAACACACATCAGTGGAACCTCTGTACTACAACGCTGGTGAAATTTATAACCACATGTTTGACAGCGGAACCCCTGGAAAAGCAGCTTTCGACAGAAGTCACAAAATGCTAAGGTGAAAAAAGTTTTCCGTACCTGCAAAGTAAAACATCATAGAGGATTTCAAAAACTAGTAAGAATCTTTTTAGAAATCAACTTATTTACTCTTGATTAAAATAACAAATCTTTAATATGCTTACATCATGAGAACTGACTTAAACACTAAGATACTAAAATGAAAACCAGTGGATTCAAGATAACAGGTGGACTACATGTATTTATCTCCCACCCACTAACCAATTAAACTCAGAAGTCAAGAAGATGGAAAATAAATAAAACACTAACTAATATCATGCTTTACTACATAAAAGTAAAAGCAGAGATGGCAGGAGAAGGAGGAAACAGGTGAAAGACAGAATAAGGGTACACTTCAATAACTCTACAAAGAAAGGAGTTAACAGATGCTTACTGGTGTTGACAGAACAAGAAACAATGGCATACTTAAAGTTACAAAGGTTATGCAATAGAGGAACCAGAAAACCCACAAAAAACAAAAATGCTTCAGAGGAGGAGAGAAAAGAGGAGGAAGGTTGTAATGTTACAAATGATCTAATTCCCTATGGAACTGGCCATAAGTAAATGTCTAAAACTGATAAAGTAAGAAATTGTAGCTTAAAGTTATTATTTAGTAATATGAAAATAATCACGAGAAAAGCTTGAAACAGAAACCATCGAAAGTTAAGAATGATTTCCTCTCAGATAGCCTCATCCTCTAGAGGATGAGCAGAAGCAAGAAGAACTACAATCCTGCAGCCTGTGGAACAAAAACCACATTCACAGAAAGATAGACAAGATGAAAAGGCAGAGGGCTATGCACCAGATGAAGGAACAAGATAAAACCCTAGAAAAACTAAATGAAGTGGAGATAGGCAACCTTTGAGAAAAAGAATTCAGAAAAATGATAGTGAAGATGACCCAGGACCTCAGAAAAAGAATGGAGGTAAAGATTGAGAAGATGTAAGAAATGTTTAACAAAGACCTAGAAGAATTAAAGAACAAACAAACAGAGATGAACAATACAATAACTGAAATGAAAAATACACTAGAAGGAATCAATAGCAGAATAACTGAGGCAGAAGAATAGATAAGTGACCTGGAAGACAGAATGGTGGAATTCACTGCTGTGGAACAGAATAAAGAAAAAAGAATGAAAAGAAATGAAGACAGCCTAAGAGACCTCTGGGACAACATTAAATGCAACAACATTCGCATTATAGGGGTCCCAGAAGGAGAAGAGAGAGAGAAAGGACCAGAGAAAATATCTGAAGAGATTACAGTTGAAAACTTCCCTAACATGGGAAAGGAAATAGCCACCCAAGTCCAGGAAGCTCAGAGAGTCCCATACAGGATAAACCCAAGGAGAAATACGCCAAGACACATAGTAATCAAATTGGCAAAAATTAAAGACAAAGAAAAATTATTGAAAGCAGAAAGGGAAAAACAACAAATAACATACAAGGGAACTCTCACAAGGTTAACAGCTGATTTCTCAGCAAAAACTCTACAAGTCAGAAGGGAGGGGCATGATATACTTAAAATGATGAAAGGGAAGAACCTACAACCAAGATTACTGTACCTGGCAAGGATCTCATTCAGATTCGATGGAGAAATCAAAAGCTTTACAGACAAGAGAAAGCTAAAAGAATTCAGCACCACCAAAGCAGCTCTACAACAAATGCTAAAGGAACTTCTCTAAGTGGGAAACACAAGAGAAGAAGACGACGTACAAAAACAAACCCAAAACAATTAAGAAAATGGTAATAGGAACATAAATATCGATAATGACCTGAAACGTGAATGGATTAAACGCTCCAACCAAAAGACACAGGCTCACTGAATGGATACAAAAACAAGACCCATATATGTGCTGTCTACAGGAGACCCACTTCAGAACTAGGAACACATTCAGACTGAAAGTGAGGGGATGGAAAAAGATATTCCATGCAAATGGAAATCAAAAGAAAGCTGGAGTAGCAATACTCATATCAGATAAAATACTTTAAAATAAAGAATGTTACAATAGACAAGGAAGGACACTACGTAATGATCAATGGACCAATCCAAGAAGAAGATATAACAATTATAAATATTTATGCACCCAACATAAGGGCACCTCAATACATAAGGCAACTGCTAACAGCTATAAAAGAGGAAATCGACAGTAACACAATTTTAGTGGGGGACTTTAACACCTCACTTACACCAATGGACAGATCATCCAAAATGAAAAGTAATAAGGAAACAGAAGCTTTAAATGACACAACAGACCAGATAGATTTAATTGATATTTACAGGACAGTCCATCCAAAAACAGCAGATTACACTTTCTTCTCAAGTGCGCAAAGAAAGTTCTCCAGGATAGACCACATCTTGGGTCACAAATCAAGCCTCAGTAAATATAAGAAAATTGAAATCATACCAAGCATCTTTTCTGACCATAACGCTATGAGATTAGAAATGAATTACAGGGACAAAAACGTAAAAAACACACACATATGGAGGCTAAACAATACGTTACTAAATAACCAAGAGATCACTGAAGAAATCAAAGAGGAAATCAAAAATACCTAGAGACAAATGATAATGAAAACACGACGATCCAAAACCTATGGGATGCAGCAAAAGTAGTTCTAAGAGGGAAGTTTACAGCTATACAAGTCTACCTCAAGAAACAAGAAAAATCTCAAATAAACAATCTAACTGTACACCTAAAGGAACTAGAGAAAGAAGAACAAACAAAACCCAAAGTTAGTAGAAGGAAAGGAATCATAAAAATCAGAGCAGAAATAAATAGAAACAAAGAAAAAAATAGCAAATATCAATAAAACTAAAAGCTGGTTCTTTGAGAAGATAAACAAAATTGATAAACCATTAGCCAGACTCATCAAGAAAAAGAGGGAGAGGACTCAAATCAATAAAATTAGAAATGAAAAAGGAGAAGTTACAACAGACACTGCAGAAATACGAAGCATCCTAAGAGACTACTACAAGCAACTCTATACCAATAAAATGGACAACCTGGAAGAAATGGACAAATTCTTAGAAAGGTATAACCTTCCAAGACTGAACCAGGAAGAAACAGAAAATATGAACAGACCAATCACCAGCACTGAAATTGAAACTGTGATTAAAAACCTTCCAACAGGGGCCTCCCTGGTGGCGCAGTGGTTAAGAGTCCGCCTGCCGATGCAGGGGATACGGGTTCGTGCCCCGGTCTGGGAGGATCCCATATGCCGCGGAGCGGCTGGGCCCGTGAGCCATGGCCGCTGGGCCTGCGCATCCGGAGCCTGTGCTCCGCAGCGGGAGAGGCCACAACAGTGAGAGGCCCGCATATCGCAAAAAGAAAAAAAAAAAAAAAAAAAAAAACCTTCCAACAAACAGAAGCCCAGGACCAGATGGCTTCACAGGTGAATTCTATCAAACATTTAGAGGCGAGCTAACAGCCATCCTTCTCAAACTCTTCCAAAAAACTGCAAAGGAACACTCCCAAACTCATTCTATGAGGCCACCATCACCCTGATACCAAAACCAGACAAAGATACTACAAAAAAAGAAAATTACAGACCAATATCACTGATGAACACAGATGCAAAAATCCTCAACAAAATACTAGCAAACAGAATCCAACAACACATTAAAAGGATCATACACCATGATCAAGTGGGATTTATCCCAGGGATGCAAGGATTCTTCAATATATGCCAATCAATCAATGCGATACACCATATTAACAAATTGAAGAATAAAAACCATATGATCATCTCATTAGATGCAGAAAAAGCTTTTGACAAAATTCAACACCCGATTATGATAAAAACTCTCCAGAAAGTGGGCATAGAGGGAAACTACCTCAACATAATAAAGGCCATATATGACAAACCTACAGCAAACATCATTCTCAATGGTGAAAACTGAAAGCATTTCCTCTAAGATCAGGAACAAGACAAGGATGTCCACTCTCACCACTATTATTCAACATAGTTTTGGAAGTCCTAGCCACGGCAATCAGAGAAGAAAAAGAAATAAAAGGAATACAAGTTGGAAAAGAAGAAGTAAAACTGTCACTGTTTGCAGATGACATGATACTATACATAGAGAATCCTAAAGATGCCATCAGAAAACTAATAGAGCTATTCAATGAATTTGGTAAAGTTGCAGGATACAACATTAATGCACAGAAATCTCTGGCATTCCTATACACTAATGATGAAAAATCTGAAAGAGAAATTAAGGAAACTCTCCCATTTACCATTGCAACAAAAAGAATAAAATACCTAGGAATAAACCTACCTAGGGAGACAAAAGACCTGTATGCAGAAAACTATAAGACACTGATGAAAGAAATTAAAGATGATATCAACAGATGGAGAGATATACCATGTTCTTGGACTGGAAGAATCAATATTGTGAAAATGACTACACTACCCAAAGCAATCTACAGATTCAATGCAATCCCTATCAAATTACCAATGGCATTTTTTACAGAACTAGAACAAAAAATCTTAAAATTTGTATGGAGACACAAAAGACCCCGAATAGCCAAAGTGGTTTTGGGGGAAAAAAGCAGAGCTGGAGGAATCAGACTCCCTGACTTCAGACTATACTACAAAGCTACAGTAATCAAGACAATATGGTACTGGCACAAAAACAGAAATATAGATCAGTGGAACAGGATAGAAAGCCCAGAGATAAACCCACACACCTATGGTCAACTGATCTATGACAAAGGAGGCAAGGATATACAATGGAGAAAAGACAGTCTCTTCAATAAGTGGTGCTGGGAAAACTGGACAGCTACATGTAAAAGAATGAAGTCAGAACACTCCCTAACACCATACACAAAAATAAACTCAAAATGGATTAGAGACCTAAATGTAAGACTGGACACTATAAACTCATAGAGGAAAACATAGGAAGAACACTCTTTGACATAAATCACAGCAAGTTCTTTTTTGATCCACCTCCTAGAGTAATGGAAATAAAAACAAAAATAAACAAATGGGATCTAATTAAAAGAAAAAAAAAAAAAAGAATGATTTCCCCTGGAGAGTGGCATTAGAGGCTAACAAGGGATAGGGCAACAGGTGATTTTTTTTTTTTTGTAAACCCCTCTGCACTATCATAAAAACAATATACATTTGATTAAAATGTAATATACTTTGATTAAAATGTAAAAAAGAATTTATAAAAGAAAAAAACTAGTTTATAATTATATGAAAATCAGATCAACCCTACCTAAACTTGCTAACTTAGGACAAGGGACAGGAAAATCACCTAAAAGAAGGTAAGAACTACTTTTAACAAATTATCAGTTTGTTAGAGGATTAGAACACCTAAATGTATCTGTGAACATTCCTCTGTGTGAAACTTAAAAGGCAACGTGTAAGAACTCCATGTCAGAAGCCAAACATGGGTCACATAAACAGAACTGTGCCAGGGAAGCTCTATCTTGGTAACGAACAAAACCAGAAATTGTTTAAAACTGTTTGGTTTGTATATATAAGCAGAAAACATAAAAAGGATAAACAAATAACAAAATGTTAACAATGGCTATTTGAGAGTGATGAGAGCATGGGTGACTCTATTTTGTCCTTTGTTCTTTGCTGTATATTCTCAATTCATCTCAGTTTTTCAGATAGCATTAATCACACACAATAGTGAGAAAAATACATCATGATCCAGGACACACCTGTATTCATATAATAATATTACTCCAACTATACATAATGCATATCAGAATTTTCTAATCCATTCTACTGCATGTAAATGCTTTTCATGACCCATTAAATTGATTTCAACACCCACTTTATCAAACTGTTTTCAATAAACACATATTTAACACGATAAAATGTTATTAAAAATAATACTTCATCAAGAAAATGATATCTTGGCACATCATCCATTCTGGCTTTTTGAGAACATTTAGATAGTTTTAAGAGTAGCTCTTGTTTTCTTCACCTTTTTGTCTATGTATCACTTTTTAGGGGATATAAGAAAGCAACTGACTGTTTTTAGCTTTGTTCCTTTTCCATTTGTCTCTGGATATAAAAGCAATTAGAAAATCTTCTTTAATATTTATGTGGCTACTATTTACTAAAGCAAGCATCTTTTTATATTGCTAGCATAATCTCTGGAAATTAGAGCACAGAAAAATACAAAACATATTCACAGGAATCAGTATTTTATAGTCACTTTATCCTTTTTGCTAACTATTCATACTCTCAATCGCCTAATAATCTGCAGACTTTCATGAAGCCCTAATTTCTCTTCCTTCTTTAATCTACTCAGTTGCAGTCTTTCTTCCTGTCACTGAATTATATGTGAAAACTGTGTAACTGGTTGTTTCTGTATGTAAAGGAAGGGGGAAAAAAGAGAGAAAAGGAAGGAGGGCAGGAGGGAGGAAAGCAGAAAGGAGAGAAAAACACCTGAGCAGGAGAAAAAGTGGGTATGCATTTGAGCATAAATTGAGTAAGTGACATATACCTCTATCTGTGAATATACCTTTGTCAATAAAGGTGGGTACAGGAAGGTATATCTTTTCTTTTGGGCCACAACTTATGCTTATTTTGGAATTCAAGACATGGATGGTAAACTCGTGGGGGCCATAGAACAGGTAATTTGCATGCATTAATTTGTAAGGTGTGGGGCTGTCTGAGGGAAGACATTAACTTTAGTGCCTATAGAAAATGGGAAGGTCTGGACACATGGCATCTGTTTTTAATCTTGTTTCTCTACCTTCCCTGCCCCCTGCCAGTTCCCAAGGATTCCTGGGATGTAGGTATATACTGAAGGAATCGCTTTTATAACAGACTATGAAACCAGGAGGCATAAGCAGCCTTCCTCCAGTAGTCAACAAAAGCCAGCCCAGAGAAGCAGAGAGAGGATTTCTTTCCCTTTCTAAGCAGAACACAGGCTTACTCTTGCCTCTCTATGACACTAAGAGCAATCATTCCAAAACACAAATCTAATCACACTGCTCCCCTGCCTATTATAATCATTAAATTTCCAATGATTTTAGGGAAAAGTCTAAATCTTTAACATAGCTTACAAGAACTCTCATGAGCTTACTCCACCCATATCCATGCTACACTCTAACAGCCACCTCTCCAACTTTGTAACATCCATTCTGAACTCCTTTCAAAACTCCTTTTCAAAACTGTAACATGCTTTCTTGCTGTTCCCTCTGTCTAGAGTACTCATTTTTTAAAAAATATTTATTTATTTATTTATGGCTGTTTTGGGTCTTTGTTGCTGCACATGGGCTTTCTCTAGTTGTGGTGAGCACGGGCTACTCTTCGTTGCAGCGTGCAGGCTTCTCTTGCTGCAGAGTGCGGGCTCAAGAGCGCAGGCTCAGTAGTTGTGGTGCACGGGCTTAGCTGCTCCACAGCATGTGGGATCTTCCTGGACCAGGGCTCAAACCCGTGTCCCCTGTATTGGCAGGCAGATTCTTAACCACTGCGCCACCTGGGAAGTCCCTGTCCAGAGTACTCTTCTCTTCACTCTTCATCTGCTCTTCCCTCATCCATCAGGCCACAGCTTTCATATTTCTTCCTTTGGGAAAACTTCCTGACTCCTCAAAGGCCAGGTTAGGAATCTCTACTCTGTGTATCTATAGCACTTTAAACATACACAGTAATTAAGAGTGCTTATGAAAAATTTTAATTAAATCATCTGTCTCTCTACTCTAAGGCAGGGATACTATTTTCTTATTAATTGTTATATCCCCAGATCAGACAAAATATTGGCAAATGAAAAGATCTCAACAAATATTAACTGGCAGCTCTCCAACTGTGTTGTGAAGATTTCCATACTCTGCAACTAACCTGCAGTTTCCTTTCATTACCCTCTTGTGGCAAGGACCTTCCTGAGGCACTGCTTAAGGTTAGTAACTTAGATCTTCTTTTACCTCCTCATATCCAATTTCTAATTAAGAAGAATAAGAAAAAGAGTACTTTTTTTAATTCCTAAAAACTTAAATAAAAAATCTTAAGATTTATCCTCTCAAAATTCTACAGGTTTAAAAAAAAAGTCAATAGTAGTGAACTCCTTATCTCATCATTACAAAACTATCTGCTACACAGTAAATCTGAGTGGCATCAGGTTTATCTTACACTCCTCCAAAAGATACCTTATCTATTGAAGCACAAACTTGATCTCATTATTCACCGCTAATGGAGCCTCCAAAACACTAACACCCCCCAGGAAATCAAAAGAGTCCAGCTGTACTAATCAACAAGGCACAAGGGAAAACACTTGATGCCAAAAGGGTAGCAATAACTATCCATCTAGAAAAATAAACTGTGGTCCAAATTCCATATATAGAAAAGTAAGAAGTGCATTCCTGCCTTACAGATCACTCTAATCTTGGCTCCTGCCTACTCTTTTAGAGGACAGGTTCTCAAGCTCTGG
Source organism: Mesoplodon densirostris (assembly GCF_025265405.1). Lineage (NCBI taxonomy): Eukaryota > Metazoa > Chordata > Mammalia > Artiodactyla > Ziphiidae > Mesoplodon > Mesoplodon densirostris. The sequence goes on from NC_082669.1 coordinate 100,747,211, forward strand.
AACTGTACCCTCTACCTTATCTCTGAGGTAGAGAGGTTCCACTGTTCCAGGCCTCATGCTGGTGACACTTAGCTTAGGCTAGGTTCTGGCAAATGCAAAACCAGATAAAGGGAGAAGTATTGAAGGAGAGCTTTAACATCTATCTTTCTTCAGTCCTCAAGGAAAGCTATTCCACTTCCATTAGTCTATCTTTCAGAAACATTTATACAAGTGTGTCAAGATGTATTTACCATGTATATAACAGATTTCTTAAAAACTTAAATGTCTGTTAAGAGGGATGGTTAAATATACTGAATTTATATTCTTATGGACTATTCTGCAATCATTATAAAGCTAGGTGTACTGACATGGAAAGATGCCCATGATGTTTTGTTTAACTTAAAAAAAAATGAAGAATATCATACAAAACATGATTCCATTTTTTAGTTGGAAAAAATGGAAAATAATGAAGGAAAGGGAAGGGAGAAAAAAAAGAAAGGAGAAAACTTTGGATTCACAGACACATGTTTTATATATAGAAAGACTTTGGAAGACTACACAATAATCAATTAACAACTGTTTACCTCTGGTAGGGTACTTTCACGTTTTTACTTGATATACTTTCGTACCACTCAAATTTTTAAGAATTTTCTTTCAATAATGAATATCTATTACTTTTTTTTGAATTTTTTTAAATTGAAATATAGTTGATTTACAATGTTGTGTTAGTTTCAGGTGTACAACAAAGTGAGTCAATTATATACATACATATATGTTATTACTTTTTAAATTAAAAATAAAGTATAATGATCAAAATAAAACTCTTTAAATATGTGTTGTTTTTTTAAATAACAGAACTGATTTTCAACTTAGGTAAAATATCAATGCCAAAATTATTCATCCATACTTCATATTCTCTACATAAAAATTCATTCACAAGAACTTGAAGATTTTTGACATTAAAAAATATATAAAGGTACATACAAAGTTGTGTGTTGTAAGTGGAACATTCTCCAACACTTCTACATGCAATTCCTCTCCAGTAAGCCAGGAAATATCAGTGTCCCAGCCAATTGGTTTCTTCTCTCTGAAAAGTGTAGACACAGCCTTTCTTGGTTATCATACCTAAAGATCTTCATAAACCTCATGCTGAAGATATGAAAATTGGTTATTGAGGGGCTAGTAATGGTGAGGGGGTTTTGGCTCCCTGGTCTTCCATCGTTAGAAATTTAAATGGCAATAAATTAATTTTTAAGTTTACCCCAAATAAATGTATCACTCTTGGACAAACAGCAGGGTAAAGAGATGTACTCTTTTCTTCAAGTCAGCTCCAGAAAAGACCTACAACAGCAGAAAATGGATTGTTCCTGGGGTCCAAAAAAAAAAAAAAAAAAAAAAAAAATGACAGGTACGGATTTACCTACCCATTCAAAGAAAAAGAGTACTCAAGGGACAATATGCCCCAAAAAGGAGACTTTTTTTTTTGTTTTAAAAAAACGGGACTCAAAATTGGGGTTGGGGGGGCTCATGGCAAAATTTTAGATGCTTTCTGAAGAATAATTCAATATAAAATGTTAATTTTGGTAAGTCTTTTGTGAAACTATGAGTTTATATTAAAAATAAAGGACTGGGAAAGAGTCCATTATTCAAATAAGACACATAAAAAACAGTTCAAAAATTTTAAGAATCTCAAACTCTAAACAAAGTCATTTGATCAGAGAAACAAACACTATCATCACAAGGAATTATCTAATGTTAACTCCTCAAAGGGCCTACAAGATTTCCTTAGGCTAATTAACTTAGTATTAATATTTTTTTCCTGAAGTTGATTTTCAATACCCTAGGTCTGGGTAAAGATCTTACAGAAAACCCCAAAATTTCATGTCTGAGGTTTTTTTTTCCTTTTTTAAACAAAGTTTCACATCACATACAAACCATACCCATCCTGAATTCTGTAAACAGCACAGCACTCTGGGATTAGACCTCTCATCATCAGTGCTTTCTTTAGGCTGTCCCGGACTGTAACTCCACACCTTGCAGGTACCTATGGTATCATAAACATATGATATGAGGTAAAGGAAATAAATTATATATTTTTCACATTATTGAAAAAAAACAATAATTTACCTTTATAACACCTTTAAAATGTCATATGGATTACTATGTCAGAAAATTATTTCACTAACTTAATATTAATGGGAAATTATGACTCAAGTATCTATTATTACTCACCAACTTAAAGCAAAATTAATTTTTAGTTTTTTATTAAAATTACAAAATATCTTAAACATATAAAAGAACAGAAAATACTACAGATCCTTATGTGCTCACCACTGAGAAATAATAGATGTCAACATTTAAAGCAAAATCAATTTTGATCCAACATTGTTCAAAGCTGAAAACTCTAATCCTTCAATCATAATGATGGTCCCTAAGAGATGTCTTACTGATCCTAAACATAGCAGAAGAAAATACCTGTCTTAATGTGTACAGTTGATATTTGCTGTTTAGTTGTTTAGCACTGCTATTTCCTCTGGAAACCCACCCTTCCCTAAAAACCACAGGGTTCTGGAGAGGCCATCAATCACAAGGCTCACTACTTTTCTGGCTACACATGATATAAGCTGGCTGATCAGTTTCCCACATCCCTAATCCAGGGCTAGATATATGACCCAAACAGTACCAGAATTCTTTCCTTAACTGACAGATGGACACTGGTTGAGAGAAGTTTCTGTTTCTACTGTAGTTAAATCCAAAAGGACAGAAGTCTGGAGTCCCTAACGGCCATCTTCCCTAGTACACTGAGGAAACCTGGCTACAGAATGAAGCTAACCTAAGGAGAAGTAGAGATGACATTAGGAGAGGGGAGAAAAGAGGCACTGACAGTAGAGATAAGCATCTTTCTGTATATTTGAAGTTAGCTCTATCCTGGCCTTTTCTGCCAGTGACCCATCTCCCCAGATATTAATCCGAATAACTTTAAACTGAAAAAGGACTGACAAACACAGTGTAGACTAAAGTGAAGCAATGGGAGTTCAGGTTGGTCAGTCTTTATGGGGGGAGGGGAGTGCAGACAGAGGAAATGTTAGTCAATAACAAAATTAAAGGTTTCATTCTTTTAAATCACTAAAGTACTTAGAAAACCAAAAGTTTCCAAAGAAATTGGGAAACTTATGCTAGAGGGGGAAAATGGAGTGAAAATGAATATAAGACAGCTGAATCCAAACAGTATATTAAGGGGGAACAATCGAGAAAACCAAATTAGGACCTAAGATTAGAAAACACAGGAGGCAGATTTTAGCTCAATATAACCGTTAAAACTATCCAGCAAGGGAAAAGTTTACCATGAGGGAGTAGGTTCATCATTGGAAATATTCAAGAGACTGGATTGGTACAGTTGATCCTCTTTATTCATAGACTCTGCATTTGCAAATTTGTCTGTTTGCTAAAATTTATTTGTAACCCCAAAATCAATACTTGCAGTGCTTTTGCAGACATGCGCAGAGGACTGAAAAATTTGAGTTGCTCAAGGCATACTTTCCCAGCTGAGGTTAATCAAGGTGACACTGCCTTCTTTTTCTAGCTCTCATACTGCAGACAAGTGCCAGGTGACTTTTAAGCTAATGGACCCCAGTCGGTTGTGAAGAAATAAACAATCTAGGGGTCAATATACAGAGGCCATCTTTGGCTCATTTATAACAGTAATTCTGCATTTCTCCTAGGAGCAGTGGTTCAGTATTCACTAATTCAGTGTTTGCAGGGAATGTATAGAACATAACTACTGCAAATCGTGAGAAATGGCCATACCTTCCAGAAATAATGAACAGAAGGGAAAGCTTACTTTTTCCCTCTGCAACTCATATTCTGCCTACTCTAAAGCAAAAACTTCTTGATTGGCAACCCTATCTTTAGTTTTAAACCCCATCCAATCTATCCTATCCCCATGTTATCAGTGAAATCTTTCTAAAGAAGGCATTCTTAACATGTGTGCGTGTCAAATACTTCTGAGAACCTGATGAAAGCCTTAGATACTCTCTCTGGAACATAAAATTTCAAGCCCATTATGGACTGCTGAAGAGTCCACTGAACTCAGATTTAGAATCCCATTCTAAGATATAACCTTATATTTCATTAGTCTTCTCAAAATTTTCCAGTTATTTATAGGACAAAATTCAAATTCCTTAATATGGCATACGAGGTCATCAATGGGCTGGGGCTATCAACCTTTCAGTTCCTTTGGTAATTCCCCTCATGCACTCCTGTAATGCCATCCTCTAATATAGCTATGCTCCCTTATGCTTCTCTGAACAGGTTGATTCCAAGGTGTATATATGTTTCATCAGTAGGTAAAAATTTGGTTTTCCACTCTTATCACCAAGGGAAAGTCACCTATCAGTCCTTCATTCACTTCTGTAGGCTCATTTTTGTTCCTTCATGATACCTGTTCAACAGACTGACAGACCAACGGAATAAAACAGAAAGACCAAAGCAGACTCCAACACATAAAGAAAATCAAAATAAAATAAAGGCAGCATCTGAAATAGGATAAAGATGAACTTTTAAATAACTGATGTTGGAACTACTGGAACCAATCTAGGAAAAAAAGGTTCACCCATACTACATACTGTATACTAGGGTAAATTCCAAATGGATCAAATATTTAAATGTTGAAGGAAGGAGGGGACAAACCATAAAAGAACTGGAAGAAACACATGGCAAGCTCCTTTATAACCTCAAGTGAAGAAGGCTGATAAATCTATGATGCAAAGTCTGGAAGCCATAAAAGAAAAATGTTAAATTCACCTACACATAACTAAGAACTTTTTAGATGGCAAAACACACACAACATACTACAGTTAGCCCTCCATATCGTGGGTGCCACATCCATGGATTCAACCAACTGAGGATCAAAAATATTCAGAAAAAAATTCCAGCAAGTTCCAAAAAAGCAAAACTTAAATTTGCCTACTATAAGTAATCTAGAGATGATTTAAAGTATACAGGAGGATGTGCATAGGTATATGCAAATACTATGCCATTTTATATAAGGGACTTGAGCATCCAAGGATTCTGGTATCCTCAGGGGGTCCTGGAAACAATCCCCTGCAGATACTGAGGGATGACTATACAAGCAAAGTCAAAAGACAAATGCAAACTGGGAAAAAAATATTTGCAACTTATATAAGAGGCATATAATCTTCATGATATATAAAGAGCTCCTGAAAAATTGAGATCAGGATCAATGGGCAAAGGACATGAAAGACAGTTCAGGAAAACAGAAATATAAACGGCCTTCAAACTTATGAAAAGGTGTTCAACCTCAGAGAAAAGCAAACTCAAACTTGCCAAAATATCTTTCATTTATCACATTGGCAAAAATACAGAAGTCTGACAACATACTCTGTTGATGAGGCTACGGTAAATAGGCATCTCATACACTGCTGACAGCAGTGCAAGACTAAGCAAAACCTGTGAAGCAAAATTTGAAAGTTTCTTATCAAAATTACAAATGTAAATTTCTCTTTGATCAAGGAAGCCTATTTTTGGTATACCATAATTTAACTGGTAAACTATAGTACATCTATACAGTGGAATCTATAGCTATAAAAAAGAATATTTAAGCATGCTATATGTGGAAATGGAAATTTTCCAAGATAGCCTATATAAACATTAAAAGCAAAATACAGAATGATATATACAGTATGATACCTTGTGTGTATGAAGAGGAGTGGAGAAATAAGAATATATCTTTCTATTTTCTTCTTGCTACATGAAGAAACCCAGAAAACACACACACCCACACACCTACCCAAATAAAAATAGTTACCTAAAAGGTACAGGGGAAACTGGATGTAAAGAGGTAGAGGTGGAAACAAGATCCCCTGATGTAAATACCACATGAAAGAATTACCGGAACAACTCCTACAGAACACCCACTGAACGCTGGCCTAAGGCCTCAGACCTCCCAAAGGGCAAGAAACTCCCTACGTACCTAGGTAGGGCAAAAGAAAAAAGGAAAAACAGAGACAAAAGAATAGGAACGGGACCTGCACCAGTGGGAGGGAGCAGTGAAGGAGGAAAGGTTTCCACACACTAGGAAGCCCCTTCGTGGGCGGAGACTGCGGGTGGCCGAGGGGGGAAGCTTCGGGGCCGCGGAGGAGAGTGCAGCAACAAGGGTGCGGAGGGCAAAGTGGAGATTCCCACACAGAGGATTGGTGCCGACTGGCACTCACCAGGCCGAGAGGCTTGTCTGCTCAGCCGCCGGGGTGGGCGGGGGCTGGGAGCTGAGGCTCGGGCTTCGAGCTGAGTGTAGGGAGAGGACTGGAGCGTGAACACAGCCTAAAGGGATTAGTGCACCACGGCTAGCCGGAGGGAGTCCGGGAAAAAGTCTGGACCTGCCAAAGAGGCAAGAGACTTCTTCCCTCTTTGTTTCCTGGTGCGTGAGGAGAGGGTATTAAGAGCGCCGCTTAAAGGAGCTCCAGAGATGGGCGTGAGCCGCGGCTATCAGCGCGGACCTCAGAGACGGGCATGAGACGCTAAGAATGCTACTGCCACCACAAAGAAGCCTGTGTGCAAGCACAGGTCACTCTCCAGACCTCCCCTCCTGGGAGCCTGTGTAGCCTGCCACTGACAGGGTCCCGGGATCCAGGGACAACTTCCCCGGGAAAATGCACAGCGCACCTCAGGCTGGTGCAACATCCCGCTGGTCTCTGCCGCCGCAGGCTCACCCCGCATCCGTACCCCTCCCTCTCCCCGGCCTGAGTAAGCCAGAGCCCCCGAAGCAGCTGCTCCTTTAACCCTGTCCTGTCTGAGTGAAGAACAGGCGCCCTCCGGCGACCTACACGCAGAGGCGGGGCCAGATCCAGAAACACAAGATCCAGCCTCATCCACCAGAACACAGGCACTAGTCCCCTCCACCAGAAAGCCTACACAACCCACTGAACCAACTTTAGCCACTGGGGACAGACACCAAAAACAATGGGAACTACGAACCTGCAGCCTACAAAAAGGAGACCCCAAACACAGTAAGATAAGCAAAATGAGAAGACAGAATATCACACAGCAGATGAAGGAGCAAGATAAAAACCCACCAGACCTAACAAATGAAGAGGAAATAGGCAGTCTACCTGAAAAAGAATTCAGAATAATGATAGTAAAGATGATCCAAAATCTTGGAAATAGAATAAATGCAAGAAACATTTAACAAGGACCTAGAAGAACTAAAGAGGAAACAAGCAAAAATGAACAACACAATAAATGAAATTAAAAATACTCTAGAAGGGATCAATAGCAGAATAGCAGAATAACTGAGGCAGAAGAACAGATAAGTGACCTAGAAGATAAAATAGTGGAAAAAAGAAAAAAGAATGAAAAGAGCTGAGGACAGTCTCAGAGACCTCTGGGACAATATTAAACACACCAACATTCCAATTATAGGGGTCCCAGAACAAGAAGAGAAAAAGAAAGGGACTGAGAAAATATTTGAAGAGATTATAGTTGAAAACTTCCTTAATATGGGAAAGGAAATAGTTAATCAAGTCCAGGAAGCACAGAGAGTCCCATACAGGATAAATCCAAGGAGAAACACGCCACAACACATATTAATCAAACTGTCAAAAATTAAATACAAAGAAAACATATTAAAAGCAGCAAGGGAAAAACAAGTAACACACAAGGGAATCCCCATAAGGTTAACAGCTGATCTTTCAGCAGAAACTCTGCAAGCCAGAAGAGACTGGCAGGACATATTTAAAGTGATGGAGGAGAAAAACCTACAACCAAGATTACTCTACCCAGCAAGGATCTCATTCAGATTTGATGGAGAAATTAAAACCTTTACAGACAAGCAAAAGCTGAGAGAGTTCAGCACCACCAACCAGCTTTACAACAAGTGTTAAGAAACTTCTCTAGGCAAGAAACACAAGAGAAGGAAAAGACCTACAATAACAAACCCAAAACAATTAAGAAAATGGGAATAGGAACATACATATCAATAATTACCTTAAATGTAAATGGATTAAATGCTCCCACCAAAAGACACAGACAGGCTGAATGGATACAAAAACAAGACAGCATATATATGCTGTCTACAAGAGACCCACTTCAGACCTAGGGACACATACAGACTGAAAGTGAGGGGATGGAAAAAGATATTCCATGCAAATGGAAACCAGAAGAAAGCTGAAGTAGCAATTCTCATATCAGACAAAATAGACTTTAAAATAAAGACTATTACAAGAGACAAAGAAGGACACTACATAATGATCAATGGATCAATCCAAGAAGAAGATATACAATTGTAAATATTTATGCACCCAACATAGGAGCACCTCAATACATAAGGCAAATACCAACAGCCATAAAAGGGGAAATTGACAGTAACACATTCATAGTAGGGGACTTTAACACCCCACTTTCACCAATGGACAGATCATCCAAAATGAAAATAAATAAGGAAACACAAGCTTTAAATGATACATTAAACAAGATGGACTTAATTGATATTTATAGGACATTCCATCCAAAAACAACAGAATACACATTTTTCTCAAGTGCTCATGGAACATTCTCCAGGATAGATCATATCTTGGGTCACAAATCAAGCCTTGGTAAATTTAAGAAAATTGAAATTGTATCAAGTACCTTTTCCGACCACAACTCTATGAGACTAGATATCAATTACAGGAAAAGATCTCTAAAAAATACAAACATGGAGGCTAAACAATACACTACTTAATAACGAAGTGATCACTGAAGAAATCAAAGAGGAAATCAAAAAAATACCTAGAAACAAATGACAATGGAGACATGACGACCCAAAACCTATGGGATGCAGCAAAAGCAGGTCTAAGACGGAAGTTTATAGCAATACAATCCTACCTTAAGAAACAGGAAACATCTCAAATAAACAACCTAACCTTGCACCTAAAGCAATTAGAGAAAGAAGGACAAAAAACCCCCAAAGTTAGCAGAAGGAAAGAAATCATAAAGATCAGATCAGAAATAAATGAAAAAGAAATGAAGGAAACTATAGCAAAGATCAATAAAACTAAAAGCTGGTTCTTTGAGAAGATAAACAAAATTGATAAACCATTAGCCAGACTCATCAAGAAAAAAAAGGAGAAGACTCAAATCAATAGAATTAGAAATGAAAAAGGAGAAGTAACAACTGACACTGCAGAAATACAAAAGATCATGAGAGATTACTACAAGCAACTCTATGCCAATAAAATGGACAACCTGGAAGAAATGGACAAATTCTTAGAAATACACAACGTGCCAAGACTGAATCAGGAAGAAATAGAAAACATGAACAGACCGTTCACAAGCACTGAAATTGAAACTGTGATTAAAAATCTTCCAACAAACAAAAGCCCAGGACCAGATGGATTCACAGGCGAATTCTATCAAACATTCAGAGAAGAGCTAACACCTATCCTTCTCAAACTCTTCCAAAATATAGTAGAGGGAGGAACACTCCCAAACTCATTCTACAAGGCCACCATCACCCTGATACCAAAACCAGGCAAGGATGTCACAAAGAAGGAAAACTACAGGCCAATATCACTGATGAACATAGATGCAAAAATCCTCAACAAAATACTAGCAAACAGAATCCAACAGCACATTAAAAGGATCATACACCATGATCGAGTGCGGTTTATTCCAGGAATGCAAGGATTCTTCAATATACGCAAATCAATCAATGTGATACACCATATTAACAAATTGAAGGAGAAAAACCATATGATCATCTCAGTAGATGCAGAGAAAGCTTTTGACAAAATTCAACACCCATTTATGATAAAAACCCTGCAGAAAGTAGGCATAGAGGGAACCTACCTCAACATAATAAAGGCCATATATGACAAACCCACAGTCAACCTCATCCTCAATGGTGAAAAACTGAAACCATTTCCACTAAGATCAGGAACAAGACAAGGTTGCCCACTCTCACCACTCTTATTCAACATAGTTTTGGAAGTTTTAGCCACAGCAATCAGAGAAGAAAAGGAAATAAAAGGAATCCAAATCAGAAAAGAAATAAAGCTGTCACTGTTTGCAGATGACATGATACTATATATAGAGAATCCTAAATTTGCTACCAGAAAACTACTAGAGCTAATCAATGAATTTGGTAAAGTAGCCGGATACAAAATTAATGCACAGAAATCTCTGGCATTCCTATACACTAATGATGAAAAATCTGAAAGTAAAATTAAGAAAACACTCCCATTTACCACTGCAACATAAATAATAAAATATCTAGGAATAAACCTACCTAAGGAGACAAAAGACCTGTATGCAGAGAATTATAAGACACTGATGAAAGAAATTAAAGATGATACAAATAGATGGAGAGATATACCATGTTCTTGGATTGGAAGAATCAACATTGTGAAAATGACTCTACTACCCAAAGCAATCTAGATTCAATGCAATCCCTATCAAACTACCACTGGCATTTTTCACAGAACTAGAACAAAAAATTTCACAATTTGTATGGAAACACAAAAGACCCCGAATAGCCAAAGCAATCTTGAGAATGAAAAACAGACCTGGAGGAATCAGGCTCCCTGACTTGAGACTATACTACAAAGCTACAGTAATCAAGACAGTATGGTAGTGGCACAAAAACAGAAATAGATATCAATGGAACAGGATAGAAAGCCCAGAGATAAACCCACGCACATATGGTCACCTTATCTTTGATAAAGGAGGCAGGAATGTACAGTGGAGAAAGGACAGCCTCTCAATAAGTGGTGCTGGGAAAATTGGACAGGTACATGTAAAAGTATGAGATTAGAACACTCCCTAACACCATACACAAAAATAAACTCAAAATGGATTAAAGACCTAAATGTTAAGGCCAGAAACTATCAAACTCTTAGAGGAAAACATAGGCAGAACACTCTATGACATAAATCACAGCAAGATCTTTTTGGACCCACCTCCTAGAGAAATGGAAATAAAAACAAAAATAAACAAATGGGACCTAATGAAACTTCAAAGCTTTTGCACAGCAAAGGAAACCATAAACAAGACCAAAAGACAACCCTCAGAATGGGAGAAAATATTTGCAAATGAAGCAACTGACAAAGGATTAATCTCCAAAATATACAAGCAGCTCATGCAGCTCAATAACAAAATAACAAACAACCCAATCCAAAAATGGGCAGAAGACGTAAACAGACATTTCTCCAAAGAAGATATACAGATTGCCAACAAACACATGAAAGAATGCTCAACATCATTAATCATTAGAGAAATGCAAATCAAAACTACAATGAGATATCATCTCACACCAGTCAGAATGGCCATCATCAAAAAATCTACAAACAATAAATGCTGGAGAGAGTGTGGAGAAAAGGGAACACTCTTGCACTGCTGGTGGGAATGTGAATTGGTACAGCCACTATGGAGAACGGTATGGAGGTTCCTTAAAAAACTACAAATAGAACTACCATATGACCCAGCAATCCCACTACTGGGCATAGACCCTGAGAAAACCATAATTCAAAAACAGTCATGTACCAAAATGTTCACTGCAGCTCTATTTACAATAGCCAGGACATGGAAGCAACCTAAGTGTCCATCATCGGATGAATGGATAAAGAAGATGTGGCACATATATACAATGGAATATTACTCAGCCATAAAAAGAAACGAAATCAAATTATTTGTAGTGAGGTGGATGGACCTAGAATCTGTCATACAGAGTGAAGTAAGTCAGAAAGAGAAAGATAAATACCGTGTGCTAACACATATATATGGAATCTAAGAAAAAAAAATGTCATGAAGAACCTAGAGGTAAGACGGGAATAAAGACACAGACCTACTAGAGAATGGACTTGAGGATATGGGGAGGGGGAAGGGTAAGCTGTGACAAAGTGAGAGTGGCATGGACATATATACACTATCAAACGTAAAATAGATGGCTAGTGGGAAGCAGCCACATAGCACAGGGAGATCAGCTTGGTGGTTTGTGACCACCTAGAGGGGTGGGATAGGGTGGGTGGGAGGGAGGGAGGGAGATGCAAGAGGGAAGAGATATGGGAACATATGTATATGTATAACTGAGTCACTCTGTTATAAAGCAGAAACTAACACACCACTGTAAAGCAATTATACTCCAATAAAGATGTAAAAAAAAAAAAAGAGTTACCTATTCAAAAAGGAGAAGGGGAAGGGGAGCACTGTCTCAAATTTTAAGACTGAAAAGACTAAAAAGATACTTTCAAAAGAACCAGGTTAATGTCTCTTCTCCAAATTACAAAATTAAATGTCCCTGATTAGGCTGTCAAAGCAGCAATAACTTTTGTCTAAAATAATTTAAAAACAAGCATCCTACCTTAACGAACAAAGATCTATAGTCAATGTAATCATCTGAATATTTGCCAAAGGAAAATTTAGGCCAAAACAAAATGTATCCGTCTAAACTGTAACATACCAGTTTTTAAAGTGAATATAAATCATCTTTTATCAATGGATTCATGATGGTCCACCACACTACCCTCCTTTTGTGTATGTTTAAAATTTTCCATATAAAATGTTCTCTTAAAATCTTAAGAACTCCTTCTTAAAGGAGTCGCCATCAAAATTCAGGTGGCCATCACAGTTACTACATGTTTAATTATCTCAGCTAGTAGATCAATTTGGTAGTTTAAATTCTTTACAATGCAGACTTTATTACGTGCTTTAAGTAAACTTCATGATACACTGAGATCTCCTTGTACAAACTGGCACAGATTATACATGCTAACATATGAGTTTTTAAAATAAACCTAAATTTATAGCTTCCTGATTTTATCATAATTTATCTTGATGCCAAGTCCTTTTTTAGGACTGTTAAACCAGTCATAATATAGTTTATTATTATAGACTGTTAAACCAATTCACAATAAAAGGAAAAACTTAATATGATCTGCTTATAACATGGTCTTTTTAAAGTAAAAAGAGGCTGACTATATATACTACCAAAACTTCCTAAAGTGAAAGCGATTTTAGAATTAAGTATGCCTCCTGGTCAAGTTGTATTTAACTGACAAAGAAGAAGTGATAAAGGTGGTAGGTGTTTTACTCCTAAATTGCTGGTCCCAATTAAATCGAAAACCAAAACTAAATTTAATCAATTACCTCATTAGACCTCCAAGGGGGAAAACTTATCTAGCAACAGATTAAGTCCTTTCACTGTGGCAAAAGTTAATAGAATTTATGAAGAGTCAAGAATGTCCCAGACTTCACAGCTATTTTATTAAAATTAAACAGTATTTTTTTTTTTTTTTTTTTTTTTTGCGGTACGCGGGCCTCTCACTGTTGTGGCCTCTCCCGTTGCGGAGCACAGGCTCCGGACGCACAGGCTCAGCGGCCATGGCTCACAGGCCCAGCTGCTCCGCGGCATGTGGGATCTTCCCGAACCAGGGCACGAACCCGTGTCCCCTGCATCGGCAGGCGGACTCCCAACCACTGCGCCACCAGGGAAGCCCAAACACAGTATTTTAATTATCAACATGAGTTAATACTGCTGCATAGAGTACTCTGTCTCACAAAGTTACTATGAGGATCAAATGAGAGTATGGTGGAACATATGGTAAACCACTATGCAACAGGTATTCTTCTTGTCTACAAAAGGATGGAATGTGTAACTCTCTTTCATCACTTGCAGATCTTAGAGGTTTCTCCTTTGCTTTTGCTAAAAACAAAGGGAGAGGGAGGGTATTCCCTGGGGTTCTAGCATTTACTCTAATGATGTCCCTTTACTCAATCTATTCCATTAAAACTACTTACTTGTGCTAGTAAGAGAGTTAGAGTTTCCTACACCTTTTTGTGCTCTTTACATGTTTTTCCTCAAACTGGCTAAAACGAGAACAGCTTGTTTAGCTTCTCCTTATCTCTTCCATTCCACAAACATTTCTTGCTTTAATTATCACACAACCACGGCATGATTTTGAAGGATCCAACATTGCCCTATCTGTTCCCACTGTCCTTCCTTTCATTATGTTAGATGCAATCACACCTACTAATTGTTAGACACAGAGGAAATCAAAAAAGATAAGCTGCTTTGAGAGCTTCCTCCCCACAGATGTTAAAATTAATTTAGTAGTTTTAGATATTTTTTTTCAGACACCTGGTATTTACAGCCTTTGAACCAAATCTGCATTTCCCATTGAGAGATCCACTTACAGGTCTGCAACTTGGAAATACCCCATTACTTGTAGACAAAGAGTCCTGTATAAAGATGTTCATATTTTAGCACTGTTAGTAATAACAAAAAAACTGAACATAACCTAGATGTCTATCAGGATAAACTATGTTAAATTGAAAAGAATCAGACCTATATGTATCAATACATACATATGTATACCTTGAAATTACAATTTTGAATAAAAAGAACAAGAGGTTGAACATTACATACAGTATCATACTATTTTATATATTAAAAAATGCTTATAGGTACATATGCATGTAGTAAAATATAAAAATATCGATCGAATGTACCCCACATTTATCATAGTGGCTACTTCTTGGGGGACAAGGTGGGATGAAGGATGTTTGGGAAGGGAATGGGACAGGTAAGAACCTAAATATATATATGTATGTACGTATGTATGGATATATGTTATATATGTATGTGTGTGTGTGTGTGTGTAATATGAAGCAAATGTAACAAACATTAATACTTGTTCATTGTAGGTGACTAAACACAGGTGTTTAATATATTGTCCTTTATACTTTTCCATATAAGTAAGTTTCCTAAATAAAAAAGTTAAAAACTTTATGAATGTTCTTTTCTAAACCTTTGCTACTTCCTCAAATCAGCATGAATATGTTCATCAGGTTTTTTTTCCTAGTGGCAACTGTTTCTTTTTAACTTTCTATTTTTCTTTTGTTCTATGTTCTTTGAATTTTTCCAACTCTACTACGAAAAATTTTAAACACAGAAAATTAGGAGTGGTACAATTAACATCCAAGTTCTCTCAGATCCTAAAATTATTTTTTCATACTTGTTTTCTCTCTTTAAGATTTTGTTTCCATCATACCATTTGAAAGTAAGTTCTAAATTGACTGATTGAGATAGAATTCAGAATAGTGGTTACTTTTGAAGGTGGTCACTGAATTGAGGGAGCACAAGAGAACACTCACATTAGAAATGTTCTATATCTTGGTCTGCAAGGCACTTACACATGTAGAAAGTCACTGAGCTGTACACTTGAGATTTGTACAATTTACTATATGTAAGTTTTATTTCAAAAAAGGGGTGGGAGGGGGGTTGCAGGCATCATGACAATTTACCCCTAAATATTTAAGCATGTATTTCCTAAGAATAAAGACATTTTCCTAAAAATATCTCTATTGTCACACTTAAGAAAACTAATAATTCCATAAGAACACATCACATTCAATCAACACGCAACATTTCCTATCTCAAGAAGGACTTCTACAGCTCTTCCCCACCCTGGCCCCAAACCAGGATCACACAGCACATTTGTCTGTTTTGTCTCTTTAGTCTTACTCAGTGTAGAATAATCCCCAACCTTTTATCCTCCACAACACTGAGTCCAGGCTGTTTGTCTTATAGAATGTCCACCTTCTGAATTTGTCTAATTGCTCCCTCATGGTGCTTAACTTTTCCCTTTATCCTGTGTTTCTTATAAAATGGAAAGTCCAGAAGCTTAACATTCAACACAATCATTTTTAGTAATAATACTTCAGAGATAATGACTCATCCATTGAGTTTTAAATTTTAAGGCCACCTAGAAATTCTATTTGGTTCCTTCTTAGGAATCTAATCCTGCTATTTTTAAGTCTTCTTAAACTGATGGTAGACTGTTTCCTTGCATATTATAACTTATGATTTTGACCTTGTCATTGAGGCCTTCCGTATATGAATTCCACGAGACCTATATGGGCTAAGGGAGGGTTTGCATTTGTTTCTGCGCAGTGCCTGAATGCTATTACCACTTCAGGAGCAGTTGTTAATTTCTTGGGTTAAGAATTCCTGAATAATACAGGTAATATAATTATGAACCCCACACGCTATGATAAGAACAGGTCTATAGTTAAGAATTCACAAGGGAAACTTTAACCTTTATTTGGAGCCCTGGCACTAGGACTCAGACTTGAGTGTGGTTCAAGTTTGACAGACAGGTATAAATGTCAAATCTGACACTAAAAACAATGCAATTTGTTCCAGTTAAGGAACACAGACTTAGGCACCAAATAATTATGTCTTTCCCATTCTTGTTTGAAACGGATGCTTACATTTGCATGACCACTGGGTATCACATTTCATTTTCAACAACTAGGCTTTCTGAAAAATACAAAGAAAAAGCAATGATGATATTAAAGTTGACTCACCACCGTCCTCTGTTTATTGGGCAGGAAGACTCTAACGATAGGTTTTTGTGGTGACTTGGGGTTGCTCCGTGACACATCTGTGGGATTTTGAAAAACTGAAAGAGATGAAGGCAGCACTGAAAGGCTAGAAGAGGAAGAAGATGTAACGGTGTCTGTTGATGCAGAGCTAGAAACAGAAAAATCAGTTCCATTCCCCAGGGATTCCAATAACTGTTGTTCTCTTTGTTGGAGGGCATCTAGCTTGCTGGTGTATTCTTCATAGGCCTATAAAATAAAGTAGACTTACATTGAATCTGGACTTTTTCCTGACAGTAACAAAAGGAAATATGAAATTTAAGTCTTTGATTATAATCTCTTTATAACCTAGCTAACACGATTTTGTACTACAAATTACAAAATAAGTGCTGGAAGTATTGTAAATTAGTACTTTTACCTTTAAATTGATAAATCTTTTGTTATAAGACACTACATCTAGAAACTGACACACACACACACACACACACACATATATATGTCTATAATAGTCATGAATATTAATTTTAAAAAACTAGTATTTGCAATTTTCTGGCCAAATCACAATTTGTATTCCAAACTACATATCTAACATAAGATAAAGTACTAATACATCACAGATGAATACCCTCTCTATTAATTGTTTTTCCAGAAAAGTTGTAGGCATTATAAGGTTTCATACTTCTCTCTGCCTCTCTCTCTCTAAAGAACTGAGAGAGAGGTTGAGAAGGAGATGAGGTGTTAAGAGAGATCTGTCAAAAAACAAGACTAAGGTAGACAGTGTCAGATCTCACCATTACCACCAAAATCACCTCAACAGGGATTAGAGGATGTATAACTGCCACTTTTTTTTTTCTGAAACAGCTATTAGTTAAAATACCTTCTTTTACTCACTATGGATATCTTATGACCTCCCCTTTCCCAGCAAATACTGCTTAGAGAATAGAATTTTGTTTGAAAAGGTAGTTTACACCCTGCAGTCAAGAAATTTTGAGGCCATTATCCATCAGGGTATCTTTCTAGACGCTTTATTTTACTAAAGCTATAAGGTCAAATGATCACATAAGATATCATATTCTAAAAGTAGGAAGAATCTTGGAAACAGAATGATACCGAAAATAAAGAGATGGAATGAATTGGAATGTATGTGTCCATGGTTCTTTGAGGGAGTAGTAATCACCTTCCCCCACACTATAATCCACCATGTCTCCTGACCACCCCAAACAGATGCAACACTATAAAGATTTATGAAAGGCTACAAAGATTGAAAAAGATTTAAAAGAATCAAAGATTTTTAAAAATGGCATTTCCCATCACTTATTAGGCTACAAAGAAGCAGATGGATGCATTTTTATTTGTGCAAGTATTGTACATGAGAAATAAACAAAGAATGTTCTTGATACAGGACAAGAGTAAGGAAAGGGGGGGGTCTTAAAAGGTTAGCGTTTAGATAGATGGAGTTAAGTAGGGAGAAGAGAGTACTGCGTAGCACAGAAGAAATTTTGTAACAGAGTAAGGAGGTAAGAAATTTTAAGACATAGAGGAAAACTATGGCCTAGTAGAGCTGAACGTCATATAATACCTGGGACATATCAAGGGATCAATAGATGTTTGTGAAATTTAAGTGAAGAACAGGAACACAAATAATAAGACTGGAAAAGTGGGTAACAGACCAGCTTGTAGAGAATGTATATACTATGTTATGAAGCCTGAACTTCATTTTATAAGCAAGGGAGAATTATCTAAGGTAGAGGAGAATAAAGGAGAAATTTCATTTCAATATAGGCCACCACACCTGATATGCTTGATACTACCATATAATTTTTGGGGGGTTGGGGAGGGAAAATACTAAAATGAGCTACTGAAGGGCCTAAACTACACCAAAATGCCCTCTCCTTTACAATCTAATAGTTGTCCAACGCTGACCATGAAATGTTTCACAGCATCTCAGGCATTATAACCAAATCAGTCCAAAATTTTCTGAGCTGTATTTCTATTTAGCTTTCAGTTCGATTAATTACTTAAGGGCATCTTTTTCAGTATGATCCACTTATTGAGATTTCGATCATTCAATAAATATATATTGAGCACACATGTACTTAGTAGTGTTTGGGCTCAAACCACAAAAATGAAGACTAACACAATTCCTACACTTTGAAGATTATGTACATGCAGCCTGGGAGACAAAAATTCCTCCTTGCGTAGATGAAATATTCTTATTTACTGTCACCTGGACAAGTACATTTACTACACAAAGTTAGGCTTAGGAAAAGTAATAAATGTAAACAAATTTTCTGAATGTTATTTCTTTATCAAAATATTAGCCTTAATTTTTAAAAATATATTGTTCCCTCCACTGTGGATTACAATCTATTATTTCACTGCATTTATCAATAACTCTTCCTTAAGTACAAAACATTTACTTATTCCACCTCTCTCCATCCTCATAGCTGCAATCTACCAAGGTACTTGCCTACCTTGTTTTGAACCTGGTCTGACTCATTTCACCCCATTATCCTTGCTGCATTCCGTGTGGATGCTGATTACTCATACAACACTCTTGCCTTGAAGTTCTCTAAACCTCGTATCTATAAAGGCATTTGTTTCTACTCTAACTTCAAGATCCAGAGATACAAACAGTTCTTTACCAAAGAGTTCCAAATGATGACAAGATCTCAACTGGGAACCTCCCATACCCCTATGCACATACACTTATCCCACTGTCTTAAATGTCACCCTCACTACCACACTAATCTGTTCATTGTCAACATTAATCCCTTAATGTTTTTCAGATTTCTTTGCTGTTTTACTTCCCATACTTTGTGGCTCACCATTCCAACAATGCCGATGGTAACATCTTAGATTGTCTGGTTAATTCTTCTTATTCTTTTACCAACTTGCTTGTCAAAATACCAACTTTGGGTAAATTCTATCATTCAATTACTCCATTCTTTCTCTCAGGTTACCACACATTACTGAAGAAAATAATAAAAACAAGGCCAACTGGTTCCATTATCAATTCATGGAAATTAGTCTTTCACACTACTATATGAAAATTTGTACTTATTTATTTTTTTTAAAATTTATTTATTTATTTATTTATTTTTGGTTGCGTTGGGTCTTCGTTGCTATGTGCGGGCTTTCTCTAGTTGCGGAGAGCGGGGGCTACTCTTCATTGCAGCGCGCGGGCTTCTCATTGCGGTGGCTTCTCTTGTTGCGGAGCACAGGCTCTAGGCGCACGGGCTTCAGTAGTTGTAGCACGTGGGCTCAGTAGTTGTGGTTCCCAGGCTCTAGACCACAGGCTCAGTAGTGGTGGCACACAGGTTTAGCTGCTGTGCGGCATGTGGGATCTTTCCAGACCAGGGCTCGAACCCGTGTCCACTGCATTGGCAGGCAGATTCCCAACCACTGCGCCACCAGGGAAGCCCCTGTACTTATTTTTAATTCGTATTACATTTCTCACAATACTTACTCCCACCTTTCCTATGCTTCTCTGGATCCTAACTTCATCCCCCAACCTTTAATTCACTCAAGAAAATAGCATTACCTTCAAATTTACTCTGAAGATCAAAGCCATCAAATAAAAGCTTCCTCTTCTTTCTTTGTCCAATCAATTCTCCCCATCTTTCCCCATCCTTCTTTTGCTCTCAATTTAGTATTAACACTGGGTGTTTAGAGCCTCTTCTGTGGAGGCCTTGGTTGATCATTATCTCCATTTTCTCTCATATCTTCCAACTTTCCCTTTTTCTCTGTTTTCTTACCCTGCAAACTTGAGCAAGTCCTCCCACATAAACATACACCTCAAGCACCATTACCACCATCAACAAAATTCCTTTGGTGCTTCAAGAAGCTTCAGAAACCAGATATTTCTTCAGGAGGCAGCTTTTCCAAAACCCTATTCCTTCTCATCAAAATCCTACTTATTTTTCAAAGTTTAATTCAAAGGCCTGCTTGGTAAAAATCCAAAATCGGTATTTTCTTTTCACCTCCTTTGGAGTATTACCACACTCTTCTTTTTTTTTTTTCTTTTTGCGGTATGCGGGCCTCTCACTGTTGTGGCCTCTCCCGTTGCGGAGCACAGGCTCCGGACGCGCAGGCCCAGCGGCCATGGCTCACGGGCCCAGCCGCTCCGCGGCATATGGGATCCTCCCAGACCTGGGCACGAACCCGTATCCCCTGCATCGGCAGGCGGACTCTTAACCACTGCGCCACCAGGGAGGCCCCACACTCTTCTTTATATGGCTTTTTAAACAATCATTTGTGAAAAAACTTTGTGAGCATTAAGTGAAATAATACTAGCAGAGGAAGTTATTACAGCAAAAACCCAATAAATACTTTTATTAGTAGTAATAAGTAGTACTAGTTCTTATCATTATTACTGTATTACTTCGCTGAGTTCTCAAAATGACTCTACTAAACTATAAGGTAGTTGAGGGCACAGCTCATGTTATTTATTTATTTATTCATTCATTCATTCATTTACTGGATTCTTTTTTCAAACTGAAGTATAGTTCATTTATTTTTGAACTTAAAAAAGAATGTAAGAACACAACATTATTAAGATGAAAATACTCCTCAAATTGATCTACAGGTTCAATGCAATCCTTATCAAAATCCCAGCTGGCTTTCTATGCAGAAATGGACAAGCTGATCTTAAAATTCACACAGAAGTACAAAGTACTTGGAATAACCAAAACAATCTTGAAAAAGAACAGTTTGGAGATTTACATTTCCTGATTTCAAAAGTTACTATAAAGCTACAGTAATCAAAACACATGATATTGATACACATATAAAAAAACACAATAGATTGAGAGTCCAGAAAAAAAGCCTTACATTTATGGTTAACTGGTTTTTGACAATGTTACTGGTACAACTGAATATCTGCATATAGAAGAATGAAGTTGGACCACTACCTAACATCATATTACAAAATTAACTCAAAGTGTATCATACACTTAAAAGTAAGAGCTAAAACTAGAAAACTCTTAGAGAAAACATAGAAGTAAATCATCATGACCCTGGATTAGGCAATGGTTTCTTAGATGACACACCAAAACACAGCAACCAAAGAAAAAGTCGATAAACTTGACTTCATCAAAATTAAAGCTTTTGTGCTTCAAAAGACACTATCAAAAAGAGTGAAAAAAAGACATCCCACAGAATGGGAGAAAATATTTGCAAATCATATCTGACAAGAATTTCCTACCAAGAATATATAAAGAACTCTTACAACTCAGTAATAAAAAGACAACCCAGTTTTTTAAATGGGCAAAGGATTTGAATAGACATTTTTCCCAAGAAGATATTCAAATGGCTAATAAGCACATGAAAAAGATGTTTAATATCATTAATCACCAAAGAATTACAAATCAAAATACCACAATGAGATGCCAATTCACACCTACTAGGATGGCAATAATAATAATAAATGGAAAATAACAAGTGTTGGTGATGATGTATAGGAACTGGAACCCTCACACATTGCTTGTGGGAATGTAAAATGGTGCAGCCACTTTGGAAAAGAGTCTGGTAGTTCCTCAAAAAGTTAAAACACAGAGTTACCAAAGGACACAGCAATTCCATTCCTAGGTACATAACTAAAAGAACTGAAAACATATGCCTACCACAAAAACTTGTACATGAATGTTCATAGCAGCTTTATTCATGATAGCCCAAAAGAGGAAACCTAAACGTCCATCAGTTGATTAATGGATAAACAAAATGTGACATATCCACATGATAGAATATTAGCAATAAAAAGGAATAAATGCTACAATGAATGCTACATGCTACAACATGGTTGAATTTTTTTTTTTTTGCTGTACGCGGGCCTCTCACTGTTGTGGCCTCTCCCGTCGCAGAGCACAGGCTCCGGACGCGCAGGCTCAGCAGCCATGGCAAACGGGCCCAGCCGCTCCGCAGCATGTGGGATCTTCCCGGACTGGGGCACGAACCGCGTCCCCTGCATCGGCAGGTGGACTCCCAACCACTGCGCCACCAGGGAAGCCCAACATGGTTGAATTTTGAAAACATTCTGCTAAGGTGAAAGCAGCCTGTCACAAAAGGCCACATTGTGTATGATTCCATTTACACGAAATGTCCAAATAGGCAAATCCATAGATTTAGAAAGTAGATCAGTGGTTGCCAGGGGCTGGAGAGAACGACTGCCAATGGGTAAAGGGTTTCTTTTTGAGGTGATGAAAATGTTTTGGAATTAGATGGTGGTGATGACTGTACAATTCTGTGCATATGCTATAAACTATGCAATTGTACACTTTAAAAAAGTGAATCTTATGGTATATGAATTATTTCCCAATTAAAAATGGGAAGATGGGGACTTCCCTGGCAGTCCAGTGGCTAAGACTTCGCTTCCCAATGCAGGGGGTTTGGGTTCAATCCCTGGTCAGGGAGCTAAGATCCCACATGCCTCATGGCCAAAAAACCAGAACATAAACAAGAGAAGCAATATTGTAACAAATTCAATAAAGACTTTAAAAAAAGAATAAATAAAAAAATAAAAATGGGAAGAAAATTAAGGACGTACTTAATTAAAACATAATGGGAAAAGGCAGTGGAAGAAAAAAATTTTATCATTAGAGTTCATTATATTTATTCTTTGGAACTTAATCTTACAAGATACAATGAAATCTTTCAAACTGCCTAGGAGTGATAATTAATGAACTGTTCTGCATTCCAAAGGAAGCACCTAGCTTCCAGTATTATTTTCTTTGCAGATTTTGGCGGGGGGGGGGGCACACTGAGTGGTATGCAGAACTTCCCTGACCAGGGATTGAACCTGTGCCCCCTGTACTAGAAGCACAGAATCTTAACCACTGGACCACCATGGGAGTCCCAGTATTATTTTCATTGCAGTATTTGTTTTGATAAATGTCTCTGCATTATCCTGGGTTCTACACAGACTACAGATCAGAAAGGCTGTCAGCATCATAATAATGATATAGCAATTAAGAGCACAGGCTCTGATAAAAAAGAAGAAGACATACACGTGGGGAAAATGTAAGCAGTTTTAGAAGACTCATAAAAAAAAGTAAAAGAACACAGGTTCTGAATTCAGAATGTCTGGCTTCAAAGTTTGGCTACCCCATTACTAGTTGTATAATCCTTGTCATGTTATTATTAAAACCCTCTGCGCCTGAGCTTCTTCATCTATAAAATGGAAATAAGAATATTAAATATAACTCACAGGGCAGGCTGAGGATTAAATGACCTACTGTATGCTTAGAACAGTTCCTGGCACAGCAAGCACTCAATAAATGTTAGGAGCTTTACTGTCATCATCTGTCTGTCTGCAGGGGACGCCAGCATACATATAAATTCGGTGGTAGCTTGGATTCAGTGTGTTAACACTAGATATGTAGGGTTATTCCAGATACTTTATCCCTTCACCTCTGGAATCCAATATATCAGGACTAGAAAGAAGAATCTACTACTAGAAAAGCATCTAGCATTATATCTTACTCACAGAAGGCATTCAAATAATTTATTGGATAAGTAAATACAGAAGAATTGGGAGAAAAATAAGAAATTCTGGGAAATGACTTTTAGGGGAAACTCATCTTTTCTTCCTCTGTATGATGGTAAAAAGAAAAGACTGGAACCAAAGATTGAAAAGACAAACCTGAAATTCTTTAGAGTACAATAGTTCATTTCACTGCAGTTATCATCCAGGGAATCAACAGAATGTTAATTATTATTCATATGCCAGTTGGAGAAAATCTAGAACTTAAAAGCTCATTTTTAAATAAATTAGTAAATAGAAAAAAGAAAGCCACAAGAATTTCTGATGGTGATATAAGTGATTTCATTCTGTTCTGCTGAAAGGAAGAAATGGAGAGATAGGTAAAGATTTATCTTTCTATGAAAACACCAAAGGGGTTTCTTTCGAAATGCTATAACACAACTTCTACCTGCCAGTGCACAAACTAATCTGAAGCCAAATTATGAACACTGGGAAAATTTTACTTTTTAGCCTCTTATTTCAGGAAATGTAAGCAGAGGCACTAGTCTAGGGGTGTATGTAACCCCATTCTGGTTGGTGAAATGTAAAGACTTGTAAGGGATTTGGGGGGAAAGGTTTTCCTCCTTGCAAGGGCTCAGTACACCAGAGAACATCTGTGATCCTTCTTCCTGATTTGACGTGTTGTGTTAGAGTATGATTCTCAGATGTGCTGCAGTTATGACAGAAAAACCAAAAGGACTACAGCAATCTACCCCAGTGTCTGACAACCTTGAGCTGTAGAACAATCTTTGAATAATTTACCCCGTGTTTCTTGTTATGGGAGCGAAAATTAAAACCCCTACATGTTTGGACAAATTGTTATTTGTTTTTTGCAGATTAAAAACATTTGTAATTTTTATAGATCTCCTAGACTTATTCTCTAATTTTTCCGATCTTTCCTTTAATATTTTCCATCTTTGTTTTTTTCTACTTTCTGGAAGATGTCTTTAACTTTATAGCAGTTGTTTGTCTGTTTATATGCACATGCAGATACACACACACATATTTAAATTTTCTGTTATCCCATTTTAATTTACTATTTTAGTTTCCAAGAGCTCTTTCTTACTTTTGCTTCTTTAATACAACCACGAAACAAGAACAGATTGCTATATTTTCTCTTATCTTTGATGTTATAGTTATTTTCAAATTTTCTTCTGTTCTCTGCACTGTTTCTGAGTTCCTTTTGACCATTTCTGCCATTATCTTTCTTGTTAATAGCTTTCTTTAAATATCTGGTTATTTATTTATTTATTAATCTTTTTTTAAAAAATTTTAATTAATTTATTTATTTATTTATTTTTGGCTGCATTGGATCTTCTTGCTGCGCGCTGGCTTTCTCTAGTTGCGGCGAGCGGGGGCTACTCTTGGTTGCAGTGCGCGGGCTTCTCACTGAGGTAGCTTGTTTTATTGCAGAGCACGGGCTCTAGGCATGCAGGCTCAGCAGTTGTGGCTCGCAGGCTCTAGAGCGCAGGCTCAGTTGTTGTGGCACACAGGCTGCTCCGTGGCATGTGGGATCTTCCTGGACCAGGGCTCGAACCCATGTCCCCTGCATTGGCAGACGGATTCTTAACCACTGTGCCACCAGGGAAGTCCCTATCTGGTTATTCTTAACTGTTCATTCATATTTAAGAGTTAAGGACTCTTGATGTCAATACTACCCAAAGCAATCTACAGATTCAATGCAAGCCCTACCAAAATGGCAATGTGTTTGGAGAAATAGAAAAATCCATTCTGAAATTCATGAGGAAGTTCAAGGGATCTCAAATAGCCAAAACAATTTTTGAAAAAGAAGAACAAAGTTGGAGATTTGCATTTCCACAATGAGATACCACTTCACACTCATTAGGATGCCTATTATTAAACACACACACGCACACACACACACACACACACAGAAAATAAGTCTTGGCAAGCATATAAAGGATTGTTAGTGGGAATGCAAAATGTAGCTGCTTATGGAAAAGAGAATGGCAATTCCTTAAAAAATTAAATATAGAATTGTCTTATGATTCAGTAATTCCACTTCTGGGTATACACCCCCAAAAGTAGTAAAATCAGCATTATTCACAGTAACCAAAAGGTGGAAACAACAAACCACTGAAGGTAGCCACTGATAGATAAATGGATAAATATAATGTGATATATACATACAATGGAATATTATTCAGCCTTAAATAGGAAGAAAATTTTGACACATGCTATGAATCTTGAAGACATTATGCTAAATGAAATCAGCCAGTTACAGGAAGTATGTTAGAATTCCACTTACGTGACATTCTAGAGTAGTAAAATTCATAGAGACAGAAAGGAGGATGGTGGGTCTCAGTGGGTAATCAGGAGATCACCCACTTAAGGGCCTTCAAATAGCAATACCCACAAGTCTTTTCCCTGGGCCTGGTCAACTTTCCTCAGGGAAGAATACTGTCATCTGCAGCCAGGCTCCTCTTCACAGTATATCAAACGGTGGTAAGTTCAATGTTTTATTATTTCTATGTTTATTTTCTGTAACCCACTCCCCTGATTAACATACAAGCTATTTGAAGGCAGAGATCTGGCTGGGGGTGGGGTGGGCGGGGTTGTTTTTTGTTATATCCCCCGAGCTTAGACAAGTACAAATATTAGCAGGCGCTCAAAAATTACCTGTTGAACAAATGAATCAAAGATTTACGGAGCACTTAATATGTGTCAGGAACTATGCTATTTCATAATTATAAACTCAATTTAATCTTTAAATTACCATATGTGTGATACAGTCCCATTTTACCAATGAGGTGAGGTATAAGGAGGTTAGGTAACCTGTCTGCATAAATTAAGGCAGAGCCAGAATTTAAACACAGGGTCTGTGTGACTCCATGGTTCATCTGAACCACTATATTATACTGCCTTCTACAGAGAAATTGTGTAATGTTAGTCCCTGAGAGTAAGAATCTACATGCTAATGATATAACCTATGAGGTATAGTCTGCTGTATACTGTCCTTGTTAGATGTGATTCAAATAGTAAAAAGCCTGAAGCGTATGTGTGTGGAGGGGTAGTAAATCCCTGCAACAGTGGGACATGGTGATCGATGCAAATGGATTACATCTGAGGATGGGGCAAGTTTCCTGACACAAAATGGTTGGCAGAAAAACTGCTGGTTAAGTTGTCTAATTCTGATTAACAAAGAATTACTATTTTCACCAGGACTATTTGCCTCCCTAGGACTCCTTTGTTTGTTCTCCTCACACATACAAGTAAAACAGACAGCATGGGATATGAAAAAGTGTACTAACTATATTCAGAGGTATGAATTCTAGTCCTAGCACCGATACTAACTGGCAGTGTGCTCTGTGATAAGCCATATGAAGAAGAGAACAGTTTATTAGCAGTTATTTCCAAACTTCCAAGTTTATTTTAGAAATGCAAGCTTACTTTCTCTTGAAATACGGAAGATTTAACTTACCCTTTAAAAGTAATTAGATTACTAAATTAGAATGTTCATTTAGGAGTCTGTCAATCCATGCCTAAAAATTTCTGGCATTTGAAGGCAAATGGTAACCTGATCATTTGGAATTTAGGGTCCTGATCATTTGTCATTTAGGGTTATCTCCCAGTATGACTAGTGATTACAGTTGGAGCCAGCTTTTATAGAGACAGCCAGTATAGTGTAATGCTAAGCAGTGTGGGCTGTGGAGCCTGCCTGCCTAGATTCCATAACAGCTTCCTAGCTGTGGAACCTGAGTGACTTACATAGGAAACTAATGCCAAGAAAGCCTACCTGTGATTATGACAGTAACTACTACCTCATAGGAGTAAGAACAATGACTCGTCAATAAATTTACCATTATGTTCAAGGCTGGATACAAAAGCCTGAAGGCACTGTCAAACAGTAAGGCTCAGCAATTTTGAGCTATTTAAATACTGTAGACTTTATCCATAAGGAAGCAAAAACCTATTTTGTGGGGATTTGTTCTGGGAAAAAGATATTTCACAAAATTCTCCCCATTTTCTAATATGGTAACTAGTTTGCTGACCTCCAGAAAAGACTGTTTTCTCTCTCTCTTTTTTTCACTGTTTTTTTTTTTTTTTTAAAACCAGGGTGATATTTTGAAGCTTATATACAACTTCTCCTTTAGTTTTGATATTTTCCAAATTAGAAAATACTACATATTTATTGTAACAAGTGAAACACGATGAAAAAGTACAATAAAGACAAAGCTAATTCTCTCTTCCCATATCTACTTCTAATCCCACTCCCTAAAATAACCAATATTACCAGTACAAATGCTTTTCTATAAGTTCATTTTCTCCTTTTCAAAATTACTACATATATGATACCCAAAAGCTTACCTCCAGATATATTGATGGTGGATTATGCTCCCCACCAAATTTGTCCAGTAGGGCCTCTATATGCTCCTGTGTCAATTTAATCATTTGTTTGATATTCCACACCTAAAAAATATTTTGAAAGAATTTGAATACAAATCATTTAGAATATGAATTAGAAATATTTTAACATTTCTATTAAAATATTGCAGTAACTGTCAGTGTTCCTTGAAATTTAAAGCTTAGAGACCTTAGAGATCATTTAGTATAGTGGTTTTTCCCTTTTATTATTAAACTTCTTTAAATTTTCTCCTACACTAGTAACACAATATATTCTCAACTATAAAAGATTTAAGTAATACATGAGTATTCAGGAACAAGCAATGAAAATCTCTTTTCACTTTCCCCACATTGCTGGGCCCCCTGCCAAAAAGGTAAGTGCTGTTTACAGTTTGATATACATTCTTCCATGTCTCCTTCTCACTCAAGTAAAAAACATAAATATAGGGCTTCCCTGGTGGCGCAGTGGTTGAGAATCTGCCTGCCGATGCAGGGGACACAGGTTCGAGCCCTGGTCTGGGAAGGTCCCACATGCCACAGAGAGACTGGGCCCGTGAGCCACAACTACTGAGCCTGCTCGTGTGGAGCCTGTGCTCCGCAACAAGAGAGGCCGCTATAGTGAGAGGCCTGCGCACCGCGATGAAGAGTGGCCCCCGCTTGCCACAACTAGAGAAAGCCCTCGCACAGAAATGAAGACCCAACACAGCAAAAATAAATAAATTAATAAACTCCTACCCCCAACATCTTCTAAAAAAAACATAAATATATACATATATAAAATATACAACTATATATAATATAAATATTACATATTAAAATATTTTTAACACTTGCTTTTTTCACCAAACAACATGCCTCAGAATTCTTTCCATGTCAATACACATGTATTTTACTCCATTTAAAGGGTTGTATAAGCATCCTTTTAAATGGCTGAATTAAGTATAGATAGATAACATTCATTTCAAAATATTGTTATGGCACTGCTTATTTCAACGGTCTTCAAACTTCAACGGTAACCTAAGGTTAGGTCGACATGGATGATTTTAGGAGAATCAATTTCCAGATCCTCAATGTCTATCTGTACTCTTCCTAATTGATCTGCTTTAGAACTAGTTCTCCTTTCTTCCTCTGCTTTTAAAATTACCACTTTGTAATTCTCCACTTTGTAAAAGAAAGGCAAAGTTCTTATCCATCTCAAATCCTACTAAGGTGCACTGTTCTGAGCTGTATAAACTTCAAAGCACCTAACAAACAAAAGAAGAAGGAAAATCCCTTGAAAAAAAGGGGGGGAAAATTAAGAGCAAGACCTTATTTTATTAATGAAACACATTCTTGGGAAGGCTCCAAGCCTCATCCATTTAACCAGCCAGCCAGCTGAGAATTCAGAAGTCTCAGCCAGCTGAGAATTCAAAGTCTAGAATTCAGAAGTCATAATACAGGCACATATTACATGTTTATTTTAAGATAAATAAGAAGTCAGATTTTTTTTCCTTAATGAAAAATGAGTTCAATTTATCTGAGTGGTATGAGAATCTGCTTTGCAAATTATCATATGGTATATGATACTCTCTATAAACTGAATGATTTGAATCTGCAATTTTAAGATGTAACCAAAATGTACTTAACATATACTAGAAATCATGGTCTTTTAAACTATTAAAGTTATAATGAAAAAACATGAGACAATTTTCTAAAAAATTTTTATTCATTTATTTAATTTTTTGGCTGCATTGGGTCTTTGTTGCTGCGCACAGGCTTTCTCTAGCGGTGAGAGGGGCCTATTCTTCATTGCGGTGCACAGACTTCTCATTGCGGTGGCTTCTCTTGTTGCAGAGCACAGGCTCTGGTGTGTGAGCTTCAGTAGTTGTGGCACGTGGACTCAGTAGTTGTGGCTTGTGGGCTCTAGAGCACAGGCTCAGTAGTTGTGGTGCACCGGCTTAGTTGCTCCACAGTATGTGGGATCTTCCCGGACTAGGGCTCGAACCCATGTCCCCTGCATTGGCAGGCGGATTCTTAACCACTGAGCCACCAGGGAAGTCCCAAAAATGTGAGACAATTTTAAAATGTACAAGGGAGAATAAGTGAGCAAAGGGTTTCAGGACCCTTGGTTTATTTAATAATTCCTTACTAGAGGACATTTAGATTATTTCATTTTTCTCAACTTCAAACAATTCAGTGAATAGCTCTGAAATGCCCTTCTGGGCAAAGGTACAAGTTTTCCTTTTAGATACTAAGGCAAAGGATTCCTGGATTGAAGGATATGCACATTTAAAAAGTTAATATGCCAAATGGTCTTCCAAAAGGAAAAAGGTACCAAGATACCCTCCTAGGGTATCAGTCCACCCTTTTCCCCACAATCCCACCAACACTGGATATTTTCAAACTTTTAAACTTTTCCTGATCTTAAGGGGAAAGATGATCTTGTTGTTTCAATTTGTATTTCCTAGAAAGTTGAGCATTTTTCATGTTTATTGACCATTTTAATTTCTTTATGGAAAATTCCCTATCTGTATTCTTTCTCCCCATCTATTTTTTTCTTGTTCATTTATAGATACCCTTTATTCTGGATATTCTGGGTATTAATCCTTATTCTCCTACAAACGTTGCAGTCTTTCCTTCTTTTTACTTTATGTCTCTGTAGTCACAGAAAGTCTTGCTACTCAAAGCACGGTCCATAGACTACCAGCAGCATAATCTTCTGGAAGTTTGTTAGAGTAGCAGAATCTCAGGCCCCATTTCAGACCTACCGAACTTTAACAAAGTGATCCTTATTAAAGTTTGAGAAGAAATGACAGAAATTTCTAATTTCTTCTACAGTCAGATATTACAATATTTTCCTTTATGACTCCTTTGCTAATTTCTCATATCCCCAACAAGTATTAGATATCTTCTTTTCTCTAGCTACACTTACTCCCCAAGTGATCTTACCTAATCTTGTGGCTTTATATGCCAAATATGAAACGATGAAACCCAATTTTTAAACCCAACTCTATCCTCTCAACTCCAGACTTTTTGTCCAACTGCTTACTGAATATCTCTACTAAGATAACTAATAAGCATCTCAAACTTAACATGTTCAAAAGTCAACTTTTGATCTGTCCCCCAGAGCCCCTTCAAAACTTGTTTTTCTTAGTCTCTTCATCTCAGAAAATGACAAACTCCCTCTATGATGAGTTCATTGACCACCCAGGCAGAACTGCTTTATAGTCAAAATTTGATATCCTAAAATTGCTTATGTTTTTCATGTCTACTAGCTACTTTGAGATCAGAAACATGTTTTATTCATCTTTTATTCCCCCATCACTTATCTTGGTGTGTCTTTGTCATAATATGTATTCAATTAGTACTGCAGGCTAAGATTTAAGCTGTCTTCAGAATAGGATAAGAGAGAAATATTAATCCTAGTTCAGCGACTCTTTTCAGTCCAGGA
The DNA here is from genome assembly GCF_025265405.1 of Mesoplodon densirostris. Lineage (NCBI taxonomy): Eukaryota > Metazoa > Chordata > Mammalia > Artiodactyla > Ziphiidae > Mesoplodon > Mesoplodon densirostris. The sequence goes on from NC_082669.1 coordinate 100,778,878, forward strand.
AATTAAGTACATTCCTTTTTTTTTTTTTTTTTTTTTTTTTAAAGCTCCACAGATAAAACTCATGTGCAGTTAGGGTAAAGAACCATTCCCCCAAAGAATGGGAGAAAGGGAAAAGAAAAAAAATTAGAGAGGGCAAAGAGCATGGGGGAAATGAGGAGACTGAGCTGATTAGAACTGATTAGAATTAAATTTTCTTGCTGGAGGTAGAAAATGCAGGGCCTGACCACAAATGCCTGAAAGGCAGGTTTCTTAACTTCCAAACAAAAGCAACTTTATATCCGAAGAATGAAGAAAAATCACTATGAACCCTAGTTGTAATTAGAAAAGATGAGTCTGGGACAGGAAATTCTTTCAGATTTTCCCCAAAGAGTAAGAAAAAAAACTTTGATGATATTTATACTTTGACGATATATTAAAAAGTAGAATAAGATACTGTAAAGTTAACAGTAGACATAGAGCTTTGGCCTTAAAATGTCTTCTTGGAAAAACAAGAAAAACTGTTACAACAATTCTAAAAGGGAAATGAAAGAATTAAAAACAAAAAACTTCAAGAAAGGTACTAGAAGATTTCCTATCCTTTTTTGATCTCTTCAGTAGAACACAGCAATTAAAACCAGGCAATACTAGTAAACAACTTATCATTTCTAGGAACTTTAAAAATGGCAAAATTCACTCTCCAAAAAAGGACTGAAATTTTTTTTAAAAAGCCAAGTTAAAATATAATGCAGACAAACTGCTATGGGAGGAATTGAAGGGTAGCAAAGGCAGAAAAAACTACAGCCACTGACTCCCCTCCTCCCAATAAGAAGGTATCAGATCCAAATTATTGGTTTCTATCAAAACTTTAAGGAAATATACTATCAGTTATTAATAGGTGATAATATATGTAAAAAAGAAAATCTTCCAAATTCATTTTATGAAGCTAGCAAAATCTAGATGTCAAACCTTGACAAAGATAAGACAAAAAAATAAAGCCACAAAATAATCCAACCTGTGAGGAAAGACAAACTCTTAAACATAATTCAGTACTATATATGTATTTTTTAATGTGGGGATAGTCATTCATTAGGAATCCAGTAACATAATACTTTAGGTCAAAGGAGAAAATTACAGGACTAGTCTAATTGATGCCAAAAAACAAATGATTATTACCAAAGATAATAAATAATAAATAATAATAAAGAAGAGACTTTGTCCTAAAATTCCAAGAAAATTGTTAAGAGAATCATGGTACTGAAAGCAAGAAAACTAGCACACCTGTCATTCACCAGAAAAAATTCTGAGTAATTCCTCTAAAATAATACAGATATAATCAAGCTTGACCAAAAAAAATCAAAGCTAATAAACTGGAAGTTCCTACTGAAATAAGTCTGGAAGATCTCAAAGCTTAAAGACAACACATACATATAAAAAGGAAGCATGAAGAAACTACAAAGACTGAATTTTGAATCATATAGTCATTAAAAAAAATCTCAGTATAAGTAAATAGAGTTGAAAAGAGAATTAAAGAACTAGAAGATGATTCAGAGAAAATTAGCCAAAAGGCAGAGAAAAATGAAAGGAAAACATGAAAGACATAAAGAACAGAATTAGTAAATGCAGAGGTAAACAGAAAATGGGAGAGATATTTGAAAAGAAGATGGCTGTAATTTTCCAAAACAGTTGGAAATAAAAAATACTCAAGAGTAGCAAAATGGGCTTCCCTAGTGGCGCAGTGGTTGGGAGTCCACCTGCCGATGCAGGGGACACGGGTTCGTGCCCCGGTCCGGGAGGATCCCACGTGCCGCGGAGCAGCTGGGCCCGTGGGCCCTGGCCGCTGGGCCTGTGCGTCCGGAGCCTGTGCTCCGCAACGGGAGAGGCCACAGCAGTGAGAGGCCCACGTACCGCAAAAAAAAAAGTAGCAAAATGAGTCCTGGCCATGACAGATAAAACTAAATCCACAACCATCCATGTTGAAGTGAAAATGCATAAAAGTTCTTAAAGTCAACCAGAAAGAAAAGAAAGATAAATTAGACTGATGTCATACTCCTAAGAACAGTAAAAGAAGCCAGAGGATAATGAATTGACTTCAAGGTGCTAAAAGAAAATAGCTAACAACCTAGAAGAAGGAAACTGAACCCAGAATAATATAAAAGAACAGTATGGCAGGCTAATTAACATCCCCCAAGATGTATACATCCTGAAACCCAGAACCTATAAATGGTACCTTATATGACAAAAAGAACTGTGCAAATGTAATTAAGTATCTTGAGTTAGGGAGATTTTCCTGGATTATCTGGGTGGGCCCTAAGCGTAATCACGTCCCTATAAAATGGAACTGGAGGGAGATTTTACTACAGAGCATTAGGCAATAGGAGACCTACCAGAGAGATTTGAAGACGCTACACTGCTGGCCTTGAAGTTGGAAGAAGGGGCCATGAGTCAAGGAATGCAACGCTAGAAGCTGGAAAAGGCAAGGAAATTGCTCTAGAGAGAGCACAGCCTTTCTGACACCTTAGTTTTGGCCTAGTGAAACCTATTTCAGACTTGCTAAGAGAATAAATTTGTACTGTTGTAACCCACCAAGTTTGTGGCAATTTGCTATTGCAGCCATAGCAAACTAATACAAATGGGGAACCTAGAAACTATAAACATGACAGTATATATAAATAAGCATAGACTATATAAAATAACAACTAAAACAATGACTACAACTAATGGGAGAAATGGCCAGCACTAAAGCATTTTAAGGTCCATCTATTATTCAAGAAGAGGAGTTCTGGAACATCTTGTTGTATTGGACAGATGTGAAAACAACACAGGAGCTAGCCTGAAGGGACTCCTACTGGTCAAATTTGGGAGGTTTTCAGCAAAGAGAGTAAAGACTACAATGAACTATAATAGACTGCATACATTTAAAAAAATAAAAATTCACTAGCCCATAAAAATAGTGTTTGATGGGAGACTTTAGGTAACTGTGACATCTTTAGAAAAGTAAATATTAATGGAAAAGAATTATGCATTTATCCTGCCTTTTTGGGAAAAATCATAGTTATTCTCATTTGAGAATAACCTGCAGCAAAATACCATAGTGAAAGATGAGGAATAAGATAAGGGTGCCTGTTATCACTGCTGTGATATACAAGACATTACAGTTACTGGCATGGAGATACGATACAAAAAGAGACTTCAGAATTGGACTGGTAGAGATAAAAATTTATTTGTAGAAAACATGCTATCTATAGAAAAACCCAAGAGACTCTATAAATGGTTAGGGCTAATAACTATTAATTATAAAGACTAATGTAAGAGTTCAGCAAGACTGGGACTGGCGGATGTAAGATCAAGGATACAAATATTACATAGTGTTCCAATGCATCAGCCAGAGGCAATTAAAAAAAGATGCTGTTCACAACAGCAACAAAAACTGTAAAGAATTCAGGAATAAATCTAACAAAAGACTGCAAGATCTTTGTGGCGTAAACAACAAAATAATATACAAGTGCATAAAAGAATATTGATAAGAGACAAACTCAGATGACTCTGGAGGCTAATTGCCTCCCCTCTTATTATAGCCTATCAAGAAGCTGACTCAACAGCCTGAGTTTACTCAATGCAAGAAGAGGCTGAGGACAGCTACAGAGCTCAGGATCCTTTTCTAATAAGGCCATTTCATCAACATCAAAGCTCCAATTATTACCTAGGAGCTCTTTCCATGGTAAATTAATTCTAGTTATGTCTACCCTAAGAACACAAATATGTGGAAATAAAAGAGCTCAGGGGATTGTGTGTATTCTGGTACTTACTCTTCTCCACCAGACTTTATTTCACATTTACACTATATGATATGTGTGTGTGTGCCCCCTCTTCATTTGACAAATATGTAAATTGTGTGTGTGTGCGTGTGAGGACTCAATGCCATAACAATCTCAATTGTCCCCAAATTAATTCAGTGCAGTACAATAAATTCCCAAGAGAGATTTTTTTCCCATGGAATGTGACAAACTCTAAAATTCTTATGGAAGCACTGTAAAATGATAGCCTTTTAATAATAAGGAAAGTAAGAAAGGTGTTACCAGACAGCAAGATTTATAAAGCAATAGTATGGTAGGAATAGGAAAACAGAGTAAATGGACTGAATAAAGGACTCAGAAGCACAGGGATTTTTTTTTTAACATGGATTTTTTTTTTAATTGAAGTATCGTTGATTTACACTGTCAGGTATATAGCAAAGTGATTCAGTTTTATACACACACACACATTCTTTTTCAGATTCTTTTCCATTATAGATAGTGAATATAGTACCCTGTGCTATACATTAAGTCCTTGTTGTTTACCTATTTTATATATAGCAGTAATTATCTGTTTTTTGGTTTTTTTGGGGTTTTTTTGCGGTACGTGGGCCTCCCGCTGCCGTGGCCTCTCCCGTCGCAGAGAACAGGCTCCGCACGCGCAGGCCCAGCGGCCATGGCCCACAGGCCCAACCACTCCGCGGCACGCGGGATCCTCCCAGACCGGGGCACGAACCCATGTCCCCTGCATCGACAGGCGGACTCCCAACCACTGCGCCACCAGGGAAGTCCCTGCAGTATTTATCTGTTAATCTGAAATTCCTAATTTATCCCTCCCCTCCAGTAACTCTAAGTTTGTTTTCTATGTCTGTGAGTCTATTTCTGTTTTGTAAATAAGTTCATTTGTATCTTTTTTTTTTTTTAGAATCCACATATAAGTGATATCATATGATATTTGTCTTTGTCTGACTTACTTCACTTAGTACGATAATCTCTAGGTCCAGCCATGTTGCTGCAAATGGCATTATTTCATTCTTTTTTATGGCTGAGTAGGCACAGGTATTTATATACATGGCATATGGTTTGTGTTGGCATTATAACTTAGTGGGGAACAAAACTGTATAATAAATAATGCTGGGGTAACTGGTTATCTCTTTCGAAAAGGTCAAATAATCCAAAAGAAAACAGAGCAAAGGGTTTATGAATAAGAGTTCACTAAAGAGAATTCAGAATATCCAATAAACACATGATAAAATAAACAACCTCGTTAGTAATCAAAGAAATGAAAATTAAAATGAGAAACCATTTCACACCCATGGGACTGGCAAAAAATTCAGCACCAACCATGTACAGCAATAGATGCTCTTCTATTCTACAGGTGGGTATAATGTAAATGTCTGAGAATAAACTGGCAATATCTAGTAAAGTTGAACATGGGCATTAAGCTATCATCTAGCTATTATATATTAACAGAGGCACAAGACATATTCATTGCAATAATGTTTATAATAGCAAGATATTAGAACCAAGTCAAATATTCCCTAAGAGAAAAAAGAGCAAACTCCAATATATTTGTGAAATGGAACACTAGATAGAAGTCAAAATGAACTAAAGCTAAATATATCAACAAGAACACATCTCAAAAACACAATACTGAGTGAAAAAAGCAAATTCCAGGGTATGTACAGCTTTAAACATGGAACCGACATTGTTTATGGATATATACCCACAGCAAAAATATAGAAACATGCATGGGTATGATAAACACTAAATTCAGGATAATGGTTACCTCTGAAAAGAGAGAGGGCAGGGAATAGATTCAAAGGTAATCTTTGATTATCTCTATATGATCTCTTTGATGATTGTTTCTATAATTTTCTTATATATTTAAAAAATCTGAAGGAAATATGAAAAAAGACATGATTCAACACAGTTGGGTAATGGATACATGGATGGTCATATTATTCTCTACAATTTTCTATATGCTTGAAAAGGGAAGGAAGGAAGGAAAGAAGGAAGGAAATAAATAAATTGACCTGGTGAGTTGGTTAGCTCCTTCCACACTAAACTTGTCCTTACTTTTGTAACTGGGGCAGCCCTAAACCTGCCTACTCCAATCCCTGTGCCCTAAAAGAAACCAACCAATGAACACAAAAGACTTATGGAAAATCCACGATCAGACTTCCCATTTAGAAAAGAAGTCTAGATCTGTATAACTACAAAGTTCTCTACTGTAATTAACTCAGTCTTTTATTCATAAGTATGAATAGACAGTCAAGATTCACAAGACATGTACAGCATGGTGACTATAGTTAATAATACTGTACTGTATATTTGAAAGTTGCTAAGAGAGTAGATCTTAAAAGTTCTCATCCTAAGGGGTAAAAAAAATTCTTTGTGTGAAAATGGATGTTAACTAACTTATTGTGGTGATCATTTCTCAATATACACAAATATCAAATCATCATGTTGTATATCTGAAACTAATATAATGTTATATGTCAATTATATCTCAATTAAAAAAAAAAAGACACTGAAAATCCAACAGGAAGAAAGAGAAAGATCACGATGAACAAACAGAATGACTGGGTAAAGAGAAAATGGAAATATTATTATTGGGGAAAAAATTTAGAAGGGGTAAATAACAGAATGAGCATTGGTAAAGACCATGGCAGTGATTTGCAATATAAAATTAAAGAAACTTCCCAGAAAGTAAAGCAAAGCAAAACAAAGGAAAAAACAGAGGTGCATAACACAAGTAAATAGTTGGGATATTAAGAACATATCTGGGAAGTTCAAAATTCATTTAATAAAAACTCTAAATGATGAAAATAGAAGAAATAAAAATTTTAAAATATTTTGACCTAAGGAAAAACATCAGTATTCTGACTGAAAACGCTCAGTGAGGGCTAAGATAGATGAGTAAAAAAGACTCATGTCTGAATAAATCCTAGTTTCCATGAATAAACTTCAGAAACTCAAAGCTGAGAAGAAAACCCTAAATGTTTCCTAATGAATAACTAGAATTGATATCAGACTTTTCATCAGCAACATGAAAAGAGAATGGAAACAGAAAATGGATTAACTTATTGCCTAAGGCTGGGGGGTTAGTGGGAATGGGGAATGAATTCTATCTGGGGGATTCTCTTTGGGGTGATAAAAATGTTCTACAATGGATTGTGATAACGACTGCACAACTCTGGGAATATATTAAAAAATACTGAAGTGTACTCTTTAAATGGGTGCATTCTATGATATGTGAATTATATCTCAATAAAGCTTTGAACAGAAAAGACAATGGAGTAATGTTTTCATTGCCCTGAATAAAAATGATTTGAACCTAGAATTTTACCCTCCAGGAAACTACCAGTCAAGCATGAGGGTAATGAAACTTTTTGGTCACGTAAGGTCTCAAAAATTTACCTCAACAGGACTCATAGTTCTGAAAACACTCCTATCTTTTGACTTAGCTAGGAATTTACCAGTCTCCCACAAAACTAGAAAACACAGTAGGTCTATTTATAAAGATAAATGATTCACCAGGTGAAAAAACATCAACTGATTTTTAAAAATTTGGCACTATCTTTACATACAACAAAACAAACACAAAACAAAAACCTAAGTTGCTCCCCAACCAAAAAAAAGATATTCCATAAAAAGTCATGTTTCAAAGTAGAGAGTTAAAGATAGCAAGAATGATAACAAAAAGTGGTCAGAACAATTAGGCAAAGGGCCAGGTTATGAAGCATCCTGAAAGCCATGGTAAGTAGCTTTGATTTTATTCTAAGATATGAGAATTCAAAGTTTCAAAAGTGGAAGGGTGTGTGTGTGTGTGTGTGTGACATAACCTGATTGATATTTTATTATTATTGACAATTATCATCCCATTTTATAGATGAGAATATTGTGGCACAGAGGTGTTAAGTATTTTGCTCAAAGCCACAAAGCTGGTAAACAATGAAGTCAGAATTTAATTCTAGACAATGTAAATCCAAAACAGTATATATTTTAGTGCCTCAAATATCACTTTAGTGGAGAAGAGATTATAGGAAGGGCAAGAATGGATGCAGAGAAGGCCAGTGAGACTACAGTTGTAGGCTAAGCAAGAGACGATTGCTTGGACTAAAGTGGAAGCAGTGGAGATGGAGAAAAACTGGTGAATCTGGTATATATTTTAGAGGTAGGAAAATGAAACTCACTAATAAATTAGACATGGGAGAAAGGTGAGAGAGAGAAATAAGAATCAAGGCTCACCCCAAGATTTTGACTAAGTAACAGGGTGGACGGTGATGCCATTTACTGAAGTGGGGAATCTCAAGGAGAAGAAATCAAGTATTATATCACCCACAAGAGAGGATAATTAAATGATCAAGGAGGCAAGCTAGCTATGCATTTTAGTACTCAGGAAGAGATATGAGGCAAGAGATACATTTGGGTGTCACAGTACTTTAATAAGCAAATTTCCAAGAGAGTGTAGGCAAAGAAGACTCAACCTTAGAGCCCACCAATATTTAGAGGATTGGTAAAGAACAGAGTCCACAAAAATGGTTGAGAAGAAACAGACACTGAGGTAGAAGAAAAACTATTCAATGAAGATAATTTACTGGATAAGCATAGGAACAAGAAATAGTGGATAGAAGACACTAGGAAGGATGAAATCTATATAACTGTACATCCTTGATCATCATATTTACATATATTTGCATATGTATCAGGGCTGGCAGATAACAGAGTATGTTTGTAGGCTGAAGGGAAAATCCAATAGAGAGAAATTCATGATGTGGAAAAGAGAAGCTAACTGCAGGAAGGAAGCCCTAGAGACAGTAAGAAGAGATGGAACCTGAGTCACAAGAAGAGGAATTAGAGTGTCATGGAAGGTCTCTGATAACAAGAGAAAGGAAGACTGAGAACATGAAGACCAATGCAGATAGGTCTGCAGATATGGTGATGCAAAGATGATGACAGCCGCATCCAATTTCTCAATAAAGTTTGAGGTGAAGTCCACAGATGAGAATGGGGGCTGTGAGAGGTTTGCAATGAGTGAAAATGCAGTCTTAATAGGGAAAGTGAAGAAGGAGCAGCACTGCCAGACACTGTTGAAGCCCTGTTGAGGTTCATGGCATAAATTTAGAGCAGTACATTCAACTGCCTGAGTGCAGGCAGAGAGACGCTGGGCAGCTGGTATCAATATTTATTCCGCCTATAAAAGGGGAGGCGGACTAGAGAGTCAAGGACATTATTCTTTTTTTTAAATTAATTTTTATTGGGCTATAGTTGCTTTACGTTGTTGTGTTAGTTTCTACTGTACAGCAAAATGAATCAGCTATACATATACATACATCCCCTTTTTTGGATTTCCTTCCCATTTAGGTCACCACAGTGCATTATGCAGAGTTTCCTGTGCTATACAATAAGTTCTCATTACTTATCTATTTTATACATAGTATCAATAGTGTATATGTGTCAATCCCAATCTCCCAATTCCTCCACCCTCTCCCCAAGGATATTATTAATTCTTATAGTCATTCCTTACTAATATCTTAGTCCTGAAGTCTGTGAGTTGTGAAGAAACAGTTTTACTTGAGAAGGCTGAAGAACAGCTATAATCAAGGGCCAGACAAGTGTCTGGAACCTTTCAGGTTAAGAAAGAGGCTGAGGATTTAAGAGTTTGTTGATCGTTGTTCAATTACTTTGGCCAGTAGACAGTAATAAATAAAAATAGGAAAGTGGTACTCAAGAAATCAATAACAGAATATATCCTGACTTTGAGTTAAATTTGGAAATTAATCTAAAATTATCTGAAATGGAATAAGAGGATCAAAGTATTTCTTTTGGTTGGTCAAGAGCAAGTAAATCCTAATATTTCAAGGATCCTGACAAAACACAAAAGAAAACAGCACCATAAATGAACCATTTTAAACTGTCCATAAAATTGTCCACTAAATTTACTTAACTTAAAAAAATTCAACTACTCACCACTACTATTCAAAAGGGTCTTCAGTAAACAGATCAAATTTTTGTCACATACATATAACTGAATTAAACAGAACTGTATTTGGAGCAGGAATAAAATTGGATGAAGGGCTTCCCTGGTGGCGCAGTGGTTGAGAGTCCGCCTGCCGATGCAGGGGACACGGGTTCGTGCCCCGATCCCGGAAGATCCCACATGCCGCGGAGCGGCTGGGCCCGCGAGCCATGGCCGCGGGGCCTGTGTGTCCGGAGCCTGTGCTCCGCAACGGGAGAGGCCACAGCAGTGAGAGGCCCGCGTACAGCAAAAAAAAAAAAAAAAAAAAAAATTGGATGAAAATGCAGATTTATATCATGTGAAACAGATGCAGTACAGATTCAGGACTTTCAGTTACAAATATTTTTACACATCTTAAGAACTTACCATGTTTCCTGCTATTAATTTTGGTACAACCCCCGGGTCATAATTTTCTTCCATTGTATCCTCCTATCCCAAGTCACTCTCTGTTTTCCAAAACCATGGGAAACACTTCTGAGCACCACATCCTACAATTCTAAAATCACTGTCACAAAGATTTGTGGAAAAACACTGTCACAAGTAAATAACTGGGGCCATAATGGCCTATTAGGGCTGGAAGTTCAGTAAAGTTGAGATCTGTAACACACTGATCACTGTTTTATTCCTAGCACTTAAGTATACTGGCAAGAAGCAGGTATTTTATAGGTGCTGGCTGCACGAAAATATAAAAACTCTATATTCTGGGTAAGCTCAGAGCAGACTGATTAAATCACATTCAAGAGGGTTCAACTGAGGTCAGAGAAGTAGGAGCCACCTTAGTCAAGATATTTTCTTTCTTTTTCAGCTGGGGTTCCATGAGAGAATTAAGTTCTCATGCCCCAAGGCATCCAGTGTTAATAATGAACTACCCTGTCTCCAATATATCTAGAATGGTACCTAGAAGACTCCCAAGTGAGACGAGAATGCTCACTAGTTTTAGGCATTTTTTTTTGTAAACCCTGGAACAAAACATAATATTCTGTGAAGAGCACTTAGTGGTATGTGAATGTTTTAAGAATACAATGTAACCATACACACGCTGGAAAAATATCACCCGGCTATTTTTTCTGCTGTGCTTTCCACTTCCAAAAAAATATACTGCCAGTTTTCAAAGACCTCACAAATTCTCCATCAGTGTAAGATCTCTCCAGCTTCCCGTTCCATTTTCCCTGTGCCATGTACATAACAAGTGGGTGACAGGAATATTATGCAGTAACTGGTGAACAAGGCACTGTTTACACACTTTATATATATTACATTGTTCAACTCCTCCCAACGCCTCAATGAGATTGAAACTATTGTTATCCTTAATTTACAGATGAGAAAACAGAGATGAAAAAAAAAAACTGGCCCAGGACAGACAGCTAATAAGTGGCAAAACTACTCATATACTGCACAGTCTATGTGTTTATAAGAAGCAGAAGAAATATTCCATCATTAGATATTCTAACCAAGAACAGCTGACCGTTTACACATTCTCCAACATAAGGCAGGTGAGAACTTTTGAGAAAATTAGAATTTAAGTAAAAGTGGTTCAATGTAGATTCATTCCTTCATTCAACAAATATTTAATAATTGCCTACTATATGGCAGGGTTCTAGGCAATGAATACAGTGCAATTAAACAAAGTCCCTGACCTCACAGAGCGTACATTCTAGTTGAGGGAAGACAAGCACTAAACAAAGAGAATACATAATATATCAGATGGTGATAAAAAGTTACAAAGAAAAATAGAGCCAGGAAACAGGAGAGAGGTAGGTGGCTATGAATTTTGGAGAGTGGTCAGACTTGAACGTGTCAGTGATAAGATGATGTATGAACAGAGACCTGAAAAAGTGAGGGAGCAAGCTCACCATGCAGCTATATAAAAAGGAGACCAGAGGGGAAACAAAGGCAAAGGTATTAAGGTAGGAGCAAAACTGCTGTGTGTGATAGACAGGCTGACTGCATTCAAGACCCCAATTAATGGTTTCCCTGTAGACATACCTTCTGAGTCATAACTTTGTAGTCCCCTTCCCACTCTGACCCTTGGCTTCTCCAAGTGACTCACTTTGGGCAAAAGGTTATTAGCAAACATGATCCAAGCAGAGGCTTAAAATGCAAATATACACTTCTTCTTGTCCTCCTGCACAACTGAACTTGCTCTTACACCCCTGCCTTGCTATGAGAACATGCGTGGGCTAGCCTGATAGAACCAAGTGCCCTTCAAGGCCATCCTAGACCAGCCAGCCTACCTAGAACCACCAGCTGGTCATAAAAGCATAGTCTAGCCAAAGTAAGACTGCTCATAGACGCATAGTGATTGTTTTAAGTACTAAGCTTTGGGGTGGCTTGAGACACAATAGATAATACATTGTGTTAGAGGAACAGTGACATACAACAACACATACAAAAACTAGTATGTGAATGTTCATAGCAGCATTATGCATAATAACCAAAAAGGGGAAACAACCCAAACATTCATCAACTGATAATAAATAAAATGTGGTGTATATCCATTCAATGTATATATTTGGCAAGAAATATATACACTACAACATGAACAAACCTTAAATACTAAATGAAAGAAGCCAGTTACAAAGGACCACAAATTGTGTATTTCCATTTACATAAAATGTCCAGAATAGGGAAATCCACAGAGGCAGAAACTAGACTACTGGTTGCCTAAGACTGGGGAGAATAAAGGGATTGAGGGATGAGAGCTAAAAGGTGTGGGTTTCTTCTTTGGAGTGATGAAAATATCCTAAAGTTGATTTTGGTGAGGGTTTTTGCACAAGTCTGTAAACATATGAAAAGCCACTGAATTACACATTAAATGGGTGATTAATATAGTATGTGAACTATATATCTATAGAGATTAGTTTTTTAAAAAGAAAGTAACATGATCACTTAGATTTTTTAAATGGCTGCTACATTGAAAATGGACCACAGTGGGAGCAAGAGTCGATGCCAAGAAACCAGATGGGAGATGACTGCCAAAGGAAAGATGATGGTGCTTTTTACCAAATTTATACTGGCAGAGGTGGTAAAATGCGTCAGATTCTGGATATAGTATAAAGGTGGAGTCAACAGGATTTGCTGATGAATTGAATGTGGGGTATGATGGAAAGCAATCATCTTTGACTCTGCAGTTTTTAACCTAAGTCAAAGAATATAAGAGCCCCAAATCAAAAAGACTGCAGAGGGAACACTGGGGATAGGAGAAAAAGGCACATGTGGAATTAGAAATTTTATTTTAAACATCCTGACATGCCTATTAAAGAACCAGAGTAAACACATTAAATAGGAGCTGGGTATTCACATCTAGAATTAAATAAGATGTCTGGGCTGGAGATACAAATTTGGAAGTTGAGAAATAACATGTTTTTCACTCATTCTAAGAGACCACCCCTCACCACACACACATGCACATTATAACAACAGAATGCAATCTTACGATTGATGACATCTTAAAATTGCTGTTGCCCACGTGGTGGGCATGATATAGTTACCATTGCCTGAGGATGTACAATTTGGTCAAGGCTATTCACACTGCTGTCAGTCAACTAAGTTATGTGCATTGTTGGTATTGCATATGTTGAGATTAACTGCCACTAAGATTATAACATGACTCCATACTGAAACAAAAGTTATTATAGATGCAGAAAGACATATAGAGATGCCAAGCATAAATTTGATATTGATAAAGCAAATAAGCCTAAAAAGGCTATGTCTGGGATAAAATATCTGCAAATGATGTGACTGACAAGGGCTTAATTTCCAAAGTATACAAACAGTTCATACAGCTCAATATTAAAAAAAAAAACCCAACCAAAAAATGGGTAGAAGACCTAAACAGACATTTCTCCAAAGAACACATACAGATGGCCAACAGGCACATGAAAAGATGCTCAACGTTGCTAGTTAGTAGAGAAATACAAATCAAAACTACAGTGAGGTATCACCTCACACCAGTTAGAATGGCCATCATCAAAAAGTCTACAAGGGGGCTTCCCTAGTGGCGCAGTCGTTGGGAGTCCGCCTGCCAATGCAGGGGACGCGGGTTCGTGCTCCGGTCTGGGAGGATCCCACGTGCCGTGGAGCTGCTGGGCCCGTGAGCCATGGCCGCTGGGCCTGCGCGTCCGGAGCCTGTGCTCTGCGACGGGAGAGGCCACAACAGTGAGAGGCCCGCGTACCGCAAAAAAAAAAAAAAAAAGTCTACAAGGGACTTCCCTGGTGGTCCCTGGTGGTCCAGATTAAGAATCTGCCTTCCAATGCAGGGAATGCAGGTTTGATCCCCAGTTGGGGAACCAAGATCTCACATGCTGCAGGGCAACTAAGCCCAAGCGCTCTAGAGCCTGTGCACTGTAACTAGAGAGCCCACACACCGCAACTACTGAGCCCACGCGCCACAACTACAGAGAAGCACACCCACCGTAACGAAGAGCCCATGCACCACAATGAAAGATCCCGCATGCCACAACAAAGATCCCACGTGCCATAACTAAGACCCAATGCAGCCAAATAAATAAAACAATAAATATATTTTTTTTAAAGTCTACAAATACTAAATGTTGGAGAGGGTTTGGAGAAAAGGGAACCCTCCTACACTGTTGGTGGGAGTGTAAATTGGTGCAGTCACTATGGAGAACAGTATGGAGCTTTCTTAAAAAAACTAAAAATAGGGCTTCCCTGGTGGCGTAGTGGTTTGGAGTCCGCCTGCCGATGCGGGGGACGTGGGTTCGTGCCCCAGTCTGGGAGGATCCCATGTACCGCAGAGCGGCTGGGTCCGTGGGCCATGGCCACTAGGCCTGCGTGTCCGGAGCCTGTGCTCCACGGCGGGAGAGGCCGCGGCAGTGGGAGGCCTGTGTACCACAAAAAAAAAAAAAAAAAAAAAACTAAACTAAAAATAGAGTTACCGTATCATACAGCAATCCCACTACTGGGTATATATCCAGAAAAGATGAAAATTCTAATTCGAAAAGATACATACACCCCAATGTTCATCGCAGCACTGTTTACAATAGCCAAGACATGGAAGCAACCTAAGTGTCCATCAACGTATGAATGGATAAAGAAGATGTGGTATATATGTGTGCGTGTGTATGTCTGTGTATATATATATACATACACATACACACACACACACAATGGAATATTACTCAGCCATAAAAAAGAATGAAATAATGCCATGTGCAGCAATACAGATGGCCCTAGAGATTATCATACTAAATGAAGTCAGACAGAGAAAGACAAATACCATATGATATCACTTATATGTGGAATCTTAAAAAATGATACAAATGAACTTATTCACAAAACAGAAACAGACATAGAAAACAAATTTAGAGTTACTGGAGGGGAGGGATAAATTAGGAATTTGGGATTAACAGATACACACTACTATATATAAAACAGATAAACAACAAGGACCTACTGTATAGCGTTGGGAACTATATTCAGTATCTTGTAATAACCTATAACAGAAAAGAATCTGGAAAGGAATACCACTTTGCTGTACACCTGAAACTAACACAAAATTGTAAATCAACTATACTTCCATCAATCAGTCAGCAGGCTACAACAGTTAAGTATGAAATAAAAATGTTAAGTGAAAATAAACACTAAAATAGACTACTTTTTGGTGGTACATAAAACAACAATGTATCTTACAAGCAACAGTATCTTAAATTCAGTGAAAAATGACAGATGATATTTAAAATCACAAGAATGAATTAGATTACCAGGGAAGTGACAGTAGATAGAGAAAAGAAGAGATAGGGCAAGTTCCTACCTAATCATAGTCCTATCCTCACAGGAAATTTGCTAGGATTTAGTAAGATATTTTATAAAGCACTGAGCAGATTGCTTAAGACGTAATTGAAAATACAATTATGTTATCATCAAATGTTTAAAGGCTTATGACAGAAGTTCCATCAATGGGCCACTTTCCAGGGAAAGTGTGCCAGCCAGGAAGGCTACATTACACTCCGCAGTCTCTTTGCCTTAAAACAAAAAAGGTTTAGTTTTGGGGCTTCCCTGGTGGCGCAGTGGTTGAGAATCCGCCTGCTGATGCAGGGGACGCGGGTTCGTGCCCCGGTCCAGGAAGATCCCACATGGCGCGGAGCGGCTGGGCCCGTGAGCCATGGCCACTGAGCCTGCATGTCTGGAGCCTGTGCTTCGCAACGGGAGAGGTCACAGCAGTGAGAGACCCGCGTACCGCAAAAAAAAAAAAAAAAAAAGGTTTAGTTTTCATTCATGCTATATGTCCATTTCAGGTAGGCAGGAAAGCCCTGCTGTAGTCAGGCAGGATGCAGGTTGATAGAGCAGCAGTCACTATTTTTAAAAATGCCAATCACCAGGCTGGATAGAAAAAAAAAACTCTGGAGGGCCTGACACTGTCAATTAGACATAGGACATGAAGTGACTCAGGTCATATCAATGAATAGAACTAGTCACATGGCCTTCTGTGTGATCAGAATAGGAAAGCTGGATATGGGTAAGGCGCACAAATGACTGCCAGGGAAGGCTAATTTATCTAGAAATCCATAGATACAAGAAAACTGTAGAAAAACAGTCTGAGACTTTGGCTTAGAAAGAATGATTACTAGATGTCATGGAAGAAATGAAGAAACGCATTCCATCTATCAAACACTATCCACAGTTTAATGGTCTTGGAATACTCTGCCCCTTCTGCTAGAACATTCTTTTCTTCCATTACCCACACCATTCCACAATACAGTCAAATAGGGAACTAGGTTTTTTTCCCCTGAAGTCTTTTTTTTTTTTTTTTTTTTTTTTTTTGCGGTACGTGGGCCTCTCACCGTTGTGGCCTCTCCCGTTGCACAGCACAGGCTCCGGACGCGCAGGCTCAGCGGCCATGGCTCACGGGCCCAGCCGCTCCGTGGCACGTGGGATCCTCCCGGACCGGGGCACGAACGTGTGTCCCCTGCATCGGCAGGAGGACTCTCAACCACTGCGCCACCAGGGAAGCCCCTCCCCTAAAGTCTTGAATGTGAACAAAAACTGTAAGCCTCAAACACACTGATTAGCACATACTTAAGCTGATTCATATAGAAACAAACAATACAATCATAAGAAATCTGGGATATAATTTTAAATTCCAGTATTTGGCCAGGAAACTGAAGGATTTGAAATTTAATGTTGTTTTCTTCTCTTCTCCCAATGATAAAAGAGGAAAAATTAGGAAGTAAAACGGCTATCTATAAAGAAGAAATTATAAATATAAATTAGGGTGTTCCTTGAGATCCATAATAATTCTGTAACACCTTACTTCTGATAACAGACACTGCCACCTGGACACAGGAAGGACATGTTATACAGGATGGACCAATCACGTACGTCAACCCACCAGACTGGGCAATTGGGCAAATGATTCCAGTCATAAACAATTAAATATTTTCCCTGGAATTTTCCTGAAATTTAGCTTTCCTGACTATATATGTGTGACTATATGTTCTTAGCTATATACATTTGACTATAGTCACGTTAAGTGGAAGCAAATGAATCTAGGGCTACTTACAGCCATGCTCCCCACCACGGGGGAAAACCTATCTACAAAGAAAAAAAGGAGCAAATATTTAGAAACAAGCAAAGAAAGGTGGAAAATAGAATACCACTGGTGTCTGACAATCTAAGGTCCTGCCTTGACTGATTCCTGCAGCTCAACTAGTTAGTATACTTCCCATAAATTTCCCTTTTTCTGATTAAGCTGAATTGAGTTAAGTTTCTGTTCTGACCAACACTGTTTTTGCCAAATAATATATTTAAAAGAAGAATTTGGTTTCAGTGTCCACTGGCTGAAGAACACCAGAAGAACAGGTTCCCTGTAGATGGCATGAAAGCTAGGAAGAAATGTATCTGGCTACAAACATGCCCATCTAATCCAGGCTGCATAATGAATTCTGAGATTGGCTAGAAAGCCCAGATAAAAGACTCAAATTGAGTAACACTGAAAAATAAACATATGAAAGAAATATCCATATGCTAGAGGTATCCAATTTTCCTTTCTGATCATGCCAAAGGTTATATAACTAGTTCTATTCAACATGAACCGAACAGAAATTACCTGTGTTAATTATTTTTAAAAATCTGATCAGCAGTAAGCCTTATAAATTCGAGTAGCCATAATCAAGTTACCAAGTATACATTAAAAAAGACAAAACTGGGGCTTCCCTGGTGGCGCAGTGGTTGAGAGTCCGCCTGCCGATGCAGGGGACGCGGGTTCGTGCCCCGGTTCGGGAGGAGCCCACGTGCCGCGGAGCGGCTGGGCCCGTGAGCCATGGCTGATGAGCCTGCGCGTCTGGAGCCTGGGCTCCGCAACGGGAGGGGCCACAACAGTGAGAGGCCCGCGTACCGCAAAAAAAAAAAAAAAAAAAAAAAAAGAAGACAAAACTTTCAACACAAGAAGGTAACTTTCACTGAAACTTGATATATTCAATAGATCTCATTTACATAGATTCAACCAAAAAAGAAGAAAAAGAGAGGAAGACAGAGGTGAAGGGTAAAGGGAAGGGAAGAGTAATCATCATTGTATGTGAATCTTCACATCTGAGCATGGAAAGGCAGTGATGAATATCTGAGTAGCACTTCTAAGCTTCACTGTGAACTTATATGACTATCATTCCCTAGTCAGATTAATTCTCTTAACATAATATTCAAAATGTCCAGCAAACAATTCAAAATTACTCAGAATACAAAGAACCAAGAAAACCTCCAACTCACATGGAAAAGACAAGCAAAAGTTACAAACCCCAACATGACCCAGATGTTGGAGTTATCTGACAAAAACTTTAAGCAACTTTAATAAAAATGCTTCAACAAGCAATCAAAAATAATCTTGAAGCAAATGGAAAACTAGAGAGTCTCAGCAAAGCAAGAGAAGACGATACAGAAAATTACAATAACAGAAATTTAAACACTCAATGGATGGGCTCAACAGCAGAATGAAGATAGAGGAGGCAGTGAATATGAAGGCAGATCAATAGAAATTATCCAATCTTAACAGCAGAAAGAAAAAGGATTGAAATTTTTTTTTAAAAATCAGGGTTCTATGGGACAACAATAGGTCTACCATTTGTGTCACTAAACTTCCAAAAGGAGAGGAGAGTGAAGCAATAAAAAATACATGAAGACATACTGGTTGAAATCTCCCCAAACTTGACAAAACACATAAAACTACAGATTCAGAAAGGTCAGTGAATCCCCAAATGGATCATTAAGTGTTGAAAACTAAAAACAAAGTCATTATCTTGAAAGTAGACAGAGAAAAATGACCCATAAACTATAAGGTAACAACATTTCAGATGACTACAGATTTCTCAAAAGAAACCATGAAGGCAGAAAGAAGTAGCACAACATTTCAAAGTGTTGAAAGAACTGTCAACCTAGTATTTTATCTAGTGAAATATCTCTCAGCAATGAAGTAAAATAAAGATATATTCAGATAAATGAAAACTAAGGAAATTTGCTGCCAACAAGACCTGCTCTAAAAGAATTACTGAAAGAAATTCTTCACACAGAAGAGAAATGATATCAGAAGGAAACCTGAAAGAGCAGGAATGAAGAGCAACAGAAATGGTAAATATCTGGGTAAATATAATACACTAATCCTCTCTTCTTACATTCTTTAAATATGTTTAATAGTTGAAAGGAAATTTTATAACATTTCCTAATGAGGCTTTCCATAAAGGAAAATGTAATATGCAAGACAAGAATAACAGAAAGGGGTGGGGTGGAAGGGATAAAGACACCTATATAGTGGTAACTATATTTCTATAATCTACTTAAGGGAGTAGAGAATTTATTCTAGGCAGAGAGTGAAAACTTTAGTATGTATATTATATATACATATAATGTAATCTCCAGAGCAATCACTAAAGAAAATATAGAGAGACATATTTAAAGAAAATAACCACATTAGGTAAATTTAAAATGGAATAGTAAAAAAATACTCAGCCTAAGAGAAGGCAGGAAAGGAGAAACAGAGTAATGAAAAACAGAGGAAAATAAAGAAAACAAACTATTAAACTGGTCAACCTAAATCCAAACTTATCAATAACTATCTTAAATGTAAATGGTCTACAGATACAAATTAAAAGACAAAGATCATCAGAAGGGATGAAAAAATACTTAAATACACGGTGTCTACAAGTAACTCACTTTAAATATGCATCAGAATCACACAGAGGGCTTGTTAAAATACAGACTGCAGAGCCTCATGCTCGGAGTTTCTGATTCAGTAGGTCTAAGGTAGAGTCTGCATTTTTAAACAGATTCCCAGGTAATGCTGCCACTGCTGATATGGGTACCACACTTTGAGAACAATTTATTTAAAAGAATGTTTCTTAATTTCTAAAAAGCTATGTTAAAGGATATGGGATCAGTTTTCAATAGATATTGTTGATTTCCAGTTTTATTAACCGTATCTCTTGAATGTACAAATAGTGTATAGGGGTGATATGTATACTTTGGTTCCTTTGGTGTCTGAAAATACCTTGGCCAGGTATGGGATTCTTAATCACAGCTTTACTTTTCTCTCAGTGTTGCCACTGTTCACCTGATTATCTCTCCTTTCTGTTCTATATAGAAGCTTATGATCATCTTTATCCCTAATACTCAGTAATTTCACCAGGAAATGTAACTTTTGCTTGTTATTCTGCCTTTCAATATACAGATTCAAGTCTTTCTTCAGCTCAAGATACAGTCTTCTATTATTTAATTAATTATTACTTCTCTGCTTCTTTTTTCCTTCTAGAAACCTGTTAATTCATGTTAGAGTTCCTGCGTCTATCTTCTAAGTCACTTACATTTTTACTAATGAATTCCATTTCTGTGTATTTTTCTTTTTTTACTGATTAACGGGTTATGTACCAAACACACTATTTTAGGCTTTAGGCATGTAACAAATAAAGTCCCTGCCCTCATGGAGTATACATTCTATTAGGGGAACAAACAAACAAGAAAACAAATGTATAATTTCCAGCAGTGATCAATGCTTTGTAGAAAATTCAATCAAGGTAAAAGACAGAGAGTAGGAAGAAGGCTTTTATTTTATTTATTTTTAAAATTTATTTGTTTGTTTATTTATTTTTGGCCACACCGCACCTCACGGCATGTGGGATCTTAGTTCCCTGACCAGGGATTGAAGACATGCCCCCTGCAGTGGAAGTGCAGAGTCTTAACTACTGGACCGCCAGGGAAGTCCCAAGAAGGCTCTTTTAGAAAGAGTAGTTTGTGGTTAGGAAAGGTCTTGTCAAAGAGGTGGTAACATCTGAACAGATATAAGAATGAAGTGAGAAAGCTGGGGAAAATATTCTCCAGGCAGGAAAAAAAATAGCAACTAATAAAAAAAGCCCTAGGTTACAAGTATGCTTGGAGTACTCTGAGAACAAGAAAGCCAGTGTAGCTGATGTGAAGTAAGAAAATGCAGATAGTGCAAAACAACAGCTCTCAAACTTTTTGCTCTCAGGATCCCGGATCCCCAGAACTGTTGTTTACGTGGGCTGTATCTAATGATATTTGCCATATTAAGAAATAAGACTGAGAAATTGTTCAAGTATTAATTTAATAATAAATCCATTATGTTTAACACAAATAACTTTTTAAATAAAAAAATAAGTCCACCGTCCAAAACAAACAAAAAAAGAATTTAGTGAGAAGAATGGCACTGTTTTACATTTTTACAATTCTCTTTAATGACTAGTTTAACAGAAGGTAGCCGGATTCTCATATCTGTTTCTGCATCAACCTGTAGCAATGATACATATAATGTAGCATCTGGAAAATCCATTCTACACTCAGAAGAATGAGAAAGAAAAAGGTAAATATCATCCCACTATTATTATAAAGATAGTTTTGGCCTTATGGCTCTTCTGAAAGAGGCCTAAGGACCTCCAGCTGCCCCTGGACCACATTTTGAGAATCACTGGTTTAGAAGATGAAGTTACAGAGGCTGGCAGGGGCCAGATTACATAAACCTTGAAACTATAGTTTAAAGTTTGGCTTTTGTTTTAAGTGTAGTTTTCTAAGCAAAGGAATAACATAATATAAATTACATTTTAAATAATCACTCCCACTGCTATGTAGAGAACAAAATATAAGGGGGCAAGACCAGCTGGAAGGTTATTGCAGTAACTGGGGAGATGACGGTAGCTAGGACTAAGATGGTGGCAAAGAAAATAGTGAGAGCTGATCTGGTTCAAGAGGTATTTCAAAGGTAGAGCCAATGGCACTCACTGGAAGAGATTTTGGATGTGAAGAAAAAAAGATTTTACTTGGTCTTCCAGAACACAAATTCTGTTCTGAGCAGTGGTTTCTTTTTCAGTTTGTCTTCGGAAGTTATACATTTGGAAATTAGTCCAAGAGAAAATTATCTTGGCTCCATGTTTGAAATATATCCTGTATCAGATGACTTCTTACCACTTCCCCTGCTATCACTCCAGTCCAAACTACCATTATCTCTCCCCCAGAATCTCCACCGATTTGTTCACTGAACTTACAGATGACTAAAATAAAAAGAGGACTTCCATGATGGTGCAGTGGTTAAGAATCTGCCTGCCAATGCAGGGGACACGGGTTTGAGCCCTGGTCCGGAAAGTTCCCCATGCCATGGAGTAACTAAGCCCATGTGCCACAACTACTGAGCCTGTGTTCTAGAGCCCACATGCCACAACTACTGAGCCCACATGCCACAACTACTGAAGCCCGCACACCTAGAGCCCGTGCTCCGCAACGAGAAGTCACCATAATGAGAAGCCCACGCACCTCAATGAAGAGTAGCCCCCACTTGCCACAACTAGAGAAAGCCCACGTGCAGCAACAAAGACCCAATGCAGCCAAAAATTAATTAATTAATTAACAAATTTACTAAGAAAAATGAAAGAAAAGAAAAAGAAAACAAGAAATTGTGGATAATGCATTATGGGTATGGTTGTGGCATTAAAAACAACATGTAACTCCACTCAGAGTACCATTAATCAAGCAAAAAACTTAAGCCCTATATCAAAATACAGTCATATGAGAATATATTTATATGCTTTCAATTAAGATGAAATATGTATCTCCTTCTTTCCTTAGATAATTTTCCATTTTAACCATTTTCAATTAACAACCTTTTTCAATTAACTGGCACTGACTGCATGATATAAGCATCAACTTAAATGGCAAACGTAAATAGCAAGATAGCTTTTCATTTGCTTTTAATACAAATGACATCACAACCTAATGGACTATAAGTTCAAAGATCACAGCTATGGAGATAATACACAGCAATAATCAATGAAAAATCAAATAAACCTTAAATTGATAAAATCTTCAAACAAGAAAGAAATACTATGAATACATTTGTGTGTGTGTGTGTGTGTGTATCTCTAGGATACACACACACACACACACACACACGTATCCTAGAAAGCTTCACAGTTGTACAAAGAACAGCTACAACCCTTTCTATTTAAAATGTAAGCAAGTTCTAGGTCCAAACCTAGAACTTAAACCAACTTTAATTTTTATCTCATATAAGAAAACACTGTATTATTTCTTTTTTTTTCATTTTTAAGCACAACTGAACTATCTGCTTCAAAGGATACTATAAAGGATAATTTTCCTATAGTTTTCTGCTATGAAAAGCAAAGCAAAGCAGTCACTTGATCTTCCTAACTATTTCCTGGTCATCCCTTGGCAAACATTCTGCACTGTTATCTTAAGAAGTCTACCTTTAATATAGTTAGGATTTTAACCACCGAATTTGGATTCCACCACAGGCAGGATGTCCTATGTTCTCTTATTTTACTAGATCGTATTTAGTTACATCTTGTAAATCATATTATTCCCACAGGGCAATTCTATTTTTCTTCCATGGTACTTATTTACTTTTCCAGTTAGCCATGTGCGATATTTCAGGGCTTAACCTTTAATCTACAGTACATATTTTTCAAGGCTTCTAAAATGTGTTCTTAAGTATCTGTAGCTATTTAATACTGTTCAAATATTCCGTAAATGTGAGGCACTGTCCCTATCCTTAGAGTGTTAAGGGAGTTACTTAAACTATTCCAAGCCCACATTTTGTTTCAGTTCCCTTTTCTAAAGATGAATAACCGGGACTTCCCTGGTGGCGCAGTGATTAAGAGTCTGCCTGCCAATGCAGGGGACACGGGTTCAAGCCCTGGTCCTGGAAGATCCCACATGCCGCAGAGCAACTAAGCCCGTGCATCACAACTACTGAGCCCGTGTGCCACAACTACTGAGCCTGCACTCTAGAGCCCGTGAGCCACAACTACTGAAGCCCATGTGCCACAACTACTGAGGCCCATGAGCCTAGAACCCATGCTCCACAACAAGAGAAGCCACTGCAATGAGAAGCTCGCACACCGCAACGAAGAGTAGCCCCTGCTCGCTGCAGCTAGCGAAAGCCCGCACGCGTCAACGAAGACCCAATGCAGCCCAAAATAAATACATTTTTTTTTTAAAAAGAGATGAATAACCACACAATATATTATTTTGGCTTTCTCCCCTCCTGATAAACTGTTATATGTACTCAAATGGTGATTTTTTAATTTATATACTGATTTATTCACAGACCTCCCTACTAACTAAGCTAAGCCCAGTATGTATGTGCTATGTAAAATAAAAATAGGCACAGAGGCACGCAATAAAATGGTAACTATCACTTACTAATCAGGTTACATACATTAACTCATTAAACTGTTACAACAGAGTAAGATAATATGTACTCCAATTTACAGATGAGTGGTAAGGTTCAGCACGGTTAAGTAACTTGCCCATATTCATAACAAGAAGGATCTGAATGCAGATCCATCTCCTTTAGTAATGAGAAATGACAGTATTTCAACAAAGGCTTCAGACAAATCACAAATCCAATAAAGAATGACCATCTACAGGAGACCTTGACAATGAAATTTAACCAACATACCCATTATATGCAAATAACTATAGGCTTTAGAAATATGGAGATAACCAGACTCTACTTTTTAGAAAAACATGAGAATTTAAAAGGAGACATAAGATAACTTTTACTTCTCCAGAAGCTGCCAATTTAAGTCAGGTCCCCATTACAGAGATTCATAAACTTCCCAGTTTCAAGATCCCTCTATAGTCTTAAAATTTCCTGAGGACGTCACAGAGCCTTTATTCATGCAGGTTATAGCTATCAATATTCATCATATTAAAAATTATATCCAAGAAATTTTTATACCTAGTTCATTTAAAAATTACAACAAACTCATTAACACAAATCATCTATTTTTTATGAAAAAATAACTACATTTTCCAAAAAAATAAAAAACAGTGAAAATAAAAAGTGGCATTTTTTACAATATTAGTTAATAGCTACCTTAACAGAAGACATCTGAATTCTCATATCATCTTCTGCATTCAATCTGCTGCACTATCACACATCACATCACTGTATACTCACAGGAGAATGAGAGTCAAAAGGCAGATAAGTCTTAGTATTATGAAAATAGTTTTGACCTCAAGGACCCTCTAAGGGTCTCAAGAACCCACAGGCACCCTTTACTATTCCTTCATATCACTTTTCAAGATTTATAATTACATATATGTGTGCACAGATTTTGTTCAACGTCCACAATGTATACACATAGTGCCCAGCACACAGTCATCACATAAATCTGTTGAATTAACATACTACAATACAAAGAAACTACTCTGGTTAAAAGAAGGTAAGGGCTTCCCTGGTGGCGCAGTGGTTGGGAGTCCGCCTACCGATGCAGGGGACGCGGGTTCATGCCCCGGTCCGGGAGGATCCCACATGCCGCAGAGCGGCTGGGCCCGTGAGCCATGGCCGCTGAGCCTGTGTGTCTGGAGCCTGTGCTCCGCAACGGGAGAGGCCACAACAGTGAGAGGCCCGTGTACCGTAAAACAAAAAACGAAAAACAAAAATCAAAAAACAAACGGTAAAAGGACAACATGTGTCAGGAGGCACACTTGGAAGCCTTCATATTTGACCTGGATCCTAAAGGATAGTTAGAATTTTATTAAGTATATGGGGTAAGAGTATTCCAGTCATAGTAAACAATCATCAGTGGCATCAAGGTACAAGGTATGTTAATGATAACTATTGCAATAGTTTGGTTTGGCAACAGCATAAATGAATAAGAGTTTAGGAGGAGATAAAGGTAATAAAGGTAGGCTGAAAAATCCACAATGGAGTTTGGCTTTTATTTTAAAGACAAGGCCAAATGGTCAACACCCTTGGTTTCAATTCTATACCACCATTTACTAGATGGGCTTGGATCAATTTATTCCAAATCTTATTCTGCTCTTACTTCATAGGTTATTTTAATGGTTTTATGAGACAATCATTTCATGTGTTACCTTGTTTACTATCATTACTCTAAACTATTATCCTTTCTCCCTGAACTACTACTTACAAAGGCATCCTAACTGGTTGCCCCACTTCCTTTGCCCTACTTCCATTCCTCTCACATCCATTCTCCACAGTCAGAATGAAATCCCTAAAACACAAATCTGATCACATCATTCTCCTTGCTTAAACCTTTAAGGGCTCCCCAATGACTCAGAATAAAACCTAAAGTTCTTAGCAAAGAATACAAGATCCTAAATGATTTTGTTCCTGCCTACCTCCTGCCTCATCAGGCACTATTCTCTCCATCCCTTATTCAATAAACTCAACCACAATGGAGTTCCAGCAGCAAACCTTTTCACATGCTATTCCTTCTTCCTGGAAAACTCTTTGCTCAGCACTTTTCCAAACTAGCACAGCTTATTCAGATAGAAAAGATCTTTAGATTTCACTTCCTCGCAGAGGCTTTTCCTCATTACCCTCCTCCCAATCTATATTGGATACTCAAACTCTCACAGCAGATAATCACATTTCAGAATTTATGTGTATATATGTATTTTAAAAATAATTTTGTAAAGGACAGCTGATGGCAGAGACTACATCTAAGCCAGCACATAGCGTAATTTTTTTTTTTTTTTTTTTTTTTTTGCTGTACGCGGGCCTCTCACTGCTGTGGCCTCTCCCGTTGCGGAGCACAGGCTCCGGACACACAGGCTCCGCGGCCATGGCTCGCGGGCCCAGCCGCTCCGCGGCATGTGGGATCTTCCGGGATCGGGGCACGAACCCGTGTCCCCTGCATCGGCAGGCGGACTCTCAACCACTGCGCCACCAGGGAAGCCCCATAGCGTAATTTTTTAAATGCAGTTTTTGTTGTTATAAATGGCTTTTGATCTGATTAGACATATATTTTAGGATGCTTACTCTGGCAACAATGTTTAGGTTAACTAACAAGTCAGAGAGCTACTAGAGGCAGAAAGTCCCATGAAAAGCGTGCTACAATTATCAGCAAGAAGTAAGGAGAGTCTGAACTACTGTTGATCAATTTAATATCCCACCACAACCCTGCAGGGTAGCAAGGAAGAAGTTAAGGTTCTGAGAGAGTAAATGGCCGTTCCAAAAGAGGAAGTTTGAAAATTTTTTGTCTAATAATTCAGCTATGAGTTTAGATGACCAGAAAAATAGGGTGCTGAGAGAAACTGTAATCCCAACTCTACAAAGTAAATCATCACAATTGTAATATTGAAGTGGGTGCAAGAGAAGCCCCTTTATTCAATGTAATAAAGTCTAACGGTTGGTTAATTGAGAAGGTTAGTTAAATCAGGGAATCATAAGCAATGATAAAACCTTAACCATTTTATTTCAAGAAACATTTTCTCTGGTTTGGTATAAAAACTGTTCAAGACCATAAAAAATCCGAGAAAACTTATCAGCTCTTTCTAACAACACAAATAATCCTGATACCAAAACTGGGTAGAACAGCACAAGAGAGCTACAGACTAATCTCATTTATAAACACAGATGGAAAAGCCCTAAATAAAAACCTGTATTAGCAAATGGAATTCAACAACAAATTAAAAGAATACACACTGTGATAAAATGTATTCCATAAGTAACAATGAGTTTCTCAAAACTAGGATGTCTGTGTATATAATTACTTACATTAGTAGAAGAAAGAAGAAAAAACCCTACAATCACCTCAACAGATGTAGGAAAAAATATCTGACAAAATTCAATACCCATTTATGGTAATAAAAAAAAAACAAAAACACAAACCTCTCAAACTAGAAATTCAATCAACAAGCATATAGAAGCATTCCCATTAAAGACAGGAGAAATAAAAATATAGTGATACAGATGACTACAACTATCAAATACTGTATGGAAGGCCTCAGGCAGTGTGTTAGAACAACAACAGCAACAAAAAAAAGACATAAGCATGGGAAGGGAAAAAGTAAAATAATCATTACTCGTACATATGATTGTTACTTAAAAATCCAGGACAATCCACTGATGAACTTGAGAAGTAACAAGAGTTCTATAAGAACCAGATACAAAAATCAATGTACAAAAGAAACAATAGGTTCCTTACATACCAAACAATAAGTTTTTTTTTTATCCCATTTGCAAAAGCACAAAAGATTCTCAGGAATAAAACTAATCCCCCATTCCCCAAAGTATGAGAACATTATATAGAAAATTATAAGCATTTATTTAAGGAAATAATGGCCTTAATTAAATGAAGATAAAGTCCATGTTCATGAACTGGAAAACTCAATTTGTAAATATCTAATATACATGTCCCTATATTAATATATAAATTTGATACAATCACTATCAAAATCCCAGTAGGACTTTTTATAGAACTTGACAACCTGATTCTAATAGTCACATGGAAGAGTAAATGAGCATGTTTGCACAAAATGAACAAAGAGAAGAGACTAGCATTATCAAAATGCAAGATACAGTATAAAGTAGCAGTGCAGACCTAGTGCTATTACAGACAAACAAATCAAGAGATAGTCCAGAAACAGACCCATGGAAAACTGGTATATATTAGAGATGGCGTCACAAAACAGAAAGAGGAAAAAAGACCATGCACATGTATGCAAATGGTGTTTGGATAATTATATCCCCCCAAATACCTTCATATCTCCACATAATAAATACCAGACCACTTAAATACCTACAAAAATTTTTAAAACTTTAGATTTATCAGAAGACAAAATAAGGTAATATCTTTTTAAATCCTGGGTACAGAAAGATTTCTAGACAAGAAAGCAAAAAAAAAAAAAAAAAAAAAAAGGAAAAGATGGATAAGTTCGACCACATAAACAATAACAACAAACTTCTTCATAACAAAAGCCTGGAAGAAAATATTTTTGACACATAATAGATTAAAAGTAATATCCATAATATAAAATAGAACACAAAAATAAATTTTAAAAACAAAATAAGCACAATACATAAATGGGCAGAAGATGTCCACAAATAATTCAAAAAGAAAAAATCCAAAGGCACATAAACATATAAAAACATACTCAATCTCAGTAATAATCAGGGATAGAAATTAAATTTTTTTCTTCTATTATAAAATTATGTAGAGAAGGGTTTACAAACCATATCTATAGCTTAAAGAATAACTGTAAATTAAAACAAACCTTACATAATCACAACCCAAAGAAGAGCACCGCTAGTATCTTAAAAGCCTCCATGCGTCCTCCTCAATCGCATCCACTTTGTCATCCCTGAAATAATCACTATCACTCTTTATTTTTGTGATTACTCCCTTGATTTTCCTTATAATTCTAGTATCTACAATTTGCATTCCTGAACAATATAGTTAATTCCATTTGTTTTTGAACTGTTTATGAATAGAATCATGTTGCATGTAGTCTTTTGTGATTTTCTAATGTTTGACTCAATTATGTTTGGGAGATTCACACCGATTGATGCAGGAACCGTCTGTGGTTCTTTTCTAATCTATCTGAACAATGTTTTTATTCCATAAGTGAATATACCATGATTTATCTATCCAATCCACTACTGATGGACATCTGAATTTTGTGTCTGTGTATTTTGGGGTTAACAGGAGAAATGCTGCTATGAACATTCTTCTATACATAAGCTTCCCAGTCCACATACTGACACATTTCTCTAGGACAATGGTTGGTTCTCAAAGTATAATTCCTGGGTCAGCAACACCAGCATCACCTGGGAGCTTGATAGTAATACAAATTACCAGGCTCCACCCCATTCTTACTGAATCAGAAACTCTGGGGGTGGGCCCAGCCATCTGTCTTCAGAAGCCTTCCAGGTGGTTCTGATACACACTCAAGGCTCACAACCACTGGCCTAGGGTAACTGCCTAGTAGTACTGCAGGTTATAGAAAACTATTAATCCCCAAAGTGATTCTTCCAATTCACCCTCCTACCAGCAGTGGAGGAGCTCCTGCTGCTCCGTATCTTGACCAATGCTTGATGTTGTCACATAGTTATTTCTGTCAATCTAGTCTGTATAAAATGGTCTCTTGTGGTTTTAATTTCTATTCTCCTGTTAATGAGGATAACGATCTTTTCATATGTTAACCAGTCATTTAAATTTCTTCTATCATCAAATGCCTTCTCAGACCTTTTTGCCCTTTTTCTACTTGGTTGTCTTTGCCTTAGTGATTCATAACAGTTGTCCATTCATTATATGTTGTGGTATGTAACTTCTAAAATGGCCCCAATGATTCTCACCTCGTGGTATTCATGCCCTTGTACAACCTCCCCCCCTTGAGTGTGGGTTGGGCTTACTGAGTTGCTACTGAATAGAATATGGCAGAAGTGATGGGATGTGACTTTTAAAATTAAGTTTTAAGAAGACCGTCGGGGGCTTCCCTGGTGGCGCAGTGGTTGAGAGTCTGCCTGCCGATGCAGGGGACACGGGTTCGTGCCCCGGTCCGGGAAGATCCCACATGCCGCGGAGCGGCTGGGCCCGTGAGCCACGGCCGCTGAGCCTGCGCGTCCAGAGCCTGTGCTCCGCAACGGCAGAAGCCACAATAGTGAGAGGTCCGCGTACCGCAAAAAAAAAAAAAGAAGACCGTCAACCTAAGTGTACATCAACAGACGAATGGTAAAGAAGATGTGGTATGTCTATATCTATAGATATAGATATCTACAGATATCTATAGATAGATATACAATGGAATACTACTCAGCCATAAAAAAGAACGGAATTTTGCCATTTGCAACAATACGGATGTACTTGGAAGGTACCATGCTTAGTGAAATAAGTTAGACAGAGAAAGACAAATACTCTATGTTATCACATATGTGGGACTTAAGACATAAAACAAGTGAATATAGATAACAAAACAGAAACAGAGTCACAGAAATAAGAGAACAGACTCGTGGTTACCAGTGGGGAGAGGGAAGGAGGCAGGGGTCAAAATAGAGGTAGGAGATTAAGAGGTACAAACTACTATGTATAAAATAAATAAGCTACAAGGATATATTGATCAGCACAGGGAATACAGATTTTTAAAAAAAAAGAAAAAGACTGTGGCTTCCACCTTAGAAAGTCTCTCTCACTCTCTTCTGGATCTTTCATTCTGGGAAAAGCCAGCTGCCATGTTATGAGGTGGCCCTATAAAGAGGCCCACGTGAGTGAATTTGGAAGTGGATCTTCTGAGGCTTGCAACATGCACGTGAGGGATCCCAGAATTAGGTCCTCCCTCAGTCCAGCCTTGAGATAACTGCAGGCCCAGCTGACACCTTGAGTGCAGCCTCATGAGAGACCCTGAGCAAGAACCACCAAGCTAAGTTGCTCTCAGATTCCTGACCCACAGAAACAGAGAGATACATGTTTGTTGTTTTCAGCTGCTAACTTTAGGGATAGTTTATTACACAGCAGCAGGTAGCTACTGCTTGTCTTGCAGATATCTTCCATCTGTGCCTTGCCTTTTAGCCTCTTACAGGGATCTCAATAGAGTTTCTATTTTTAATATAGTCAAAACTTCATCAATTTTTATGGTGTTTTTCAGTCTTAAGAAATCCTTCCCTGCCTTGAGCTCATAGAAGTATGCCCCCTCTTTTAAAAAGCTTTCTGAGTTTGTCTTTTTGTATTTAACCTTCAATCCACTAGTAATTAATTTTTATGCATATTAAGAGGTGGGGGTACAGCTTTATTTATTTAATACAATAAGCAACTAATTTGCCATTAAGCATGCATCCACCCACCTACCCCCATAAAAGCATATAAAATTCATTAGCAACCTCTACTTATATAGTATCACCTGTCATTTTGTTATTCATCTTCCCTTTTCTTCTTATAGGCTCCTAAGACACCCCGCTGGCTAGGCCTCAAAACCCACGCCTGTGGAACCCTCAAAGTCACTCTCCCTTGCTCCCCAAGGTCAGGTAACTGCTCTGGACATCACTCAGCAGATCCCCATCCTCTCCTGCCTTTCTAACAAGACTGTAATCCAATTGACATTCTTAAAGATCTATTTAAAGAAAAACCTGTCTACTTCTAGGCTTCCTACCACTAAAAGAAATTAATAAAAGGAAATATAAACAAAAAACATATACAACGAGAAAAAATTTTTAAATATAAAAATCAGATACTAAAATTAGAGTGATAAGTTTGTTGGTAGTCCTGGCACTCATCTGATATTTTAGGAAGTGGTCTGTTAAAACCCCCAGATATCTCTAGAAGTAAATTTGAATGTGACCTTTGGTGGGAGCCACACATCATATTCACCAGGGTAATAACCAGGGCCCAACAGTGCCTCACGTATAGCAAGCATTCAAATTTGTTGACTGGAAAAATGGATTAAAGAAGTTGTCTCATCTTACTGTTCTTTAAGGATATCATGGCAATTCTTGCCTCTTTTTACTTCAATAGAAACTGTTAATCAAGTTGTCAAATTCCACAGAAAAACCTACAGAGGTGTGGATTTCAATAAAGTTACTGATCAATCTGAGAAAAACTGACAGTTTTACCATTCAGTCTTCCAATCCATCCTCAGTATAGGGTATGTAACTCCATTTATTTAGGTCTTCCTTTATGTCTCTAAATAAAGTTTAATTACTTGTCTTTATAAAGGTCTTACACATCTTACATATTTAGAATTCAGTTTAAGTATCTCCTTTTCTTGAAAATCTTTCTGTCCTCTATCCCCCGCAACCATTTTGGATTATATGTTCCTCTTCTGTGATTCCTCTGCACCTGGGGCACACTTTAAACATAGTATACTGTCATTAATTCTTGATTTATTTGTCCGCTTCTACCACTAGACTATAAGCCTCTAAAGGACAGGGACTACCATTTATTGAGTACCTTCTATGTGCTGGGCACAATAATATGCTTAGTCCTTAGATGCATTATCATCTAATTCTAAAAGTAAATAATCCTTTGGATACAGTGGCTAAGAATCCGCACTTCCACTGCAGGGGGCATGGGTTTGATCCTAGTCAGGGAACTAAGATCCCACATGCCACGATTAAAAAAAAGAAAAATAGCAAATTTTGGTAAGGATGTGGAAAAACTGGCAGGCAAGAATTCTACCACTGAACCACCCATGCTTACAGGATGTGGAGAAACTGGAATTCTCGTTGTTGGTGAGAATGTAAATGGAATGCTGGTGGGAAAAGTTTGGCGGTTTTTTGGATGTATGTCACCACAAGGATGGACCTTGAAAACATTAAGCTTAGTGAAATAAGACCAGCACAGAATGACAAATAATGTACAATTTCACTTATATGAGGTACCTAGAATAGGCAAATCCATAAAGACATAAAGTAGAATGGAGGTTACCAGGGGTTGGGAAGGGAGACTGAAGGAATTATTTTTTGGGTTTTTTTTGTTTGTTTGTTTGGTTGGTTGGTTGGGTTTTTTGCGGTACGTGGGCCTCTCACTGTTGTGGCCTCTCCCGTTGCGGAGCACAGGCTCCAGACGTGCAGGCTCAGCGGCCATGGCTCACGGGCCCAGCCGCTCCATGGCATGTGGGATCTTCCCGGACCGGGGCATGAACCCGTGTCCCCTGCATCGGCAGGCGGACTCTCAACCACTGCGCCACCAGGGAAGCCCAGGAATTATTTTTTAATGGGTAGTTTTTGTTGGGGATGATGAAAAACTGGGGGCCTAGATAATGATGATGGTGATACAGTATTTTGAATGCCCCTGAATTATATACTTATGAGTGGTTAAAATGACAAATACTATGTTAGGTATATGCTAACACAAATTTTTAAAACATTAAACATTAAATGAGGGCTTCCCTGGTGGCGCAAGTGGTTGAGAGTCCGCCTGCCGATGCAGGGGACACGGGTTCGTGCCCCAGTCTGGGAGGATCCCACATGCCGCGGAGCGGCTGCGCCCGTGAACCATGGCCGCTGAGCCTGCGTGTCCGGAGCCTGTGCTCCGCAACGGGAGAGGCCACAACAGTGAGAAGCCCGCGTACCACAAAAAAAAAAAAAAAAAAATTAAATGATTCCTTGAGCCAATAAAAATTCATTAATCAGGACCCAATGCAGAAAAGAAAAAAATACATATCACTTAGATATTGCAACCAGTAAAGCATTAAATACAAGGACTAAGATGCCTATCATTCAACATATGGAAGGACTGGGACTAAGGAGCAGCCACTGAACTAAGGAGTTAAAGGATACGCTGCAAGTCAAAGGTCCAAAAACTGCTGCTACGGCCTCTACATAGCCATGAAGCTTGTAAACACAGGAATGCTCAGTCCAGACACCTCAACTGGTTCTATTTACTCAGATTTCACCACTCTGCTAACCAGCCAGAACAGCAGCAAAAAGAAAGCTTCCCTGTCCAATCTGGCTTCCAAACTGTGGGAATTCATCTAACTGAAAGAACCTAAACTGCATCCACATTGGATGGGAGGGAGTTCAGGAAATGCACTGTACTTCATCATTTGTAAGATGTTAAAGCATTTTGAAAAAGCGAAAATTGGGATGCATTTTACAATCAACAGCATATCATGGTTAACTAGCAATATTTTATTTCAGAAATGCAAAAGTAATGGTGAATCTAAGAATCAATTACATCTTAAATTTAATGAAAAATGTAACTTTAGCTCCCAAATTTTAAAAAAAAGCTCTAAAAGCTCTCCAAAGAAAAACATGTTATCATATTATCTTCTAAAATCTTTATGTTTTTGCATTTCACATCCATGCATTTAATCTACCCAGAATTTGTGAATACTGTGAGGTAAAAATCCAAATTTATTTTTCCAGCACCATTTATTGAAAAGGGCATTCTTTCCTAATTTCCAACATCTATCTGTCATATATCAAGTAACCTATAAGTATAGGTTTTATTCTGTTTTGTTCCACTGGTCCTCCATCTATCACTAGACTACTGATGACAGTGTCTTAATTACTACACTTTGTAATGTCTCAAAAACTGGAAAAGTTAGTCCTCCCATATTGCCTTCTTTGAGAGTGTCTTGGCTACTTTGGCCCTTTTTGGATTTTCCATATAATTTTAGAACCAGTTTTTTAAGTTCCACCGAAACAAACAAAAACCCTACTAATGTTTTGATTGGAACTGTAATATATAAATCCATTTGGGGAGAATAATATCTATGCAATATCAAGTTGATCAACCATGTAAATATATGGTATTTTACTCCAAACAATAGGTCTTCTATAATTTATTTCAACAAGGCTCCTATAAGTCTTAGACTGTTTTTTAGACTTATCTCTGAGTACATATTTTCTATTCTACTGTGAAATTATACTGTTTTAGATTTTCCTTTCCTATTTGCTAGAATATAGTAATAAAAATGATCTTTCATTTTCCTAATCAGCAATCTTGTTAAACTCTTAGTTTTTAACAATTTGTACATATTTTTAGATTTTCTAAATACACACTCATGTTAAGTCTGTGAATAGTGATAGTTTTATTTCTTCCTTTCCAATTCTCAGGTTTTTAAAATTTCTTTTTCTTGTTTTAGTGAAGGTCACGACTTTTAGTATAACTTTGACTAGAAGTAGTTATAATGGACAATCTTGTCTCTCTCCCAATCTCAGAGAGAAAGCTTTCAATATTTCAACATTAATTATGAAACTTGATTTTTTTTAAGTAGATACCCTTTATCACATTAGATTTGTCTCAGGTTTTATGATTAATGAATGCTCAATTTCATCAAGCACTGTTTGCAACTATTCAGCAGATCATATGTTTCTTTTCTTCTAACCTGTTAAGATGGCAACACAAACATAAATTTATTTTTCTAGTATTAAATCTTACATTCCTAGGATAAATCCAACTTGGTCATAATGCACTATTGTTTTATTTAGATAGACAGATATCCTAATATCCTGTTTAGAAATTTTACATCTGTGTTCATGAATGGAAGTAACCTGGTAATTTTCTTTTATCATTTCTTCTTGTCTTGCTTTGGAATCAAAGTTGTGCTAACTTTGAAGAAGTTGAGAACATTTTCTCTCTTGCTGGTCTCTGGAAGAACATATTCAAGACAGAAATTTTCTTCCTTGAATGAATGGTAGAATTACTAGTTTTCTTTGGGGTAAAGCTTTGACTACTGGTTTTTTTTTTAAGATTTTTTTTTTGATGTGAACCATTTTTAAAGTCTTTATTGAATCTGTTACAATATTGCTTCTGTTTTATGTTTTTTGGCCGCGAGGCATGTGGGATCTTAGCTCCCCGACTACAGACTGAACCTGCACTCCCTGCACTGGAAGACGAAGTCCCAACCACTGGACTCCCTTGACTACTGGTTTTAAGCTGTGATACTACTTTCGAGTTTTCTGAATATTCTAAGAGTCAGCTTTGGTGTATTTTTCTAAGAATTTGTCCATTTCTGTTAAGTTTTCTAATTAGTTGGCTTAAAGCCATTCATAATTCTGTCTTATGATCTTTTAAAATGTCTTTAGGGTATGTAATCATGTTCCCCCCGAGCCCCCTTCTTTTTTGCTCCTTGCTCTTGGTTATTCTATGACTTTTTTCTTGATCACTATTCATTCAAGATTTATCCATTCTTCTTTTTAAAGAATCAATTCTGGCTTTTGATAATGTTCTCTACTGTATGACTCTCCTCTGCAATATTTGTTTCCTCCTTTATTTTCCAGGTGTTTGTCAAAATTAAATTCCTGTGATAAATGGATATTGAAGTTGACAATTAATGAGATTTCTTATTTTGTAGTTGTACACATTTAAGACTGAATTTCTCCCCATGCACTATTTAGCTGCATTCTATAACTTTTTAATTTTGCTTCCATTGGTGGGAGTGACTGTTATATTTATCAAAACTTTTATTCTAATAGTGCACCTATCCATCCTTTCCTTTTCCTTTTCCCTGTCCTTCTTTCCTTTACTATGACATTGAGTTGTTAGGAAAAATCATGTATACTGTAGAAAGTCCCACTTTCTGGGTTTGGTTGATTGCTTTCTCATGGGTCACTTACCTTGTTCCTGTATTTCCCATAAGCCAGTAAGATCTAGAGGTTTGATCTAAAGATTTGATGAGATTCAATCTTTTTTTTTCCAATCAAGAATCTTTCATAGCCTGGTGTTGGGTATTTCCTACCTCTTTTTTTGTCAAGATCCTTTACATGTGAGGAACATAACGTCTGATTATCCCATTTTTAATGATCTGAGATTAATCAAATTCCACAACTTGACATCAAAATTTTGTATTCACCCAGTTCAAGGTACTTTCTTATTTCCACTGTGATTTCTTCCTTGATGCATGGATTAATTCAAAGTAGTTACACAATTTATAAACACATGATGCTTTTAAAATTACCTTACTGACAATTTTTAATAAAAATGCATTATGGAAAGAAAAGATGCTCTTTTTATTTCAACCTTTTGAAATTTGTTGAAACTTGTTTTAGACCTAGTATACAATTTTCCCCCCAAATATCCATATGTGCCTGAAAATGATGTGTAGTCTTCTACCACTGGGTGCAGTAGGTTCTATACATCAGCTGGGTTAAGTTTGTTCATTGCATTGTTCAAAAATTTTAAATCCTACCTAACCTGTCTGCTTCTTGTATCAAGTAATGAGAGAAATGTTTAAAAAATCCCATTAAGACTATAAATCTGTCTACTTCTTGTAGTTTTGTTAATTTTTGCTATATGTATTCTGAAGCTATATTTCAGGCTATCCTATATGATTAAGATTATTAAATCTTCCTAGTGAATCGCTCACTTTACATTTTGATGGGACTCTCCTGATTGCCAATAAAGCTTTCTGCCTTAATGTCTACTTTGTCTGATATTAATATAACCGTACCATATTCACTTTGTTAAAATATGCATGATCTTACTACAACTTTTACTTAGGTCCCAGATAAACCCCACATAACTAATTTTTTTTAAATTTGGTCTAACAATCTTCGGCTTTTAAGTGAAGCATTAAATTCATTTAGTACTTGATGTAATTGGTGCTATGTTCAGATTTAAATCTACCCATCTTACTTTGTGCTATTTGTCCTACCTGCTCTTTGTTACCTTTCTTGCTTTCTTTGGGATAGATTTTTTTTATTCCATGTTTCTCCTCTCCTAGAAGTTATAAGTCTAGGTTTTAGACTCATATTTAGCCTAGAAATTAAAACATGCAATTATCAGTCAAGTCAATTAATACACTGTCTTTCTCCCAGAAAACAGATCTCAGAACACAGCCTTCATTTGTCATATATTTTAATTAAGGCCTTACTAATATTTTATACAATGTTTAATTCAATGTATCCACATATTTGTCACTCTCTTTACTCTTCATTCCATCTTATACCTCAGACCTTTATTTGGAATCTTTCTGCCTAAAGTAGGAAACTAAATTGCCTTCAATTTTCTTTACAAAGGGCTGATGGATTTTGTTCAACTAGATGTTTATTTTGCCCTCATCCTTGAGGGGTATTTTTTTTTAAGTATAGAATTTATAAGTATAAACTGGCAGTTATTTTGAGAATATATATCATTTTCTGTTGAGAAGTCAGCTGTCAGTCCACGGTTGCTCCTTTGAAAGAAATTCTTCCTCTGGCTGCTTCTAAGGTTTTTCTCTTTGTATTTGGGTTTATGCCGTTTCACTATGTGATCTGTTTGGGTGCAGACTGCTTTTTATTTATACTGTTAGAAATTCACTGAGCTTCTTAAATCTATCAACTGGTTTCTCATCAAAACTAGAAATTTTTCAGCCAGAAATACCTTTACAAATATTACCTCGGTATCAATCTCTTTCTTCACTTTCTGGAGCCCTGATTTAATTATGTTAGATCTCACTCTGTCTTGCACGCCACTTAACCTCTCCAATATTTTCCATATCTTTGACTCTCAGTGGTGCATTCTGGAAAGTTTCTTCTGCCTTACCTTCCAGGTAACTAATTCTTCCTTCAGCTAGGCATAATTTGTTAAATTTTCCCCTTAGGTATATTTGGCATAGTTTCATTTCTGAAATTTCTATTTGGTTTTTATCTCTCGTTCCCTGCATGTCTTCAAATATGTCTTTAATTCTTTAAACATAACAAAAAGCAACTGTTTTAACTCCGAAATTTGCGATATCTGAGAATTTTGTGGATCCATTTATGCTCTCTAGTTCTTATTCACAGTGCCATTTCCATGCATGTTACTATATTTTTCTTTTTTAAAAAATTACCTCGAGGGACTTCCCTGGTGGCGCAGTGGTTAAGAATCTGCCTGCCAACGCAGGGGACATGGGTTCAAGCCCTGGTCCAGGAAGATCCCACATGCCACAGAGCAACTAAGCCCGTGTGGCACAACTACTGAGCCTCCGCTCTGGAGCCTGTGAGCCACAACTACTGAGCCCACGTGCCACAAGTACGGAAGCCCGGGCACCTAGAGCCCGTGCTCCGCAACAAGAGAAGCCACACGATGAGAAACCCGCGCAGCGCAACGAAGAGTAGCCCCCACTCGCTGCAACTAGAGAAAGCCCGCGCACAGCAACGAAGACCCAACGCAGCCATAAATAAATAAATAAATAAATAAATTTATGAAAAATTAAAAAAATAAAAAACTTACCTCGAGGTATATGTACATAAAGAAAAACCACAATTATATATCAATTATATTTCAATTTTAAAACTACACAAATCTTAACTATGTTACTTGAATTCTACATCATATTTCATATAATTTTGGTTTCTTTTTTTTTTTTTTAACTATGCTTGGTTACTTGTGACAATGTACTGTTCTTTGTCCCTGAAAAATTACTGGTGGCAATTCCCTCAGAATGAAGGGGACTTTCTCTATAGATGATTTGCCTTTCCTTCTGCCAGACCTTGGGAGTACTACCAGTCGGAAACAGGAACCATAATAACAGGGTCCCTGGATCACCCAGGCAGGACAAATATAACTGCCAATCAGTGTGAGGGCTAAAACTATGGTCACAACTTGAAGAGTTTATTTTAATTAATTTCCTTTTTCTTGCCCTGCTCCAATCAACCCTACAATCCCCTAGATATTGGAACTGGTGGACAGTTCTCCTTCACCCTTAACCTAATGATGAAGTTCTTGGGTACCATCTTCAAATGGAGCTGTTCTCTTTTTGACTCTCATTCTGGATGAACTCTAGGCCTTGAATTCTGTCCTCTTCACCCCCATGAAGTCCACCAAAACCAAAGCCCAAATTCAAACAGACTGGCAACTGCCCCTAGGGCAAAAGCTACTTCATCATCTACTTATTTCTTTGGGTTTCTGCTTTTTTTCTATAATTTGGCCTGGCAACTCTCCATCATCTTTTCAGCTCTTCATTCTTTAAGATTTTTAAAAATAATGTTTCCAAGATTTTTAGTTGTTTTCATCAAAAGAGTCTGTCCAAATAACCCAATCCACCATTACTGAAAATAATTCAATTTCCCCCTTTTATGTCAACCATTTTGTAATACTTCTTTTTTTTTTTTTTTGCAGTACGCGGGCCTCTCACTGCCGTGGCCTCTCCCACTGCGGAGCACAGGCTCCGGACCCGCAGGCTCAGCGGCCATGGCTCATGGGCCCAGCCGCTCCGCGGCACGCGGTATCCTCCCGAATCGGGGCACGAACCCGCGTCCCCCGCATCGGCAGGCGGACTCCCAACCACTGCGCCACCAGGGAAGCCCTGTAATACTTCTTGAAATTCAGTGATAACGTACATAAGCACAACTTTAAGTCAGTATAATTCCCTAATTGTACTTTCAATCCTATGAAAGAAATTAATTTATAATAAATAATATTTACTTCAAAATGTGAAAGCAATTACTATAATAAACAACATAATGAGGGCATCAGGTGCTTGCGTCTATACACAGAATCACTGTGACTGTGGTGGTTACAACTGTAGACTGAGGGGAAGAGTGTTTGAGTCATCAATTACTGTACGAGTGGCACTGCCATCAATTATGGGATTTTCTGAAGTGGTAAAGAACTCTTGATAAAGTTCTGATTGAAAACTTTAATATTCCTCCAATTTATGTGACAACTGAATTCCTGAAGCTTCTGGTGTACTCTATGAAAATAATGCCCCCCCCCAAAAAAAAGCCTCATACATAAAACAAAGTTAGTTTCTAAGCTCAGATCATTACGATCACTTTTTTCCCTACATCAAAGTCCAGCAACTCATTCTAAGTCATGTGCTCATTTGAACAATTTTTAAATGTGCAGACTGTCTGGAACACTGTGGGATGGCTGACTTCCCTGGTCCTTGCTCATTAAATGCTAGTAAGTACCCTTTTCCCCCATCTTTGTAAAAACCAAAACACCTCCAAGTATTTAAAACCTTTCCTCTGGGGAAGAACTGCCCATATGCAAACCCTCTGGCTATAGAAAACACAGAGATGTACCACCAAGCTCTCCCTTCATGGAAGGAATTGCTGCCCAGCTGTGAGTACAGTCAGCAGACAGCCTCCAAATGTCACCTCCTTCAAGGTCTACCTCAACTGCAGCCCACATCTAGTGACCAAACAAGGAGAGGTATAAAGGCCCAGCCATTCTGGCTCAATGTGGGACTCTCTGATAGGCAATCTCTCACTCCAGAGCGCCATGCTGATAGGCAAAGTTTTGTGAAGCCTGCGTCACAATACAACTTTTTGTCTGCTCAATCCTGCACCGTGCCTCTTCCTCTCGCAGGTATTGATTCCTAATAAACATCTTGCACTGCAAAAAATGTCTCAGTATCTGCTTTCAAAGAACCCAACCCCCAACAGCGGCCTAGTATAACGTCTGACTACCAAGTCTTTCTCTAAACATTTTTTATTTGACCTCTTCCCATCTTGAATCTACCCTACAAACACTTACCAACTCAATCATCCTCAAACACTGCTTTTATCATTTTTTATTTTAAATCTCCACTTTCATCCCACGGCATACAATATAAAGTTAAAATTTTTTTCAGTCTATCACTATTTTCCACAATCCAGTGCCATCAAATTTAGCCAAATTTTATTTCATACAATTCACCCAACTATACTCAGATTGTTCTGTTCCTTCAACAAAACTACCTTATCTATTTCCATCTCTAATTTTTTTCAAATTCTATTCCCACTGCCTATTACATCCGTTTTCCTTCCTTCTACCTGCCTAGGTTAAACACTAACTTCCATCAAGACCTTATTAGCCTATAATAACCTTCCATGTCTGAACTCCTCCTGCATTTATTGTTCTCCATCACTCGCTCTGACACTTAATCACATAATGCCACGTGCATGCCCTCACACGCAGTTAAGAGTGTTCTTACCTTTTAGAAGTCTTCTTTTCCCTCCAAAAGAAATCTTAAGCACAATTCCAATACATTAACTTACGAAGTGTAACTACTTTGGCCGCAGCAGAAACTGCCTCCCTAACACCCCAAACCTTTCACTGAGCTCTTCCTTGCCACACTCCCCACCCCTGAGAAAGCCTCTGAGGTAACCTTACAGCACCCAGGTGT
Source organism: Mesoplodon densirostris (assembly GCF_025265405.1). Classification (NCBI taxonomy): domain Eukaryota; kingdom Metazoa; phylum Chordata; class Mammalia; order Artiodactyla; family Ziphiidae; genus Mesoplodon; species Mesoplodon densirostris. The sequence goes on from NC_082669.1 coordinate 100,821,412, forward strand.
TCATTTCTAAAGAGGAAAACAAAACCAAAAAAACCCTAGTTTTACAGGACTGAAGAACTTAGGGCTTCAAAATAATTCTGAAAACAAACTGGAAAGCTGTGGTTAAGAACACAAGTCTAGAGAAGAAAATTGCCATGAGCGAGAACTATCTGGACTAAGAGCACTGAAAAAGAATGCAATCATTTAAGTAGGATTAAGTACTCTTGGTAAGCAGTGAGAAAATAAATATGAATCCCACACGAGCCTTGACTACTTATCTATTTTACTGAAGTATAGCTGATTTACAATGTATTAGTTTCGAGTATACAGCAAAGTGATTCAGTTATGTGTGTATGTGTATACATATACATAATATATATATATTCTTTTCCAGATTCTTTTCCATTATAGGTTATTACAAGATACTGAATATAGTTCCCTGTGCTATACAGTAGGTCCTTGTTGTTTATCTATTTTATATACAGTAGTGTGTATCTGTTAATCCCAAACTCCTAATTTATCCCTCCCTCCCCCTCTCTTTTCCCCTTTGGTGACCATAAATTTGTTTTCTATGTCTGTGACTCTGTTTCTGTTTTGTAAATAAGTAAGCCTTGACTTTTAAAAGGTCTAGAACTGTACTGATCAAGGTAGCCAACTAGCTAAGTGTGACTAAATTTAAATTAATTTAAATCAAATAAAATTTAAAAGCCAGTTCCTCAGTCCTACTATACACATTTTGAGTACACAAGAACCACATGTGGACATACTGGACAGCAGGGAACATTTCCATGATGACAGATATTTTGACTGAACAGTGCTGGTCTAGAGGGAGTAGACAGATACCAACAAAAAACCTATAATACAATGTAGAAAGTAAAATGATATGGGTATACCTCAGGATGCTATAAAAGCACAAAGTAGAAGCACCTAACTAGGCCTTGGAAAGAGGTTAAGGAAGGCTTCCTACAATAAGTGAACTAAGTCTGAAAGGTTTGGGGGATGGGTACGAGGAAGGAATCTATATTTCAGGAAGCAGGAAAAGCATGAGCAAAGACAGGTCAAATTTGGAGAGTTTTTAAAAGAAAATAACAGGATAGCAATTGCTTCACTATACAGTGTAAAAATTAGACTACAATGGTGGGGATGCTATTCTATATAGACAAAACAATAAATATTCAAAAAAATTTCAAGAAAGAAAGAATTATTTTTAAAGAGAAAATTAGCAACCAGACCTCTCCAAATTTAGCTTACATTCATAGCAGGATAATGGCAGATACTTCATGAAGAAGTAATAATTCATGTTCTATTTCCCAATGCTTCTATGTTTGTGAGTCAAAATGAGAATGACTCATATCAATTATTAAATTGCTTTGGCAAGTTACAATGAACTTTGACCTGAGGACAAGTTAGGAGGCCCACAATGCTGTCTGGACATCAGCAAGTAAATATTAAGTAACATAACCTAATATTGCCTATCAATTTCACTATTTGTTCCTAGTCCATTCACTCTCACATGCTCCCTAACAACTTTTAACACCTTCATCTTCCTCCTTACAACACCACATCCCCAAGACTTACTCTTCACTGATAACCTTGAGTCTTACTTCACCAAAAAAAAAATGAAGCAACTGGAAGAGAACATGTACAGATTCCCAGCATCACATCTATCTACCTATCAGCATCACTATTCTACATATTCTGCCTTACCACTTATTATCAAAGATAAAGTGTCTATGCTCCTACTGAGAGCCAACCCTTCCACTTGTACACCAAATCCCTCTCCCTTTTGCCTCTTCAGACATTGCTCCAGCAATTCTTCTCTCTCTCTCCTGAAATCACATTTTTACTCCCTAATGGTTCATTCTTACAATATATGCCCTTATTTTTTTCATCAAAAAAAAATTCCTTGACCCCATCTCCTTCACTACCTATGGCCCCATTTCTCTTTTCCCTTTATAGGAAAAGTCTTCACTATCTTCATTTCCCCTCCTCTTCTCTCTTACTATCACTCAATCGAATATCTCTCTCAGCATCTTCTTGTGTAAAGCATCAATACCACCAATACCTTAATTAGAGTGATAAATTCTTAATCTTACTTAACCTAGCAGCAGGAGGAGAAGGATCAAGAGTTGCCAGTGAAAAGCAAGCAGCATATGAATGGCTATGACATAGAATAGTTATGACTTTATAATTAAACTTTTCTCTCAAATAGCCATCCATGATAACCAATAACCAAAAGTTTGATTCATAAATTCATATAGAAACTTAAAAAGTGCCAAACTCAGTAGTAGAAAATCATCTGCAATAGAGTTATCAGAAGTTACAATGAACTAAATTCTTGTATAATGAGACTTAAGATTGTGTAATTTATTATTAACATGAGAAGACATGTGCAGGAAGAATATATGGGTAGAATATTTCAAATCTTAGAAGCATGTAAAAACTAAGATGAAATGAACATTTTCAGTGGTTGTAAAACAGGAACGTAAGGACTATACTGAATCATAATGTCTTTACTATCTGAAGTTCTCTGACACCATTCCCATGGAAATATAGTAATATAATGTGTAAAAAATGAATTCTGAGTTATTTAGGAATAATTCACAATAGTTCTTTAACTTTTTATAGCAAAAAAAAAAGTTACAAAAGCAATAATTGTCTGGGATTCATAGAAAAGATAGGATTTTTAAAAAATAATAAATGGGAATTAAATTACCTTCATACAACATTACCAGAAATTATGCTAATAAGAACACTTTAAAAATAAAACTCTCAAATTAGTAACTGTTGGAGTTTTTTCCCTCTATGCTACAGACAGATTTCTAAGTAGAGAGTATAAACTTTAAAACAGACGAAATGGGATTAGATCCAAGGTGACAAAACAAAACGAACAAACAAAAAACAGAGGTTCTAATAACTATTTACAATGTTACTGCTGGGCCTAGTAATCCTCTTTAATAGAGCACCTCTATAAACTCAAACAGAAATTTACTTTGTGGGCTTCCCTGGTGGCACAGTGGTTAAGACTCTGCCTGCCAATGTAGAGAACACAGGTTCGAGCCCTGGTCTGGGAAGATGCTACATTCCGCGGAGCAACTAAGCCTGGGCGCCACAACTACGAGCCTGCGCTCTAGAGCCCGCAAGCCACAACTACTGAAGCCCGCGTGACTAGAGCCCGTGCTCCGCAATAAGAGAAGAAGCCACCGCAATGAGAAGCCCACGCACCGCAACGAAGTGTAGCCCCCGCTCACCGCAACTAGAGAAAGCCCGCGCGCAGCAACAAAGACCCAATGCTGCCAAAAATTAATTAATTTTTTTAAAAAAGAAATTTACTTTGCAAAATAAGTTCTGTAATGTAGTAAATACAGTTTAAAAATCCTAGGTCAATGGAGGAACAACCCCAAGCAGTATTTTAAAGTGTTTCAAAATACTTACCTATGGGCTTCCCTGGTGGCGCAGTGGTTGAGAGTCCGCCTGCCGATGCAGGGGACATGGGTTCGTGCCCCGGTCCAGGAAGATCCCACATGCCGCGGAGCGGCTGGGCCCATGAGCCATGGCCGCGGAGCCTGCGCGTCCGGAGCCTGTGCTCCGCAACGGGAGAGGCCACAACAGTGAGAGGCCCGCGTACAGCAAAAAAAAAAAAAAAAAAAAACCTTACCTGTTTAAAGGTAAGTGACTAATTCAAAGCATCCTAAATTTTTATTTAATTTAAGCTGTTCTGGAAATAAAAAGTCAAATTTTTCTGGTGTTATTAACTTAAAGGTTATATATTTAGTGAAAGAAAAAACGTAAAAGAAGAGTAGAGTATTTCTTAATTTAAACACAAGGCATCAGGCTTCCCTGGTGGCGCAGTGGTTGGGAGTCTGCCTGCCGATGCAGGGGACACGGGTTGTGCCCCGGTCCAGGAGGACCCCGCGTGCCGCGGAGCAGCTGGGCCCGTGAGCCATGAGCCTGCGCGTCCGGAGCCTGTGCTCCACAACGAGAGAGGCCACAACAGTGAGAGGCCCGCGTACCGCAAAGAAAAAAGGAAAAAAAAAAAAAAAAACACAAGGCATCTTTTACAATAAGGAGATGCATACTTTTTTTTAAACACACTAATTTTGGAAGAACAGTTGAAAATAGTCTCCAAAATGTTATGGTTCTCTCTCCCTGTAAGTGCCATTTCCAACTTTGCAAGGTAGCCAAATACAATTAGACTACTACTACTTACAACATGAACGAAAGGCTGAACAGTATCTACCTTCCCAACTGTCACATGACCCTGTACTTGTCAGATACTTATGCTCATTTTTAAGACTTAAGTCTTTCTTTCTTCATAATGAAACTTAAAAAACAAAAAAATCAGGAAACATGTTCATAATTCTTAAGCAAAAATCATAACTAGAAATATCATTTTATATGGTAGGGAAGCCCTCCAGGCTAAGCAGTGAAAAGCTACTACCACTGTAATTTAAAACAAGGTAAAGGGTCCTATCGGTCCAAATGAAAAAGGCAGAAATATGACCAACAACCATCATATGCTTATCCTTAGTAACAACAATTTAATGATGCCTCTAAGAGTAATAAAGGTGTTAATTCTGGAACATCACAGAACATGACATAGGTTTCAAATGGAAAAACGCACGCTGAAGATGGAAAATGACACAGCTAGTATTATAAACTAGTATCCCCCACCACTTGATTGACATTTTCTATGACTTTTTTGGTGAATAAACATCTTAGCATATTCACTTTCACCTAAACGTATCTTGATTACAGTTAACATTTTTGAAATATGGTGGAAAAAAAAGACATTGACTTTTTGGTGCCACCTATTAGGTATCGCCTTCAATTCTTATAAAAAAATTAATTTTGGATGAAACATGTTTCTTTACCTGCCACTTTTCACAACCTCTCCATCAAATGATTCAAGATAGGGGTGTGTTAACTATATACCATGGTAAGTCTTAAGCTTTTTTTGAGTAGAAGACAACTTTGAGAACTGGAAGCAAATTATGAACCCTGTCCTTTCAAAAGACAATAGCACAAAAAAATTTTAAAATCAAATTTTAAAGTTCTAAAAATCCTATGAACTGGATCTACCTAATTTTAAGACTGAACTATAGGGACTTCCCTGGTGGCACAGTGGATAAGACTCCGAGCTCCCAATGCAAGGGTCCCGGGTTCGATCCCTGGTGAGGGAACTAGATCCCACATGCATGCTGCAACTAAGGGTTCGCATGCCACCACTAAGGACCCCACGTGCCACAACTAAGGAGCCAGTGAGCTGCAACTAAGGAGTCCACCTGCCGCAACTAAGACACGGCACAACCAAATAAATAAATAAACAAATATTTTTTTTAAAAAGACTGAACTATAAAGCAATCAAGATAGTGTGGTACCAGCCAAAGAAGAGACATATACGTCAATAAAACAGAGTATAAAACTCACAAACATCATCAACTGATTTCAATAAAAGTGCCAAGGTAATTCAACAGAAAAAGGTTAGTCTCTTCAAGAAAGGTGAAACTGGACATCCATATGAAAAAGAATGAACAAACCTTAACCCTATCTCACAATACATATAAAAAATAACTCCAAATGGATGATAGACCTAAATGTAAAAGCTAAAACTGTAAAACTTCTAGAAGAAAACATGGGTGAAAATTTTATGACCTTAAGTTAGGCAAAGATACACTGGGTAAGACACGAAAAGCATGAAACCTAAAAAAAAAAAATTGATAAATTGGATTTCATCAAAAATAAAACTTCTACTCTTCAAAGGACACTTAGGAAAATGAAAAGACAAGCCATAGACTGGGAGGCATGTGCAAAACACATATCTGATACAAAGAACTTGTATCTAGAATATGTATATAGTACTCTTACAACTCCATAATAAGAAGGTAAATACTGAATAAAAAGATGTGAATGGATACTGCACCAAAGAAAATATATGGGTAGTAAATAAGCATATATACAGATGTCCAACATCATTAGTCATTAGGAAAACGCAAATTAAAACCACAATACTGCATACATACTAGAATGGCTAAAACTAACAAGACTGACATGACAAGGAGAGAGTTTGGAACTCTCATTCATTGTGGGTGGCAACGCAAAATGGTTTCTATTGCTTTAGAAAAGTTTGGCACTTTCTTATAAAGTTAAATATCAATATATACTTACCATACGACCCACTAGTCCAAGCTCTAGGTCCTTACTCAAGAGAAATAAAAATGAGTGTCCACACAAAACCCGAACCCAAACACTTATAGCAACCTTAATAACTGCTGAAAACTAGAAAGAACCCTACTACTCATCAACTGGTAAATGTAGAAATAAGTCATGCTACATCCACACGATACTACTCAGCAATAAACAGAAACTAATTACTGATACATGCAACAACACGGGTGAACCTCAAAAATATCAAACTAAATGAAAGAAGCCAAATACGTAAGACCACATACTGTATGTTTTCATGTATATGACTTTCTGGAAAAGGCAAAGCTAGAGATCAGACCAGTGTTTGCCAGGGGCTGGAGGTGGGGTGGGGAGGAAAATGAATGCAAAGAGGAACTGGGGAACTTTTCCATCAAAAGTTCTATCTCTTGACTGTGGCAGTAGTTACATGACTATATACATTTGTCAAAACTCATCAAACTGTGTGTTTAAAATGGTACATTATAGTATGTGTAAATTATATCCCAATAAACCCGATTTTTAAAAGCAGTTATGAACTTTCTATAGAACTCTAACCCACACCTTAATTTCAGAACCTCAAATATGATATACTTAGTCTCCCCTAGACCAGGAGTCTGAAAACTTTGGCCCATGAACTAAATCTGGCCCACCACCTGTTTTTTGTACAGCTCACAAACTAAGAATGGTTTTTACATCTTTAAATGAAAAAAAAAGAGAATATTTCATGACACATTCAAATTTCAGTGTCCATAAATAAGTTTCATTGGAACACAGTCACACTCATTCATTTACATATTGTCTATTAGCTGCTTTTACGCTGCAATACCGTTTTTGAGTCTGTTCACTCCTTGTGACAGAGACAGAGCACTTAGACCCACAATAACTAAAATATTTACCACTTGACCATTTACACAAGTCTGCTGACCACTGCCTTAAACACAAGTTGTTGAAATTTTCTACACAGATTATTACACGTAGGAAGATTCATGTCAGCACAAATCTCCCTTCCACACACAGTAGCTCTAAAATATTTACAGCCATTAAGCCTTTTTTTTCCCCCAAGGAAACCAACATGTAATGCAGATAAATGAAGAACTTCAATAGTTAAGGTGTAGTGGGACTAAAGAGAGCCTTGAGGTAACGTCTGAAGAAAGTCCTTGATAGCCTCAAAACTGTTTTTCCAACTGTCTGTTGCAACTAGGTGGTTGTCAATTTAATAAATTGATTTTATGAGTAGCTTTTAAAAAAAGATAACTTAATGGTATAGAAAAATCAGAGTGCACCATACCTAATAGGGTTTCATTCACTAATTATTTAAAAAAAAATTTTTTTAACTAAGGTGTAGTTGATTTACAATATTATAGTTTCAGGTGTACAACATAGTGATGGAAAAATTTTACAGATTATACTCCATTTAAAGTTACTATAGGGCTTCCCTGGTGGCGCAGTGGTTAAGAATCTGCCTGCCTATGCAGGGCACACGGGTTCGAGCCCTGGTCCGGGAAGATCCCACATGCCGCGGAGCAATTAAGCCCGTGCGCCACAACTACTGAGCCTGTGCTCTAGAGCCCGTGAGACACAACTACTGAAGCCCGTGTGCCTAGAGCCCGTGCTCCGCAACAAGAGAAGCCACGGCAATGAGAAGCCCGCGCACCGCAACGAAGAGTAGCCCCCGCTCACCGCACCTAGAAAGAGCCCGCGCGCAGCAATGAAGAACCAACACAGCCAAAAATAAAAAAATTAAAATAAATAAATAAAGTTACTATAAAATATTGGCTATATTCTCTGTTTTGTACACATTAACTCTTTCACTAACTATCTGAGTATGCATGTGCCAGATGAGGATTAAAAAAATGTACAAAACAGACAAAAACTGCTTCATGTATATAGGTATTAGAGCAACGCAAAATCTGTATTTCTTACAGTGCTAATGTGTTTTTTAAAAACAGTGCTAAAGCTCTATAATAATTGGAAAACCACCGCCCTACAGTACATTTGTTCCCAGTGCTGTCAATAACTGCAGCTACATTACAAGAATGAAAATGATGTTTCATTTGATGTTACAGAGCTTCCAGAAGATATAAAGTTAATTGAGTTCAGAGCAATTTTTATATTCTTTACCAAGGGCATTCCCAGGACCCAGAAAGAAATGTAATGTTATTGACCATCACTTTCCCTCTATAAGCATAGTCCTGAATGGGAAGGAACAAGAATAATAGTTTTTTAAGACCAAGAGAAAACATGGAAACCAAAATAATCTCAGAGGGTAAAGGGGAAAAAAAAATAACTGCTTACTGTTAGGGTGGAGGCTGTATTAAAGAGTTTCTTCTGACTACCCTGCTAATTATGCATAACAGTAAATTGGATTGGTAGACAAAAGAAAGCTGAAAAATAAATACTACCTCCCAGAACATGTCAACGTCTCTCCACCAAATATTTAAGGAAGGAATGGAAGAAATGAAGCTAAATTTTTGGTTCTTATATTAAGTATCAACAACACTATGACTATGAAAGCACTGCTTACGAAACAGAAAAGCTCCTAAACAGGCTCATCTATTTTGAATTCAGAAGTTGTATAACTACTTCTGATCCTGACTTTACAGAATAACCAATGTAGATGAACTGGACAAGGAGAATGAGTAAAGGACTTAAAACAATTCAACATTTGAGGAAGACAAAGTCCAGTAAGAGCCACTGACTATAAAGGCTTATTTCAAAGATAATTTGAGGCAGAAATATAGGAAGCATAGGAACATACTGAATTTCATAAAAGAGGATTATGACACAAAATGTCCACTAAGTGCTCAGCTAAATTAATATCAAGATGTCAAATTTTAAAAATGCACTTTTGCATTTCTAAAGGAGAAAAACAGCTTTATGGCTGGAGAAACACGAAGAACACTTAAGAGCTGTCGCATTCTTTACCAAGGTAAGCATCAAGTCTTAGAAAATGCTAACAAAGCAATGTAGCCTGCTCCCTCCCTTTCTTCCCTACCACTCACAGAACATAGGTTTCCAGTTGTTAAGACCTGATCAGCTTCCTAAACAGCAAAGCCAAAGACAGGGAATCAAGATAAATCAGACTTCTCTAGCCTGTTATCTTAATATAATTTTTCTGGCCTATTATCTAAATACAATTCAATCAAGTTTGCTTTCAGGTTCTACTACATTCAAGGATTCAAGTACTCAGTTCCAACATTCCTTTCTTAATCCGTTTACTGACAATCAATTCCTTTAATAGTCAGCATATATATGTGACTGATATCAGAAAAATTTCTAAATAAAGGAAGAGGTGAGCAGATGCCTAAAGGAGGGAGTTTATTAAATGATAAGAGAGAAAGACTACAGAAAGGGAACGCTAGAAACACCAAAGACACACAGTTATTTTATGGTTTTACCTAACAGGCATGTTTTGTCCACCTTTGAATGTATCTTAACAAGTATTAACAGCAATAGCCAGAACTACAGAAACACAAAGTTTAGTGGGCCTACCACTTTTTAAAAGTATGATGTACTCCAACCTGGTTTGGCATGATTCATAAAGATGTGTTTTAATACAGTGGACCTCATTATAAAGGATATTCCATCCCAGAATACTACTTAGTCGATGCATTATTATAATTATACAGCTTAACTAAGATTGGTGATAAGAGATCTTGAAAACAATACAATTTTAATTGTAATGCAATTTTAAGAGGCACCCTTCTACAAAAATAAAAGAAGAACAGTTAATAAACATCACACCCTGGCATAACACATTTTTTTAAATAAATGTATTTTTATATCATATAGTCACATTGTCCCTTATTATACCATATTGTCACAGAAAGAAAGTAACATCAGGGAAATACAAATGGTCAGAAGTAAACGTTTAATGCCAAAAGTATAAGCACATTTATTTGATAAATATTTAATAAGCTCCTGTCATTTACCAGAATATTCTATTTTGAGCATCTACAAAGTAATACTTACAAATACAGGACTTGAAATTTGTTCACTTACCAACGTAATTTTAAAAACTAAATCTACATTCTGTGTTCAAGATGTTTGATAACAAGAATAAAAAAAAATCATGGGCTTCCCTGGTGGCGCAGTGGTTGAGAGTCCGCCTGCCGATGCAGGGGACACGGGTTCGTGCCCCGATCCCGGAGGATCCCACGTGCCGCGGAGCGGCTGGGCCCGCGAGCCATGGCCGCGGAGCCTGTGTGTCCGGAGCCTGTGCTCCGCAACGGGAGAGGCCACAGCAGTGAGAGGCCCGCGTACAGCAAAAAAAAAAAAAAAAAAAAAAAAGAATAAAAAAAATCAGAAACAACCTAATATAAAAAAATTGTTAAAATCACAGTGTAGGGCTTCCCTGGTGGCGCAGGGGTTGAGAGTCTGCCTGCCGATGCAGGGGACGCGGGTTCGTGCCCCGGTCCGGGAGGATCCCGCATGCCGCGGAGCGGCGGGGCCTGTGAGCCGTGGCCGCTGAGCCTGTGCGTCCGGAGCCTGTGCTCCGCAACGGGAGAGGCCACAACAGTGAGAGGCCCGCGTACCGCAAAAACAACAACAACAAACCAAACCAAAACAAAAAAAATCACAGTGTATAAGTAAAATGTTTTACTACCTTGCTAAGTTTAAAAATATTACAAAACCACATACATTACCCAAGCATAAAAAAGGAGTATATGGACATACGCTAAAATGTTTATAGTAATTATGTCTTAGTGGCAAGATTACAGATAATTTTCTAAAACTTTTTGTACTTACATTTTTCTAATTTTTCAATAATAAATGTGCTTTTACTCTGAGAAACTTTTTAAAACCTGTATTTTACTGTCAAGTAAGGTAATTCTTTAGACACATTTTTTTCATTTCTTTCCATGCACTTGACAATTATATCTCTTTAAGCGCACAGAAGACAGTTCAATTAAAAGACCACAGTACATTTCAGTTTCCAGTGGATAAACAAATACCAACTTCAAACTTAAAATTATTTCTTGGAGTACTTTATTCTACCATCCATAACACTGATATCTATATTAGAAAGAGATTCTTTTTTTTTTTTTTTTTTTTTTTTTTTGCGGTACGCGGGCCTCTCACCGTTGCGGCCTCTCCCGTCGCGGAGCGGACGCGCAGGCCCAGCGGCCATGGCCCACGGGCCCAGCCGCTCCGCGGCATGTGGGATCCTCCCGGACCGGGGCACGAACCCGCGTCCCCTGCATCGGCAGGCGGACTCCCAACCACTGCGCCACCAGGGAAGCCCAGGAGATTCATTTTTAACCCTTTACTCCCCCTTCCCCCAGTCAAATACATTTATTATAAGTTCCTGTAAGAAAATATGGAGGAAAAACTACTATTCATCATTAACCATTAAAGCCTGGGTGGAGGAGGCAGTGGGAAACACTTCAAAGTAATTAAAATTAGTTGAGTATCCTTATGGTTTCAAGAGATACTAATATGCTTTCCAGTTATTGCCAATTTAAACTTGAGCTTTAAATTCATCTAGCCTCGAGGTTCTCAAGTATTGATACATGATAACTGCCCAGGAAGTGTGCCAAATAACAGAAACTCATGGCCCTAGCTCTCACCTACTGAATCAGAATCTTCAGAGAGTAGAGTTCATATAATCCAGCCCTTTCAAATAAGATAGCAGACATTGTACTTAACAAAAGGCTTTTCTATATCATTACAAACTGTTCTAATAACTCTGAAACAAAGTTCTCAACGAAGACAATGTTATAATCAGAGAATTACGATTTCATAACCCATGCCCATTAATTCACCCATTCTTCTAGATACAATTCAATAAAACCACACATGCACTACAGAGTAAAGCAAGCCTAGAGGCACCTGTGCAGAGTAAGACAAAGGCATATCCGATTCATGGAAAAAATAGACAGCAGATGGGACCCCTAGTATTTATCCATTAAAAACAATGTATCCTAAAAATAAATTTCCATGTCAACGGAACAAAGCTGTTTATAAATAAGAAGGAATGTGGAGGTGTGGGGAAGACAAGAGGAAGCTTCAGCAAGTAAGTACCAAAAGCCAGGAAACAAGGCAGAATGAATGGCAACTGGGGACAAGGGAAACAGAATAAACTAGGAAATGGAAGAAGGAAAGAGTGCTATCCTTAAAATCCAAGAAGTTGGGGGAAATGAACAGATATTAGAGGAAACTGATCTGAGCAGAAATGCAAACAGAAAAGTAAGCGGAAAGTGGTGTAAAAGATATATATATATTCATAAAAGATATATATATATGTATGTATACATGAGAAATTTATATGAGATCAAATGTGGTACAGAACACATCTTGGGCATAGATGGAAGTGGTATAAGAGAATGAAAAACAAATATTATTGTGAACAAACTGATACTGAATAGAGCAACCATATCTAATGAATTTCCAAAGTAAAGTTGATGAAGCAGGAAAAAGAGAATTGCATTGACAGAAGAACGAGACGTTATGAGAATTGGGAAACAAAATGTAAGTACTGTAGTAGAAAGGAAAGAACTTTGAGCAAAGTCAACAGAGCAAGTCACGTTATCTAATCAATAATTGTAAAGCACAGTTATTATACCATATATTATCTCATTATTTGTAAAGTACAATGAAGTGTATTATTTTTTGTAATACAATACCAAACACTAAGTGTAATAAATTTTACGTAACAAAAACCAAAATGTAAATAAAGTCATTTGACAAGGTGATAAGAGGCTAAATAATGGCTGAGAGAAGCAAGGACTGAAGACGAAAAAGTAAAAGAAAAAAACTGGGACAAAAAGGAAGACAACGGAAAGAAATCAATCACACCTATTTAAAAAAAAAAAGGTAGGGATAAACAAAGAGGTGTGGATGCACAATGGAAGTGCAAGTGAAACCTGACGGGATCTTGACAGCTTCACGATTCAGAAAGTAAGTAGCTCCAAAGCGTTCAGAAGGATTTGTGACGATAACAACGTTAGCGAGCGGTGAAATGAAGTAGAAGGCCTCAACAGGACTAAGATAAGAGAAGTGCAAAAATGGTCTTAAGTAGAAGCTGAGGTTAGAAGGCAGGCAGGTCCGACCACTGGCAAAGGAGCGGGGCAGCAGATGGAACTGGGATGGGGGTTACCGGTCGGCGACAGAATACGGACAAACATTAGGAATCGGGGGCCTGAGACCGGGATGGGAGAAAGAACGTAAACAGTAGCATTTAGGGTTGAAAAAGTAAAGACCATCCGCTGGTTAAAACAGGTGAAGAGCAATCTCCCCTAACAAGTAGAGAAGTGTAAGAGAGGGCAGCGGCCTGAAAAGAGGCAGTCAGGGAGAGCAGAGAGGGAACGATCGCCCCATCATCACCGTGACCGTGTAATAATTACATACAACGCTAACTCGGGCTGGGGTCCCGGCCCCGGCTACTGACCGACATCTTCCACCCAGATGCCGCCGCCAGCCTCCCCCGCCCCCCACCCAAAATAAAGAAAACATCCAGCAGACGCGAGGCTGGCTACCTTCAGCCAGCCGTGACCTTCTCGGACCACCCCTGAGTCTCGCCCCCTACTGATAGCCTCCTGCTCCACCACCGCTGCCCAAATCCCTCAAGCCCCAAGTGCGGGCCAGGGAAAACCCCCTGGGCCATTGTGTGTGTTTACGTAGCGAGGAGCTGCATGACGGAGAGGCACAGGAGGGGAATGCCCGTCTCCCAGCCCGCAGCGCCCAGAAGGGAAGGTGGCTGAGGGCACCAGAGCCCCCACCGCCACCTCTCTCCCCAAAATAAACATCAGCCAGCCGAGCCCCAAGACGGGAGGGGTGCAGGGCGCGCCGGCACTCACCTCCTCGGGAATGGCCGGGTCCGCAGCCGAAGAGGCCGCGGCGCCGGCCTCGGGCTCCATGTCCCCGTTGAACAGAGCCTGGCCCTGCTCCGCGCCGCCGCCGCCGCTCAGCGCCGCCATCTTATAACCGAGAGCCTGGCCCGAGCGACCGCTGCTGGGCGGGGAGGGGGAAGGGAGGCGGAGGGCGGGGGGAGGCGGAGGCGGAGGGCGGGGGGCGGCGGGGAGGGACGGCCCGGGCGGCGCCTGCGGCGGGAGGACGCCTGGGCCACCTCGGAAACCGGCCTGCTGCCCCCGGCGCGGCTGAGCCTGAGGGGATTGGGGGGAGGACGCTAGGCGGGGGGCGGGGGCAGGGGGCGGAGACGACTAGAAGTCGCCGCGGCAACGGCGTCACCCGCGTGTCACGGTCGTGACGTCACCTGAGGTGCGTGACGTGATCCTCGGAGCGCCCTGGCGCCGTCGTCAGGGGAGGGTACCTTGCCCTTCTGCTCACCTCCCAGCTCACACGTTTCCTCCGCTCGGCCGTTTCCATGGCTCCGATTAATTCTCTTCTCCTCCGTCCTAAGCCTGTTCTGTAATGTAGGATTTACTAGAAGAGGAGGACGGTGTTCGAGAAGAAGTTGAAATCCTAGAGGGAGAAAGACGGGAAGCCCATGCTACTTGTGTTATTTCCATTATAACGAACGTCTCCGTGTCATAAAAATAAGACTTGAAACCCCGAGGTAGCAATAGTCAAGCAGAATTTGATAGAAATATATTTAGGCAAAGCCAAGTTACGAGAATGATGCTTGGATCCTTTTCATTAAAGGATTTGGCCTGTTAAAGTGGGTCTAAATGAAAGTCTAAAAGCTTTTTTTGCTTCATCGTTCAGGAATAAAATGTTTAGTCTATTTTTCGTTTTCCAGATTCATTCAACAAATGTCAGTGGGTCGCTTTCTATGTTCTAGGGCCTGCACAAGGCATGGAGCATTCTAGACATTTGAAGCATCCAAACTTGAATCATTTTTATTTTTAAGAAAATCATTCAAAATATTTTAAATACTTTTGTCCTGCTCATAAACAATATTCCAATGAATTCTTTATGCCAAATATGCATGAAAACAAGAGAAGAGAGGTAAATTACCTTTGAGAGGCCCAATTACAGAATGGAATTAGTTAAAGAAACCCAATTTATTATTAAAAACACATGTATGTGAAAGGAAAGGGGAATATGAAAGGGAAAAAATCTAAGGAAGGGAGAAATAGGAGTGAGAAACAGTGGAAGTTACTGTGAGCTCCAGATTGTGTGCAGTTAATCACAAAGTAACGTAAACATCAAGTCCTGAGAAGCTTAAAGTGTACCACCCATAGGGGGAAAGTCACCAGTGACCTTCTTGTATTCACCATGATTCAAGAGATAGAAAGCCGTTCTACTGACTTCTGAAGCAGAATGTCTGTGTAAGGATAGAGTTACCATGAGCCCAGGAGCAGATCCTTACTCCCAGGGTAAGGAGTTGTGTATGAGACTGCTTGTTTAATCAGGATATTAATATTACCCTACCTTGAAAAATACAAAATACCACCTATAGAATGAGCATGGTATGCTTTGTTAGTTTCTTTATACTTGCCCTTCCAAGTAGAGAAGTCACCTTGAGGCACTAAATTTAAATCAAAAGGTGGCTTGACAAAAGTAGTGTACATGAAGATTATCCTAAGAGATAATGTCATCAAGCTATCCTAGTCTGAAGCACCCTTCTTTACTATAAGGAAATCTAAGCAGACAAACATAGAACCAGCAGCCAGTCATGGCACCTTTTCCCCGTGATACCATCAGAAATACAATTAGCAGAGTTTTTTAAAATTCCCTAACAGTCCTATTTCATTTTCTAAAAATCAGCCCCTAGAAATATTATATCATTATAACACTTCTTCATAACATTTAAAACTCCTAAGATTTTTATTCCATTGGTTTCATTTTAAAGTATAGCCTTCTTTTTTTTTTTTTTGCGGTATGCGGGCCTCTCACTGTTGTGGCCTCTCCCGTTGCGGAGCACAGGCTCTGGACACGCAGGCCCAGCAGCCATGGCTTACGGGCCCAGCCGCTCCGCGGCATGTGGGATCTTCCCGGACCGGGGCACGAACCCGTATCCCCTGCATCGGCAGGCGGACTCTCAACCACTGCGCCACCAGGGAGGCCCTAGCCTTCTTTTTAAAAAAATTTTTTTTATTGGAGTATAGTCGATTTGCAATGTTGTGTTAGCCTCAGGTATACAGCAAAGTGAATCAGTTATACGTATACATATATCCACTCTTTTAAAATTTTTTTTTAGATTCTTTTCCCATATAGACCATTACAGAGTATTGAGTAGAGTTGCCTGTGCTATACACAGTTCCCTGTGTTCTTATTAGTTATCTATTTTATAGGGATTTATCCCAAGGATACAAGGATTCTTCAGTATCCACAAGTATAGTTTTCTTTATCAGCCACAATATTTTACGTGATTTTTTTTCTCCACAGGATGGCTGATCTCATCAATTTAATATTGATTCTTGTTAGCTTTCATTTATTTAGCATTTTCTGGGGACTTCCCTGGTGGTCCAGTGATTAAGACTCTGCACTCCCAATGCAGGGGGCCTGGGTTCCATCCCTGGTCAGGAAACTAGATCCCACATGCCTTAACTAAGAGCCCACATGCTCCAACAAAGATCCTGCACGCCTCAACTAAGACCTGGCGCAGCCAAATAAATAAATAAAACATTTTCCGACTTCGTCTTCAAATTCTGGATATATCTTACTGATTTCCCTAGGCCATTCTAAAGACCCACAGGATCCACATGGGAAAATACAGAGAAAGCATAAACTTTGGACTCCAAAGATCAGGATTTTAGTGTCACCAGGCCACATCTTGGCTATATAATCTCAAGGCTGGTAAGCACAAATGCCTGTTTGTTGTTGTTTCAATCTGTAAAACGAGGGAAGTGATAATGCCAGTCCTATCTATCTGTATCATTGTGAGGATCAAACATTATAGGTTTGCCCTTTGTGAAATATAAAGTTACCCTCTTGGTTAGAATTCAGACAAAGCCTAGCAGACGTGGCTTATTTCTGCTCCATGATGTCTGTGACCTCAGCTGAGAAGACTGAATGCCTGGAGGTGTCTCAGTCATGGGGGTCTGGAATCACCTGGAGGCTGATTTCCTCATGTATCAGGTGGTTGAAGCTGGGACCTCAGGTAAGGCAGTCAGCCAGGATGCCTAAATACTCTCTTCACGTGGCCTGGGCTTCCTCCTGTCATGGCTGCTTCAGGGTGGTCAGACTTGTAACAAGGCGGCTGAGGGCTCCATATACTAGGGTTCCTGTAAGCAAGGCGGAAGCTGTATTGCATTTTATGACCTAGCTTCCTAAGTCACACAGCATCACTTCTGCTGCATTTTATTGGATAGAGGGAAGTCACAAAGTCCAGCCCAAATTCATGGAGAGAGACTATAGAATCCACCTCTCAATGAAAGACGTGTCAAAGAATTTACAGACATATTAACGTACAGACAGACTGTGTTTAGAATGATGGACTAGCTACTCTGTAGAAATGGCTTCTTATCCTCACCTTCTCCCAAGGGGATTCTACACTGAAACTCTCCCCCTTTTATTACTGAGAATCACCAAGACATATCTCAGTATGGTACAGAAGAAGGCCTTACCTTCTTTCTTTAGCTTCTGAGGCCCACACTGCCTGCAAAACTAAATGCAGGTCCTTGGCTATTGGACACATCCTAACTCTCTCCTCTTGGGCATTTCCCCCCAAATCCCAATGCTGATGGGATTTGGTAGTGTTGATGTGCTGAAATCCTCTACACAAAACAGTGGCACTGTGTTCTTAGAGCCTGTAATGAGCCAAGCCAGTTTGTGTTGAGCAGAAACAGAAATAACACCTCCCTTTTGTGTTATAGCATGCCATATGGGCATCAAAGCAGTCTTATCTTGCATTTTAAAGTCTTACAGACATTTTAGTCAACACAGTTCTTTTAGCTTTTTCTCACCATCCCTTTTTCCCCTAGGGCATTCATGTATTCACAGGAAGCTGGAAAACAAATCTAGGTGAGAAGCGCTACTCGGAACATTGCTCCAGATGATGGCTGAGACACTGTTATGAAGCCTTGCTGATAGGCCTGACCTTCTCTTCCCTGGAGATAAGTGTATTTCCGACTGGTGTTTCTAACCTGAATCCTGCATTCTATAGCCACTGATAGTCCCACCCATCAGCCAGACTTGCCCAGCCAGGTCTGATCCCATATGAATTGGTCAACTACTCGAAAACAGGTAAGCAGCCTCTAGGAAGCTTCTATAGCTCCAACCATGTTCAATGCTGTAGAGCTAATCACAGTTTAATATTTTCTTTATGAATCAAGGTCGTCATTACAAATAACACATTCTATCTTGTTTAATAGTGGGCTACTCTCAGAAGCTATTAAGTGTGAATAGAAAACAGAATCATAGAGTTGATTCCCCACCATCTTCCCACTGGGAGATACTTGGAATCTCCTCTGTGAAATTTTAAACTATCCAAATACTTTAGTGGTAGGGACCTCACTAATACAGTACATTCAACTGTAACTTTTTTTTTCTGAAGTTAAATTGAAATCCTCCTCTTTATGACATCTATATTCTGATTTGAGTTTTGCCTTATAGAGGAACACAAGATGTGTCTGTTTCTTGTTCTGTGTAACTGCTTTCAGATATTTGAAGCGAGTTCTCTCAAAGCATTTTCTCATCTTTCTGTGTACTCTTTTCAATGTTCCTGTTAAAACGTGGTCCCATGAATTAAACACTGTTCCAGATTTGATCCAACTAACAAAGATAGAATCTCTCATTGCAATAACCTAGGAACCATGCTTTTGTTAATATAATCAAAAATCATATAAGCACCCATTATTGATACATATGAAGGTTACAGTGAACAAAAAACCTTTGTTGTTTTTTAAATAAAATGCTGTTGTATCAAGTCTAAATTTTCAGTCTTTTTAGCATTGGACATCTCTTCCACTGAACTCACATTTCTCAGACTTTAATTCTTGAAGGAAGACCTTGTTTTTTAATTCACAAAATTTGTTAGATATTACATTTCTAACATTTACCAAAGGATGTTTATATCAATATGTTATTTCATCTTATAACATCTTGCTTATACTATCCTTGGGTGTGTTAATAAGATACAGAATTCTTTGAAATATTCTTTGTGAATTTGGTAATTTGGGGTATTAAATTTTTAAGTTTGCTTTTATTTCAAGGTGTAGTTTTCCATATATATATATATATATATATATATATATATATATATATATGGAAAACTATATCTATATAGTGAAAACAGTACCTGATAAGGGATGGGCTAGAGCAGGGTGGAGGAGATAGTGTGGGAGTGAGACTTCTCTGATATAGTTTTACTTTATGAGACATGTAAATAAATGAAAAAGTAAAATCTAACTAAATGAACCTAATTGTACACCAAATTGATAACATAACTACACAGAGAAAATGGTTAATTCAAGTAGCTTCTGAATATAGTTTTCTGACTGTAGACTATGGTGGATTTACACTGTGTTATATTAGCTAAACTGGAATTGTTTCCCAGAATACTCTTCCATCCTGTAAGACCTGCTCACCATCTCCTTAAATATATCCCATGAAAGGGTCCAAAACACACTCTCTTCACCAAAGATGTAAGAAATGGATTTGTGAGGGTAACTCTTAGAGCTCTGTGGTGACTCCCTTCCGTAAGACAGAACTGCCAATAAGCAATACCATTTTGGTGGAGTGGTCTTTTAACTGTGGTGGTGAGCACTGGCTTCTCCTGCAGGACCCACATCACTGGAGTTGCCATGAGAACCTCAGGTAGTGAGAGTCTGACTTATACTGCAGTCCCTCCTCACAGGTTCCAGCAGCAGACCCAGAAACACCAGCCTCACAGAGACTGCTTAAACACCTCCACAACTGCATAAGATCAAATCCCTATAGTAAATTCCTTGTTATTTACATTTCCTAGGGCTTCTGCTTCTGATTACGTACTGACTGGAATAGATTCTAAAAGCAAAATTAACTACAAATAAATCTTCAATTTTATTTAGATTTATTATTGGTAGTCATCTTGGTTTTGTAATTCTGAAACAATTTGTCATTATTGTGGCATAGAGCAAATGAGTACACATGTTGATATTGGGAATCGGGGTTCTTTCTGTGGAAGAAGTAGAAATACATATGGAACAGGGGAAGTTAGAGAAGAACCCTGTGGTTCTTGGTGTTGGATTTGAATTGGAAGTAGCAGTATTAACATAAGATTTAGGGGGAAAAATATATGTATATATACACATACTATAAATATACACACACACAAACACACGCCTAGACATACTGTATAATTTTTTTTTTTTTTTTCTTTTTGCGGTATGCGGGCCTCTCACTGTTGTGGCCTCTCCCGTTGCGGAGCACAGGCTCCGGATGCGCAGGCCCAGCGGCCATGGCTCACGGGCCCAGCCGCTCTGCGGCATATGGGATCCTCCCAGACCGGGGCACGAACCCGTATCCCCTGCATCGGCAGGCGGACTCTTAACCACTGCGCCACCAGGGAGGCCCTGTATAATTTTTAAAAGAATATATGCTAGTTAATATACAGAGAAGGAATGATACAATTAGGAAAATACATACTAATAAGTATATATATTGCGTTAAGGACATGCATGTACTATATAAGTACATATGCTATAAGAGTGTATACAGTTGTCCCTTGAATAACACAGGTTGGAGCTGCATGGGTCTGCTTATACATAGGTCTTTTTCAATAGTAAATACTACAGTACTACATGATCCGAGGTTGGTTGAATCCACAGATGCAGAACTGCGGATATGGAGGAACTGTGTATACAGTGGACTAACTGTAAGTTATACATGGATTTTCAACTGCGAGGCGGGTCAGTGCCCCTAACCCCTGCATTGTTCAAGAGTCAACTATAGGGACTTCCCTGGTGGCCCAGTGGTTAAGATTATGCACTTCCCCTGCAGGGGGCACAGGTTTGATCCCTAGTCTGGGAAGTTCTGCATTCAATGCCATACGGCCAAAAAGAAAACAAAAGAAGTCAACGGTATATACTTATAAGTATATAATCTGTATATTTGTATCTATGGCTATACCTATGTAGAATATATGTGTATAGTACATAACTACTTATGTTTGTGTGTATATATATATATAAGTACTTAAGTATTATGTATGTACTTACGTAGATATATAATATATTTTTTTAACAGAAAAAGCCAAACGAACTTTTTGGCCAACATAACAGCAGTATTATAAATAATAATATAAATAATATTATATATAATAATGTATTGTTATATATAATATTATATATTTTAATATATTAAAATAATATAAATAATATATCATTCATATATTATTTTAATGTACTAAAAATATATCCAAGGCTTCCCTGGTGGCGCAGTGGTTAAGAATCTGCCTGCCAATGCAGGGGACATGGGTTCAAGCCCTGGTCCAGGAAGATCCCACATGCTGCGGAGCAACTAAGCCCGTGCACCACAACTACTGAGCCTGCACTCTAGAGCCCATGAGCCACAACTACTGAGCCCACGTGCCACAACTACTGAAGCCCACGCACCTAGAGCCTGTGCTCCGCAACAAGAGAAGCCACTGCAATGAGAAGCCGGCGCACCACAACGAAGAGTAGCCCCCGCTCGCCACAACTAGAGAAAGCCTGCGCACAGCAACGCAAGACCCAACGCAGCCAAAAATTTAAAAAAATAAAAATAAATAAATAAAAATTAAAAATATATATACTATATAATAATTATAATTATTGTAATATATATACTATATAAAATATATAATTACATATTTTAATATATTTAAAATAATATAAATAATAAATAGTATAATATATAAATACTTGTGTTTATATATAGTCTGTATAGATATAGATGTAGATATAGATTCATAGGTTCTTAGCTCTGCCCGCTGAAAGAAGTGCCTAGGAGTACTAGTAAGTATATCTGGTGCCTGGATCTTGGTTTTGAAAGGCCATTCTCCATGAAAAGTAACATGGACTTTAAGAAATGGTTGATCCAGATCTAGGGAAGTAAGTGTATAAATTGAGCTTGCACAGGATGTGCCTTGGTATATGCAAGAGCAAGGATATGATAGAATTAGAAAAATTACCATTTTGCAACCACCAGTGTAATCATTACTCCAAGTCAGGACCACGAATAGTTGCTAAAACTATTATTGGGTAAAAGACTGTTGGGGAACAGGACCGTCTCATGGTTTCATAACACCACTGCACAGACCTCTTACTAATTATAAAGGGGAAGTGTCTATTTACAGTGGAGAGATCTGGCAACCACTATATTAACCAAGTAATAAAACTTAGCACCACCAATAGGAGAACACTTCAACACTATGTAAGTCCTGATGCAGTACATAGTCTATGTAGTATTTGGGCCCAAATAGGTTTAACCTGAATGTAATCATGAGGAGACAATCAAATCCAGACTGTGGGACGTTATATAAGACAACTGACTCTAACTCTTTAAAAATTCAATATTGTGAAAAACAAAAAAAAAGTCAAGGGCAGAGGACTATTCTAGTTTAAAACAGAGTAAAGAGATACAACAACCAAATGCAATACATGAAACTTAACTGAATCCCGGATAAGAAAATAAACTATAAGAGATATTTTGGGGACAGTTGGGAAAATTTAAATATGGGCTATATATGAAATGGTAATTGTGAATTAAGTTAATTAATTTAATTAATGTTAATATTCTTATTCCTATGAGATGAGTGGTGAAGTGTTTAGGGCTGAAGTGTCATTATATCTGCAGCTTATTTTAAAATGGCTCAGAAAAAAATGGAGATAGAGATAAAGAAAAGGGGGAACCTAGATGGATATAGTAATGTGTTTGTAATACTATTCTTTTAACTTTTCTGTACATTTGAAATTTTTCCAAAAACATTGGAAGAAACATTTTCTATATAAAAGTAATACCTACCTATGGTAATAAAACATTGTGGTAAGTTTCCAAAGGAATTTTTTTTCAGGCAATTAAAAACTTGTAAGGTATCTAATAATATTACTTTAAGTTTTACCTTCTTACATTACCTGCCTAGGATTATTCCTGATAAATCTAGTTTGATAATACTTTTTATTTTCTGATACACTGGAATTAAACCATTTTGTATCATGATTTATAGACAATAAGAGTCATGAAACAAAGTTCTGCTGTGTCTTGCTCAGGTTTTAATAAGACCCTATAACATACCTCTACCTATCAAGTGAGAATTTTCTCACATCTTAAATGTTGTTATGTTAATCTGTGTGTGTGTTTGGAGTACATATTTTTTATTTTAAATATTTGCAGCAAAACCTGTCCTAGTATCTTCTTGTTCTTAAGATATTTTTATGATGTCTCATAGTTCATATCTTCATTTATTCATTCACTCCGCAAATATTTACTGCATACCTACTTGGTGCCAAACACTGAAGTAGGCTTTTATGTAATCTGAACATTAATGAGAGTCTTAGATTTTGGTTTGTTTGTTTTAACACTTACCATCGCTCGGAAAGAGCCTCGTATACAGTAGATTGCTAAAAAGCAAATCTCTAATAATACCCAAAATTAGAGACATCAGAACTTCTATTACTGTTTTTTGGTATTTAATGTCTCTAATGCTGATTTTCAAATCTGTGTTTTGCTTTTGTCTTTGATTCTTAGGTATAGAAACCTTTCTACAGGATCTTGCTTCCTACTTCACAGAGAAGATAGTGGCTTTAAGGCATGAGCTCTTTAGTTTCCCCCAAGTGGGAACTTCTATGCATTTTTATTCATTCTCATCACCTTCCCTACTCCACAGTGTGAAGTGCCGCTCATCATTTACGCATTGATACTGCTGGCTGTCTCCTTTTTCTCAAAAATCTCTATTGCAGGCTTCCCTGGTGGCACAGTGGTTAAGAATCTGCCTGCCAATGCAGGGGACACGGGTTTGAGCCCTGGGCCGGGAAGACCCCACATGTCGCGGAGCAACTAAGCCCGTGCGCCACAACTACTGAGCCCGTGTGCCACAACTTCTGAAGCCTGCATGCCTAGATCCTGTGCTCCATAACAAGAGAAGCCATCGCAATGAGAAGCCTGTGCACCGCAGTGAAGAGTAGCCCCCACTCACCGCAACCAGAGAAAAGCCCACACGCAGCAACAAAGACCCAATGCAGCCAAAAATAAAATAAATAAAAATATTTTAAAAATACTTTATAAAAAAATCTCTATTGCCTTAGATTCCATGACTCCACACATTTCCAGTACTCCTCATAAAAGGTTAGTTCTTTCTTGGTTTCCTTTTTGGGGTCGGCTTTCACCATCTGCAATTTAACTGTAGGTATAACCTGGGCTTCCATATTCTGCCAATTATTTTTTCTCATGGAACTCATTTTATCCTCTTATCAATTCCTTTGATTTTATTTGCAATGAAGACTTCTACATCTATATCACAGTGTAGGTATCTCCACCTGGCCTCAACCTTCTGTATCCAACTACCTACTAGATATCTTCACTTGAGTATGTCACAGACACTGCAAACTCCACAAGCACCAAATTGAGCTCTACAATCCCACGTTCTGCTTCAACAGCTGCTCATCCTGTATTTTTTTTTAAAAATCTCAATTGATGGCACCACCTTTTGACTTTTTAATTTAAATATAATTACTAAATACATACTTTGTTCTCTGATGTAGATATAACAAATCTTTCAGTTGATTTCTGTAATCCTTTTTAAGCAATTGAATTCAGCTACTTCTGAAGTTTTTTAACAGTAGATTGGTAAATGTATGTCTCTTCACCTTCACATCTTTTCTGTTTTAGGTGTCCTCCTCTGAAAAATCTGGACTTTTCTCTTTTAAAATTCTTTATTTATTACTCTGATAAATTTGTAGCTGTCTTTTTTACTCCTGGTTTCTGGTTTCAGCATCTGCCATGATCACTTCTCGGCACTTTTATTTTAACGCCTCAATATTAGATAATTTAAGCCAAATTTAACATTATAGCTTTGGGAAGCAAATATCCTAATTATTCAGACCCTTTCACACTGTTCAGAATTGGTGAGGTTTTGTAGGTAGCACTTTTCATATAAGAATTTTTCTTGCATGTATACAAGTATATCTTCCATGATTTTGTACAGGACAATAATTCACTCTCTAGGAAATGTTATTAGTTGCTAAAAGAATGAAAGAAGTTAGATGTTAGGAAATTAAGGTGCCAAGAACACTGTTACTTTAATGAGAAGATTGAATATTTTATCATGTTTGCATTTCATGCTGTTTGATACCTTTGAAACATACTATAAGTGTGGTGGATTGTTCTGGATGAGACTAAGCCCAAAGATTTTTGAAGCACTGAAGAGAGAATACAGTTAAAACTGCCATAAAACTTATAAGCAGGAGACTGTCAGAGAGAGCAGAGCTGTAGTGGTGGCAGACAACCAGGCTGGACTCAACCAGAAGCTGAAGTTTACTGCTACTGGGTTACAGGATGCTGATAAATGCAGACAGCAGCTTCATATTACTCTAGAAGTTTTTAAATATATAGATCGAGGTTGGAACTCCCGACCCTATATGGAAGGATGCTTAGAGAGGTCTCAGCTAAAAATGAACAAGTTAAAGGCAAAACGGACACAATGAAGAAATTTAAAAGCCTTTTGCTATGGGACTTCCCTGGTGGTGCAGTGTTTAAGAATCCACCTGCCAATGCAGGGGACACGGGTTTGAGCCCTGGTCTGGGAAGATCCCACATGCTGCAGAGCAACTAAGCCCATGAGCCACAACTACTGAGCCTGCCTGCTGCAACTACTGAAGCCCGTGAGCCTAGAGCCCATGCTCCACAACAAGAGAAGCCACCTCAGTGAGAAGCCCATGCACCGCAACGGAGAGTAGCCCCTGCTCGCTGCAACCAGAGCAGCACCGAAGACTCAACGCAGCCAAAAATTAAATAAATAAATAAATAAATTTAAAAATAAATAAAATAAAAGCCTTTCACTAAAAGAATTGACATGGCTAAGTACTGAAGTATCAAAAGTGAGGATCATCCATCTTCTTAACTAGCTTATTTTTACTAAATCTGAATGTATCTATTTATTCCCTTTGTTGAATTGACCTGGCAGTTATGAGGTGTTTGTGAGCTATAAACAATATTACAATTTTCTTGATAATATGGAACAGGAACAATTTCTTCAAGGCCATTGTAGTTTTCCTCAAGACACTTGTCCTTGTAATTTGACCTTGCTGGATGTTGGAAACTTGAAGTTATGGAAGGTGTAAAACCAGTTTTCCTTTCTCTGTCCCCAAAGAATTATTTCATTGTCAAGTTTTCAGCATAGAGTTAATTGCACATCTTTGGATGTGGTTTATTTAATTATTCTCTGTGGGAAAATAGATCATAGGAAAATAGGATGGAAATATTAAATATACTCAGTAAATTAAAGATTTTAAAAATTTAAAAGTTACAAAGTTTTATTTCTAGAATGGGTCTAGATATAAAGCAACTACCCAGTAGCTTTTTCCTCTAAATACATACATGCATACACACATACAATCACCGTTAAATAACCACAGGTATTAGGTGTTCTGATTTAGATATATGCTTCTTTGTTCTTTTGGATGGAGGTTGGAGAAGGCACATGGAGATGTTGATGTATTATGCATTGAGGCAGATTAACCCAAAACCAGTTGGTTATTCCATGGCTAAGGCAGACTTCTGATAGGGGATAATGTTGAGAGTTGCTTGCAGGAGATGAAGAATGAATGGAGAGGGGAAGCTGATGGCACACTTTGGTGAGAGACTTCGTAAGGTTTGGGCTTGAGCACCTGAGAAACAGAGTACCATGGATGTAGGGAGCAGGCCTTTCTCCTCATATCTGCACAGAACCTAGGCCTGATCTGGAAACGTGCAAACAATTGGGCTGGCATTATTAAGGGGCTGCATCCTTGGCATGAGTAGTGGGGAGCCTGCGAAGGGTGTGCTCAACATTAGTATCAGTGGTTCTCCTTCAGGCAACGTCAAGGACAGGCAACAGTGGCCAGGGGCACCTGAAGCAGAAGAGGAAGAACATAGTCGGTCCTGAGTGGGAGTTGGTTTGTGAACACCTGAAAGGCACAGGGTCAATGCTACACCATTCCAGGGACACTGTTCACATTTTACTTACTGTGAATCTCAGTTGTGCTCCAGGGAGTGATGTTCACCCAGGATACAATGTCAATTGTACCCCCTGGAATTGGGCAAGGTGGCTGTCTGATCCTGGGAAGCATCCCTTTTGCAGGTTCCCAGATATAATTATAGGCTGCCTTAAATGGGCTGCTGAGGTTCAAACTATCAAACTGGTAGGGACCTAAACCATTGTGATTTTGAGTTTTGAGTTAATATATCCTCATTTTATTCATTTGGTCTGATAATATCTGGGAGTTTGGATTGCTTAGTTTATACACTCTTGCCAGATATTGTTATGTTCTCTTACAGCAGGGACCCAGCTGGAGTCTCAGCAGTGTTCCAGATCCAAATGTATTTGGAGGACTTGTGGGACATGCCTGCTGGCAGCCCATTTACATAAGGGATTGGAGTGCCTTGTAAATGGATCAGGGAACATGAACCAGTGTTGAATAGAGAGATTCTCATAATAGTATATTAACTATTATTTAAATTGTTCTCCATTCCCACAGCTCTCACTCATACCTGAGGGTTTTTTTGTTTGCTTGTTTTTTTAATTAATTATTTTATTTTTGGCTGCATTGGGTATTCATTGCTGCGCGCGGGGTTTCTCTAGTTGCAGTGAGCGGGAGGTGCTCTTCGTTGCAGTGCGCGGGCTTCTCATTGCGGTGGCTTCTCTTGTTGCGGAGCATGGGCTCTAGGTGCATGGGCTTCAGTAGCTGTGGCACGCGGGCTCAGTAGTTGTGGCTCATGGGCTCTAGAGCACAGGCTCAGTAGTTGTGGCGCACAGGCTTAGTTGCTCCGTGGCATGTGGGATCTTCCTGGACCGGGGCTCGAACCCATGTCCCCTGCATTGGCAGGTGGATTCTTAACCACTGTGCCACCAGTGAAGTCCCCATATCTGAGTTTTGAGGTAAATCTGTAAAAAGGTATATCTGTTCAGTATGGAGTTCAGTATGGAGCCAGCTCCAGTGGGAGAATCACAGTGCTGACCATTCTGGAGTGAGGCCATGCCATCTGAAGAAGAGATGTACACACCTTTGAGAAACATTTGCTGGCATATCACTGGGCCCTGATAGAGACAGAATATTAGACTATGGGGAGATAAGGGTCCATGGGTCCAGTAATGCTCATTAGGGGTTTTATCAGACCTGCCAAGTTATAAGGTCAGATGGGCCCAGCAGCAATCCATCAAAAGAGTGTAATCAAGTAGGATCAGAGGGCAAAACAGGGAACCTAGACATCCTTGTCACCCACCACAGATGCACAGGTACCTCTTTCCTCACTCATACTTATGACTGCCTTGTCATGGGAGGTCCTCTAAAACCAGCTAAAGGAGGAGGGAAAAGGCCAAATGTGGTTCACAGATGTGTTACCTAGGTACATGGGTGAAAACTGAATATGATTATGGCTGCATTATGTCCACTTTTAGGGATGGCCTTGAACAATAGTAGGTAGGGAAAATCTTCCCTATGAGTTGAACTTCCCTATGAGTTGGACTATGAGTTGAACAACTGGTCACACACTTTATGGAAGGAGAAGTGGGCCAAGAGAAGAATATATGCAGATTCTTGGGCTGTGGTCAAAGATCAGGGTCCTAGAAGGAAGAGACTGACAGATCTGTACAAGGAAATCTAGGGAAAAGCTTTGTGAGTAGACCTATGAGAGTTGGCACCAGTGAGCAGATCTTTATATCAAATGCTAACGTCCACCAGAGAGCATCCACCGTGGATAAGGCATTAAACGACCAAAGAGACAAAATGGTTAGGCCAGTTGACGTCAGTCAGCCTATGTCGTAAGACATCCCAGTGCTGGCACAATGGGCACGTGAGCAAACTGTCTGCGGGAGCAGACACTGAGGTTACTCCTGGCCCCCCAGCCTGGCCTCCCACTTGCCAAGGTGGCTCTAGCTACTGCTGCCATCCTGCCAGCCACAGAGACCAAGGCTGAGCCCTTGATACTGCACCGTTTATTGAGGAGACCAATTGGTCACTTGGTGACAAATTGACCACACTAGACATCTTACTTTTCTTACTCAATAACACTAAAAATACCTGGTAATCCCTCAAAGTCAACTGCCATGGCATGGGTTCGATCCCTGGTCGGGGAACTGAGATCCCCACAAGCTGTGATGCAGCAAAAAAAAAAAAAAAAAAAAAAAAAGCAGGTGTGGCTTGAAAAAGGTACAAATAAATGTAATTTGAATAGATATTGCCAATTGTTTTACAAAAAGGCTCTAATACTTCCTATTTCCACCAACAATACATGAGAATCTCCTCCCCACACTCTTGCCAGTACTAGACATTATCACTTCAAAAATTTTTTGAAAAATGGATTTAAAGTGATATCTCATAGTTACTTTAATTTATATTTCCCTGATCATAGTATTTTTATGTGTCTATTGATTATTACATTTTTTTCTTCTATGAATTGTCTGTTCATATCTTTTGCCTAATTTTCTACTAGTTTCTTACTCTCTCCTGCCTTAGTTTGTAAGAGCTCATTATTACCATTATTGAATATTTATCCTCTTCCATATTATAAATATTTTCTCTGAATCTGTTGTCTATTAGTTTAAATTATGATATCTCTTCTGTATTTATTCATACAAAAGTTTAAAATTTTTTAGAGTCATATTTGTCTTTTTTTGGTGTGTGTACCTTCTGGCTTTCCAGTGCCTTCTACCTGTTGATTAAATATATATTTTTCCTAGATTTTTTTCCCTCAAGGATTTTGTTTGTTTGATTGATTTTTCAGTATTTCATCCATCCATTTTATCCATCTGTATTTTTCATATCTACCACAATAGCTAGTTGTGCTAGCACCATTTATTATATAATTCATCTTTCCTACAGTGATTCCACCCACCTTTATCACATATTACTTTTCACATATATGCTGAAATCTCTTTCTGGATTCTTATTACATTCCATTGATATGTTTGTCTAATTTAGAGTTCTGTAATGATTAGAAAACAGTGCCTTTTCTAATATCTGCTAAATCTTCCTTCATGTTTATTTTGCTATACTCAGACATTTATTTTTCTATATAACCTTTACAGGTATTTTATCTAATTCCAACCTACATCCATACCCTATTAGAGTAGTAATTGAAATTTTATTAAATTTATACATTGTTTTGAGAAAATTGACTTTTTTAATATTAATGTCCTCATCCAAGAACATGAATGCTTTTCCTTTTGTTCAGCACTTGCTTTATGTTCTGAAATAAGATGTTATTGTTTTCTTCATTTAAGTGCTGTGCTTTTCTTGTCAAATTTATCTCTAAGTAATTTATATGTTTTTCTCCTATTGTGAGTAGCATTTTTAACCTCATTTCCTTTTCTAAATGCTTATTAAAAGAGGAAAGCCAGGGCTTCCCTGGTGGCGCAGTGGTTGAGAGTCCGCCTGCCGATGCAGGGGACACGGGTTCGTGCCCCAGTCCGGGAGGATCCCACATGCCGCAGAGCGGCTGGGCCCGTGAGCCACGGCCGCTGAGCCTGCGTGTCCGGAGCCTGTGCTCCGCAACGGGAGAGGCCACAACAGCGAGAGGCCCTTGTACTGCGAAAAAAAAAAAAAAAAAAAAGAGGAAAGCCAGGGCTTCCCTGGTGGCACCAGTGGTTAAGAATCTGCCTGCCAATGCAGGGGACATGGGTTTGAGCCCTGGTCCAGGAAGATCCCATATGCCACGGAGCAACAAAGCCAGCATGCTACAATTACTGAGCCTGTGCTCTAGAGCCCACGAGCCACAACTACTGAGCCCACGCACCACAACTACTGAAGCCTGCGTGCCTAGAGCCTGTGCTCTGCAACAAGAGAAGCCATCACAATGAAAGCCCACGCACCACAACAAAGAGTAGCCTCCATTCACCTCAACTAGAGAAAGCCCACGCAGAGCAACGAAGACCCAACACAACCAAAAATAAATAAATAAAATAAATTTATTTTTTAAAAAAGAGGAAAGCTATTAACTCCTATATATTGATCTCGTCTCCAGGCATCTTATCTTAGTTTTCTTTTTTTCTACCTATATCTCTTGAGTTTTATCTCCTTTCCTCCTAATATTTATACCATTTTTCCTGTCTCACTGAATGTACTAGACTGCCCAAGACAAAGTTTAATAATACTGACATAGCATCCCTGAGTACTTATTGATTTTAATGAAACGGCTTTGGTATTTTGCTATTTAGGATACTTTCTATTGGGCTTTGGTAAATAGTCTATTGTATGAAAGTTTTCCTTCTATTTTATGTAGAATTTTTATTAGGAATAGCTACTGGATTTTATCAAAAATCTTTTCAGCACCTATTGACATGATTATATAGTTTTTCTCCTTAAATTTGTTGATAAAATGGATTATACTGAAAAAATTCTTATTATTGAACCACCTCAAAAATACTTGATTACATTACTGGATTAAATGTAATTGTTTGGAACCATGCAACTATATTTATAAACTTGGAAATGTATGTCTATACTCATGAAAGAGACTGGTCTACAGTTTCCTGTTTTTTGTATTGTCTTTTATCCAGTTTAGATTTAAAGTTTGCTGACTTTGTAAAATGAACTACTGGGGTTTCTATCTTTTCATTAATAGCCTAGAATAGTTTAAATCACATTGAAATTTTATGCTCTTTAAAGAATAGATAAAAATCAGCTAAGAACCCATCCGGTTCTGGTACAATTTACAATGTTAGAGTTCAACACTTTGCAAATTCCATCTACAGTAATTGTTCTGTTCATGTTTACCATCTTTCTTGGGTAGGTTTTGTTTATGTAGGAAATCATCTATTTATCCCCAGTTTTCAAACGTATTGACATAAAGCTGTATATGGTATTCTTTTAGAATTCTTTTAATCACTCTATCTCTGGTATGTCTTCTATCTCATTCCTAATCTTGTATATGTTTATTCCCTTTATTTGTCCCTAATTAGACTCATAAAAGTTTATTAATATTATTATTTATTTAAAATGTGTTTTATGTTATTAAAAGAGAGTACTTGAAGTTACAAAGCATCATGCAGTGACTTCCCTGGTGGCTAAGACTCCTCGCTCCCAATGCTCCCAATGGGCCCTGGGTCTGATCCCTGGTCAGGGAACTATATTCCACATGCATGCCGCAACTAAGAGTTCGCATGCCACAGCTGAGGAGCCCACCTGCCGCAACTATGACCAGGTGCAACCAAATAAATTAATTAATTTTTAAAAAGCATCATACATCTCCCAATTGTCTTTGATGATGAAGAGGGACAGTATTTTTCCCCAGAAGAAGTCTCAAAGAAACTTTAAAAAAAAAGCCACAAAGGGAATTCCCTGGGAGTCCAGTGGTTAGGGCTCCACACTTCCACTGCAGGGGGCACGGGTTTGATCCCTGGTCAGGGAACTAAGGTCCCTCATGCCATGTGGCGTGGCCAAAAATAAATAAACAAAATTTTTAAAAAATGTTAAGGCCATGGGACTTCCCTAGTGATCCAGTGGGTAAGATTCTATGCTCCCAATGCAGGGGGCCCAGGTTCAATCCCTGGTTGGGGAACTAGATCCCGTACGCGTGCTGCAACTGAGTCTGCATGCCACATTTAAAGATCACATGGTGCAGCGAGTATCCCATCTAAGATACATCTAAGACCTGCATCTAAGACCAGGCAGAGCCTAAATAAATAAATATTAAAAATAATAATAATAAAAATTAAAATTGAAAAGCCACAAAATAGGCAAAGTAGGCAATTATACAGCAGACAGAAAATAATGGAGAGAAACATGAGAAATACATATGAGTTAAGTATAATTATCTTCGTTGTCATTTGTGAACTCAGAGTAAAACTTTAAAAATAAATGCTCATGCCTTTAACAAATAGATGTGTTCACTTAAGCATATGCACCTTGCTAAGAGTACTTTTACCTTGGGGGGAAAGTGCAGTGAAACTTATACTGAGAAAGAAAATGTTTCCACAGTTACCAAGGTGTCTTGTCTCAGAGTACTGTGGGGAATAGTGTTTGGTTCTTCTTATTTTGTTGTCAAAGAGTTTAATTTTTAAATTAAAATCCTTATCAGTAGATAAGTAGGTTGAATTTGGTAACAACTTTGTTCTAAACCAAATAACGAATCTATAAACTTTCTAATAAGTTTACCATATGACCCAGCAATTCTACTTCTAGGTTTATACCCAAGATAATTGAAAAACATATGTTGGGACTTCCCTGGTGGTCCAGTGGTCAAGACTCCACGCTTCCCCTGCAGGGGGCCCAGGTTTGATCCCTGGTGGGGGAACTAAGATCCCACATGCAGCACGGTGTGGCCAAAAAAAAAAAAAAAATCAAAAACATATGTTCATGTGAAAACTTGTGCAGGGATGTCCGTAGCAGTATTACTTTTATAATAGCCAAAAAACAATCCAAATATTCATCAGCTGATGAATGGATAAACAAAATGTTATATACTCTTACAATGGAATATTATTCAGCCATTTAAAGGAATGTAGTACTGATCCATGTTTCAGCATGGATGAACGAAGAAAGCATTATGCTAAGTGAGAGAAGGCAGTCTTAAAGGCTGCATGTTGTATGATTCCATTTATATAACATGTCCAGAATAGGTAAATATGTAGAGACAGAAGGATTAGTGGTTGCCAGTAGTTGAGGGGAAGAAGAATGGGGAATGTCTACTAATGGGTAGACAGGGTATCTTTTTGGAGTGAAAAAAATGTTCTGGAGATAGATAATGGTGATGATTGCATAACGTTGTGAATATGCTGAAAACCACTGAATTGTACACTTTAAAATGGTAAATGTTATATTATAAAATTTTACCTAAGAACATTGTAAAATAAAAAATGACTAAGGAAAATGTTAAGAATTGGTATATATGCAAGTCTGGAGCCCAGGGAAGAGGTCATACTAGAGATATAAATTTAGAAGTGATTGCTCTATTGATGGGATATAAAGTGTTAAGTCAGTGTCTCTATTTGCAGATAATATGACTGAATGTGAGGAAAATCCTATGGATTCCACAAAGCAACCACCACAACTATTAAGTGAATTTAGCAAGGTCCCAGGATATAAGGTTATACATAAAAATCAGTTGTAGGGCTTCCCTGGTGGCGCAGTGGTTGAGAGTCCGCCTGCTGATGCAGGGGACACGGGTTCATGCCCCGGTCTGGGAAGATCCCACATGCCGCGGAGCGGCTAGGCCCGTGAGCCATGGCTGCTGAGCCTGCGCGTCCGGAACCTGTGCTCCACAACGGGAGAGGCCACAACAGTGAGAAGCCCGTGTACTGCAAAAAAAAAAAAAAAAATCAGCTGTATATTTATATACCATAGCAAAAAGTTAGAAAATGAAAATACATTCCATCTATAATAATTTTAGAAAACATAAATACTTAGAAATAAATTTAACAAAAGACATGTAACTACACTAAAAATTATTAAACATTGCTGAGAGAAATTAAGTAAAATCTAAATAAATGATGAAATATACCTTCTTCATGGTATACAATAATAAGGAATATATATATTGGTCTCTATCCCTGATGCAGTGTTCCTGCAACCCTGTCGATAGGGATGCTAGGAGAATCTTTTGTTCTTACATTTAATCTTTGACCCCAGTTCCTGGCACGGAGATTCTAAAACTCTTGTAATTTCCAAGTGATAAGAGCACTGGGAGCATCTTTTGTTCTAATACTTGGTCTCTGACCCTAGTTTCTGACACAGGGCTTCTGAATCCGTTGGAATTTCCTGGGTGATAGGAGTGTCTTTTGTTCTATGAGGTGACTCTGGATGGGCTCCTGGATGATTCCTGGATCAGAGCTGGTCACCAGAAAGACCAAGCCATGATTAGAAGCTTAGAATTTTCAGCCCCACTCCTGAATTCTCTAAAAGAGGGGAGAGGAGCTGGAAATGGAGTTAATAATTGACCATGCTTACGTGAGGAAGCCTCCATTAAAATCCCAAAGTATGGGGTTTGTAAAGCTTCTACATTGGTGAACACATCCACATACTGGGAAGGTGACAGATCCCAATGCCACAGGGACAGAAGCTCCTGTGTTTGGGACCCTCCTCCCAAACCTTGCCCTGTGTATCTCTTCATCTGGATGTTCATCTGTATCCTTTACATTATCCCTTATTATACAATAAACAGGTAAATGTAAGCAAGTATTTACCTGAGTTCTGTGAGGTGTTCTAGCAAATAATCGAATCCAAGGGGGAAGAGATCATGGGAACCTCTGAACTGTAGCCAAGTTAGCCGGAAGTTGTTGGTAACCTGGGGACCGACTAGCAGTTGGCAGCTGAGTGGGGGCAGTCTCATGGTAATGAGCCCTTAACTTGTGGGAATCTGTTGCTAACTCCAGGTGAATAGTATAAGAATTGAGTTAAATTGTAGGACACGCAATTGGTGTCACAGAAAATTGCTTGGTGTGAGAAAAAAAACCCACGTATCTGGTGTCAAAAGTGTTGTGAGCATGGTAGTAGTGTGAATGTAAAGGAGGGACACACCTGAGGAGGACTGAGCTTTTCCTAATCACATGGATTGGCTGATTCCATATTGTTAATACATCTATAGATTCAATGCAGTCTCAAACATAAGTCCACTAGACTTTTTTTTTTTTAACTGAAAGGCTCATTCTAAAATTTGTATGGGGACTTCCTTAGCAGACCAGTGGTTAAGACTCCACGCTACCAATGCAGGGGGCACGGGTTCGATCCCCCTACTCATGAATTCAAGAGTAACATGAATTCATGTGAAGAAGTAAAGTGCAGTGGTAAAAGTAACTGCACAGGTAAATATTAAAAGCAATATGAATGTAGTTTTTGCTTGTAATTCTTTATTTTCCCTGATTTGAAAACAGATACATAAAGCAACAATTATAACTCTGTGTTGATGCACATACAATGTATATTGTATGACAGGAATAGCACAAAGGAGCAGGAAGGGAATGGAGCTTATAGGAGCAAAGTGTTTCATATACAATGGAAATTAAGTTGGTACTAATGTGAACTAGATTGTTATACATTAAGATGCTAGTTACAGTACTACGTAAGATCTCTCTTGTCTTTTACCACTTTTCCCTTCCTCCTTCTTACCCCAACCTTGGAGGGGCCACAAACCACATCTAGTTGAGTAGGGAGCAAAATAGGACAAAGTGGAAAAACAGGAGTCACCCAGGGTCACCTTTTTCCACAGCAACCTTCCACCTGTGGGAGAAGAGAAACTTTAACTTAAATGGAGTTCATTTCATTGCACTTCTTTGTTCTATCACTACAGGTGCATTGTTAAATATTATGGCATTTCTTTACACATTTTAAAACTTTATGTATGGGAATTCCCTGGCGGTCCAGTGGTTAGGACTCCACACTTTTGCTGCCGAGGGCGCAGGTTCAGTCCCTGGTCAGGGAACTAAGATCCTGCAAGCTGTGCGTCATGGCCCCCCCCCCCAAAAAAACTTTATGTAACTACTGCATTGAACAAGCAGGAATACATGGAATAGAATTGGATGTCAATAAAGTTGTCTTTTGCTTGCAAGTCTGTGGAGTCCTGTACCCTCAGCATCTAACAGCGCCTGGCATGTTGCAAGGTGGATAAGAATGAGGCCTCTGCTGGCAAAACTGCTCAGGTATAAATCACAGCTCTATCACATATTCACCTGTGACTAGCTTGGTTTCCTCACTTGTAATATAAAGAGTAATTATACTATCTAGCACATAGGGGTGTTGCGCAAGTGGAATGAGATAATCCATACGAAGTTCTTAGCGTGGTGCCTGGAACATAATGGGCATGAAATAAATGTTAGTTATCAAGTTTGTTAAATAAAGAATTGAATCTATAACCCCCACCCCCCCAGGCATGTTCATGCCTCAAGTATTTGGGAGCTTAAATAAGTTTAGCATCAAAAGGCCTTTCTTCATCTCTCTGACCTAGCAAATCACAGAAAGAGACTGGGTTAATTAACTGGAAGGCAGACAGTGATTTGCAGCACTTCAGCAGCGTTTAAAGCCACAGCATTTGAAGCCTATGATTGTCCTTCTCCCAATCAGTATGTTTCTTTCCATTTGACAACCTGTGTCTAGTTTTCTTTTTGACGGTATCTTGCTCTTGTTCTAGTATTTGCTTTGAATCTCTTTTCCTTTCTTTCTTTTCTTTGAAAATCGTGAAATACTACCAACACAGAGAAAAATAGAATAATAAAATTACAAGGGCACCCATAACCAAGCTTTATCAAGTACTACCATTTTACTTTTTGCTTCAAATTTACATTAAAAAATAAATAAAAACATAGTTGAACCCCCTAGACTGTTACTTTCCTCCCTTCTCCAGAGGTAACCACTATCCTGAATTCATGTTTATTACAATCATGCATTTTTGTACTTGTATTTCATATATATAAATATTCATAAACAAAATAATCATTTTACAGTTTAAAAATTTTATATAAATGATATATACTATATCTATTACCTTGTAACTTGCTTTTTTTAGGTCAACAGTATCTTTTTGAGATTTATACATGTTGATTTATGAAGCTCTAGTACATGCATTTTAATTGTCATATGAGTATAACAACATTTATCTGTTTATCCTTTTGTTGATAGACATCTCCCCTCTCCCTTTTTTCTTCTGTTACAAACAACACTGCAAGGAATATGCTTTTCTATGTCTCCTGTGCACAAGTGCAAGGGATTCTTGTGCTCCACAGACCATACACTAAATATCAAGGGTCTAGGGTTTATATCTAGAAGTGGAATTGTTATGCCCATCTTCAGCTGTACTAGCTTCTTCCAAGTTGCTCTCCAAAGCTATTGCAGCAATGTACCCTTTACCAGCAATGTATGAATGTCCGTGTTTCTCCATTTCCTTGCCAACACTTCATATCAGATGTTACACGTTCTGCCTCTCTGATGAACGTAAAAGGGTATCTCACCATTTTCATTTACATTTCCCTGATTATTAGTGTTAAACATGCAGATTTACTAGGTTTAAACATGTATATTTATCGTTGTTGTGTTTTTCACAAAACAAGTTCACGGGTAAGGTATCCTGGGCTGGTACATCTGTTTAATAGCCATTTAGGACTCAGGCTTAGCTTGCCCTTTCTTTCTTTTTTTCCTTGTGTTTTCTTCTATCCCTTTCTTCCCCAGCATTGCTAGTATGTTGGCTTTTGTCCTGATCTTGTTGCACGGGGTTGGGAGCTAGATGGCTATTCCACCTCCAGCTTTAAGTCTGGACTCTAGAGTGGAAGAAAGAGGAACAGGAAGTATGTATCAAGAAAGCAAAAACCTTTCTAAAGTCCCCAGTGGATTTCTACTTATATTCAGTCAAATCTTAGTTACATGGTGTAGGGGTTCAGAGTATGTCACCCCAAATTAGGCACTGTGGCATATTATCTTGAATTAAAGGTACTTGAGAAACAGCCAGTGCAAAAAGGTCACTCTGACCCTCCTTTGACCCGCTGAAAGCAAGAGAAAAATCTCCCATGTGAAAAAGTACACTCCTTGTAGCAAGAGGGTAGAAAGGCATCCTTATCACTAGAGACAGGGAATTTAGGGCCAAGAAGGCTGTATAAACAAACACTGTTACTTCTTCACCATTTTACTACTAACTCACACGCCTTTGTCTTGTCAATTCTTTACAGATTTATTGTTTCTTTATTTACAAGGTATAAAGGCATCCTCCTCTGGTCACTTCTTTGAGCCTCATATCTTGATGGGACTCCCATGCATACACATGTAATTAAATTCATTTTTCTCCCGTTAATGTCTCTTTATTACAGGGGAGCCTCAGTCAAGAGTCTAGAAGGGTAGAGGAAAAATGATTTCTTCTCCCCTTCAATGGCCACCCTAACATCAAGGAAGAACAGAGCCTCTATAGTACATCAGGCAAGAGATAAGGAGTTAGAGGTTGAGACAGGGTCAGACCTCCTCTGATTGCTACCTCACATCTCTCTGTACACGCCCTCTTCCCCTTCGGTGGAGAGGCGCATTTGCCTCCCCCTAAGGGAGACAACCACAAAGTCTCAGCCACAGACTGTGTCCAGCTTGACACCCCAGATCTCTGAAGGAGTACCATCCTCTCCATCACGTATGAACATGGCTCTGGTAGTCCTGCAACCCGTAAGCTTAACGACAAATTGCTTGTGTCCGGGATACCTAATATACAGTGGTGAGAAGACCAGGATGACGGCAATAAAACTCCCACTCAGAGAAAAGGGAAAATGGGAAATTACTGCAGTTACCAACCTTTAGAAATGATCAAATCCTGCTAGACAATTACTGAATCCTACTGGACAGGAACAGTGAGGACTCCCTGCCCTGATAGAGAAGTAATTTCCTAAATGTGCCAATCTGGCAGCCCCTAGTCTTCTTCCTGGGGTAAACCTGTGTCTCCCTCCATCTTTAGAGATAATGCCCTTCTCTTCCTCCTGGTACTACCTGGGGACCCAGAGATTGCTTTAGAGTTCAACAGCCATAGGCTGTTACCATGCTTTGTGTTTTGTTTTGTTTTTCAATCAACACAGTCCTCTCCTAAACCTAGTAGGTTTTTGGATGATCTATTTCCAATTAATTCTATGTGCAAGTAACCACAGTCAAGATTTTTTTCTAGATAGTCTTTGAGCCTGAGAATTTTTGGCTCTCAGGCCAGCCTTTGTGCTCTGCCAGTCCCCCACTCCCAGAATTGAACGGCCCCAGGCTTGCGGCACTTTTTAAGCAAAGGCAGGAAAACAACACCCTTAATCCCATCTTCTTCCACTGGTATTCCTTCTTTGTCTGGCAAAGAATTTTTTTTTTTTAAGAAGATGTTGGGGGTAGGAGTTTATTAATTAATTTATTTATTTTTGCTGTGTTGGGTCTTCGTTTCTGTGCGAGGGCTTTCTCTAGTTGTGGCAAGCGGGGGCCACTCTTCCTCGCGGCGCGCAGGCCTCT
This sequence comes from Mesoplodon densirostris, assembly GCF_025265405.1. Lineage (NCBI taxonomy): Eukaryota > Metazoa > Chordata > Mammalia > Artiodactyla > Ziphiidae > Mesoplodon > Mesoplodon densirostris. The sequence continues at coordinate 100,861,518 of NC_082669.1, forward strand.
CGCTATCGCGGCCTCTCTTGTTGCGGAGCACAGGCTCCACACGCGCAGGCTCAGTAGTTGTGGCTCACGGGCCTAGTTGCTCCGGGGCATGTGGGATCTTCCCAGACCAGGGCTCGAACCCGTGTCCCCTGCATTAGCAGGCAGATTCTCAACCACTGCGCCACCAGGGAAGCCCAAGAATTTTTTTTAAATAAATTGATTGATTGATTGATTGATTGATTTTTTGGCTGTGTTGGGTCTTCGTTGCTGCGCACAGGCTTTCTCTAGCTGCGGCAAGCGGGGGCTACTCTTCGTTGCGGTGCGCGGGCTTCTCATTGTGGTGGCTTCTCTTGTTGCGGAGCACAGGCTCTAGGCGTGCGGGCTTCAGTAGTTGTGGCTCATGGGCTCTAGAGCGCAGGCTCAGTAGTTGTGGCGCACGGGCTTAGCTGCTCCGTGGCATGTGGGATCTTCCCAGACCAGGGCTCGAACCCCTGTGCCCTGCATTGGCAGGCGGATTCTCAACCACTGCGCCACCAGGGAAGTCTTGTCTGGCAAAGAATTCTTAAGTGTGAAGGTATTGGGTAAAGTTCTGGGCTCCCAGTCTTCTGCCCTGCTGGCCTGTTGCTTCACAGCCCTGCTGGCTTGGACCGCAGGGTGAGGTATTGAAGCAGTTGACGTTTTCAGCCTCACAAGTATCCCAACACCAGGACTTCTGGCGTCTGCAGACAGAGCCCCTCTTAGCCCTGCAGTTTTCCACATTCCCTTCCCTCTGTGTTTGCATCCCGCTAACTTGAGTCTCAGTTCACTCCTCTTTTAGAGATCCTTTGCTGAAAGTGGCAAGACATTTGGTTTCCAGCACACTCAGAGTCCTTACAATGGCCCCAAGGCCTTCCATGCTCTCACTCCCCTCCCCTATGACACACCCCTCCACATCATTTTTTACTATCCTCCTTTTCTTTGTCTCCTTAGTCTTCCAGGAACACACCAATGATACCCCTCCTATTCCCACAGCTTGGACAGTGTCATCCAGGTAGCCTCATGGCTCTCTCTCTCACTTCCTTGAGGTCCCTGCCTACCTTTCACATTATCACAGTAGCCTTTTTGACCAACTCATATAAAAGCAACTCCCATCTGTAGAACTCTCTTATCTCCTTTACTTTGCTGATTTTTTTCCCATAGCACTTTGTAGACTGCACATTATATGACAAGGTATGACAGATGATATTCTGCCCAGATATTTCATTACTACATAGCAAATTTCACCACCTTTTCAGCCTGAAATGACTGATTCCTTGGTACTCTCTGACCTACTTCCTCTTAGCCAATTCCACAATTTAGTTTTCTTACTCTTGTGGTTTCTCATTTCTGATAAAAGTCATAATCAGTCAGGAATGCTTTCACCTGCAAGTAATAAAAAACTTCAGTGTGGTTGTTAAATAGATGGAGGATTATTTGTCTCAAATCACAAGAAATTGGGGGATAGGTAGGTAGTCCAGGTTTGGTGCAGTGAATTCGCTGGGTCCAGGCTTCTCCGTCTTCCCACACTTTTAGTATTTTGGCCTGTGTCCCCATGATGGTTTCCTGTTAGACACAATACAGCTGCTGCATCTCCATGCTTTGGACACACATTTAAGCAAAAGGAAGGAAGAAAGGGCATTAGCTGTATCAATAATGAAAACCTTTTCCAGAAATCCTCAGCACTTTCATTTTTTCTTCATGGCCAGAACTGTATCACGTGGCCTCTTCAATATGCAAGAAAATTGTAGACAGTGAATATTTTTAGCTGGAAACATTGCTACCTGGAACGAAATCTGGGCTCTGTTAATAAGGAAGAAGAGGTGAATGACTATTAGGTAAACAGAAAAGTCTGTCAGTGTTTTCCTCTTCTGTGAAATGCTATTTATACATTATGCCTATTTTTTCTACTGGGTTATTTATCACGACCTCATTAATTTTTAGGGGCACATTGTATAATTGAAATGTTAATGCTTTGTTGATTTTATGCATTACAAATAGTTTCTACCATTCATTCATTCATTTTTTAAAAAGTGTGGTAAAATATACATAAATTTACCATCTTAACTATTTTTAAGTGTACAGTTCAGTGACATTAAATACATTCACACTGTTGTGCAACCATTATCAGAACTTTTTCATCTTTCTCAGCTTAAACTCTATACCTATTAAATACTAACTCTCCATTCTCCACCTGCCCCCAACCCCTGGCGACCACCATTCTACTTTCTGTCTCTATGAATTCAACTACTCTAGGATCTGATGTAAGTGGAATCATGCAATATTTGTCCTTTTGTGACTGGCTTATTTCATTTAGCATAATGTCCTCAAGGTTCATCCATGTTGTAGCATGTGACAACATGTCCTTCATTTTTAAGGCTGAATAATATTCCTTTTGTACATATAGACCACATTTTCCTTATCTATTCATCCATCAGTGGCAAATGGACATTTGGGTTGCTTCTACCTTTCGGCTACTGTGAATAATGCTGCTATGAATATGGGTGTACAAGTGTCTCCTCAAGACCTTGCTTTCAACTCTTTGGGGTACATATCATGAAGTGGAATTGTTGGGTTATTTTATTTATTTATTTGAGGAACCACCATGCTGTTTTTTTTTATTATTAGCTTCTGCTTTATAACAATGCGAATCAGTCATACTTATACATCTGTTCCCACATCCCTTCCCTCTTGCATCTCCCTCCCTCCCACCCTCCCTATCCCACCCCTCCAGGCGGTAACAAAGCACCAAGCTGATCTCCCTGTGCTCTGCGGCTGCTTCCCACTATCTATCTACTTTACGTTTGGTACTGTATATATGTCCATGCCTCTCTCTCGCTTTGTCACAGCTTACCCTTCCCCCTCCCCATATCCTCAAGTCCATTCTCAAGTAGGTCTGTGTCTTTATTCCTGTTTTATCCCTAGGTTCTTCATGACATATTTTTTTTCTTAAATTCCATACATATGTGTTAGCATACGGTATTTGTCTTTCTCTTTCTGACTTACTTCACTCTGTATAACAGACTCTAGGTCTATCCACCTCATTACAAATAGCTCAATTTTGTTTCTTTTTATGGCTGAGTAATATTCCATTGTATATATGTGCCACATCATCTTTATCCATTCATCCGATGATGGACACTTGGGTTGTTTCCATCTCCGGGCTATTGTGAATAGAGCTGCAATGAACATTTTGGTACATGTCTCTTTTTGAATTATGGTTTTCTCAGGGTATATGCCTAGTAGTGGGATTGCTGGGTCATATGGTAGTTCTATTTTTAGTTTTTTAAGGAACCTCCATACTGTTCTCCATAGTGGCTGTACCAATTCACATTCCCACCAGCAGTGCAAGAGGGTTCCCTTTTCTCCACACCCTCTCCAGCATTTATTGTTTCTAGATTTCTTGATGATGGCCATTCTGACTGGTGTGAGATGATATCTCATTGTAGTTTTGATTTGCATTTCTCTAATGATTAATGATGTTGAGCATTCTTTCATGTGTTTGTTGGCAGTCTGTATATCTTCTTTGGAGAAATGCCTATTGAAGTCTTCTGCCCATTTTTGGATTGGGTTGTTTGTTATTTTGTTATTGAGCTGCATGAGCTGCTTGTAAATTTTGGAGATTAATCCTTTGTCAGTTGCTTCATTTGCAAATATTTTCTCCCATTCTGAGGGTTGTCTTTTGGTCTTGTTTATGGTTTCCTTTGCTGTGCAAAAGCTTTGAAGTTTCATTAGGTCCCATCTGTTTACCTTTGTTTTTATTTCCATTTCTCTAGGAGGTGTGTCCAAAAGGATCTTGCTGTGATTTATGTCATAGAGTGTTCTGCCTATGTTTTCCTCTAAGAGTTTGATAGTGTCTGGCCTTACATTTAGGTCTTTAATCCATTTTGAGCTTATTTTTGTGTATGGTGTTAGGGAATGATCTAATCTCATACTTTTACATGTCCCTGTCCAGTTTTCCCAGCACCACTTATTGAAGAGGCTGTCCTTTCTCCACTATACATTCTGGCCTCCTTTATCAAAGATAAGTCGGCCATATGTGCGTGGGTTTATCTCTGGGCTTTCTATCCTGTTCCATTAATCTATCTTTCTGTTTTTGTGCCAGTACCATACTGTCTTGATTACTGTAGCTTTGTAGTATAGTCTGAAGTCAGGGAGCCTGATTCCTCCAGCTCCGTTTTTCGTTCTCAAGATTGCTTTGGCTATTCTGGGTCTTTTGTTTTTCCAAACAAATTTTGAAATTTTTTGTTCCAGTTCTGTGAAAAATGCCAGTGGTAGTTTGATAGGGATTGCATTGAATCTGTAGATTGCTTTGGGTAGTACAGTCATTTTCACAATATTGATTCTTCCAATCCAGGAACATGGTATATCTCTCCATCTATTTGTATCATCTTTAATTTCTTTCATCAGTGTCTTATAATTTTCTGCATACAGGTCTTTTGTCTCCTTAGGTAGGTTTATTCCTAGATATTTTATTCTTTTTGTTGCAGTGGTAAATGGGAGTGTTTTCTTGATTTCACTTTCAGATTTTTCATCATTAGTGTATAGGAATGCCAGAGATTTCTGTGCATTAATTTTGTATCCTGCTACTTTACCAAATTCATTGATTAGCTCTAGTAGTTTTCTGGTAGCATCTTTAGGATTCTCTATGTATAGTATCATGTCATCTGCAAACAGTGACAGCTTTACTTCTTCTTTTCCGATTTGGATTCCTTTTATTTCCTTTTCTTCTCTGATTGCTGTGGCTGAAACTTCCAAAACTATGTTGAATAAGAGTGGTGAGAGTGGGCAACCTTGTCTTGTTCCTGATCTTAGTGGAAATGGTTTCAGTTTTTCACCATTGAGGACGATGCTGGCTGTGGGTTTGTCATATATGGCCTTTATTATGTTGAGGAAAGTTCCCTCTGTGCCTACTTTCTGCAGGGTTTTTATCATAAATGGGTGTTGAATTTTGTCGAAAGCTTTCTCTGCATCTACTGAGATGATCATATGGTTTTTCTCCTTCAACTTGTTAATATGGTGTATCACGTTGATTGATTTGCGTATATTGAAGAATCCTTGCATTCCTGGAATAAACCCCACTCGATCATGGTGTATGATCCTTTTAATGTGCTGTTGGATTCTGTTTGCTAGTATTTTGTTGAGAATTTTTGCATCTATGTTCATCAGTGATATTGGCCTGTAGTTTTCCTTCTTTGTGACATCCTTGCCTGGTTTTGGTATCAAGGTGATGGTGGCCTTGTAGAATGAGTTTGTGAGTGTTCCTCCCTCTGCTATATTTTGGAAGAGTTTGAGAAGGATAGGTGTTAGCTCTTCTCTGAATGTTTGATAGAATTCGCCTGTGAAGCCATCTGGTCCTGGGCTTTTGTTTGTTGGAAGATTTTTAATCACAGTTTCAATTTCAGTGCTTGTGATTGGTCTATTCATATTTTCTATTTCTTCCTGATTCAGTCTTGGCAGGTTGTGCATTTCTAAGAATTTGTCTATTTCTTCCAGGTTGTCCATTTTATTGGCATAGAGTTGCTTATAGTAATCTCTCATGATCTTTTGTATTTCTGCAGTGTCAGTTGTTACTTCTCCTTTTTCATTTCTAATTCTATTGATTTGAGTCTTCTCCTTTTTTTTCTTGATGAGTCTGGCTAATGGTTTATCAATTTTGTTTATCTTCTCAAAGAACCAGCTTTTAGTTTTATTGATCTTTGCCATCGTTTCCTTCATTTCTTTTTCATTTATTTCTGATCTGAGCTTTATGATTTCTTTCCTTCTGCTAACTTTGGGGGTTTTTTGTTCTTCTTTCTCTAATTGCTTTAGGTGCAGGGTCAGGTTGTTTACTCGAGATGTTTCCTGTTTCTTCAGGTGGGATTGTATTGATATAAACTTCCCCCTTAGAACTGCTTTTGCTGCGTCCCATAGGTTTTGGGTCGTCGTGTCTCCATTGTCATTTGTTTTTAGGTATTTTTAAATTTCCTGTTTGATTTCTTCAGTGATCACTTCGTTATTAAGTAGTGTATTGTTTAGCCTCCATGTGTTTGTATTTTTTACAGATCTTTTTCTGTAATTGATGTCTAGTCTCATAGCATTGTGGTCGGAAAAGATACTTGATACAATTTCAATTTTCTGAAATTTACCAAGGCTCGATTTGTGACCCAAGATATGATCTATCCTGGAGAATGTTCCATGAGCACTTGAGAAAAATGTGTATTCTGTTGTTTTTGGATGGAATGTCCTATAAATATCAATTAAGTCCATCTTGTTTAATGTATCATTTAAAGCTTGTGTTTCCTTATTTATTTTCATTTTGGATGATCTGTCTATTGGTGAAAGTGGGGTGTTAAAGTCCCCTACTATGAATGTGTTACTGTCAATTTCCCCTTTTATGGCTGTTAGTATTTGCCTTATGTATTGAGGTGCTCCTATGTTGGGTGCATAAATATTTACAATTGTTATATCTTCTTCTTGGATTGATCCCTTGATCATTATGTAGTGTCCTTCTTTGTCTCTTGTAATAGTCTTTATTTTAAAGTCTATTTTGTCTGATATGAGAATTGCTACTCCAGCTTTTTTTTGGTTTCCATTTGAATGGAATATCTTTTTCCATCCTCTTACTTTCAGTCTGTATGTGTCTCTAGGTCCGAAGTGGGTCTCTTCTAGACAGCATATATATGAGTCTTGTTTTTGTATCCATTCAGCCAATCTGTGTCTTTTGGTGGGAGCATTTAGTCCATTTACACTTAAGGTAATTTTTGATATGTATGTTCCTATTCCCATTTCCTTAATTGTTTTGGGTTCGTTATTGTACATCTTTTCCTTCTGTTGTGTTTCTTGCCTAGAGAAGTTCCTTTAGCATTTGTTGTAAAGCTGGTTTGGTGGTGCTGAACTCTCTCAGCTTTTGCTTGTCTGTAAATGTTTTAATTTCTCCATCAAATATGAATGAGATCCTTGCTGGGTAGAGTAATCTTGGTTGCAGGTTTTTCTCCTTCATCACTTTAAATATGTCCTGCCAGTCCCTTCTGGCTTGCAGAGTTTCTGCTGAAAGATTAGCTGTTAACCTTATGGGGATTCCCTTGTGTGTTATTTGTTGTTTTTCCCTTGCTGCTTTTAATATGTTTTCTTTGTATTTAATTTTTGACAGTTTGATTAATATGTGTCTTGGCGTATTTCTCCTTGGATTTATTCTATATGGGACTCTCTGTGCCTCCTGGACTTGATTAACTATTTCCTTTCCCATATTAGGGAAGTTTTCAACTATAATCTCTTCAAATATTTTCTCAGTCCCTTTCTTTTTCTCTTCTTCTTCTGGAACCCCTATAATTCAAATGTTGGTGCGTTTAATGTTGTCCAGAGGTCTCTGAGACTGTCCTCAGTTCTTTTCATTCTGTTTTCTTTCTTCTGCTCTGCAGTAGTTATTTCCACTATTTTGTCTTCCACGTCACTTATCTGTTCTTCTGCTTCAGTTATTCTGCTATTGATCCCATCTAGAGTATTTTTAATTTCAGTTATTGTGTTGTTCATGGTTGCTTGTTTCATCTTTAGTTCTTCTAGTTCCTTGTTAAATGTTTCTTGCATTTTGTCTATTTTATTTCCAAGATTTTGGATCATCTTCATTATCATTATTCTGAATTCTTTTTCAGGTAGACTGCCCATTTCCTCTTCATTTGTTAGGTCTGGTGGGTTTTTATCTTGCTCCTTCACCTGCTGTGTGTTTTTCTGTCTTCTCATTTTACTTATCTTACTGTGTTTGGGGTCTCCTTTTTGCAGGCTGCAGGTTCGTAGTTCCCATTGTTTTTGGTGTCTGTCCCCAGTGGCTAAGGTTGGGCTTTGTAGGCTTCCTGGTGGAGGGGACTAGTGCCTGTGTTCTGGTGGATGAGGCTGGATCTTGTCTTTCTGGTGGGCAGGTCCACGTCTGGTGGTGTGTTTTGGGGTGTCTGTGGACTTATTATGATTTTAGGCAGCCTCCCTGCTAATGGGTGGCATTGTGTTCCTGTCTTGCTAGTTGTTTGGCATAGGGTGTCCAGCACTGTAGCTTGCTGGTCGTTGAGTGAAGCTGGGTGCTGGTGTTGAGATGGAGATCTCTGGAAGATTTTCGCCGTTTGATATTATGTGGAGCTGGGAGGTCTCTTGTGGACCAGTGTCCTGAAGTTGGCTCTCCCACCTCAGAGGCACAGCACTGACTCCTGGCTGCAACAGCAAGAGCCTTTCATTCACACGACTCAGAATAAAAGTGAGAAAAAGTAGAAAGAAAGAATTAGTAGAAGTAGAAAGAAAGAAAGAAAGGAAAGAGGGAAGGAGAGAGGGAGGGAGGAAGGAGGGAAGGAGGGAGGGAAGGAAGGAGGGAAGGAAGGACAAAAAGAAAGAAAGAAGATAAAGTAAAATAAAATAAAGTATGATAAAATATAATAAAGTTATTAAAATAAAAAATAATTATTAAGAACAAATAAACAAACAACCAAAAAGAAATGGACGGATAGAACCCTGGGACAAATGGTGGAAGCAAAGGTATACAGACAAAATCTCACACAGAAGCATAGATATACATACTCACAAAAAGAGGAAAAGGGGAAAAAATTATAAATCTTGCTCTCAAAGTCCACCTCCTCAGTTTGGGATGATTCATTGTCTAAAGGAAGGAAGGAAGGAAGGAAAGAAAGAAGGAAAGAAAGAAAGAAAGAAAGAAAGAAAGAAAGAAAGAAGATAAAGTAAAATAAAATAAAGATAAAATAAAGTTATTAAAATAAAAAATAATTATGAAGAAAAAAATTAAAAAAAATACGGACGGATAGAACCCTAGGACAAATGGTGGAAGCAAAGCTGTACATACAAAATCTGACACAGAAGCATACACATACACACTCACAAAAAGAGGAAAAGGGGAAAAAATCATAAATCTTGCTCTCAAAGTCCACCTCCTCAATTTGGGATGATTCGTTGTCTATTCATGTATTCCACAGATGCAGGGTACATCAGGTTGATTGCGGAGCTTTAATCCGCTGCTCCTGAGGCTGCTGGGAGAGATTTCCCTTTCTCTTCTTTGTTCTCACAGCTCCTGGGTCTCAGTTTTGGATTTGGCCCCGCCTCTGCGTGTAGGTCGCCGGAGGGCGTCTGTTCTTCGCTCAGACAGGACGGGGTTAAATGAGCAGCTGCTTCGGGGGCTCTGGCTCACTCAGGCCCGGGGGGAGGGAGGGGTACGGAGGCGGGGCGAGCCTGCGGCGTCAGAGGCCGGCGTGACGTTGCACCAGCCCGAGGCGCGCCATGTGTTCTCCCAGGGAAGTTGGCCCTGGATCCCGGGACCCTGGCAGTGGCGGGCTGCACAGCCTCCCCGGAAGGGGGGCGTGGACGGTGACCTGCGCTCGCACACAGGCCACTTGGCAGCGACAGCAGCAGCCCCAGCGTCCCACGCCCGTCTCTGGGGTCCGCGCTTTTAACCGCGGCCGGCGGCCGTCTCTGGAGCTCCTTTAAGCAGCGCCCTGAATCCCCTCTCCTCGCGCACCAGGAAACAAAGAGGGAAGAAAAAGTCTCTTGCCTCTTCGGCAGCTCCAGACTTTTCCCCAGACTCCCTCCCGGCCAGCCATGGCGCACTAACCCCTTCAGGCTGTGTTCACGCCGCCAACTCCAGTCCTCTCTCTGCGCTCCAACCGAAGCCCGAGCCTCAGGTCCCAGCCCCCAGCCCCCGCCCACCCTGGCGGGTGAGCAGACAAGTCTCTCGGGCTGGTGAGTGCTGGTCGGTACCGATCCTCTGTGTGGGAAATCTCTCCGCTTTGCTCTACCCAGGTACGTGGGGAGTTTCTTGCCTTTTGGGAGGTCTGAGGTCTTCTGCCAGCGTTCAGTAGGTGTTCTGTAGGATTTGTTCCACGTGTAGATGTATTTCTGGTGTATCTGTGGGGAGGAAGGTGATCTCTGCGTCTTACTCTTCCATCATCTTCCCCGGAAGTCTACCAACTTTTTAAAGAAATCAATTTTTATCAATTTCTGGGCTTTCTATCATTTATTTATTTAAAAAGATTTATTTTTATTTATTTATTTATTTTTGGCTGTGTCAGGTCTTAGTTGCAGCACACGGGATCTTCGTTGACGCACGCGGATATTTCGTTGTGGTGCGCGGGCTTCTCTCTAGCTGTGGCATGCTGGTTTTCTCTTCTCTAGTTGTGGCGAGCAGGCTCCAGGGTGCTTGGGCTCTGTGGTTTGAGGCACGCGGGCTCTAGCTGAGGGGCGCGAGCTCAGTAGTTATGGCACGCTGGCTTAATTGCCCCACGGCATGTGGGATCTTAGTTCCCTGACCAGGGATTGAACCTGCATCCCCTGCACTGTAAGGCTGATTCTTTACCACTGGACCACCAGGGAAGTCCCATGGACTTTCTGTTGTTTATTGATTCTATGATTTTCTCTAAGATTCCCCCTTCTTTTACTGAAGGGCATTTGTACTGATTTTTAAGTTATTGTCTTTTAGCTCAAAATCCACTCTTTGCTCTGTGATGCTGTGCCTGGGACTTTGCAAATCACGAGTCTCCTTTGTCAGCTGGCTCCCTGTTAGGCTTTGCCAACCAGGGACCCTAGAAGTAGACTGGAAAGCTGGAGAAAAGAGGAGTGACTTGCTCCTTCTTATTTACATGTTATTCCTGTTAGCATTTCCTCAAAATCTTTTCACATTCCACTCATCCCTTTGCATCTGAGGTCCAAAAAAACCACTTTTTTTTAAAGGAGGAAGACTCATAATCTTCCCTTGCTGAAAAAAAAGTTTTTGTATGCAAGTACTTTTGAAAAAAAAAAAGACGACAGCTTTATTGAGATATAATCTCCATTCAATAAAACTCACCCACCTAAGTGTACAATTCAGTGGTTTTTAGTATATTCAGAGTCACGCAACCATCACCACAATCTATTTTTAGAAAATTTTCATCACCCCCAAAAGAAACCCCATACCTATTAGCAGCCTAATAGAATCATTTTTAGTTTGAGATTCTATTTGGCCTTTAGCCGGATACATACACATTTTTATCCAATTATAATCATGGTGTACCTGACATTTTGTATACCTTATGATGGTCTTACTTTACATTGCAAGAATTTTCTGTTTCTAGAGTCTTCATAATTATTTAAGATTTTAATGTAATATGTCACTGTGTAGGCTTACCATGATTAACTGAGGAAGTGTGATTGTTTCCACCTAAGGCAAGGTTCCACAATACTGGCCCAGAAATTGTACTAAAGATTTATCTTAGGCCCTGTCTTTCATTTCTGGACAATTGCATTTGGTGGGTAAGAGATCAGATGAAGACAATGCCAGACATTCCAGACCCTGTGTCCTCTGGGTTGACAGCCACCCTTGGACAGGCCACATTCACATGTTGTGGCATCCTGCTTTATAGGTCCTGTTCAACTCAAACCGATCATGGTCAGGATGGGCAAGTTCTGTCTGCACAGGCTAAGCAATGTTCTCAGGAGAAAGCCTGGTCCAAAGGCTTCCTGTTAATTAGTGTTTCTCACCTGCTGGGTATTACCTGTCTTTTCATCACCTTACCCCCTCCATGCCAGAGGCAGCTTTTTTTTTTTTTTTTTTTTTTTTCGGTACGCGGGCCTCTCCCTGTTGTGGCCTCTCCCGTTGCGGAGCACAGGCTCCGGACACGCAGGCTCAGTGGCCATGGCTCACGGGCCCAGCCACTCCGCAGCACGTGGGATCTTCCCGGACCGGGGCACGAACCCATGTCCCCTCATCGGCAGGCGGACTCTCAACCACTGCGCCACCAGGGAAGCCCCCAGAGGCAGCTTTGACCCTGAGGATCCTGAGGCCCATTGCCTAGATTTTATAAATTTTTTGCTGGGAAGATCAAAGATCCGAGAGGACTATAAGGTTTTACTCCTAAGAGATGGAAGCCTACATGTTTTACCATGTTCTTAAAGACATAGGAAGCTTTTAAGACTTTATCCTTGAAATAAAATCTTGGCAGGACCACTGTTTTTGGCTGCACAATTCCAGGGGCCGCCATTCATAAAAACTACAGTATGTGAAAGGCACACCCTAGTGTACAGAGTGTAACCAGCACCAATGTCCTTAGCAGCCTGGGTTCTTGGCCAGCAGATAAATAGTAACAACAGGACAGAAGTAATGAGGAGGATAATTAACATTCTATGGCACCTTCTGTGTGTGAGATTTAGCTAGAATGTCTCATCAAATCTGAACATAAAACCAGGGATGATACTTTGGCTCTCCTTCAGGCTCTCCCACCCCCATCTTTACTGAGGAATAATTGACAAACAAAAATTGTATATATTTAAGGTGTACAACTTGCTGCTTTGATATATGTTTACGTTGTGAAGTAATTGCCACAATCAAGCTAATTAACATATTCATCACCTCACATAGTTACCATTTTCCTGTTCTTTTCTCTCTCTCTCTGTTTTGTTTGTTTGTTTGTTTGTTGGGGTTTTTTTGGGGTGAAAACACATAAGATTTTCCCTCTTAGCAAATAAACAACACGGTATTGTTGACTCTAGTCACAATACATTACATTAGTAATGTATTAGATCTGGAGATCTAATCTAGTACATTAGATCTCCAGAACAATCTGCAAGATCTCATCTCGTATAACTGAAACTTTGTGCCCCTTAACCACCAACTCCCCATTTTTCTCTCCCCCAGTCCCTGGCCACCACCATCTACTCTCTGCTTCTATGAGTTTGCCTATTTAATTAATTAATTAATTAGTTTGTTTGTTTATTGGCTGCGTCGGGTCTTAGTTGCAACTCGTGGGCTTCTCTCTAGCTGTGGCGCATGGGCTTAGTTGCCCCGTGACACACGGGATCCTAGTTCTCTGACCAGAGATCAAACTGGCGTCTCCTGTGTTGGAAGATGGACTCTCAACCGCTGGACCACCAGGGAAGTCCCGAGTTTGGCTCTTTTAGATTCCGTTCTACTCTGTGCTCTTATGTGTGCAGTTCCCTCTGGCTGAGGCATTCTTTTCCTGTAGCGTCACATGACCCATCTCTATTTTTTCTGCCCTACTTAGCTCTGCTGTCATCTCCCTAAGCTCCCTAGGTGGGAAGGTTGCTCAGCCTCTGGGTTCCGTTGCAGAAACACCCAGCAGATAGCTCTACCATAAGGCTTAGTGAATAGAAAGCAATTGGCTGTTTGCCTATGTCTCCCCCAAAGATTTAATCATGTCTTCCTAGCATACTGAAAGTTTTCAATAACATTCACTGAACCTATAGATGAGGTACTGAGACTACCATAGTATTTTCCCAAACTTATGTGTAAAGGAGCCAGGAGTAGAACCCTGGCCTTTGACTTCAAATCCCAAGGTCTTTCACTATATCATGCTTGAGGTTCCTCTATCCATCCCCAATTAAAGTCCCATCTTCCAGGCATCTGTATGATTTTGTTTTGAAGCTGGTATGTAACTTCACATGACCTGTACGTTGAATAAGCAAATCTTAAGGGAAAGTAATCAGAGAATGCATCTTTATTTTTGCTTCCCACTGTTTCTCTCCTCTAGCTAAGACCATCTGTAGATGGAAATCCTTCTTCACTTTATGCTTCCACCCCTCCCTTCAACTTGCTAAATAACCAAGATTTCTGGGTTCTCAGAGGTTGAAGGGGTGAAAAAAGAAGAAACACAGCTGGAAAGCAGGGTTGGAAGGAAGGTGCTTGCCTCAGGTACAAAATTTAAAGGGCATCAGTAATCAAGGTAAATTTTTGTTTTGTTTTGTTTTGTTTTTGCGGTATGTGGGCCTCTCACTGCTGTGGCCTTTCCCATCGTGGAGCACAGGCTCCGGATGCGCAGGCTCAGCGGCCATGGCTCACGGGCCCAGCCGCTCCGCGGCACGTGGGATCCTCCCGGACTGGGACACGAACCCACGTCCCCTGCATCGGCAGGCGGACTCTCAGCCACTGTGCCACCAGGGAAGCCCAGAGGTATTTCTTTCAAATACTCTTATTAAAAGTTTTCAGTCCAACTGGTTCCTAATAGAGACCGGCTTTACCTTCTTAATGAATCATTACTTATGCTTTCTTTGAGCTGATAAGTATATCCTCAGACTTTGGGGGTATGTAAGTGTTTTGCATTTAAAATGGCTTATGGATATACAATAAAAGAAAAGAGAAGGAAAACTTTATTAAGTAATCTCTGGACTGGAGATAACTTTCTAAGTTTAAAAATAAAAGAGGGGCTTCCCTGGTGGTGCAGTGGTTAAGAATCCGCCTGCCACCAGTGCAGGGAACACGGGTTCAAGCCCTGGTCCTGGAAGGTCCCACGTGCCGCGGAGCAACTAAGTCCGCGAGCCACAACTACTGAGCCTGCGCTCTAGAGCCTGCACGCTGCAGCTACTGAGCCCACGTGCCACAACTACCGAAGCCCGCGCACCTTGAGCCCGTGCTCCGCAACAAGAGAAGCCACCGCCGTGAGAAGCGCGTGCACCGCAACGAAGAGTAGCCCCCGCTCACCGCAACTAGAGAAAGCCGGCATGCAGCAACGAAGACTCGAGGCAGCCAAAAATATCTAAATAAAATAAATAAATTTATTAAAAAGATAAATAAAAGAAAAGATTAAGAAGTTGAGCTGCATCAAAGAGATATAGGTAGGTTTGAAATACAAGCAACACTTGAGGGAAATACTGAAACAAATATTATAGACTAAGGAGTAAATGAACTCATACAAATGAGTAAAAAAACCCCTCTAAATTCTGTATAGACAATGGACAAAGAACATGAAGAGACAATGCACATGCAATTGGATGATAAACATTTGGTAAAATGATTAACTTCACTGAAATCAAATAACTGAGAATTAAAACTATAAATACATGATATTTCGCCTACCTATGAACTGAGCAAAGGTGTGTTAAAATGTGAATGTCCTAACTGATGAAAGTGTGATGAAATGGGTCCTTTCATATATTGCTGGTAGTAGGGATAAAAATTAATACAACTTTTCAGAATTCACAATGTGTTTAAAGATGCTTTAAAATGTTCTACTTTCTGACCTTGAAATTCCATTTTTCAGTAGCCTATGCTAAAGTGTAATCCAAAATATGCACAAATATTTTGACATTAAGATGAACAACGTAAAACTTTTTATACGGGTGAAAAACTGACACTGACCTAACATCTAATGATAGAAGTCTGTTTAGGCAAATTCCATAAATAAAACACTAGGTAGCCACTTGAAATGATGGTTTTAAATAATTTTTTAAATAAGAAAAATGCCTGCCTTGTAACATTGTGTTAAAAGCAGAGCATAACTATTTTTTTATGCATGAATAAAGACAGTAAGGGAATATTTCTAAAGGTTAATAATGGTTGTAACTGGGAAATGGGATCTCAATTAATTTTATTTCTGCTTCTTTATGTTTTTATGCATTTTACAAAATGCATTTATGCACTCTACATTCAATAAGTATTCCTTTTCTAATTAGAAAAAAAAGAGGGAAATAAAAGGAGAAAAGCCAAAGAACAACATAAGAATTAACAAAATGACTGATTTCTTCACCCTCCCGCGACAACAGAAGTTTTGAGAAGACCCTAAAAATCCACCCTCCAGGTAGTCCTCCTGGCTTGCTGTTTACAGAGAGGAGTTGGTTTAATGCAATGTTACGTGATAAATTGAGAAATGCCCCAGTTCCTGCCACATGACTTTATAGGGTGCTGAGTTCTCTGCAATAACGTGTATAATAATCTTTTTAGCCATCCCTGCAATTAGGGGGTTGCCAAACTGGAATTGTTACTTTATTTTAGACAGGTACACACACACATGCACGCATACATAATACCAGAAACTCAGAACCAGCTACCCCCTTGAAGAAAAACAGTGTAATTAACTCTCCTTTAGATGGGAAGATATTCTTCAAAGTCTAAATGTAAACAGATTTTTGTTTTGTTGTTGTTCATAAAATACAGATCACCAACTTCCACCATATATTGGTCAGAAGTCAGGTAGATGATGCCACCTCTCAGTTGTATCATAGTGCTTTGGACCTTAGGACAACAAACTAAGTTGGTGACTAATAGGATACAGAGACCCACTTAGCTCTGGAGTTGAATAAGCAATGAAGGAAGTTCTCAAGCTGCACCATGAGAACCAATTTTCTCAAGCAGAACTTAATCACAGCTGTACAATTATCAAAATATTTATGGAGAATGCTAACCTTACACCCACTGCTGGGTTTCTGTTTAGCTGGTTTCCTTTCACTGAGATATTCCCATGGAGTGTGTGTGTGTCTGTGTGTGTATGAGAGAGAGAGAGAAACAGAAAGAGAGAGATGGGCAGGTGATTACTACTGTTTTTGCTCAATATCAATAATACCTTGTCTCTTCCTTACAAGGCTAAATATTTCCTCCCTTGACAAGAATCCAAGTGGGACAATATCTTAGAGAGCACCCAGTACTAGTCCAGCTATTGTTTTAAACACAAGAAAACCAATTTTCCAAGGTTACACAGCTGATCAGTGGTCCTGGTTTTACTGGAACCTGGTTCTCTGAGCTTGATTCCACTGTTCTTGTTCCATTGCCTTAGCAGTGTGGTATCCTTAGTTGCTTTTCCCAAAGAAAAAACTAAGATATGAATATCAGATTGTGTCTTTGAATGGAAAGAAAAATGAAAGATTAAGACAATTAATCAAATAATTCCGTAGTGGGGAAATAATCACCATTTGTGATATGAAGGAGTCACTGTCCTGGGACTACGATTTGGGGCTGACTCAGAGATGGCCCCCACTCCAAGGACTGCTGGCCCTGTAAATGAGGAGGCTACACCCATGCAGGGACAGGGAAGAAAAGGAGCCCTGGCCAGGTAGCCAGGCATCAAGGACAAACAAATGACTTGGGGGAGAAGGATGGAAGTGGGTGCAAGGCCAAGAGCAAGCAGATGGAAAAACAGTCTGTTTCAGCCCAATGCGTTGTTTGGAAATAGGGTCATGGGTCTTCAGAGGAACCCATGAGCACCAGCTGACTTTTTCATCACAGCCACACACTGATAGACACACACACACACACACACACACACACACACACTCTCTCTCTCTCTCTCTCTCTCTCTCTCTCTCTCTCTCTCTCTCTCTCACATACCTCTTAGACCCTGCCTTGGGGCAGTGCTGATACACAAACACATTCTTTGTCTTCTCTCCTTTTGACCAAGCAATTTCTTCTCCTCTACTGCTCTGATCTGGCTAACTTTTACCCATCCTTAAACACTTAGTTCAAGCAGCCCTGCCTTCTCTGGGTCACTCCCCCATCCCTCCCACCCTCACTCAAACGGTGCCACATACCCCTCCTCTGTGTTCCCACACAACTCAGATGTCGTGCTCTACAAAGCGCTTTTCATACTGCACAGCAGTTGTCGGTCTCCTCTCAAGGGACCATAAGCTGCTCGAGGACAGGGACCTCATCTGTCCTCTTTATATCCCAGTACCGAACACTGGGCCTGAAACACGTTAGTGAGTATGTGAGTTCATCCCTTGAGAGGATGATCACGGAGCATCTGCTTTGTGCTAGCCATGTATGAGCTCCTGGAGGCACAGCAGTGGGTGAGATACAGACAGTCCCTACCCTCATGGTACTTGGAGCCTATCAAGGGACCTGGACACTCCAAAAGCATCTCTGCAGAAATGATATTTAACGTGATGGCTGAATGTCAGATCAGTCTGATATACTATAAATAATTTCCTATCCTGCAGTGTTGTCCTACTTCCATTTAAAATAGACTCGAGGAGAAACACTTATTAGGATTAGCATTTTCTTATGTAAGCGAAATTGTACATTGCTAACCGAGAGACGACACAGACAAACTGGCCTGAGGCTGGGTACTAGCAACATCTAAAAAGACTGGCATTATGTTCCTACAGCAGAGTAAAGACAGTCACAGCCAAACCCTACTTAGCTGAATTCTGCTAATTTTGAATCTGTGAATTACTCACTTAGAAGTTTGGCTGACCTATACTTTGACACTGCTTACAGAGAATTAGACTTCCAGAGAAAACTAATAATAACAAACCCGTATGTAGCTCTTCAAAGTTTGTCTTTCACACACAACGTCTGGTCTGATAATGAGACTGTAGCAACTTCCACCTTTGGGACCTTTACCTGTGAGTTTTAGCCACTCTCAGTAGGATGTAGTAAAGAATCTGAAGTTTGATGAATCGCTGCCCGATATGAAGTGAGTTAACTCGGCCATGACTCAGGTACGAACACTAACTTCAGGTGATGTTCCAGGCACTGGCTCCACTGTCACACCATTCACAGGGACTCCACGGGTTCCAGTTTGAACTATTAAGTCTTTACTAAAATGTAGACCTCTGCCTTTAAGAATAGAGCTGAAGAATCTTAATTCACACTTCTTTTATCTCACCATGTCCAGATCTTTAGGAAAAATACTTCTTCAATATAAAAGTAGCAGAACGTTATAATGGACTTTTCAGCTGAGACACCAAGGCAATACCTATTTGATTCCAAAGGAATTTTCAAGATAGACCACCCTACAGGAATCTTTCAGTGGATATCTAAAAAACTGGTAGCATGGCTCTTAAAAACCCTTTACCCATATTAAAAGTATAAAAGGAGCAAATTGTGGAAAAAGGAGAAGAACATGTAGCAAAATTTACTTGCAGACAATTGTGCTGTGATTCTCTCTCCTACCCCCCTTAGGGGAGTGGAGGGTACTTCTCCCTTTATATCAGGTGAAGAAAGAAGAAACACAGTGAACTGGTGCCTGATTCCCACCTGGAAAAACCCCAAGCCAGAGAAGGGCTGACATCAGATCCGGAAGTGAGATAAGGATAGTGGGAGTGTAGGGGAGTGGCTGCTTGGGGTGGCCATGCTCCCAGAGAGTGTCAGAGTAGAGGATGCTTGAGCATTTTGAAGACTCACTGTGGCCCTCTCAGTAGAGAGCCTGCCTGTAGCCATATTGGACCTGGCCCCAGAGGACCACATGAAGGAAGGAAGGACAGCAGAAAACAAGGGTCTACATGGAGCAAACCCGTGAAAAACCAGAGAAAGAACTGGCCAACCTGTGGAAAACATCACAGGAAAGGCAGCCCAGTGTTCCCAGGGGCTGCCTCCAAAGAACCTGGGAAGAGTCCCATGAAAGAAATCGTCAGCCAGAAACGTCTGCCAGACCCAGAGCTGTAAAGTCATCTTCCAAGTCTACCAGTCAAATAAGAACTTTCCTGCAGTGCTGTACCAAGCCATATTGGAGCCTGCGTCCATCGGAGAAATCTGCACCCCTATATACACTTATCAAATTATCCTCCCATATGTTGAACCAAGTGGAAAAGTTAATAAAGATTTTACAATCCAAAAACAGGATGACATATGAAGTCCTGGGTTGCCCAGTCTGTTCTCCCACTATTGTAAACCCTCATAAACATACTCACTGGGGGACACGATGACCCGGTGGCCCTTGAACTACAAGCTGATGATTAGAAACACTGTTCCCATTGCACAATAACTCAAGGTCATAAAACAAACAAAAAACGACAGCCTGTCTTTATTTACATTTTTGGTGCGTTGTTCATGCTGGATTTTTTGCAATCAATTTTTTAAAACATTGCATTAATATTTACCTTGGGGGCTTCCCTGGTGGCGCAGTGGTTGAGAGTCCGCCTGCCGATGCGGGGGATGTGGGTTCGTGCTCTGGTCCGGGAAGATCCTACATGCCGCGGAGTGGCTGGGCCCGTGAGCCATGGCCGCTTATCCTGCGCGTCCGGAGCCTGTGCTCCGCAACGGGAGAGGCCACAACAGGGAGAGGCCCGCGTACCGCAAAAAAAAGAGAAACACCTGTGACTGTCCATGAGCTGCTGATCAGGAAGAGTGGGGATGGTTGGGAGGGGATGGTTAGAGAGTCTGGAAAGATGGATTTTCACACTGGTTTGAGGCCTCTTCATGTTTTTCATTCTTTTCTTTTTCTGAGTTTCTAGAGTAAATTTGTGGCAGCCGTGGGTTCAAGGAATGATGACTTAAGACCTTTCCTAAGAATGACAGAAAACTGGGGGTTGCAGAAAGCACAGTTCCTCATTTTCAAAAGGAACTGAGAGAGAAAAAAGAGAGAACTGGGGGAAAGCGGACTGGGAATCTCTTAATGTCTCCCCATAATAAACAGAAACAGTGGGTAAATGTAAAATTTTAGTGTCAAGGCACAGAAGGTGAGCTACGTGGAAAAGTGGAGCCTAAATGAGAGGAAGTTATTCCCCTTTTGAAATGAAATAAGGAGAATCGGAATTAGATTAAGCAGTCATACTGTTTGAAACTCAGTGTGAGAAAGGGAGATATTTGTAGTTCATACATTTTATTTATACTTTGAACCTACTTATTTTTATTTTATCATTGTGGATTATTTAAATATTTGTATAGGTTATCAATTCAGCTAGCACACTTAATTTTTAGTTGAAATTACAATGTATGCCCTCATGATCACTCCCACTTGGACAAAGCCTAAGTGGCTGGTCTAGCAGCTACTAAGGAGAATTTATCTTTTAACCTACCTGAACTGCAAACATAGTGACTAAGAGGAACTACTTGGTTTACAAAGCACTGGCTTGGTAAACTCAGCCTTATAAAGTGACCACAGGTTTCACAAATTAACATTTGTGCCCTGTTTGAGCACATTTGCCAAGAGTCTTTCTGTAACCTGCGATCTAGTTCTGCATTTCCAAGGGATCTTGGGCAAAACATCTAGCTCCTGACAGGCCAATTCCTTCAGCTGTTCTATGGGGGCTTTGACTAAATTTCTAAGGTTGCTGCCAGCTCTAAAGCTTGGATTTTTTTTTTTTTTAATCCTGCAATTAGGAGAAACCTAACAAGGAGAGTTTTCTTGCTATTCTTCTTTAGCCATATGAAAAATACATTTCAGGAGAGTCACAGGAAGCAGCCTGGAACTTTATAATTGATTAGGAATACTAGAAAGACAAAATATTATTCTTTTAAGTTACTCTAATTGCCTAAGCAGTGTGACTAGGCTCTGACTTTTTTTGAGTTCTTTTTTTTTTAATCTTTTAAGTTTTTTTCTGTTTTCTTTATCTTGGTATGTAAGAAATATTTACCATATTCAGTTAAGTTCAAAGATTTTAATAGCGAATTAAAACGGAGCAAAGAATAAAACCATACATATTCCAATATATTAGAACACCTTCCTATAGTAAAATCCTTATTGTTCAAATAACTTGGCCATGATTGAGGCCAAGTCACCTGGTGGCACATTACAGGTGGCCTAATTACAGGAAAAGTATCTAAAGAAAAGTCAGCTTGTGAAACTAAAAAGTGACGGCAAACGTTATGTTTTTTTTTTTAATAAGCAGTGATTTTTTAAAAAAATTTATTTTTTGGCTGCATTGGGTCTTCGTTGCTGCACACGGGCTTTCTCTAGTTGCAGCAAGCGGGGGCTACTCTTCGTTGTGGTGCGTGGGCTTCTCATTGCAGTGGCTTCTCTTGTGTGGAGCACGGGCTCTAGGTACGTGGGCTTCAGTAGTTGTGGTGCAGAGGCTCAGTAGTTGTGGCTCACGGGCTCTAGAGCGCAGGCTCAGTGGTCGTGGTGCACGGGCTTAGTTGTTCCACGGCATGTGGGATCTTCCCAGACCAGGGCTTGAACCCGTGTCCCATGCATTGGCAGGCAGATTCTTAACCACTGTGCCACCAGGGAAGTCCCACAAGTGTTATAGTTTTAAACAAGCCTCTGAAATGTATATTTAACAAGGCAATTGCTATATAGATAAAGATATTATAATCTAGTAGTGACCAGGTTAGTGCCACTGAACCTATAGTTAGACAACATTGATTATTAAATTCTTGCATCTGTGCTCTTGGGAAGGAAAAAAATCCACTTTTTCCCCCCCCCCAATTGCTCCAGGAGCATTTATTTATTTATTTAAAATTTAAACAAGTCATGATGTTTATTGTGGAAAAGTTAGAAAACTCAAAGAAGCAAGAAGGTTATAAAAGTCATTTACAATGGCATCACCCAGGGGTAAACACTGTTAACTTTTAGGTATATTCCCAATATCATAATTTTTTCTACATCATTTTTAATGATGGGATAACAATATTAACAATAACAGCTAACACTTACATTGTACTTACTATATGCCAGGCACAGTTCCAAGTGCTTTATATATATTAAATTTAATCTTCATGGCTGGTTTATGAAGAAGTTAGTATTATTATCTTCATGTTACACACAGGGAATTGAAGCACATAGAAAAGAAATAACTTACCAGATGTTACACATATAATAATTGGTAGAGCTGGGATTCAAACTTAGTCTGCTTGGATTTAGAATCTGTTCTTAACCACTATACCGCCTTTCTGTATTCTGTTATGCTGATAAATTTTATTCACTAAATTACCATTGTTGGACAGTTAGGAAGTTTCTAAGTTATTGTCATTATAAACAGTGATGTGAGGGTCATCACTTTTGTTAATTTTTGCAAACATACTTCATTATACCTTTAGGCTAAATTCCAATAAGTAAAATGAGGGTCAAATTAACTCCACATTTTTTAAGGTTCATTGTCTAATTGCCTTGTGTCAGACAGTAAGGATGTACTCAAAGAAAGAGGGGTGTAGTGAGGGAAAGCTAGAGTGAGCCAGTGGTATTGGATTGGAATTGAAGGTATGTGTATGAACTTATGGTATTTGAGAAACATATTTAGACTGTTAAATATAGAAATAGATACAGATATGTGTGTATTAGGGGGATATAAATGCATACATATATATGTTTACCAGCTCTGTCTGCTGAAAGGGTCTAGAAACAATGACACCCAGTAGCAATGAGCAAACTTAGCACCCACATCTTGGTTTCTAAGTGCCATTCTTCCTTAAAAGCAACCACATCTTCCTTGGAGAAATGGCCAGTTCCAAGGCTGGGGCTGGAAAAGTGCCAGATGAGTGTGCAACATTTTTGTGTCAGAAAGTAAGGCGGGGCCCAAAGAAAGAGGGAATATATGAAAAGAACATAGGAGTCAGCTAAAAGGGGCTCCCACTGGCCAAATCTGGGACAATTTGAGCATCAAAATGAATAATGATAGTAAAGAATCCATGAGTTCAAACTGATATGAATGTATGAAAGAAAGAACGAACCATGAATAAATGACAGAAAGGGAAAGTTTTCCTTGATAGTAATATTCTAACTAATTAATGTAGAAGGAATGACAGAAGTAGAAAATCACTATTACAAAGGAAAAACTAGTAAATTAACAGGGGAGAAACCTGGCATACATCACCTTCACCAAGTGTTCAAGGTTTAACATCACCTGTAATGGCGCATAGTGTGCCTCCTGATACAGAGCATGGAGAAGAACACATTACACCTATGATACTGCCACTCATAATGATAACCTAACCAGAATCATGAGGAAACATCAGGCAAACCCAAACTGAGTCACATTCTTCAAAATCCTTGGACTGTATTCATCAGAAATATCGAGGTCATGAAAAACAAGGAAAGACTGAGGCACTGTCTCTGATCAAAGGAGACTAAAAAAACACGACAGCTGAATGCAATTCATTATCTGAGATTTTCTTTTCCTATAAAAGTCATTATTGGGATAATAGTTGAAATATGGTTTGTAGATTAGCTAATAGCTTTTTATCTATGTTAATTTCTTGATTATCCTGATTTTGGTAATTATACTGCAGTTATGTAACAGAATGCTTTGCTTTAGTAAATACATGCTCAAGTATTTAGAGGTCCAAGGGTAATCATATCTGCAACTTACTCTCAGTTTTAAAAATTTACACACAAACACACACACAGAAAGAGAGAAAAAGAAGGAGAGAGAGAGAGAAGGAAAGAGGGGAAGGGAGAGGGAGAGAGATAAAACAAATCTGATATGTTAACATCTGGGGAATCTGGGTGGAGGTTATAAAGTAATTCTTTGGACAATTTTTGCAACTTAGTGTAAATCTGAAATTTTGCCAGAATCAAAAGTTTAAAAAAATCCAAACAATGCAAAAATGTATATGCTGTAATACGAATAAGAAAGTGATTTTTATTCTTTTTTTAATCCTTTTCCTTAGATATAATCACAGTAAACAGTTTGGTGGGTAGGCTTACAAACATATGCTATGCATATATAAATAGATGTGTAGTTACATGTCTGTATATGTGTTCTTACACATATTTTTTAAGTAGGTTCATACTATAATACTTTAATAGAATGTTCTGCTACATGATTTTTTTTTTTTTTTTTTTTTCGGTATGCGGGCCTCTCACTGTTGTGGCCTCTCCCGTTGCGGAGCACAGGCTCCGGATGCACAGGCCCAGCGGCCATGGCTCACGGGCCCAGCCGCTCCGCGGCATATGGGATCCTCCCAGACCGGGGCACGAACCTGTATCCCCTGCATCGGCAGGCGGACTCTCAACCACCGCGCCACCAGGGAGGCCCTGCTACATGATTTTTTTTTTTTTTTTTTTGCGGTATGTGGGCCTCTCACTGTTGTGGCCTCCCCCGTTGCGGAGCACAGGCTCCGGACGCGCAGGCTCCGGACGCGCAGGCTCAGCGGCCATGGCTCACGGGCCCAGCCGCTCCGCGGCATATGGGATCCTCCCAGACCGGGGCACGAACCCGTATCCCCTGCATCGGCAGGCGGACTCTCAACCACTTGCGCCACCAGGGAGGCCCTACATGATTTTTAAAAATGTTTTATCACTGATATTTTTCCATGTCAGAACATATACATATATCTCTTTTTAAAAACTAGTTGTTTAATATCCAGGGTATGGATGTATAGTACAACTTATTTAATAATTTTACTATTGATGAACATGGAAATTTTTTTCCTATTTTTCTACAAAAACTGCATGGACTTTTTTGTGCATTTATATTGAATATCTGTATTCCTGTGCTACAGTCATATGGGATTCCTGAGTCAAAGGATATTCATATTTAACCTCTTGATTAATATTGCAAGGGCCACTTTAGAAAGCAAAAGCTTACCTAAGTAGTATCTCTTAATTGCCACTGTCAGAAACATACATTCAGAATAAATGTGAACAATGACTGAGACCAATCTGTGGGCTGTTTGAATGAGTCTTAGGGACCATGAGCTGCTTATTGCTGTGCACTGCTGACCAGCAGGGGCAGTGATAACTGCCTCTTGTATATTACCAATGAACATCTCTGGCTGTGTGTTATCTCATGCAGGCTGGTACCTGACTACACAGAGTCTCTCAAGAGTGCATTGTTAATCTGAGGGGTTATGCTAACTCTGTAAGTGCCCCATAATTACCTGCATGTTTGCTGGTGTGTTTGTCTTAAGAACACAGCTATTAATTATTGTGACTCTGGGATCACTACTTATCTTCTACTTTACTTTCTTCTCTTTACTGTTTTTTTGTCTTTCACTCACAACCAATTCAGTAATATCAGTTAGATACCTGTAGGAAAATTTTAGCAGCATCAAGACAGGCTTAATATAAATGAATAGATAAATTACTTCCTTTTATTACATCATCTACCACCAGCCCCTAAAAATATCTGCTCTGTAAGCTGGCTTTTCATCAGCAATGGATATGTTATGTTGTGGGAGAAGGCAGTGGGCAAGGGAAAGGGGGCAGAAATAGTTATCCTGACGAAACACAGGCTCAGAGATTGTTTCTAGGCCCATGCAAATGTTTTTGAATCACTATTGTAAATTAGCAAATTAAAGATATAAGGATAGTTTTTAAAGGATAGAAGGCTACAATGTGAAAATCTTCAGGCAACATTAAATTTACTATGACATGACTCTAAAACAATGAAAGGAAAGATCAAAGAGTCCTTTTCATTTACTGAGCCTCTGTTCCAAGTCCTGGGCTGGGTGCTGAGGAACACAGATGACTAAGGCATGCTCTTTGCCCTTGAGTAACTCAACTTCTTGTGGGGGACACAGATATGTGAGCATATAATTATAATATGGTGTGAAGACTCTGAAATACTGGTATGTACTAGATGTAGATGTAAAGTATCAAGGGTATCAAGGGAGCATAAAAGAGAGAATGATTAGTTTTGACTCAGGTTATAAGGAAGGTTCCAATGGGGATGTGATCTTTGGGCTGGGCCTTGAGGGAGTTTGCCAGATTGATGAGCTGTTATGGAAGGTATTTCGGGGCACAGAGAATAATGAATTGCACGAGTAAAGGCAGAAAGGCTGCATTTGGGTCCCTGGTATACCTACGACCTCTAAGGACTCTGAAGGTGAATAATACAAATCTAAGTCAGCGCCTGCAAACCCCCTGGGGATCTTGTTAGCAAACAGATCCTGATCCAAAAGGTCTGGGCTGAGCCTGCAGTTCTGCGTTTCTAGCAAGCTCTCAGGGGGCCCACATATCACATTCTGAGTAAAAAGGCTCTCGTTCTGTAACTGTTGTCTGCTTCAGCTGGGCCTGCTACCTCAGAGCAGGATGGAGAGCACAAGTTTGTCTGAGCAAGTTAATAAAAAGTATAAGAAGCCTCTTTTTTGGAGACTGTAGCATTTCAGAAACAGATTCGGCATTGTACATGAACCAGTAAGTTGAGGGTCACTCTCCCTGTAGGTCACCGGTTCAGGAAATGTGGGAGCAGGCACTGCAGTAATGCTGAGGGCAAAGTTTCCACAGGACCGGTCAGTTCCTATGGATCAAGGCAGCAGGGCAGTGGAGAACTCCTGAGGCTGAGGGTCTATGGTGGAAGGTGGAAAGGAAAGCAGGGCACATGGGACTTGCACAAGTTTCAAACTGACTGGGGCTCCTGCAGAATAACAATTAGGAAAACATAACCCACGTTACCATTTTGAGTTATTTTGTTGATGCTTTCTCAGGTGCTTCATTTTTAACGAGAAAATAGATGCATCCATTGAGATGCTCTGCTTTGAATTCATGACCATGTTCTTCCTAAAGAACGACCTTTTTTTTTTTTTTTTTTTGTATCATAGAGGTAATACTTGTTTTTTGGAGAACATTTGACAGTCGACCATGTTTTGGAGTGATCTTAGTTGAGAGGATGATCTGGACTAATTTTCTTTTATTCCTATTTTCCATACATCACCTTGTCGCCATGCCCTCCCTGGGGAGCTGGCTCTGGTGAGTGGCTTGGCGACATGGCAAACAGAATCCCAGAGGGCCAACCTGTGTGCTAAAGACAGACTGCGATCTCCAGATGAGATCACTGAGCTTTTCTTCACTTTCATCTTCCCTGCTATTAAGGCTGGTTGTGAAATGCAGTGGGGAGACTTCAAAGGACCAATGAAGGCAGAGGAAATATCAGTTGATTATTTTTCACAAGAAAGGTAATTCTCGTCATGCCTTCCTTTCCATGATGAACTGTACAGCCTGCACGGATGGTTTGGAGCAGACCACATGGCTGGAATTTAGCACCCAGGGATTCGGGTATCCTTACTACCCGTGCATCCTTGAACATGCCCCCACAGAGACAAGATCATACCAGAATGATAAGCAATTATTAACACCAAGGCCTCACTAAGAATAAAATCAGACAGACATATGAGCTTGTTGGAGAGAATTATAAAATCAGAGCCTGAAGGAGATTGGTGATGAGGACCCCACAACTCAAAGTGGACTCAAGTCATCTTTGGTACATTTCCAAGCACAAGATCATCTGGAGGCCTACATCTTGGGGCTCACTAACGAAGTATCTTGGAACCTGTGTTTATCTCTTTCAATTTTGGTTCCACCAGAATTCCTGAAACAGTGATTCTCATGCTTTAAAGTGCATATTAATCACTTGGAAGCACTTGTGGGAAATGCAGATGCCTGGGCTGCAGCCCATCCCACTAAGAGCTAAGAGCAAAGGCTAAACGAAGGGGAGAGGTCCAAAGGAAAACAGAATAGACAAACCCCAAGTTTTACATCCTAGATGTATTTCTAAAAGGTTGTGTAAAAATCTAATTTATGCGAGCTCATCTTTACTTTCCCTTTACTTAAACCCCAGCATGTTCTATCCACTTTTGATTTTCACGTGGTAGTGGCTTTGCCGCCTCTCCTTTCTTTTTCAGCTCCACCTAGCCTCTCCACCACGAATAACTCCCCGTAAACAGAATAAGCAGAGCAAGCAGAGCCCTGAGGGCCCCCGCCTTCACAGCGGCAGAGCCCCTCGTCCGCCTGAGGGCTCCCCTCCCCACACAGACGGTTGGTGCCTCCTGCTGTGTCTCCGGGAGTCATTGCTGCTGGCTTCTGCCTCCGTGTGAGGGGTTTACACTCTGCCCAAGGCCCCAGCTCTCCCTGCCCTCTGCCCCGATGACTGTCAGGTTGTGGCTGGAGAAGCACAGTGACGGAGCCCTTGCCTTCTCTATGCCACCTGCCAGACCAGGTGTCACCCATCTGGCTTCATTCTGGGTCAGTACCACCACTGACCCAAGGGCTCAGAAGTCATTCCCCATCGGGGTTCAAGTTCATGCTCGGCAGCCAGCAATTCCTACCCGTATTTGCTATCAGAGTAGGTAAAATGCACACTCACACAGGGAAGACAGCCAGAAAACGTTTGTTCCAAAACAGTGGTCCCTCCTGAAATGCATCATCTCTTCTTCCTCCCACCTCTGCCCTCAAACCACACAGATATGTCTGTCTCATCCATGCAAAGCCTACTAGATCCTATTCTATTTTTTACTTGGCTGTCACAAGATCCCAGGAAACAGAGAGAGAACCAGGTGTCTTACTGCTTAGAGAAGAATGGAGTGTGATAGAGCAGAAAGCATTAAGCCTGCGAGTCTCTTCCTCGGTAGAATGTGTTTCCTGTCTCAGTTTCTGACGGCATGGATTGTTAGGACTGCCCCCGGAACTTAGGTGCTCTGGCTGCACTGGGGCCTTGCAGAGAGCACCCTCACCAGCGATGCTCCTTCAACACCAAGGGGGCTGATTCAAACCCAGGCCAGGGACAGACGGTGCCTTATCCTACAGTCACTCCCTGCCTGGGTCGTCAGGTGGACTTTACTGCTTCAGCGAGATCCTGAAACTAAAGACTGAAAAGCCTACAGGAAAGCCAGGCAGGTGACGAAACCAGAGAAACAGGCAGGGAAACAGCCCAATAATAAACGGAGGCTGCCTCTGACTTCTCTGTCCTGGAGGGGCAGCCACAGATACCCAGTGTTCCCATGACTTCTGATTTTTTTTTTTTTAGAGAGAAGCTGATATCTGGGTTTTATGTAAAATCTCTTAATTAAAAAACATTGATATCGGGCTTCCCTGGTGGCGCAGTGGTTGAGAGTCCGCCTGCCGATGCAGGGGACACGGGTTCGTGCCCCGGTCCGGGAAGATCCCACATGCCGCGGAGCGGCTGGGCCCATGAGCCATGGCCGCTGAGCCTGCGCGTCTGGAGCCTGTGCTCCGCAACGGGAGAGGCCACAGCAGTGAGAGGCCCGTGTACCGCAAAAACAAAAAAAAAAAACCCCAAAAAACATTGATATCTACTTCACAGTTCAAAAAATATCATGTGGGCCAGACAAATCACATTCATGGGCCAAATATGGGCTGCAGGCTACCAGCCTATGACCTCTGGGCTAGATTCTTTCCCTCTGATCCTTCTTGGCCTGGTTGCCTTTTGCTTCTTTCTTGAACTCTCTGGTCCTTATGCTTCCACACTCTGAGCTTGATTTTACCTTTTGCACTCTTCTTTCTCTAATTACTAACTCCAGGCTCACTTGTGTCCTCCAGCTGCCTAACCCATGTCCCCCTGCTCTGCCTTCTGCTGTCACTGCTGCTTCCAGGACCAAAGCCTTCGCCTGGGGAAACCTGCATGGGCCAAGGCGAGGTGCTATGTGTGTCAATCTCGTACTGTCATAGCCCTGCAACTCCAAGCCCATCTGTATCTTGCCAGGGTACCTAACAGAAGTCCCAGTTCTACTTATTGGGAAGAACTTCACAGGAGTGGTATAGCCCTCTCAGTGTATCCTATCAGGAGTACAGGATGTCGGTGTGTCTTATTATTGATGTCAACCTGGATTACCTGCTTAAGGTGGTGCCCGCTAGGTTTCTCTACCTTAAAGTTATCTAGGGGAGATCATTTGAAAGCATACAAATATCTGGCTTCTCCTAAAACTTTCGCCCACTAATTTTAGCATCCCATCAGTGGATCTTGCCTGCAGCAGTGATTATGCGGTGTTCCGATGGTGATTTCCTCTTTCCCTCATTCCTTACATTTTTAAATTAGAATTCTTCTATAAGGAAGAGTTGTCCCTTCTCCCCAATTTATTTGCATCAGTATGAACTCAAGGATATTTATTTTAATCTCTGGGTTTTAATTCAGTACTATTCTTATTTGTTTTGCTGCTCAAATTGTTCCAGCCTTGGCCATTTGGGAACTCTTTCAGGTTGGATTCCATGCCCTTTCAACAGGTCCCCCATCCTTTTTTTGGAGGGACACTTCCTTACTTTCTGGCATAATTTGTATCTTACCTGTCCCAACCCTGGAATCCACTATTTCTCCAAGGAGCTAGGATATCTTCTGTTGGAGAAGTGTTTAAAAATCAACACCATTTTGGGTCAAAGGATATGGGTGTTATTAATGGCTCAGTATACACATTGATAGATTCTTTTTCTTTTTTTTTAAGCATAGGCTTTTAAATTAATTAATTATTAAAAATTTTGGCTGTGTTGGGTCTTCATTGCTGCCTGTGGGCTTTCTCTAGTTGTGGTGAGCGGGGGCTACTCTTCATTGAGGTGCGTAGCCTTCTCATTGTGGTGGCTTCTCTTGTTGCGGAGCACGGGCTCTAGGTGCGCGGGCTCAGTCGTTGTGGCTTATGGGCTCTAGAGCACAGGCTCAGTAGTTGTGGCGCACGGGCTTAGTTGCTCCGTGGCATGTGGGATCTTCCCGGACCAGGGCTTGAACCTGTGTCCTCTGCTTTGGTAGGCAGATTCTTAACCACTGCGCCACCAGGGAAGACCAGATTCTTTTTCCATAAGGTTAAACTAAATACGTTGCCGACAACGTTTTCCAGTTTTACTAAATCACGTTATCAATCCAAAGGAATTATCATTATCATTCACTTATCTTTCTCTTCCTTCATCTCTCCCTCCCTCCCTTTTTCCTTTTCTTTCTCTCTTTTCTAATATAGTGAGAAAAATGTACTTCATTTACTTTCCAATTATAAGCAAGCTTGAGTATTTCATTCATTCAACAAAAATGTAGAGATTCTGACTACGAATCACGTACTGTTCGAGGCACTGGGGATATGGCAGTGAGTAAAATTCCTGTCCACACAGAGCTGGGTTCTAGCAGGGGGAAAAGGTGCCAGGGAGAAAAATGAAGCAGAAGAGGGGGTGTTGTTCACTAGTGAATAACATGTGATTTTCAAATGGGTGGTCAGAGAAAGCTTCGTTGAGGTGACATTTGAACAAAGACCTGAAAAAGTCAGTTTAAGAGTCAGGTGGGACGTCTGGGGAGATTGTGTTTGGAGGCAAAGATATAATGGCCCTGAGGCCAGAGTGTGTATCCCTATGTATTTGTTTACTACTTCTAGTTGCTCTTTTTGTGTCATTTGCCTATTTATATCATTTGCCCTTTTTCTTTTGTTACATGAATGTTTTTCTCATAAAATTGTATGGGCTCTTTATATAACTTTAAAAATACCCTATTTATTTGTCTTGTTTGCCATAAATATTTTTTTGGCATCATTTAAAAATTTTCTTAAGAACCTGTTTTTAATCTGCTTGCCTTTTCCTTGGGCTTCTTTTATTACTTGAAGTTAGAGAAGTAAATTCCTGTCCAAGTTTAGCTAATGATTCAGTTCTATTCCCTTATAGTTTCCATTAATAATTTCCCCCCATGTTTAATTACTGACCCATCCAAAATTTATTTGGTGTATGGCATGAAGTGATAACCTAAATTGTCTATCCCCCACCTAATTGCCAACTAATTGTCCCAATACCATTTATTAACTAATTTGTGAAGCATCTTTTATTATATGTTAATTCTTATAAAAACTATTTCTGGGTTATCTCTTTTTTTCCCCAATGATTTATTCTTGTATGAATATCACTATTTTTAGAAACAACTTTTTTTTTTTTTGGCTGTGTTGGTTCTTTTTTGCAGTGCGCGGGTTTCTCATTGCAGAATTTCTTGTTGCAGAGCATGGGCTCTAGGCGTGCAGGCTTCAGTAGTTGCAGCACACAGGCTCAGTAGTTGCGGCACGTGGGCCCTAGAGCACACGGGCTTCAGTAGTTGTGGCTCACGGGCTTAGTTGCTCCACGGCACGTGGGATCTTGCTGGACCAGGGATCTAACCTGTGTCCCCTGCATTGGTAGGCAGATTCTATCCACTGCGCCACCAGGGAAATCCAGAAACAATCTAAATTATATGTTTCAACATCTGTTATAAGTCCCCACATTATTCTTCCTTTTCAGAATTTCTTGTGTTCTCTATTTTTCCTTCCAAATGGATTTTGAAATTTTAAATCCTTTTATCAAACACAAGAAATGTATATTGAAATTTTTATAGAAATTATAAATTATATAAATTAAATGTAAACAATTAACATCTCAATAATACATAATCTTCCCATTCAGGTATATGGGATCCCTCTCCTTTTATTCAATTTTTTTCTTTTTACAACATTCAGTATTTTCATAAACTTTCTCATATTAGCTAAATCTTTCTCCCTACATGGGATACCTTATTTTACTGCTGTCAAGTTCTAAAGATTTGAAAAGGCTCCAGGGTGGCTACGGAATTTCACTGGCGAGGTAGAGCCACAATAGTTTGCCAACGGGAGGACCTTGGCCAAGTGACTTTAAACTAATAGTTCTCCAAGTGCGGTCCCACACCAGCAGCACCAGCAACACCTGGGAAGCATTACGAATGCAAATTCTTGGGCCCCTTGGAGCCCTACTGAATAAGACGCTCTGGGGTGTGGCCAGCTATGTCTGACAAGCTCTCCAGATGATACTGCTTTAAACCAATGATTCTTAGACTTGGCTACACAACAGAGCCATAGGAGCTTCTCAAAAATACAGTGATTAAGTCATTTCTCCCTCCCTGTCCCAACTCGGATTGAATTGGCCTGGAGTGGGACCAGGCACAGGGTTCTTCTAACCTCCTGCCGGTGATTCTAATGCATAGCTGGAGCTGAGAACCACAGCTCTAAACGGCAGTTCACATATAAAATGGGAAAGGGAACACTTACTTCATAGGGTTGTTTTAAGAATTAAGTGACATAGCTTATAGAAAGAGTTAAGCATAGTGCTTGGCAAATGCTAAAACACTGGACAAATGGTATTGTTACGATAATCCTCAGACTTAGCAGATCTGTGCTACTCTGTCGTGTCATAAAAGGTACAGGCTTTTGATCAGGCAGCTTGGATTTAAACCTCAGTCTAAGACATTTAGAGCTGTGTGATCTTGGGTACAAGATCTAAGCCTCAGTTTCTTCATCTGTAAAACGGGGATTCTTATCATACGGGGGTTATGTAAGGTTTACAAAGCACAATGCCTGGCATCTGGTAAGTGCTCCAAAAATGTTGACATTACTTGCAATCATTGTTTTCACTCCTTGTGAAGTTCCTGATGATTCAAACCACATGGATCTCTCCTCTCTCTTATTTCTTTATTAAGAATTTAAATTGTTTGGTGCTTAATGCACTGGTCAGTTCCCATACCGATATCCTCAGCCTGGAGCTCTTTTTTAGATAGATCCTTGTTCTCTTCAATTTCTGTTGAGTGTTGTTTTTATGCCAAACTCAACAGGAAGGGTCAATTAGTAGTTTTCAGGCTCTTTGGGGAAGATGATTCTGTACCAAGCACCAATTTAGATTGTCAGTAAGGAGAAGTGCATGTTTTCTGCAACAGACACAGAAAGCTCTCTGTAAATGAATCTATCCTGTCTCAGAAAACACATTTTCTTAAGTAGAAGACGATTTAGAATCTACATTGGTTTAAGTCTAGTTTCTACTTTAATATGAACTTATAATTCTACCAGATCTCCAGTGACGTTAGAAAGTTGTATCTGGGTAGGTTTTTTGGTCAGTCTTCCCACTAGTTTCATGAACTTCTCTGTTTTGCTGCTTCAATGTCATTTTACAAAATATGTTTCAAGTTCAGCATAAATGTTTTACTGGTTTTCCAGTATTTGGATATCCAGGGTTTTACTGTTTGTTTCCCTGTTTTATCTTAGTCTTC
This sequence comes from Mesoplodon densirostris, assembly GCF_025265405.1. Lineage (NCBI taxonomy): Eukaryota > Metazoa > Chordata > Mammalia > Artiodactyla > Ziphiidae > Mesoplodon > Mesoplodon densirostris. The sequence continues at coordinate 100,895,574 of NC_082669.1, forward strand.
TTGAATGTATTGCTGTGTGTTTTGCTGATTTTATCCCAATTTATTTATTTTTTTTTTTAAAGAAACGCTTCCTTTTGAACTAACAAATGAGTACTTAAGAAGGGCCATGAAGACAGGATTGGCAGGTTGAAAGACCTTTCCCCCTGTCTATTGCTCTGGAAGTTTGTTCCTATCTCTCACTCTCTAAACTTTGAGACTTAGAAGCTTTGGGAGAAATGTGTGAGGAAAGGGGAAAAAGGTGAAGAGGGTGGAATTTTAAATTCTGACTTATTCTTTTGTGGAAGGTGCTTCATAAATAAAAGCATTATTATGTATGTGTGCGCTTTTTAAAAAAATAAATTTCTGGAACCCATGATTACATAACAATAAAATGCATTTTGGGACTTCCCTGGTGGTCCAGTGGTAAAGAATCTGCCTTCCAATGCGGGGGACATGGATTCGATCCCTGGTCCGGGAAGATCCCACATGCCGCGAAGCAACTAAGCCTGTGCGCCACAACTACTGAGCCCACGCACCTCAATGAGAGAGCCTGCATGCCGCCAACTGCAGAGCCCACGCGCCCTGGAGCCCGCACGCCACAACTAGAGAGAGAAAACCCGTATGCCACAACTAAAGAGAAGCCTGCATGCCACGATGAAGAGCCCGTGTGCTGCAACTAACACATGGCGCAGCCAAAAATTAAATAAAATGTTAAAAACAAAAACAATAAAATGCATCTCACACTTGTTTCTTCCTGAACCTATCATGCTGCATGTAAACACAGAGAACTTCACATTTTTAGCAGGTATTTGTCAACACCTTCTTGGAAAAATCTGCTAGTGAGACGTACCGATTCTTACTGGTCATACAAATAGCTGTATGTAAAAATATTTGATTAACCTTTTACAGTTTACCTAGTCCTTTACACAAACATGATTTCATTAATCCAGTGAAGTATTATCAGAATTTTACAGAGGCAGAAAGAGGTTCAGAGGCGTTAAGTGACTTGAGGTCTCCCACCCAGTGAGTAGAACTCTGTCACAAACCCATGACTTTTGAATCCAAACCCCAATCTCTTCTTACTATGCCACACTAAAGTCAAGGGCTAAATCCTCCATGCACACAAAACACTAGACATTAGAGGGAAAACAAATAGTTTTGGTCGTGACCAGAGAAATCCAACTAAACAATCTGGCTAGCTGAAACCTACAGTTAAAAGACTTTTTTTTTGTAGTTGCAGTTAGTTCTTGTCTTAACCTTTGGTCACTGGTGTCCTGAAACGTGTTGGTTCCATGGCACCAAGAATTGACTCGTCCTCATGTACCACAATGTTCATTGCAGCTCTATTTACAATAGCCAGGACATGGAAGCAACCTAAGTGTCCATCGACAGATGAATGGATAAAGATGTGGCACATATATACAATGGAATATTACTCAGCCATAAAAAGAAACGAAATTGAGTTATTTGTAGTGAGGTGGATGGACCTAGAGTCTGTCATACAGAGTGAAGTAAGTCAGAAAGAGAAAAACAAGTACCGTATTCTAACATATATATGTGGAATCTAAAAAAAAAAAAGGTTCTGCAGAACCTAGGGGCAGGACAGGAATAAAGACGCAGACATAGAGAATGGACTTGAGGACACGGGGAGGGGGAAGTGTAAGCTGGGACGAAGTGAGAGAGTGGCATGGACATATATACACTACCAAATGTAAAATAGATAGCTAGTGGGAAGCAGCCGCATAGCACAGGGAGATCAGCTCGGTGCCTTGTGACCACCTAGAAGGGTGGGATAGGGAGGGTGGGAGGGAGGGAGATGCAAGAGGGAAGAGATATGGGAATATATGTATATGTATAACGGATTCACTTTGTTATAAAGCAGAAACTAACACACCATGGTAAAGCAATTATACTCCAATAAAGATGTAAAAAAAAAAAAAAGAATTGACTCGTCCCTCTCATCCTCTACTTCCCATCTGGTCCACTATTCAGTACAGGCTGTTCTGAGTTGCATAGTGTTTACTGTATCAGTTGGTTTTAGGGTACAGCTGATGTACAAATGCATTTTAGCTTTAGTTTCTAATTTTCAGCATGGAGCAGCGCCACCCTAACCTGCTGCTGAGTTGTCGACAGCTTCCCTATCAAACAGTGCTAAGGCTCCTTGGAGGCTTGGGGCCCATCAGAGAACCAACACACAGATTTTTGGCTTGTTTTCTGACTCAGGATGGCTGTTGGGATCTAAAGCAGTTTTCCTCTTTAAAGTATCAACCTAATACTCCTAAGTTCCTCTTACAGTTAGTCTTTCTCCAAAAAGTGGAGACGGCATGATTCAGAACATCCATTTAGCTACACTGGATCCAGGCTACAAGCCTGTTTCTCAGCCCAGTGTCCTGGGGCCCATCCACCCACCAGGCTCAGCTGCACTAATAGTGCCTCTGCACTTTTCTGAGCAAATCCCCAAGACCTTGTCAATACAACACACACATGCTCATTCACACAATCTTAAGGACTGAGGCTATTTATCTGTGTCCTCTAAAATTAGCATGTGCCAGGCATGTGGCAGGTGCTCAGCAGAGTTCTAACTGGATTCTCAGCCTTCTGCTGGAATTCACATCTATCAGATGGAATTACCCATTTTTAGTTAGTTTTTATTTTTACCAACTGTAATATACGCCCTAGCTATACCATCTGGATTAGGCCTCTTTAAAAATATCATTTTTCTAAGCATATGCAGCAGGATTCCTACTAGTTCAGGAATTATTCACAGGGCAGTTATTGCCAATACTTCCAGTGTTGGAGGGAAAGAAAATTATAGTTGGAGTAGTTGCTGCACGTGCTCCCGTCTGCGTGCTTTGCTCTTTTCCTGAGAGAGGTAGAAACGAGGTTAAAGGTACTTTATTTGGCACAACAATGTGCATATATAGTTAGCACTTCTGTACTGTACACTTAAACATAATTAAGATGGTAAATTTTATGATTTTACCACAATAAAAAGTACTTAAAACTTTTCCTTGATGGTGCTAGAGATCTTCAGAATTCTTGGAAAAGAAAAAAAATCAGAGAAGCCCTTGCAACCTCATTGGAAACTCACTGCTAGAATATAATCCAATGAGCATTGAGGTCCTCAACTGTATACAACTCACCTCTCATAGAAATAACGTCTTACACACTTTGATCTATGGTTAAGTTGGTTTAAGTCCAACCTTTTTCACAGAACTTGCAAAGCCCTTCGCAGTCTGGCCTTTGTCTATTTCATTATGACTAACCCATACTAGTTAGTGGTCTTTTTTCCAATTCTTTGAACGGGACAATTTCTTCTTAGCTTAGAGCTTGCAGACGGTGTTCTCTGTGCCGCAAACGCTTTTCCACCATTTTTCTTCTGCCTAACTCTAATTTATTCTTCAGAGCCCCGCTTCAATATCATCTCTTCAGGGACGCCTTCTTTAAAATACCTAATGAGGTTTGGGCCTCTTGCTATCTTTGTGGATCAATCCATCGATCCATCCACACTCTCACAGAAGTCTGGTCTGGATTTTTCCCTTGTAGCATGTAATACAATTGTATTTATGTAATTATGTAATATTAGGCTCTCCCTCAGGACTGAAAGTTCCACAAGGTAGGGACTGTTTGTTGCAAATCATTGTATTACCCGGGCTCTGGTATCCTGTATACAGCAGGTACCCAATGCTCTCTTAACAGACGCAGCCTTTTATCCCACAAATTTATCTTACAGATATTCTCAAAGGAGTAGGTGGAGAGGCACATCAAGTTTGTGAGTTTGGTGGTGGAGACAGTGGCTGAACAGCCAGAGAGATGAAAGAGCTTAGGGCTGGCTAAGTGGGGAAGCAAGAAGGGAGTAATGAGGGTGTTCATTTAATGAGTGTCCCCTCCACTCCGCCAACATCCCATCCCCTCCCAAACAAGTCATTCAACAGTAATCATGTACTCATTTCTCTGGGGAATAAGGTAGACTTCAGATTACAGAACCAAGGTAAACAATGTTGCAGAATTAAAATGTGTTCAAGAAACCAGTCACAATTCAACTGCATTAGACTTCAGCACATAGATGACTGTATTCCTCTGAATAATCTTCAACTTAGGAAGCTTATACTCCTCCAATATGTGGAGGGACAATAAATACACTTCCTCCTGCTCTCAGCTGCTGAAGGAGAAGTCCTCTCCTGATGGACCAACACTATTTCCTTTTTGTTGCTCTTTTCCCTTCTCCTTTCCTTGGTTTCCCCTTTCCACGAAGCTTCTTCAGACGCCGTTGCTCATCCTTAAAGTCCTGATGCTCATCTCTGAAAAGAGAAAGAAAAAAAAATTAGCCAGTATTGTTATCAGACTGGAAAAGTACACCCATCTAGAATGTTCTCTTAGGTGGTTCTGGTTATCAAGCTTTGACTTCTACAGGGCACATGCTCAGCTTGGTGAACAGAAAGGACAGGGAACCCCCGACATACAGATGGGCTCTGTTCCCTAAGTTCATTTCTAGGTCAGTTTTCCCTCACAGAAACAATGCTACCAACAGCTTAATTACCAAACCCGCCCATGTAAACCTAGGTAACTAGGATACAACACTAATAATTGCCCCAAATTTCCCTGTAACACTAAGACTAAACACTGAAGGGGGCAGAAAGTGGGTATAAGCTTCAACAGCTACACGAGACCCTGAGAGGCCCAGGGATTAGCACCTACTACAAAGGGGAAAGGTCTGGAGGAAGCTGCCCTGATGGCAGTGGATGATTCACACAAAAAGGCTGCTGGGGAAAGTCTCAGGCAGAAGGAAGCAGGATCAACAGACAGATCCTCCAGGGGTCAAGGCAGCCAGGACTGTCTGTACATATGAATGAAGACTGCCTGTACTGTATAAAAATATCTGCATTCTAAGATCAAATACGGTCAGTATTCTTGGGGGACTGGCTCTAGGACCCCCCCACCCAGATACCGAAATCCACTGATGCTCAAGTCCCTTACATAAAACAGCATAGTATTTGCATATTCTACACACATCCTCCTGAATATTTTAAATCATCTCTACATTACTTATAACACCGAATACAATGTAAATGCTATATAAATAGTTGCCAGGTGTGTGGCAAATTCAAGTTTTGCTTTTTGGAACTTTCTGGAATTTTTTTTTTTTATATTTTTGATCCGTGGTCGGTTGAATCTGCAGATATGCAACCTGCGGATATAGAGGCCCTCAAACAGTATAGTGTTTAAATATGTAAGCTGTGGAACCCATGTGACCCTGGGTTCAAATCACAGCTCCACCCCATTCAGTAGCTGTGTGACCTTGGATAAGGAATCTTCCCTCCCTGCCCCTTGGTCTCCTCATCTGTAAAAGGGCAGATAATGGCGTACCAATTAAATGTAAGAGAGGGGTTTGCTGGGCCCAATTTTTAACTCCCTAGGCTGTTTCACTTTATTTTTTATTTTTTTATTTTGGCCATGCCATGTGGTCTGAGGGATCTTAGTTCCCCAACCGCATCGAACCCGGGCCCTTAGCAGTGAAAGCTCAGAGTCTTAACCACTACACTGCCAGGGAATTCCCCCTAGGCTGTTTTAAAATAGATCAGTTTTATAGGGTATGATGTTTCATTCCATGAACATGATAGATACAGCAGACCTCTTAGGGATCAGCTATGATTGCCCCCCAAATAAGTCATTCTCAAAAACAGAGTAATTCTTCTGGAATATAAGTCAGATCATGTCACTCCTCTGTTTACAACCCAGCAAACCACTCCCCGTTTTACTCAGCCCCCTGCACAATCCACCTCCTGTCCCACTGTTCTCCCCTCAGCCTGTGTAGCCCCTGGAACAGACGAGGAACATTCCAACTCACGGCCTTTGCTCTGCTCTTGTCTCTGCCTTGCAAGCTCTTCCCTGGGTCCCACCTGGCTCACTCACCACCCTCAAGTCTCTGCTTAAGCCTCATCTTCTCAATGAGGCTAACCTTGACTGTCCTGTTTAATACTGTGACCTGTCCTCTCCCCGCCCACTGAGTGCCTGGTCAGCACTCTTGATCCTGCTCAGCAGGCTCTACTGTTTTTCTTCCCTGTAGCACATTCAACTTTGTAACACACCACATAATTTACTTATTTAATATGTTTCCCCCTCCTCCTTCCCTCCCCCCACCCCCAACCTTTCCCGACAACCTCCTCCAGAGAGCAAGCGACAAAGGCAGGGGTCTTTGTCTCTGCTGATGAACCAGCCCAAGCACCTGCTTGACTGAATGAGTCACTGTTTTTGAGAACCTGCTTCCCTCCCTGTTTTGTAGGTCTTTGAGTAAGATTTCTTCATTGAAGACTGTCTAGTTTCATCCTGCCTGACTTCCCAGGAGGCCTTGTGTTAGAGGCACCATTTACCATAACTAGTGGCTAAATATGAAAATAATTGTGCTTTTCCATGGATAACTAAATGCTAAGTATTTTTTCTCTGTCCCCAAAGATAGTCAAGGCTTTATTTTTCAAACAAATGGAAAGTAGCAGCAAACAAGTAAATTAAAATAACTGAATGTATTTAATTTGGTTATGGATTATGATTTTCTACTCAGGACATCTACCTTCCAATATTTTATTTGGGGTAAGAATAAAATTAATTTTTATTTTTTGAGCTGAGACTAATGGCAAGGGAGATAATCCCAAAGGAATTCCAGAAATTCAAAATACGTCATGGACTATCATCTCTAGTAATATATTAACTAAGAAAATCTATTCTATTTTGTTCATTGCTGTTCCCCTTGTGCCCATCTTAAGTGCCTGTACATGGAAGGTACTTAAAAAAAATCTGTTGGCTAAATGAATGTACCAATCTTTAGTTATCTGGAATGAACTATTAATTTTATTATATTAGTGCAAACAGTCCCAAATTAATTTTTGTATTGTTGCCCTAAGACAAGTCCAATTAAAACTTGTTAAATTGAAAAAAAAAAGTAGGCATTTTAACTTTATACAATTATGTACTGTTTAAATTCTTTTATAATGAGCATGTATTTGTTTGGTAACTAAGACATTTTTTTAAAGAAAATGGTCACATGGGTATTTGATCTTTTTTCTTTCTAGAGCAGTATAGCACCCACTTCCGACACATACACAAACATACAAATGCATGGTGGAAAGAGCCTGCTACTCTTACTATTACATATTATTATCCTATTATAATATTGATTACATATTACTCTTAAAGGTAAACTACAGCTTACTTAGACCAAATTAGTATACTAAAAAGGGTACCAACTAAAAGTGTCCGAAGAGGGTGAAAGGAAATAAGAAATCCTACAAAACTGCCATCAGGAAAGGAAGGAGGCTCCCCCTCACCAGTGAGGAAGCAGATCAGCCATAGGGCAGGGACTCTTTTCATCTGACCAATAAGAATCTGCTCCGTGTTTGGACCAGTTTTCCTCTGCATCCATTGAGTGCTCTTAGATTAATGACTAATTTAACATCTCACTATAGCTCAGTATCTAGTCAATGTTAGTCACATTTTAGACATAATTAAATGATGTCTTCCAATAAGTGCATGTTTCCTTTTTTTTTTTTTTTTTTAATATACTCATTATGGATATTTTGAAAGCTTTCCCCTCCCACAACTGTACCTTGTGAACTACCTGGGCACTATTACAAGAACCACAAAACTATAAAGATAGAAAGGCTAATTTTTTCCTTTTCTGATCTACTAACCAGATTTCTTATCGGTTACTCTTCGTGTGTGGCTGTTTTTTTTTTTTTTGTCATTACCTGTAGAGTCCAAGAAAACGTAGCGTCCCCATGAGTGCAAAATAAGTGTTGTGATTAGGATACCAGTCATAAGTCTCCTTCCTCTTGGCCAAAGGCTGCTCACTGAACAGCTTCACCACTTTCATGGATTTGGAATCAGTGGGCCTGGCAACTTCACCAAACAGCCGGGCACTCAGACGACTCATGCGCAAGGCATATTCTGAAAGGGAAGACATTTCTTGCGCAGCAAGGAGCGAGAGTTCCTAAAGAAAATGAGAAGAAAGATAAACAGGTTAGTGCAAGAAATTCCCAGATTATCTAATGAACAGTTTACAAAGTGAAAACACAGCAAGCCACACGTGAATCAGTTCACATCTTTGGCAGGACGTGCCTTGGCGTCGAGTGGCTGTTTCCTTTGCATGCTTTACATTTTTTGCATCTTTTACATTTGGTGTTCACACACTATTACTCCCCAGCTGTACTGCCTCTTTTACAATGAACGATTTTATGACTCAATAGGTTATTTACTGAGAGTCAGCTTACCTATTTGTAGGCTAGATGAGGTCAGAGAAACAAGTTATCCTACCAGAGCATTGTTATTATACCTTCAGAAAACACCTACCTCAGCAATCTGCATAATAAATATGCTGACTGCTTGCCACCTAAAGGTTTAATCATGGTGGAGAAATAATTATGCTGTTGTCTTTATTATCAGCCCTTTGAACGCTGTTCTCCTCAAGGGCTCCAGATGGCTCTAAGAACAGCTAATGAGTTATGAGGTCATTTAGCCTCCAGGTTGCTGGATTGAATTCTGCCTAGAGACTGACAGCCAGCTGGGAAAAACAAAGATAGTAGTCTTATAGGAATTAACTCAACAGCTCAAAAGATTCATTTTATTCCTGAACAAAAGGCATTTATGAATTGTGATGTTACTTGCCTTATCTTCCATTTTATATATTCTGCTTTAATGAAAATTACCTCAATTCTTATTAGCTGAAAACCGTAACTTTTTCTTTGGAGGCATAGAATGTTGAAATAGTATAAGAATGATATCTGTAATATGCAGAAACTATAGGTACTATACATCGAAGATTATACAGGTGATACATAAAAATCAAGAACGTTCACAGGTACTATAGCCAATATTTTATAATAACTGTAAATGGAGTATTACCTTTAAAAATTGTGAATCACTATATGGTACACTTGTAACATATAATATTGTACACCAACTATACTTCAGTTTAAAAAAAAGCATTTGAGAGTTCCTTATCTGAAAAAAAACAAAAAAACAAAGAATGTTTCTGGTGGAATAACCCTCATTCCATTCTAGTTCAAATGTAAGGGTACCTGTTGGCAGAACATGCTAACTTACATGAAATTTTTATAGTGAGATGAGAGTTTTTGCTGACTAAGACAGTATCCTGGGGGACAGTTCAGCTGGGATAAAAAGAAGTTGATCTCCAAATAGAAAAAAGGCATAAACCTATCTTGAAAAACCAATAGAAGAAATATATTAAAAAACCCTCCTAAACAGGAATGCTGCCAAGTAAATTTCAAAACTCCTCTGGCAATTTAAATATCCAGTATTTAAATTAAAGAATTTTTCATGTCCATTCCAAGATCTATTGAAAGAGCAGAGGAAGACCTCAAACCAATCTCAGAATGTCAGTCTCAAACCATTTACCTTCTGAACACCAACCGAGCAAGCTTGGGCCGATAGTGCCACCTGAAGGACAGCAATGGGAGAACTGTCCAAGGTCTCTCCCCGCTCTCCCCTCCAACCTGGGATCTGTGCAAGCCTTACTCCTTCCTTTTCCTTTCAGCATTCAGTTCTAGGATTCCTTTCTCTCCCAACTCTTGTTCCATTATGTGGATGGGGATGGATTGGGGTTGTCAGAGGTGTATAATTTCATCAGTGAGAAAAAAAGTCATTAACAGTTAACGTATAAAGAGAAAACAGTCAGTGCTATAAACCTCTAAAGGCCTTGCAAATTACCAGAAGTTGCCTTCAGAAGCTACAAAAAGTTTCTTTGCATGCATTATCTTTTGTCTTCCTTCCACCTTTAAGGTTATCTTTTTTCCAAACATCAGACAAAAAACTTAAAAACAAAAGGTTTCTTAATCAGCTTTTCTTTGTTTTGCTTAATAACCATTATGGCATCAGAACAGATTTCTGTTGCCATTGCATAATATTTCCACAATCAGTTATTTGTAAGGTGGTCTAGGAACTATCATTTTGCTACAAAATTTTCACGAAAATATGTTCTGAACCCCAGATCATTTTATTTTATTATTTTTTTTTGCGGTATGCGGGCCTCTCACTGTTGTGGCCTCTCCTGTTGCGGAGCACAGGCTCCGGACGCGCAGGCTCAGTGGCCATGGTTCACAGGCCCAGCCACTCCGCAGCATGTGGGATCTTCCCGGACCGGGGCACGAACCCATGTCCCCTGCATCGGCAGGCGGACTCTCAACCACTGTGCCACCCGGGAAGCCCCAAATCATTTTATTTTTAAATGAAGAGGCAGCATGGAATCCTGAGGCCTAGGTTTGAGTACTGTCTCTGCCACTCATCAACTGGGTTATTTTGAACAATTACCTATCCTCTCTAAATATGAGTTTCCTTTTCAGAAAACAAAGCTTGAAGGACCATGTGAGAAATAAGATAGTGGCACTGAATCAATGGTAAACTAAAAAAAGAAAAAAGACAAAACCTAAACATGCTTGGTGTTCATACGTTCTATACAGACACATTTGTTTATTCCTTGTCCTCATTTAATCATGTAAAAAAGCATATGCATACTCCATGTAGTTGAACCTGCACCTCCCTGGAATGGTATCCTCACTTATAGACACCAACAGCCAGAGAAACATACACGAGGGGACCAGCAGCTTGGTAACCTGACAGGTAGTAAGGAGGGAGGGACTCACTAGGACAGTGGTCACGGAAGCCTTCACAGGATGCTAAGTTATCTCCATGCCCACCATGGAATGTAGTAAAGTACTGGGACACATAGCTCATAAATAATAAGGTCTCATTAGAATCCAATGGAAATGGTCATATCAGAAAATCCAAGTCCTAAAACTTTTATGATGGATTAAGAGAATAAGCCTCTCCAAACCTGAATCCTTTACTAGAAACAAAGAAACACTTGCTAAATAGAAGCAAACTGAAAATGGCTATGATAATTACCAATTACTGCTTTGTAGTCTCTTACAGAGCACAGACCTGTATGTTTCTGATGAAGTACAGCATAGGAGCTTGGTAAACCTTTCTGTTACATAGACTAAAACAGCTCACAAGTTCTGCTGTCCATAAATATTGGTCCTGAGACTGGTAAACTGCCACTCTATTAGCTTTAAATTTTTTTAAAGATTGGAAAGCCTTATCTAAGATTTTCCAGAATCCTGGTATGCCCCTTTACAGAAACTTTCAACCTTATCTTAAGAAAAAACATGATGACCGTGTGAAAGACGTTAAGGTAAAAGGCAAAAAAATTAGATTTTTATTCACATGAAGCTATTCTAAGGCGTAGAGAGTAGTCACTTAAAATATCAAAATTTCTTTAAATGTGAACTAAAGAAAACAGTATCATGAAGAAAAATTACCTGGACTTGAAAATGCTAAGCAAAAACAAATTACTGCAATGTGCTGGAGCAAAACATGTTAAGCCCATAGGAGAAAATATCCATCTCTTTACTTTAGCATAAAAGAGTAAGTTTCTCTGATCTTTCTGATAGGTCTGATGCATTTAAAAGGTCAGGTTTATACAGTAACTGGCTTTGGATTAGGTTTGCCTTTTTTCTTTGAAAAGTGCACATAATGTGCAGGAGTTCTTAACCTGGGTAACCCTCAGTGTGGTGAATCCCCGGGGGGGAACTTTAAAAGTGAATGCTGAAATTGTGTGTGTGTGTGTGTGTGTGTGTGTGTGTGTGTAAGTTCTGCTGAGGAGGGAGGTTTCGCAAAAACCACGGGTTAGTGGAGAGCGCCAGCTCTGGAGTAGAAAAGCTGGTTGGAATCTTGCCTCTGCACTTTAATGGACATATCGCGTTTGTAGTAGTATGTATTCTTTGCCTTCGTTTTTTCATCTACTACAGGACAGTTGTACTATCTCACTGAATTATGAGGATGACGTGCAAAACTCACGGCCCAGGGCCTTCCCTAATAGCCATAGTTATCAGGCCTCAAGGAACTCACACAATGTGCACACGTGTTTCACAGAAAAACAATCTAGACACAGTGCTTTTTTTTTTTTTTTTTTAAAGCCCGGTACCGCTTATTTTACTGGGTCGCAGAGACACGAACGGCTCTGAATGGATGTCAAGCTTTACTCAGTTCAACAAGAACACCCCCAACCTCCTCCAACTGCCTGGATCACGCCTGCCTGTGATGGAAGCAACAGTGTCAAGTCAACCGACGTTTGAATCGGTAGGGCATTTCGCTAATATTTTTCTTAAATATCACCCAATCATACTTTTCTGAAGCTGGTAACAAAACTAAGCTGAACCCCCAGCCCCACAAAGCTAAGGCCAACCGATGAGCAGAGAAATCGAGGCTTGAATGCTGCCTAAACACGAAGAGAGTAACTGCGCCGGAGAGGAAACTAGGCGAGCGTCCTTCGTTTGGTAAATCTCCCAAGTTATGTAGGAAAAGGCCAAGTTGTTTGGGGGAGATCTGTGAAACCTCCAAGCTGCTTAATGAAATTGACTCGTCCTGTTCCTGGCGACTCTACAAGGGTGGAGACCTCCGCAGGGTCTCTGCAGCCACTGCCCATAACTCACTACATGCCCCCCCCTAACAATCACCTACAGACTTACCTACTCACGATCCTCCTCCGCCGCGCGCCCCTTTCCCGGAAGGCCCGCCCCCCAGTTCCAGCCGGAGACTCCAGCGGAGAGCAGTAGAGAAACGGAAGTTTGGCGGCTAGAGTGGAGTCTTAGAGACCCGGAACTCCTAGCGTCTGACCTGGCGCCTGCGCAGTGAGACGAGCGCCTCCAGGAGAGCGGAGGACTGACGGAACGCAGGTTTAGGGGCGAGAGGCCTGGCTTTCATGAACGTCCTGCAGGGTTCGCTAACTGTTTTGTTGGAAATGGCTATAGTGCTGACCCCCACCCCCCAACCTCTGAAGCAGTGTTTATGCGTATGCCATGTGGTGGAGAATGAAACGCATTTTTTTTTCTTTTCCTCCTTCCACTTTCTTTCTTTCCCTTTTCATCCAGCTTAGGCCTTGACGTGCTCCAAGCGCGTTGCTTGACTTTAGGGGCTGAAGAACCTTCTGACCCATCAGGGGTGCCATTTCCCTCCCTCCTACCGATCTACTCATCTCTAACAGTCAATTAGTATCGCTTCCCGCAGGCCATTCTTTTTTTTTTTTTTTTTTTGCAGTACGCGGGCCTCTCACTGCTGTGGCCTCTCCCGTTGCGGAGCACAGGCTCCGGACGCGCAGGCTCAGCGGCCATGACTCACGGGCCCAGCCGCTCCGCGGCATGCGGGATCCTCCCGGACCGGGGCACGAACCCGCGTCACCTGCATTGGCAGGGGACTCCCAACCACTGCGCCACCAGGGAAGTCCCCGGAGGCCATTCTTGATACCCCTTTGCTGGATTAGGGGAACTATGTGTTTCTCTACCCCACTGGCCTGGAAGCTTTTTCAGGGAGTAGGGATGGGGTATTTATCTGACTCCTCAGTAGTTATCTAGAACCCGCTTGACAGTAGAAACACTGTATTTTACAGTGTCTCAAGCCATATAGGCATTGGCTGAAGCATTTGTTGAATATTTAATAGTTAGCTGAGAACACTTCTTTTTTTCTGAGCATTATTCAAGGCCTGTCATAAATACTCTAAAATGTACCCCGGAATTAAGGTAAATCAGTGGTGAGCTATATTCCTAGAGGGTATTCTATTGACACCCTCTTCCCTCCTATAGAATTTTGTTTTATTAACTTAGGTTTTGATATCTTATCAATATATGCTATAGAATTTGTTTTTATCAAGTTAAGTTTTGATATTTTATCAACCTATGATATAATTAGTAGCCTTGTTAACTTGGGTCTGGCTTAAGAAGTTGACACAGGGTGTAATGAGTATAGCATGCATAGCTCAGTCCAAAAGAAATATCCTGGGTAGGAATTTCACCTTGTCTTGGCTTGTTTTTATCTCATAACCACTGAATCACATAAACAAGGAGGTTTCCTTTGAATACTGGCTGTTAGAAAGTTTAGAGCCAAATTTGCTGTGGACTCATGGCAGGAACTATTATATGTATATTTGCATAAACAAATATAAACCTTCTTGTTGGCTCTGTTTTGCATATATATCTTTCGTTTTTCCCTTTTCGCCTATTTATTATTTGTGTTATCAGGATGTTTTGTGAATCTCTGTAAGCTACCATAACTCTTTCTTAAAATATAGCAAGGCATAGAGAGTTACAGATGGCTGTGTACTGTGGGGCACTTTGCACCTTGTCTCTTATTAAGTCAATTTCATAGGGCTCATACTAGTTTCGGAGCCTGGTATAACAAAATACCACAAACCTGGTGGCTGAAAACATCAGAACTTTATTGTCTCACGGTTCTGGAGGCCGGAAGTCCAAAATCAGTATCAATCGGCCAAAATCAAGGTGTTGGCAAGGACACACTCCTTCCAGAGGCTCTGGGGTAGAATAATTTCTTTGACTCTTCCAGCTTCTGGTGGTTGCTGGCATTCACTGACTTATGGCCACATTATTCCAATCTTCAAGGCCAGAATCTTCAAATATCTCTCTGCCTCCTCTTTACATCATCTTCTCCTCGATGTGTATCAGATCTCCTACTGCCTTCCTCTTATAGGGTTATGTGTAATTGCATTTAGGGCCCACAGGATAATCCCGGATGATCTCCCCATCTCAAGATTCTTAATTTATTCATATCTGCCAGGGCCCTTGTCCTATATATAGTGGGATTTACAAGTTCCAGGGATTAGGACTGATAACCTTGGGGGACGTTTTCCTGTCTACCACAGAGTTGGAAACAGCAAGTCTATGATATTGGCCTATAAAAACTGTTACTGACCAATGGGGAAGTTTAAATATTACAGTGGGCAAACTAATGTAACAATAAAATTTAACCTCCTGTGGATATTAACTTCCAGACCTTGGCTTACCCACTTGTACCGCCAAGCTAAAGCTTCCTTAAGGACACTTGTTATAGTCAGAGATTGCCTTATATATTTCTATTTTCTGTAGCCCAGTGTTTTAAATTTGTGGGTTACGAATCATTAGTTGGTTGTGAAATCAATTTAGTGGGTCGTGGACAGCATTAAAAGACATTAGAATAGGAAGTATCAGAGTGCATCACACGTAGTGAGGGTAATTATTGTTTCATGAAACAGTATGTATATGTGTATTGGATCATGATGTAAAATATACTGCTCACTCTAGGTTGTGGTAAAATGGAAAGCCTCTGCTGTAAGCAAATTCATTCTTCATCATACTCAGTGGCAAATGTTTCCTGCTATTTGAGCAGGAATTAAAGCTCACATCCATTCAAGTTCTTATTGTGTGGAATAGTCCACGGGGCAGGTGGATACCCACTCCTTGAAGTAAATTAATTTATAGAGCTCTTATACTTTTTCCTAGTGTTGTGTAAGTTCTTATTTCCTTCTTCTGCATTTACAATAGTTCTTTTCTAACTTTACAAAAGAAAGATATATCCCTCACCTAGGGTGTAAAACCCTCTAGGATGACAAACAAAGGGACAATTCAACATGTTTTGGGAAAAGCTTCCTTTAATTATTAATCAAGGCATTATAAACCCTTCTTAGGCTTCCTGTCTTTTCCCATCTTACATATATCCCAGGTAAGGGTGAAGTAAGGCTGTTAGAAATATGGTAATTGGATATTTGTTGTGACTTTCTGAAATCAGATATACTGTGTGAGTGTGAATGGTGGAAGTGATAGTAATTTTCATCACATCTCTTTTAATCATCACATCTCTTTTATCCCTGTGGTTAAGAAGTGCATTATTATTGAAGGAGAGTCTGGTGAGAGCAAAGCAAAACCAGCATTGAAGAAAATATTGAACCCTAAATTTTTTTCACAGATTTAAACATAAGCAATTTTTTTCAGCTATTCTGAACACTTATCTGTAAGATGTGTCATTATCTGGAAAGAAAAGTGACTTTGAACAGCTGAAGGAGTGGAGGTTAGTGACATTGATTCTTTTAAATATAAAATGGATTATTTTAAGAGACCTTCATATTTTTTCCCATTATACAGAATAATCTGCAAAAAAAGTCATATGTAATTTTATTTTAGATTTGGTATGTGTTGTTCAATAAAATTTAAAACATATTGTAAAAATCACAGATCACCAAATAGTTCCCATTCCCTCCCTTTTCAGGCATAAGGTTGGAGTTCATTTCATGGCAATCGTGGAATTGGGTAAGGCCATAGGACTATTTCTGGCCAGTGAGTTATGAACAGAAGTATTGCCTTTACCCATATGAAACCTCTAGAGCTCTCCTTTCCCTCTGGTACAGGGGATCATTGCTCTGTCAGCCTGAGCCCTTGAGTGATTATGAGGAGCAGATCTGTTCTGCCAGCCACAGTGTGCATGTAGCTTAGCTTAGAAAGAAACCTTTGTTGTTTTGAGCCAGACCATTTTGTTGTTTGTTACTGCAGCATGACCTAGCCTATCCTGTCTGATATACTTATTTTATCAAATTCTGTCATGAAGTATATAAATACTCCCATCCTGACCTCATTTTATCTTTTAACATGTTTGATACTTTGTGCTTCTTATTAACAAAAAATTATGTGTTAGCTGCTGCACTGATCTATTTTTAACAACATACTTTTATTTCTCATTAAATATATGGGAAAAGTTTTTATTACTACTTCAAAAAAAAAACTGGTTAGAGCTGTTACAGAATTTTTGTATGTGATTTTTATTTAGTTGAAAGCTGAAAACCAAATTTCAGTATACACATGGACATACTTATTAAAGGAATACTGTGCTTTAAAAAAATCATATTCTAATTCATAAATAATATTTATTGATTATGTTTTACTATTATGAATTAAGTGATGACAAAACCCATATAGATTTATTCCTAGTTTTATGACATTATAAAAATGTATAAACTAATTCTATAATCTTGATTGGTTTTAATAATTGAGTTTATGAGATACATTTTGTGATCTATTTCTCAGTTTTTAGAAAATTTACATCAAATTCATATACTAACACATTTATTTGAATTGAAAATTGTCACACTTTTTCTCAAAGTGAATTTTATTTAAATGATTGGTTTGACAGTGAGGATTGACTTTACTAATTAGGTTATGTGGTCAATAGCACATTTTCTGCATATTGAATAAGTTATATCTGCAGCTCCAAGGTACAGCAAAAATATATAAAACACACGATGAAATGAAAGTATTTTATAAAAAATATTTTACGTTAAATTAATACTGTTTCCATTTTGCTAATCCTTTAAGGATTATTTCAGGTAAGGCAAGGTGCTTCTAAATGAGAACAAAACAAATATGGATTTGGTAAATCTTTGTATTGCTTTTTTGATTTATTTCCCAGACATTGTGAAAGTGAATGGCTATGATGGCTGCGTAATAAATTATTTTCCTTTTATCTCAGAGTTTAGATTCTCTTTTGGATTAAAACAGCCTCTACACTGTTTACAAGTTATTTTGAGTTGCAAAAATTCTTCTGTTTTTCCTTATATTCGCATCTGTAGTAGAAACCTTAGCCACAGGCAGTAACTGCTCCAGGTCAATATATTCTTTTAAAAGTCAGGTTGAAAACAATTCTTTGTTTTCAGAAATTTTAAAGGAGGAACTAGTGAAGTTGTCAGTGGATAGATCATTACAAATAATTTTTATGATAGATTTCTATATAATTTTTGGCATCTAACTTGGAATGAGTTTAAAGAATTGGGTGATATTGCTATACCTAGCTTTTTACATTCCCATATACTTACATGTGAACAAAGTTTCTCAGGGCTTACGTCAATACAGTGAAAATAGGGATAGAATTGACGCTGTCTCATTCAAGCAATAAGTAATAGTCATACATGGATACATTAGGTAAATGGGGAAAACTTAGGTCAAGAGATGTGTTAAGTTTTTTGTTGTTTATAAGCATTCACCAAAATGCATGATATATTTAGTTTGTTTTGCTCACTTGTGTACCAAAAAATTGAAGTTTAAAAAAAATTAAAATTCAATCTACAAATATTTTGTTGCAGAGAAATATGATAGATGATCAAGAAATAAATGTCTTTTAAGCATAAAAACATATTAGGATATGGTGAAATTTCATGAGGTGAGTAGAATGTAAGTTGAAGGAGAAAAAGAAATGGTATAAACTTTTCGACTTCTAAAGAAGGCCTTATTCGTGTATTTTAAAAACAAATGATGATGGATATGAAATTACTATTCCTTCGGACATTGAAAAGATGATGTAATGGTTTTATTTTGAAATTTCAATGTTCATGATACACTTTGCCACTTTCTAAATTTATGATGAAAAATTTTAGATGTCAACCAAAGATGTGTGAGAGAGCACATGATTTTGTAAATTCTCTTAGGTGGTTCATAAGCAAAAGTTTGAAGACAGTATTATATTTGTACACTAACGTTTTCTAAAGCTGTTTTGACAAGTGCTAACTGGAGAATTAAGGTAATTGTCTGAGAGTAATTACCATTTCCTGATATCTCTTTTTGTGAGAACTCATTGCAGAAAAAGAGTTTTATACCTGTTGCTTATCTGGGTAATTGTCTCATTTTCATAAGTGTGTGGATATTTATGTAGTTTAAATTATGGATACGGGAAAGCAAAGCTGTCTTTTGGTGGCACATACTACTACAAATGACCTTCATCCTTCTTTGTTGTTTCTATCACCCAATTCTCATATGTTTGTTGTATATCCTTTCAGACAAAGAAGTTGATAAATAAGGGAGAAATAAAACTTAGCAATATAGGAAACTGTTATCTCTTTATCAAAATAGTTTAAATGCGTTTTCCCTCACATCAACACATCTAAAAATGTCAACATTTTGTGAAAGGATTCAGTAGCATGTAGCTATCATATGAAGACCCATTGCCAAAGGATCCCTGAACCCTAGGTCCTCTATTTTCTGGGCTTCCCAGCCCTTTATTTCAAGCCTAAAATGATATTTATCCATTTATCCTCCACTCTTTATACTAATACTTCAGTTGTCTGAAGTAGTACATGTACATATATTGAAAACTGGAGAAGGTTATAACTTTTGTTCTCAAGTCATACATATTTTAAAAAAAGAAGAAAAAGCGTCTATTATATTTACCCAGATATTTACCATTTCTGTGTTCTTTCTTCATTCCTGAAGTTCCAAGTGTCCCTCTGGTACAATTTCCTTTCAGCCTAAACAACTTCTTTTATCACTTTTTTTAGAGCAGATCTGCTTGTGACAAATTCTTTTATTTTTGCTTCATGTGAGAATGTCTTTATTTATTTATTTATTTATTTATTTATTTTGCGGTATGTGGGCCTCTCACTGTTGTGGCCTCTCCCGTTGTGGAACACAGGCTCCGGACACGTAGGCTCAGCAGCCATGGCTCACGGGCCTAGCCGCTCCGCGGCACGTGGGATCTTCCCGGACCGGGGCAGGAACCCGTGTCCCCTGTATCGGCAGGCGGACTCTCAACCACTGCGCCACCAGGGAAGCCCAAGAGCATGTCTTTATTTCACTGTCATTCCTTAAAGGTATTTTCACTGAATATAGAATTCTAGGTTGATAGTTGTTTTCATTCAGCTCTTAAAAATGTTATTCCACTATCTTCTGCTCTCCAGTTTCTGATGAGAAATCAGCAATAGTTCAAATGGTTGTTCCCTTATATGTAATGTGTGAAGTTTTAAGATTTAAGAAAAAAAAAAACCTTTGGTCTTTAGAAGTTTGATTTGATGAATCTGGCTTTTTTTTTTTTTTTTTTTTTTTTTTTGCATTTATCCTGTTTGGGTTTCCTGAGCTTCTTGAATCTGTACATTTATGTCTTTCACCAAATTAGGGAAGTTTTGGCCATTATTTTTTCAAAAATTCTTTTTATACTAATTTGCTTCTCCTGTCCTTCTAGGACTCCAGTGACTCAAATGTTAGATTATTTGCTAATGCTCTGTTTTTTTATTCCCCTCTCACATGAGATAACTTCTATAATCTATTTTCAATCTAATCTTCAATTTCACTGGCCCATTCCTTTCTCATTGTCTCTATTCTGTTATCAAGCCATTGCAGTGACATTTTTTATTTCAGATAAAATGTTTATTTTATTTTCAGCCCTAAAATTTCGATTTGAGTCTTTGCTATTGATTCTGTTATTTTGCAAGAACTGTGTTTCTATTCACTTAAGGAATGTTCATCTTCGTGAAGCATGGATATGATAACTACTTTAAAGTCACTGATATTTCCAATATCTAGGTTGTCTTGGGGTTGGCATATCTTAATTTTATTTTCCCTTGAGAATTGATCACAGTTTCCTGGTTCTTTGTATGTTGAGTAACTTTGGATTGTATCTTGTATTTCGAATATTAGGTGGTGAGTCTGTCAGCCCTGTTAAAATTCTCTGGAGAATGTTGATTTTTTGTTAGTTAGTTTGTTTTAGTAGGCAGTCAGCTTGGCTATATTTGGATTGCAAGTTATGTGTGGCTTCTATGTCAGTACAATTTTCAAAGCCCTTGCAATGCTGCTTTGGGTCAGTTCTTTTTTTTTTTAAATGATTGATTGATTGATTGATTTTTGGCTGCATTGGGTCTTCATTGCTGTGCGCGGGCTTCCTCTAGTTGCGACAAGCAGGGGCTACTCTTTGTTGCAGTGCGTGGGCTTCTCATTGTTGTGGCTTCTCTTGTTGCAGGGCACGGGCTCTAGGCACGTGGGCTTCAGTAGTTGCAGCACGTGAGCTCAGTAGTTGTGGCTCGTGGGCTCTAGAGCACAGGCTCAATACTTGTGGTGCACGGGCTTAGTTGCTCCGTGGCATGTGGGATCTTCCCGGGCCAGGGCTCGAACCCGTGTCCCCTGCATTGGCAGGTGGATTCTTAACAACTGCGCCAGCAGTGAAGTCCCCTGGGTCAGTTCTAAGCATGTGCAGATTAGGGAGTGAGCCCCGTAATGGGTCAGTTTATATAGAGAATTATGTTTCCCTTTCTCTATGTTTCTGCCCTCTGAGATTTCCCTCACACTCTCTGGCCCTCAGGGGCCTCTTTTTTTCCTCGTCCTCTGGCTGCTATAAAGACATGTTTCTTTTAGGAGTTTAGTTACGTGCATTGCCATGACTGGGGCCACCCATGGGGCCAAATAGGGAGGAAAAAGGGAGAGAGAAAAATGGTAGGCGTTCCTCTGCAGTCTTTAGATGACAAGGCCCCTCCCCCACTTCCTGCATTCGGAATGGTAAGTTACCTCTTGAGGTTTCAGATGCTTGCTCTGCTACCAGCACTGTAGTGCAGCCCCATGATTGGGGCTGACCTTAAGGCAAGGCTAGAAAAGAAAAAGGAGAGGGAAAAGTGTATTTTCCCTATACTTTCTGGCTCTCAGGTTCCCCTTTTCTTGGTCCTCAAGACAGTAAGTGTTTCTCTTGGAGTTTTTTGCTGCCTGTGCTGCTGCACAGTTCCTCACTTGGGCCACCCTCGGGTGAAATCTGGGAGATACAAGAGGAAAAACAAAAGGAAACTCATCACCTATTACCCAGAGATGATCTGTTTACCTTCCAGAGTAAAAATCTTTCCCATCCTCTTGAGAAGATTGCCATCAGTCCCTTTATAAACTCTGAGTCTCATAATTTTGGGGTCTTCACCTCTGGTTTTAGCGCTGCTGCATCTTCAGGGTAACGTCAGGCCCTCATTGTGTTGTTCTGTGGGGAACTGGGCATCAGAACTGGTGCTAAGATGCTCTCTGAGTAATAAATGGCCTGTCGTCTAATCCAGAGACCTTGTATTTCCATGTACAGAAATCAACTCAAAATGTATCATAGATCTAAATGTAAGAACCAAAACTATAAAATTTCTTTGAGAAAACATACAAGAAGATTACTGTGACATGAGGTTAGGCAAAGTCTTCTTGGATAGGACATGAAAAATACAACCCATAAAATAAAAATTTGATAAATTGTACTTCATCAAAGATGAAAACTTCTGATCTTTGAAATACACTGTTAAGAATATGAAGAGATAAGCCACAACTGGGAGAAAATATTTGCAAAAATTATACCTGATAAAGGACTCATGTCCAGTCAGAAAATATAAAGAACTCCTACAACTAAAAAATAAGAAGACAAACAACCCAATGAAAAATGGGCAAAAGATGTGAACAGACTCTTCACCAAAGAAGATATACAGATGGGAAATGAGCACGTGAAAAGATGCTTAACATCGGGGAAATGAGAACTAAAGGCAACTTACTGACTAGAATGGCTAAAATTAAAACCAGACAATAAAAGTGTTGGTGTGGATGTGGAGCTAGTGGAATTGGAACATGGTACAGGCACTTTGGAACACAATATGGCAGATTATTATAATGTTAAGTATATGCTTACCAGAATTCCCCCAAATTCCACTCCACCCAAGAGAAATGAAAAAATATGTTTACACAAAGACTTGTATTCAAATGTTCATAGCAGCCTTATTTATAATAGTCCAAACTGAGAAATGTGAAGGAATGTGTGTGTAAATGAAGAAGATATTCTTGAAGCCAGTCTGACTGAAAAAGTGTTCTTCTCTAGCTATTTCTAATTTTATTAATTGAATTGCTTTTCTTTCTAGATCCTTAGCCAATTTCTCTTAATCAAACACTGTATTATCAGCACATCATGGTTTCTTCCCACTATTTGCTTGTTCAGTACTTTTCCCTATTTCTTTTTCTTAAAATTTTACTAATGGGGAAATTACCTCATCCCTTCACAGTGAATCTTGTCTGCTATCTGGTCATAGGAATTCTAGAAGCCCATCATCATCATCGTCATTGTCATCATAGCAGCAGTAGCAGCATATAAGCATCACCATCACCATCACCACCACCACCATCACCATCATCATCATCCTTAAGTGATTTTTCATTCCCACTCACTGCCCATCTAAAACAGGGCAGATGCCACATAGCTTAGCTTTAGCAGACCTATTTTACTGTTCCAAAATAATCTCATTCCCAAGCCTGTTACAGTGGTTCTCATGGTGTGAGGTGGTATAGCAGAGTGGTTAAGAGCATAGTCTGTGAAGCTGGATTCCCTGGATTCAAATTTTGGCTCAGCCGTTTACTAGCTATGCAACCTCAGGCAAGTTATTTAACCCTTCTGTGCCTAAATCTTGGGCAAGTTATTTAACCGCTATGTGCCTTAATTTCCTCCTCGGTCAAATCAGACTGATGCTAGTACCTGTTTCATAGGATTGTTCTGAGTCTTTTTATTTTTAAATTTAAATTTTTAAATTAAAAAAATTTTAACATCTTTATTGGAGTATAATTGCTTTACAATGGTGTGTTAGTTTCTGCTTTATAACAAAGTGAATCAGCTATACATATACATATATCCCCAAGTCTCTTTCCTCTTGCATCTCCCTCCCTCCCACCCTCCCTATCCCACCCCTTGTTCTGAGTATTAAATGTAGTATTATAGGTAAAGCACTTAGAACATTGCCTGATAAATAATTAGCTCTTAGTAAATGCTGATGGTTATTATAATTATACTGTTATTCCTCTTTCCTGGAATGTCCTGTCCCCTCCTTTCTATTTAACCAAGCCATCTATCCTGAAGGCTCAGATTAAGTTCCATGTCTGACTTAAAATCATCCTTTATTTTTTTTAAATTTTTATTGGAGTAAAGCTGATCTAAAATGTTGTGTTAGATTCTGCTGTACAGCAAAGTGAATCAGTTATACATATACATATATCCACTCTTTTAAAAATTCTTTTCCCATATAGGTCATTAAGAATATTGAGAAGAGTTCCCTGTGCTCTATAATAGGTCCTTATTAGTGATCTCTTTTATATATAGTAGCATGTATATGCATCCTGACTGTTTTTTGTTCTTACTGATATCCCTCCTCTCTACATTTGTATGGTACTTATCATCTGACCCACGTCATTTAACCCAATTATGTATTGAAGTCTTTTGGCCTCCCCATCTCTAGCTGCAGTTTAGCTTCTCTGAGAGCAGGAAGTGTGTCTTGTTTGAGCTCTCTTTGAGTTCCAGACCCACATCTTTAAGGATGGGCTGGGAACTTTTACCGGAGTGTCCCACCACTACCTCAAAGCCCATGTGCTGGGTATTCCCACTTGCACCTCCATATGTACTCTCCATTCTTTTCCACCCTGCCCTGTGCTGTAGGAGCTGACCTCCTAGGACTGCGTTTCATTGGGCCCAGGCATTGGGAGGCACCACCAAGAGATTGGAGGGTAGGGGTGGGTATTTATTCCCTTGAGTTTCTCCAGCCTGGGTGGCTACGTCTTCTACCCAAAGCCATTGGGCAGCCCTCCTCTACAGTCACAGCTCTTGCTGAGCTCTGCTAACTGCTCTCCTGCTCTGGACCCTTCAGGCCTACAGGCAGTAATAGCCTTCTGTTTTGGCAGTTGGGACGCTTCACCATCCATTGTTAGTTTCCTTAACAGCCCACGTATCTTTAATTTCTTCTTTTCTCATCCTTATATTATTTTTTTTCTGGTCTTTCTTCACAGTTTAAGAACTTCAATAAAATGTTTAATAGAAATGATAATGGGAATCTCATTTTGCACCTGATTTCAAAAAGAGGAAGCTTCCAATTTTTTACCATTAAATATAATGCTTGCTGAGGTTTACTGTAGACATTATTTATCAGATTATGGCTTTTTTTTTTTTTTTGTGGTACACGGGCCTCTCACTGTTGTGGCCTCTCCCGTTGCAGAGCACAGGCTCTGGACGAGCAGACTCAGTGGCCATGGCTCACGGGCCCAGCCGCTCTGCGGCATGTGGAATCTTCCCGGACCAGGGCACGAACCCGGGTCCCCTGCATCAGCAGGCCAACTCTCAACCACTGCGCCACCAGGGAAGCCCCAGATTATGGCTTTTTGCTCCCCCCCCCCTTTTTTTTGATATCTTTATTGGAGTAAAATTGCTTTACAGTGTTGTGTTAGTTTATTTTTTTTTTTAACATCTTTATTGGAGTATAATCGCTTTACAATGGGGTGTTAGTTTCTGCCCCATAACAAAGTGAATCAGTTTTACATATACACAAGCTCCCATATCCCCTCCCTCTTGCATCTCCCTCCCTCCCACCCTCCCTATCCCACCATCACAAAGCACCAAGCTGATCTCCCTGTGCTATGCGGCTGCCTCCCACCAGCCATCCATTTTACGTTTGGTAGTGTATATATGTCCATGCCACTCTCTCACTCTGTCACAGCCTCCCCCTCCCCCTCCCCATGTCCTCAAGTCCATTCTCTAGTAGGTCTGTGTCCTTATTCCTGTCTTACCCCTAGGTTCTTCATGACCTTTTTGTCCCTTAGATTCCATATATATGTGTTAGCATACGGTATTTGTTTTTCTCTTTCTGACTTACTTCACTCTGTATGATAGACTCTAGGTCCATCCACCTCACTACAAATAACTCAGTTTCGTTCCTTTTTATGGCTGAGTAATATTCCATTGTATATATGTGCCACATCTTCTTTATCCATTCATCTGTTGATGGATACTTAGGTTGCTTCCATGTCCTGGCTATTGTAAATAGAGCTGCAATGAACATTGTGGTACATGACTCTTTTTGAATTATGGTTTTCTCAGGGTCTATGCCCAGTAGTGGGATTGCTGGGTCATATGGTAATTCTATTTTTAGGTTTTTTAAGGAACCTCCATACTGTTCTCCGTAGTGGCTGTATCAACTTACATTCCCATCAACAGTGCAAGAGGGTTCCCTTTTCTCCACACCCTCTCCAGCATTTATTGTTTGTAGATTTTTTGATGATGGCCATTCTGACTGGTATGAGGTGATACCTCACTGTAGTTTTGATTTGCATTTCTCTAAAGATTAGTGATGTTGAGCATCTTTTCATGTGTTTGTTGGCAATCTGTATGTCTTCTTTGGAGAAATGTCTATTTAGGTCTTCTGCCCATTTTTAGATTGGGTTGTTTGTGATTTTCATATTGAGCTGCATGAGCTGCCTGTATATTTTGGAGATTAATCTTTGTCAGTTTCTACATTTGCAAATATTTTCTCCCATTCTGAGAGTTGTATTTCCGTCTTGTTTATGGTTTCCTTTGCTGTGCAAAAGCTTTGAAGTTTCATTAGGTCCCGTTTGTTTATTTTTGTTTTTATTTCCATTTCTCTAGGAGGTGGGTCAAAAAGGATCTTGCTGTGATTTATGTCATAGAGTGTTCTGCCTATGTTTTCCTCTAAGAGTTTTATACTGTCTGGCCTTACATTTAAGTCTTTAATCCATTTTGAGTTTATTTTTGTGTATGGTGTTAGGAAGTGTTCCAATTTCATTCTTTTACATGTAGCTGTCCAGTTTCCCCAGCACCGCTTATTGAAGACGCTGCCTTTTCTCCATTGTATATTCTTGCCTCCTTTGTCAAAGATAAGGTGACCATAGGTGTATGGGTTTATCTCTGGGCTTTCTATCCTGTTCCATTGATCTGTATTTCTGTTTTTGTGCCAGTACCATACTGTTTTGATTATTGTAGCTTTGTAGTATAGTCTGAAGTCTGGCAGCCTGATTCCTCCAGCTCTGTTTTTCTTTCTCAAGATTGTTTTGGCTATTCAGGGTCTTTTGTGTTTCCATACAAAGTGTGGAACTTTTTGTTCTAGTTCTGTGAAAAATGCCAGTGGTAGTTTGATAGGGATTGCACCGAATCTGTAGATTGCTTTGGGTAATATAGTCATTTTCACAATGTTGATTCTTCCAATCTAAGAACATAGTATATCTCTCCATCTGTTTGTATCATCTTTAATTTCTTTCATCAGTGTCTTATAGTTTTCTGCATACAGGTCTTTTGTCTCCTTAGGTAGGTTTATTCCTAGGTATTTTATTCTTTTTGTTGCAGTGGTAAATGGGAGTGTTTCCTTAATTTCTCTTCTAGATTTTTCATCATTAGTGTTCCATGTAGCCTAACTTTTTATTGTCACAGTAGGCTCTGGGTTATCCATTTTCAGAGAACCAACCTTTGGCTTAGATAATCTTGTCTACTGTATGTTTGTTTTCTATTTTATTGTTTTCATCTATGTTTGTTATCATCTTTCTTTTCTGTTTGGGTTGAATTTGTTGCCGTTTTTGTGTTTTTTACTACTTATAAATGTGGATGCTTAGCATATTGATTTTAATCTACTTCATTATTTTTAAAATAAATTTATTTATTTTAATTTTGGCTATGTGGGGTCCTTGTCGCTGCGCGCGGGCTTTCTCTAGTCGCGGCGAGCGGGCGCTACTCTTTGTTGTGGTGCGCGGGCTTCTCATTGCGGTGGCTTCTCTTGTTGCAGAGCATGGGGTCTAGGTACGTGGGCTTCATTAGTTGTGGCACATCGGCTCAGTAGTGGTGGCTTGCAGGCTCTAGAATGCAGACTCAGTAGTTGTGGTGCACGGGCTTAGTTACTCCATGGCATGTGGGATCTTCTCGATCCAGGGCTCGAACCTGTGTCCCCTGCATTGGCAGGTGGATTCTTAACCACTGCTCCACCAGGGAAACCCCTTAGCATATTGATTTTAAACCTGTCTTCTTTCCTACTATGTGCATTTAAAGAAATGATGACTTCTGAGGAGGGTGAGAACCCTGTGAGCTAGCATAGCTAGAGAAAGAATCACAGAGAAGATGGGACCTGCATTTTCAGAAAGAGGAAGGGAAGTGCATAGCAGGCTGTTGGAATATTGTAAACAAAAACTTAGTGGCAAGAATGTATTAAAAGTTTTTTTAATAGAAAATTTCAAATGTATACACAAGCAGAAGGAGCGATAAAATGAACCCCTGTGTACCCATCACCCGATTTCATGGCCCATCTTCCCCTCCTTTAATATTATTTTGAAGAGATCATAGATGGCATATGATTTTATGCATATATTTCAGCATACATGTCTAAAAGATTGGGACTTTCTTTTGTTTATTTAAAATAAAATCAGCCTTTTCAGGACCTTGTAATGCGGTGCAAATAAGCAGTAACATTATCATGGTAATTTGGCCTGATGACTCATGAATATCCAAATCTGGGGCAATATGGCCTTCTGACTCTTAAACCCAAACTCAAATCCTGGAACTGTTATAACTCTGAGAGAGCAAAAAGTCACACCTGTCAATACCAGAGAAAAAGGATCCAAAGATGTCATCACAGAGTTTATTGAAAAACATGTTTCCATTAGTGACCAGGAATCTTATCATTTAGATCACTTGCACAGGAAATCAACACAGTCTAGCATAGCCCACGGGCCATTTAGAAGGGCTCTTGTTTAAGGGGTATGATGCCTTGTGTAAATTACAGGCATGCACTCTTTACTTTTTTCTTAATTGGTTAATGTATTTTTTTAAATAAATAAATAAATTTATTTACTTGGCTGCATTGGGTCTTTGTTGTGAGCAGGCTCTCTCTAGTTGTGGCGAGTGAGGGCTACTCTTCATTGTGGTGTGCAGGTTTCTCACTGCAGCAGCTTCTCTTGTTGCAGAGCATAGGCTCTAGATGTGCAGGCTTCAGTAGTTGTGGCTCGCGGGCTCTAGAGCACAGGCTTAGTAGTTGTGGCGCACATGCTTATTTGCTCCACGACATGTGGGATCTTCTCGGCCCAGGGCTCGAACCCATGTCCCCTGCATTGGCTGGCAGATTTTTAACCACTGTGCCACCAGGGAAGCCCTAGGCACACACTCTTATGTTAGCTTGGCTCATTGTCTGCTGCGTTGACCCACTCCTTCTCACTCTAGCTTTTGGTAGTTCCCCTTTGTATCCCACCATTGGGGTGGATTTTGCGATCCTCAAAGAGGCATGCTCTTTTTCTGCTCCAGGGGGCAGCATGGTTAAAAAAAAAAGTTTCAGAATCAGATAGAACAAGGTCTGAATCCTATGTCCCGTACTTAAGAGATCTAGATACTCTTTTAGCTATTTTCCTCATCAATAAAACAGGTTGGTAATGGCTATTTAGCAAGGCCATCGTGAGAATTAATAAATATAATGTGTGAACCACGTGGTGTTTGCCATTACTCATTCCTCTCAGTTTAAGGTTGAACCTGCCTTCCTAGGAGTTACCTAAACCTTGGTACATATCTCTGGACTTGGTCAACAGAAATTAAACTCTACTTGGACATTTGTTGTCATTATATCAGAATCTCTGAGTTGTCTGCTCTTAGAATGTTTTCCATATTTCTTTTTTTTTTTTTTTTTTTTTTGCGGTACGTGGGCCTCTCACTGTTGCGGCCTCTCCCATTGCGGAGCACAGGCTCCGGACACGCAAGCTCAGCGGCCATGGCTCACGGGCCCAGCCGCTCCACGACATGTGGGATACTCCCGGACCGGGGCACGAACCCGTGTCCCCTGCACCGGCAGGCGGACTCTCAACCACTGCACCACCAGCGAAGCCCCTTCCATATTTCTTTCTTTTTTTTTTTTTTTTTGTGGTACGTGGGCCTCTCACTGCTGTGGCCTCTCCCGTTGTGGAGCACAGGCTCCGGACGCACAGGCTCAGTGGCCATGGCTCACGGGCCTAGCCGCTCTGCGGCATGCGGGATCTTCCCAGACCAGGGCACGAACCCGTGTCCCCTGCATTGGCAGGCGGACTCTCAACCACTGCGCCACCAGGGAAGCCCCCCTTCCATATTTCTTAATTTCTGAATCCAAAAGTTCTCTCGAAGTTTCTAGTTTTCTCCACTATTCTGCACTGGGTGGCAGGAGTTCTTGTCCTCAGCTATACATCAGAATGTTAGAAATTCTTATTTAACTGAAATATCTTGCCTTTGAAGTGTCTACATGACAGCATTAGCATTCTTAGAACTCCACATTTATATTTCATCATATCCTCTCTAACCCATTTAGAGTTCTTAACTGAGTCATAATAATTTGGAGAGAATATATTATTTTCCAATAGCACCACGGGGAATCAGAGTTACTAGAAAGAAAAGAGTTTGAAAGAGAGTTTAGAAACCTGAAAGGAAATACTCATTTGTTTCACAAATTTGCCTGCAGTTAGCTTTCCCAGTGACTAGACTGACGCTTCATTGTGGCAGCCTCATATCTATTTAGTCTCTGTGGCTTCATTTTCTCATCTTCAGAGTGATAGATAATAGTGCCAGTGGTCAGTATCTTCTGAGTGGATTCTGAATAAGTATTCATGTGACTTATTAATGATAGCATCGTAGTACCTACCCCACACAGTTAAGGAGATAGGAGAGTATTTGTGTTGTGGTTAAACACAAGAGTTTTAGAGCCAGACAACCTAGGTTTGAAGCCCAGCTTTACTACTTATTACCCACATGACTTTGGGCAAGTTACTTAACCTTTTATACCTTTACTTTCTTCATTTGTAAAATGGCAATAATAATAACATCTGTTTCATAGGGCTGTTAGAGGATTAAATGAAATAAATTCTGGTATTTAAGCACTCTATAAAAATCTTTTTATGGTTATTCTTAAAAGTACTAATGGTGATTAAAGTATTGAAGTAAGTAGGTGTGAAATCTCCAGCACAGTAGGTGCTTAATAAATGTGAGAAGTTGATAATTATTTTTCTCTCTTTCAGCACTTCCTTCTCTGTCAACTGAATAGCAAAGACGAAAAGTAAATGGTAAAGTGGTTAAGGACCTGGACTCTGGAATCAGACTGTCAGGGTTCAAATCCTGAATCTAAACTTTACTAGCTGTGTGGCTTTAGGCAAGTTACTTAACTTCTCTGTGCCTCAGTTCCCTCATCTATAAAGTTAGATAATAGTAGAACCTACCTCATAAAATTATTATGAGGATTAAATGGTTTGATATAGTGAAGTATTTAATAACAGCCTCAATACACAGTCAGTGCTATATATATGTATATTAAATAAAATATTTTTTATTTTTAAATTTTTAATCCCAAATTCCATGTGCATAAGTTCTCATTATGTAAATACATATGGTGGGTGATTGACATTGAGGTTGGATGAACTGTGGATAAGTTATATTGTTACAAATAGAGTTTTTAAGCTCTGAGAAACATGAAAACCAATATATACAGTTATAATATTAATAATTATTTAATACTTACTACACATCGGTTACTGGTTTAAATACTCAACGTGAATTATCTCCTTTAATTCTTACCACAATCCTTTGAGGTAGGAGCTATTTTTTTTTTTTTTTTTTTTGCGGTACGCGGGCCTCCCACTGTTGTGGCCTCTCCCCTTGCGGAGCACAGACTCCGGACGCACAGGCCCAGCAGCCATGGCTCATGGGCCCAGCCGCTCCGCGGCACGTGGGACCCTCCCAGACCAGGGCACGAACCCGTGTCCCCTGCATCGGCAGGCGGACTCTCAACCACTGCACCACCAGGGAAGCCCGAGGTAGGAGCTATTTTATCCTTATGTTACAGATGAGA
Organism: Mesoplodon densirostris; assembly: GCF_025265405.1. Lineage (NCBI taxonomy): Eukaryota > Metazoa > Chordata > Mammalia > Artiodactyla > Ziphiidae > Mesoplodon > Mesoplodon densirostris. The sequence goes on from NC_082669.1 coordinate 100,926,802, forward strand.
GAAATGAGGCACAGAGAGACTACATAACTTGCCTAAGGTCACAGAGTAGAGCTGGGTTAACTCTGAATCTGTCTCCACACCCCTTGCATGTCACTCTCATGCCCAATCACCCTCCCAGTGAGACGGGCAGAATGGTGCTCTGCAGGTCATGGGCTTAAGCCAGTGGTTCTTCACACTCTGAGTCACTCATCCTTTTTTTTTTTTTTTTTTTTTTTTTGCGGTACGCGGGCCTCTCACTGTTGTGGCCTCTCCCGTTGCAGAGCACAGGCTCCAGACACTCAGGCTCAGCGGCCATGGCTCATGGGTCCAGCCGCTCCGCGGCATGTGGGATCTTCCCGGACCGGGGCACGAACCTGTGTCCCCTTCATCTGCAGGTGGACTCTCAACCACTGCGCCACCAGGGAAGCCCCACTCATCCTTTTGAGATACAAGTGGACTTTCTCCTGGTTGAGGCCGGGGAGTTTAAAACATAATGTCAGTTTTCTGCATAGCCTGATGCTAGTCCAAAAATTCTAATAATGTACAATAAGTTTTTCCCCCTAAAATTTATTTGGCTCTTTATCCCAAGTTGCTTTTATACAAAAATGAACATGTAATAAATGTAGGCACTCCTGGGTCTTGCTAGTAATACAAAAATAAACACATTAACAAATAAATTTGGAAGTACAGTTGACCCTTGAACAATGCAGAGGTTAAGGGTGCGACCCTCCTCACAGTGGAAAATCCATGCATAACTTTATGGTCAGCCCTCCAAATCCCCAGTTCCCTATTCTCAGATTCAACTAAGCTTGTATTGTGTGGTCCTGTAGTACTCATTTACTGAAAAGAATCTGTGTATGTATGAACAACTTGTATTGTTCAAGGGTTGACTTCACTAAAGGCTGGCTTAGTGAAAAAACATGGTCGCCAATACACAGAATGCTTGACCATCAGCAGGATTTGTCTGACAATTACATTAATAGTTAAATTTCTGAACACAGAGAGGCAACAGATACTAAAGAGGTGTTAGGACATTTTCTTGGGAAAACCATGGAGCAGCTACATTTTGCCACAGTTCCTGGAACACTTGCGTTCGCCAGAGCCCTGGACCTTCCCTTGCTTTCCAAACAGGAGAGTCTGATACTGAAACTACAGTTGTTTAGGATCCAACTCTCACCATAGCAGCCACAGGTTACTTGAGTTTTATCTGAAACATCCATAGGCAACAGTGACTGTTTTGGTCACCCATCACACATTTGCTCTTCCTCTGGGTCAGAACATCCTGAATTTCCTCTGGTGAACCTTTCCCCGTGACTCAACCCTGTGGATTTTGGATTGGGTGAGGCTCCTTTCTGGCCCCAGATGTGGAACATATGACCAATGTCTGACTCATCAGGAGTGGACAGTGACCCAACGTGATCCAATCAATGTGAATCCAGGACACATAGGGGAGGTATTAGAAAAAGGCACTGTCTTCTCTGCTAGAATACACCAGGGAGGATGGGAGCCAAGAGAGCTGCCGAGTGGAGAATGAGAAGAATGAAGCCAACAGTGAGAGCAGAGCCAAGAGGGAAGGAAACTGTCATCCTGAGAACATCCTATGGGCTCCAGGCTCACTGAAAATCATGCCTGAAAATCATCCTGAGACTCTTCAATAACAAACCAAAACCCTTTGCTGATGCCAGTCTGAGTTGAGTTTCTGTCACTTGCAACAGGACAGTTACCTGACATTGCAAAACACACTGTGGAGCTTTGTATTATTCATGGTAGCTTGTACCACTGTTTTAAAATTTTTTCTTAAAAAAATTTATCTTAGGGCTTCCCTGGTGGCGCAGTGGTTGAGGGTCCGCCTGCCGATGCAGGGGACACGGGTTTGCGCCCCGGTCCGGGAGGATCCCACGTGCTACGGAGCGGCTGGGCCCGTGAGCCATGGCCGCTGAGCCTGCGCGTCCGGAGCCTGTGCTCCGCAACGGGAGAGGCCACAACAGTGAGAGGCCTGCGTACTGAAAGAAAAAAAATTTTATCTTAAAACATCTATCTATTATCTATTTCTTTTTCTTTTTAAAAATAGAGTAAAGCTTCATGTTTTTTGAGATCTCCTAGAGACCTTCATGGATCCCTAATTATTAATTGCCATTGTAGCATATAATTCCTTCCTAAATGCACATGTGAGAGTGCACACGTCCATAATGACAAATCAAGGACTGAAGATGCTGCAGTGGAATTTGGGTGCTGGGATCATGCACCAGCTGCTTGGGGCATAGGATTCTGAAAATTAATGTTTTAGAAAAATTATCTATTACTACAGGATGCAGACTTTAGGATCATTAAAGAGGAGACTAAACCTCGAATGCTAAATCTGCAATGTCAAGGATTAACTATATTGCCTCACTGTGTTAATTTGTCCTACTGCAGTGTTTTCCTTACCCTTCCATTTCATCAAGTCCGACTTTTCCTTTAAAAGTCTTCATATCCAACGTCCATGCTCTAGAGTAAATTCTGGGTCCAAATATATTTGCTAGCCACTAAAGCAAAGTGAAAATATTAGAAATGTACCACCTCCTTTTTTTAGCTAAAAAAAATTTTTTTAAAACCTTTCTCTAAAGTCCACAGTTTACTGACCTTTACATTGTAGATTTTCTGTACTTACTGATACAGGAAAAACAGAGTCATTTAAATGAGTTTCACTTTAAGAGAAGCTGGTATTTGAGAAGTAATATTTATGAAATGACTATTTGAAGGAGTGATTATTTGTATAAAAAAGATTTTTCACTTGAAATAAAACCTTTTCTATGTTTCCTATTAATATTTACCCTAGTGAGTAAGCTATTTGACTTAATGTATAAAATTGTGCTTAGAATTCTGGAAATTCAGAACAGGAAAAATGTTTGATGATAATTTCATATTTGTAGAAGGCGCCGAATGGGACAAGTTAAATAATTTACCCAGTTAGTGATTGGTTGGTTATTGGTAGTTGAGAATGTGTTGCCAGTAGACCCACCTTCTTCTTAAAAGAATTTCTTCAGGAACCCTCGCTTTGCAACCCGCCCCCCTTCCCCAGCCAAAGAAGTTCTTAGACAGAAAGAAAAATGATACAGGTCAGAAACTCAGGCCTCATAAAGAAAGGAAGAGCATTAGAGAAGGAATAAATAAAGGTAATATAAATCTTTTATTTTTCTCATTCTTAATCTAACATAATAGTTTGCTCAAAATAATAATAGAAACAAGGTATTTGGTGATTGTAGCTTATGCATAGTGAAATGAATGGCAGTGCTGTTTTGAGGGATTGGAAATACCCTGTTACAAAGTACTTGGATCACCCATGAAGTGGTATAGTGTTATTTGAAAATGGACTTGGATTAGTTATTAACATCCATTATTTACCAGCTGGATGAACTTGGGCAAGTTACTCTCTGAGTGGCTCCCTTCATCTGATAAAAGTACATAATACAGGTTTATAGAATTTTGATGATTAAATGGAAAGTCCTCTGTTCAATGCTTGGCACAAATGAGGCAGCCAACAAACGGGGAGCTGGATGCTCATAACTGTCCTTCTGACCTGCCCTCCCTTCCAGTTATCTGAGTTAATTGCAGAGGTTCTGGTTTTCCTTGCAGGACTATCCTTGTCCTGGCCTAGAATCTTGCTTTGGGACCACAGTTCCTGCTTCCTATCTGGCTGTCCTCCCTCATTCAGTGGATGTTTTGGGTCCCATCAACTTGCTCGTTGATTGTGTTCCTGTGGTTTTAGTTCTGGGTGCTCTCACTTGGCTTGGGTTAGAGCACCACTCCCATCAGGTCACTCAGTAACCTGCCTTCTAACCTTGGCAAAATCATTTCAAGTCCTGTACCATACCTGTGTTTCTCTATGGCGTGTGCTTGTCAGACTGATACCTAAGGATACAGTTGAGGGAGGAGATGGCTTTTGGCTTGCAATGAGCAGAGAACCCTGGAAAAACCACGACTCGTAATTTTTCCTGAGAAGAATCTTCACTTTCAAAAAGAGTAAGGTGAAAATATACAGCTCAGATCACTTAGAAGCAGAATTGTCTCTAAGGAGAATACTTTTAATTTTGGATGTCAGTGACTCTTTGATTGATTTTGTACTTTTGAATGAATTTGTTCATTTTGGAACCTGGGGAAGCCTATCTGCATGGGCAATTAATCATACATATAAAAGTTTGAATTTGAGTACCTTTACTGTCTTAATATGGCTGTTTTAGGCAATTAAGTAATACATGCTCATTATATAAAACCTAGAAAATACAAAAACCTTTAAAGAGAAAATAATCCAGAAATAATCCTAACATTTTGGTGTATGTCCTTGTCATTTATTTTTCTTTATGAAATTTGGAAAATCCACGGTTTTATATCCTACTCTTTGCACTTACCAGTATCTCTGGAGTGTTTTTCTACATTTAAAAATACTCCTCCAGGGGGCTTCCCTGGTGGTGCAGTGGTTGAGAGTCCGCCTGCCGATGCAGTGGACACGGGTTCGTGCCCCGGTCCGGGAAGATCCCAAATGCCACAGAGTGGCTGGGCCCATGAGCCATGGCCGCTGAGCCTGCGTGTCTGGAGCCTGTGCTCCACAACGGGAGAGGCCACAACAGTGAGAGGCCCGCGCACCACAAAAAAAAAAAAAAAAAAAAAAAGAAACAACTCCTCCAGGAGAACACTATGGAGGTTCCTTAAAAAACTAAATTAGAACTACCATATGACCCAGCAATCCTACTACTGGACATAGACCCTGAGAAAACCATAATTCAAAAAGAGTCATGTACCACAGTGTTCATTGCAGCACTATTTACAATAGCCAGGACATGGAAGCAACCTAAGTGTCCATTGACAGATGAATGGATAAAGAAGATGTGGCACATATATACAATGGAATATTACTCAGCCATAAAAGGAAATGAAACTGAGTTATTTGTAGTGAGGTGGATGGACCTGGAGTCTGTCATACAGAGTGAAGTAAGTCAGAAAGAGAAAAACAAATACCATATGCTAACACATATATATGGAATCTAAAAAATAAGTGGTCCTAATGAACCTAGGGGCAGGACAGGAATAAAGATGCAGATGTAGAGAATGGACTTGAGGACACAGGGAGGCGGAAGGGTAAGCTGTGACAAAGTGAGAGAGTGGCATGGACATATATACACTACCAAATGTAAAATAGATAGCTAGTGGGAAGCAGCCGCATAGCACAGGAAGATCAGCTCGGTGCTTTGTGACCACCTAGAGGGGTGGGATAGGGAGGGTGGGAGGGAGACGCAAGAGGGAGGAGATATGGGGATATATGTGTATGTATAGCTGATTCACTTTGTTATACAGCAGAAACTAACACAACTTTGTAAAGCAATTATACTCTAATAAAGATGTTAAAAAATACTCCAAAACATTATTTCTGATGGCTGCTTATCATTTTATTGAATGACTGTATTATGATTTACTCATCTACCCCTATTGCTGGACATTTGTGAATCCTATTAGAAATAATACTTCAGTGTAAATATTTGAACTTTCATTTTGGAGTACTTATCCAGTTATACCCTTAAAATAGATTCTTTGTGAGCACTTTATATTTCCAAGGTCCTCTGGCTGTTCGTGAAGCTCTGGTTTGCCGTCCATGGGGTACCATTGAGATCAACTGCAGTGGGGCTAAATAACCAAAGATGCTTTGGGTGGAGGATGCTCTCTGGTAGGATGCTTTTTATTACCTTCTAGGAGGGGGCTCTTCCCAGTGGGCTTAGTTGCTTGGCACATATGAAATGGTAAACTTGACAAAGGCAGCTCGCTTTTGTTATGTTAGCTTGCTTATGTTATGAAAGAGTGGTTTCTGTGTCCATGTCGCCTATTACAGCGCCCTGTAATGCAATGTCCTGGGCAGTACCTTCAAGTCTTGCACAGGCCTTAGTTGAAGAGTGATTCCTTTTCCCAAAGGGAGTGCTTGCTAGCAAGACCAGCATCTGCAGGAAGTGGTGGAGGAATGGAGATTCCTATCCCCCAGGTTCTCCTTGGTAAGACGGGCCCCCACTGCCAAGCTGGAGTCTGGGGTTGGCTGGGTAAGCCCTGGCCATGCTGTGGTGAGCCAGCGTGTGTTTGTGTGTGTGAGAGAGGTAGGTAAATAATGTCTTCAGCCACTGAAATTCTCTGGCACCCTCCAAAGATTATACAAATTCCTCTCTTTCATGAGGTGATTTCTCATTCTATTAGTCTTCTCAGGTTGCCATAACAATGTACTACAGACTGCGTGGCTTAAACAACAGATATTTATTTTCTCACGGTTCTGGAGTGCTGGTCAGATCAAAGTGCTGGTCACTCAGGTTCCTGGTGAGGGCTCTCTTCCTGGCTTGTAAATAGCTGTCTTCTCTCTATGTCCTCAAAAGGGAGAGAGAGAGAGAGTGAGAGAGGGCTTCCTTTTTTTCCAGTCCTTTTGGATTAGGGCCCCATTCTTATGGCCTTATTTAAACCTGGTTACTTCCGAAAGAACCTATCTCTATATACAGTCACATTGAGGGTTATAACGAATTTTTGGTGTACACAAACAGTCTATAACAGTCTTATACCCTGCTTTATTTTTTTCTAAAACATTTATCATCTTCTAAAATACTAGATGATTTGTTTATTTACTAGTTTGTTATTACTCGCCTCCCACAACTAGAATATACGCTCTGTGAGGTCAGGGATCTTTCATTGTTTTTCATCGATGTTTCTTTAAGAACCACATGTGTTTTCACATGGCAAGTGTAGAACAAATGAATGAGGTCAGCAACCATAGCATTCAAGGTGAGAAGAGAGAAGAAAGAAAAGAAGAGACAGAGAGAATTAACTGTAACTGCTGGTAATGTACAGAAAATCCCAGGAAATAGCAATATCTCATAAGGGAAATTGGGGCGTATCTTACCCCAGAACTGCTAATACTCTGTCCTGCAACATGTGGACCACTTTACTTGATCAGGCCTGATGTGATGAAGACACTCTGCATTATAGTTCAAACTGTGTCCCTTTGAGTTGCTATGGGGACTATGGTGTCTTAGTCTGTTTGGGCTGCCAAAGCAAAATACCATCCAACTGGAAGGCTAAACAACAGAAATTTAATTTTTCTCACCATTCTGGAGGCTGGATGTCTGACATCAGAGTGCCAGCACGGTTGCGTTCAGGTGAGGGCTCTCTTCCTGGCTTGCAGTTGGCTGCCTTCTCTCAGTGTCCTCACATGGCAGAGAGAAAGAGGAAGCAAGCTATTTGGTGTCTGATCCCATCATGGGGGCCACAACCTTATGACCTCCCAAGGCCTTATCTCCAAATACTATCACACTGGGGGTCAGGACTTCAACATATGAATTTTCTGAGGATATAAACATTCAGTCCATAGCAGATGAAATAGCAGGTGGTCAAGGACTCACAGGATCTGGACTCATGAGATGTCAGGTCAGGGAGTAGAACAGGATGCTGTCATGACTCCTCAGTCCAGGAGGTCGATGCCTGGAAAACCTCAGGGTATTGCATTGGCCGGGTGGCATTGCAATGCACCTGTACTGGTCAAAGCCTGCCTGGGAGAAGTGGGTCTACTCATCACATTTCCAGATCCTGTGGAATTGTTGTCCCCAAGAGGTCTAATTTCATAAAAATCACGTATGCCATGATTTTTGGTGAATGATTAGATCAGGTTTCTTATTCTTTTTATTTACAAAAAAAATCCTGGGGCTCCTGGGGAAGAATGTATTACAGAGTCTGAGAAGCAGATAATCACAGTTTAAAATACTGTGGCTTTTAAAAATACTTATGAGATGGACTTCCCTGGTGGCACAGTGGTTAAGAATCCGCCTGCCAATGCAGGGGACACGGGTTCAAGCCCTGGTGTGGGAAGATCCCACATGCCGCAGAGCAACTAAGCCCATGTGCCACAACTACTGAGCCTGTGCTCTAGAGCCTGCGAGCCACAACTACTGAGCCTGCGCACCTAGAGCCTGTGCCCTGCAACAAGAGAAGCCACTGCTATGAGAAGCCCGCGCACCACAATGAAGAGTAGCCGCCCCCCTGCCTCGCCATAACTATAGAAAGCCCACGCGCAGCAACAAACATCCAGTGCAGCCAAAAATAAATAAATAAATACATACATACATACATACTTATGAGAGAGAAATTATCACAGAAAAAGAGCTATTCTCACTAGTAGATATTTACAAATGCACTTTAGAATTATTTTCCAATAAATACCTAGGTTTCAATAAAACTTATTGAAATTATGATTGGAACTGTGGTAAATATATGAATAATTTTGTAAAGCATTGGCATTTTAACAGTAGTGAGTTGTTTCATTCAGGAACATGGTAGGTTTCTACATCTTTTCAGGTCATTTATGTCTATCGATAAAATTTTGTGGTTTTCTTCATATAAAGCCTTCACTTTCTTTGTAACTGTTACACTTAAGTATATTATAGGGTGTCTTTTGTTGGTTTGTTTGTTGTTGTTACTGTGCATAGGATACTTTTCCAGTAGTTGTTCTAACAATTAGTTGTTATTATATTAGAATGTATTGATTCCTGTGTATGTTTCTCATATCAGGCCATCTTATTGAACTCCCTTATTGGTGTTAATAGTTTTTTGGGTTTTTTCTTTTGAGTTTTCATTACCACCCCCCACCGCCCCAATATTAAATAGTGGTGGTAGAGAGAGCATACTTGTCTTGGTCCTGATTTTATGGAAATAGCCCCTCTGGGCCAGTCCATCGTGGCCCGTTTGCCCTCAGCTTTGTTCCTTGATTTTCCTTGCTCAGTTCTACTGCAGGGGGCTGACATTTGTAGGCTGCATATCCTGAGGCTCCCATGTCAGCTGGTGTCCATCTGGGTCCAGCCAATGGGAGGTCCTGGGAAGAGATTAACGAACAAAAGAAAGGGAGCATCCAGAGCATCTCTCCCCTGTTCTCTGCCTCAGGTAACAGCTCCAGCCACGGCTGCCTCAATTCATGGTTCCAGCTCTGGCCACTCAAGTGTTTCCATGGTTCCAGCATCTGTTGGGTGAATCTGGTTCCTGGGCTCAGGACCTCTTTTTGTTCCTCCAGCTAGGCTGCCCTCAGACTCCAGCAAGAGCGCCCTTGCCCTAGACCCCTTGTTTTAGAGGGCCCACATATCACACACACACACAAAATAACTGTTGAAGATCTCACGGTTGCCTTTATGTCTTGGGATCCGGCATCAGTACTGGCATAGCATGGCTTGCAACCCAAAACGTCTGTTCTTCTGGTTAACACAGAACAGGCCCCAAGGAGATGCTTTTCTATACCTCTTGCCCTGTGTCCTCAAAACAAAAGACAACTGCATCTGAATGCCTTTAAGTTGTGCGGGTTGAGTTGCTGCTGCTGTTGGCGATAGATACTGCTTTGGAGTGCTGAGAGGATCTGAGGGTGGAGGCACTTTGATAAAAGAAAAGGTGAAATGATTAACTTGTCAAAGCCTTCCTCCCGAATAGCAGGCCCACAGTAGATTTTTGAATAAGGAAGTATCATTTCCCAGGAGTGATGAGCATCCATTTTCTTGCTTCCCTCTGGGTTCCAATTCATGGCTCTGGAGTTACACATGAATTAGCGTGGTATTTTGAACAGTAGCACACAGTAACTGAGGAACTTTTTACAATATTATGCTCTTGCAATTCATATTGCTCTTAAACTACAAGTGTATTTCTCTAGACCTAATCTGAATTTTGGCCCCCAATCCAAAAATATTCTTTATAACTTGTGTGGAACATAGTTTGAATTTGTTTCTAGCGATGTGGCCTCAACTGAGCCAATAGTCATGAAGTTCTTTGGGGAAACTCAAAGATTATTTATGATATGTCTTGAATCTATCCATAGATGAAATACATTTAAATTTGACTTTATAGCCACTTAAGACACATAATGGAAATGTCAATGAAATGTTGTTAAAGCCATTAAATTTAATTGAGAGAGGATATAAAATATACTAGGATAGCTAAGTGAAACAATAGAAGATTTTTAAATACAGAGCAAAATGTGGTCTTTGGTGGAAAATGAAATTAACTTTGGATTTGTGCTATCCAAAAGTTTTTGATATGAACTGTTGCTTGCTATTTTTAATATAGAAAAGCATATCTAAATTAGGCAATTTCTCACTTAAAGAGATTAAAAATATTTTTAAATTGTAAAGAAAATGGTTTTCTAAGTAGAAATGAACTATGCAGAAGCAAAAGTGATATTCCAATTAAATATAAGGAGATTAGAACAAGGAAATGCAAATGTTTTTATGACTTTAAAGAAGATTCACATACAATTAATCCCAAAGTAATGTCTGTAGTAACTATTTTCCAACCATTATTGATCAAGTTATGGTCTTGTAGAGAGATTTGAATAAATTAAGCAATGTGCTGCAATTTTTGGTTTTCTTCATTCTGACATTTAAATATTTGAAGGAAGAACTTAATAAATATTGTGTGGATATAGATGTTACTTTAAGAGATAGTAAAAATCATGCTATATATGATAATGATTTATATGGTAAAAGTAATATAGTATTTTTTGCATTAACAATAATTTGTCATATGTGACTGTTACAGTGCTTGAATGTAACATGTAAAATTCCAAATGTAAGTATTGCTTTAAGAATTTTATTGACACTTCCAATAGAAGTGTTATTGCCTCAGTAAAGTTTCTCCACATTGAAATTAATTAAAAAAAAACCTATCTAGAAACTACAGTGAATCAAAAACAGTTGTCAAAAACATTTGGCATTATCATCCATGGAATATAATGTTATGTGAAAATCCTGGTTATAACAATAGAATGATTTTTCTGAAATAAAAGTTAAGAAGATTAAGTCTTATGATACACATATTACAAGTTAATTATGAAGTCTTTATTTTACTCACCTTCACGTTGTTGGCCCATCAATGCATGAGCAATAATAATTAATTTGGTTGTCTTTGATATTTTGCCAACCTTTTTTCCTACAAAAACCATAACTTTACACATATTTGAAATTTCTGTCATCATAAAGGTATTTGTCAGGTAGAACGATAGAAAATTTTTAGTTAACAAGTTTTCATTTGACTTCTGCCTTTTAAACATTTAGGCATATGGTATGTGGGCCTCCATTTGTATGCTTGCCCTGAGCTCTTTGTTAGGGGTGAGCCTGCCTTCAACTGAGGGGTGGTAGTGGCTTTTTGCTCTCAACTTCCTGTTGCCTGCTTGGCTTCTTGGTTCTTCCATCATCCTTTAGTTTTGCACAAATAAGCAGACACATGAATATTTTCTTATGTCCCTTTCTTTTTTACATGAAAGGTAAAGTCATGGGTTAAATAGTGTTCCCCCCAAAAGGTATGTTGAAGTCCTTCTCCTCATGCCCTCAAAATATGGCCTTATTTAGAAATAGTGTCATTGTAGATGTAATTAGTTAAGATGAGGTTATGCTGGAGTAGGCTAGGCTCTTAATCCAATGAGACTAGTGTCCTTATAAGAAGAGAGAAATTTGGAGACAGAGGAAAGGGTGATGTGAGAGAAGATGTTCATGTGCTGACACAAGCAAAGACTGGAGTGAAGCATCTATAAACTGGGAAATGTCAAGAATTGCCAGCAGACACTGGAGGTTAGAAGAGGCCGGGAAGGATTGTCCCCTACAGGTTCCAGAGGGAGCGTGGTCCCGCTAACAACTTGATTTTGGACTTCTAGCCTCTAGGACTGTGTGACAATACATTTCTGATGTTTTAAGACACATAGTTTGTGATACTTTGTCATAGAAACGCTAGGAAACTAATATAGATAGTATAATGAATGTACTCTCTGCCTGTTGTACAAGCGCTCTGCAGGCTAAATACCTAGAAGCACATCCATTGGGTCATAACAAACCTGTATTTTTCATCTTAACAGCTACTCCAAATTGTCCTCCAGTGTGGCAGTCAGTTTACTCTCCTATCAGCCTTGCATGGGCGCACATTTCCTTATGCCCTGGCCAACACTTGACATTAACAGACATGTAATTTTTTCCCATCTGATGGGTAAAAAGCAGTATTTTAAAAAAATTGTATTCCCTGATTACTAGTGAGATTGAGTTTTTTCCCATATGTTAATTTCCCATTTGAATTTCTTCTTCTGTAAATTGTCTTTTTATAACCTTTGCCCAGTTTCCTGTTGTGTTATTTGTTTTATTCCTACTAGTTTGAAATACTTCTTTATGCAGGAGATGATCTTATTCATTTTAAACCATTCCTAGTATAGGAAGAGCTTTTAAATATCAAGAGTGTTTGTTGGGTTTAATTGGTTGTCTTTTCAGCTTCTAGTGAGATGATCAAATGATATTTATTTGATCTATTGATATGAGGCACCTGTAATTGTAAGAACTTTAAAAAGCAGAGCAGTTAAATATTTATGGGCAAGAGGAGTGATGCCAAGGTGGGGCTTTTCAAAATATGTTTAGAGGGCTGCCTGGTTAGAACAGAGGGTGTGCCTAAGGGAATGTGATGGTCAGCTTTAGAAAATTGGCTGAAGCCTTTGTGGGGCTTTATGTGGGGTACGGAGTTTGAACTTTACTGTACAGGCAAAATGAAATCACTGCAGAATTTTGAGTAAAGGACTGTAGAATTTAAGAAGATTAATATGATGCTGTGGTGGAGGAAGAAGAAAATAAAAGCAAGGAGAGGACTTAGAAACCCAGGGGTGAGATGAAAATAGCCTCTTGCCATAATGACCCTAATAAGGAAAAAAACGAGGAAGGTAGGTAAGCACACCAATATGACTCTGATGAGGAGAGATTTAGGAAGAAGGTCTTCATAGGGAAAGAAGTGTACCTATTCAAGCATAAGTACTAGCGTGTCACAGACTTGGGGGACTTTGTCAGGAGGGCTAAAGTGGAAGATAACTTTTGGGTTTCAAATAATGTCCAAGTTGTGCAAAGTTAATTAGGAAAATAGAAATAAGCATATACAGAGGGCCTTTTCTCTGGGCAATGATGTAATATTGATGGATGGCTAAGAGAAAGCACACCTCATCAACCTTTATTTTGCTTCCAATTGACAATGTCAAGGAGAGTGATTTTCAGACTGAAGGTGGAGTGTAGGGTAGAACAACTATGATTACTGAAGATAGTTCACAATGCGTGAAAAAATTATAGGAGAGCATCTATCTGCTCTGTGTGAGCTGTACCCCAGGAAACTGAAAGAACTTTTAATGATATCTCTGAATCTTTGACCTTGACCTTGGAGAAAGCCTGGAGAATGTGAACTTAAAAATAGATGTGTGTGGGGCTTCCCTGGTGGCGCAGTGGTTGAGAGTCCGCCTGCTGATGCAGGGGACATGGGTTCGTGCCCTGGTCCGGGAGGATCCCACATGCCGCGGAGCTGCTGGGCCCATGAGCCATGGCTGCTGAGCCTGAGCGTCTGGAGCCTGTGCTCTGCAACGGGAGAGGCCACAACAGTGAGAGGCCCGCGTACCGCCAAAAAAAAAAAAAAAAAAAAAAAGTGTGTGTATGCCTGTGTGTGTGTGTGCAAATAGAATTCCAAATTTCAAAAATGTAGATTTCACAAATTGCAAATGATCTTAATGTCATTTTGGGGCAAGATCCTAGGATAGCATTCCAAAGGGATGACTTGTAGTCTCCTAGAAGAGGAGGTGAGGATCATTGGCTCTACATGGGTCATGCCATGACTGTTAGATCCAGGAGCACTGTCTGATGCAAGAAGCACTAACGATCAGGAGGTATTAGAAACCCAGCAGGAGCAAAGCACAAGGAGGGCATGAAGAAAGGATATTTAGCGTGGAGGGAAGAAGGCTTAGAGAGAACATGATGGCTGATGTCAAATATGAGAAAGACCATTATATGGAAGAGGGATCAGGTATCTGTGGGCTTCTCGAAGGCCAATGGGTAGGATTCCAGGGACCTAGGATAAGACTTAGGGTAAGGAAGACCTGTGTAACCACATGCACCATCCAGTAGTGCTTTCCAAGACAGTGATTTTTCTTTTTCTTTTTTTAAAGATTTATTTATTATTTATTTATTTTTGGCGGTGTCGGGTCTTAGTTGCGGCACGCGGGATCTTCCTTGAGTCATGCGGGATCTTTGGTTGCGGCGCGGTCTCCTCTCTAGCTGTGGTGTGCGGGTTTTCTCTCTCTAGTTGTGGTGCGTAGGCTCCAGGACGTGTGGGCTCTGTAGTCTGAGGCACGTGGGCTCTCTAGCTGAGGCGCGCGAGCTCAGTAATTGTGGCGCGCGGGCTTAGTTGCCCCACAGCATGTGGGATCTTAGTTCCCTGACCAGACATCAAACCCGCATGCCCTGCATCGTAAGGCGGATTCTTTACCACTGGACCACCAGGGAAGTCCCCCAAGACAGTGATTTTTCCATCACTGCAAGTGTGCTAGCAGAAGCCGGTCAGTCACTTTTTTGGGAAATGTCCTTGAAGAGATTTATGCGTTATTGTGTGGGTAACTCTAAAGTTCCTTCCAATTTTGAGCTTCTGTGATCCTAGGCCAGTGTAAGTGCGAATGGGAAGGATTAGGTTGGAAATACAGAGACTGTGAAGCCGTAACTAATGAGGGATCGGAAGAAGACAGAGGGAAGAAATGTAGATCACTCAATTGAGAAAAGAAAATCCTGTAGTCGTATAGTCTAGAGGAAGAATCCACCATCTTTTTAGCCCCAAAGACCAGGATCATCTCCAAACGGTTTAGGGCTGTCCAAGAACATTGCCCTTTAAAGAAGCCCTCTAATCAGTGTCTTTCATAGGGTTTTGGGGATGGAGGACAAACATTTCAAAATACAATTTTAATGATGTTCAGAAAAGATGATGACATTGTGCATTTGGGTCCCTTCCCCCCGCAGGACTGCTCAGGAGGACCATGAGGGAGGGGCAAGGCACATCACTGGAAGCAGGCCTAAGGCGCAGGCCAGGAGAAAAAGTTAAAAAGCAAGAGCAAGAAAGGAGTGGAATAATGGCAGAGAGAGGAAGGATACAGACAAAATGAACAAGTACATTTATTGCGAATAGCAGCTGCCTGGGCTTCCAGAGGTCTCAGGGGCACCTCTTTCAGCTGGTTCTCAGGGGCAGGAGAGTTGGGGACCAGGAGACTGAGGAGCTACTGCTGGCTGTGCCTCGGCTTCCCGACTGACCTTGTAGATGTCATTTCGCCTTTCTGCCTCCTTCCTATTGTCAAAGGCAGAAATACTGCTAACCTAAAAGTGCTCTGGGCTTTACCGAAGAAAATAGCTCCAGAAATTTAAGACATTGCCTGCCTGTGTACGAAGTGCCTGCCCTTGTCTCTGTTTTTTTCACGGTTGAGGGAGGGAGAGCGGGTAAGAGGAGTGTAGAAAGAAAGGTGAGAAGACATTGTGGCCAAAGTCGCTTAGCTCCGCCGTAGCTCCCGGGACCGGGATCTGGCAGAGGGGACATGCCTGCAGCCCGCGACCAGCCGGGCACCCAAGAACCGAGCGGACATCCTCGGGCTCTGCTGTCCTTTCAGCGAGCCCCATTGCAGCATCAGGGACGAAAAGCGAGGCACACCCCTCCCCCACTAGATGGCACTGAAACGCCTCGTTCGCGATTTTCAAAATGCAGGAAGGAGGAAAAAAGACAAAAAGAATATGGTGGAGGTGCGCTCATTTTGCATCGCAGGCCCAGTTGTTCAAAGCAGGGTGCCGGACCCTCTCTTTCTCCCCAGGGCAGCTCTTTACCCGGCAGTGCAGGCCCTCGGCTTTGGAATGAGGGTGAAAATGAGGGGTGAGGCTTAGAGTGAAGAACCTAAGGTTTCGACCTGGGAGGGAGGCTCCCAGCCCTGCGGCGCCGTCTCACGTGAGCCGGGCGGTGTGTGTGGGGGGATGAAGCTGGGCTCGCTCGGGGCCCACTCGCTCTAGGTCTGGGGTCTACCCGCGACACCTCTCAGGGCCCTCGCAGAGCCGAAATCCAGCCCCCACCCGGATAAGGACCGAGGTTTCGTTTAACCCCACTTCCCCTCAAAGCGCGAGCCCCTGGGCGTTTTCAAAATGTCTATTAAGCACCCCCGCCATGAAAATTCTGTTCCCCTTGTCTGGAAAGAATCAGTCAATTTTCTTTTTTCTTTTCCCGCTGAGGAGGGAGGTGGAGGCAAGTGGAGGTGGGTGTGTGTCGGGGTGTCTGGCGCTGGCGTGGGGCTGGACCGGGGCAGGCGGTGACAACCCCGCGGACACACGTTCAGCCCCGCGTGGAAACGCCTGTAGCTGATAGGATAGCGCTTGTGGCTTTCTGGGGAAAACAAAGATCAAATACAACCCAGGACATCAGCGACTGAAACCGGGGATGCAGGGAACTTCCTCAGCCCCTCTGAATGCCGACTCCGCAATAAGCAGTCTTTTCTTCGATTTAAGGGAATTTTCCACTACTGAAAAGAGAGAAACAGGAGATGGAGGCAACGTCCCTAATTTAATACTAATGCGTGTAAACATGCTACATACCACATATATGTATATGTGCATAAATATGGATGTGGTTGGGCACAAACCTCTCTAGACACCATTGACTTGCCTGGTTAAAGAATAAGGCTTAGACATTTTGCCTGGGAAATGGTGCACTTTATCTTTAAGAATGCTAGAAAAATAAGAGATGAGGCTCACGTTGCACGGATGACATCACTAGCTTTTGGCTGCGCGCTCCGTGTTCTCGTCTGTGGGTTTTAGCCAAGGCTGCAGCGCCCGGCGCCCGAGCGAGCACAGCAGCGGCTTCCTACAGCGCCCGCAACCGGGCGATGCTATTTCCCGAGCCTCCCGGGCGCAGCCTGGGCTCTCGCTCCCCGGCACCGGCCGAGACCGCAAGGCCCCGGAGCCACCGCGGCTAGAGGAGGAGGCCGGGAGGGGAAGCGGAGCGACCCAGCCTCCCTCCCGCACCCTCGCCCCATTCACTTCGGCGACCACCTCGCCGGGAGCCTGATCGTGGAACGCCGAGGCTGGGATGCGATTCTCTGCACGCTGCCGAGCGAGCCGGCACCTCAGCTCCTGGGTGGGCTGCGAAGAAAATGCTGCAATCTGAGAGCGGCTGACCCCAGTTGGGCAGCGCAGACGGGGTGCTAGAGTGCCGGGGCTCAGGTGTAAGGAGAAGGGGGCGGATTGTGTTGAAGGGCCGGGGCAGTTGTTTTTCTGGGTACCAGCAGCTCCCGGGCAGCACGTTCCCGGGGCTACCCGGGAGCCAGATGAAGTGAGGCGGAGGCGCCGCGGGAGAGGCGGGTCTGAAGGTGGCCGAGTGGACACTCCAGGAAGAAGACGGCACTGGGGAGGGCGGCATGACGCCCCGGGGGCTGGCTGCTTGGCTGGCGGGGCACAGCCATCGCGCGACCTGTCCATGGTGTTGAAGGCGCCCTGCGCCGAGCTCCGCGAGCCCCGCGTGGTGCGCCCTGCCGGGTGCGCCCTCCTCGGTGCAGCCCGCCTCTCGCGCCCGCGAGCTGCCGCCCCGTCGCCGCAACCCCCCGGCCAAGGCTTGTCCGGTAACGCCGTTCGGGTGACCGCACCGTCGACCCGAGGGGGCGCCTGAATGGCGAAGCAAGAGGCAGACGACCCGGGAGCTCGCGGGGAAAGGTCGGCCGAAACCGTGCGCCGACTGGGAGCCCGCCTCTGAGCGCAGCGCGCTGGCCAGAAGGAGCAAAGGACCTGCTAGTGACCAGAGGACAGAGATTTTTAAAAGACCCGACCCAGAGAGGAAGAACATTTCTTCTCTCGCAGACCGGAAGGGGGAGAGTGGCTGAGAGGGAGACCCAGGCGGGACGCAGGGCAGTTAGCCCTGGCATCTGGAGGTTTCCTTCGCTGGCCGGCCGCTTCGCGGGTGTTTCAGTTCATCCTGTCGTCTAGCGGCTCCTCCTGATAGACACCCTCCCACCCCCATCCCCTTCCCAAGAAAGCCAAGCGAGTGGGTCCCATCGCCACCCTACACAAAGAAAGCCCAGGAGCCCCGCCGCAGCCGAGGGCACTCGGTGTTTGGTTTCCGGCCCGAGGGCAGCGTCGCCCGAAGCCCGGCTGAGTGCGGCCGCGGCCGGTTCGGAGCAGTCGCTTCCTGCCGAGCCGGGAGGGGGCGGGAGGCGGCCGTGTCTGGCTCGCCGCCGCCTGAGGCTGCACCTGCTCCGCAGGATGCGCAGAGGCTTGCCGGAGCCTCTCCGGATGAGAACTTTTTAGGCTGCCCGCCCGCGTTCCCGCAGTCCCTGGGCTGCGCACCGGCAGCCGGGGGCCGAGGGGGCGCCGCTGCGCGAGCCCCCCTCCCGCCCCCTCCCCCTCCTTGGCTCGGCAGCCCGCCCGCAGCTGTGTTCCGGGCGCGCGGAGGGAAGGCGAGGCTGCGGCGGGTCATGCCCACGGTGTAGCCGCGAAGCGGAGGCATGGCTGCCGGAAGGTTCCTGCTCTACACGGGCCTCTCGCTAGCGCTCTGCGCCCTGGGCATGCTGGCCGTGGCCGTCTGCTCAGACCACTGGTACGAGACGGACGCCAGGAAGCACAGGGACAGGTGCAAGGCCTTTAACACGCGCCGGGTCGACCCTGGCTTCATTTACAACAATAACAACAACTTGCCGCTCCGGGCCAGCCGCTCGCGCCTGGACCGCTGGGAGGGCACACTCCTCCGGGCCCGGAATCGCCGGCAGCTCTTCGCTATGAGCCCCGCCGACGAGTGCAGCCGGCAGTACAATTCCACCAACACGGGCCTCTGGAGGAAATGCCACCGACAGGGCTTCGACGCGGAGATCGCGGCCCTGGTTCGGAAAGGTAAGCGCTCGCCGCGACGCTTGGCGCTCCGGAGAGACCGGCGCCTCTGGGCCGGGCCGCCCTCTCCTCCCTTGCGCGGCCGCAGTCTCTCAGGCCTCCTGGTTCCGGGAGGTCAGGTTATCCAGGCTCGGCTGAGCCTTGCAGTGGCCAGATCTTGCCTCCGAGTAGCTGGTAATGGAGGCTTACCTCTCTCTACCCGGCCTCTCGTCTTGCGTTTTGTCTGATGGGATTCCAGTAGAATCTCATGGTCCAAGGTTTTTACACAGAGAAATGGCTTCAGTAGTCTCTGAAAAGGAAGGGAATCTATAATGTTTGCTTTTAGTAGAGGAATCCCTTTAAGAGTGATTTGTCGGCGTAGACACACTCCTAGTTTTAATCTTTGTTTTAGATGTTGTTGAACTGATTCATCAAGGGAAATTTGGGAAAACATCTCACAGAGAAGGCCTTATTCATGCCGGAAGGGTTTAAGTGCTATGCTATATCGGGCATACTGCAGGCGTTGGTCATATAAACATTAATAAATCACAGCCCCTGCCCTGTTTCACCCCAAAAGCCCGTTGACCTGTAGCATCATACCACAATTCTTGATTTCTCATTTTGAGAAAGTGGTTGACAAAAGTGTCTTATGCACATTGAATATGAGCAAGATCTAATAAGCACACAAAAAGTAGTTCTTCCAGCAGCACCAAAGTGGGTACTTAAGACAAAAAAATATTATTTTCAGAAGATTTGTATAAAAAATACCCAAAGTATACCAAAACGGAAAACAAACTGCATTTGCTAAAGATAAAAATTTATTTGATACTTTAATATGATCACATAAAATTTTAAAAGTCTGTTCATCTGATGCAGTTTGTAAATCTTGCATGATTTATACTTTGGGGACTATCCTGTTCTGTTAGCCTACTGAGATGTTGTTTCGATGTATACTAATATTGCTCAGAAGAAGGGAATATGCATCCTGGAATATGCATTGATGGTAGCTGCACCCTGGAAGATGTGGTGCAATTCTATAAGTCTCGTTCCCCGCACCTCCCTTCATTTTCTTCATCTATTAAGTGGTGATACCAAAGTGAAAACAATGCTGTTATCTGCAAAGTCTTTGTGGCCAAGATACCAAGCAGTTTCTTAATGTCTCAATAATTATAATGCCAGGTTGCTGCTGTTTTTAAATCTTATATGTGAGAACTGATATTCTTTGATTTATAAAAATGTTGAAATGGATCAGAAAAAATTGTTAATTTGAAAAAAAGTCAATTGTTTAAGAAAGGCAAACAGTGGGTATGGATTTAGATTTAGGTGGGGTAGGTCCAGAAAGAGAATCCATCTTAATGTTTGTTTTACAGCTTCTGTAGAATGATGAGGGATTTTAGCTGATTTAGTTAAGAATGTGTTACTATTACAAATATCATATCTGCTTCATGGTTAGACTCTTATTAGAGCAGCGTGTCCCGCTTGGAGCTCTACAACTTTGTCAAGCTCTACAGGATATTAGAGAATTGCAGAAGAGAACAACTTGGGTTGGATTTAGAAGTGGGAAAACAAGAGGAAGCAGAATAGTTTTTGACAATGGGTGACTTCATAGCAGTTTTCAAATTCTCAGATTCAGAAAATGTTGTTTTATCCATCATTTTCTGCTTTTATTAAAATTGCAATGGTAGGAAGTTAGCTGACATGTGAGGAAGAATTCATGTTAATAATGACTGACAAACACTGGTAGGACTTGCTGAAGGACATTCTTGAATTTCCTTTCTTGAACATCTCCTGGAACAAGACTGGTATCCTCTGTCTGGTACTGGTTAACCCCACTTAGAAAAGGGGGGATGGAATTCATGGCTTCTGGAGGTTCCATTGAGAGCTTTGATTCCATGTTGCTCTGCTTGGCGATCCGACTAGAAAGGTTGACTTGGTCTGTGCACCAGAGGGATTGGTTACCATAGTGACATGTTCTTCCGGTGAAGCTGGAAACGCAGTGACAGGGAAAGGGGTAGGGGAAGGATGTACAACATTTTGACTTTGTATCGACTGATTTTTAATTGAAGCAACAGAAAATGGACCAGCAGGGGGATTGAATACACTGATACCTAGAGTTGGGAGGGCACTGTATTTCTCTTGAACTAATGCAAACGCTGTTCCCCATCACCCAAAATACAGCAATCACTGTCAGCTGCAAGCCCTTGCTTACCATGGCTGTTTCTGTCCATTTGACATTCTTGTTAGTTATTATTGAGATAGATGGCATGCCAGCCTTACAAATCTTGAGAGACTTAAGGTCACTATCTTCATTTTTAATTTCAAAGCATAATCTTTGAAAGCCAGATCGGCTTTTTCTAAGTAGTGATGGACACAATTTGGAAATAAGTGCATCTTATATTAGGAGAGTTCACAAGCAATTCCAATGGCACATAGAATGTAACCTCTAGACTTAATATTTCTCCTAGAAGTACAGATTTTAGAAGGAAGTTAAAGAATAAATTGATATCCCTATATTTACTTTTAGGATACCTTAGGGAAAGATATTTCTCTCATGGTATTCATTAGCAGCCTCAAAAGCTATCTTAGGCCTTTGTCTTTTTTGGAAACATCTTCGATTAAAATTCTGGAGATATGTGTTGGGCAGGGGGAAAGGGAAATCAGAGAAAAGACTGCTTAAAATCTGTCAATATTATGGGAAAATTAGAGATTTATCTAAATGATCATATAGCCCTAAAGAACTCAATCATTTGTTAAATCAATGTTCATTACATTAGAAAGTGCTGTTTTTGCATTTTACAATAAAACCACATAATTAATAAGAAAACAAAAGTCAAATCCATCCTTGGGATTCATGTTCTTTCTGATCCGTTTCTTGCTCTGCTGACATCACTATACCCATAAAAAGGCATTGCTGATCACTGTGTATTTATTTGTTTGTCTTATTGAACCATAAGTTCCTGGAGGGCAGGAAAGATAATCATTTGTAAAATACATCCACTAGATGCTTGGTACTTGGGAAATATACAAATTAGGTTCACAGAAACTTATCCATCAAGAACTTATTCTAATTTTAGGAACACTGTGTGGGAATCCAAATAAAGGATTAGTCAGAAAATTGTGCTAGAAAATGAACCAGTGTAGCTCTCAGGGCAGGTTAATATTGCAACAGAGGCTACATAATTTAACAAGGAGGATTTCTTGAGCAAAAGCTTTGCTAAGGAATAAAGGTAACACAGTAGAGTTTTGGATAACACATGTCATTGAAAAAACACATATCACGCACAATCATTTTTCACATTAGATAAGATTTTAATTATTTCCTTCTCAAGGGTAGGATTTGGGTAGAGGGTGCAGCAAAGATCAGTCACTCTTGAATTCCCATCTGTGTCCATACTCATGTCCTCTTGTCTTCCTGCTTTTCAACCTCATCTGTCTCCCTAGTAAGTCACTGCACTGGGGACAGATCAATGGCAGGATCAGCTTGTGAAATCCAAGAGACTTCCAGACCCTTAGGAGGACCAGCTACAGGGAGGATTTTGTTCCAGGGAACATGTATATTCTTTGGTTAGTACTGAAATCTTGTATTGATATGGCTTGAAATCAGCAGACCTTCAACGGAGACTCTAAGAACTTTTTTATTATTTGAAAATAAGCCTTATAATAGAATTTGACCTAAATGGTTTTCATAATCATGGAGTGATGGTCAATGTTCTGAAGTGTATTTTAATGGAACATTGCACGTATTCACAAATTAATAATGTTACTCAGCACATATTTACTGCACATGTATTATGGGATGGGCACATATCACTAGAAAGAAGAGAGAATAAGACCTGGTCCTTAGAATTCCCATAGTCTGTTAGTGTCACATAGTATAAGTGACAAGTGCAAGACACTGAGGGCAACAGAAACAGATGCAGAGAAACAGAGGAGGTGATGCTGGATTGTGTCGGCAGTGGGATGAGGTCAGGCGGGAAGGAGTTAGGGAGAGTTGCCCTGTGGAAATGAAATTTGAACGAGATTTTCACGAAGTGTGGAGGTGGATGGGGAGGAAGGGCATTTCAGGCAAAGCGGCCAGCATATGCACAGCCATGGAGGTGTGAACCAGCAGTTTGGCCACATGAGTGTTGATTTCTGGGGCGAGGGAGAGGAGCAGACCAACAGCTGGAGAGCAGGCGAGGGCCCAGTCAAGGAGCTTGTGAGCTCAGATCCCCTGTAGCAGTGCGGCCCATAGGATGGCCGCTAGCCACACGCGGCTACTTAACTTAAAATAACCAAAATTAAATAAAATTTAAAAATCACTTCTTTAGTCACATTGGTCACATTACAGATGCTCAGTAGCTGTATGTATCTAGTAGCCATCATTTCAGACAGTGCAGATTAGAGAATGTTTCCATCACCACAGAAAGTTCTATGGGACAGGGCGACATGGAGCCTACAGCCTCTAAGAGCAAGCGCATACTTTATTTCAGATGAAGATAATTGAACATGGTAACTTGGGCTTAAATTTAAGAGTATTATTCTACACCTGAAGAAACTTTGCTACTTGAATGTTTCACAGAAGGTTTTAGTTCATGGTCAGTTGTGCTAAATCTATATTTTATTAATTTTCCATGTTTTTAAAAATAAATTTAATTAATTAATTAATTTACTTTTGGCCACGTTGGGTCTTCGTTGCTGCGCGCGGGCTTTTCGCTAGTTGTGGTGAGCGGGGGCCACTCCTCGCTGCGGTGCGCGGGCCTCTCAATACGGTGGCCTCTCCCGTCGTGGCACGCGGGCTCAGTAGCTGTGGCTCATGGGCCCCAGGCGCGCAGGCTTCAGTAGTTGTGGCGCACGGATCTAGTTGCTCCGTGGCATGTGGGATCTTTCCGGACCAGGGCTGGAACCCGTGTCCCCTGCATCGGCAGGCGGATTCTTAACCACCGCGCCACCAGCGAAGCCCCTAATTTTCCATGTTTGACTCACAGAATTCTCTTCTCTCCTTTCTCTCTCCTGACTCCATTAAAGTAACTTGCAAAGTTGACTGGGTGGGAAGATTAATAGTAATCAGACTTGGTGCCAGCTACTCTGCTAAGAGTTTTACATATATTAGCTAACTTATTCTTCATAATACTGCTCTGAAGTGGGTATTATTATTATTTATCTCTATTCTACAGTTGAGGAAACTGAGACACACAAAGCTGCATTAACTTGCCACAGCTCATGATAAGGAAATGAAGTTGTCAGGATTTGAATTCTGGCTCCTGGTGTGGAGACTCACCCACCCCACTCTACTGTCACCATAGAGTCTGTCAGGGCAGGGGTGGGGGGAGAAGAAGCTGGTATACTGATTCCCCAAACTAAAAAAGAAATAGGGTCCCTTTGCTGTACACCTGAAACTAACACAACTTTGTAAGTCAACTATAACTTTGTAAATCAACTTCAGTAAGAAATAAATTAAACTTGCTATTTCAAAGATATAACAAAATAGGAAGTAATTTTAGAATCCACAAAGGTGAGACCTGCTGGAAGACACCAGCTTAGCACCGAGAGGAAGGTCATTTCAAAGCAAAGCATCTCACTTTGCCTTGAGACCCGCCGACAGAAGCTTGTCCACCTTTTGTTCCGTGATTTTGAGGTTTTTTTTTTTTTTGAGTGTTTGTTTTGTTCACTGTGGTAGGTGCTGAGGTTATAGACATGAAGGACATACACATTCATTCCACAAATATTTATTGACGGCCTAGAGGCTGGGTATTGTGGAGAAGCTTACATTCCATGGGAGGAGAGACAAACAATAAATAAATACAGGTGGAATAAAAATAATATCTAATGAACTAATCAATATATAATATAATGTGCAGTAGTTTATGCTATGACGTGTCTTTGCCCTTGGGAAGCACAAAGGGGAAGGTGGACAAGTAAGCCAAAAATTAAATAGTTCTATTAGTTTTGGTTTCATAATATCCAGAGACTTTACCTGCTCACAGGGAGACACACACAAAACCCATGGTCTCTGTATAAGGTGTGCATCCCCGTGCATATGTGTTATATGTGTGTTGGAAAAGAACAAAGAGTCATCATGTGGTTCTTGTCCTGAGGGAGCTTACGCTCCAACTCTCCGTTTCCCAAGTTCATTGTCACGTGTGGGTGGATCAGGCTCTTCTGCAGGAGGTCATGTCTGTATCAACTGGATCAGGAATCAGCTGGTCAGGGAACTCAAGGGTGAGCTCATCTTATTGAACCAACAAAGTCAAGGGCCTTGTTTCTGTTGCAGAAGGTGAGTTTATTTATTCTTTTACTGTAGGGTAGGTAAGGATCAATTAGAGGATCGATGTATATTCCACTTTGGATTGTCAGTTAAAAATATTTTCTCCTTCTTTGCTATTTGTAGATGATCCTAGGCCTTCAGGCAGAATCCTAAACACACTCTGGGTTAGTTTGACCCTTCACACACACACACACACACACACACACACACACGCACGCACGCACGCACGCACGCACGCAGGTATACATCTAGACATTAGACAGTAGAGTCACAAATGTTCATTCAGATGCAGATACTTTTATAACTACTTACCCCAAAAAATACACAGAGAGAGAAGGGAGTGCATGACTTGGTAGAGGAGTGAACAGAACATTTATTCTAACATCTTGATTGGATGTCTGCTGTTTTTGAGAGAATGCTTACATTCTTTTAAAGGACTTTGTTTCCTCATGTGTAAAAGAGTGGGTATGGGGGCTTCCCTGGTGGTGCAGTGGTTGAGAGTCCGCCTGCCGATGCAGGGGACACGGGTTTGTGCCCCGGTCCGGGAAGATCCCACGTGCCGCGGAGCAGCTGGGCCCATGAGCCATGGCCGCTGAGCCTGCACGTCCGGAGCCTGTGCTCCGCAACGGGAGAGGCCACAGCAGTGAGAGGCCCGTGTACCACAAAAAAAAAAAAAAAAAAAAAAAAAAAAAAAAAGAGTGGGTTTGGATTGTAAAAACATCAAACCCTTTCACATTTGATGAGAAAGTTAAATTTATGTGATAGAGAGTAAATAAAGGGTGAATGGCTGAGAGAAGGTGAAAGAGAGGGATGGGAAATCAGGGGAGGAAAGGGAGCGAAAGAGCAAATTGAGAGACAGAGACAGAGATGCTTCTGAAGGGATCATGGCAGGCTGCTAGTTTGTAAAAGGAAGAGGTGGCAAACAAAGCAGCTAATTTCATACTAATGTAGGACCTTGTAATAAGAATTAACTGTTTCTCTTTCTAATGATTTGAAATGCCATGTTGCAGATTGGGGTTAAAAATCTGAAAAGTTAATGGAGGAAGGTGGTGTTGGTAGCACAACTGTGGATATACTGAATGCCACAGAGCCATACTCTTAAAAATGCTTAAAATGATAAAGTTTATGTTATGTATGTTTTAACAAAATTAAAATAAATAAATAAGTTAATTAAAAGAATTAAACTTAATAGAGAAAGGAACTGGATTCCTGGTATGTAGAATGCTTCAAAACTGAGGATCTTCATTTATTCAACACATTTTTTTAGCACCTACTGTGTGCCAGGCACTAGCTCAGATATGTTTGGGACACAGAAGTTAATAAAACAGACATAACCCCTGTTCTCATAGGGCTTACCCTGAAACACCTTCAAGGATTGTATCTTTTTTCTAAACAAAACTTTTCAAGAGCACCAGTATGTAAAACAAGTAAAAGTAATGAATACATTCCTCGGGTCATTTAAAAACCATTGTATGGTAAAGAACACTTCACTGTGTTTATTCTAAAAATGTCTATTGAATACCAACTATTTCAGGCACATTACTTGGGGTAGAGGATCCTGAGTGAAATACACAGCTCCTGTCCTCAGAGAGACAAAGAAAGGTAGTATACAAGAAGGCTAACAAATACAAACCCCAAGTTTGGTTTGTTTTTTAAAATATTTTATTTCTTGGAGTATAGTTGATTTAAAATGTTGTGTTAGTTTCAGGTGTACAGCAAAGTGATTCAGTTATACATAAACATATACTCATTCTTTTTTAGATTCTTTTCTCATATAGCTTATCACAGACTATTGAGTAGAGTTCCCTGTGCTATACAATACATCCCCATTGGTCATCTATCCTATGTAATAGTAGTGTGCATGAGTTCATCTCAAGCTCCTGATTTATCCCTCCCCCACCACGTTTCCCCTTTGGTAACCATAAGTTTGTTTTCGATATTGATAAGTCTGCTTCTGTTTTGTACATAAGTTCATTTGTATCTTTTAAAAAAAATTAGATTACACATATGAGTGATACCCTATGATATTTGTCTTTCTCTGTCTGACTTACTTTAGTATGATAATCTCTAAGTCCATCCACGTCTCTACAAATGACCCAATTTCATTCCTTTTTATGGCTGAGTAATAGTCCATTGTATATATGTACCACAACTTCTTTATCCATTCCTCTGTTGATGGACATTTAGGTTGCTTCCATGTCTTGGCAATTGTAAATAGTGCTGCAATGAACATTTTGGTACATGACTCTTTGAATTACGGTTTTCTCAGGGTATATGCCCAGTAGTGGGATTGTTGGGTCATATGGTAGTTCTATTTTTAGTTTTTTAAGGAACCTCCATACTGTTCTCCATAGTGGCTGTACCAATTTACATTCCCACCTGTTGGAATGTAGGAGGGTTCCCTTTTCTCCACACCCTCTCCAGCATTTACTGTCTGTAGACTTTTTTTTTTTTTTTTTTTTTTTTTCCGGTAGTCGGGCCTCTCACTATTGTGGCCTCTCCCGTTGCGGAGCACAGGCTCCGGATGCGCAGGCTCAGCGACCATGGCTCACGGGCCTAGCTGCTCCGCGGCATGTGGGATCTTCCCGGACCGGGACACGAACCCTCATCCCCTGTATCGGCAGGCGGACTTTCAACCACTGCGCCACCAGGGAAGCCCTGTCTGTAGACTTTTTGATGATGGCCATTCTGACCAGTGTGAGGTGATACCTCATTGTAGTTTTGATTTGAATTTCTCTGATAATTAGTGGTGTTGAGCATCTTTTCATGTGCTTTTTGGCCATCTGTATGTCTTCTTTGGAGAACTGTATGTTTAGATCTTCTGCCCATTTTTTAATTGGCTTGTTTGTTTTTTTGACATAGAGCTGCATGAGCTGTTTGTTTATTTTGGAGATCCAAGTTTGGTTGTTTGAGAGATTTATATGTTGGGGGCCTGAGTGATTCTTGAGTTTTGGAGGAGTTAGAGGAAGCTTTGCAGAAAAGGGGACATCTAGTCCTAACATATACTTAGAGAGATTAACAGTGGGTTGATAAGGTGAAGTCTTAGCCTCATTTAAAAATGATTAATTAATAATGACAAGGTAATAACTTGTCCAGTCTGCTTTCCACCCACCTTTGTCCCCCAGGCTCTTAGTCCTTCTCCCAAGAGGCAGCTGTTGCTACCAGATTTTAAGAAATCATATCAGAGATAATTCTGTTCAGCAATATTTAAAAATACCAGCAAGTATAAATATAAGTCAGGCAATGAACAGGGGATTTAAGGATGAAAAAAGTTTTTTTTTTTTGGTAAATTCGTATACACAGAGATGATGTTTAAAGGCCCATTCCAGGAGTCACTAGGAATCTTCTGCAGGTGTTTATTGTAAGTGGAGGCTGCTGTTGGCATTCAAAGAAGTTTGACAGATTTGCTGCTTTTATGGGAGAGTGCAGTATCTGAATTATTTCAATTGATTTTTTTTGGTGTCCAAGTAGTTTGCCAAGAAAAGGCAATTGACTTTATATTAGGTCATCTTCATAAATTTATATCATTTCCTACGTTTGAAAATGCCCTGCTGTTCTATATCCTGAAGCTCACTCTGTTGGACACTTTATTTGCTCTAGAGCAATCTCTCGTTCAGTTTTGCCCTCAATTTCTTTTCATCTTTATAATAGCAATTCTATTTAGGCAGGCACAACTCTTATTCCCCAAGGCTCTGGAGTATTTTGCACACCTGGATGGGATAGGGTGGTTTTTACCTTGAAGAAGCTCTGCGCTCATATGCTGCTGTATGTTAACTAATACAACATTGGATACTATCCTGTGAGGCTGAAGACACACGTGCCTTGTCGCCTGGCACTTCTACCCCTGGCTATATACTCATGAGTCCATGGAACACATCCAAGACTCTCCATGGCATCACTGTCTTATAATAATAAAATAAATAAGTAAACAAAAAGGAAAAACTTGTATTCATTAATAGGAGAATGGATCATAGGTATGGTATGTTCATACAGTGGAAACTACCACTGTGTATTTAAAATAAATATACTAGATCTACATATTTCCAAATGGATAAACATAAAATTTGAGTGAAAAGAGCAGGATGCAGAATGAAATGAAGAGTATGATGCTCTTTATATGAAGCTCAAAAACAGATCAAATAACATTAGATATTGTTTATTTGCCTTGTGTTTATAAAAATATGCATGTGACTGATAAACACAAAATGAAGGATGATGTTTATCTTTCTCAGGGCAAGAAAAGAAATGGAATTGGGGCGGTGCTTTCATCTGTGGTATTTTATTTCTTGAAAAACAGAAAAGATGTGAAGTAACTGGGGCACACACATTCATGCACACTAAAGCTACTTGGAAAGTTGTTGCCGTTCTGACAAAAAAAAGTTAACATTCTATTCAGACTGTACCATTCAGTGTTCAGGAGGCAGGTTCTTTAAAGAAAATTCTTGGAAAACTTTGCTTTGAGGCAATCTGTGACTGACTTTTTTTTTTTTTTTTTTTTGCGGTATGCGGGCCTCTCACTGCTGTGGCCTCCCCCGTTGCGGAGCACAGGCTCCGGACGCGCACGCTCCGGACGCGCAGGCTCAGCGGCCATGGCTCACGGGCCCAGCCGCTCCGCGGCATATGGGATCCTCCCAGACCGGGGCACGAACCCGTATCCCCTGCATCGGCAGGCGGACTCTCAACCACTTGCGCCACCAGGGAGGCCCCTGTGACTGACTTTTGTAAGTAGTAGCAAAGAGGAGAACCAGGTAACCTTTAACCAACAGTTTTCACCAAAAGTAGCTCCCGGGGAAGGGTTTTGAAAGGATAGAATCATGTTTTACTCCCTTGTGATGTGACGTAAGAAGAGCAAATCAGGGCTTTAAAATGACGTATTTGTGAGATAGAGACTAGTGTACATGTCACTCCCTGCTTTGTAGATTTCCTGCAGCTTGTGGAGAAAAACCAAGAGTTCTAAGGGCCAGAAAGTTAAACCAAAGCCACCCCTCCAATGAACTTGATCAGACATTGAACGTTAATAGTTAAGGCACAGAGACAGAGAAAGCGGGACAAACCAGAGACTGAGCACGAACACCTGGAAAGGCGTGTGAGCCCTAAGGGAGGAACTCAGCATAAACTAGGAGAGGAAAAGCTAAGGATTGCTAAGAAGGAATCAGAATTGTAGTCTTAAAATTGTGAGGATGACTTCAGCCAGGAGCCCGTCTGTTATGGTAATGGTATGTTCCCACGCCATACAAGTTCCAGCTGGAACAGGAAAGTCCTGTCGGAATTACAGCAAGGGTTCCATTTTCACCTGATAATGCTTTTAAAACACCAAAGCTGGGCCTGAAGTTACTAGGGATCACGAAATTCCTAGGGGGTTTCAGGGGTGTTGAAGCTGAATAACTGCCACGATCATGTTTTAGTAACCACAGGGCTAAAGAGATGCCCATGTGTAGCTCTGGGCAGGCCTGCATCGCCAGGTCCCAGGTGGATGAGCTGCTTTATTCATTATGCTCTGCTGGGATGCTCTTCCTGCCCACCCTTAAATGAACGACTTTGGGAAAGGCTGGCCTCTGCGTTTCCAGCCTCTCCCTCTCTCTCCCTCCTCCCAGAATGGGTTAACACAAGCGAGACAGAAGATCATCTTGCTTGGCCCTTTTTCTTTTCAGGTGTGGCCTCTCCTCCTTGCCTGGGTTTCTTGTCTTCTTCACCTTCGCCTTCAGTGCACTTTGAGGCCCCTGCCAGTGGGTTTCCTCCCTGACTCCCAAGCTGGGACTGCTCCTTCTCTGTGAAAACTTCACCTCCCCTGGCTTGGAGGACACCGTTCTCTCTTGGTCTGCTTTTGTCTTGGTTCTTACCCCCTCTCAGTCACTGGCTCTTCTTTCTCAGCCCATGTGAGTGTTCTCCAGGGTACCACTTTTTCTTCTCACCCTTTGCCCTCTCCTTGAGCCATCTCACTCATGCCCAGGGCCAGTTTCAGCCCTTGATGGTCACAACCTGTTGCACTGGGAATCTCTCACTCAGACCTTCCACCCAAACATCTCGCCTGTTGGATATCTCCACTTGGAGGTTCCATGGGTCCAAAAGAATCTATTTTCTCTTTTTCCCCCAGAGTCATTCCGCTTTCATTTTCCTCCATCTGGGGGAATGATATCACTTCCTCTCTCCTTGCCCAAACCAGAAACTTGAGAGTCATCTCTTCATTCTTGCCCTCCTCATCCAAGCGGTGAACAAGTCACTTTTCCTGCTGATACATTCGTGCTCATCTCTCCATGCTATTCGGGTATCGCTGCTGCGGTGAGGTCCTCCTCACCTGTATTCTTGTAGCATTGTCTATTTGGTTTCCCTGTTCTCTAATCTCATCTCCTGTAAATGCTTTCTCTATAGAGTGATTTTTTTAAAATGTAAATCTAATCATGTTACCTCTTTGCTCAAAACCCTTCAGTGGCTCCTCGCAGCCTGTCAGTCACAATAAGGTCCATAATCTTCACCTTGGCATATAAGACTTCACAGGTCTGGCAACATTCTCCCCTCCCCACCCCCCAGCCTGCCCATCTCATCCTTTTGTCTACTTCTCTCCATACCGGCATGCTCTCTTCCAGCCCTGATGAAGGACTCCTGGGTCCCCAAGCAGGCTAAGCTGTTTGATGCCTTGGGAGCCTTTGTTTATGAAGCTTCTTCCTTCTCCTGAAGGTCCCTGTCCCTGCTCACGGCCACCCCCAAGCCAGCCTGGCCACCACCTTCTCATGCTTTAGGCGTCAGCCTTCAGCCCCTCCTCCTAGTCTTGCTTGGGGTTCTGTCACCTCCATCTCCCAGGGAGAATTGCCTTCTTCCTCCTTAGCCCTCTGTCACACAGTAGACATCTTTCCCCTCCTAGCACCAGTGACATTTTGCTTCCCCATATGTTTCCCTCCTTTTTGACCTGCTTATTATTCATTTTTTATCTGCAGTGTTTTGCATAATGCATGGGCCATGATAGGTATTTAATACATAGTTGTTGAATGAACGAAGGTTTATTTCAGTTAATGCAGTCGACCTGGAAATCTCATTTAGTGAAGAGCCATAATTTCATTGGACTAGGGAAACTCACTATTAAAAGGAAACCTGCTGTGAGTTGTTCTGTAATGCATACGATAAACTTCAATTTATTTTCTTTGTTAAGGTTTGTATTTGCTTAAAGTGTCCATATCTCTGATTCACAAGAGGAGAATTTCAAGTGGGGATTGTTCCATATTTCCTGGACTAGACCTCTTCATTATGATCTTGCCCACTTTCTCTTCTCGGCATGCTTTCCTTAGGCTGGTCCTCCCACCCATAGTGTATTGGATGTGACCATTCCCTCAAGTTTCTCAGTGTTTGTCACCAGGCATGTCTTCAGGCTGTCTCAATGAAGCCTCCCTCTCAACTGTTTATTTAGGGCAGCTTTCTCAAATCTCTTCTAGTAGAGATTTTGGTCAGATAATGGCCAGAAGACAGAGGATGTGCTTTTGTGACTGCCTCCCTTCTGGTTCATACCTCAGTTCGCTTTTCATAACTTCCAGCTGGGGTCGGTCAGTGATGCCGGGAAGACACGGCCAGTATCTATTTCCAGGTCTCTGATGAATCTGGCCCCATTGTGGCTGGTGAGCAACATTGCTCACAGGAAACATCTATCCCCTGCAGAGGGTCTGGGGACATAAAGACATCATGACCAACCAATACACCTTGGCTTATGAAGACCACCGAGTCCCAGTTCAGTTGACTCTCAGGGTGTCACTGGGAAGTGGATTCTCTTCCAGAATGACAGTGACTGTTGTTGAGGCTGATAATCTCCTGGGGAAGGTTTTACGGGCCTCTCCTTTAGCCATGAGATTCACTAAGGGCCGAGCCTTTGCTGTCATTCGGATTAGTAGAGTAATTCTTTTGTTTTCAGCAGATAAATGTACACTCAGCTACATTGCTTGGCTCTCTAAACTAGGTTGAATAAATGATTCATATCAAGGAAACATCTTCCATGACCACTATATCTCCTGGATTTATATTAGTTAAGTCTATGCTGGGTTTAAGCTAGAAAAATGATTTCCAACGCCTTCTGCCTAAGTTGCATAAAGTGCTATAGACCAAAATTTAGATTGTACATTCAGTAGTAACCATTGGGTAGGCATCCCAACTAAACACCAAACTTGTGTTTTGAAGAGCTGGGTTAATTGTAAAAAATAATTATAAAAATTGTTAGTGATCTATGCAGTAATGTGAGTCTTATAAAATGGAGGGTAGCCCTTACCCTAGAAAACTGTCTCTTTGTCATATATGCTTGTTTTAAAACCTGTAGGAGCCCAGAGGTTTATTTCAAACTGGAAGGTGGCATTTCATCTTTCTGGGTCAGCAGAATTGTTAACATTTCAGAAAAGGACTTTTGTGCTCCTGTGCCAGCAGCACGCCTGTATCAGCTTTTATTACACATATCCGTAGTGGTGTGGTGGCTGGCTGGGTGCTTGTAGATCAATAAGCTGCTAAAAGGGGAGATGCATCAGAGACTATAATGGCTTCTTCACAGAAGATAGATCGTCTCCAGGTAGTGAAGTGCATTTAGGAACAACAGTGATATCCCTGTACTGAGATCCTTATTATTTAGAAGAGAGAAATGGACTCTCTCAAGGTGATGAGTCCTATGATGAAGACTTTAACATGCTAAACATATACTCCAGGAGATTTTCTTTTTTAAAAGAAAGAAAAGAATAATTAATTAATTAATTTTGGGCGGCGTTGGGTCTTCATTGCTGCGTGCAGGCTTTCTCTAGTTGTGGTGAGCGGGGGCTACTCTTTGTTGCGGTGCGCGGGCTTCTCATTTCAGTGGCTTCTCTGGTCGCAGAGCACGGGCTCTGGTGTGTGGGCTTCATAGTTGTGGCTCGCGGGCTCTAGAGCACAGGCTCAGTAGTTGTGGCACATGGGCTTAGTTGCTCCGAGGCATGTGGGATCTTCCCAGACCAGGGCTCGACCTCATGTCCCCTGCGTTGGCAGGTGGATACTTAACCACTGCGCCACCAGGGAAGGCCAGAGGAGATCTTCTGTTCCAAACAAATTCAGTTTGTTTTAATAGAAGAATTCCCAGATGGAGAAGTACAGAATTAATTCTCTTGGCCTCAAACACGACTTGATTGTAGTTGTTCTGCAACTTTGTTGTCCTATTAATTTTAAAAAGTCTTATATTGAACACTGATTTTTAAGAGACTCAGGTGGGCTTGGATACAGCATCAGTGAGGAGTTGGGAAAAGTAGTGACCCTAACACAAAGTGATACGACTGGGGTTTGAGGGTGGTGGAAACTTATAGAAGATAGCACAGAGCTCCTTGGCTAAGGTTCTTGACTTGAAGGCTGTGGACACATGGAGTCAAGGTTATATCTGAGCTGAGTGTACTTATGTACAGGAGAGTTCCTAGGAATATGGTGTCAGAGAGGATGGTGACTTTTTCCGGGGGGGGCAGTGATAATTTCTACTCTGTGGTTCTCCTTCATGATGCAGGAATAAATTACATAAATTATATATTCATTTATTCAACACATATTTGGTGAATACTTTCATGTCAGGATTTGTACTAGGAGCTTAGGGTATAGAGGTGCACTAAATAGGCACAATCCCCTGCCCACATGGAGTTTATATTCCAGTGAGACAATTAAAAGATTAATAAGTAAAATATGTAATATATTAGACAGTGTTTAGTGCTAGGGAGAAAAAACAAAGCATGGAAAGGGAAAGGACATGTGAGGAGGCAGCGTTGGAATTATAAGTGGAGTGGCCAGGGAGGACCTCACTGAGAAGGTGACTTTGAGTAAAGACCTGATGGGCATGCAGAAACTAGCTATGGGGAGATCTGGGGGAAGAGGATTTCAGACAAAGGGAGTAGCAAGGACAGTGGCCTTGATGTGGGAGAGCAGCTAGCATGTTGGAGAAATAACAAGGATGGAAGAATGGCTGGGTGGGAGGAAGAAATGAAGGGGGGATTGTAGTAGGATATGATGTCAGCAAAGTAGAGAGCCACCTCCCACAGGGTTTGAAGGCCATAGAAAGGAGTGAGATGGGAAGCCATCATAGGGTTCTGAGAAGAGGAGTGCCATGATTAGACTAGACATGGTTTAAAAGGATCACTTAGGTTGCTAAGGTAATAATTAGATGCAGTGGGACACATATGGAAGCAGGGAGACTAGCCCACATAGGTAGTGGATGGAACTAGGGTGGGGGAGAAGAGACTGGGTTCTATTTTGAATGAAAAACTATCAGGATTTTGGCTGATAGATCAGACACAGGGTGGGTGAGAAAAAGAAAAGTCAAAGATGACATCTAGGTTTTTAGCCTGAGGACCTGGTAGCATGGAGTTGCCATTAAATATGATGGCCAGGACTGCAGGAAGATCTTGATTTGGGAATCCACACTTTTGGACATGATAACATTTGAGATACCTTTTAAATGCTCAAATGGAAATGTCTATAGCTAGTTGGATATGTTGGCCTGGGTTCAGGGGAGAAGTCTCCCTTGGGATGTAAATTTAAGTCATCAGCTTATCGTATTTTTAAAGTCATGAGACTGAATGAGATCACCTAGAGAGTGCATGTAAATAGAGAAGAGAGGAGGTCTAAGGATTGAATCCTGGGGCACACAGGCTTTACAGACCTCAGGGAGTTGAGGAAGAATCAGCAAAAGAGACCGAGAAAGAACAGCTAGTGTAGTGAGGGAAAAATGAGCAGTGTGGTGTCCTGGAAGCCAAGTAAAGGAAGTAGTTTAAGGAGGAAGAGGAAGTGATCAACGGTGTGCAAGGCTGCCTGTGGGTCGAGTAAGATGAGGCTGAGACTTGAACTTTGGATTTTACAACATGGAAGTTATTGATTCCAGTGGTAGATTCAAGAGTGAATGGGAGGAGGGGAGGAATTGGAGGCACTGAGTTTAGACAACCTTTAAAAGGGTTTTCCATGTAAAAGTGAGGAGAGAAGTGGTAGCTGGACTGAGAAATTTAGGTTAAGAGAGACTTAAGAACTTTTTTTTTTTTAATTAGAGAAATATTAGTGTAACTGTAGGCTGATGGGAATGACACAGTAGACAGGGACAAAACTGATGGTACAGGGAAAAAAGAAGGAAGAATTGCTGGAGAGGGTTGAGGCAGAGAGGAAGACAGAGAAAAGAGTGAAAGGAAAGGGCTGTAGCCCATGTAGCCCAGGAAGAAACAAATGTTTTAAGTGAGTAAGTAAAAATCTGAGATTATCATTTATTTATTTAGTACTTTTTAATTGAAGTATAGTTTAATTTATAATGTGTTAGTTTCAGGTGCATAGCAAAGTGATTCAGTTATCCATATGTGTGAGTGTGTGTGTGTGTGTGTGTGTATGTATGTGTATATCTACATGCTTTTTAAAATTCCTTTCTATTATAGTTTTTTTTTTTTTTTTTTTTTTTTTTTGTGGTACGCGGGCGTCTCACTGTTGCGGCCTCTCCCGTTGCGGAGCACAGGCTCTGGACGCGCAGGCTCAGCGGCCATGGCTCACGGGCCCAGCCGCTCCGCGGCATGTGGGATGTTCCCGGACCAGGGCATGAACCTGCGTCCCCTGCATCGGCAGGCAGACTCTCAACCACTACACCACCAGGGAAGCCCCTCCATTATAGTTTGTTACAAGATATTGAATATAGTTCCCTGTGCTATACAGTAAATTCTTGTTGTTTATCTGTTGTATATATAGCAGTGTGCATCTGTTAATCTCACACTCCTAATTTATCCTTCTCCCTGCCTTTCCCCTTTGGTAACCATAAGTTTGTTTTCTATGTCTGTGAGTCTGTTTCTGTTTTGTAAATAAGCTCATTTGTACTATTTTTTAGATTCCACATATATGTGATATCATGTAGTATTCATCTTTCCCTGTCTGGCTTACTTCACTTAGTATGATAATCTCTAGGTCCACCCATGTTGCTGCAAATGACATTATTTCATTCTTTTTTATAGATGAGTAATATTCCATTGTGTATATATACCACATCTTCTTTATTCATCTGTTGATGGACACTTAGTTTGCTTCCATGTCTTGGCTATTGAAAATAGTGCTGCTGTGAACATTGGGGTGCATGTTATCTTTTTGAATTAGAGGTTTTGTCTTTTCTGGATATATGACTAGGAGTGGGATTGTTGGATCATATGGTAGCTCTATTTTTATTTTTTTTAAGGGAACCTCCAGACTGTTTTCCATAGTAGCTGCACCAATTTACATTCCTACCAACAGTGTAGGAGGGTTCCCTTTTCTCCTCACCCTCTCTAGCATTTATTATTTGTAGACTTTTTGCTGATGGCCATTCTGACTTGTGTGAGGTAATACATCCATTGTAGTTTTGGTTTGCATTTCTCTAATAATTAGCACTGTTGAGCATCTTTTCATGTGCCTATTGGCCAACTGTATGTCTTGTTTGGAGAAAGAAGGTCTGTTTAGGTCTTCCGCCCAGTTTTTGGATTGGGTTGTTTGTTTTTTGTTATTGAGTTGTGTGAGTTGTTTGTTTATTTTGGAAATCAAGCCCTTGTTGGCTGCATCATTTGCAAATATTTTCTCCCAGTCTGTAGGCTGTCTTTTAGTTTCGTTTATGGTTTCCTTTGCTGTGCAAAAGCTTATAAGTTTGATTAGGTCCCATTTGTTTATTTTTGGTTTTATTTCTTTTGTTTATTTTACTTTATTTGTTTATTATTTGTTTATTTATTGATTGATTTTAGGTTTATTTCTTTTGCCTTGGGAGAGTGACCTAAGAAAACATTGGTATGGTTTATGTCAGAGAATGTTCTCCCTATGTTCTCTTCTAGGAGATTTATGGTATCATGTCTTACATTTAAGTCTTTAAGCCATTTTGAGTTTATTTTTGTGTGTGGTGTGAGGGAGTGTTCTAACTTCACTGATTTACATGTGGCTGCGAGACTGTCTTTCTGGGTGCAAGTTATCTATCATCTTGCTCACACTACAAGCTTGTGGGATAATTTGAGCCAAGAGCTTTAAGCTTCTTAGAAGAGAGTTTCTATA
The DNA here is from genome assembly GCF_025265405.1 of Mesoplodon densirostris. Classification (NCBI taxonomy): domain Eukaryota; kingdom Metazoa; phylum Chordata; class Mammalia; order Artiodactyla; family Ziphiidae; genus Mesoplodon; species Mesoplodon densirostris. Next base: position 100,964,716 of record NC_082669.1, read on the forward strand.
GCATGTCAGCATCTTACTGTCACTGAGCATTTAATGGGAGTTTCTCTGAAGAAAGCAGAATTGGAGAATGAACTACACTCTGGTTATGCATGTTGCTTTTGCTTTCTGCTTTATAAAAAGGAACTGGTCAGGGTAGACTAACTGTTCTAGGCAGTTGCAGGCTGGTGATTGGTGGGACACTCTGAGACATTTTGCCCTTAACTGTTAGTTGAAATGTGATGTGTTGTGTCTCGAAGTATGGTGCTCCAAAAAGTTTAAAAAGGCTTCTTTTTTTTTTTTTTTTTTTTTTTTTTTTTTGGCGGTACGCGGGCCTCTCACTGCTGTGGCCTCTCCCCTTGCGGAGCACAGGCTCTGGACGCGCAGGCTCAGCGGCCATGGCTCACGGGCCCAGCTGCTCCACGGCACGTGGGATCTTCCTGGACCGGGGCACGAACCCGTGTCCCCTGAATCGGCAGGTGGACTCTCAACCACTGTGCCACCAGGGAAGCCCTGTAGTGATCTTTTAACCAACAAGTTCTGCAGTATTTTCATTTAAGGCATCACTCTAATTAGGATCTTAGGGTGCTTTGACTCTGATGACATTCATTTTTGAGGTAAAGCTGCTTTATTTTCAGGCTGAATAGACACACTCTTGCCTTGTCATCCTAAAAATGCCGCACTGTGTCTGCATTTCAGAGCCACTGGTTAAATGAGTGAAGACCTATGGTGGTGTGGAATTAGTCTTTTTTGTCTATTATACTGCAAGTTTCTCTGGAAAACAAAGCCCAAGAATATCTGGTAACCTCTCAGCAACAAATATTTTCTACAATTAGTGTAGGAACTAAAGTCACAAAGTCTCCCTTTCTTGGGGGAAAAAAGAGTCTGGATATCGTGAAAAAATTATGAGTCGAATTTATAGGCAATCACTTATCTGCATGTTTTTTGAGAAGGTGTGGATGTCATTAGCCTCTTTGATTTCTTCTTTGGAGATTGTAAAGACTCAAAAATCTAAGAAAAACTGTATAAGTTCTAGAGACAAAGAGTAACAGGTGCAAGTTAGGGGAGCAGGTGGTGTATAATTTCACCTTTGCCTCCTACTCAGAAATAGGGAGGAAATTAGGTCCCAGTTTGGAAACCATGTGAGAAATGTCATTCATTGCCACCTAAAATGGCATGTAACTTTTGATTTTTTCTTTACCTTCCTGGCTTGTGGCTGGGAGTACATTTGGTTCCATCTAGAAGCAAGTAGGTTCTGAATTTCCACAAAATATCTTCCAGGGCGTATGCCATGACCAATTTTATTTTTTCAAGCTCTTAGACATTTTTAAGCTTATCGTATTTCCTGATTAGGTTATTGCCACTTTCTTTCACAACTGTCACAGTAATAGGTTTATTCAAAGGTTGCTCTCCTCCCTAATCTTCCGTCACCTACTTTTTCTCTCTCTTTCAGAGGTTGCTTATTCTCTCAAGTATATCCTTTCATCAGGACTCTTTTTCACCAGATAAACCCTGAGGCACCTCACCAATATGTGGGGCCTATAGAGCAGATATCATTATTCCCATCATTTTACATATGAGGCACATGAGACTCAAAAAAAGTTTATCATCTGCTGCCTGACTAGTAAATAGTGACACCAGACAAGGACTGTTGCTTTTTCCATATTCTTTCAACCACTACACACCAGGATACTGCCTCATAGTGCTGGGTTGAATTGGGGGTGTGCCTGTCTATGTTCCTGTTTTGTACTCTTACCTCTCTTTCATCATTGCATCCATAAGAGGGACCAGATGGGTGAAAGGAAGTGCAAGCGCTGATGGTGGCTCTAGGCAATCAAGCCCTATCTCTCCACGGGCATCGACAGCCTCAGACATGGTATCTAGAAGGGAAGAAACTCAGGACTACATTCTATACAACATGATTAGCATCTTAGCCAGGTTCTTGCTCTGGCTTCTTATAATTGGCATTCCCCCAGACCTGAGGGGAAAATAGTTTGTAGAGTAGTATTCCAGCTTAAATATTCTGTGACACTATTCTTTAAATTGCACTGTAGGTCAAATGATTGCCCATTGAACAAAAAAATGGCTATCTGTTCATCAAATTTATCTCTCTCTCCTTTTGGGTTCCCAGCCAGACTATTCCCCTCCTACCAAATCTCTGCAGTTAGGTGTGGCCATATGACTGAGTTCTGACCAATGATACGTGGATATAAGTGATAAATTTCACTTCCGTGTCTGTCCTATAAAATCCTCCTGTGTGATCCCCTACTTTCTGTCTTCTGTCTTCTGTTTGGATTCTGATAATCTGGGTGACTTTGGAGGCCAAGGATTGAAGATAGTAAAGCCTCAGGAAGTCTGAGTCCCTGAATGACAGGAAATAGTAGCCTTTCCTGTCTTGCTGGCCAGTTGGACTTTAGTGAGCAAGAAATAAACTTCTCAGTTAAGCCATTGATATTTTAGAGTTTATATGTTAAAATAGCTAGCATTTCATCATTTACTTATGTATATAATAATTTAATGCATCCCTTTTCAACTCTAATATGAAAACCCTAATTGAAGCTACTTTTTAAAATTAATTTTTATTGGAGTATAGTTGATTTACACTGTTATGTTAGTTTCTGCTGAACAGCAAAGTGAATCAGCTGTACATATACATATACCCATTCTTTTTTAGATTCTTTTCCCATATAGGTCATTATAGAGTATGGAGTAGAATTCCCTGTGCTATACAGTAGGTTCTTATCAGTTACCTCTTCTATATATAGTAGTGTGTATATGTCAACCCAGTCTCCCAATTTATCCCTTCCCCCTTTCCTCCTTGGTAACCGTAAGGTTGTTTTCTACATCTGTGACTCTATTTCTGTTTTGTAAATAAGTTCATTTGTACCATTGTTTTTTAGATTCCACATCTAAGCGGTATCATATTTATCTTTCTCTGTCTGACTTACTTCACTCAGTATGACAATCTCTAGGTCCACCCATGTTGCTGCAAATGGCATTATATTGTTCTTTTTTATGGCTGATATTCCATTGTATATACGTGACACATCTTCTTTATGGATTCATCTGTCGATGGACATTTAAGTTGCTTCCATGTCCTGGCTATTGTAAATAGTGTGCAGCTACTATTAAGACAACATATAAACTATCTACATCCAGGTTAGCACAATAATTGCTAGATCCTTCTATCAATATCAGCATTACAATAGAATTTCATTCATTTATATATTTTCCATATGCATTTTTAACAAGATTTGAAGAAATAAAGGATTCAGTACTTCTCAGTACTTTTTCCTCCAAAATTTTAAGTGTTGTCAAAGATTGCTTAACTTTGTTGGTTATTATTTCAAAATTCAAGAGATCCAACCCACCTTGAGCCTTTTTGGTCCATAGCGCGCCGAGGGAGTCTGTCCATGGTCCTGAAAAATTTAGCATTTCCATCAAGTGTTAAATTTGCAGTTGTCTCCTTCAAATCTCTTCACCCTTAGTGTGTACAATATGTGTGTATAATATCCGATTCATCGACATTACCAAAAGAGCTCCTTGCTGCAAGTTCCCTTCCCCAAAATATGAGTCTCTATGACTTTTTCTCAGTCAGGAGGCATCGCTTCAATTTATTACATCTTTTACTCACTCATTTGAAGTTAAAATCTATGCCACTTGAAATTTTAGCATTGAAAAACTTCCCCAATGAAGATGGGAGAATGTTCTTCTAACACTAATCACGCACACCAGATTAAATGAAGTTTTAAATCCAAGGCTTATCAGGTTTATCATAACACAATTTAAAAAATAATTTTAATATCAACCCAATTTAAAAACATTTACGTGTAAAGTGGTTTATTTAGGCTTCTGTTTTAAATATCTTTATTAGAGTGTAAGTAGTAACAGTGTAGATCCTGGAGTTATTACTGTCTCCAAATTCCAGCTTCACTATTTACTGTGTGACCCAGAGCAAGTTACTTACCTTTTCTATATCTCAGTTTCCTTATCTGTAAAATGGAGATTTTATTTTTAATTTACCTCATAGAGTAATTGTAAGGGTTGAGTGAAGTTATACCAGTAAAGATTTAAGAACAGTTCCTGGCACACAGTGACAGTTGGCTATTATCATATTTAAAACTTGCAAGAAAATAGAATGGATTAAACAGGATAAATTATATGTAGGTCTCTGGTATTAAATATTTGCCAAAATGATCTCTGTTGCCAAAAGTGCCTTATGGGTAAGCACATATCTGAAAGTCTCCAGTTTTAAATTTCTTTTGGGTTTTCTCTTCATCTTTCAAGAGCAGATGATATTTGCTCTTTTAAGAATCCATTTTTGATCTCAGTACTGGTCATACTGATTTACAAAAAACAAATCAAAACAAAAACAAATAAAAAATCTGTTAAAAAACCCCAAAACAAAATTCTTCAACTTTGCTAAAGCCAACTTGACCATACAACACCATCCACAGCAAAACTGGAACTAGGCACAGCTGTGAAATTTGTCTTTGGGTACCCTTGTGCCCCTTTCAGAACCTTTTCCTCCTTTGATAGAATCCCATTTTTATCTATTGAAACATTAATCTACTTTCCTTCCTATCACAGCTCTTCATCTGAGGAAAGAATCTGAGTAGGTTCTTTACTATCAGTTGTAAATGACTAACAAAGCTCAATGCCTAGGCCTTCCCAGAGGAACTTGCTACAGATAAGGAGAAGAAGTGTTAAGCTAAAGGAATACATTTCTAATGTGAAATTTTAGCAATTAGATGGGATGAATATTTTGTGGTCACACATTCTTTTCTAACATCCTTATAAATAGCTACCTTTTTCCACTTTCTTACATATCTCGGCTCTGATTAAGGGTTTATATGTTAATTCATACTGCACTGAATTGTAATCTTGTTGAATGGACTTCAATGTGGCTAGCAATTTATTGTTAAAGAACCATCAGCTGAGGCCTTCAAAGAGGGAGGCAGATCAGAATAGAGCTCCCATACTCAGTAACGTTCCAGTCTCTTGATTGGGCACAGGAGCTTGATTTGTCCTGTTGTAGATCCATAGCAAATCACAATTTCATAGGTGTCGACTGGTGTCAATGTGTTATTGTCCTTAGTCACAGCTATTGGTGACATTTAGTTGAAAGATCACTGTGCTAGGTTGAATCAAAGCCTTGGATCCTGCTTCTAGCTCTGCCATTTACCTGGGGTCACTGCCTCCTTTGTTTTATAGCTTCTGTCTGTAAAATGAAAATGGTGTCTCTTAATTCAGGCTGCAGTCAGACTCACCTGGGCAGCTTAAAACTATGCAGCTTCTTAGACCTCAACTCCATAACTTCTAATTTAGTATGTTTAAGTGGGCTATAATAAGACTGATTGGGAATTACTGGATGGGTCCATTTTTAAGGTCCTTTGGATCTTTTGACTGAGCGATTATTTTCTCTCTGAAAGCTCTTAGTCTGCACTCTCTGTAAGTGCAAACACTTATACACATACCTTCTCCTTGTACTGTAAAGTGTGAGAGATGCTAGCATTTTTGATAACCAGCTTCGAGTAGATAGCAAGCTGGATTCTGTGGGGAGTGCAGGAAAAGTGGTCAGCCTCCCAGATATTCCTGATTCAGTCTGGCTCCCCATCATTATGTGGTTTGTTATTTCAGTTGAAATAAATTTATAGACGTTCCAAAACAACTATATTCTAACAGGAAAATACAAAAGCATGCTCAACCAAATAGAAATGATTTTTACATCATTCACTCTGAAGTTCTTCTTGTGGATATAAATGAGGGTTGATTGCATTTGAGTGCATGCATAGTGCATGGCAATAGGCTGATTTTCTTGCGTGGCTCATAAACTTATTCTAACAATTATTTCAAAAGAAGCATTCCAGAAGTGTTTTGAGGAGTGGAATAATTATATTGACCACAAAGGTAAAGCATTAAAGGGCTCTACGGGACAATCGAGTGAATGTATACATTTCGCATTTGTTTAAACAAGCAGATGCCTTTAAATAGTTTGGCTACTTTATAAGTAGACAGGTTCTGACTTAAGTGCCCTCAAAGCTCTTACTCCTTTTCATGGATCTTTGGAAAGGAGAAAAATTGACTTCCATAGGCTTGATTTGAGTACTTTCTAAGTTATTGAAATAATCCTTTGAGATACATTCTTTGAAACATTAGATAAGGCACCCAATTCTAAGTCTGTAACCTGCAAATCTGGGAAAAAATATTTTGGCTCTTTTGAACCTAATTTGGGTTTGACAAAAGTTACTCCAAATCTGTTGCCTGTTGTCTAACTCTTGATGAATTAATTAATGAACTACAGTAAAATGTTTTATGCAATCTTTCTGTTTTTCTCTTTAACCTTTAAAAACGAGAATAATAGATTTTCACCTCTTTCTGTCTTTTTCTCTGTGTTCATGTAGTAAACATTGATTTCTTCAGCTATGGCCCTCACTGCTGTGTAAAGAGCCTTAGTGGAAATGGTTGAAGTTACTAACTTGTGTTTTTCCTGGTACAGGTGGTGATGCCCTTGGAGCTTGGGGCATAGGATGTGTAGTTCTATGAGGTGGTTCTGGTGGCTTGGAAGCTGTTGTAATGGTAACAAACCTGAAACAAACATATCTCATTATGTCATAGTGCTTTCTTCTATCTTGTTTGATGACAGCAGCTGGAGAGACTGATGGATGACAGATAGCTATCTAGAAATAAAAATATATGTAGCATATTTTGATACAACCACCTCTATTAGGGATCCAATATTTTTGTTGTAGTGGAGTTTAGTTTTAATGACCGTATTACTAAAAATTACATTTCCAGTGTCCAGAACTGAAGCCCTGCTCTTCCTGAATCAGCCATTGCAAAGGGATAACCTGAATATGAGGGTCCCCTACCATCTTCGTCATTATCTCTATTTTTCTTCTTCTAGTTCCTGGATAGTGTATGTAGGAGTGTGTGTGTGTGTGTGTGTGTATGTATGTGTGCACGCTGCATGCCTACCTATATGTCTGAGTGAGTTTTAGTTTTTCAGTAGGTTTGATTGGGACGTTTGAGGTGAGAATCAGTGAAAAAGCGAGGGCCGTTGAAGAGTAATTGCCGCTTGATGGCAGAACTAAAGCACTGTGAAGAGGTGAGCAACCCCTTTTTATGGCCTGCAATGCAGAGATGTTGTAATTAGTAGTTTCATTAGAGAGTGTGAATGACTATTAAATGGTTCCGCCAAACAAAGCATTCATTGTATTGGAAAATGTACTGGAATCAGATAGAAAAAGTACTGTTTTGGGGAATCATTTGTCAGGTTGTGGAAATAGTTTCACTATCTGGAAATCTTCTTAAAAGGGTTTTTACTCATAAGCTTTGAAATGTATAGGTCAGTGTCTTTGTCCGTTTGGGCTGCTGTAGCAACAATACCATGGACAGGGTGGCTTATACAACAAACATTTATTTCTCACAGTTCTAAAGGCTGGGAAGTCCAAGATTGAGGCCCTGGCAGATTTGATGTCTGGTGAGAGCCTACTTCCCGGTTCACAGACAGCCATCTTCTTGCTGTGTCCTCACATGGCACAAGGGTCTCTTTTATAAGGGCACTAATCCCCTTCATGAAGGCTCCACCCTCATGACCTGATCACTTCCCAGTACCATCGCATTGGGGGTTTGGTTTCTGTATACGAATTCGGGATGGGAGAGGCACAAACATTTGGTCCATAACAGTCAGTGTTCAAAACATGGTTACTTTGCTAGAGGTTCTATCTGCATTTATCATGTGTATGTCCTCTGAATGGGGTTTCTTTATCTAATAGTGCAGGGTATATTTTATTCCATTGATAGAGGTTGGTGTTCAACATATTTCTTGAGTGTTGGGACAGTTGTGTTTGGCAGTGGTGTTGGCCTATTGCAGATTTCATTTTGTGAGCTCTCCTACACTGCTGCTATAAGGCCAACAGAAACGTGCTAGTTTCTAAGCATATGCAGGTTTCCTGGCATGGAAAATGCTTATGGGGGTTTGCCCACACACCAACTGTCTCTGTTTAGGAGTAGCTGTCCCTATTTTTTAACCATCTTCACACTTTGTCGATCCAGAGGGGTACAGTATATTTTAATCAAGCCCTAAGGCAGCTTTGTGGCTAGGTTAATTATAACCCTCTCATATTTGTACAGTGTTTTTCAGGCTTAAGAACATTTCTACTTATCACAGTTCCTTTGATTTTCTAAGCTTCCTGTGAGGTAGGCAGGGTAGGTGGTATGACCCCATTTTACAGACAAGAAAGTTGAAGCTGATGGCATTAAAGAAAATGTGTCCAGTTAAGTGGCTGAGGTGGGTGGAGCCAGGACTCTGGAGTCTCCATCTGGAACTCTCTCCATCACAGCCCACTAGCTACCTTTACTGCTATCCCCAGGGGCCCGAAGATACCCAGAATAGCACTTCATGCCATTTGTGAGTTTCCTCTACTCTTATATCTGTCATTTCTCTGCTACCTAGTTTTCTTTCAAGTGGGGAGAGAAAAAAATTATTGCTCCCCAGGTGGTGCCATCTCATCTTTTCTGTGGACTTTGGAAGGCAGAGACCAGTCTAGACCTGCTGAATTATGTGATGTGGACCATGGGATCAGGAAATAGAGGAGCAGTTGGTGGTGGACATAGACTGTTAGACTGAGTTGAGATCATAAAGCATTAAAACCAGCGTGCTCTGTGGTTCTCATCCTCTTGGCTTGGAAGTCACAATTCAGGTGCCTCCAGAATCCTGAATACAAGGACCACCTTTTTCTCAGTTTCCATCTCTCTTTCACTTCGCCTCTAGTGTAGCACGTATCATACTACATTCTAATCTATTGATTTATTTGTCTGTCTGTTTTGCCTGATAATGAATTCTTTGAAGGCAGAGGCTGTATCTCATCTGTCTACTTCCATTTCTGTCACCCCGCTCGGCATGTAGTAGGTTTTCTCTGAACGTTGGTTGAATGATTGAGGGAACTTTTAATGCTGGGCTCGGATGGAGGACTAGTGGTGGTGTTGGCTTTCACACTGTTTTAGGGGACAAAATTTGATTAGGAAGAAACCTAAATTTGTGCAGTAACTAGGTGTGTTGTTTGAATTTGTAGCATGCAGTATGTTGTTCCACTTATTTACTAACAGCATTGCTGACAGATTTTCTTTGAAGATTTATTGGCAGATTTTACTAACTGTGTTAGTGCGGGAATTATGGGTTTTCCCTTGTAAACCTTATCATAGCAAGGAAAACAGGGTTGATTGGACTCAGGATACTTTACAGATACTCCGCATAATCACTACTGAAGAGAAGAGAGTCTTCCTCACTTGGGGCAACTGGGTATCAGAATAGAAACAATTTTCTTTGTTTCTTCTCCATTTACCACCCAGCGATGCACAACTGAGAACACCTTCATTCATTTTTCAAGCTCTTACTACCAGTGTTTCAGTTGAATCTGAGCAAGTTCAGAAATTTGACCAGTGTTGAATGTAAAGCAAACAGAATTCATGTTCCCCCAGCCTCCTGAGATGCAGGAAGAGCATCTGGGCAGGTGGCAAAGCCTTTGTCTTACCTGGAGGCTCACAGGAAGTGGGCTGTCCTGGTTCCTACTGTGGGGGCAAAGGGGTCTCTGTTTTCAGCCCATATTTTATGCACAGTGAACCTAGAAAGGCTGACCTAGGCCTCCTGTGGGGCTCAGGAACGCCTTCCACTGGCAGCAAAAGAGGTGAAATTCCTTTGCAGGTGCAAGGACGTGTTACTAGGTGCCAGGGAGTAACTGCTGTCTAACAAAACCAGGATCCTTTCTAGGTCTAAAAACATACTCAGATTTCCAGAGTTTTATTCTCCCTCTGCCTGCTGCTCTATTTCTGCCATCTGGGCACCATCGTCAATTACCTCCACGCCCTCCTACCCTTGCTTTCATCATTACTGAATTGCACCTACGGTTTATGGGCTGTATTCCTTTGCTGGGGCTGCTGTAGCAAAGTACCACAGACCGGGTAGCTTAACAACAGAAATTTATTTTCTGACAATTCTGGAGGCTGGAACTCCGAGATGAAGGTTCTGGCAGGGTTGGTTTCTTCTGAGGCCCCTCTCCTTGGCTTGTAGATGGCCATCTTCCCTCTGTGTCTTCACAGTCTTCCCTCTGTGTGTGTCTGTTTCCTCATCTCCTCTTCTTACAGTGATGTCAGTCGTATATGTTAGGGTCCACTCTAATAATATCATTTTAACCTAATTACCTCTTTAAAGACCCTGTCTCCAAATACAGTCCCATTCTGAGGTACCAGTGGTTAGGACTCTAACATGAATTTTGGGGGACACAGTTCAGCTTATAACATGGGCTGAAAGTCAGAACTCTTCATGTGCTTTGAGGACAGTTGCACTGAAGTCAGACTTATACCCCCAACCCCAATGTGGCTTTTTGTCTAAAGGTTAGGACATGATGGAGGAGGAAGGGAAAAGAGAAAAGAGGGGATAAGAGTAGAAATCAGAATGTGGTGAGGGAAGGACCCAGCTGGCTGAGCTGTAGCGCCTGGCTCAACCTCCACCCCAAGATTTTATCTGAAAGATGGAATATTTCATTCCTTTTGCTTTATTTAGCCACAAATGGAAATGCATGTTAATATCATTTTCTTTAAAATTACTCTCCTCCTTAATTTCTCTCATCAGTTGTAATGACTTCTTCCAAGTTAGAGCTGCTAAAGGATGTTAGAGGGAAAACATAAAATGTGACATGCAGCTTCTCGAAAGAGAACAGAGCTTCTCTCTAGAACTAAGTGTGTGGTCATTAGAAAACTGTGAAGGCAAAGACAGAAATTTACACAGAGTCTGTTTAATTCAAAGGAACCTCTCAATATAGGACCTTTAAGAAGGGTCAGTTAGCGTCCGACAAGGCAAAATTGTGAAACAGGCCAGTTTGTTTTTACGCTTCCATGTGGCTTTGCAACCCTCCTGGTTGTTGTTCGGTAGTTCCAAAGTGCCCTGTGATTCTCAAAGTGGAGTTCCTATACTCCCTAGGAGTATGTGATACCCAGGACAAACATGGCACCCCTTTGTCATTTGTGAATTTTACTCTAAGATTGTTTGGGAAATCAAGTAATTAAACTATGAAACAATTTAACATTATTTTTATATTAAAACAAATGGATGTATTACAGAGAGAAGTACAAAATGTATAAGACTTCTAAAGCTAAAACATGACACTTTAAAGACATTTAGGGCTTTGGTGGTCCATGCCCACTTCTCATTTACTCTAGGAGTACAAGTTCCCAGTCATTTACTCTTTGGAGTAGGTTGCTGGGTTGTAAGAAAGTTTTAGAAATACTTAAGCCTTCTTTTGGCCTCAGGCCACTTTCCAAAGTAACAATCGGATAATTTGATAAGAACGTATGTGTAAATACACTAATAAATGCTAACTCATTAATGGGAACACAGTCATCCTTTTACTCATCGCCCTGTTCACTCCAGGCCAAGCTTTGAGTATTTTAATTGTGGCCATTGAGTGACCGTGTCTCTGCCTCTTGTTGTGTGTATTCACTCAACATATATTCACTGGGCACTAACAATGTGCCAGGCACTGTTCCAGGCACCTGAGATACAGGAGTAAAAAATAAATGAAATCCCTGCCCTGGCCGAGCCTACATTCTAGCAGGGAGATAATAATCAGAATAAGTAAATGATATACTGTGTTTGAAGCTGATGAGTGCTTTGGGAAAAATGGAATAAGGTAGGGGGCATAAGGAGTGGGGCACTGGTTTGCAATTTCAAAGAGGCCAGACAGGGAAGGACTCACCAAGTAGATGACATCGAAGGAGATAAAGGACCGAGACATATAGATTTCTGGGGAAAGAGGAGGAAGAGTGAGGAAGTAGCCGTGTAAAATCTCTAAGGCTGGAGTATGCCCGGCCTGCCTGAGAAAGAGCCAGAGGCCAGCGGAGTGGAGTGGAATTAGTGAGTGAGTGAGTGGGGGGCGCACAGCAGGCAGGAGATGTGTTCATGGAGGGCCATTGTAAGGTCTTTGGCTTCCACTCTGAGACGGGATCGCAGCCACTGGGATCATTCTGATTGCTGTGTTGATAGCCGATTTGGACGACAACAACAGAAGCAGGGAGTTCAGTTAGGAGGCTATTCACAACTCAGACAAGGTGATGGTGGCTTGGGGCAGAGTGTTGGCGGTAGAAGTGGTGACGAGTGATTGGATTCTGGATATATTTTAAAGGTAAAGTGAACCTGGATTGATATGAGGGATGTGAGAGAAAGAGAGGACTCAGGGAAGGCTCCAGAGTTTTTGGTTGACCAGGGATGGAGTTGCTGTCAACCAAGATGGAGACCACCATGATTTGGCAGGCTTTGGGGAGATAAGGGCTTTGGTTTTGGGGATATTAAGTTGGAGATGGCTGTTAGATGTTGCAGAGGAGGCACTTGGATATATGTGTCTGGAGTGCAGCAGAGCAATCTGGACTGGAGCTATAAACTTGAGAGTCATCAGCACAGATGGTGTTTAAAGCTATGATTAGATGAAACCACAAGGGAGTGGGTGAGAGAAGACTAAAGGTCCTAAGACTGAGGCTTGGGGCGCTACAACATAAAGAGGTCCAGGAGAAAGAAGATCAAGAACGAGTGGTCAGTATATTCTGGAAATTTAGTGAATAAAGTATTTCCAGGAGAAGGAAGCAGTCTGTGTCATATATTGCTGGTTGATCAAATGGAATGAAGAGTGAGAATTGCCCATTGGGTTTGACAGTTTGGAGGTCATTGCTGGTTGTTTTGGTAGAGGAGCAAAAGCCCAGGTGGGGTAGATTCATGAGAGGATGGAAGAGGAGATCTTGGATAAATATACAGTATAAATAACTCAACTATAAATAAGTTTAAATAACTCAAGTATAAATAACTCCTCAACTATGGTTTGTCATAAAGGTCATAGAGAAATGGAGAATTAGCTGCAGTGAGAAGTGGGCCTAGGAAAGGGATTTTTAAAGGTGGGAGAAATAACAACACATTTGCATGATAACAGGAATGGTCCAGTAGAGAAGGGAAATTTGTGGATGTGGGAGAGGGGGAGAATCCTTACAGTGATGTCACTGAGTAGGCACACAGGGATGGTATCTAGTGCACAAGTTTGCGTCAGACAGGTGTACGAGCAGCTCATAACAGGAGGCAAGGCAGAATGCGTGGTAGTTAGGCACGTGCTGGTAGGTAGACAGATGTGGTAGTGGGAGTTTGTGGAAATTCTATTAATTGCCTCTGTTCTCAGTGTTGCAGGATGCAAGATCATCACCTGTGAAGATGGGAAGCAGGTGACGAAGGGCTGGACTTGGAAATGTAGTATCCTTGCAGGCAGCATTAAGGGTTCAGTCAAGGCTTGCAGTTCCACATTTAACACGAGACTAGCATGGCATGATTATGTGTTTTTCTCCAGAGTGTTTTGCTGCGTGAGCAAATGCATGGAGAAGGCAAAGAGTTAGAGTTAACCAAGGGTTCACCAGAATAGAATATGAAGAAGTGAAAGAGACCGTGGCATCTAAGCTGGGAAATGGGAAGAGAAATGTCAGGAGGAGATGAGGGATAGTGAAAAAGTGATGGGATCGATGGAATGTAAATCTTGGTGGGATCAAAGAATTGCTGGAGATGGGTCACTAGAGGGAGTAAACTGCATACTTCAGGAGGTGGTGGACAAAGAGTGTGACCCTGAAATTGTGATTATGGAGGACTTACATTATGGGTAATGACAAGGCCTTTAAATTCTTAACTGATTTCCTGTTCTCAGGTTTTACAGACCTGAGTTCCTCTCCTTCAGTACACTTAATCCAGGTAGTAATTACACATTTATTATCATCATTGTTTCCTTCACTAGAGTATAAGCATCCTAAGGGCAGGGACTGTGTCTGTTTCTTCTCACGGTTACATCACCCTGTGTCTAGATCGGTGCTTGGCAAATTGTAGGAGCTTCATAAATAATTGTTGAATGAAAGGTAAGACCCATGCTGATGGTAGTAATGTGACCCAAGATAGGGAAGACACTGTCCACTTGGGCCCTGTGGATTTTGATGATGCCAACACAGGAATCAAACATTGACTCCTAAGCAAAAATCAAATAGGATTTGACAACATCTCTGATCTATTGATTAAAAGACACAATCCTGCACCATTTAAAAAAAATTATTTATTTACTTTTGGCTGCGTTGGGTCTTCATTGCTGTGTGCAGGCTTTTTCTAGTTGCGGTGAGCGGGGGCTACTCTTCATTGCGGTGCGTGGGCTTCTCATTGCGGTGGCTTCTCTTGTTGCGGAGCACAGGCTCTAGGCTTGCGCGGGCTTCAGTAGTTGTGGTGCGTGGGCTTCAGTAGTTGTGGCTCGCGGGCTCTAGAGCGCAGGCTCAGTAGTGGTGGTGCATGGGCTTAGTTGCTCCGCGGCATGTGGGATCTTCCCAGACCAGGGCTCGAACCTGTGTGCCCTGCATTGGCAGGCAGATTCTTAACCACTATGCCACCAGGGAAGCCCCTTGCACCATTTTTGAAAGCTAATTTCTAGGAAAAAGAAGGCATATGGTAGGAAAGATAGGATTGGATTTTAGGAGCTTATTTCTTTAACAATTTTATTAAAACAATGTTTTAAAATTTTGAGCAAGGTTATTGTTGTTTCTTTATTCATTCAACAACTGTATGAATGTCAGTACCTGTCAGACACTATGTAGCTGTGAGTTTCATTGGAACAGGGCAAAGTCCTGTTCCCCAAGGGCTTATAGAATTAAGAACTGATTGAAGAAAGAACTTTTTTTTGGATAAATAAGTAGTGGAAATTCAGTAATACAATTCAGAATATACAGTTGCATCAGAACTTGGGAAGAACACACAAATAGTGATTTGAATTGTACTACTTCCTCCTGAGGCACCATACTTACTGTATAGATCAGCATTTTGAGAGTCAATAAGCTGACTTTAAAGGTGAATATATAAAACTGAAGATCTGAAGAAGCGAGGCAGTCATTGTTAGGACATGAACATGTGTTCACTGTTCCTTTTCCTTCGAACGTTTCTTCCCCTTTTCCCTCTTTTCCCTTTCACATCAGGAAATTGCCTGGCACATATTAGGAACTGAATAAATACTGACTGACTGAGTAAATAATTTACCTAAGTACCTAAGAGAATAACAAATTTCTCCATAGGTGTTGTTGTTATGGACAGAATGTACGTGATCTCCCCACCTTCTCCCCAATTCATATGTGGGAGCCCTAACCCCTAGTGTAGCTATATTTGTACAACACTGGGAAGTACAAGGGTTAAATGGGAAGTACTTAGGGTTAAATGGGGTCATGAGGGTGGGGCCCTGATCCGGAAGGATTAGTGTCCTTATGAGAAGAGACATCAGAGAGCTCATTGGCTCTCTGTCCATGCGTACACATGGAGGACAGGCCACATGAGGATTTAGCGAGAAGGTGGCCATCTGCAAGTGGGAAGGGAGATCCCAGCAGAAACTGAACCATGTGGGAGCCTTGATCCTGGACTTTCCACCCTCCAGAACTGTGAGAAAATAAATGTCTGTTGTGTGAGGCACCCAGTCTGTGGTATTTTGCTGACTAACACGGGCACGTGAAACTGCCTACAGCTTGAAGAATGTGACATCTGCCAACCTCTGTTTATCTGATACATTAAATTTCCATTTACGTTATATAGGATTGCTTCACAAATGGTGTCTTTGCTGACAATTCCTTGGCCTAGGGAAAGTTCCTCAAATATGGATTGCTTCTTCTTGCCTCAACCGTGGAGAGAAGCCTGCTTTCATAGAATCTGAGAAGACAAATGTTAAAAGGGTCAGGGGATTTTCTGATGCTAATTCTGGATTAAAAAAAATAAAGAGAAGGAGGAAGGGTCAGAATCAAAAAGGCTCTCCATCATCTCCTCAGACGTAACAGTGCTGGAACACTTTATAAAAACTTTTTCCTGGGCTTCCCTGGTGGCGCAGTGGTTGAGAGTCCGCCTGCCGATGCAGGGGATACGGGTTCGTGCCCCGGTCTGGGAAGATCCCACATGCCGCGGAGAGGCTGGGCCCGTGAGCCATGGCCGCTGGGCCTGTGCGTCTGGAGCCTGTGCTCCGCAATGGGGGAGGCCACAACAGTGAGAGGCCCGCGTACAGCAAAACAAACAAACAAACAAAAAAAAACAAAACTTTTTCCTAGGAGAAAAAAGAGTAGGACAAATGAATGCTGCTGTGGATTGTGTTTCTATTTATTTTTCTATTGCCAGAAATGAGTGTTTGCTTATATCAATATTTTCATTCTGATTACACCCTTCAGTAAACTAAAGTGTGTATACTAATTTATAGAAGTAGTTGAACGAAGTTAACAATTTTGGCATTTCATGAGGAAGCCAGAAACATTAGTCTCTAGATTAGAAGTATTAAGGATGCACAATTTACAAAGTCAATAATTGTTTTTCCTGCTATTTGTTGATATTTGATCTTTCTTTTTTGCCCATGCTTATAGTAGGTCATCAGGAAGAATTAACACATGCAGGACATTTTCATATGCTTTTTGGGCTAATTCTACTCTGGAAGATTTATTTCCCTCAAAGCAGTTTATCTTCAGAAACTACCTCACTGACTCTGTCTTATTACTGGATTAGAATGTAAAAATCTACTAATAGTTCAGGTCAAGGTACCAGCAATCTCCCCTCTTTTCCACTTCACAGTTCCTAACCTTTTAGCAAGAACATCTCTGCATGGTCTGCAGCTGGGTGGCCCTAAGGACTCCAGGGAGGTAACAGCCAAGGTCTTTCTCTTGTTCATCAGAGAAGTGAGAACACCCCTCAAAACCGTGCGCTCCGTTCTGCAAATACCCACTCACCCACTTGGCCCGGGTGATAAATGGCTTTTGGCTGGGTGGGTGGCCAAGGAGCATGTTTCATTTATCTTACTGCTCAAGCCCCTCATGTGGGGAAGAGGAGGAAAAAGAGGTGAAGTATATTGTGACCTGGGAGCTTACTCTGCATTTTAGCCAGAGGCAGACCATTGGCTATCAGTGAATACCCCACCAGGCTTCCAAATGTTACGTAGCTTCCCCTGAAGCTGTCTAACAAGTCTGCGATGGCAGGAATAGTTGGAGACATTTTGAGAAGTGCTGAGGATGAGGGTGAGGAAACCGAGGCCCCTCGAGGCTCCGGGTCCTGCTCCCGTGGCTGGTTGGTGGTCGCAGGGTGGGCCCCTAAGTCCTGCACCAGCGCTTTCCACTCCAAGAGTGGTTTTTACTTTTTAAATGCTTGTTTAACAGTGGAGTTCATTTTCTTCTAACTCAGCTGCTCTAGTTGAAGTGGGAAGGGGACCTCAAAGTCCTGTGCTCCGTCCCATCTGTCCCATTGCTGTCCATCTGTTCTCCGAGTTCCCGGGACTCCACATAACACAGCTTGAAAACTATCAGACTTGATAACCATGGGACTAGAAGGGCGTGGGAGGGCCCAGGTGAGGACATCGCCCAGCCAAATGAGGCTTCTTATTCCTATTCTCATGCCTCTCTCTGGGAGCATCCTTCTAGGTGGAATGACCGGTCAGAGCCCATCTCAACATCCTCTTCTCCAGGAAGCCATTCCCAATCCCCCCATTGGAATGGGAGCCCCCTCCCTCTGAACTCCAGTGCATCTGTTTCTCTGGGGCTCCTCTTGTTGTCTACCTTGGTGATAAGCTGGACCATCTTCAGCCTGAGGGTAAGCTTCCTGAGGCCAGGGACCATGGCATACTCATTTCATCTCTTCAGCACCTATAACGGCATAGTGCAAACAAGGGGGACTCAGCAAATGTTTGTGGAATTGAATTGAAGAGACCATTTTAATTTGGTCACCATTTAACCACCATTGGAGCGCGCTAACCTCTGATTTCTGGGTATGCTAATCGTGCTCCATCAGGCAGGGGGAGAAGGTTATTTAGATAACAAGTGTTCAGAAATGCTGTGTAAAAATCTAAAGTCATGATTATATTTCTTGCTGTTTTCACAGTTAAGGGCATTTTAGTATGGGGATCAAAGAACATTTATAATTGGTATAAAGAGGAAGCCTTGAGTTTTCCAGGTTTGAAAGTAGATGACCACAGAATATCACTGATGGGTGTGCAAGGTCCTCAAGGAGGAAGTGTGGGAGTTAATTTCACCATTAAGGACAGCACACCTATTTTTTTTTTTTTTTTTTTGCGGTACGCGGGCCTCTCACTGTTGTGGCCTCTCCCGTTGCTGTGCTCCGGACGCGCAGGCTCAGCGGCCATGGCTTACGGGCCCAGCCGCTCCACGGCACGTGGGATCTTCCCAGACCGGGGCACGAACCCGTGTCCCTGCATCGGCAGGCGGACTCTCAACCACTGCACCACCAGGGAAGCCCTAGCACACCTATTTTAAGTATAGCATTGCATTAAGGTACTGAGGGTCTGTATCAGACATCTCTGTGTCCTGCTTCCCATCCTCTCAACCCATCTTTTACTCCAGCCATTACTGGGCAAGCAGCCTCACACAGGTGTAACTAGACAGCATCTTGCTTCAGCTGCACCTCATAGCTCTGCCTTTCTGCTCATAGGTTTCTGGGAACCATCATTGGGAGGCCCGTTGGCGTGCAAAGGAGTCAACACCTATTATGGGTTATCCCTTACCAGGGAGGGGCGGGAGCCGTTGGTGAATTGCTCCCTTCTTTGTCCTTTGGATGGGTGATTCTGAGCCATATTCTGTTCATCTTCAGAGGGCCCAGTGTGACGGAGTGAGCCACACCGGGACCCACACAGAGAGCACGCGTTCGTGCACCTTTGTGTTGGCTCTCTCCCCTCCTGTGTTTCTCTCACCCCTAGTGCTTCACTCCCACTCCTGGGATCCATCCCAGATAACCTGCTGCATGAACAGAAGCTGTTAGCAAAGACTCTGCTTTTAGTGGGGAATTCAGGCTAAGTTATGGGATTGAAGAGTGTAGTGGGATATTTTTCCTGTCTTCCGAAAGCTTATAGCTTGGAGAGTCTTGTGGAACATTTGGTTACTTTAGAAGGCATTTAAAGCCCAAAATGGGTGGGTGCTACTGCAGAAAGGAAAAGGGAAGGTCGGTGTGAGTGGAGCTTGTGGACTAGGCACATCCCGAGAAGGAGGTGAGTGGGCGGGGAGGAAGGACAAAGGAAGCTCCGGTGTTATGTAACAGTAGGTGTAAGCAGAAAAGCCGGGTAGGGAAAGAGTGAAAAGTACATTTGGAGCTACCAGATTGTGTACAGTCTTGAATGCCAGGCATAGGATTCCCGACTTTCCCTTGATTGGATGAAAAGTAGGAATTATGGAAATTTGAAAACTTGGGCCCTATAGTCTGGAGAAGGAAGAGAAAGGGACAAGAAACTGTTGAGACATTAAAGTGGAATCAGGTGAAGGAGGGGCAAAGTTCAATGACCCAGTCAACTGCAAACTTCGCTGAGCATTCTGCTAGGAGCAGGGTTCCATGGGGGATACAAAGACCAACCTCAACAAAGGGGCATTCACTGGAGAGAGTTATGCTGAGTGAAACAAGTCAGACAGAGAAAGACAGATACTGTGTGATATCACTTATATGTGGAATCTAAAAGATACAACAAACTAGTGAATAAACCAAGAAAAAGCAGACTCACAGAACAAACTAGTGGTTACCAGTGGGGGTGGGAGGGTGGGAGACACAAACTACTGGGTATAAGATAGGCTCACAGATGTATTGTACAACATGGGGAATATAGCTAATATTTTGTAATAACTGTAAATGGAAATTAACCCTGAAAAATTGTATAAAAAATTAAAAAGATATGTCTGCCCATTGTTAAAACAGAAAACCCCCAAGGGGCATTCACATCTGAGGAAGAGGCCCGTGTGTAAGGAGTAGAGTGGTGTTTAAAAGGAAAAAATTCTTGTGACCACCTGGAGGGGTGGGATGGGGAGGGTGGGAGGGAAGGAGATGCATGAGGGAAGGGATGTGGGAACAGATGTATATGTATGACTGATTCACTTTGTTATAAAGCAGAAACTAATAAAAAAAAAAAAGAAAGAAAACAAATTATGGTCTACAGCTCTGCTAACCCCAAGACAGTGGCCACTAGCCACATGTGGCTATTGAGCACTTGAAGTGTGACTAGTCCAGATTGTTGAGGGTGTAAAATATATACTGGATTTCAAAGACTTTGTAAAAAAAATACTGTAAAATATATACAATTTCTATGTAGATTATATGCTGAAGTGAAAATATTTTTGATATAATGGGTTAAATAAAATATATTATTAAGATTTTTAAAAAAAAGGAAAAAATTCTCATGGACCCCCCGAGTTGACTTAAATTATTTTTATTATAATTTTATTTAAATGTATATAAAAGAAGGCTAGGTATAAACTCATATGTCCATAAAACCCAGAGATTTACACATTAAAAACAAATAAGATGACAAAAATCAATAAAATTCAAATTAGCAACATTAATTTAATGTGCTGGATGATGCTTTTTGCTAAAATGAAATTGCTGTGGGTGAATGAGCGTGGTGCTGCCGGCCGCAGCTTAGACTCTGAGTTCAGGTTGCCGTTCGCCCTGCAAAGACTCCATCCTGCCGCCTGTTTCTGTTTGAACCACTGAGAAACCTTTGTTTGAACAGCTGGCCATGATTGAATGCACTATCTACCCACAGAGGCCGCCTCTGTTCTTTTCTCGTTAGAGACAATGAAAGTGGCATCCTTTGTGCGAACTCAGCCCGAAGCACGAATCGAAAGTGGGTGCTGACCTTCGGTGGCAGAGGGTGTTGTGGGGGGAGGCCCTGGAAGGAAGCTGGGAGATGGAGGTGGGAGGTCAGCAGAGGACTGGAGAAAACGGGCAGCGTCTCACGAGACCAAGAGGGATGCCAAAATCCAATATTCCGTTCAGCTGGGGAGCTGAAGTCAATTTCTTCGACTATTAAATTTCAGTGAAGTGGGGATCTCAGAGATGTTTTTCCGGATTAAGGGAACCCCCCCCCCGCGCAATGGCATCTGTGGGTGGAGGAGAATATTTGTGAAATATTACATTATTTACTATCTCCCATACATTTTTGTGAAATTATTGTATTACAAGAAAGCCCTCCTACCGAAGGGAGCTTCGTTGTAAAGTTCAGGCTCTGGGCTCTCTGAGCACTGAAAATGCTTCACCTGTGGCTCATTTGTGCGCCCACCTCCGCCCCAGCTATTTAAGGGCTTCTCTCCTGGGGCTAATTCCCAGACTTGAGGATGCTGCCAGTACCGGCTGGACTCTGTTGGGAGGTCTGCCTTCACTCTTAGACTGAGGGCTCAGAGGTAAGGCAGCCTGGGTTTTAATCTCAGCTTCTCCATTTCTTATGTGACTTTAGATCCAGTCTCTTCATCTGTCCGGTGGGGATGATAATGCTTGCTTTGTAGTACGAATGAGTACGAATGAAGTGTAGCGTGTAGGAAGTGCTGTGTAACAGTTAATGATGGTGATGGTGACGGTGTTAGTCAGTGACGTTTGACGTTTGACCCCAGAGGGAAGTGCTGGGCCTGCTGTTTGAAGGGTCTTGTACAGGTTCTGTGGGAGAAATGATTGGTGGACAATTATGGGGACTCTGCTGAAGAGGCAACACCAGGATATAAATATATATCAGGAATCACAAAACCTCATTATTTCAGCCCTCGTTCATTTGTGGTCAGTTGAAGTTTGCCTTTGCAAAGAGAGGGTGATGAAGGAAGGGTGTGAAGAAACAACAGTGAGAACAGACCTGAAAGGGCCTTTTTTTCTGTGATGGTACGCGGGCCTCTCACTGTTGTGGCCTCTCCCGTTGCGGAGCACAGGCTCCGGACGCGCAGGCTCAGCGGCCATGGCTCACGGGCCCAGCCGCTCCGCGGCATGTGGGACCTTCCCGGACCGGGGCACGAACCCGTGTCTCCTGCATCGGCAGGTAGATTCTTGACCACTGAGCCACCAGGGAAGCCCGTGTCAGTCTTATCTATTAATTATAGCAGGTCCCCAAGGACGATTAATTGGCGCACTTGGGTCTCTTAAGACATTTTGCAGAGTCAGGCCCCGTGTGAGGCCCCCATCCCGAGACAGGGACTGGAGGAGGCGTGGGCAGGGGGACGGGACAGGGTGGGTCGTGAGAGGGCTGTTGCTGTGGGCAGCCTCTGGGGGTCAGTGCGGAAGACGCTTCCAGTTTCTCAGGCTGACCCGTGAGGGTGTGTGCTGCGTATCCACCGATCCTCCAAAGCCTTGCGTTGAGGCCTGCGGGGGTGGGGAGGAGGCGTTAGCTAGCCGGCACTTGTGGTCTGTCTCACAGGGCCCCAGAGGTACCAGAGACGTGTCCAGGGAGGTTCTGTAGACAGAGGTTGTCGGGTCCTGGCAGCTGGAAGACTGGGGTCACCTGCAGGGACTGAGGCACCCCTGGGGGTGTGGGCTGGGATGGTGGCTAAGTCCTTTCCAAGTTCTGTGTTCTGTGCGACACTTGCACCTTCAGTTAGCACTCGGCAAACGTTTTCATTAACACGCTTTGTTACATTTTGCAGCTATGTTTGCTAAGCGCCCTTGTCCTTGGTGAGGCATCCATGTTTGGTCCAGTCTCAGATAAAGGGAGGGGCGGGCTGAGGCGGAGGAAGGGCTGGTGAAGGGAGCCAGGGCCGTGCAGGTTGGGGGAGGTTGCTGAGGCGCCTGGAATGTGAAGGGGCTGGGCTCTCCCCTCCTTCAGGTGCAGCCATCACGGGTGTGGGAAGAGGCTTCTCTCTCCCTCGTGGATCAGGGCAGGGCTCTGGCTTAGCAGGGCGTGGTCTGCTTTTGCTAGGTAGTCCAGTGGAAATGGTGAGATGGCTGATTTTAGACAAGGGTGAGAGGGTGAGGTGGAGTGGAGATGGATCTTGTTACTGTGGCTTTGGGAAGAGCAACGTGTTTCTCCACGTTTGCAGGCAAAATTTGGGGGTATTAGCGTTGGGGGATCTGGCTTAGAACAGGGAGGTGGTATCAATGACGGCTACCGTGCAGCTGGAGACAGGAGGGGGGTCTCCACGCTGTTCTGAGCCTTGTGACCTTGGGCAGGTTGACCTCACTTCCTTCATCTGAAGGAAGAAATGGTAATATGCAACTTACCAGGTTGTTAAGGTCAGGTGAGCTGATGTATCTGTTAGAAAGCTGTTATGTTCTTCAGACTGGTGGTTGCTAGGGGGGTTGGGGAGGGGTGGAGTGGGAGTTTGGGGTTAGCAGGTGTAAACTGTTATACATAGAATGGATAACAACAGGGTCCTACTGTATAGCACAGGGAACTATCTTCAATATGCTATGATTAAACCATAATGGAAAAGAATAAAAAAAGAATGTGTATATATATGTATAACTGAATCATTTTGCTGTGGAGCAGAAATTAACACAACATTGTAAGTCAGCTATTCTTTTTTATTTTTAATTAATTTTTGGCTGCATTGGGTCTTCCTTGCTGCGTGCAGGCTTTCTCTGTTGCGGTGAGGTGAGCAGGGCCTCTTCTTTGTCGAGGTGCACGTGCTTCTCATTGCGGTGGCTTCTCTTGTGGAGCACAGGCTCCAGGCGCCCGGGCTCAGTAGTTGTGGCTCGTGGGCTCTAGAGCACAGGCTCAGTAGTTGTGGCTTATGGGCTTAGTTGCTCTGCGGCATGTGGGATCTTCTCAGACCAGGGCTCGAACCCATGTCCCCTGTATCGGCAGACGGATTCTTAACCACTGCACCACCAGGGTAAGTCCCTAAGTCAACTATTCTTCAGTTTAAAAAAAAAACAACAAACCGGTATAAAAAATAGTGCAACCACTTTGGAAAAGATTTTGAAACTTTCTTATAAAATTAAACATACACTTCCCATGGGAAAAACAAACAAAAAACCCCAAAGCAGTCCTGTTCTTTTGTGTGGAACGCTTTATTTTTATTTTTTTAAAGATTTTTTTTGATGTGGACCATTTTTAAAGTCTTTATTGAATGTGTTACAATATTGCTTCTGTTTTTATGTATTCGTGTTTTGGCTACGAGGCATGTGGGATCTTAGCTCCCCTACCAGGGATCGAACCTGCACCCCCGGCATTGGAAGGCAAAGTCTTAATCACTGGACTGCCAGGGAAGTCCCTGGACTATTTTAAATGTTCGCATTTTTTAATTAAAAGCATTTAATTAAATGTAACCTAATGCAGTTATGCTATTTACAAGATAATTGCAGGTTTTATAAAAATGTTAATTCAGAGTATATATTAATGGGACACAAAATTTAAATTTAGTTTTATTTTTATTAACTTTTTAATCAAAGTAAAATAGTGGTAATAAAATACAACTAAAAGTGTCCTAAAGAAAAAAACAGTCTTTTGCCTCTCATTTCCCAAGACAGTTTTTTAGAGGCAGTTACTTTGGATGTTTTTAGTTGTTTCCTCATTTTAAAATATGATATACTCATGCTGCAATGTGTTAGATATTACATAGTAACTTTCTGCTACCGATTGAATTTTAGTCCTTATACCCTATGCTTCATTCACCTCCTTGTTTTCTCAATATAAGTATATCACAATTTTTGGTTAAATCCTTTGTCAGTATTTACATTATTATGACTGTGTAGTTATCATTTACTTCTGAGCCAAATTGTGTACTCTGATTCTATTTGTTTCTTACACATTTTGTTTTCCTAGAGGTAGTAACTTCCTTTTAAAAAATTTGCTTAGCATTTTGTGTATCTTTTGCTAATTTCTCCCTAAGATTCTAAAATAGATCTGTCAAATATCTATCAATACTGTTTTCCAAACACCTCAACAGGAGAGAGAATCTCTAAGTTCCATTTACCCCTCTCACAGCCCTCTTTCCTTCTGCTCTGGTGGGTCTTTCTTTAGGCTGGGACTTCAACCCCAGTGATCTGAGGACTTTAATTGACTACTCTTCTGGTTAAAATCCCTTTTTCATGGGTGTCCTGTATTTTTTTTCTTAGTTTACTTCCTCTTTTTGCTGTAGCACATCCTATAGTAGCTTCTTTAAAAAGGGTGAATTTGAGTCCTTGTTGGTTTGAAAATGCTTTTATTCTTATTCTTGGTTGATAGTTTGACCAGGTAGAGAATTCTAAGTTGAAATGAACTATGTCTAAAATGTGAAAGAATGAATCCATTGGTTTCTAGGTAATGAGAGGTGTGATGCTGCTTAGATTGTTTCTCTGTATGAGACATGATTTTTTTTTCTCCCCCTGTGCACCTGGCACCCTAAGCCTCTCCAGGGCTCTGTGGTAGAGAATCACTCCCTTATGGTTGGCATCCTCACTTTTAACTCGCTGAGGTTATAACTTCCTTCACACTGTTTAGTCAGGTACCCTCCTCCACCTGCTGTCTCTTAAAAATTTGTTGAAGTCTTTGACATAAATGCAGCAATATATTTTTGGATTTGTCTCTAATGGTAATGGAAACAAAAGTAAAAATAAACAAATGGAACCTAATTAAACCTAAAAGCTTTTGCACAGCGAAGGAAACCATAAATGAAAGAGACAACCTATAGAATGGGAGAAAATATTCACAAATGACGCAACTGTCAAGTGCTTAGTTTCCAAAATATACAAACAGCTTATACAGCTCAATATTACAAAAACCCAACCCAATCAAAAAATTGGGCAGAGGACATAGACATTTCTCTAAAGAAGACATACAGATGGCCAACAGGCACTTTAATATGCTCAAAATCACTAATTATTAGAGAAATGCAAATCAAAACTACAACGAGGCACCACCTCACATGGGTCAGAATGGCCATCATTAGAAAGTCTACAAATAATGCTGGAGAAGGTGTGAGAAAGGGGAACCCTCCTACACTCTTGGTGGGGATGTAAATTGGTAGGCCACTATGGAGAACAGTATGAAGGTTCCTTAGAAAACTAAAAATAGAATTACCATATGATCCAGCAATCCCACTCCTGGGCATGTATTAAAAGATGAAAACTGTAATTTATAAAAGATACATGCACCCCAATGTTCATAGCAGCAGTATTTACAATAGCCAGGACATGAAAGCAACCTAAAAGTCCATTGACAAATGAATGGATAAAGAAGACGTGGGGGCTTCCCTGGTGGCGCAGTGGTTGAGAGTCCGCCTGCCGATTTAGGGGACACGGGTTCGTGCCCCGGTCTGGGAGGATCCCACATGCCGCGGAGCGGCTGGGCCTGTGAGCCATGGCCGCTGGGCCTGTGCGTCCGGAGCCTGTGCTCTGCAACGGGAGAGGCCACAACAGTGAGAGGCCCACATACCGCAAAAAAAAAAAAAAAAAAAAAAGAAGATGTGGCACATATATAGGATGGAATATTACTCAGCCATAAAAAAGAATGAAATAATGTCATCTGCAGCAACATGGATGGACCTGGAGATTATCATACTAAGTAAGTCAAAGACAAATATCATATGATATCACTTATATGTGGAATCTAAAAAAAGATACAAATAAACTTATTTACAAAACAGAAACAGACTCACAGACATAGAAAAAGCTTATGTTTACCAAAGGGGAAAAGGTGGGGAGGGATAAATTAGGAGTTTGGGATTAACAGATACACCTTCCTACATATAAAATAGGTAAACAACAAGGACCTACTGTATAGCACAGGGAACTATACTCAATATCCTGTAATAACCTATAATGGAAAATCTGAAAAAGAATAAATATAACGAAATCACTTTGCTGTACACCTGAAACATTGTAAACCAGCTATACTTCAATTAAAAAAAAAAACCCCTCACCAAACCAACAATTTGGAATCTTTCATGTGTTGATGTCACCTTTTCTGTTCTGTTTTTGTGGAATTGTGACTTTTTCTTGGTAATTCATTTCCTTCCCTTGGAGTTCACGAGGAGAAAAGAACAAGTGTATTTGATCTGCTGTGTCCAATTTGAAATGTTATTAAAATTATTAGAATTATTATCATTACATGAGAACCCCTGAAAATTCCCCTGGAAAACTGGAACGTAATGTATTCAAGGCCTTTCGTTTGATAAGTAAATAAGTCTTTGGCTGAGAAAGAAAAGAGGCAGGACAGGGCAGAGGAAGAAAAAGAAATGGAAGAATGAAGGAAGAGGGTTCAGCAGAAAAAATATGCCTCAGTGAAGGACTCTAGCGACATATTAAGAAGGAAAAAGTTGAAACCCAGGTCTGTCCTCATTCAGGTTCTTTGTCCACTGTAGATCAGGGAATTGTTATTGATAATGGATTTATCAGTAAGCCATTGTACCTCTTACATATAAGAATTTTATACCTGTCAGCCTCAGAGGGTCCTAAAAACACAGGATTGTAAAACAAAGGACATTGATTATGCAAAACAGACTCTTTCCTGTCCTACGTCGGTGCTTCACCTCCATCAGAAGACTACCACTAGCGTCCTGGTAGATGGGATGCAGGGTCTGGCGGTGTATGAATGTACCGTATGGAGACTGTAGACTCAACCTTAAATGTGATTCCACAATTGTAATAGATCATGATGGTGAGGGAGAAGATTACGGATAAGGGCTTTTTCCTTTTTCATCTTGTCCATTCTTTTTTTTTTTTTTTTTAACCACTTTTCTTCTTTGCGTGTCTGAAGGCTCTGAATGAAAGATAATGATAATAGCTTGTTTCTTTGTGTAGCTCTTAAGACAACCATTATAGCTAGTTTGTTTCCATAGCCAAATACAGTATTTCTTGTCCGTTTACAGGTGGATCAAGGCCACTGGTCAGAATAAGAAGAGTAAACCTAAACTCTGGAAATTCCAGTTTTGGTCAGCCAGGACCAAAGAGAGAGGCAGGATAGGGCAAAGGAAAAAAAGGGAAGGTAGTAAAGCTTCTGTCAAGCTGAGCTCAGGAGAGGGGAAGCGGGAAGGAGAGGGATGTGGTTCAGATCCCATTGGCTCTCACTGTTCTGAGTTTAGTAGATTTTCTTTTTTTTTTTTTTTTTTTTTTTTTGCGGTATGCGGGCCTCTCACTGTTGTGGCCTCCCCCGTTGCGGAGCGCAGGCTCCGGACGCGCAGGCTCAGCGGCCATGGCTCACGGGCCCAGCCGCCCCGCGGCATATGGGATCCTCCCAGACCGGGGCACGAACCCGTATCCCCTGCATCGGCAGGCGGACTCTCAACCACTTGCGCCACCAGGGAGGCCCTAGTAGATTTTCTTGAATAAATGTTGCTTCACTTAAAAAATAAAAAAAGGAGAGGGCTTAGTCAAAAAAATATGCCTCAGTGAAGGACTTCATAGAGACAAGATATGTCTTCATAGAGACATATCTTCATAGAGACATTCCTTCATAGAGGAAATTCAGGGCTCAATTTCCAGTCCAGTTTCATACTCTGTTTTATGTGCAACATTCTGATGATGCCCCTGGTTCTTTTCCTTTAATTATTTTATTATTGCCTCTTTGTTTTAAGGTTTTTAGTGTGCTGAATGCTACCCTATCTGTCTCGGCCCATCTTCTCTGTCTCCTGATGTTCTGTTAGAGATACAGAAAAGTAGGAATTGTGCCCAAGTTGTGGAAAGAGAAATTTTTTGAAATCAGCCAGGACAGGAAGAGCAGCCCTATACGCTTTGCCAGATATTCAGTTGTTTAGTGGGTGTTCCGGTGACCAGGAGGCTCCCCCATTCCTCCCTTTACGACTTGTGCCAGGGCTAGTGGTGTCTGTGTCATTATGAAGATCCCCCGAAGCCTGCACTCCTCTCTCTGTCCTTCTGTAGCAAATGTAGGGAAGCAACGGGAACAAGAGTGGTCCCCCCTGAACTCCTTGAAGAGTCCAAGGAAGAAGCGTTAGCATCATGCAGAGGAGAGGGCAGCTGCTCGTGGCAGTACGCCTGCCTCAGACCCAGGACATGGGTTCTAATCCCCTTGTCTACACTGGTGGCCGCTGTGAACTCAGACAAATGCAGACCTCATGGACCTTGGCTTCCTTGGTTGTATAGTAATGAGGAAGCTAGAGATCTCTGTAATCCTTTGAACTAGAACATTCTGTGAAGCTAGTGGCAATACGTATTCTAGAATTGTGTGCAAGAATACCTTGGAGATACTGTGTGTTCTGTTCCAGGCATAAGACAAATATCATGACAAAGTGAGTCACATGAGGTTTTTGGTTTCCCAGTGTATATAAAAGTTATGTTTATACTGTATTCTCTTAAGTATGTGACAGCATTATGTCTAAAAAATTTACACATCTTAATTTATTGCTTAAAAAATG
The DNA here is from genome assembly GCF_025265405.1 of Mesoplodon densirostris. NCBI lineage: Eukaryota > Metazoa > Chordata > Mammalia > Artiodactyla > Ziphiidae > Mesoplodon > Mesoplodon densirostris. The sequence goes on from NC_082669.1 coordinate 100,993,801, forward strand.
CTAACCATCATCTGAGGCTTCAGGGAGTCGGTCTTTTTTGCAATGGGAACAGCAAAGATCACTGATCACAGATCACCATAACAAATATAATAATAATGAAAAAGTTTGAAATATTGTAAGAATTACCAAAATGTGACAGACATGAAGCGAGCAAATGCTTTTGGAAAAATGTCACCGATAGACCTGTTTGATGCAGGGTTGCTGTAAACCTTCAACTTACTAAGAAAAACAAACAAACCAATATCTGAGAAGCACAATCAAGTGAGGTATGCTTGTACTGGTTATACCTCCTTTCTTAGAGTGACATTAAACATTCACTTTTTAAAAGCTTCAAAGGATGAACTTCTCCCTCACGTGGACCCATCTTAGTTTTTCTGACAGGGAGTATCAAACATTATGAAACAATGAGCTTTTGTGTCCTCCCCCCGCCCCCCGACCAAACCTGGGTCCTTTTTTAATAATGACAAGCGTTATCCCCTAGACTGTAATCTCCCTGAAGGCAGGACTCCTGTTTGTTTTATTTAAGAGATCCCTCAGAGCATCTGCCTGTGGACATGACTAGAAGTGAAAGTTGATCATACTTTGTTTCTTTAGCACCTAGCACAGTGCTAGGCATGTAAAAATATTTGTTGAATTGATGCCTAACATGGTATTCTAAGTATTGTGAATGCTTGAAATTGCAACATAAGCAAGGTAAGGGTATGAGCATGGTATTTTATTTTTTCTAAGAAAAAAAAAATGGTCCAAAATAAAACCTTTCAAAGAAGATTAGAAAGCTGTTTTCTTTCTCATCACTCATCACCTTCCTCCTCCCCAGAATTTCAAGTCCTGTTGTCTCACCAAACAGTGAAAAGAGAAAAATATAAGAAAGCTTCCAGAATTACCTAGGCTACTTATGCCCCTCCTTTTTTTGTGTGTGTCCTTTTTGTGCTTTGGTTTGGTGGAAGGTAACCAAGGATAAAAGAAGTATCTGAGGCCCCCTGTTAGAATGTTAATTGTTTTCTTGTCAAAGGAATTAAAAAGATATTTCTGAGAGAATATCTGTGTTCGATTTAGGAGGGAACTTTTCTCCTGTTTCAACCCGTTTTATGTGACATCCTCAGGTGTCTCCAGTTAGCTCAAGAGGTGTTAAGACATTTTAAAAATTCTCAAAGCAATATTAATTTTAGTTTGCTTTGGCTTAACACATATATGCCGTACCTCCCTTCAGGAGGATGAAGAGCTCTTATAAAATCCGGAAAACAATTAAAAAAAAAAACTCGATTCCCCAACCGCTTGGAAGGGAGTGAAGTCTAGTGCCCTATACCATCTGAAAGTGACTGGAAAATAAAGCAGTTGTTTTAATTGCAGTTGGCATTTGCAACTCTCCAGGTGAAAGAAGTCAGCTTGATGGAAAATTTCTTCTGGCATTAGAAGCGCAGGAGATGAATAAGAAAGAACCAAAGACAAAGTTGTCCTTACCCGTTACAGCTCACCTCTGGAATTGCTTATGACCCCTCGAGTAGCCTTTTGTGGTGGACGTTGAGAGACTGCCAAGTGGAGGGTGTCTGCAGGTGCAGAGAACTCCCTTCCCTAAAGGGCTCGGGGCTAGCTGGGAGTGGGAAGGGAGCAAGATACTTAACAGAGAACCCGAGTTTGTGGACTGAGTGGTCAGATCATCGGTGTGCTGGGATCTCAGAGAAACGAGGGGCTGTGTTGGATTGGAGTCCAGAAAGAAGACGCCATGGTGGGGGGGGTGTGGGGGTGCCTGACGGGGCACCCGTTTTGCCAGTGAGTGGAGAGGACTGAGAAGCGCATTCACAGCATGAGCCGAAGCTGGCAGACAAGCAGTGCTTTGGCGCACTGGGTAGATGGGGGGTGGGTAGGGTGGTGGTACATGGAGGGCATTAATGAGAGATGAGGCAGGAATGGCGGGCAGGGACGGAGGTGTGAAATGCCTTGAAGATGGCGCTGTTTGACTCTGGAATGTCTTCCCCTGAGCCCAATCTACTCCATCCTTTTCCCTCCACACCCTTCACCATGTTCTGGGAGTACATGGAAACCGGTTGGGAAAGCACTGCTGTAGCAGTGGGCAGTCAGGGACGCTTTGATCAGGGGGATGGTATGTCTCAGAAGATGAGTATGTAAGAACTTATATTTTAAATGTAATTGTTTTATGTCTTGTTTACAGCTGCAGCTTTTGATGGACTTGCTAAATTGGATCAGTGGTTGCTGTTTAATTCACTTGGTCAGGAGGGATCTTGGTCTAAAAATACCCTGGGGGAGTTTTGAGATTGCAGCCACCCATTTTTCCTGATGGCTGTGGCCTGAGGAGTCCCAGTCTTCTCTTTGGCACCCTCCAAAGTATGTGTGTGTGTGTGTGTGGGGGGGGGCTAGACAGTATATTTGGTGACCAAAAAGTGGAAAGTACAGAGGCTTTAGGATGAGGCAGATTTTTTTTTTTTAAAAATTGAAGTATAGTTAATTTACAGTGTTGTTAGTTTCAAGTGTACAGCAAAGTGACTTAGTTACATATATATAAATTTATATATATGCGTCTATATAAATTTATATATATGTAAATTCTTTTTCAGATTCTTTTCCAGTTTAGGTTATTAGAAGATAATGAGTATATTTCCCTGTGCTATAGAGTAGTTCCCTGTTGTTCTATCTGTTTTATATATAGTAGTGTGTATATGTTAATCCCAAACTCCTAATTTATCTCCCCCAACCCTCCCACTATCCTCTTTGGTAACCACAAGTTTGTTTTCTATGTCTGAGTCTATTTCTGTTTCATAAATAAGTTCATTTGTATCGTTTTTTTTTTAGAGTCCACATATAATATCATATGATATTTGTCTTTCTCTGCCTGACTTACTTCCCTTAGTATGATAGTCTCTGGTTCCATCCATGTTGCTGCACATGGCATTATTTCATTCTTTTTTATGGCTGAGTAATATTCCATTGTATATATGTACCACATCTTCTTTATCCGTTCCTCTGTCGATGGGCATCTAGGTTGAGGACTAGGCAGATCTGTGTCAGATGCAGGTCTGCTCCTTTCAGCCCTGTGACCTGTGTTGGAGTGTCACAGTCCAGCAACAGTGACTACCAGGGAAAGCCCCATAGGCGAGAGGTGGGGAATGACTGTCAGGGAGTCCCGCCTCTCCTTGTTGGACACAGTGACCTCAAAAGGAGACACAGAAGAGGGTCTCCATTCATTGGGCATTTGGTTTGCTTGTATATTCTCTCCTGCAGGGAGTCTAGTCCTTTTTCTTCTTCCTCCAGATTTAGCTTAGAAGGACTTTTAAATTTTTTTAAAGAATATTTGGTGGACTTTGACTCACCTGGGCACTATTTCGTACACGTGTGTAATGGCTTGAATGGTGGTCCAAAAAAGATACGTCCAAGTCCTAACCCCTGGAGCCTATGAAAATCTCTTATTTGGAAAAAGGGTCTTTGCAGATGTAATTAAGAATCTCATGATGAGATCATCCTGGATTTAGGGTGAACCCAAGTCTAATGACAGGTGTCCCTATGAGAAGAGGAGAGGACCCAGAGATATAGAGACACACAGAGTAGAGGCTGTGTGAAGCTCAGGCAGAGATTGGAATGTTGGAATGCTAAGGATTGCTGCAAATTACCAGAAGCTAGGAGAGAGGCATAGAACACATCCTCCCAGAAGGAGCCATCCCTGCTGACACCCTGATTTTAGACTTCTGGCCTCCAGAACCACGAGAGATTAAATTTCTGTTTTAAGCCACGCAGTTTATGGTAATTTGTTTTGGTGGCCCTAGGAAACTCGTATAACACCCATGTGGTCGAGCTTCCTCTCCCCTTTGTGGTCCAAGCCCTTTTAGCCTCTCTGAGTAGTTATCTTTGCTTCTTTAAAAGTTTTTCACTTTCATTTCTCCATGAGGTAGAGTTAGCATTTCATGTTTTAGGTCCACTTCCTTTGCACTGATTTCCTCCCAGGGTCTGTTGGTCCTGGAATCTGTACCTGTCTGAATGGGCCCTAGTATATCAGAGGACCTGGTCCCTTTCCCAGGGCTGTGTCAATTCCAGTTCACTGGCTCTTGCTTCTTTTACTGATAAGGTGTCTCTATAGTATATTGTTCAAGCTTGGACACTTGTGAGAGTTAAAGGGGATGCTATTGATATTTGTAACAAATGTAAACTGAGACTGTCCTAGGTGAACCAGGACATATGGTCATCCTTCTTACTCTTCATTTCTAGATTCCAAATACTAGTCCCGTTGGGCTTACTTTCTGGTCTTGTCAGTATTAAAGTCAGGAGTACTTGCTTGCTTGGCCTTAGAAAGAGTGAGAAATGCAGGGTGTTTAGAATCACTGACTGGCCTTCCTAGTCCCTTTTCCCTTGCTCTCTTGTTCTCTCCAGAGGTGTGTTTTTTTTTTTTTTTTTTTTTCCTTTTCCTTTTTAGCTCCAGGGTTATCCAGCTTCTTTTGTCTTCAGACCTCTTTGTAAGGCAACACAGCCCCTGGACCCCTTACTTGTTCCCGTTTTTTGCCACTCAGCTTTGTAAAAATGGTTCTTTATGGTAAGAAGATCAGGACTCTTTTGGATAAACCATCAATTAATTTGAATCCTTTAGAATAAAACTTAAAATATGTTAAATTATTAATTCATACCAGAAACGAGAGCAAAGAGTTTGTCATGTTTCATACATTAATGCTGCATGGGCCAACTCTTAAACCATCTGGAGCGCAGAATCCTGGGGCCCACGATGAGGGCTGTAGGCAGTTGCTGAAGTTGTTTCATGATTCCCACACCACCGCCACTGCTGGGAGAACAAAGAGTCGTCTTCTGGATCTTCCTCTGCGGGGTGGAAGCTGGGCCACATTCTCTATAAAATTAGCCTCTTTCCTCTGCTGCTGTCGCAAATGAGGGGCCTTCCAGGAGGATATTTGCCATCACCACCAATGACCTAGAAATGTCAGTTGCAATTAAGTACCATGATCTGAGATATTATCCATATTGCTTCTCAGGAGAAATGACCATGAATGGTGTTTCAGTTATTGGACTGGAATTAGGGGCTAAGGTATCTCTTGGGGAAGTCGATGAACTGCTGCAGGACCCTGTAGCCACATTTAGAGAAGCTGCCCCCAGCTGCCCCAGGGTAGTGGGTTCCATGTTTGACTGCCCATTTCAGGGATGCTCTTAAGGGTAGGGATTGTGTTGCATGTTCATTCATGTGTCCTGGGCACCCAGCATGGTACTTGGCAGCTGGGAGATGCTCAGGAGATACGTATTGAATGAAGGAGCTATTTATAGGAGAAAAGGTCCAGCATTTCCATTCACTGAAGTCATCAGTGGCTAAAAATTTCTGAGATACTACGTAAGAAATATTCATATTCCCAAATGTGCTTCTTTATTTAGCTTGATTGCACTGTATTATGAGGAATAACATATGCATGAAACGCTCAGATCTGTAGTGAAAAGCTCAGTTTTTATACATGTACACACTTACATCATCACCACTCAGGTCAAGATCAAGAACATTTCTAACTCTCAAGGCTCCCCTGTGCCCCCTTCCAGTTAACAGTTTCTGCCAAACATTAACCACTTTTCTGTCTTCTGTTATCGTAGGTTGGCTTTGCCTGTCCTTGAACTTCATATATATGAAATTATATAGTATGTGGTCTCTTGTGTTTGGCTTCTTTCACTTAATATTATGTCTGTGAGATTCAGTCAAGTTGTTAATTGCTGTGTAGCAGCAGTTTGTTTTTATTGCAGGGAGGTATTCCATATATGAATATACCACAATTTATTTATCCATTGTACTGTTTGGATTGTTTCCAGTTTGGGCTATTATGAATGTTTTTGTACATGTCTTTAATTGCTCATATGTCCTAAAATTTCATGTTTTACTTATAGGAAAGGAGGGAGAGGAGGGAAATAATGATAATAATAACTGACACTATTGAAAGGTTATTCTATGCCAGGAAGTACAGTAAGCAATTAAGCAAATGCTCTATAGCTCTGTCCATGCATGCTTTTTATTGCTATACCATTCTGTCTTGCAACTTTGTACCTTAATTAGAAAAAAACCCTAAAGCAAGATAACCTTTTAGTACACATTGGGTACATGGTCAGTCAGCATCTGAAATTATCTAATTGACTTTTTTTTTTTTGCGGTACGCAGGCCTCTCACTGTTGCGGCCTCTCCTGTTGCGGAGCACAGGCTCCGGACGCGCAGGGTCAGCGGCCATGGCTCACGGGCCCAGCCGCTCCGTGGCATGTGGGATCTTCCTGGACCGGGGCCCGAACCCGTGTCCCCTGCGTCGGCAGGCAGACTCTCAACAACTGCGCCACCAGGGAAGCCCTAATTGACTTTTTTGTTTGTTCTATAGTCGCCCCCCTTCCCCTCCTACCATTGCATCCCTCACTAGAATGGGAACCCAGCAGATTTGGGGCTGAATCCCCAACAACTGGTTCTGTGCCTGGCACTGAAACTCTGAATAAATAGTTCTACTTACAAGGGGGTTATTTTTTTAAAAGATTATTTGTGAGAAGGTTGTTTTTTGAATCTCAGACACACTTTGCCACAAAATTGTCTTGGACTGGTCTAACCCAACCTGTTGTTACTGAACTGGCATGCCATTGATGGCCACTAGGATATCATACACTCTTAACTTCTAAGAGAGCAGCTCTTCAACTCAGATTTTTTAATATTGTTTATTGTGCCTATTGTGTTTTTTAATATTGTTTATTGTGTTGTGTGTGACATTTATTATGCTAGTGAGAGGCATAATAAATGATTATTGATTGAATAAAGCAAGACAAGATGTTTGGTCTCTGAGTTTGATAAACAAGGCCCTACTGTATAGCACAGGGAACTATATTCAATATCCTGTGATAAACCATACTGGAAAAGAATATAAAAAAGAATGTATGACTGAATCATCCTGCTGTACAGCAGAAATCAGCACAACATTGTAAATCAACTATACTTCAATAAAACTTTTTAAAAAAGAACTAATATTGCATCGTTAACATTAACAGTATCTGTGGGACATCAACAAAGGTATAGTTTTTTTTTTAAACATCTTTATTGGAGTATAATTGCTTTACAATGGTGTGTTAGTTTCTGCCATACAACAAAGTGAATCAGCTATACACATACATATATCCCCATGTCTCCTCCCTCTTGCATCTCCCTCCCACCTTCCCTATCCCACTCTTCTAGGTGGCCACAAAGTACCAAGCTGATCTCCCTGTGCCATGTGGCTGCTTCCCACTAGCTATCTATTTTACATTTGGTCAACTCAGATGTTTGCTGGTATTTTTGTGCCCTTTTTACTGTTAACCTGATGTTAAGCAGCCTAAAAATTAAAAAATTTGAGTGTTAGTTAACATACAATAAAATGCCCAGCTCTTGAGTGTTCTGTTTGATACATATTGACACTTGGGTATAACTGTCACTGCAAATGAGATGCAGAATATCTCTTATCACCCGCTACGTTCCCTCGTCAATCCTCTACCTTTTCCCAGCCATAGGCAACCACAGATCTGACTTCCTTCAGTATGGATTAGTTTTGCCTGTTTTGGACTACATATACATGGAAAATACAGTGTGTACTCTTTGGTGACCAACTTTTTTCCTTACCATGGTGTTTTGAGATTTACCCTTTTTGTATATATTTTCATTACTGAGTATTCTTCCATTGTATGAATATCTCACAACTGATCTACTTTCTTGTTGTTGGACATGTGGGTCATTTCCAGGTTTTGGCTATTTTGAGTACATCCGCCACATACATTTTTGTGTAAGTCTTTTTGTGGACGTAAATTAATTTCTCTTGGGTAAATACCTAGAAGTGGAGTTACTTGGTAAGTGTATATTTAACTTATAAGAACCTTGAAAGTGGCTGAATTATTTTACACTCCTATCAACAATGTATGGACATTTCAGTTGCTCCACATTTTTATCAACATTTGGTATTGTCACGGAGCTCTATTTTAACAAGCTCCAATTTCCCCCAACATTTGTCTTTATGAAATTCCACAGTTCTTTCTCTCTCAACGTGTACCTTGAACCTCTATTTACAGTCCTGGGCTTTTTTTTTCTTTCTTTTTTTTTTTTTTTTTGATGACAAGGCTGAGAATTTCCTTAGCTCTTCCCAGCCTGAACCCTTGCTGCACATTCAGTGTTTCCTGCTTCAGAAGAGGAGACTCAACTCATCCCAGCTTTCCTGTCCTTGTTTGGCAGGTGTTAAGTTCCTATTGAGCATCTAAGGCCTGACCACCATTTTCCATTGGATTTTTGACATTAGCTAAATTGAAGTAGAAAGTAAGCTTTTTTTTTTTTTTTTTTTTTCTTGTTTTGCGGTATGTGGGCCTCTCACTGTTGTGTCCTCTCCCGTTGCGGAGCATAGGCTCCGGACATGCAGGCTCAGCGGCCATGGCTCACGGGCCTAGCTGCTCCGCAGCATGTGGGATCTTCCCGGACCAGGGCACGAACCCATGTCCCCTGCATCGGCAGGCGGACTCTCAGCCACTGCGCCACCAGGGAAGCTTAGAAAGTAAACTTTTTAAGAGTGGGGAATTTGTCTGACCTGATCATCGTTATATGCCCAGCTTCCAGAACAGTGCTGGCACATAATAAATATTTGTTTAATGAAGACATTTTAAGACTATGAAAGTAAACATGTTATACATTAATCAACATTTAGCAATTTCTTAAGAGTTTCTGATAGTGCCAAAGTTAATACTTTTTTTTCCTTAAAAACAAAAGGAAGTATGGTTTAGTGAAAAGGGTATGGAAATAACTGAAGAAAATAGACTGAAGTTATTAATAAGATTTCTGTGCTGGCACAGTATTTGGCTGTCCATGTGGTACAAGAGGAGGGGGCTGCTAAAAGTTTCCATTCTACAAAACATCTTGCACTAGGTTGGCAGAACTCCTAAAATGTATATTAGTAGAGATTTGTTTCTTGGCTTAAGGTATTCAGTGTTTTTATTTTCATAAGATCTCTTTTAAAATTCAAATTTTAAAGGAAGGGCCATAGGCATCCTTATAGGGAATTAGTTTAACAGACTTATCTCCAGTTCACAAGGCCTAGGGAAACACGGGAAAGGAGAAGGCGGGCCCAGGTGGTCCAGCCCAGGGCCCTCTCTCCTGAGGGTGAGGGTAGAGGGGTGTGTGTCTGTGTGTCTGAGAGGGTAATGCATCTGTGTGTGCTTTGGGGTGTGTGTGTGGGTTAATGCTGAACTTGAGAAGCAGAGTGCAGTAGGGAAGGTATTAGAAGAAAACATGACCTGTCAAAATTTTATTTAATGTCAGTCAAGCTGTTAAAGGTAAGACTCCTGTGTAGAAAGTATAAAAGCAGTGCTTTTTATCATCCCTAAAATTATGTACAAAAGATGACTTACATGTTTTAAGGACAGTTTTGTTCTCAGAGATACAGCAAAGTATGAACACCTAAGTTAAACTTTATCTTTTAGATGTTCTCTTCCATAAAACAGTCTAGATGTTCTTTAATTTTGTTTGTTCTTTCACAATCCCACAGCCAGCTTAAATCCAACGAATATCCAAAGATGAGTTTAGTTTCACCTTCGTCCTTTTAAGTCTGCCTAAAAGTTTCCATCTTTGCCTAGATATGTTTGAGACCTCTAGGTTTTTAAAATCATCTTTATTGGAGTATAATTGCTTTACAATGGTGCGTTAGTTTCTGCTTTATAACAAAGGGAATCAGCTATACATATACATATATCCCCATATCTCCTTCCTCTTGCGTCTCCTTCCCACCCTCCCAATCCCACCCCTCTAGGTGGTCACAAAGCACCGAGCTGATCTCCCTGTGCTATGCGGCTGCTTCCCACTAGCTATCTATTTTACATTTGGTAGTGTATATATGTCCATGCCACTCTCTCACTTTGTCCCAGCTTACCCTTCCCCCTCCCCGTGTCCTCAGGTCCATTCTCTACATCTGTGTGTTTATTCCTATCCTGCCCCTAGGTTCATCAGAACCGTTCTTTTTTTTTTTTTTTTAGATTCCATATATATGGGTTAGCATACGGTATTTGTTTTTCTCTTTCTGACTGACTTCACTCTGTGTGACAGACTCCAGGTCCATCCACCTCACTACAAATAATTCAATTTCATTTCTCTTTATGGCTGAGTAATATTCCATTGTATATATGTGCCACATCTTCTTTATCCATTCATCTGTTGATGGACACTTAGGTTGCTTTCATGCCCTGGCTATTGTAAATAGAGCTGCAATGAACATTGTGGTACATGACTGTTTTTGAATTATGGTTTTCTCAGGGTATATGCCCAGTAGTGGGATTGCTGGGTCGTATGGTAGTTCTGTTTTTAGTTTTTTAAGGAACCTCCATACTGTTCTCCATAGTGACGGTATCAATTTACGTTCCCATCAACAGTGCAAGAGGGTTCTCTTTTCTCCACACCCTCTCCAGCATTTATTGTTTGTAGATTTTTTTTTTTGTGGTTTTTTTTTTTGCGGTACGTGGGCCTCTCACTGTTGTGGCCTCTCCCGTTGCAGAGCACAGGCTCCGGACGCGCAGGCTCAGCGGCCATGGCTCACGGGCCCAGCTGCTCCGCGACATGTGGGATCTTCCCGGACCGGGGCATGAACCCGTGTCCCCTTCATCGGCAGGCAGACTCTCAACCACTGTGCCACCAGGGAAGCCCCTAGGTATTTATTTTTGAACACCTTTCTTTCTGCCACTGCAAGGATATCTTGTATATTTCCTGCCCCACACCTAGAATCAGGTATTTCTCCAACGAGCCCTGGTTCCTTTTATTGGAGAATGATATTAGAGACCAAGACCTAGGTGCTAGATATGCTCATCACTGCTGGTGTGTTCCCATTTATTTTATTAGAGTACGCTGATTCTTTCATTCATAGCATAAATTAGACAGTGTGTTATTTGTTTGCTCTATTGTCTGTCTCCCCACCTCTATTGTCTGCTCCACGAAGTCAGACACCATACTTCACCCACAGTGCCTGACACATAGTTGGCCCTCAAGAAACATTTGTTGAAGGATAAATGAATGAATGAATAAATGAATGCTGGCTGGAAAGCAGGACTTTCATCAGAGAGCTTGAATGTTCATCTAACAGCTGTTTAAAGCTGCAATTTAATATATGAGTGGTGGTTCAGACTAGGGGTTTCAATGTACAAAGTATTAGAGAAGGGTTAGGCTGGTCAAAAGCTGAACATGTGAAATTGAGGATTTCCTTTATATATACAGTACTTAAAAATTCATTAATTGTGTTGATGTTCACATTCTAATTCTCTAGTCAGCTTGTTTATTAGCTTTACAATCAGAAAGAGTACATACGAATTCTAGCTAAGTATTGCTTTCTGTAGTTAAGATAGCTGGATAGTGAAAACTGATTTCTATTTGCTGGTAGATACAGTAAAGACAGTTTTTTTTGTTTTGTTTTCTTTTTTAATGTCTCCCTTCATCCCCAATAGCTGTGAACAAAGAAGTGCAAATGGAGGCACAATAAATGTGCTCATTACTTTTTCTCTGTTAAAAGTAACATTTTGGAACAAAGTTAGAGATACGACAGGTAAAGCACAGAGGGTTGGAATAGGCTGGGGGACGCTGGGGCCTGAAGCAGGTGCTCAGTGAGGGTGATTACTCAGGGACTCTGGGTGCAAGGGTCAGAACTGGAAGGGTCTCAAGCTTCTCATCGTCAGCCTGGGAGACTGCACCCTGGGGAGACCACAGTGTCCTTGCAGGCAGAACCCAGACACAAACAATGTGGGGGGGGGGTCTGTGCACTCAGTGTGGGAACATTCTGGGGGTGCCTGCTAAGAGCAGGGCCCTAGTTCATCCAAGGGGCTTGGGAAGAGCCCTTCATTGAAAGAGTGGGAGAGGGAGCATCTTGGGCTCAGAGACATGGGCACAAGGGAGGTGGGGCTTATTTGCCAGGACTGGTGTCCATGGTGGGAGCAAGGGAAAAAAGCAGGATGCTAGGACCGGGCTACTACTGCAGGGCAGACTCGAGGTCCAACTCTAATGTGGGCTGGCACCCTTTAGTTGTCTCTTGTCGTTAACCAGGCTCAGGGCAGGTTGAGGCTGCAGGGGCTCGGGGTCCCGGGTTGGGGAGGTTGGTCATGTGACCACAGCCTTAGGTGGAGAGGAAATGCTGGGCCCGACTTGGGGGTCTTTGGTTACTGTTTGACCTTTAGCTCTGGCATAATTACTTTTATGAGGAAATGATTCTAAGGTCACTTTTGGTTGCTTCCTGAGGCAGCCAGCAAGACTCACCCTTGGCCTGTATCCTGGGCAGCCTGAAGGCTACATTCCGCCAGCCCCAGCAGATGGTGGGCTGCCCTTGGGTTCTGCTCCCTTGTGCCTAGGGCCACGTTGCTGCCCTCTGAGTTCCCTTCCCGGGCTCCTCTGAGGAGAGGTGAATGGGGGACTGTTGTCCTCACCCTTCTACACTACAGTCAGGAATTCTGTCCCCCAGGAGTTTTCTCCCTTACCTCAGATCCACCTCTTCCCTCCAAGGACAGACCTGGTAGAGTCAACGCTGCATGTTCCCTGCTGTGCCTAGCTTTTCTGACTTCTGAAATCTGGGTGGGGAAGGCACCGTGGCTTCCCCTCGAAGATATCCTGGAAATCCTAGATTAAGAGGGCCACTTCTTTCCAGTGACAGAAATGGCCTTTATTTATTACCTGTCTTGTATAAAAGAAACATCCGAAGTTGGCAGTATTGCAGGTTAACTCATTCACCCCTGGGCTATACATTTATTTGGAAAACACAGTGTCTCTTTCCTTTTTAATTCAGTGGTTCTCAAAATTGAGGGTGTACAAGAATTTAAACAGTAGAGCCCAGGGGCCCACCCCAGGAAAGTCAGATTTTGTAGGTCTGAAGCAGATTTAGGCCTCCTAGATTCTCAGCTGGGTGGAGAACTCAGATGCCTCAGGGGCTGGGCTGATGGTAATTGCAAATCTAGGTGCTGAGCTGCCTATCTTGTGGTGGCAACGTTTAAAATACTTTTTTGGCCTGATATACGCCCGAGGGCCGTAATTTGCAATGTTCTTCTAATGTTTCTGGAAAGCATTTGGTTTAGGGGGTGTTGAAGAATAACTAGTCGTTGAAGCAGCGAGAGGAAGGGATTTATGTATTGAGAGCTCACTCTATGTCAAGTACTGCACTTAGCACTTTTGTATATAGTATCTTATTTAATTCTCATAAAGCTCAACAAGGTAGATATGAATATCTTCCTTTATGGAGGAGGAAACTGATGCTCAGGGAGGTTAATAACATAACTCGCTGCGGGTTCCACAAGTAATGGGTGGCAGAGCTAGGAACTGGCTCTGAACTTGAACTCAGCCTGACTTCAAGGCCAGTGTCCATCCACTGGTACCTGTCGCTGCCTTCCGTTCATGCTGCCTCTCCAAGGGAAGAAAACACACAGCCCGAACTCCAGCATGTGCGCTCCTAGTGGTCTGTGAGCACCCTACTCACAGGCAGGGTCTTGAATTGGGAGGTGGGTAAGAACACAGCCTCTGGATCTGACTGCCTGGTTAGGAATCCAGGTCTTGCCACTTGTGAGCAGTGTGATGCTGGACATGTCACTTAACTTTCTGGGACCCCATTACATCATCTATGAATTGAGGATAATACCTACCCCATGAAATTGCTATGGGGATCAAATGAGGTAATATAACACTTAGTGCCTGGTATTTAGTGACCACAGTTGGAATATTAGCTGCTATCTGATGATGATGACGACTACTGCTACTGTGGATCTTTGTACCCTATTGCTTAGCAACATGGCATTTGGCCTATTGTTGGGGCTTAGGGAAGGTTGGTGAATGAATATAGCCCAGTTGACTCTTCTGTGGTCATTCCTCTTTTCTTCCATTTACCCTCAACCTTCTACCATCCTTTCCCACCTCTCCTGTTGTTTTTTTTTTTTTTGCGGTACGCGGGTCTCTCACTGTTGTGGCCTCTCCCGTTGCAGAGCACAGGCTCCGGATGCGCAGGCTCAGCGGCCATGGCTCACAGGCCCAGCCGCTCCGTGGCACGTGGGATCTTCCCGGACCGGGGCACGAACCCGTGTCCCCTGCATCGGCAGGCGGACTCTCAACCACTGCGCCACCAGGGAAGCCCTAAACTGCTGTTTCTTTATTCTCGCATTCCCTAAGCCACAGAAGTTATCTGCTTCCCCTGCTTTGGATGTTTGTGTCTTCAGGCTGTGTCTGTGTGAGAGGACCTTAAGGGTAGTTATGGGAAGGCACATGCAGTTGGATGAGCATCTGTCTGTATCTTCTGTGTTTGTATGTCTGTGGGTGGGCATATCTATAAGGAACTGAATGTTTGCATGAATTTGCAAGTTGGGGTGTGATTTTGCATTTTTGGGGTGTGTCTTTCTTGAGTAATGAGAATGAATAATTGCTGATATATATGTTTGAAGAGGTGTTTGTGTGGAGGAGGTGTTTCTACTCCCCTTGAGTTGGTAGTTCATCTGATTGGGGTTTTGGACAGGTGTACTCAGTGAAGGAAGGACCCCATAGTGAGACCAAGTTTTTTCCCTCCCTCGCTCTTTCCCTTCCCTCCCTCTTCCCTGTCTTCTAATAGAGGAGTGCACTTGGGGGCGTTGGAAGATGGGCTGCCGTAAGGAGGAGGTGAGGCTGGAGTGATCGGGGTGGGCGGCAGACAGGGAAGCCTTGTAAGTCGCGTTTAGCAACTTGACTTTTATGCCAGAGGAACCTATTGATAGAAAGGAGGGATGTGGAAAGATACTTGGATTTCAAAAAGAAAAATGCAGCGTGGAGGATGGATTTGAGGGGTTCAAGGATGGAGGTTGGGAGATCAGTTGGAAGACTTTTGTGGAAACCGAGACTGTGATAGAAACAATGGAGAGGAAGGGACAAGTTCATGAGATGAAATTAGCAGGACTTAGAGATTAGTTGGACGCTGGGGTGAAGAATACGGAGTCCTCAAGGTGTCCTGCTTGGAACAGTGGGTGTACGATGCTGCCATCACCTGAGACAGAACACAAGTGGATGATGTAATGGGATCCCAGAAAGTTAAGTGACATGTTGGGGTGGTGTGAGAGAGGGATTGAGCTGAGGACATGGAGTTTGGGGTGTCCATCAGACATCCAGTTAAAGATGTTAGCAAGCTGTTGAATATGTAAATCTGAAGTTTGGAGGAGAAACATCTGCTTGTAAAGGGTCATTGGAGCCGTAGGTGAAGATGAAGTTGCTCAAAGAGGGCATACAGAATGGAAGAGGAGAGAACTGTATTAATTTCCTAATATTGCTGTAACAAATTACTACAAACTTGGTGGCTTAAACAACAGAAATTTATTACCTTATTGTGCTAGAGGTCAGAAGTCTGAAATGGGCCTCACGTGGGACTAAAATCAAGATGTCGGCAGAGCTGCATTCCTTCTGGAGACTCTTGGGGAGAATCTGTTTCTTGCCTTCCCAGCCTCTGGTGGCTGCCCGCATTTCTTAGCTCGTGGCCTCATCACTCTCACCTCTGCTTTAGTCTTCATAACTTTCTCTCTGGCTCAGGTCCTCCTGCCTCCCTTTCATAAGGATCCTGGTAATTACATTGGGCCCACCTGGATAACCCAGGATAATCTCCCTTTTGCAGATCCTTAACTTAATTGCATCTGCAAAGTCCTTTTTGCTGCAGAAGGTAACATATTCACAGGTTCCAGGCATTAGGATGCGGACATCTTTGGGGGAGCCATTATCCTGCCTACCACAGGGACCTGAAATAGAAGCCCGAAGTTGGTTTACTGGCTTTAAAGGCACAGAGGAAGAGGAGTGTGCAAAGGAGCCAGAGAAATTAGACAGAACTAGGAGACTGCAGCCTGGAGGTTGGCTGTGGGTAGGAGGAGATGGCGGAAAATTTCACGAAGAGGAAGTGACTGCTCCCATCAAACGCACTAGGTTCTAAAGGATAAAGATAGAAAAATGTCCATCGGACTTGACAACCAAGAGGCAGTTCATTCTTTCAAAAAACACTTACCGAGCATCTCCTTTGTGCCAGGCACTCTCAGGCGTGGTGAATATAGCAGTGATGGAGGCCCTGGATCACTGCTTACATCCTAGCAGGGGAGGCAGGCGATGGATCAACAAGTAAACACGTCACATAGTTACAAGCACTCTGTAAGGGATCAAATTAGGAAATGTGAAAGAGAATGACTGGGAAGACCTCTGAAGGGGTGACGTCGAAACCTATGTCTGAGTGCCAAGAGGAATGAGTCATTGAATCCTGGGGATGGCATTCCAGGCCAGCCAGTGGCAAGGTCCTCACTCGGGTGGGCCCTCGCTGGGCAGGAACGAGGGGCTCTCCATGTGGCTGTAGCATGAGAGTGAGGAGTGTGGTGGGGACTGAGGTTGGGAAAGGCTGTGCAGATCTTGGCTTTGAGCTTTGAATGCCAGGTAAGGAGTTTAGATTTTGTCTAGAGATTTTGCTGTAGGTGGTCAAGGGTGAAACAGGGAGACTAGAAAAAGAGGTGATTGCAGTGAGAGGGGATGGTGGCTTAGACTGGGATTATAGTGGTTGTTATAATTGAATTATGTCCCCTCACCCTCCAAAGATAATGTTGAAGTCCTAACACCTGGTACCTGTGAATGTGACTTTACTTGAAAATAGGGTCTTTGCAGATGTAATCAAATTAAAATGAGACCATACTGGATCAGGGTGGGCCCTAGTCCAATATGACTGGTATCCTTATAAGAAGAGGGAAATTTCGACAGAGACAGACACGAGGAGAGTGCCATGTGATGACGGATGCAGAGATGGGAGTGATGTAGCTGCAAACCAGGGAGCACCAAGGCCACCACGAGAAGTTAGGAGGCAAGGAAGGATTCTCCCCTACAGGTTACAGAAGGAGCAGGGCTCTACCAACATCTTGGCTTCAGACTTCTCGTCTCTGGAACGATGAGACAATAAATTTCTGTTGCTCTAAGCCACCCACTTTGTGGAAGTTTGGTACAGCAAGCCCTAGGAAATGGATACGGTAGTGGAGATGGGGAAGGGGTGGTGTGGAGGTAGAGCTGACGGGATTTGCTGTTGGATTGAAAATTGGATGTGTGAAGGAGAGGAAGCAATTGAGGACAAAGTAGATTTGTGGCCTGAGCAGCTGGATAACGGATGATTTTCTCTGCTGAGACTAGAAAGACCATGGATGGAGCAAGTTTGGGCAGCAAACTCAAGACTTGACTCTGTGAGTCAGAAGCTGAGCTGGAGGTATAAATTTGAGGGTCATTAGCATATAGATGGCATTGAAATAATGAGAGTAAATGAAGTCACCCAGGGAGAAGAAGTTTCAGGCAACCCTGAGTGCCCTTAAATTCCTAATGTAGAGAAAAAGTATTTCCCAATGTCAGATACTCCTGACTTTTTATGGGTTCCAGTGGGGATGTGTGCTAGTCCTCCAAGGTAAATACATATTTCTTTTACTTAGTCTGGTTTGAAGACCTGGTTTGAAACCCAAATATTTTGAAGCTCCTTTCATGGAGATGTAGAGTCTCTTCTTTCCTCCACATTCCTCCCCGCTAAAAATAATTGTATTGGTCATGGGATTTGCTTTGATTGATGGATGTGGTAGAAGTGATGTTGAGCTAGTCTCAGAGCCTGGGCTCCAGAGGTCTTGCAGCTTCTGACTTTGCCCTCTTGGACCACTGTTACCTCCATATAAGGAAGACTGGGCTCTGCTGCTGATGATGGGAGAGTCATCTGACTGCAACCCAGTGAGCGAGTCCAAGTGAGACCAGCAGCAGAACTGCCTGCTCAGCCCACCGAACTGGGGGGAATCATACAATGGTGGGTGGTTCTAAGCCGCAGAGTTTCAGACTGGTTGGCTCCGTAAAGGGACCCACCTGGCTCAGAGCTCGCATCCACATAGGCAGGCTGATATGGAGGGAGAGGGCTGTATGCTATTCAAGGTCATGAAAATAAATCAGGGCTTAATCTAGCTGCATGATTAAACGGCAGTCTGTAAGGTCATGGAATCATACATCATTCACGATATGATAAAATACAGAAGGCACATTTCAGAGACCAAACGGCATTCATTAAATCCTTCCTTCAACAAATATTTAAGGGTCTGCTCTCTACGGTATACCTGCTGGGCAGTAGGTGAGAGGTACAGAGGTGAGTGGGATGAGCACTCAGAATCCTGTCACTGACTGTATGGAGGTTATTATTGGGGGTGTGACATCACTGTGTGCTAGGAGTGGCCATGGAGATGCAAAATGGGGTTAATGACGGCAATGGCTGTCACTGATTGGCCTCTCACTGGGTCCCATGCACTTTATATTTATTGTCTTATCTAGACCTCACCACAGGCCTATGCAGTGGGGCTCATCTGCTTCCATTCTACAGATGAACAGACTGGCTCTTGTAAAGGTCAGGTAGCTTGGCCAGGATCACACAGCTGGCAGGGGGTGGCTACACCAACAGTTGTGTCTAACTCTCAAGTTCATCCTCTTTTTCTACCAGGGTGTCTTAATTTCCCACTAATCCCTCGCCTGACTTGAAGGCAGGTTATAGGGCCAGATGATAGTTTGGGTTTGGGGTACCCTGTCATCAGATGGAGTTCCTCTGGGTTGGCAGTTGACATTAGGAGGGTTGATGCTGAATGGTGAAAACCACCGTGGACGTACAGCACCTCCAGGCTCTCTGCACAAGGAGAATCAGGATCCCAGCGGGATGGGAAGACCGCATGAACCCACGCCATCATGAATTCAATCTGTAAAATCTTGAAAGACCTCCCCCAACCCCCGCCCCAAGTCGACTTGAACAGGGAGGATCGCCCCCCCAGGATGCGTTCTTGTTGTGCTGGGTTCATGGCACAGCTGCAGGGGTGATGGGGGTTAGCTGTGAGGCGAGGACCACCTTCAGAGGCAGCGCCTCTCGCCCAGGGTCCCTGCTGGTGTGTGAGATGCGTCCTGTGCTGTCCACAGCTTGGTGTGGCAGCCCGTTCCATCAGCAGAGCCAGGACATGGTGTCACAGCCATTGGACAGTGCGGGGTGTGTGTGTGTGCGTGCGTGCGTGTGTGTGTGATCAAAGTTCAGAGGAGGGCTTGCATGTCACTTGACTCTGAGGGGAGGAAGAGGGAGGTCACGGCTAGGGGGTCGTCCTGTGCCGAAAGGAATGGCACTGTGGACTCGGAGGGAGCCTGTGGCAGCTACTGTCCTGAGAGGCTGATGAGAGGTCACAGGCGGAGAAAGGTTCCTCGCGGGGAGACAGAAGTCGGCATCTCAGGACAGGATGCGGGAGACAGGGCCACGTGCTGCGAGGCCGGGCACGACTCTCGGTGCTGGAGCCCCCCACCCTTGCGTGGGCCGCTGTCTGCAGTGAGGCCCCTCTTGGGGGCTGCGTGCAGGCACCGTCCCCGGGACGGCCTCAGGGTGTCGCCAGTCAGGCTGACTCAGCTTCCAGACTTCACAGTGGGGGTCGCCTCAAAGATCGGTGCTTCTTTTTGCTTCCTGGTGTCCACGTGTGGACCGTAGGTTCTGTGAGTCCTGGGACTTGAGGGCAGAGTGGGACCCAGAGTCCCTTCTACGCCACTGGACAGGGCTTTGTCCTGACTCAGGCACTTAGGAGAGTTTTGAAGTTTGAAAAAAAAAAAAAAAAAATCCTGAGGTAACCTTGCTCTGCGGTGGCTGCAGGCTTTGTGGCCGTAGGCGCTAGAGCACCAGCAGGAGGTGAGTGGTGGGACGGGGGTCCCTCCCATCCAGTGGCTCTGTGGAGGACCACCAGCCAGAAGGGCCTTCTCTTCTTGGACGGAACTGGCCTTTTAACCGGACAGGCAGATTCTGTTAGACCCCAGTAGAGGCCAAAGCCAAACATCCAAATATGTTCTTTTCTCTTTTTAAATGATAGTTACCGTTCATTTACTCTAATGGCAGTAGCTGATATTTACCAGACATTTATTAGGTACCAGGAATTGTGCTAAGTACTTCACAGAGATTATATTATTTGATTCTCACACACTATGAGGCAGACACTAGCAGAGCCCCTTTTGTACAGATGGTGGAACTGAGGTGCAGAGAAAGTAGATAATCTGTCCTAAGTCACATGGCTGGTAAGTCGTGGACTCAGGAATTAAAGCCTGGGTTCTTACCTGTGCTGCTTCCGACAGGCAAAGAACATGCTCAGGGCAGAAAATTTGCAAAACATGAGAGAAACAAATCATCTGTAGTCTCTCTCTCCGCAGATAACCTCTGTTAATATTTTTTCCATGCACATGGAATTTAAAAAAAAATGGAGTTACACTAACTACTGACTTTAGTTTGCTTTTTAAAAATTCTGCATTGTATTTTGAACATTTTCCAATGTTAAGTATTTTCAACACCTTTTTTTTTTCTTGGCTACAAAGTATCTTATTATATAGGAATCTGTACTTTAACTTATAAACAACTTGAAGCTCCCATAATAGATGTTTTTAAGTTCTGTTGTTATAAATAATGCCATGACTTGCAACTTTGTTTATGCATCTTTGCATATATCACAGAAGACTGCCTACTTGAGGATAAATTCTTAGAAGAGGCATTTCTGAATTAAGAGGCATGTATGCTTAAGAGGCTCTTGGTATTATTGCAAAAAACACTTTCCAGAAGGTTTGTACTAATTCCCTTTCCCACTCTCTGGGTACCTATTTATTCCTAACTCTGCTAACACTGGATATTTCATTATTTTTAAACTTTGTAAAATTTCTCATTGAGAAGCAACATCTTTCTTTGATTACTAATGACATTGAACACTATATGTTTATCAGCCGCATGTAGTTCCATTGTGAATTGCCTTCATTTTTTGTTTATTTTTTATTTTATTTTTTCTTCCAGTGCTATTGAGAGGTAACTGACATATAGCACTGCATAAGTTTAAGGTGTACAGCATAATGATTGGACTTTGGTACATACTTTCAGACAAAATGATGACCATAATAAGTTTAGTGAACATCCATCATCTCATGTAGATACAAAATAAAAGAAAGAAAAAGTATTTTTTCCTTGTGATGAGACTCTTAGGATTTTCTCTTAACAACTTTCACATATAACAGACAGCAGTGCTAATTATATTCATCATGTTGTACATTACATCCCTAGTATTTATTTATCTTATAACTGGAAGTTTGTACCTTTTGACCACCTTCATTCCATTCCCCCTCCCACTCTGGTAACCACAAATCTGATCTCTTTTTCTATGAGTTAGTTTGTTTGCCTGTTTGTTTTTGAAGTATAATTTACCTAGAAAACTGTGTTAGTTCCTGGTGCACAAGATTGTGATATAACATTTCTGTGCATTACAAAATACATGTCTTTATTTTTATTAGAATATTTATCTCTTTTTCTTGACTTGGATGAGCTCTTTATATATTAAAATGTGACCTGAACCTTTTGTCATATATGTTGTAGATACTTTTCTATTTGCCATGTACTTTTATATTTTATGTAAAGTGGTTTCTTTATGTAAAGAAGTTTTAAATTTCTAGGTAATCAGATCTACCTATCTTTGCCTTTACTGTTTTCTACTTTTGGTTCTATGCAAGATGATATAGGTATCTCCATTTAAAAAAATTTATTCTGTTACTCATTTTTAAGTGATTAACTTGACAAATATTTATTGCATACCTGTGCTATACCTGACCCTTTCTAGGCATTGGGGATGTATATAAGCAAGAGGGACAGATTTTCCACTTCTTTGACCTTTTCCATCCATCTGAAATTTATTTTTAAGTACGACGGGAGGTGAGGTTTTAAGAATATAGTCTGTCTTCACGAGGTCAGCTGCAGCTTGGCTGAACTCCTCT
Source organism: Mesoplodon densirostris (assembly GCF_025265405.1). Taxonomy (NCBI): domain Eukaryota; kingdom Metazoa; phylum Chordata; class Mammalia; order Artiodactyla; family Ziphiidae; genus Mesoplodon; species Mesoplodon densirostris. Next base: position 101,015,579 of record NC_082669.1, read on the forward strand.
GTGATGGCCCTGCCTTCCTTAGGAAGAAAAGGTGAAAAGGAAAATTCTTAAGGCTGGAGTTTTAAGGCTTGAACTATAATGGCATTTTGCCTCAATGGAGGATACATCACCAAGAACCGTGTCCCTTCACTTGTAATCATCAGACTGTAAAAATCCGAGACCCTTTGCCACAGGCCAGTTCATCCCACATGGGCCACTGAGGCCCTCTGTCCGGAAATTGGCCCTTTCAGATGGGCTTGGGCCCTCATCCAGACAGACCCAAGGCTTCAATGTAAACGTTGGAATTACCGGTTGGCTTTTTTATTTGTACAGAAGATCCTCCAGAGGTGGCTTGGTATGGACAAGAAAACTTGGCTTGACCCACTGAGGGTCATCGCCACCCCCAATAAGCTCATTACACAGAAGTCTCCTTTTTCAGAGTCTTCTTGTAGCAGTTCCTTCATGTGAGTTTTCTGGAAAACACTGGATGCTTTCTCCATGGAAGGGTGACAGGCCAAGGATTCACAGTGGCTGTTGGATAATTATAGTTGTTTCTTTGCTAGTTACCTGGAGGCCTGGGGCCCTTGGTCCCTGGAATGCAGCTGTTGACTTTTCTAACTCAGGTTGGAAAAGGAGAGAAGGGGTTGGTTTCCTTGCTATTGCCCCAACTTGGTCAGTCTGTGGAGGATTCAAAGAGCACAGTGCTAGATATCCAGGACTGAAATCAGGGGCTAGTGTGGGGAGCAAGAATCAGGGATTCTAGGCAAAAGCCTCAGACAGACAAGGAGTTCCCAGAGGCACATTCTCATAGTTCAGGGACAAAGCTCATGAGGGTCCTGTAGCTCTGACAGGGATCCAGGGAAGAGCTCTTGCATCCTTGCTTACTCTGATTTTGGTTTTTTTCCTCTGAGTAGGCTGATCTGTAGGGAAGGGGCTTCTCAGTTTTAGGGCAGGCCATCAGTCCCTGGTGGAGGGACAACAGCCTAGGCTGTGATCAAGAAAATGATACCACCCTTAACAGTTGGCACGTGCCAATTTCCACAGTATCAATACTCCCACTGTGGCTGATTTGGAACTACCAGCAGTTGAGCAGTAGGTTCACAAAATTAAACTGTCGGCTTTCAGGAGCCGTCAAGGGCTGGTTGCAGCACATGATGGCAGCACCCTTTCCCCGCCAGGGGGCTTGGCGTCCATGTCTGAAGGAAGCCCTGTGTCTGCTCAGCAGACCTGGGCTCAGCCTGGTGTCCAAGGCACCGACGTCCTGGCAACCTGCTGGCTCTTCAGGGAGGCCTCTGCTTCTTCCCAATAGGGGTCGTTTTCTTCCCCAGCCTCAGAGCATGAGTCCTGGCATCTTAACAAATACGGACACAGTTTCAGTGGCTCCCTTAGACAGTTGGGCTTGTTGTGTGTTTAGAGCACAGTCCTGCTCATCTCATTCATAGCACTGGTCACTCCGCCACTAACTAGCTGTGTGACATCAGGAATATCTCTTACCTTCCTTGGGCCTTGCTGTCCTTATCTCTAAAATGACGGCATTGGAACGAATGATCTCTAAGGTCTCTTCCAGCCCGAACATGCTATGATTATAAGAACCTTTGGGTAATGGCAATATTTATAGGCAAGGATGTGACTTAGGTTATGAGCCAGGCTGAACGTTCCCTGTGTGAGGCAGAGAAGAACATGCCAAGTCAGTTGGGAAAGAAATGTTATTTTTGAGTACTGTAGACTCTAGTAATAAAACATAAATTCAAAACCGAAAGAAAGTGGGCCACATTTCATGGTACAAAAGACTGACACGTTGCAAGACGGTGGGGTTAATAGGTTCGGCTATGATGCTCCCTGTGGCTCCAGCTCTGGAAGAAAGGTCCTCCTGGGAAATCAACAGGAACTCTTTCAGACAGATCACCTCTGAATTATGGAGGGATTATCTAGGTTCAATCTTGCTTTCATGCTTTTTGACTGCATCTGTTCTGCTTAATTACTTACTTGGTTGGCATCTCAGATTTCCTCTGTTTTCTTGTAGCCTGCAGGGAATCCCTTTGAGATAGGGTGGTGTAGTGAAAAAGCAGTGGATTAGCAATCGGGAGATCCAGTTTTTAACTGTTTCTAATGATAAGACTCCAACAGATCAGTTCTCCAGTCTGGGTCTCAGATGCATTTATTGAAAAATAAGGGATTTGGGATAGATCAGTGACTTTCACCAAGGGGCCATTTCAGAATGTTGCTGGTCTGGCTTTGGTTCCTAGCCGCAGTTGGAGTTCAGGTCTGCTTTACCTGGCTCTCAGTGTTCTGGGACCGGTGGAGCATGTTCTTCTCTTAGCAGTGGTGGAAGTGGAAACATGGGGTGCATCCATGTTTACGCTGAGTTGAGGCTCACAGTCACGTTTGCCCATATTCCACTGGCTGAGGCAGGTCACACAGCCAAGCTGAACATCCTTGGTGCAGGAATGTATGCTCCACTTCTCGTGGGACAAAGTTTAAAGTCACATTGGTGACTGTGGGAATAGGAAGGGATGAAGATTGGGAACAGTATGCCATCTACCAGGGAGGCCTCTCATCCTGCAGTCCCGGGAGAGGAACCCTCTTCATTGTATAGGACAGCTTCCAGACAAGAAAAAAAGCAAAGCGAAGCAGATCTTCACTTCCCTGCCCCTACACAACACACACACACACAGACACACACACACACACAACATAAGACACCAAGCAATGAACAATAGCAGTAGTGACCACACAGAGACAGGAGGTCTATGGGCATGTATAGTAAACACAGCTTACTTACCTGAATGGCTGGAGGCCAGGATCTATAGCTGGTAGTCTTATTTGAAAATACTTTTAGTTATACTAAGCCTCAGTTTCCCATCTGTGAAATGGGGATAATAACTTCAGTCTCACTCCCCACAGGGTGGCTGTGAGGATTGCATTAATGGCCGTGAAGCTGATGCGTGGCACGTAGTGGGTATTAAGACCTTTGTTTCTCCTTCTCGCTCACGTTTGAACCCTTATCTCCTCGTGGCTGGATTTTTATATCAGCCCCCCATATGCCCCTTCCCACCTCCAACTTCCCTCCTAATGGCTCTGCTTTTTTCTGCCTTTGATGGAGTGCTTTGCTCTGCTTGGTGTATCCTTTCTTCTCTCTGCAAAAATAGTGTTTTTCTTAAGGCCAGAGCAAGTCCCACTTTCTTTTGCTAACAGACATCAGCTTACAACAGCTTTCTCTCCTTACCATTGGTATTTAACCTTGTGTGGCTTCCTGTTGCCAATTGATGTCTCTGCTGAAAGTTTTTCAAGGGCAAAATCCATGTCTGATCCATCTCTGTATCTCTTATACCAGCACATTGCAAAGACCATGGTAGGTGCTTAATAGATATTTGTTGAATGATTAAAAAAATAATCTCAGGCTCCCCAGAGCCGTCACCTTTATCTACGAGATGTGACCAGGACAAGGAGACCAGCAGGATGGTCAGGACTCATGAGGGTTCTTTGAGATAAGAGGCCAGGTCTGTGTAAAGGCCGGTCACTCTGCCTGGAGCCCAGCCCTGGATGACATGGTCTCAGGAGCTCCTCCTGAGGGCTGGCACCCACTAATAAGCGACTGGCCAACTGTCTGGCTGCTGTTTGGAGACGTGGTCTGACCCCCTGCTGGCCTGCATGCCCAAGGAACAAGCCTGTAGAATCCCCTGGTGTCTGGGTGTGGAGCTGGGGTCCCTGCCTGTGCCTTCTGAGGGTACCAGTTGCTTTCTGGCTGCACAGAGCTTGATCCTGTGTCTGACCTCTTGATGAGTCATTTTCTGTCCCTGAGGAGTTTGGCAGGGAGGCCAGCGAGAATGCAGGTTAAATGGAGATTTATGGGTGTTTAAAAAAAAAAAAAGGGGGGTGGGTGGGGGGCTGCTGGGGAGAACAAGGGAAAGGAGGGGGAGTTTCGGCAGTGTTTCTGTCCCTTTTGTGAACTATTTAAAGATCCTTATGTTCATTGTTCTCTTCATCTCGGGGAATGCTGTCACCATACAGTCGGGCTCAGGCCGGAAACCTGAGAGAGTTCTTCACCTCCTTCCCCTCCTGTCCCACCTTTTCCCCGTGTTCGAACCCTCATCTGGCTGTAGTGGTTGAGTAATTTGGGGAAGCACAGCTGGCTGGCTGTGATTGGTTGCCTTTCGGTTTTGATTTCTTAACCCTGGGACATATTACAGGCTTAGGTTGGGGTTTGCTTACTTAGGCTACTAAGGCATCGAAGCCACCTCCGTCTAATGGCCTCCTTGTTTAATTAATTTCACAGCCTCAGAACTGAAAGTAAAGTTTGAAGGAGGGATTTGCGTACCATGTTTATAGCAGTATTATTCACAGTAGCCAAACGGTGGCAGCAACCCAAGTGTCCATCAGGGATGAATGGATAGACAGATGTCATACATGCACACAACGGAATATTATTCAGCCTCAAAAGGAAAGAAATATTGTCACATGCTACAACACGGATAAATCTTGTAGACGTTATGCTCCATGTAATCAGCCAGTCACAAAAAGGTAGATGCAGTGTGATTCTGCTTATATGAGGTTTGGAGTCTAATTCATAGCAACAGACAGTAGGAAAATGGCAGTTGCCAGGGGATGGTGGAGGGGGGAATGGGGAATTGCTATTTAATGGGTATAGAATTTCAGATTTGCAAAATGAAAAATGTTCCGGAGATGGGGTGGTGGGTGCACAATGTGAATGAATGTAACACTACTGAATTGTGCACTGAAAAATAGTTCAGATGGTAAATTTTATGTTGTGTGTGATTTGTCAATGAAAAAGGAGGTCCAACTTCTCATGACCTGTGGGTCTCTACCTGATCTACCTCCACCTGAGTCTTCAGCCGCATGGTGCTGGGCCCTTAATACACACTGTCTGGGTACCAGTCTCCCTTCTCTTCATCTTCTCTTCTCCCAGAAGGGAATTTGCGTGGCTCGTGCCTTCTCATGGGTGGGTCTCCGCTCCAAGGTCACCTCCGTCTCTTCCCTACCCCACCTTCTCCCAGTTACTCTTCATAGCCTTACCCCCTTTCTGGACCTTTATGGTGCTCCTTGTTCTCTAGGATGGATTTTGTCCATCTGCCTCCCTAACCTGTTGCTTGACTTGTCTACCCTGGTGGCCAGCAGAGTGTTGGCTGCAGGAAAAGATACTCAGTAACTACTGGCTGAGTGGTATTTCCTGTTGCGTATTTCTGGTTGGCTATGAAGAGGGCATATGATCTAAGCCGTTTTCCTCATGTGGGCCTGAGTTACACTGAACCAGCCATGGTCCCTGGGCCAGGCCGCTTATGCTCAGTGATGGAAACTGGCCGGATGTGGGATTAACAGAATTCATTGGTCCTCATAGGAATTAAATTATTAACCTCAAACTCAACACATTTTTATTGGAAGGGGGAAGAGAGTTACAGGGATGAATGAGATGCAGGCTGTGTCTCAAAGAGCTTCCAGTCTGACAAGATTGTAGAAGATGTGTGTAGTCTGGGCCATGGTGAATGGCCGGAGGTGGCGAGTGGTGTGTGTGGGGGTGGGGGATGGTGGGAGGGGTGTGTTACTTTTAGCCACAGGGCTCCAGAAAGTTCTCCATAGAAAGGTTCTGTTGAGGCAGGTCTGGAAAGGGGTGGGGGGACTCTTAAGTGGAGAACAAGCCTGGCCTGTGATGCAGGAGCAACACCAGAGATGTGGGTCAGGGCGGGGCGGGCAGTGGTGGTGCCAGAGCGCATGTCTGTGGCGTGGCTGTTACGCTGTAATCCTGAGGGAATCCAGGCTTCTGAGCAGAAGAGGGAGGAGATCAGAGCTGAGTTTCATGAAGATCATTGGACAGCCGTGGGCAGGTTGGCCCGGGTGGGTTGGGAGGCTGGCAGCAGGGGCCCCAGTGAGACTAGAGGCTCTTCCAGTGGCATAGGTAGAAGGCAGCGTGGGTCTGAGCGTGGGTGAGTAAAAGGAGGGCGAGGCCTTTCTGAGGTGGGTCAGACAGGACTTGACAGCTCTGGGTGTGTGTGAGTGTGTGCGCCGGTGTGAGGGGGTGTGTGTGCACTTCTGGGCAGAAGGGGAAGCGTTCCTCCAGATGCCCCGCAGTCAGGTGCCACTAACCGCCTTTCCCCACCTGCAGGGCTTGGCCACCTCGCCTAGGATTCCCTGTTTCCCCGCAGGAACCACAGGGAAGCCCATTTCAGGAGCAGGAAGCCATCTTGGATATGGAGGATGACGTGCAGGCAGGATGCCCAGTGGCTTCTGCGAGCCCCGTGCCGCCTGCTGCCCCCTATCCAGCCACCGGCCTCTCGCCTTGTTCTGCTCATGTTTACATCCCTCTGCTGTACCCAGGCTCTGTGGCTGACTGTCCTTCTTTGACCCCCGCAGGGCCTCGTGGCACCTTGTCTGCTGTGTTGCTGGCATGTGATACACTCTGGGTTTTTCTGGTTCTGGCTGCTGCCCGCACCCCGGGGCTGACTTCTGAACAGTGTTTGTGTAGAGCAACTTGACGCTTAATAAGTGTTTGTGGAGTGATTTAAAAATAAGCAAAATGGGCCCAGCTAAATACATTTGCCTTTTAGCACGACTGCCTAAGGGGACAAAAGGAATATTCAACTCATTATAGGATGTTGACATCTAATTTCGTTTCTTACCAATGCATAGTTAGAAAAAGAATCATATCATTCCCATGGTACCAATACTAGCATTTGATTTCATTAATCAAAATGGGCGAGCCTTTGTTGAATACAGGCACTGAAAAAGATGGGGACTGGTATAAATAGTTTTTACATCATGATTTTAAAAGGCGGTATTGTGTAGATAAACCAGCATTTGCATGCGTTTTTATGGGAGTGGGGAATAAAACTGGAGAGTGTGCACGCAGGGTAGGCAGACTTCTTATCCATCTTTGGACAAAGGATTGATTGTGAGCGTGGCAGCAAGTGGGCATCTGAATCCGTCAGTTCACAAGCAAGTCCATTTCTTGCAGAGCATTTTATGGCAAATACACATTCTCAGTTTTTGTCAAAAACAGATTCCCTCCAAAATTGAGGTTTTAAGGTTTATCGGCTAGCTTTTGCTGTGTAACAAACAACCACACAAACTCAGTGGCTTATAACACTTTGGGTACAGTGATCTGGTCTCTGCTGTGTGGTTCTGTTGATCAGTGGGGCTCACTCATGTATCTGGAGGTTGATGGGGATTTGTCTGGGGCACTTTAGCTGGGTCAGTTCTTTATATACTTCTCATTCTCCTCCTGCCAAGACCAGCAGGCTAGCTTCAGTGTGTCCTTCTCTCAGCAATGGTGGAAGTGCCATGAGTGCACGTGGAAACATGGTAAGCCTTGGAGCTGGCACCCCGTCCCTCGTACCACCTAACAGTGACCAAAACAAGTCATATGGCTGAGCCCAGATTCTGGGGTTAGGGGAATAGGCTCTGCTTTGTTGGTGAGAAGCACTGCAGAGTTAGTTAGAAAGGTGAGGGTACAGGGAGGGGTGAAAAATTGGGACCAAATGCAATCTACCACAGAGTGGTGTTCTCTGTCTAGTAAACAGCATGTTTTTAAGCAGGTTTGATGAAGAAAGCAAAGGTATATATATTTGAATGGGTCATTTATGCATAGGTATTGAAATCTGAATGATTGCTCACTGTTTTGAAGTTATGGATTATTAGAATTAGAAGGGAACTCAGAGGAAATCAAATCCCAACGAAACCACTAATTTTACAGACTAAGAAATTTTTAACCCAGATTGGTGAGGTGATGTTCTTAGGGTTTTTAGTCATCAGTGACCATAACTATTGAAACTATATATTTTTTTCTGAGTATAATACTGTTTGGTAGGTATAATAGTGCACACTTTCCTTCCTACATCCTCTTTTGAATAAAAACCAAGTAAATATACCAATAGCATTATTTTTAATATTAGAGCTTCTTGTTCACAAAACTCAAAATGTGAAAGTCACAGAATTATAATTTGCAGATGTGTTGCTGCATTCAGTAATTCATTCTTAAATGAAAAATTTAAGGATGTTTTCATTGGAGGTAGGTAAGTCAGTGTGACAACCAGAAGAAGCCTGCATTGCAGCATTTCACCCTGACTTTTATGTATATGATGATATTAATACTGCAGTGCCAGCGTTTGGAACTGTCACCAAGCAGTGAGACAGGTGGAGGAAATTGGACTGGGATAGGACTGGGTTCCTGTGTTTACTTTGCTGCTGGTGACAGGACCTGGGCACATGATTCACCTCTTTGGTTCTTCTTTCACTCATGTGAAAAATAACAGGTTGGACTAGATGAAATCTAAGGCCAATACCAAGGCTAAAATTCTAATTTTTGTATCAGTGATGGAAATGATACAGGTTTTCCCTATATGGCTGTTATTAATAAGGATTAGGTTCAATAGTACTTGACAGAAAGTTCCCCAAATAAGTGGCTTGTATAATATAGAGGCTATTTCGCTTTCTCATTACCAACCAAAAAAAGGTTTGGAGTTAGGAGTTCAGGGCTAATAAGATAACATTGCACATCATTGGGGATCCAGACTTCTATCTTTCTGTCCTGCCATCCTTAGGACAGGACTCCCATCCTCAAGGTGACCTTCATGGTTGCCTCATGGATCAGAATGGGTGCTAGAGCTCCAGCAATCATCATCATTTAACAAGACGGCAGTAGAAAGGAGGAATGGGCAAGAGCACTTGCCCTTGCTTTTTTTTTTTCTTTTTGCGGTATGCAGGCCTCTCACTGCTGTGGCCTCTCCCGTCGCGGAGCACAGGCTCCGGACGCGCAGGCTCAGCGGCCATGGCTCACGGGCCCAGCCACTCCGCGGCATGTGGGATCTTCCCGGACCGGGACACGAACCCGTGTCCCCTGCATCGGCAGGCGGACTCTCAACCACTGCGCCACGAGGGAAGCCCTGAACTAATTTTAGATTTACTGAAGAGTTGCAAAGATAGAGTTCCCATGTATCTCTCATTCAACTTTTCCTAATGTTAACGTTATATGTATAACCATGATATATTTATCAAAACCAAGAAATTAACATGGCTACAATACTATGAACCTAACTACAGTCAGCGTTCGGATTTTACAGTTTTTATACTAGGGTTTCTTTTGGGTTCCAGGATCGCATTCTGGATACCACGTTGCATTTAGTCCGCATCTCTCCTTCAGTCTGTGACAGTTTCTCTGTCTTGTTTTCCACGATCTTGACAATCTTTAAGATTACTGGTCAGGGGCTTCCCTGGTGGCGCAGTGGTTGAGAGTCCGCCTGCCGATGCAGGGGACACGGGTTCGTGCCCCGGTCCGGGAAGATGCCACATGCCACGGAGCGGCTGGGCCCGTGAGCCATGGCTGCTGGGCCTGCGCGTCCGGGGCCTGTGCTCCGTGACGGGAGAGGCCACAGCAGTGAGAGGCCCGCGTACCGCAAAAAAAAAAAAAAAAAAAAAAAGATTACTGGTCAGGTATTTTGTAGAAAGTGCCTCAATTTGGGGTTGTCTGATGTTCTTTCACGATTAGACAGCAGTTACGGGTTTCGGGGAAAATTCACAGAGGGGACGTCCCTTTCTCGTTGCATTATATCAGGGTATGTGATATCAATACGACTTATTACTGCTGATGTTAACCTTGATTGCCTGGTTAAGGTGGTGTCTGCCCGGTCTTTCCACTGTCAAGTTATTCTTTTTCCATTTCCAGACTCTCTTGGGTAGAAGTAAGTTGCTAAATTCAGCTCACACTCAAGGGAGGGGGAATTAAGCCCCACCTCCTGGACCTCTCGCCTTGAAGGCACATTCCACGAAGTCCCACACAGACCTTGGGCTTCTGTTGGCTGGAATTTAGTGGAGTGTAATTGAGGATGAAGAGCTTTGACCGGCTTCAGGCTGCTTGAGTTCAAATGTAGCTCTGGTACTCATTAACAGTATGAATTGGGCAAATCGCTTAACTTCTGTGTTTGTTTCCTTGGTCAAAAAGGGGATAATAACTGTGCCTGCTCATAGGCTCACTGTGAGGATGGAGTGAGTTTCCACTCGTAAAGGTGCTTAGAATTGTGCTCGGGGCATAATGAGGTGCCATCATTGTTAGCTATTGACATTGTTATATGGCGACACCCAGCTATGAGTGAGGCTGGGAAATGCAGTCTTTTTCCCATGAAGCAACATACCTAGCTAAAAATTGGGATGCTGCTGCTACGGAAGAAAAGGGAGGCTATTCGGAGACAGCCAGCCGTGTCTGCCGTAATTGGCTGTTTTCAAGATCTGGATCTCTAGTAGGTGGGACGGTGAACTGAGCATCTTTCCTGTTACAAAGTCTCCCTTGAACAGGGTCCCCTGTGCTCTTGAAGTGGTCATTTGGGGCCCTGGGAAAGTGAGAAACACAGGCTGCCACCAGAAGGGAGCTAAGAGTTCGTCAGAAATTAAGGGTCATGTTGGGTTTACTTGATCTTTGGGGAAGAATCAGTTTCTGCATCACATTCCCAGCCGAGGACATTTTGTGAGTGGCTCACGCCCGGATGAGCTTGGTGGAAGGAATGGTGCATCCATCTGAAAGTGTCTGATGTGTTTGCGTTCTTGAAAATATATTTAATCCTCAAAAAGGAAGAGATGGGGTGGGCTAGAAGTCTTTGCAAAGATCAGAGCCACCTTATCCTGTGTGTCAACAAAAGGGGGGTAAGAAAACATCCCTGGGATGGGAGGGCTGACATCCAGAAGAGCCGTGGGAATGACCCAGAAGCTGCCCCAACCCTATCTTTCATGTATCAGGCACTCCTTCAGAGCACCAGGAACCAAGGCCTGGGTCACTGGCAAGTCGTGCCTTTTGGTTTTCAGGGTTGAAAAAGAGCATAAAGAGAAAGGACCAAGAATGGCTCTGCTTTTGCCGCTGGGATCTCAACACTAATTATAGCTGGAGCCCTGCAGGCCTGTGTCTGACTGCTGCTCCAGCCCCTGCAGCTTGGCCCCGATAGGTGGCTCCTAACAAGCACCCACTCCCCTCCCTGTTATGTCAGTTGTCTGGGAACAGTTTCCTCCCAGTCTCACATTGACCCTGCCAGATTTGTGCTTTTCATAGAATGTGTCTGGAGAATGATAGTGTTCAAGGTCATAGCCGGAGCTTGCTGTGTGGCCTAGAGTTAGTTGCTTAACCTCTCTGGGCTCTAGTCCTCTCTGTAAAATGAGGGGATCAAAGACCCCTTCCAGCAAAAACTGCTCTGGGCTCTTTGCCCTGATCCAAGGGCACATTATCCAGAGCTGCCTGTGAGTACTGCATCTTGTCCTCTGATGCAGGGCATAAGAACTCACCTCTGCACCCGTGTGTTACCCAGAGTGTCCCTCTGTATCATTTGTTTCTTTGACTCCAAGTGGCTCCAGTGCAGGGCGCTCCATCCTCCCATGGCAACAGCCCAAGACCGCACGAGGTGGGCACCGCGCGTGTGTGCGAATCACACTGTTCTGCCAGTTCACCGGTCCTCGCTCTGGTCAGGTCTGATTAGGGAGGACAGCTCTGCAGCAGATTCGTGCCTTTAATCACTCCACCATGTACAAGGGCCTGGATCTGTGTCACCGACATCCCCTCGCTCTTTTTCATCCTTTTGATCAGGGACAGTGCCTGATGTGCTGTCTTACGACGGGCTTCCTTCCAATCCCTTAAACTGAAAACATTTCTGCAAAAATACTTGTGCCTGTGCTCCCCCCAGATGCATAATTAGGAAGGTAGTGTGGCTGAGGTCCCCGAGGCTGCTACCGCTTCAAGGGTCGGTGAAAGAATTCAGTACCCCCCTGGCGGGGTGGTGTGCAGGCCCCTCCACTGGGGGCCACCCATCCCAGGGGCCACTTTGCCTGCAGTTTGAATGCTCCTTCCCATGTCGAGGGAAACGGCGATATCCTGCTGCTCTGAACCTCCGTCTGCTCCCCACCTTATACTTGTTTCTATGTTTCTTTGAAAATCACACGATCATTGGCTCCTTTCCACCCTTTTATGCACTCATGTGTTCCAACATTTATTGTTGGAGTTGTGGCCAGGTTCTTATATAGCATTTACAGTTTATCCATCTGTTTCACCTACATTTCATAACATGTTTGATTTATGACAGCCCCGTGAAAGACCAAGACAGAGACCAGAAATCTGAGTCTCAGAAAGGGTGAGTGATTTGCTAAGCTGAGCATGTTCTTAGCTGGGTCTTCTGTCTCTACTAATCCAGGGACTCTGATCTTTCATGATTCTGACTTGTTATCATTTGGTTGACTTCTGGCTTTAAGTCATTCTCCTGGTGACTTTGAATTTAATGCAAACTTCATGGCATCTCCTTCCACAGACGAGCTCTGCCTTGGGGAAGATCTCCATACTGGGGAGAACTGGAGCTCTCCCATGCTTGTGCATCTGGGGAATTCAATTGGCGGAATTACAGCAAAGGGGCAACATTCAGAAATTTTCAGTCAAGTCCTCTCTTCCCCAGAGCTTGCTCTCATCTCCTCTTTAAAAAAAAAAGGGGGGGTTCCTCCTGGATATTTTCTTGAACCTCTAATTCATCGAATTAATATCTAGACACATGGCTCTGAATGATCATATGGTCCCAGGCTCAGCAGAGAATCATCCAAGTGGTTGTTCGTAACCTTCTTACAGTGTTTATTGCGGTCCAGTCACTTGCAGAAAACTCTGGAGACACAAAGATGAAAAAGACACTGGTCTTGGTTTCAACAAGCTCACAGAGATGACTGGAGCTATTGGAGACCTCAGAGGTTCCAGCACAATTTCCTTCATTTTATGTTTTAAATTTTACACGGTACACCAATAATGTTCAATATTTGTACAACTCTGAATTCAAAAAAGAAAAAAATTTTCACCCACGGTTTCATCACACCCCCAAATCAAGCTGTTCTCAATGTTCTGTGTTCCCTTCCACTTTTTGCCTACGTGGACATGAATTATGACTTTTCTTCAATATTATACAAATGTTTTTCCACATTGCTATACAGTCGTTTTATTAATCAAGTGTATGTTTTGCGTGCTTAGCCTTTTGTTTACCATTAGATGCTTAGGTTTCCACATTTTTGCCATTATAGAGCTGTAGTAAACTTCTGCCAATAATTTTACAGTTATTTTGGGTTATTTCCTTCGTCTAGGTTCCTTGAAGTATGACTACTTGGTCAAAGGTTGAACATCTTCATGGTTCTTGATCGGTATTGTCATACTGTTATTTAAATGGTTATATTAATTTATCCTATCATCCACAAAGTGTGAGTTAATGTTCTTGACCCAAATTACCCCTGGATGGATTCTTTTCCATTATAACAGTAATCCTTGAGGTCCCTTGGAGTAACAGTCTTGTGATTGAACCTTGTTTCTTACATTGCAATTCTTCTCAATTCTTTCTCAGTTGTGATGTGACCAGTGGTGAGATCACGGATAAGTGACTTAGCCTGAGTATTCTCCTGCTTGTTCATCACTAGAATGGGTACCATCGATTATTTCTGGGTTGTTGTGAGGATCAAACAATATAATTTATGGAATTTCTCTGTAAATGATACAGAAGTAAGCTGTTACTGATGATGTAACTGATTGCCTCTTAAACCCCCTTTCTCTGCTCTGAATGACCCTTCTCACAAGGGGAAGGATGGCTGACACTAAGTTCCCACCAGCTACAAGGACTCTGCAGTGCATGGCTGTACCAGGGAGGAGATGGTGGGGTGAGGGGCAGGCATATGTGCTAGTGGAGAAGGGGCTGGAAGAGCCTAAGATAGAACTAATAATCCCAGACCAGTCCCTGTTGGTGAGGCCTTCAGTTAACAGCTGTTCCTTCCTTCCTAGATGTACTCTTACAGATCCTGTGCTGAGCCCCTCTCCTGAGGCATCCTCCTTTCCTGGCCCGACACACTAGTTGACATTGAAGGGGCTTGTGGAGCAGCTCCTGCTGGGGGTGGTGAGGCTGGTGGGCCACACATGCCAGACCACATAGCAAAGTCGGCATTCTTTTAGCAATCAAAATCATATGCCCTGTTTTCTAGTTCACTCGGATTGATTAATCTACACCTTATGAATGAATCATCGGTTAGTGCAGTTTTCACACAGATACATAAAACACCCCAAATGTAAAATATGCTTGAAGTATGTGTAACTCCTCATTTTTTAGTCTTCTAGACTACTCTTAGTTCCTTAATATAGATCTATTGTCTATTTTAAAAATAACAAATATTTTAGAGTTTTACTATATGACAGAAACCGTTCTAAGTGCTTTACAGTCATTATCTTTATTTCATCCATATAACGATGCTATGATGTAGGTACTAATGTTAAATCCATTTTACTGATTGGGAAACAGGCTGGGACCTTAAATAACTTGCCCATGGTCACTTGGTTACTAAGTGGTAGAGCTAGGATTAGAACTCAAGACTTTAAAAATATTCTGCTTATTGGTGTCTCGGGGCTCTGGCTTGGCCAGACCCGTACCCACAACTTATTCTGGATCAAGGTGCAGGACTGTACTCGGCAGCCAGTCTCCCTTAGTTCCTGCCTTCTGAGGGACGCTTGCAAGTCCCATGCAGAGGGAGGGCGCAGGGTGTCACAGGGGAGAGCCAGTGATGGGGACAGTGCTTCGGGTGGGGTTGGGGGAGGGAAGAAGGTGGAACACGTGAGTGTGGGCCAGGGGCCAGGGGCGAGGGGAGCTATATGCCTGCAGTTCTTGTTGGAGTCTTGGCGTGTTGATTTTCAACAGATATTTGTTGAGTACCTACTATGTGCTAGTGCCATGATGGTTGCAGCCATCTGTTGTGTGCTCACTGTGCTCCGCTCACTGGGGCAGGTAATTTATATCCGTTTTCTCCATTCCTCCCAGTGATGCCGTGTGTTGCATAGTCTTTTACCAATGAGGAAATGGAGGCACATAGAGATTTAATAGTTGCAACACAGTTCTAGAGTTGGAACCACTATTCCAGCTCACAGGACAGTGAGTGTGAATAGTTTATTTCATAATTTCATTTCATTTTAGTCATCCATTCACAGATGTTTGCTGAGAGCCTGCTAGGTGGCAATCACAGTGTTAGGCACTGGGGTAAAGAGTGACACCCTGGATTTGCTGCCAGGAAGAATGTGAATAGTGTGACACAGGAGGTTCAAGACTCCATGTCTCTGTCCTTGATGGAATCTCTTTCAGCTAGAACTTAAGCTGAAAGTTACTTTTCACACCAGAAAGGAAGCTGCCAAGCCCCTCTTAGATACTACAGTGAAGCAGAGAACGCATGCTGAGCAGGTCTGGCCAGAGGATTTGGGCCCTGGAACAGAGAGCACGGTGAACGGCGGGGCCCCCTCTCACCAGAGAAGGAAGGTGCTGAGCTCAGTGCCCAGCAGAGACACAGGCTTGGCTGCAGAGCCTGATCAGGACGGCTGCCTCCCAGCCATGAGGGATGCCACAGAGGAGGACCTGGGAAGGTTTGGCAGGAAGGAATGCACACGGAAACAATGACAGCCACATCTGCAAGGGAGGAGGAGGAATTAGCGATTATTAGACGTTGAAGGTGTAGTACTTCTAGATTGCTGTACATAATTAGGTGTGAGTTCTATCCCACAGCAGAAATAGTCATTCTCAATTAATTCTTTGGTTCTCCTCATTAAATCCTAGTTAAAATCGTCCTTGAGGTATTGTTATAGATGAGATCTGTACAAACATATTATGGGACGAGTGTGTGTGTGCATGAAAATAGCTGTTAAAGTTCAGACTGTAAGGCCTGGAGTGGGTGGCCCGCTAAGTGTCCCTAAGTCTCCTGGGCATCGCACTTGGCCCTGGGATCCAGAGCTGAATACAGCAAAAGCCCTTCCCCTTAAGGAACTCAAAACAGGTAAATTCTACAAGGTAGACTGTAAGCTCCTTGAAGGCAGGAACCATATTGTATATGAATTTGTATACCCAGTGCCTAGCACCATGCCTGACGTGGAGTAGATACTCAATAAATGTTTCCTGATTGAGTTGAGTGAATAATAGACAAAGTGTTAAGGAAACAGAATGGCACCTGTTACTTACTACCTAACCACCTCTTCCCCAACCCTTTTTTCCTTGGGTGTTTGGGGAATGTTCCTTGAGGAGGGATGTTTGAGTCAGATCTTCAAGACTGGACTGTGGTCATGGTGAGGATGTGAAGATACCAAGGAAGGTAGCCCACTGCCCATGAAACACCTTCAACCTTGACAATTTATAAATCTACTCTGAGGCTGTGTAACAATGACTTAGGCCTGGAATTGTTTCCTTCTGAATGTCCCCCCAGTCAACCCAAATGGTGGCCTGAATTTGTGTTGAGAGAACGATTTGGAAGTCTGTTACTGAGGCTGGATTGACTGGCCATGCTTGCCATGGTTTGGGAGAGGTGCTGGTGGTATTTGTGTGTGTCCATATTAAGTCTCTGGGCTTTTAAAGTAACCCCACTCCTTTCTTTTCCCTCAGCCCCATCTATAGGGGCAAAGCAGATTCATGGTTAACGGGGCCTGGCAATGCATTTGGTGCCAACTCACACTAGGGGAAGAGACCATACGGGGGAGAGAAGGGGTTCTCTGCTTTTTCATCAGTCAAGTCCTCCATCAAAAAAGCATTTCTTCTGAGGCTGAGTGGATGGATTAGGCTTTGAAGAGATTCTCGTGGAGACGTTCTCTTGAAAAACATTAATTGTCAGAAAGGAATTATGCATCACAGAAGCACAGACATTTTAGCACTATTCACTTTAATAATGTCTAATTGTTCTAGAGTTGTTGAGGTATCAACTGAACCACAAAGGTTAAATTTCCAGATTACTTAGGTTTTGTGTTAAAAACTTAAACACAGCTTAAAACAACTTTAATGGGAATAATTATAGAATTGATTGTAGAATTCACTTAAATGGCTCACTCGCAAAGGCTATTATTTTTTTTTTTTTTTTTTTTCTTTTTTTGCGGTATGCGGGCCTCTCACTGTTGTGGCCTCTCCCGTTGCGGAGCACAGGCTCCGGATGCGCAGGCCCAGCGGCCATGGCTCACGGGCCCAGCCGCTCCGCGGCATATGGGATCCTCCCAGACCGGGGCACGAACCCGTATCCCCTGCATCGGCAGGCGGACTCTTAACCACTGCGCCACCAGGGAGGCCCGCAAAGGCTATTATTAAAGGTATTGTTGGTGATACATTGTCAACATCATATGGTTAAGTTATTGTTATTTTGTTGAAATGCAGTTGTGTCCCCAAGGGTTACTGGGCTGCTTGGCCTTGCACTAAACAGTCCCAGGTTGCCCTGGCTTTTGAGATTTTACGTCTTCATTTTGTTTACCTAATGTATTACTTTGATGTCAGCTGACAGCCTCTTGTCACTTTGCCTGCTTTCTTAGCAGTGCTTCTGTTTGTGTTACAGTTTTCTGAATTTCTCCAAAATCACGTAAGTAAGCCTGTTAAGATTTTGTCTAAAGGAAGCCACAGCAGGCTCTGAATGAAGGCCTGAGGGACGTTTCTGTGAATAAAGACCGTGCACTTCCCATGCGTGGGTGTCTGGGCTTGCCCTGACACCTCTTTTCACTTACTTTCGGGTTCTCAGCTGACTTTTGCTTAGTCGAGGTTGCTGCATAAGTGACCTGGGGATAAATTGAGGTATAACTGTGCTGCAGGAGATCCCCTGATTTTATGGGCGAGCGTTTGAGGTCAGACTTAAAACCACTGATCTAGAGAATAAGACTCCAGCCCGCAAAGCTGAAGATCTAGATTTATTTGCTAGAATTTGCTTAGCTTCTCTGAAATTTTGAAGAGAATGCTGTCCTTCAGCCTGGCTTCCAATAATTTAAGACTTTAGTTTCTTAGATAAAGGACTGTATCAGGATCAGTATAAATACTTGCTCTGAAGGGTTAATATTAATTTAGGCAAAGTAGTGGCAGAATTTGCCAAAAAGAAAAAATTCTGAAAAATGGCATTTTGATTAATTTTTTTCTTTTGCGAGACGGTGAGGAGAGGCTTTTCTGGTTAAAAAAAAAAAAAAAAAAAGAAAAGTCATTGTTTGAAATGGTTGCATAATAATAGCCGGCAGCCCTTCATCATAGACACAATGTACCACTGCTATAATGTGCAGTGTCACTCACAACTAATCCCTTTATTGATTTTTTGTTTGTTTTCCTCCCCCTCTGAATTTGCTGACAGCAAAAGATTAGGTCTAGAGAAATAGTTGTGGTTCAGGTTCTATTTGACAATATTTAGAATTTAAAGTGACCTTCAGAAGTGAAAGGGCTGCCTGGAGTTGGGATTTAAGTGGTTAGGGACAGGGCGGTATTAAGGGCGAGGTGAAAGGGAATGGCTTTTTTCTTTTGGACACGTAGCCTCATCAGGGAATGCCCTTTTAATGCTGGTGTCAGGGCAGACCAGCCTGGAGAAGTATCCTCTGTCCTCAGGACCACATGAGAGCCCAGGACCAGGTTGACCCTTGGCTTTGTTGCGAAGGAGATGAATTTTGATTTTTGTCCCATTTAGTCTTTAATGCACTTGACTCTCCCTTCTGTAACCACCTCCTACCAGCCCCCTCTGTTTCTCTTGGTCTCGCTCGTGTTGTCCAAAGCTCCCACTGTATATCCCACCCAGGCCTGCACATCTTCAGTGCCCTGGGCTCCCACGCCACCTCCAGTGGTCCTCCCATCTCTGCCTTTTTTTTTTTTTTTTTTTTTTGGCGGTACGCGGGCCTCTCACTGTTGTAGCCTCTCCTGTTGCGGAGCACAAGCTCCGGACACGCAGGCTTAGCGGCCATGACTCACGGGCCCAGCCGCTCCGTGGCATGTGGGATCTTCCCGGACTGGGGCACGAACCCGTGTCCCCTGCATCGGCAGGTGGCCTCTCAACCACTGCGCCACCAGGGAAGCCCTCTGCCCATTTTTAAGGGGAAAGTAGTCTAATTAAACTAATAAGATGTGAATGGCTGGTGGTCCTTAACTCTCCATGAAGTAAAGCCTTTGAAACGGTATATTGCTGGAATTTTTTTTTCCTTTGTGCTTATCAATATGTCAAAATGATAGAGGGAGAGAATTGGTGGATGTGGTTTAACACATTAAGAACTTAAATAAAATACAAATATGTCCAAAAGCATGACACTCATTCCAGCCCTATCCTTTACTCTCTACTCTGCATCTGGTGGTCCCCCTTTCTCCCTTCCTTAGTCACTTTCATGGGAACAAAATTCATACCTTTCTGGTAGACTTAGTGTGTCAAATGGAGCTTGCATTAGTGTTGGTCATACCTTTAGGAGTTATTTCACCTTGGTATGTCCAGGTTCACGTGATGGGTTCCATTCTGTCCTTTTACTTTTCAATATCACCTGGCAGAGGACAGTGACATTTCCATTAGTTCCCAAATTGCATAATTACTAGTTTCTAGTTGTTTGACTTGTCATTTGATTCCTGTGGTCTTTAGTTTCCTTATCTGTGAAATTAGAAATGTGACCAGTTACCTCCAAGGTCACTTCTAACTGTAAAATTCTAGGTTTTATTGTTCCTTGCCCTCTGTTGCTTCTAAATCCTAGTCCAAAAGCCTCCTCATGAGAAAAATTCCACCAGCATCCTTTCAGTCATCCATCCATCCCTCGTGTACCAAGTATGATAGTGAACTGTATAGGCTAAGATGATGGCCATTTAAAAGCCATAGAAGATGTGATCCTTTCTCTGGGGAATCTATATTTTAGTTTTAGAGACAAAATTAGGTAAATAAAATAGCCAGAGACCAGAAAAAAAATATAAGTTTGTGTCATCACAACAATGTGCTCATAATACATCTTTAAATGTGTAGTTAGATTGTAAGCCTTCTGAGGCCTTAACACACGGTAAATTCTTGATACATGTTTGAATCTCACGATGAGATACATACAATGGAAATGTACAATACAGGGGTGACCAAGGTAGAGAGGCTGACTGGGGAAGGGTTGATGTAGGCTGGTTGACTAAGGAGGGGCCCAGTGTAGACTGGCTACCCGGAGGAGGAAGGAAGTTTTGAGACAGGTGGCTTGGCTGATTGTATCCTGAGCTGTAGTTCTGGAATGGTGCTACCCATGAACATTGCTTTCCTTTGCATGTGAATGTGCCTTTGCCACTTCACGTCTGTAGTGAGAGTGAGTTCAGCTTCACAACCAGGAGCTGGGACCAGGAGCCACAGCTACATGTACCCTTCTCTATCGCTGGTCCTGGCGTCCGGTCCTTGAATGTCATTGTACTAAACTGCATCCCTCATTTCCTAAAACTCTTGGCGTGTCTTCCTTCCTGGGTTTTAAGCCTTTCCAAGTTCTGTCATCCCCTTCCCTAGAATCATGGTGCTACCATCTGCCCAACTACAAGACTCATCTCGACCCAAAATGTCCTACTGCCAGAGCCCACCCGCCATCCTGGACCCCTTGTCTGTTAACTAGAGGTGTTGATGTTTGGCCTGTTGATAATTCTCATTCAGGGCTGGACCTTGAGGTGGATAGTCATTTCCTAGGCCTGCTTATTCCCAGCTGCACACTCTTCCCTATTGGCTTACGTCTGCGGTCCTCATACCTTGAAGCTGGACCTGCAAGAATTATGATACAGAGAAAGTTAGGAAGTAGGAGTTCGGGGGCTTGGAATGTCAGGAGTCTGGAACCAGGCAGGTGTCCTGGGCACCAGGGGAGGCCCGTGTATGCCTCCTGGGCTGTGGCCTCAGAATGCCATGATTGAGAAGACTGTCACCACTAAGAACACATTTGCAGCCAGGAAGCTTTTTAGCCTCTTCCTACTGGGTTTAGGTGCAGTTCTGGGGCATGGTGTATTGGGACTCACCCAGGGAAGAGAAAAGAAGCGGGTCATCTGGCTGGAAAGAGTTAATGGGGGAAACATATAGAAGGAATGATATGGCATTGACATTGACTGGTCAGCGTGTTGCAATTGTGTTCATCAAGATATGGAAGTAAATTAGTGAAACAATAGTCCTAAAGGATATCAAAGTCCTGAATCTTGTCACCTATTCAGAGGTTTTTACTGGTGAGTTGCATGTGTTTGAATGAGCTGTGAAGTACCCTAACTGGCTAAAATTCCTCATTATAAAAACAACATTGACTCTAAGTCATAACAAATTATAAGTCAGAGAGCCTCAGCATAAGGGCTGTGTCCTTGCTGATCTCTTCCCAGACCTGAAATCTTTCAACGGCTTGGGGTTAAGTGAACCAAGGGTGGGAGGAAACAGCTCTTAATCTTTGGCAGCTTTCACAGCTCTCACCCTGTCATCCACATGTTCACTCTCAAATTTCCAGGTCCTTTGTTTTGCCCTTAATTGTTGAAAATGCACATGGAATTAACTTTGTCAGTGGTAAAAAAAATTAGTGCTCCATTAAGTTAGAACTTTGCATTCTTCACACAGGTCTGGGATTGGAATTTTTCTTTGTGTTACCTAGGAAAAAAATAGTTGGTTGAGCAAATTAGAAATGTAAGTATAACTTTCTGATTTCAAACAATTTAGAAATACCTGTTTATACCTTGACCGTTGCTATGTTAATCACCAAACAGTTCTTTCTGCTTACCAATGTAGTATTTCCCTGGACTTGGTTTCTAGCTTGCTTCCTCTTTTTCCTCCTTTCTGCGCCCCTTCCCAAATTAGATTTTAAACTGCTGACACTGAGTCTGTATTTTATTAATTTTCTTACCCCAGCACCTAGTGCAGTGCCTTGATACCTAATGACAGGAATGATGGATAATTGTGAACTTTTTTTTTTTTTTCTTTTTTGCGGTACGCGGGCCTCTCCCGTTGCCGAGCACAGGCTCTGGACGCGCAGGCTCAGCGGCCATGGCTCACAGGCCTAGCCACTGCGCGGCATGTGGGATCTTCCTGGACTGGGGCACGAACCCATGTCCCCTGCATCAGCAGGCGGACTCTCAATCACTGCGCCACCAGGAAAGCCCGATTGTGAACCTTTATAAGGTCATGACTGTCTGGTAAACAAGAGCGCTTCCTGGAAGGTGCAGGTTCTGAGCAGAGGGCAGCTGCCGGCCTGTGGCCTGTGGCCGAGTTTGCCCCAGCTTGCTGGCCTCCTTGGGACATAGAGCAGCCAGGTTTGGCCTCAGCAAAGGAACATCACCCTTCAGACATGATGGAACCAGCACCCTCTGGGGTCAGCCTCCTGCTGGGTGGGTCTCCCCGCTGGGCTCCTGGCACTGATGCTTCTTGAGAACCCTTTCCTTCAGGAGGGTTTTTACCAAAGGAGAGACATTCTTCATGGATTCCTTCTGGGGGGTTCCAGTCTCTCACAGGGTCTGAACAGCACAGACTAATGAGAACGGCACCTTGTTGGGACACAGGTAACAGAGTGAGATTCTGGAGGGCATGTCTCCTCCATCGTCTTACACAGTTGCTTGGGGAGCGTTTGTCGACTGACTTGTACCTGATTGGAGTGGGGGCTACACCTGCAGTTGCTTTATTGTTTTGGTTTAGGTTTTAGGCCTGGATTCGCTTATCCTGATGTTCACGGTCCTTCTTCCCCCACTCTTGTTCTTTAGGGACTCTCAGATTCCTCCCAGTGGGTTCAGGAAGTCCTAGAGGTGTCTGATGTCTATTTCCAAACGTTCTTGGCTTCCTGGAGGGCTCTTGTGATTCGTTCAGACTGTGTCAAGACCTGTTCTCTGCGCCAGCGACACCTGCCTTACAGCCTCTTCCGCTCCCGCCGCTCGGCTCTCCTGCGGCTGTTCTCGTCTGATGAGTGGGAGCCTCTGCCCTCCTAGTCTGTTCCAGACTTGGGCTGGTCCAGCTTGCTGTGCACCCTGACTCCCCAGGAGCGTGGCTCTTGGGTGTCATTTCACTGGAGAGGGAAGAACCGCTCCTCCTGTTTCGTGGGTCACCAACACGCGCTGCCTTGTGTGTGTGGCGGTGTCTCTCTTACAGGAGCTTTTGGCATTTGGCACTTCCATTTATTTTGTTAAAGCTGTCTTTCCTGAGGCTCTGGCACAAATTCTGGGAGCCAGGAGCCTGGGGACTCCAGAGCAACACATCCTGCTGCGTTTGGAATCGCCCTCCCCCCACCCTGAACTGTTGTCCTCGGACCAGGCTTGTGCACAGTGACCCTTCCCTCAGGATGAATATTATCCTGGTGGTCTCCTTGGTCCCTGGTGCAAATAAACTTCTGGGAAGCCCAGAGAGGGGAAGAGACAGGTAATCCTGGGACTAGACTGCAGATACTCTGAATTCCAATCGGTACCTCTCCTGCTCTGCAGGGCATCTGCCCTACTGACCCTCTGGACGTGCCCAGACGTGTCTAATGCCCCACGCAGTCACGGCTTAGGCTGTTACCATGGTGCTTTCGGTGCTTTTCTGGGGAGCTGATGTTTAGCGCCTCATTCATGAGCCCCATCCAAAGAGGGTCTTAATTATGACATTAAATGGGAACTTTGGTCCTTGATCAGCTTCTCCTGAGAATTCTTTCCTTTTGAAAGTTCAGTTTTTAACCTTTTAGGTCCTTAATAACTTGGTCTTCTTTCTGTCTCACTGTGACTTGGAACTATTAAAAAAAAAAAAAAGAAAAAAAAACAGGGTTGGGGGGTGACCTGTGATCAGTAAGTCAGGGTGACAGTTCATTCAGTTCATGATGAGAGTCAAGGTCATGGATAGGAAACCAGAGCTGATCCTAGAGGGGTCTGGGTAGTTGCCAAGAACTGAGAGGGTTTTGCCAACAGCCATGGTCCAGGGAGGGAGCTACATGGAAACTGCATGCCTTTTCAGTGAACCGGGAGTTCTCTAGTCTGACTGGCTTGACTTCAAGGACCACAAGGTACTCAAGTGGAGGGGGGTAATCGGGAGGATGGACTGCAGCTGGGAAGGTGAAGAACCTGGATGGCCCAGATCCTACCCCCTTTCTTTCGGGGCCTCTGCTTCTCCCTCATCTCTTTCTACCCAGGTCCCTACTTCCCTGCCTCCTTTATAACTTGAACCTGCGTTTTATTTTGTTGATTCTGTTTGTTTTTCTTGGTACCAGCTTAACTTGATTGGCTACCCCTTCAACTTCCTCCGCATTCCTTCAGTGTTTCTGCGATCATTTCACTTGAGGGAGGTTGTGATGGGCTTAGCTGCGGATCTTGTGCTGGGCCCTTGCCATGGGTGGCTGGTGGCCATCCCCGGCCCAGTCTTGGGTTGAGGGTCACACTGTCATATGGCTGTTTAAGCAGCAGGGAAAACTGGTGAAGCACACTCTTAGAAGGAAGTTTGGGTGGGGCAGGATTTCTTTGGTTTCCAGGAAGGTGGTTCTCTTGATTCCCTCACCAAGCCCACTGACAACGTGGGCTGCCCTCACCTCAGGGCTCTTACCTCTGCAGCATCTTTAAGGAGTCCGAGTACTGGCACGTGGCAGCATTGCAAGTCCATTTACGTGGTCTAGAGCCCGTATCTTCTAGGTATACATCTTTGACAAGATGTCTGTAAAATGACTCTCAATACACTAATTCCTGTGTTGTGTGTAATGGCTGGAACTGTACCTTCATATACCTGAACTCCTTAAACTTTCACAACGGCCCTGTGGAGTATGTGCTATTGCTTTCATTTTACACGGGAGGAAACTGAGTCAGGGAGAAGTTGTGAGACTTGCGTGATGAGTATGTGAAAGAGGCAGGACTAAGTCTTCTGACTTCTAGCCCCGTACCTCTTACTTGCCATACGTCACACATCTGTATGCCGAGCCGTGTAGTTCCCTAGGTGTTATGAGGAGATTAAAAAAAAAAGCTTACATTCTAGTTAGGAGAAGCTGCAAACAACATCCATTAAGACAGTCATTTGAGAGCTGATTGTTCTGGGCTGGTGATTGTGACCTTGAAGTACTCACACAGGAGGACACACAGAAATTACAGGCTGCTTTGAAAGTCTGGGTTGTGCTGTGGATTGAAGATAAGCCCAGAGAGAATCAAGGTCACGTGCTTGTCCAAACCCGGGAAACCCTGCCAAGAGTCAACGTTATTTGGTGGAAATACAGTGAGCTGGAGGGTGTTCCTGAATCCTGCTGCCTGAGGAGGTCCAGGCGTGGTGTTGACGGAATTGACGAGGAATCTGAAGCTGAAACCAAGGAGGTCGCTGTGTCCTTTGGGAAGAGAGTGGTGGAGCCGGTGTTGCTCTGAAGGTCCACACCGTGATGGTGTTTCATCTTCCAGACAGCCATGGTGCCTGAGCTTGCCGAGGACTTCACAAGAGGTTTTTTAAGCAGTTTTAACGTAGCCTAGAATGAACATCAAATGATAAGAGAGACTCCCTCACTACAGTGTACTAGAACATAGCCGAGGGCAAGGCTTGAAGAGCTGTTTCCGGGAACAAAGCTTGGACAGGTTGGCCTCGGGAAGCACAGAAGTGAAGGCAGAGCTCTCCAAGCAGCGGGAAGCGGGGGGTATCCAGGGGGAAACCCAGCCAGCGGGGCGTCGTGGCGGCCAGACAGAGCAACAGGAACTTAAGGTCAGGCTGTGTGCCGCTGGATTGACGCACGGGAGACTGGCAGCCAGTGAGGCTCATCCAGGGCTAGGAATGCAGCTGTCCATCTGGACAAGCGCAGGTGGAGCCTTCAGCCTGGAGGAAGTGGTGATATGAGTGGCCATCACAGTCAGTCCTCGTCATGGGAGGATAGGCAGGACTGGTGAACAGGTTGAGGGCAGAGTGAGTGGTGAGATGGCGGCTCTGACCTTGCCCCAATCTGAGCGTGTGGCCCCGGAGGCCACCAGCTCACCCACTGGCTGTGTCAGCCGTTCTGAAGGCTCTCTGCAAAGGGCCAGTGCTGCTTTGAAGGTTAAGAGAGGGGTGGCTCAGACTGTGGGGAGAGGAGGGCTCTGAGGGCCGAGAGCAAAAAACCATCTGTCAAGGACCACCAAGGATGCTGAGTGTCATGCAGCTGTGATATGGAAACCAGAGGGCAGGGGTCAGCATCTGTGGCTCAGAGCGGGGAAGTGACTGCCTCAAAACCATCCGGAGCGAGCTGGATTTTCTGTTTTATGATCTTAACTTGACCTTGTTTTGTTTTTAGCATCATAATTTACTTTTTGTATAGGTGAAACATGGACATGGTTCAGTGTTTTAAAAATATAAAATGATTACATGAAATATAAAATGGGGAATGTCTCTTCCCTTCTCATTTTCCCAACCTCCTGATTCTTTCTGTAGAAGGAAATACCACTATTTCCCTCCTAGAGTTGTTTTATGCATGTGCCAGCATGTACCTATATAACTACATCTGTATCTATCATCTCCTTCCCCTCCTCCTTTACATAAATGTGGTATATATTATGCGCTGTTCTGCACCTTGCTTATTTTCACTTAATTTATCTTGTAAGGCTTTCCACAGCAGTTTCTAAACATTTTGGTCTTTTTCAAAATGTTGTGTTGCCTTCCATTGTGTGGATATACCATAATTTATTTAACTAGTCTCCTATTGATGGAAATTTAGGTTGCTCTTGTAAGCAAACGGGCAATGAATAACCTTGTACATATGTCATTTCACACCTGTGAGACATCTGTCAGATAAATGACTAAAAGGGGAATTTCTGGGTCAAATTGAATCTTTGTAATTTGGAGAGAGATTGATGAATTGCCTTCCAGAGAGGTTGTACAAATTTATAAAATATACATTCCAACAGCAGCCCATAAGAGTATCTGTTTCCCTGTACCTCACCATGAGGTGTGTCATCAAACTTCTGGACCTCTGCCAGAATGAAAAGGGCACCTCAGTGTAGATTTAACTTGTAATTCTCTTATTCTGAGTGTTCTTGAGCATCTTTTCATATGTTTGATATATAGTATTTTCAGGAACTGTCTATTCGTATCTTTTGCTCATTTTAAAATTGGATTGTTGGTCTTTTTCTTATCAATCTGTAGGTGCTTTTTATGTATGAGGGAAATCAGTTCTTTGTGATGTGAGTTGCAAATGTTTCCCTCAGTTTGTCTTTTGATTTTGTTTACAGTGGGTTTTGCTATGTGGAAATTTTGTATTTTTTTGTAGTCAAATGTATCAGTATTTTCTTATTTTGTGTCATAGTCATAAAGGCTTCCTCTCTCTAAGGCTTCAAAAGTTTTTCCCATGGTTTCTTCTAGTACTTTTATGATTTAACTTTTTTCCCAAACGAGTGTTCGATCTACTTGAAATTTATCCTGGCCTAAGATGCAAAGTATGCCTTCAGCTTTTTTCCCCAGAAGGTTACCTAGCTTTCTGAATACAATTTATTGAATAAACCATCTTATCCCTATTGATTAAGATGCCACTATTACTATGCTAAGGACTGAATTGTGTCCCATCAAAAAATCCATACATTGGGGCTTCCCTGGTGGCGCAGTGGTTGAGAGTCCGCCTGCCGATGCAGGGGACATGGGTTTGTGCCCCGTTCTGGGAAGATCCCACGTGCCGCGGAGCGGCTGGGCCCATGAGCCATGGCCGCTGAGCCTGTGCGTCCGGAGCCTGTGCTCCGCAACAGGAGAGGCCACAACAGTGAGAGACCTGCGTACCGCAAAAAAAAAAAAAAAAAAAAAAATATCCATACCTTGAAGCCCTAACCCCCAATGTGACTGTATTTGGACATGGGGCCCTTAGGTTAAATGAGGTCATACGGATGGGGCCCTAACTGGGTAGAACTAATGTCCTTGGAGGAAGAGACACCAGCCTGCTCTTTCTCCTTGTATCACAGAGGAAAGGCCACGTGAGGACACAGTGAGAAGTCAGCCACCTGTAAGCCATGGAAGAGTAGTCTCATCAGAAACCAACCCTGGCACCTTGATCTTGGACTTCTAGTCTCCATATTATGAGAAAATAAATGACTGTAGTTCAATCCACCCAGTCTGTGGTGTTTCATTGTGACCGCCTGAGCAGACTGATACATACTGTATAGTAAATTCCCATGTGTTTTGGGTTGACTTCAGATTTTCTGAATTCTGGTCTATTTCTTCTATCGCATCACATTGCCCACCAACTAGGCAGCAGGGCTAGAGTCGGGGCTCCCAAAGCCTGGGGAGGGGCGGTG
Source organism: Mesoplodon densirostris (assembly GCF_025265405.1). Taxonomy (NCBI): domain Eukaryota; kingdom Metazoa; phylum Chordata; class Mammalia; order Artiodactyla; family Ziphiidae; genus Mesoplodon; species Mesoplodon densirostris. Next base: position 101,043,481 of record NC_082669.1, read on the forward strand.
TGGGGCAGAGGGAAATGCTGGGGAAGGGAAGCATCGAGTCGTGAGTGGAGAGAGAGGGAGCAGGGAGGGACTGAGATCAGCGGAGACACTAGAGGCTGGAGAAGGACTGTTGGGCGTGGAGGGGGAACCACACGACTGGGCAAGGGGGAGACGGGAGCTGCTGGGCCCAGCAGAAGGAAACACCTGGACAGATATCCTCGGAGCCAGCTGGGGGCTGCTGCAACTTGGACCAGAGACAGGAGAGAATGGGGACTCTGTGAGTGGTATTCTTTGTCTTTCAGGTGTTTATTTCAGTGTCTATCTCAGTAGTTCAGACTGCACTTGCTTTTCTGGCTGCATACCTGCCCTCAAACCCCAGGCTCCTTAGTTAGAGTCTTTCTTGATTCCGAACACGTCTCCACAGTGTACATTTGGAGTACTAACTCTCGGGCGGTGGCTCTTACTAGTCGATGTTTACTCTTCTTTAAAAGAATCTTAATGTCTTCCATCTTCTGTAAGCAGGAGAAATATTAGTGAATGGAGGTGTCTCCAGTCCTAGCTGCCCCTGCCCTCCTTTAACCATGCCACTCCTGCCCCGCCCCTTCTCCCTGCCCCCGCTGGTGGGGTCTGCTCTGTGTTCCTCTGCCTCCAGCCCTGCCTTTGGGGCGCTCCTGCTCTTGGCTCTGCTTTCTGCATCCTGGGTCCCCTGCAGAAAGCCTCCTTGCCGGGCTGAGACCGCACGAGCTCTGTTTTATTGCAGTGAGTGGAGTGACCCCTGAGTCCTTGCAAAACTAGATTAAGACAGCTGTCCGTCTTACCTCGCTCTGCCCCTGTGTGTTGGCTGCTGACTTCCGTGAAGTCCTGGATGCAGAGCCTAAGGGGGCCTGGGAGTACTGGTCATTGTCCTTAGGGAGGCGTTGGGCAGCCTTTCAAGGAGCGCGTTACTCCGTTAGGATGATTTGCACCTCTGCGCTCGCTCGGTCTGGATGCCTGGGGTCCCAGAGGGCACCCACTCGCCACCTCTTTGCCCCTGTGATCTGAAAGTTGGGCAGCTGTTTGACTCAGCTGCAGTGGAAGTGTTGGTCTGGTGAGCAGGGAGGATGTTGCTGTGCCCGCCCTTTCACGGAGCCAGGGAGGTAGACCAGAAGGCTCCACAGTATCCTCCCTGTCCACACCTCCAGCCGTACTCGGGCCCTGGTGTCTAGACAACCGTGACAGCCCCCTGCCTGAGTTCTCCCCTCAGTGCCCTGCCACCAGCCCAAACGCGAGCCCCTGCGGGACCTCCCTAGGCTCTGGCCGAGGAGGAGTCTGTTTGCTGTTGAGTTCGCTGCAGACTCGGACGTGGGCTGGGCCCAGGCTACCCATTCCCCCATATTCTATGTCCCCCAAACTGAAGAACGTGATTCTTCCTTCTTCCTCCATCAGCCTTCCCTGATGTCCTCAGCCATCTGTGACCTCCCCGCCCCTCCCCCTGGCACCGTGTAGCAGTCACCACGCCCTCTGTTCCCTGGTGCTTTCCTGTGTCTCTGTGTCATCTGCCCCTCTGGGCAGCGGAGGTGAGGTGGGGCTCACAGGTGGTGAGAAGCTACCAGGAGAAGGTCAGTGGGAGGTGAGCCAGAGCCCCCGGAGGTTCTCCTACTGTTAAAACTTGGATAATGTGGCTTTGATTTTGTCAAAGTGACTGAGTGGATTTCTTCTCGAGAAGTGACTATTCTTTCTCATTGGGTCTCAAGACTATGTTTTGTGGGAGGAAAAAATCTAAAATACTGAAAAGTGCAAAGATACTGTAGGTATAAATCTACAGTTCTGTTTTCACTCTGTGTTATATTTTGAGGTCTCTCTGTCTCTCTTAATATGTACAGTTCATTCATTTAAAGTAGTGTATAATATCCTGTCATGTAGATATAACCACCTTCTGTTTTCTTGCTCCTGATTGATGGGCCTTTAGGTCTTCACTATTTTTTGCAAGCAATGCTTTACAGAACATTCTGCTCTTCTCTCCTCCTCGTGCACACGTGTAGGATTTTGTCTAAGGGTGTGATTTGGAGCCATAGGGTGTATATGTTTCCAATTTACTTGATTTTTGTCAAGTGTTTGTGACAACTTACACTCTCAACAATAGTGTCTGAATGCTTCCCCCACCCGGGCCCCCCCCGTCTTTACCAAACCTTGAAGTTATCCGACTCTGTTAGGTTTTGCTCTTTTGATTGGGAGGTGGAATGTGGGGCAGCATTTCCAGAAAGTTAAAAAAAAAAAAAAAGAAATTCCATCTTGATGTGGACCCATGAGTGATTCATCAGCTGAGGGCTAGGGGACACCCTTCCAACTAGGAAGGGTCATCTTCACAGGTCACAGGTTTTCCTACATCGCCACTCTCCTGGGTTTGGGTGGTCAACATACTCGGTGCTGTGTAGTTGCAACGATGCTTGTGCTGTTGTGTCTGTGAGGGTCTTACAAGTAGGCAGGGAGATGTATTCTGGAAGCTCACTGGTGTCACCAGTGTTACACCAGGGGGCTGGATTTGGGAGGGGGGTTGGTCTCAGTCCTTGAGGCAGGAGCAGTGTGATAGGAGGTAGGCAGGGTTGGAACCTATGGGGAAATGCCCTGACCTGGGAGTTGGTGGGGGGGATGCCAGAGCCACAGCTGAGGAAGCGTGAGGCAGGCAAAGACGGGGGGCTAGGAGCCTGTCTTGTGGGACATCCATTTCTTTTGCTCAAACGTGTCAGGTACATTGCTGCATGTATCTGACACATGCATAAGAACTTACTTGGCATCTGGCACACATCATAAATCTGCATCCTGTATGGTGATGACGTAGTATCAGGAATAATTATGGAGAGCTTACCAGGTGCAGGTGCTGAGTGCTTTATCTAAACTAACTCACTGAATTCTCACTGCAGCCCTACGGGGGTAGATATTTGTATCACGTCCCTTTAAAGTGAAGGCATGGAGGCGCAGAGGGCTTTATTTGGCTGAGATCAGTCACCGTGAGAGTTTCAAAGCTGGGATTTGACCCCAGGCAAGCTGGCTCCGGTGCCCAGGCTCTTGACCGCAATACTGCTGCTGGACACAGCGGGGAAGGCGGAATAATTCACTCTTCGTATTTTCAACTCTGGTTTTGAATTTCATTTCAACTAATGAGTCTGGTTTTGAATTTTATTTCAACTCATGAGTCAGGCTAAGTTAACACTTTAATTCACATCTTTAATCTAGCCAAGTCATTTAACTTAAACAAGAAAATAATCAATTTTGTGAGTAGAGGTATAAAGAAAAACATAATTAATCTGTTTGGGTTTTCTACTTTAATTCTGTGATCTTTAGTTTCCATTCAGTTTTTAGCTAAGGCACACAACAAGTTTAAGAGTAAAATAATGAACAGTCATCTGGGTTTGGTTTCTCATATAGTACAGCCCAACTTTCCCTAATGCTGCCCTACACACACACACACACACACACACACACACACACACACACAATCTCTCTGTCCCTCTCCCTAAATTAACTGGTAAAAAGGAAAATCAGCATTATAAAACTCCTTTTCCAAATGAAAAGTAGAAAACTCAGTAAGCTGGATTTTTTTTTCCCCTAGCTGAAAACAAACATTCAGCTATTTGGAAATACCTGGGCAGCTGTCTGAATTCTCTGAATTTTATCTGGTGCATCCATAGGGAGTGGCTGGCCCTGGTCTTAGAGGGATGCACACCTGAGGGTGGCAGAGCCTCCATCAAAGAAGCTAACAGTGCCCACGATCCGATCTGGAGCCCACCTGGGAGCAGCAGTGCCATGGAAAGGCAGAGCCATCCTTGCCCCTGCGTCTGCCATGCTGGCAGCTCAGGGACCATCATCTTACTTTTCTCTGAAGGAGCAGGAATGAAGAATCTCCAACTGGGTTTATCTTCTCACTGTTCCTCCCCGTTAGGACAGTGTGTGCCCCATGCTGGATCCTTAATTGAAAGAATATGGATGTTTCCCTCCAGCCTGAGAGCTGGGGTTTCCTATCAAAAGTGACATGAAAAAAGTGCCAGCCTCGCGTCCTCCGTCTTTCCTGGCCATCCCTCATCACTCCTGCCTACGTCACTGTCTCCCCATCTCCGGGTCTGGCTCTACTTCCTGGGTCTCTGGAGAGAAAGCATGAGCTCATTGTTTTCCAGTGAAAAACCAGATGCGGTCTCCTCCTCTCCTCGTTTGTTTGTCTGTCAGGGCCTGGAGATGGATGATGCTTCCAGCAGCTGAAAGTGTGCCCGGAGGAGCCCCAGACTTGCGCACGGGGTGTCGGTGCTCCGGGGTGGGAGGCGGCCTTGGGGAGGGCAGTGGCAGCTCAGGACCCTGAACTTTCCGGAGGGTCATTAGGGATGTGATGGGGATAAGGGAGCAGGTGATTTACTACACCCCAGATGGTAATTTAAAGCCACACCTCACCTTCTCATTCCTTCCCAAGCAGCCTGTTTCAAGCTGGTAAATGCATGAGCAAGTTGGGGAAAAAGGCGGCCAGAACCTTGCAGGGAAGATGGGTGGTGTGAAGCCAGCACAATGACACCTCGTTCTTTATTTTCCTTTTGTGAGGAAGTTACTGTGTAATGACACTTTTCGCATGTTTTAAACAAGACATTTTTAAGACCCAGAAAGGGGAAAAGACGTTCAAAATCCGGGAACAAGGAAGTGAGCATGGAAAGGTTGTAGATCCCACAAAAGATGAGGCGACCTTTAGCACAGAAGACTGTGAAATGTCCGATGCTACAGTGGTGAGTCAAGGAGTCACTTGGTAAGGCGATGAGAAGAGCCTGGGGCGGGGGTGAGGGTGGAGCCAGGACCCAGAGGCGTGGGGACCGCGCTCCGAGGGGCGGGGCGTGGACATGCGTGGGGGTCACGCAGCAGAGAGGCCTCATTTCTATTCCTCGATTGCGGTGTTGGCCGACAGATGATGTAGAAGGATGGCAGGGAGCGTGGGAGGTCGTTTCTCCAGTGAGGTCACCCCGTTTGTGAAGGGAGACCGGACAGTCAGAGGAAGCTGTGGCGTCCAGAGTGCTGTGAGCCTGGGGCTAGGTGTGCCGTGTCCAGATTTTCAATAAAGGGGACTCTGGGGATTCCGTGGACGCAGACGAGCAGCTGGGCTAGAGGGAAAGGGCTTAGGAAACAGTGGGGGGTGGCGGGGTGCTCAGCAAGGAAGCTGTGGGGCTGAGCTGACCTCATCCCCTCTGTGGATGCAGTTCCTAGACCGGTAGGTGGGGTGAACGGTGCAGACGGGGTCTTTCATGACATCCAGGTACACAAGACGCAGACGTGGGCCTGAGGAGGTGGATTGGGGATGTGAATTCACAGCAGGCTGGATGGTCCCACCCGAAAAGCTCTCTCTTAACGGATTGATGTCTCATCACAAGGAAATGTGTGTGTGTGTGTGTGTGTGCACGAGCACAGAGTTCTGCCCTCAACACGGCCCTGTTGGGGGATTTTAGTGATGACCTGGATGAGGATGGGGGTGGCCTGCTGATGGAGTGTGTGGACTGATCGCTAATTCATGAAAGGACAGCATCACCATCCAAACATTTCTTCAGGGGCCTGGAACAAATAGGAGATCCCACAGGAGGTAACAAATCAGACTACCAAAAACAACCCCAAATGAGAAAAGGTAGCTGCCCAAGCCCATGGTGGCAACATAGCTTCCCTGGAGGAAAGCACTTGTGCGTCGTCTCCTGCATGTGACCAGCCCTGTGACGTGGCTGCCCGCAAAGCTCACAGGGAACCTGGCTGTGCTGATATAGTTATGGCTCCAGACCAGGGGAGGCGTAGATTTTGCGTCCTCAGGGAACGATCGTGGTCAGTGTTGCACTGGGAGAGATTTTGACGTGTGGCTGAACCTTGGGGATGACCAGTATGGTGCTGGGTTCTGAGACTGTGGGTGCGGAACCTGGACGTTCTCAGCTGGAAGAAAAGGCGCCTTGGGTGGGAGGGGTGTGAGAGCTGTCTTTACATATTTATGGGCTGTTATATGGGAACGGGTGTGTGTCCCAGAGATAGAACTGATAAATGAGCATTTCTCGAGTGCTTACTCTGGAGCAGGTTTTACATACGTTGTCTCGTTTATTCCTCGTTGATCTTAAGAGGTGGGTACTATCATTATCTGCATTTTGCAGATGAAGAAATGAGGTTCTGAGAGGCTGAGTAACTTGCCCGAGGCCCCCCTGCTGATGAGCGGCTTGTCCTGGGAGCGGGGGCAGGGCTGTGGCCAAGTGTGGGGCTGGTAGACACATTCTCAGCCCTCTTCCACCACGACTAGGAGCCGTCTTCTGGCCAGCTCACTAGGGGAGCTCTGGAAGCAAACATTCTGTCCTGCTCTGATAGGAGCAGCAAAGTCTGTAGAAGCTGGAAATCCCTGCACATGGAAAAGTTTTGCCTTGTTTCCAATAGAAAACCTTGGAGGGACTCTTTTTCTGAAGAGCTTGGTTTTTCCCAGTTTCTCTTCACAAGTGGGTAGAGTGCGGTGCTAGGGAGCGGGGTAGGTGGGTTTACATACCACCTGTGCCGAGTAATAGCTCTGCATTCTTGGGCAGGAGACCTCTCTAAGCCTCTATGTCCTCATCTGTGAAATGGGGAAAGTAACAGAGCCTAACTTTTAGGATTAAATGAGATAATGTGTAGTAAAGTCCTTTGTACAGTACTTAACACATAGAAAGCATTCACTGAACATAAACGATTGTTAAAAGGAGTTGCTGTTGACCCTTGAACAATGAAGGGGTTAGGCGTGGCCCCTCTGTGCAGTCGAAAATCTGAGTATAATTTATAGTCAGGATATCCTATACGCGGTTCCTCTGTATCATTGATTTCAACCAACCATGGATCGTATAGTACTGTAATTTTTTTTTTTTTTTTTTTTTGGCTGTGTCGGGTCTTCGTTTCTGTGCGAGGGCTTTCTCTAGTTGTGGCAAGCGGGGGCCACTCTTCATCACGGTGCGCGGGCCTCTCACTATCGCGGCCTCTCTTGTTGCGGAGCACAGGCTCCAGACGCGCAGGCTCAATAGTTGTGGCTCACGGGCCCATTTGCTCTGTGGCATGTGGGATCCTCCCAGACCAGGGCTCGAACCCGTGTCCCATACATTGGCAGGCAGACTCTCAACCACTGTGCCACCAGGGAAGCCCAGTACTATAGTCTTTATGATTGAAAATATCTGTGAATAAGTGGACCCGTGCAGTTCAAACCCATGTTGGTCAAGGGTCATTTGTACCATACTCAAAGCACCATCTTGGCCGTCAGGAGTACAAAGATGAAAACCACAAGCTCCCCTATCCCAGAGCATTTACCATAGAGAGAAAGAGATGATGAATATACAAACAACTGTGTTACAATAGTAGCCAGCAGAAGTGTTAGAGGAGAGGGTGAAGGGTCAGAAATGGGGAGGAGGGCTGGCATTTGGGAGCAGGGTTTTTAAGAATGCAACCTCTGTGTGTGAGTCAGGGGGCCCTCTGAACATGGCTCCTAACAAGCATTTATGAAACACTGAATGGAAAGGAATTAAATATTTAGGAGTCTGTCTGTGCGTTGCATACAAAACAACATTAAAAGGCCACGCCGACACCACAAACACAAAAAACAATGCACGCCAAATGGAATGCGTTTGAAAGCATTAAAAATGAAACGTCGGTAACACTCTTCCTCAGTATGAAGAAAATAAAACATTCTTTCTCACCAGGTTGGCAGCAGCGATAAGCCTTGCAAATCCTTCGGCTCAGAACACCTGGAAGGGGCAGGAGACACTGAAGAGGAGATGGCGGGGGTGGGGTGGGGTGGGGGGGCCGGGAGGTCTCCTGCAGTAAGCGTTTGCGAAGACCTGTCTGAGATCCGGGAGCACTTGTAAACATCGCCGCCCTCGTCACCCGCCTCCCCATCCTGTTGGGCTTGGGGACCCCAGTCCCATCTGCCCTCCTTGAACCCCTGGGACACCCCTGGTTTGCTTCCCTCCCCTTTCATCGGGGACATGGTTTTGCTTCTGATCTCAAACCTTTAACCCCCTAACCTCCATCCCCACTCTTGTGGCTGTCTGAAGAATCCAACATTGATAATGCTAATCTGATAATGGCTTTCCTCATTTGCCAAAGGAGATTCTCTCTACTTCCTCTCCCTTCTAAGGTGTAATTTTAACTTTTTTTTTTTTGAGAAAATGCCCTTTAAGGAGGAGATGAAGTCCAAGATTTAAATCTTCAACCGGTTTCTTTTTTTTTTTTTAAAGGTTGGCTTTCAATTTTTTTCCAGTGAGTTCTTTCTACCTTTGACTTAGTCTTTCCATTTATGAGGCACAGAGCACAGGCCTCGGGCTAGAACAGTGGTTAAGAACCGGCAGCCCAGTGGGCGAGACAGATGTCAAAGTGAGACCGTAAGAGCTCACTCTGTAGAAGGCTGAGGCCAGGGCCGGTCAGCGGGACCGACGCCAGTGTCCTGGCCACTCTCACCGTTGGCACCGAGGAAGCACGAGCAGCAGACAACACATGGGTGATGTTCCTTCCTCCCTTTCGTCTTCATCAGTGGATGTATCACGTTCCACATACAAAGCACTGTGGCTGCAAAATAATCCTTGTTCCCTATGAATCTACAACCAGGCAGTGAATCATTACAGCTGTGGTGTCTGAAACCGCTGCGCTGACACCCAGACACTGGCTGTTCTCCTTGCTGGCTGGGTGGCTCCAGAGAAGGCCTTCATCTGTCTAAACTCTCTCTTCCTTCAGTCACATGGGGATATTACTGTAATATTTACCTCACAAGGTTGTTGTGAGGATGACGTGGGATAAAATGAGTGTCCGGCGTATGGAAGGCATTGTGAATAGATTTATTTATTTATTTATTTATTTATTTATTTTTTGCGGTACGCGGGCCTCTCACTGTTGTGGCCTCTCCCCTTGCGGAGCACAGGCTCCGGACGCGCAGGCTCAGCGGCCATGGCTTACGGGCCTAGCCGCTCTGCGGCATGTGGGTTCTTCCCAGACCGGGGCACGAACCCGTGTCCCCTGCATCGGCAGGCGGACTCTCAACCACTGCGCCACCAGGGAAGCCCAGATTTAACTTTTTTAAAGAAGGAGCTCTGGAATGAAGGAAACACGGGGACGCTCAGAAGCTTAAATTTTAGGATGCTCGAATATCAAGAAGAAAAGAACATGAGCAACAAGGGAGGCTGAGCAGGAGCAGAGGCTGCCTCAGCCCTGGGTGCTGATGGTACCCTTCACAGCAACCTTGGGATCAAGTTGGACCAACTTTTTTACTTCTTACTGTTCACACTTCTCAAACATATAAACCATTTGCACTACTCTCCCCTAGGTGGTGGTTCTTCAGTGTTTGGTCCCCCAAAGCAGAGCCCGAGACAGGGACTTTGGGGGAGTTCCTGGGAAGGAGGAGAAGCCAGTGGAGGATGGCGCAGTGCCGAACAGGTTCCTGTTGTGAGCGTCAGTTTGGATCCCAGGGCCACCCTCAGGGTCACTGTGCAGAGGGCACCTTGTGGTCATCCTCCAGTGGGTGGGGTGCTTGCTCTCTGTCTCTCACACCCTGGGTTGAGGGTCTCTCTTGTGAGTATTGACTCTCCTGCACACTTGTGGGCTGCCCATTGAGGGCCAAGTGACCTGTGAGTTGCAATGAGGCAGGAGACTTGCCAGGGACCTGACGTGGGTGCCATCAGCATGCCCGGGAGCACTCACTGCAGCTGCGGCCGGAGTCCGAGGTGGGCCAAGAGCGCCGAGAGCCATGGCTCTCGTCCTGCCCACAAAGGTCCCAGACTGACTTCAGGGCATCGTGCAAACACAGCTCCTGGATGGGCATCTGAGCCTGGTGCTGCATTGCTGGCGGCTCCCAGATATGGCTACGGAGAGGAGGCCAGCACATACTTGGGGCCAACTACTTCCTTTACCTTGTATGATGAAAGGACAGACCCTGGTGTCTATTCCCCATTCATCCAGATATGTATTGAGGTGTCTATTCCCCACTCATCCAGATATGTATTGCTTGCCTGGCCCTGGGAGTAGAAATGCAAACAAGAGACCTGGTTTCTGGGTTTGAGGAGCTCACAGTTGAGCGATAGGAACTGCTCTTTGAATAAGAAAGGATTTGGGGTCAAAGGAGTCTGGGGAGGTCTGCACGCCATACCTGTCCCCTTTAGGGGAGTTACGGTGTACATTAAGAACTCTTTAAGTCCTGCAGTAAGTAAACCTTTTAAACATTGTTGAATCCAATTTTTCCTAAATACGTTTGACCATCGCATACCCAGCCGGCATCACTCCACTTTTAAAGTGAGAGCTGGGGAGGGGGTCCCATGTTCTGGTTCTTTCTCAGGCCCACGCTGATCAGCACCAGATATGGTCGTGAAGTTGCAGGGTTGCCTTTACAGCACACCCTCCCCCTCCCTCGTGAGCTGCTGGGATCCTCACGCCCTTCTCAGCCTCTTTTCTCTAGGGTCCCTCTGCTGCTGAGGGTCCCTCTGGAGGAAGGGGATTTCGGAATCTCATCCACACCTAGGCACTAGTGACTCAGACCTACCCTCTTTGGACTTACTTAAAAGAGCTTTAAAAATAGGTACCTAAGAGAACAATGTCTGACCCAAAGGAATGATTCTCTAATGCATGAATATAAGTGCTGTGGCACCTGTTTAGGGAAGATAAGTTTAGATGGTGTGGGGATGGGTCCTAGCACTGCCTCTGAAATCATCCTGCCTAAGAAGGTTTCCACTTAATATACGTAACGGAGGAGTAATAGACTCCTTCTACAGCTACTTAGTACACCAGGTCTTGCTGATAGCAGATGCGCGTGAAAGGAATATCGCCTGCTGTTATCATTGTAGAGCATGATCAGAATCCAGAGTTTGTTGTATACGCTGTCTCTGCTGCCCACCCCCCAGTCTGTTTCCTCATATGCCCAGTGTACATCAGGGCTCTTGTGCTACCAGCCTCCTAGGGGTATTGCATGTGAAATTTCTCTCTCCCCCTCTCCCCACCCCCTGCCTCTGTGTGTGTATAGTGGGATATAAACATTGGTTGCTGATATTATTTCTGATTTCCTGTGGTCTTGCCCCCTTAGAGTAAGTAGTCTTAGGGCAGCAATTCATAATAACTGGTATTTATTGAGCACTTACTATGTACAGGAAGTACATTAGTATTTAACATGAATTATTACACTCATGCCTTGGGTCTTAAAGGATTTGAAAGGCAAAAAAAGGATAGGAACAGTCTCGCCCCGTTCCTTATTCCCGGGTCTCCCTTCGCCACTGAAGACCTTGAGAGGTGGAGGTGGGAGAGAGGAGGAAGGTGCTAGCCTTGGACTAAGGGAAGCTGGAGTGATGTTTTAGAAGGGGAGAGGGCCGGGGAGGTGTGAAAGGAAAGAGGAAGAAGGGGAGAGTGAGCTGGATGCTTGTGTTTGCCCCTTGGGTCCAGTCCCCACCTTTACCTGCTTGTACTCAGAGGCTGCCCCCCTGCACCAGGTGGATTCAGGAAACCAGGGGGAACTGGCAGGGAATGAGGGTAGGAGGAGTGAGATTTTGGGTGCTTATTCCCTGCCCCTCACACAGGTTGGCTGTGACCCCCTGACGAAGCCTGCATCACCCCCGCCCCCCGCCTTTCCCGGTCTCGGTGTTATAACCACATCCTTGTGTTGCCAGCCCCAGGGCCCTGCACCACCGTCGGCTGGTCTCTTTACACTCTGTGCTCAGCTTCGTAAATTGTCCCTTTTGGAAACTCTCCTAGGTTACCCGTTTGGGTATCCTATCTCCCTGGGACCCTGACACGCAGATAGGAGGGCATGCTCAGAGGGCAGAGCGTGGCTGAAGGCATAAAGTCCCAAGGGGCCCACAGGAGGGGCCACCCCTGCTGCCCCACTGACCAGTTTTCTGGCCCCCCAGCTGAGGCTTCCAGAGCCGGAAGCTCATGTCTCTGGGCTGGAATGCAGGAGGTGGGGAAGGTCATGGGCTTCTCCGTTGCCTTCCAGGTCGCCCCTCTAACCCGTTCTTTGCAGGAAAATCGGTTTGTATTGGGAAGCCCACATTCTGGGCACATGAATTTGGTGCCCAGATGGCGCCTGAACTGACAAAAGCCCAGCACACTGACAGGACCTGTAGACACATGGGTAAATATTTTGCCTTTCTTCTTAGGCAATATTTGAGTCTTTCAAATTTAATTGCTGTCATAGGCGGGATGCTTGCATCCTTGAGGCAAAGCAAATAGTGAGGCCCTCCAGCAGGGCTGCTGGGAAGTTCTCCAGCCAGGCTTCCTGGCCGGCTGCCCTGCCCGCGGTGCCTGTCCGTCAGCTCCTTGCTCTTGTCGAGTGTCAGGTGGCCTCTTCCCTCACTGGCTGGGTGGGCTGGGGGTGAGGGAGGCTCAGGGAGCCTGGAACCTGTGGCCACTTGTTGAGTATGTTTTGAGGCTGAGAGAACCTGGTCTTGGCTAGGAAATCAGGTACTTTTCTCAGACATGAGTGACAGGCACCAATCTAGCTCTTACCAGTGGGATCCTGTCTTGTGTCTCCCAAGCTGGGTCCAGGGAGGATTTTGTCTGATCTTGAAATCGCGGAATGTAGGGTGGCTGCTAGTTTGCATGACATCTTTGTGCAAGTTAGAAAAAGGCAGCCTCTCTGCTAGGGACATATCCCGCATACCCCACCAGGGTGCATGTCTTGGCAAGCAGAGCAGCTGGACTTCAGCACCTGGGTACCCTCGGGAGGTGCCCTTACTCAGTGCACAACCTGCTCAACTGTATATGTCCCAGGTAGTTGCTGATGATATTCATGTAAAAACCCTTTCTCCCTTATATCTCCCTCTCTTCTTTCTTTTCCTGTTTATTCCACCCCAAACCATTGACCTAGTTGACCATCGGATTACATTTACAAAGTGCAGTGAGAGGCTATTCCATGTTCATATGTGATCGACAAGCCTCTTCTTACGTTGTCCAGACAGGGAAGAGGTATTTGCTGTAGGATCCCAGAGTTCTGCAACAATCACCTCCTTTTATTCAGGACATTCTAATTTGCCTCAATTATTTTAATCTCTTGCATATAATAGAAGCAGTTGGATTCCGTGCCCACTGTGGTCTTCTAAAGGGCGCCTTATATTATTCACTGCTTTCTTCAAAGCACGTGTTCTTGGTGCCCGCCCTGTGCTGGTGGCCAGGGAGATAAAGATGGACGAGTAAGACGGGTCTCTGCCCTTGAGAAACTCATCATCCGTTGGGGGAGTGAGGTGTGTAAATAGATAAATCACAGCCCATCGGTGGGCTGGCTGCAGTAGGACAAAGAGCATAGGGAGGGAGAAGGAGGGGACGTTGAATGCCTGCTGCTGTGTGCTGTCCTAGATGCAGGGAGGCTTTGCCGAGGAGCTGGAGATGTACCAGGTGAAAGACAGGCAGGGAGGAGAGGAGGGAGAGTAGTGAGCAGACATGGCATTATCAGGGCAGGGTGTGTGGGGCGGTGCGCCTGGCTGGAGCCCAGGGTGTGTAGTGGCTGGGGCCCAATGGGGGCTGGGACTTTCTGCCAGGAGTGTTGGGTTTATCCCGTGTGTGAAAGAGACTGCATTTTCTGGAATGTATTTTCCTTCTGGAATGCAGTCCGAGCAGCGGTGCGGAGGGTGGCCTGGTGGAGGAGACTCCCATCAGACAATTCTGAGTTCTAATCCTGGCACTGCTAACTCCCTTGGGCAAGTCACTTAATTTTCTTGAGCCTCCATTTTCTTATTCGTAAAATAGGGGTGATGAGCATCGTAACTCCTACTTAATTGGGTTATAGAAAGGGTTAGTAGGGCAGTGTTCATAACAGAGTGTCCCGCTGGTGGGACAAGTACAGAAGCCGCGAATAGGTTTCAGGTGGCTGAGGTGTGGTTCCTTCAACCCTCCCCGAGGCTGAACCGGGCGTAGCAGCCCATCTGCTCATCCCGGCTGCCCTGCACACATTTCTTCTACATGCGCCAGGGCATGAGGAAAGTTGGAAACCACTGGTCTACAAGGCTCTTGGCAAGTCTCTCCTACCTAGTAAGTCCTCAGCAAATGTGGCTGTTTGTTGAGATCAGTCACTGTTTTTGTGCAACTATGATAGAGGGAGTGGGGACAGAGAGGGCAGGCTGGACTCCAGGGACAGTTCTGAGACAGAACTGACAGAATTTGGTGACCAGTTGGATGTCAGGGAGGAGTGGCACCACTAGGGCTGGGAAAGCCTTGGGGATGACTGTGGGATTTGTGATGTGGACTGGATGGGAGGTGATGCTATTAATGGAAATTGTTATGGAAATGAGGTATGAATGTGCGTTGAAGCGGAGACTGGCAGACTACTTTTTTTTCTTTTTACATCTTTATTGGAGCATAATTACTTTACAATGGTGTGTTAGTTTCTGCTTTATAACAAAGTGACTCAGTTATACATATGTTCCCATATCTCTTCCCTCTTCCGTCTCCCTCCCTATCCCACCCCTCCAGGCGGTCACAAAGCACCGAGCTGATCTCCCTGTGCTATGCGGCTGCTTCCCACTAGCTATCTATTTTACGTTTGGTAGTGTATATATGTCCATGCCTCTCTCTCATTTTGTCACAGCTTACCCTTCCCCCTCCCCATATCCTCAAGTCCATTCTCTAGTAGGTCTGTGTCTTTATTCCTGTCTTACCCCTAGGTTCTTCATGACATTTTTTTTCTTAAATTCCATATATATGTGTTAGCATGTGGTATTTGTCTTTATCTTTCTGACTTACTTCACTCTGTATGACAGACTCTAGGCTTTTTCTAGAAGTATTACCAACTTAGGGAAGAAGGAACATAGAGGTGGGGGGGGATGTGGTCTGGGGGATGGTATGGCATGCGAGAGACTCAGGATGTTTGTAGGCTAAGGGGAGAAAGGCAGAGGAGTTGAGAAATTAAAAGAAAAATAGGGCAGGGCTTCCGTGGTGGCGCAGTGGTTGAGAGTCCGCCTGCCGATGCAGGGGACACAGGTTCGTGCCCCGGTCCGGGAAGATCCCACATGCCGCGGAGCAGCTGGGCCCGTGAGCCATGGACGCTGAGCCTGCGCGTCCGGAGCCTGTGCTCCGCAACGGGAGAGGCCGCAACAGTGAGAGGCCCGCGTACCGCAAAAAAAAAAAAAAAAAAAGAAAAAGAAAAATACGGCATAACACTTTCCTCAAACTTTGCGCCTTTGGACAGCATCTGTCCCACTGGAAGAGTGGCTGCCAATAATGGGCAGTGGGCGGTTGTCCAGATATGATTTACAATAAGGCGCTGTCTAAATTACTGCACTGCACCAATTGCCAGGTTCCCTGCTGACAGTGAGCCAGGGAATCAGACAGTTGAATCAGGTGCCACCACTTATAAATTGAAAATCAGTGGGGTGCAAAATGGATTACCATCAAAATCCATTCAGGTGCAAAACCAAATTTTAAAACCCGTAACCTTTAAAAATGACACCTTTCCTGATTGTTCACAATGCGCTGACACTGAGTTTTAACATCCCCCAGATAAGCAAGTGTCGATGGAAGTGTCTGCAGGAGACCAAAGACTCCTCCTAATCATGCCTTCCTTTTGGAATTTGCAAACGTGGCGGATTGATAAATTCATGCTTTGGCAATTCTGTTAGATTCTCGAAGGTGTCGGTTCTCAAACTAAAGTGTGCAACAGAATCACCTGGAGGGCCTATTAAAATTCAGATTGTAGGCTCTACCTCCGGGTTCTTGATTTAGCAGGTCTGGGGTCAGGCCTGGGAAATGACATTTCTAGAAAGTTCCCAAAGGATGCTGATGCTGTGATCCCAGGGCCACACTTGGAGGGCCTCTGCTCTAAGATGTAGGACTATTTTGACAATCTGACTAGCAAAGCATGCATTGATTGATCACAGCTTCTCAGTAAAAGTCCTATTGGACCAGGTGTTGAGTATGTCAAGGGGCTTCAATTTTGTCCAAGAAATCTGAGAAGAGACTTGTTCAAGGAGATACAGATGGTTTTGAGTGCTTTGTGTTCAGAGCTGGGGGGGGGGCAGGGGATAGAGAAAAGGCAAGAGGCCCCCTCTAGCTCAGCATTCCACAAGACAGCACGTACTACATGATTAAGGCCGAGGCCTGCTCTTAATTGGTCTGTGGGTGCAAACTCTAAACGTCTTTAGATGCCAAACTTCCTCCCTTGATTTTCTTGATTTTCTTAAGGTTAAACACACATGGCTACTACTTTCTTAACAAGCTGCTATCAGCCTAAATGTTGACTCTTCCCACCTCTGAATGATGCCAGAGGTGTATTTTTCTATCTAAATCCATGGCGTTTGATTTTGTCTTACTCTCTTGCTTTTTTGGAGTCCAGGTTATTACCTTGTACATGTAAAATGTAGGTGTCCCAGGCCCAATATGGAACGAGTCCCTTGGAGACTGCCCCAGACCTGGTTGCTGCCTCATTAACATCTGGTCTCCTGTCTCTCTTTGCCAGGAGAAATTGAGAGATGCACATACATCAAATACCACTACTCCTCAGCCACCATCCCCAGGAACCTCACCTTCAACATCACGAAGACCATCCGCCAGGATGAGTGGCACGCCCTGCGTAAGTACACCTGAGTTTCTTTCTCTGGCTGTGACCTGTGGAGGGCGCGGAGACTGGATGCCCATCAGCAGCTCGGTCCGGATGGACAGATGCCCCTCCGTGTGAGACCTGTGGACAGTCTCAGAACTTGGCGGCAATCCTTAAAGTGTCGATGTCTGTGGGTCACAGTGGCCTCGGTTGGTTTTGATGGCATTGTAGCTTTTGAGGAGTTTGCTTCTACCATTAAAACAAAAAACGACCAGCAGTTAGATGGTGATCAATGGTCTTGCTTCGCCATCCTGGTAGGCATTTAAGATTTCACCTGTCTGACCAAACCAACTCCTGGGATTCAAGTCCAGCATGTCTCCAAGTTGCTTGGGTTGTTACTGTGGCAACCTGCTAATCCCTCATGGGGTAAGACCTGCTAAGACCTAGTGGTGGTTGCAGGCAGCGGTAGCGCTGGGAATTTGCATGTCGGAGGGGTCACGAAGCGGGAGGGGCTGGTCCTCAACTTACAAGTTTCTGTTTCCCCTAGAATGATAGGCTTTGGGACCCATGTTCGCATGTGATTGCTCAGAGGAGATCAGAATATCTGCCTCCACTGGTTAGGGAAATTCTTGGTCAGACATTCTCAGAGACTTAAATTATGATGAGAGGGTGACTTAATGAGCAGACAGAGTTGGTTGGCTATTTTTACCTTTCTGCTCCATGGGGATCCACCTGCTTGTCTGTGTCAGGAAAGTTCTCCTTCATCACCGGCACTGTTCCTCCTGTGAACACATTCTTCCTCTTAGTAAGCTCCACGCTGCCTCTGGTGCATTGGTCATTTCTTCCCGATTCTAGCTTTTTTCACATAATGTCACAAGATTAACTTTCAGTTTGTGTTTCTATGTGAAGGAGGCTCTTTGTTTCTTGATAACAAGGATCCTGTAATGGGTAAACTTTGAAGAAGGTCAAAACCATCTTTTTTCTCTTTACCGTTGCCTCATTGTCTTTTGCATGCATGGGGCCCACCAGCTATGTTCCACTTTTTGGTTTGGTTTTAATCAAATCACCATAGCTTGAAGTGGGGGTGGGGTGAGAGACAAGTAAAATTAAACAGGCGGAGCAATCGTTCGTTGGTTTCAGGAAAAAGATTCTGACTAGCTGTCTGGATGAGTGTTACTTATTGCCAGTGGCCCAAAATGACAATAGGGCAGGTATGAGCAGATAGGAATGCATTAACCAAATGGTTCCCCCCGACCCTTACAAGCTTTCTCACTGCTGGAGACACGAACCAGAACCTGGGAACAGGGAGCTAATGGCCAGTGGGCATCCTCAGGTGCTAGACATTGAGCTAAGCATACCACATACTTATTTAATTTTAATGTGAGATTTGCCTTAGGGACACTAGTAATCAGGGTTATTAATTTCCTGTTTGAGGGGACACATGTAAAGAGCCAAGTATATAAATCCCTGGCAATGACTGCTTATTTGTCAAGTTGCATTGGTCTGGGATAGTCACTTAATAGACACCTACAGTGCATGTTCAAGATACATGACGAACCTGGTAGAAGAACCACTTAAACATAACTTAAGCAGTGCAGTGGAGGGGAGGGGCATCATGGAATCTCAGAAGGAAGAAGTTGTCGGTATTTCGGCTTCAATTCAGAGTCACTCAATTCAGTCACATTTACCGAGTTTTTCTGTGAACCAGGCACACAGTGGATATCGAGGCCACAGGGAGCTCTTTCAGAGAGCTCATGTCTGGAGGTAGAGGAGGGTGGGCAGGAGTGGAGAGATACATTCACAAAGCAAATAATTACACGGCAATGCACTAATTACAATATAGTATAATGGCTTCAAGCAGTTAAGGTAGTTTGTGAAAGTTTTTCAGCAAGAAGAATTATTCTAGCGTAAATTGCACAGATGCATATTTCAAGGGCATCACTGAAAATATGTTTCATGGTGTTAGCAAAGGTAGAGAGGAGGCTAATGCTAAGCTTTATGGACCTTTTCTGAGCCCAGCGTCTCCTGGGTTCTTGTTCTGAAACTGGAGTGCCCTTAGGTTCTGCAAAATCGAGCGTGCAGGCGCTGCTGTGGGGAATGGGGGTGCTAACAGATCTATTTTTAACTGATAAAAGCCATCTCAGCGACGGATACATGCAGAAGTTTTGGGCACCCCGTGTTGGGTGAAGTCGAGGCTCCCCTTTGGTGAGGGATTCATCTGCCTGTTTCACAAAGTGACCTGATGGGCTGTGAAGCAGGCAGAGAGCGTTTGCCATTCCCGACATCGATGACAACTATTTTTAGCCGGAGAGCAGGCGAGCCTGGGTCACACCTGAAGCTGCTGCTGAACGTAATTGGCAATGTTGGCGCAATGGGGAGGTGTAGTAAATGCCAGTTTTAATTTTCAAAGGTCAGATACTGTATGACATTAGGTGGGAAATGGGCACATAAGCCCCCTTTGAAATTAACTAGAAACTGTCAAAGGTTAGCAAACCCCTATGGTCAAGCTTTGGAAATTAAAAAAAAAAAAAACAGACTCTGATTTCTTTACCTATTTTTGAGGGTCCTGTATTATTTAATACTGTCAGTGGGATCAAATAAATTCCTTTAATACAAGGTTGGTTATCATTTTATAATTTTGCCATAATACCTTACATTCTGTAATTTTTCTCAGTAAGTAATTTTTGCCAAAGCAAAAAAATTGATTTTTTTTTCTCCTGAAATAACTTCTGGTAAGTATTTTGGACTTTGGTTAAACTTAGGTTATACCTATATTTTCATCAAGAATTTGCATGTGGTCATCAAACACTGCTGTGGAAAAAACTTTTTTCAAATAAGAAAAGCACCATTTGGTTTAAAACTATGCTGTGGGTTTTGAACAGTTAACCCCACCAATGGGAGGCTTAACTATTTGGCTGAGAGCTCATTCACCTTATGGTCACATGAATAGCAGGCGAAAGAATAAAATTATCTGTAGGTCGCTAGGTTTATAAATCCAAGTGTAAAGAGCTAATAACCATGAGTCAGGGGAGTAAAGGTCGGAGAATCAAATGTGTTTGTGCATGTGTGTGTGTGTTTAGGGTGGTCTCTGCTATGGAGGTTTGAATACTGAGTTTTCTGGGTGATTTGGTGACACGGTTCTGAATCTGTCTTGGATGGTGATTGCCGAAGAAGTGTTGGGTGTACCTGTTTCTCCTTCCCACCCTGGCAAGAGCTCCCCCAGAGAAGGCAGAACTCCTTCAACAGTTGGGACCGTGCCCTCAGTCCACCCAGACCTGACTGTTGGCCTGGGGCAGCCCACCTTGACCTCCTCCCTGTCTGCTGCCACCCATGAGATCGCAGTGACCCCAAGTGGCATGGGTCCAGCCTCCGTGGGCTCCGAGGGGGCGCTGCAGCACTCCTGATCTGGAGCCTCCGGCCCCCTCCAGGGCTGGAGCAGGGTGGGTGAGTATCACTGGGCCGGCGAGGATGGGGCAGTGGCTACAGGAGATGAGCTTGGCTGATGCCACTCTCTGGGTGGGTGGTCTGGTTTAATGTCTGGAATATGACAGAAGCAGATTGGCAGTGGTCAGGGCAAGCAGGCTGGCAGTACAGTGACATCTTAAACGGTGCCACTTCCTCCCCTCACTAGAACACATCCCCACGGGCTTTTCGTGCTCTGAAGTCCAGGCTTGGGTTGCTGTGCTTGTTTGGAGAATTTTGTGTCCTTGTGTAATCATCAGGACCCCCTGAGGCCATCCCCAGTGGTTGTGCCTTTGCTTTCACTGTCACTGGTGTCCCTTTGGAATGCGCTTTCAGCACAGCTGGGGGCCTGGATGCTGCCAGTGGCAGGGCAGGGGGTGGGAGGGGGGCCTGGGGGGCCTGTGATAGGGCCTGGGCAGCCAGGGTGCTGAGAAAGCAGGCTCTGGGGAGATGATGTTGCTGAGATGTGGGTGCTTCTGCCAGGAGGAGCGGGCATGGAGCGGAGCTGGGCTGGGGGAACGGGTGGCAGGGGCACAGCGGGGGGCCTGCCTGGGGGCTGCAGGACCAGGTACCCACTGGAAGGCGTGAGAAGGGCAGCCCTTTCTCAGCCCCTGGTCTCCAGCTCTGCTTGTCAGGGACTCTGGGCAGCTGCTGATGAGTCTCCCCCAGGGCCCAAGCCCTGAGGCTCCGGAGTCGTGTGCGTGTGAACTCAGATTCTCTCCTTCCACTTGGCGTTTTCAAGATGCAGGTTTCCGCTCACAGTTGATTGCCCCTGGCAGTGGGAATCAGGGAGTTGGGATTCCGCTTTCCTGCAATCACATCCTCTCCGCTATCTTTCAAGAGGCTGAGAGCCAAGAAAGCTCCAGGTTTTTGTTTTGTTTTGTTTTGTTTTGTTTTAAAGCTTCCTTCTGTCAAGACTGAAAGTCCAGCTAATTAAATTGCATGGTCACACAGCACATTTCCAGCTGGCCAGGGAGGGAGGGACAGATGATCTCCTCCCCCTGACACACCCCCCGCCATCCTCCTGAGGGCTCACTCCCCACCCCCAGGGACACACAAACAGCCTCACACGGTAGCTTTGCAAAGTGGAATCAGAAGCAATATGATATGTAGTTAAAGAGGGAGGGAGAAGGGGAGGGAGGGAGCAGAGACGGACGCTTCGTGGAGGAGCGAGGACATGTCAGTGGATGTGCTGCTAAGAGGGAGAAGCAGTAAAATTCAGAACTGTCTTGTCTAATGCACGCCCCTGAGTGACACACTTGGATCCTGACCCCGAGACTCCTGACCACCCACCATGGACGCCTGTAGCTTAGCTCAGTCTGGGGGGACCAGCCCCACCCAGGCTGTGCATGGTGGGAAGCCCAGCCTGTCTGCTAATCTGCTCTGGATCTTGGTGCCGGACGCTTCTCTGACTCTGCTTAGCCAAGCCCTACCTGGTTCCCCCTCTTCTAGCCTCTTCTGTAGTCTCTTCCACACCCTCCCCTCTTTCTAGGATTAGCATGTCTCCCCGGTGCTAATACTCCCTCCAGCCACCCCCAGGTACCGCCCACCTCCCGGGCCCAAAGCTGCTCCTTGCCCCTCCCCACTGGCATTGGCCTTCTGGCCTGGGACTTGTGTTGGCTTCTTGCCCAATGGCACTTACCTTCTCCTTTCCTGATGGACTGTCCTGGCCCTTCTGGACCAGCCTGTTCATCTGCTCTCTGAACTTTACTCCTACTCAGACCTCTGGCCTCACAGCCTAGGAGTTGCCTAGGTTTCTGGTCCCTCGTCCCCCAGCCATCCCTGCTTATGACAAAATGAATGTGGTAGGCCCAAGGGGTTGGGATGATGATAAGAGTAATTATAACAGCGATAACTGCCTCTTGCAGATGGGGTAACCATGCCAGGGAGGAAGGGGCTGCCTAGAGGTCCCTTCTTGGCCTCAGAAGAATCTGAGACTCAGGATCCAGGTCTGAACTCCAGCAGACACCCTCCAGCTATTTTTTCTTTGTTTTTGGCTGATGTTACATAAAACAGCCTAATGAGGTAAACATCCTAGACCAGAGAAGCTTCGGTCCCCTGCAGTGTGGGCCATTTTCCTTCCCCTGCATCTGCCTCTGAGCCCAGCCAGTGTGAGGTTCTCACTGTGTGCAGTCTGTTGTGAGCTGCCTCTTGCTTGCAAGACTGGCATCCATGGAGGTCATCCCTAGCAAGAAACCGTCCCCAGAATTGTGGAAGCTTGGTAGCACAGGAACTCAACTGACAGAGCATCCCCTTATGTCGCTTGGTGTTCTGAAGTCTTTGGTTTTTGCAACCCATCCCACGTTTCTCTGCCCCCAAGCCCTTGCAGGGAACATTGTAAACCTTTCAGGATACCCCAAAGCCTGCAGCCCAGAAGCTGCCCTGTGCTTGTCCTCCCAGAGCTCCTATGGTATTTTTGCAACAGGCCAGGCAGAGAACACACACATCTTAATGTGGTATCACACCTACACCTGCTCTGGCAGCTGTAACTCATGCCAGGACTCCTTTCCTTCACAGCCTGTCAAAACCTACCTCTTGGGCTTCCCTGGTGGCGCAGTGGTTGAGAGTCTGCCTGCTGATGCAGGGGACACAGGTTCGTGCCCTGGTCCGGGAAGATCCCACATGCCGCGGAGCGGCTGGGCCCGTGAGCCATGGCCGCTGAGCCTGCGCGTCCGGAGCCTGTGCTCCGCCAAGGGAGAGGCCACAGCAATGAGAGGCCCGCGTACCGCAAACCCCGCCCCCACCCCCCGCCCCGCAAAACCTACCTCTCTTCTGTCCCCTTCCCTCAGGCTTCTGCTAGACAGCACGTTTACTAATTGGATGAACTTTTTTAAGGTGTTAATGTCTTCTTGGGTTACCTGTCCTGATAGCATTGTTATTTTTCAGGAGACCTCACCTAGAGGCGTGACAGTGAGGTGTTAAAGGTCATGTGGAGATACTTTAAAATTCTAACATGTGTAGCTGTTGATTCCACCTACTTAGATGGTGGCCTGGCTAGGAACCAGTGGCGGAAATGGAGTGGACAAGAGGGAGAGTTTATTTTTGAGGCGGCCTTAGCCACAGGGAAGGGAGGAGGCCTGGAGTAAGGGGCGGGGTGGAGTAGGGCACAACCTTTTCTGTTAAAGATAGCCAGGTACTGAAACAAAGCTGAGAACCACTGTGCTGGTGTAACTGCGGTCGTCCAGCCACAATTCATCTGAATGGGCAGGTCCAATTTTGTCCTGGGAATTACTGGGGAGCCTGGCCTAGAGGCATTCTCTTAGCTTCTGCAGATTGGAAGGTGTTTTCTTCTGGCCGAGCACACTGATCTGGACACCACAAAGGAGACCTGGGTGCAACCCCCCTGGCATCCCTCATCCATTTGTTCATTTACTCATTCAATATTCATGGAGCGCCTGTTCCGTGAGAAGCCCCGGGTTAGGGGCTGGAAGGGATATTAAAAGGTATCCTGCTTTCCAAATTGGATGATCTATTTCCAGGTGCCAACTAGGCAAGGGATCAAACTGCTTGTTAATGTTTATCGACTACCCAGAGTGCAGGCTAATGCGGCTGACACGCACACATCATGGGTCCCGACCTCCGCATTTAAATTGGCAAGAGCTCATTGCAGGGGATATAAAGGCAAAACATAAGGCAAAACTACCATATCACAGAGGCTTGGCCTGTTTTTTTTTGTTTGTTTGTTTGTTTGTTTTTTAAACAGTCCAGGGAAAAGTGGGGATGGTCTAGGATCTGCTTTCTCTAGGCCCTCTAGAGGAACTGTCCCAGCTCTAGGTGCTGAAAAAGAAGCTCAGTATTGCAGGTGATTCATCTTTCCAACAGCTCAGACAACAGAAGCTCACTGTGCAGGTGAGCTACAGCAGTGAGGGGGAGAAACAGGACGCGGAGCCGAGTGTTCCCGCGGGCGGGGGCAGCTCAGCAATAGGGAATCTGGGTTGGATGAGACACGGATATCTGGGCAGCGGACACTTGTCATCAGGGCAGTGGGTCAGCAGGTATGAATACAGTAAGTGCTGCTTTGGGGTTTCAGGACTGCATGATCCAATAGGGAAGAGGCTTGGCCAGGAGAAGGCAGGCACTAGTTCCCGAGAAACCTGGAACATTATGGAGTTAGAGTAAGGAGTAGGAGAGAAGCCCAGTTTTATTTAAGGTCAGGGGTACTATGCCTTGAACAAGAATGGGACACGATCTTAGAGCAGCAGTCTCAAACTGTGATCAGGATTGGTCCTGGGATTTGGGGATGAGGCTGCTTCTGAAGATGGTAGGACTACAGGGGGAGGGTAGGGGAGGAGGCATCTGGGAACCAGAATCACTTAACAGAAAAAGTAAGCAGGTTCTACATTGTGTGGTAAAGGTCCTATCAGAGTCTAGTCCAGTGCTCCTCAAATGTGGTTCATGGACCAGTAGCATCGGCATCATCTGGGAACTTGCTAGTAAAAGCAAATTCTTGGGCCTCAGCCCAAAGCCACTGACTCCAGATCTCTGTGGGTGGGGCCCAGGAATCTGTGTGATTCTTAACACATTAAAGCTTGAGAACTCTTGGTCTGGAGGGCATTGAGGGCAGGGGGCTGTAGTGGTCGGTGAAGGCTCAGGAGAGGAGAGAGTGTGGGTGGGCTGTGGACGGGAGCTGGGAGAGGAAATATTGCATTTTGCACCTCTCACACAGAAGCAGGACTTTTAAGTTATTTGTATGTCGTGTGTTGTCTGTTTCTACTTGGTTATAGCTTTGGTAATTTAACTTTTCCATATTCCTTTCTGTTAATAAAACAGCATGGAGGAGGTGAAGTGTATTTTCTTTTTTTCCCCCATTGTGGGGGCATCCTCCTGTTATCTAGCCTGAAATCTCTATCTTGTCTCTGCAATGTTCTTGCAAAACGGACTTCAAGCTAGGGGACGTGGCATTGAGTTCCAGCTCT
The DNA here is from genome assembly GCF_025265405.1 of Mesoplodon densirostris. Taxonomy (NCBI): domain Eukaryota; kingdom Metazoa; phylum Chordata; class Mammalia; order Artiodactyla; family Ziphiidae; genus Mesoplodon; species Mesoplodon densirostris. The sequence goes on from NC_082669.1 coordinate 101,068,321, forward strand.
GTTGCTCTCTAGGTGTATGACCCTGGGCAAACTACGTGAGTGTTTTAAACCCAGTACAGTCGTCTGTAAACCGGAGGTAATACTACCTGTCTTGAGAGTTTTATAAAACTTAAATAAAATGATTCATGTGAAATCAGTCAGTAACTCTGGAAAGGCTGATACCAAGTAGCATTAGGTGCTGTTATTATCAGACAGCTGTGCCAGGGTTCCCCATAGGAAATGGGGGAAAGGCTCTAAAATGATACTTGGGGACTTGGGGGCTTTTCTGTTCAACTCTGTGCAGTCTGTGTGGGTGAGTGTGCCTCGTGTGTGGCTGTATGTATTGGTGGGTCTGCTGTGAGTTTGCTGTCTGCACAGGTGTGTGTGTGTGTGTGTGTGAGAGAGAGAGAAAGAGAGAGAGAGAGAGAGAAATGGGAGCTGGCATCGGGCGTCTCCAGTGTGGGAGTAGAAAGTGGCTGAGCAGTATTATGTGCTGAAAGGCAACAGTGGGGCATATTGTAAAAGGAGTTTAAGAGCAGAGAACGGGCCGTGTTTGGGATCCTCACTGGGAAAGTGCAGCAGAAGCAGCTAATTTATCAGTTGTGTCCAATAAGACTGCAGTTTAGACCATAAGGTGAGTCTCTAAAAGAAGATTTACGTGCTGAGTGTCTAAAAAGTAACATTTTCAGAGCTTTGAAGATAAATACACTGTGAGTACATTTGTATTGAAATTGTCAAGGGAAGTATTGAAATGATTGTCTCCTAACTGTTGTAGCCCAGCCCTGCCTTCCAGGAAGGCTGTGGTTTCCAGTATGTACTATGATGAGATCCTTTCCTATTCCTGAAAGGAAAAGACACATTCCCAAAGAGGATACTGTGAGAGTGTTGGCGGTATAGGGAAAAGAGGGTCCAGGAAGAGGATAGGAGATGCTGTTAGGGTTGTGGTGGGGGGGGGGAGGTGCTGGAGGCGATATTTCTGTCCTGGGGGAAAGGGAATTCCTTATTTTCAGCTCAGTGCCCACAGTGGGCCATGGGGTGGTGCTGGCTGTGGTTGGTCTTGGCTTTTGCCCTTCCCTGTTAGCAACTAAGAGGGACGAAGAATAGCAGGGAGATGAGTTGGCCTTGGAGACAGCTGGTAACCTGCCAGCTGGGAGAGAGGGGCTACAGGGCTGCCCAGCTTGAGTCCCTTTGGGAGGCAGAACTAGAACCCACGCCTTTGTGAATGCCAAGTTCATGTTCTTTCCTCACTCCGAGGGTCTCCCCCGACCTACGTCTTATTGACACGAGACAAGCCTACTCACTTCTTCTTCTCCCCTCTCTGCCTGCTTTCCCAAATATGCTTTTTTTTCATTATCCCAGAGGACAACTCTAATTCATCCTCCAGCTGGCCCTCCCCCACCATCAGCTCCTTCCACTGCATCCCATTGTCTAAAGTAAATGAAGAGCCCCTTCCCATGAGCAACCAGGAGGCCCCCCCGCCCCCCCCTGCTCCATCCAAGAGCTCTAGTATTCAAAGGAAACGAAAGAAAGCTGTTTATTTTCCACTTCTCTGTTTTTCTTTTTCATTTAATTACTGGTATCACAACAGGATTTTTTTTTCTGTTGCTTTTCATTGCAAGCTTATAGTATTTCATCTACATTATGAGTTAAATAGGTTTTTGTGGACTAGCCTAGAAACCCAATCATCATTTATAACAGATATGACTTCTCTGGAAATGGTTTCTGAATTCCAAATAACGTACTTACTAATGAGGTCTTAGCATAGAGCTCATTTCAAAGCTGGAGACTGTATCTTCTACTTTCTAGGCAATATGCCTCTGAATGGTCTTGCGGTCTCCCGTTTCTACATCTGTTGTTCTTAGGCTGGATCCCCCAAATTAGACACCCTCAGTGGGGTGACAGCTCAGACTCCCCTGTCCCTTGTTCTCAGCCCATAACCAGCTACTGATACAAAGTTAATTCATGCCCCATGATGTGTCCTGTGTAGGCTTACCCGACATCCAGAAACCCAACCACAAGACATCAAGACCACAAGACATCAAGCATCCTTGGTGCCTAGGTATCGTTCAGTCTCAGGCCCCACCTCTCAGGTAAAATGAGGCTATTGATGTAACGTTTCCCTGAGGCTCCTTGCTTGGGCATCTGGCACCAAATTAGAAATGAGCAGTTGGAGTGGAGAGTGTGTGTGTGTGACCTTCTGAGGCTGAGTGGCTGCTAAACATGGGTGTGGAGGTGACACCACTTGGGACGGACACAGCATTCGTGTTCCTCACACCACCACATTCCACCGCCTCACTCTTGGAGCATCTAGATGCTGCACGGTTGCCGGGGAAACTTGGGAAAGGAACGGTACAAAAGCTACCTCCTCCCTAAGCTCCTGGGCACGCCCTCTTGGGGGTGGGGGTAGAGGAGAAGGAGGGGCGCGTTCCTTCTGGCTGTGTGTGTGTGTGTGTGTGTGTGTTGGGGGGGCAATGCCGACACCCAGCCAGCACCCGTTCCCACCCCAGCCTGGCTTTTTCCACGTGTCATGTTAGCATTACATTCTGCTACCCTCCCCTTGTTCACATTGCCATCGGCTCCTGCCCCAAAGGATCGTTTCCTTTCCTGGAAGTAAAGATGACTTCTCCACTTCAAAAAGAGTAGGGATCTCTGGTTTGTGGTTAAGGTTTGAAATCCAGCTGCTATTTAGCTCGGCAGAACTAACAGAAGTGTACAATTAAAAAGATTACTAACTCGGCTCCATTTCCTCACTAAATTGAAGGAGAAGGGCTGGGATCCTAAGTGTTTACAATTCCCCGTCAGAGCTTTGTGGCTCTGGCTAACGAGGATCCATCTTTGGTCATTCTTGGAATGACCCGGCAGGCTCTTCATGCCTGGTTGAGGGCCTGCAGTGTGCACAGCATCTGAACCGGGCAGTGAAAGAGGGGCTTTACACTAGAGGACATAGGGCAGTGATGTCACCTTGAGACAGCAGGGGCCGGTGCTACAGGACGTGCACAAACACAGTGCTATTGGCAGCATCCATAGGAGGAAAAGGTCATCTCAGCCAAGGATAACGGGGCAGGAGTAGTGGCCTTGAAATGGGCCCGAAATACTTCATTTGTTAAGTTTATTGAGTTCCTACCATTTACTGGGAACTGTTCCAGGCACCAGATGAAAGAGCCAGCAATACCTGCCCTCATGGAGCTTGCATTCTCATGAGATAATAACTCCCACTTATTGGTGAAGCCTTAACACGGGCCAGCGGCTGTATTACATCCCCAGCGTGCATTATGTCACTTAAACCTCAGTTGTCTTATGAGGAGCATATTGTTATTATTACAGCTTACTGATAAGGAGACGGAGACTTCCAGGAGTTAAATAACTCAAGGTAGGGCTTCCCTGGTGGCGCAGTGGTTGAGAGTCTGCCTGCCGACGCAGGGGACACGGGTTCATGCCCCGGTCTGGGAAGATCCCACATGCTGCGGAGCGGCTGGGCCCGTGAGCCATGGCCGCTGAGCCTGTGCGTCCGGAGCCTGTGCTCCGCAACGGGAGAGGCCACAACAGTGAGAGGCCTGCGTATCCCAAAAAAAAAAAAAAAACAACTCAAGGTAGAGCCACGTAGTGTGAGTGTTACGGCTTTATGATACCTTAGGAAAGTCATCCATCAGCTCTGTCTGGGATGGATGGAGAGGAGTCTGGACTCTGAGGGGCCTTCTGTGATGTTCCAGGCCTGAGGTCACGGTGGTCTGGACTGGACTCCCAGCAGTGGATTATGTGAGACTTGGTAAAATAAGGAGGGGAGGCCACCCGCTAGGTGGGTGCACTTGTGTAAGTGCTTCATGGGAAAGGGCTGAGATTCTGATCTGTAGACAAGGTCTGAACGAGCTGGTCTCTAACTCACTTCCCTGCAGGGGCATGGAGACTGTCTTTATTTTGAGAACAACTTTATTAGCACTAACTATGGGCTGAGAATATGGAAAGTAAGCTTTCCTTGCACTGTAGGGAAGAATTAACTATATTTTGTCCAGCTTACATTTCTCTTTCTGTGGGTAGAAATAAGGTATATTCATTATATCCAGAACTAATTCAACTTTGGCATCTAATAAGTGCATGAATCATACATCTCTTTGGCCTTCAAGTCTCAAGGCTAACAACAGTTTTCGTCTGTCATTAAACAAGGCCTCTTTTTTTTTTCTTTTTACATCTTTATTGGAGTATAATTGCTTTACAATGGTGTGTTAGTTTCTGCTGTATAACAAAGTGAATCAGTTATACATATACATATGTTCCCATATCTCTTCCCTCTTGCGTCTCCCTCCCTCCCACCCTCCCTATCCCACCCTTCTAGCTGGTCACAAAGCACCGAGCTGATCTCCCTATGCTATGCGGCTGCTTCCCACTAGCTATCTATTTTACGTTTGGTAGGGTATATATGTCCATGCCACTCTCTCACTTTGTCAAAACAAGACCTCTTTGATCATGGTCATTAATCTATAAAAATTAGTTGTTGTATATATGTTATATTTAAATAAATTTAAATATACCAATCTCTCTGAAACTATTCTTGAGAGAATAGAATTGTCAACTGAAACACAGTTCGCAAACATACTCATGAACTCAGATTTAAGAGGATAGTTAGATTTTCTTCTGTCTTTGGATATTTAAACTGGGTTCTCACCTAGGGATCACGAAAGGGGGGAAAAATCAATGCGGAGCTATTACTTACCCTCGGAAGAGCTGTTCTTCTGCCTCACCCGATTGGAGCTGTGAATAATTCAGCATGATCCCAGGCTCCTTTTTCCTTTCTTGAGGTTGAGCTTATTAAAATTGCACGGCCAGAAGACACTGGTGAGGAAATGGCTGGCACCCTCCATCTCAGCTGTCAGAACCCCCAACCTCAGCCTGCTCTCTGGGGACACTGGGCTGCCATCAGCTGGAGATGACGCATGGGTGAATGAAGAAAATGAGGAAGAGCCAGGTGTCTCCTGTATGCGGCAGTTTTTGTCCTTTCTCTCCGCGGCCATCCTGGTAGTGGGTGGAAATAGGATGCTGTCTGCATGTTCACTATTGATTAACTTAGTCAGCATTGCCGGCTGCCTCATTAAGTATTAAGAGTTCACTGTACTCTGGGTAAGTGCCGAATAGACAGGGCTCCCTTTTAGAAGCTTTCCAAGACTAATTTATCTCCTTCAGTGAGATATGGAATCTCTAGAGAAGGCATCTAAACTAAAGAGTCAATTGATTACAGTCAGTGCTATGTTGTTTGGGCGGGGGGAGAGGAATCTGATTATGCTACAAAAGATTTTTTGAAATAACTTTTGAAAATGCTATGGTTCTATTGGAGCTTTTTTTTGTTTTTCTTTCATGAGTCAATATATAAAGTTTCTAGGACCAACTAGGATTCAACTTGGAGGCTGAAAATGGTGGGAACCAAATGAGACTTTTAAAATCCTATAGACCCAGGTCAGATTTCTGTAAGCATTGTCAGGGAGATTGAAACTGAATGTCAAATCTGATTAATCGTGAGAGGCAGGAGAAAATCTGAGACGGACATCGTCACCAAGTGCTATTCTGGCAGCAAACATTTGCCCACCATCTGAATCCTCCTTTAAGTCTCTGGTTGTAATCCTTCCCTCTAACCACCCACCCCCATCCCAGTTCCTGTTCTTCCTCATTAGATTAATGTTTTCCCCTCCTCCTATTTTATCTCTTTTTCATCAGCTTATTTCATTTCTCCTGATGCTCAAGATAAAACATGATTATTATAGAAGACTTTGATAGGAAGGTATAAAAGAGCAGAAAAACATCATCTAAAATTCTACCAAGAGACAAATCACTGTTACTTCATATATCCTTTTGCATCTTTCCATGTTGTAAATCATACTTTTTATATAATTTTTTATTCCAATTTTTATTTATAATTATAAGCATTAAAACTTGGCATCAAAACTTCTCATAATCATAATTTTAATGGCATCATAATACTCTACCATATGGATATTCATAATTTACTTAATTACTTTTACTTAATTTACTTAATTTACTTTCCTTTCAAGTTAAGTGTTTATGTGGTTCTAATTTTAGGCTGTTATAGTGTTGTAATGATAACCCTTGTATGTAAATCTTTAACCATATTTTTGGTAATTTGTTGAGGATAAATTTCTAGAACAGGAATTATTGGCTCAAAAGGTACATACTTTTTTTTTAGTTTTAGTTTCTTCATAAACAATGACAAATTTCCTTTCAGAAAACTTGGGCTAGTTTCATCTTACCTAAATTTACCTACACTGAAAATTCTTTTTTCACTCAAGTATATGCTAATTTAATTGATGAGAAATAGTAACTCGTTTTTGAAATTGTCATTACTATGATTATGAGACAGGTTGAACTGGAAGAAATGGTTATGTTTCTCCTTTTTCAAGTTGTCTCTTCAATTGCTCTGTCTTTCCTATTCCTTACATTTCCATCTTACATGAATTAATCCATCTTCAGGATGTATGTCACTTGGCTCCTCCTCTAGTCCCCCCCCACCAACCACTCCCCCCTTAATCCTTTGCTGCCTCTTATAGATTTCCCTCTCAGGGCCAATAGGTTGACAACTCCTGGATTACAGGTACCAAGCCCTAACAGGTGTTCAGAAAATGAATCCCAGTAGCTACTTAAATGGGTTCAGGAACACTTTGGATTTTATGGCTCCTGGAGTTGGTTAATGTTCCGGGCAACTCCAAGAGAAATGAGACCTTGTCTTGCTCAAATCTGTATGTCCAGCACCTGGAACAGAGCTGGCACACACAGAAGGCAAGGTGCTCGGTGCATATTTGTTTAATGAAAGGGCAAAGCCTTTTCAAGTTTCCAGCTTCTTTGCAGTGATTTGGCTCTCCTGACCCACAGCCCTATCCCTGATCTCAAGAAAAGTACAAGAGGGCTGCCAAGCAAATTTGAAATTAATCTACGTTTTGCAATTTGTACAAGAATATAATTAGATTCCTTCTCCAGAGGTAATCCGTTAATGTAATCAGTGACGGTAGTTACTCGGCATGTAGCCTTAAAAAAATCGCTGATGCCTCATAAAAATAAACACTTGCCTAGTAAAATTCTGTGCCCAGTACTAGCCATCTATCTGTTTTCTTTTTGTATGAGACATGGTATCTCCTCTGCAGCATGTCCACTTAGAGACAGAAGCCAGGCCTGTTCCCTGGAGGCTGGGAGGGCCCCCTCAGTCACCACACCTGCGAGGTGGAGGGCTGCTGCTTTCGGTGGGAGGTGAAGAGCCGCATGGCCGTCACCATCAATCAGGTAGTTCTCCCATGCTGGCTACCCAGTGCTCACATAATTGGCCATCTGATACAGTCAGCACTGCTAGTTGCTATACAGCTTAACTCTTTTTTTTTTTTTAAAGTAGAAGTGTAAGTATGAATTAAGCACCAATTAAACTCGTGTAAACAGGGGAGCAACTTCCTTTCTTCCTCCTTTGCTAACTTTGATTTTTCGTTCTTCTGCCAGAAAGCTTTCCCTAGCCCTGGGGTGTTGTGAGTCTCCAATTATCCTGCTTTTAACGGCAGGCAGGGTCCTGAGCCTCCCCTCCAAGGCCTGTGCGGATACACCAGTCAGGCCCCAAACCTGGGAAGCAAGAGGGTGGTAATGGAGACATCACCCCCCGGTTGAGATAAGCTTGAGAAGGTCATCTGAGCACAGCTGTCAGCTGCCCTCTCTAGTAACCAGGGGAAAAGAGATGATGTCAGTTCCCTGAGTTGGGAAGTTCTTCAGTGACTTGGAACAGATGGAGGGAGAGTGTATTGATTTGCACATGGTGATCCTGGAGGAGTCGGTCAGTTTTGAGATTAGGTCTCCATCCTCTGCTCTCTGAGGGAGTTTGGGTGCCCCTCCTGTATATCGCTTTCAGCACACTTTGTATCGCAATCATTTGCCGTAGTGCTTGTCTACCCTAGGGCAAGGAATATGTCTTATCACCTTTTAATCCCAGGGTCTAGTATGGCATCTGGCACGTAGTAGTCATGAAAAACAATTCTTTAATGAGAAGAAGCTAAAGAGTAAGAGTGGAGTTGTTGCCTGCAGGGGCAGCTCAAAGCATAATGGTGCTGACTTAGAATTGTTGAAAGTAGAATTTATATTGCTCTCAACTGGGTGAGCTCTGGTTTTTTTTTTTTTTTTTTTTTTTTGCGGTACGCGGGCCTCTCACTGCTGTGGCCTCTCCTGTTGTAGAGCACAGGCTCTGGACACGCAGGCTCAGCGGCCATGGCTCGTGGGCCCAGCCACTCCGCGGCACATGGGATCTTCCCGGACCGGGGCACGAACCCGTGTCCCCTGCATCGGCAGGCGGACTCTCAACCACTGCGCCACCAGGGAAGCCCTGAGCTCTGTTTTGAGGAAGAATTTTCTCCATTTTCCATATTCACTCTGGAAACCTTTCTCCAAGTGATGGTCCCCCAGAGCTCTTCCTCCATTTTCAGGCTGGTCCTTCTCGCAGGTTCCTATGCATCTCAGCACAGACAGACACTGGGAGCTAAACTGTGGGTGTTGTAACTCCCACGTCCCACTAGGGTATGTGTTCTGCCAGGGAAGAGTCTTAGCCTCTGGTCACACAGATGCTTCCAGGGAGCTCAGTGTTTGGAAAGTCCGGAGCACTTTGACTTGTACCTTTGCTGGTCAGAAGGATGTTGAGAATTCCATGCATCCCTGGGGGTTTTCCACCAAATAGTACTTCTCCCTTTTGAAAAATTGGCAGCTCGTTGTTCAGCTTCTTTGACTTCACTGTGCCTCTGTCTCTATCCCATGAAATAGTCCCCCACAGAATTTCCAAACTGAGGTCCCAGGACCAGCAGCCCCAGAATCACCTGTGTGGGCTTGCAAAATACCCGATTCCTGTCCTGCCAGTTCAGACTACTGAATCAAAATTGTAAGCAGGGCCCAGGGATCTGCATTTTAACAAGCTCTGACGATTATTCCTATGTGCCAGGTAAAGTTGGATAACTCCTGCTCTAGCGCATGGGGAGTTGGTCTCCCTGGGAGCAGTGGTCCTAAAAGATGTCTGGTCCAGATGGTGCCAAGGGATAGTAACTCCTTCCTTTCTACAGCCTGCTTCTTGGCTGATCCATAGTTAAATATAAAGCTTGTGATATGAATTGTTGGGGTTAAAGTATGAATAAGATGATGCAGCTGTCCTATATTGCTTAAAATACAAGATGTCTGCATTCATATATGAATCACTTTAATACACGGCACACTGGGGCAAATCAATGCCATAAAAGATGGGGAGGGCTTCCCTGGTGGTGCAGTGGTTGGGAGTCCGCCTGCCGATGCAGGGACACGGGTTCGTGCCCCGGTCCGAGAAGGTCCCACATGCCGCAGAGCGGCTGGGCCCGTGAGCCATGGCCGCTGAGCCTGCGCGTCCGGAGCCTGTGCTCCGCAACGGGAGAGGCCACAGCAGTGAGAGGCCCGCGTACTGAAAAAAAAAAAAAAAAAAAAAAAAAAAAGATGGGGAGAAGGAGAGAGCATTTTACTGAGGTTAGGATGATCTGGTGAGCGTTTAATGGGAGGTAGGATCCAATTGGACCTTGAAGCATGGCTAGGACTTCCCAGGCAGATGTGGGAAACAAGGACTGTCTAGACTGATGGAGCCACTTGAGCAAAGTTCTGGAGATGAGGAGGATGCTGGGATGTCTGAGCAGTGGAAGGAGTCCCGTGTGGTTGGAACAGAGAATGCGCCGAGGCTTAATCATGGGGAGAAGAGACTGAAGGAGGGGTGAAACTCACGTACATCCGGACTCTCTTCTCTTTGCCCAGGGGAGCCTTGAAACATTTTCTAGTGGGATTCGATGTGATCACATCCTCTGGGTACAAAACCTGGTCCAGGTGTTTGCATGACCATTCTGTTTCCCCACGTTTGGGTTAATAAAGTCCTTTATTCCCTTTGTATCATCTCATACCCCATGCCCTCAGAAGAGTTCTGGGCCAGCTGCACTTCTGTTCTGTGTGGCAGAGCCAAGCCTTGGTGAGAGAGCAGGGGACGGAGGGAGAAGAGAAATGGTTTGGTCATCTCTGCGTTGTCCACGCTGCTGGAGGGACAGACGTGGGCGGTGACAATCCATGACAGTGGATGATAGCAAAGGCCTTTATATTGGGCTTTGCAATGCATGGCATGATTGCTGGCTGCAGGAACAGCAGATTTACCTTCCTAATGAGGCAAATATTCCAATGAGCTGGCACTCCCTGAACACGTGCCACCAGATTGCAAGGCCCTGTCAAAGAAATCTTATCCATTTTCATTTTAGTATTAATTATTTACATCAATACTAGTTAGAGTCCTCTGGAGCATTAGCAGTAAGAGATCCCCATCATGTTGGCTTCTATGGCAAATGGGCTCCCAGCTGTACATCTTCATTTGTGATTGATTTTTTTATGAAGCTTGGAATAACCTCTACCAAATACAGAATCATTGAATCAAGGCTTCTGATTTATTGTAGTAAGGGATGTGTTATAAATTATATTGATAATAGTTTCCTGGTTGGTGTAGAATTCTTGCTCGAAGACGGATTTCTCTGTGTTGCAGTGTACACAGTAGGCTGGGAAAAGCCATTCATGGTTCTAATTCCCTTTTGAACTTTAGTTTCCACTAAAGTACAGTCAGATGTAAATGATGGGTTGTACTCCAAGCCCATATGTGGATAGAACAGAAGTTATAACCGTCAGTAAAAGCATTCATCTTTCACTTATTCATCTCATCATGGAATTCTATAGCCAGAAGCAACGTTGGAGATCATCTCATCAAACTCTATCATTTTAGTGATGAAGCCCAGAGAAAGTTAAAGATCTTGAGGCTGTAGTACTAAAAGTGTGTTTTTGGGGGTACCGGCTAGCCAAGGATAAAAAGAAAAGTGGAACCAAACCAAACCCTAAAAACCCTCTGAGGATAATGCCAGGTTGCTTGTCGACATATATTTTAGTCGCCATACTTCCTAGGGGTCCATGATGGAGAGGCACTCCTACTTGTTCCTTAACAATTACCCATTGAGCCCCAAGAAATTGCCAGCCGCCCTTTGAGGTCTTGGAGTACGCTCGTGATCAAGGTGGGCATTGTCCTTGCCATTTGGATCTTACATTTCCCCTGGACACACTGTGATTTTCTGCTGGCTTCAGGCCTGTCTTAGACCCAGCTCAGCCTTCCGGATCCTAGGTGTGTGATGTTCCTTAAGCTTGCCTGCTATTTGGTTTTCTAATGAGACCAAACAGAAGAGCACAAGAGGGATTTTTTTTTTCTCTCTGTTTAATCACCAGCAAAAGTTGAACTGGATGAGAGCAAGAGAAAGAGCAGAGCTGCAGTGATGTTCTCTGATTCCAGCTTCTCAGTGTTCTCTGGGAGGCTGGCCAAGCAAACGCCCTCACCCAGAGGCCTCTGCGCATGTTGGGAGGGACCAGATAGAGGGAGCTCGGATCTCAGGAAGGGCTTGTATGGAGGGGGAGAGGAAATGGAAAGGTTCCCCAGCATCTCTGACTAAACCACGTGCAAGTTTGGGAAATTACAGAGATGAGGTGGAGGGGAACTAGACAAAGGGAGAGATGGGAACAAGCGAGGGGAAAGCAGATGTGCGGGTGTATGTGTGGCGGTGGTGATGTGGTTCCTAGAGCCCCTGAGGGGAGTCATGAAAGTCCTGAGCAGAACTTCTCTCTCCCCTGGGTGCACAGGCAGACATCACCTGTGGAGGGGAGGCAGGCGCTGGGGCATTGTATCTGTGCCCTGTGCACATGTTGAAAGAAGATAAGAGAGCCAAGTCAACTGCCTGGGGCCTGCACCTTTCCCAAGTTACAGAAGATTATTTAAAAGGGATTGTCTCTGTCACTCCAAGAACAGTTGCAGCGTATGGGATGGGTGAAGAGCTAGAATAAAGTAATCCAGGGTAAGGGAAGGCCTGGGAAAGAAGCTGATGAGACACGCCTTGAGAGTGGGAATAGTCAATGAGAAAACTATTAAAGTAGAAAAAAATAGGTAAATATTTATCTGATGCTCTGACAGGGGAAAGATTTTCTAAGCTTAAGGGAAATCACAAAAGAAAAGACTGATAGGTTTGTCTGCATACAAATTAAAAACTGTGCAGGCCAAACATTAATAAAAAATCAAAAGGTAAAGAAACCTGGGCAAATACTTGCAACAAACACCAACAGACGAGACATTAGCTTTCTTAATACGGTAAATAAATAAATGTATAAAGGATTTGACAAGGTTGCCTAAAAGAAGTCCAAATTTCTAATAAACGTGAAAAGTGTTCAGTTTCACCAAGTAATCTGAGATGCTAATTAATATAGTAATAACATATCTTTGTTTTGCCAAACAAAATTAGAGAACTCTCATTCATCGTTGGTGCGTCTGATATAAGCTTACTTGAAATATATTTGGCTGTATTTATCAAAAGCCTTAGCATGGGGCCTCCCTGGTGGCGCAGTGGTTAAGAGTCCGCCTGCCGATGCAGGGGATACGGGTTCGTGCCCCGGTCTGGGAGGATCCCATATGCCGCGGAGCGGCTGGGCCCGTGAGCCATGGCCGCTGGGCCTGCGCATCCGGAGCCTGTGCTCTGCGACGGGAGAGGCCACAACAGTGAGAGGCCCGCATACCGCAAAAAGAAAAAAAAAAAAAAAGCCTTAGCATGTTCCGACCCCTGGACTAAGTAATTTCACTGGTGGCGCAGTGGTTAAGAATCCGCCTGCCAATGCAGGGGACATGGGTTCGATCCCTGGTCTGGGAAGATCCCACGTGCCGCGGAGTAACTAAGCCTGTGCACCACAACTACTGAGCCCGCGAGCCACAACTATTGAAGCCCGTGCATCTAGAGAGCCCGTGCTCCTCAACTAAGAGAAGCCACCGCAATGAGAAGCCTGCGCACCGCAACGAAGAGTAGCCCCCGCTCGCCGCAACTAGAGAAAAGCCCGTGCACAGCATCAAAGACCCAATGCAGCCAAAAAAAAAAAAAAATTTTTAAAAAGGGCTGTTACCCTGGGCTTCCCTGGTGGCGCAGTGGTTGAGAGTCCGCCTGCCGATGCAGGGGACACGGGTTCGTGCCCCGGTGCGGGAAGATCCCACATGCCGCGGATCAGCTGGGCCTGTGAGCCATGGCCGCTGAGCCTGAGCATCCGAAGCCTGTGCTCCGCAACGGGAGAGGCCACAACAGTGAGAGGCCCGCATACCGCAGGAAAAAAAAAAAAAAAAGGGCTGTTACCCTAAGGAAGCAGTCTGAAATACACATAAAGTTCTATATTCAAATTGTTCAGCGCTAAAAACCAGTAACGATCTTAATGCTCAAAAATGGGGGTAGGAGTTAAACAAAGTATGCCTCAGTCATATGGTAGATGATGCTGTAACCAGTACGTGGGATGTTTCTGCAGAATTTTTAAAACCATGAATAAATGCTTACATATTGGATGCTAATTGAAAAAAGCAAAATGCAAACATATGTAGACTCTTTCCAATTAGAATGTTACAAGGAACTGTATACCCACATGCAAGGAAAAGGGCTCCGAGGAGATAAACCAAAATGTTAACGGTGGTTATCTCCTGATGGTGGGACTGTGAGTGATTTTTTTTTAAGAGTTTTTTTTTATATTTATTCCTGTAAGCATGCGTGGTTCACTGAAATAAAACAACAATAACAGCAAGAAAACCACATACTTTATTTGAAAGTAAGAAGAGGAGGAGGTAAATAGAGCACCATGAGCTGGGGAATGGGGTGATGTCCGTGGAGACACATAGCCAGGGAGCTGAGTCAGCAGGTTGTGTAGCTGGTCCCCAGGGTTGGAGCCCGGGAGTAGTGCATGGTGTAGATGCAGGTAAGTCATAACTGGAAGCCCAGGAATAGATCTGAGTCCGGATTGGAAAGGCCCTACTTCTCGATGGAGGCAAAGGAAGCAGCTCAGGGTGGTCTGTGTTATAACCTCCAGGGCTTGGGAAGAGAGACCACCAGGCAGCCCCTGGAAGGTTGTTGCCCGTCCTCACCTGACTTGGGGTGTAATAAAAAGCCATACTTGTGATGTGTCTTGACTGTGTAAAACCTGCACCCCAAGATTCTCTGACCTGTAGGAACAATACCTGTGCTATTCAACTGAAGTATCATGGACCAGGTAGAGAGGTAACATTGCAGAGAAAAAATGCGCAGACCAGGAATGTGAAGAACCATTGCTGAGGGGAAAATCACTCCTCTTTGTGTTGGTAGCAGTAAGTGAACCTGGGCAGGTCACACCGGAGGGTGGCTGGGCAGCCCCCTGCCTGGGTGTGCCTTTGCGGGTTACCTGGTCACTCTTTGTCCCACAGCCGCCCTGAGACCCATAGCGCACATGCTTCCAGGGGTCTGTGTGGTGAGGGGTGCAGTTTGTGGTCAAGGAACAGAAGGAAATTGTTATGTCCCCTTGGAAGAGCTGAAGCCTTTATCTCTGGACTTCTTAAAAAGGGCTCTAAGTAGGTGACATCACCAGCTATATGTGTAGCTTAGCTCTTGGGTGTCAGGATGTCTTTGCTTTGCCCAAATAAGCAGAGATGGACAGATGCTTCACAGTAGTCACCACAACTGAGAAGAGCGAGGGGGAACTGATACGAGCTTCGTTGTGTGTGTGTGTGTGTGTGTGTGTGTGTGTGTGTGTGTGTGTGTGTGTGTGTGTGTAGCTGACTCAAATATCCTGGCTTCATTCCTGAGCTCAAATGCTTGTACACGTGTTTGCACACAATACCCTTTTTCCATAACGTTTTCTTCATATCTGGGGATATCTTAGGTGGGTTCACTGAGAAGCAGGCTCTCTTAGTTCAGGCTGCTATGACAAAAACATGATGGACGGGGAGGCTTAAACAACAGATGTTTATTTTCTCAGTTTTGGAGGTTGGAAGTCCAAGATCAACGTGCCTACCGGGCTACAGATGTGTTCTGGTGAGGGCCCACTTCCTGGTTTGCAGATGGCTGTCTTCTTGCTACGTACATCTTCACATGGTGGAGGGCAGAGAGGGAACAATCTCTCTAGGGTCTTTTCTTGTAAGCACTAATGCCATCACGAAGGCTCCAACTTCATGACATAATTACCTCTCAGTGTCTCCGTCTCCAAAACCCAGAGCGCTGTCTCTGGTCTGCCATGGCAGGCTGCTCTGCCTGCCCGCCCCTCCCTGCGCGGTGCTGCTGGGCAGCCAGCCGACATGCTCCTCCGCCAGGCCTGCGCCTCGGGAGGGTTTCAGCATATGAATTGGGGGCGTGCACAATCTTTCAGTCCATAACATAGACCTTGAGACTGAGCTTTGCATGCAGAGAGTTTACTGGGAAATGCCCTGTGAGGGAACGAGAGAGGGAAGCAGGATTGGGCAGAAGGAACAGCTAGATGGTAATGGAGTTGTGACAGAGACCTCAGCTGATCGCACAGGGGGCTTTGGAGCTGGGATAGCCCTTCAGAGTGTCCTGAATTAAGGCAAGGCATTGACCACCACTTTGACCTGTCACTGGGTGCAGGCTGCTGCTTGGAAAGCGGCTAGCCTTGGGCAAGGCGGCACCTTTTGGCTAAGGACCATGACCAGGGAGAGTCTCAGCTGTGAGCCTCAGTGCTGCAGAGGGATCTGGTGGCGAATCACAGCATCCACTACAGGGGGCAGCAAGAGTCTCAGAACACCTCCATTCTGACAACTGTCACCACCCTGGGCCCATCTGTGGGTTTCTAACAGCAGGATAGCTTTCTTGATGGTTCTAGGCATTGCATCAGGGAGTCAGGGAGTCAGGGCTTGTCCACAGGACTTGGTGGTCCTCCTCCAGAATATCATCGACCTCATGTATAAGTGAATGTGGGCCATTTTCCCCCCACTTTTAGGGAGCTAAAGTTGGTCACTTTGGAGCAGCAATGTCCAATAGAAATATAATATGAGCCATAGACTGAAATTTTTTTTTTTTTTTTTTTTTTTTTGTGGTACGCGGGCCTCTCACTGTTGTGGCCTCTCCCGTTGCGCAGCACAGGCTCCAGACGTGCAGGCTCAGCGGCCATGGCTCACGGGCCCAGCCGCTCCGCGGCGTGTGGAATCTTCCCGGACCGGGGCATGAACCCGTGTCCCCTGCATCGGCAGGCAGACTCTCAACCACTGCGCCACCAGGGAAGCCCTAGACTGAAAATTTTTAATAGGCACTTTTTAAAAAATGAAAAGAAACAGGTGATGTTAACCTTAATAATGTAGTTTATTTAACCTAAAATAATCAAAATTTTATTTCAACATATAATCTATTTAAAAAAATTTTAATAAGTTATTTAAAAATTTTGGGTACTAGGTCTTCGGAATACAGTGTAAGTTTTACAGTCTCCATCTGGACCAGCTAGATTTCACGTGCTCAGTAGGCACGTGTGGCTAGTGACTCCTGTATTAGATGCCTTAGAAAGCAATATTTTTCTGCTATGGATTCCACCCCCCCACACACAGATTAATAAAATGAAAGTTTTTTTGGAGGGAGTTTAGGAAGCCAGTAATTCAAATTCATCACCATTAATATTAAAAAATATGTATAAAGTACAGGGTTGGATCTGTTTTGTGTGTGTAGCACTAAGAAGGCTATAGCTTCCTCCTAGAGGCCTCTAAGCTTCTGTTACAGTGTTTACTATTTAAGCTTCTCAATCTACACAGTCCATTTTCAGGGTCTTCTGGACTGTGGGCCAAGTTTCAAGAGATGATATAGTTTATGATGAACTGAAAACAACAACAATAACAGCAACAAACCAACAACAACCTGAACCTAATAATGGGAGCATGAGTACCTTAAAAAGTCCCAAGATACTGGGCTATTAGGCCATAAAAGTAGAAGATAGTCTTCTCTCTTCCGTGGGTGATGATACCTTTACTTTCGCAAAGTAGAAAGTTGATGATTTTCTCTGTTGCAAATGAGGACAAGAATTTCTGTGAGTAGAAATTTTACTTTTTTTAAAAAAATTTTTGCGGTACGCGGGCGTCTCACTGTTGTGGCCTCTCCCATTGCGGAGCACAGGCTCCGGACGCGCAGGCCCAGCGGCCATGGCTCACGGGCCCAGCCGCTCTGTGGCATGTGGGATCCTCCCGGACCGGGGCACGAACCCGCGTCCCCTGCATCGGTGGGCAGACTCTCAACCACTGCGCCGCCAGGGAAGCCCAGAAATTTTACTTTTAAGAATGTTTGAGGGTAAAACTTTTTAGTTATTTGGATTACATTTTCACCCCAAAGAGAATGCTATTAGAAGTGAGTTAGATCTACATTTCTTTGACTTTGGCCAACCCCAGGATGGATTTTCCAGCTACAAGCACTTTCTGCTATCATTTACGTAAAGCAGATTGCTTTCTTACCCTCCCCTGCTCTGGGTGTGCTTGTGTTCCTTTTGTTCGTTCACATCTCTGTTTTTCTCCTCTTCCTGGTGATTTGGTACCTGCCAGCTTTTGGAAAATTCTCTGAAAGGTGGGTGCTGGCGAGGCTGCCCTTGGACTTTCTGCCCTGTGTCTCCTCTGGGCAGGAAGCCTACGGAAACCCTCTCTGTGAGGTCAGAACATCATCGCTTCCTTCAGATCCCTTTTTGATCCAAAGTGAGTTCCTGCTCCCCCTGGCTCGCCTCACCCCAGAAATCAACATGGCAGATTACTTAGAATTTATCTGACTCCTCAGCTATCAAGCTTTGGCAAGATTTGGGCGCACATGGTGGTGCTGGTTTCCATTAGATCTCTTTTTATTTATTTTATTTTATTTATTTATTTATTTATTTATTTATTTTTTGCATTACGTGGGCTTCTCACTGCTGTGGCCTCTCCCGTTGCGGAGCACAGGCTCCGGACATGCAGGCCCAGCAGCCATGGCTCACGGGCCCAGCCGCTCTGCGGCATGTGGGATCTTCCCAGACCGGGGCACGAACCCATGTCCCCTGCATCGGCAGGCGGACTCTCAACCACTGCGCCACCAGGGAAGCCCTAGATCTCTTTTTAAATAGCTTTGCCTTGCTTCCTTCAGAGCAGTGCTAACTGATAGAAGCGCGATGTGAGCCATATACTAAATTTTTAATTTTCCAGTAACTGCATTAAAAAAAAAAAGTGAAAAGAAACAGGTGACATTATATTTAATGCTGTATTTTATTTAACCCTGTATGTCCAAAATAACCTCATTTCAGTATCTCATCAACATAAAAAATTATTAGTTGAGATATTTTACATTCTTGATTTTCATACTAAGTCTTCAGTATCTGGTGGGTATTTTACACTTAGAACACAGCTGAATTTGAGTGCTAAATTTTCATCAGAAATATTTGGTCGGTATTTAGAGTTCAAAAAATTTACAGTGGAAAATGTGGATTCCCATATCCAAGTTGTTCCAAACACACGTAAAAGATTTTCAGTAATTAAATTGAGTACCCTGCAAAATCAGTTTTCTTTATTTATCCGTGTTAATAAAACTGGTTTGTCAGTGAAGAATGAATTGATTTGACTTTGAAGCAAAGTGAAAAGCAGTCCTACTAAATTACATTGTGTTTAATGAAAAAAGACTTTATATTACTTTCATTTTTAAATATAAACTGAAGAGTAATTAAAATTGTGTCAGATTAAAAATTCATTTTCTCGATCACAGTAGCCACAATTCAGATGCTCAATTCAGGCACATGTTACTATCTTAGGATATTTTAAAGCCCTGTTGAATTGAAAAGAACAAAATATAAACAGAACTTTATAGTGTTTTTTCCACAGTATCTCTCTGGTTATTTTCAAGTGTTTTGTTTTAAACGTGTGTATGTATGTGTTCTTTAACTACCTTTCTGACTCTTTATCTGGGATTATAACTGCTGTTTTTCTACCTTTTAATTGCAGTGGATTTTTCCTGCCTTTCTGATATTGTTTTTCATCTCACCCTCCATCCAGCTTTTTTACTTCCCTTCTCTCCTCCTTTCATATCTGACTTTCTTTATGAACTAGTCATACAGTGTATTTTTTAAAAAATAGATTTTGTTTTTAGAGGAAGCTGTAGGATCACAGCAACACCGAGTGGAATGTACAGAGATTTCCCATGTCCCTCATCCCCTGCCCCACATGCACAGCGTCCCCCATCATCCACATCCCCCACCAGAGCAGTGTACCTGTTACACTCCATCAACCTACACTGACACCTTGTTATCACCCAAAGTCCATAGTTTACCTTAAGGTTCACTCTTGGTGGTGTACATTCTGTGGGTTGGGGAAATGTCTAATGACATATATCCATCACTGCAGTATCATACAGTATTTTCACTGCCCTAAAAATCCTCCGTGTTCCATCTTTTAAAAACATTATTTTTTTGTATTGAATAATTTTGAATTCCCAGTAGTTTAAAAAAAAAAAAAAAGGAGACAGTTTAGATTTTTCCCTTTCTCTAAAATAAAAGTTAAGCAGACCTAAACAACTAAACTCCTGGAACCCTTGATTGATTTCCTTTCCTTGAGGGTCATTGACTAACAAAGAGGGAAAATATCCCTGCTGCTAAATCCATCGGAGGTCAGCTAGGCACTCTGTGTGGGGTTTTGCCGAGAGGGCTGCTGGGATAGTCACTTGCTTTTTCGGTCTGACCCCAACAATTAGCTTCTGTTTTGAGATTAAAAAGAGCACAAAAGGCTCTCAGCTCTTCTATCCTTGCAAGGGGCGAAGGGAGGTCAGCTCTGCTTTGTGGGGTTATGGTCGCCATGGGAAGTGATAAACAGCATCTTAGCCAAGGATGTGAGATGCTTCTGAAGTGGAGGGAAAGGTCAGCTGGGACTGGGTGTTGTCACTGGACAAGACCTGGGGGGAGAGGGGACTGAGGCAGGGCCCTCAGGTTAACTTGGGCCAGTAGATGTGTGACCTTGAGTAAGTCACTCTCCTCCTCCGACCTCAGCTTCCTTCCTTATTGTCAGATTCAGCTGCCTCTGTATGGTTCTTCCACTGTTATTAGCCTGTGAGTCCAGATCCACTTTTTTAGAACACACTCATTCCTACTGCCAGGCAGGCGCCCAGTTACAGAACTGAGAAGAGGTTAAACCAAGCAGTTACATTATTAAAGGCAATGGGGAGAAGGAATAAAATAGTAGCTAATGTATTTCCATGTTCCATTTTCACTCCCCAAATAATTCAAGTTTGCATGAGTTGTTTTTGCTTGACCCCTTAAGACCCAAACATGTATCCACCATGCACGCACATCCTCCAGATGCCTGGCCCAGTTATGGCCTGGCACTCTGAGCTTTCCTCTACAACTGGCAGAAGAGGCAAACTGGGGCCTCTTGGGAGGTGGATATCTTGGGAGCATTTCGCATAGTTCAGTCTTACTCAGTTTGCCAAGTGTTTATTGAGTATCTACTTATCTTTTTTTAAAATTAATTATTTTTTGGCTGCTTTGGGTCTTCGTTGCTACACACGGGCGTTCTCTAGTTGCCGTGAGTGGGGGCTACTCTTCGTTGCGGTGCACGGGCTTCTCATTGCAATGGCTTCTCTTGTTGTGGAGCATGGGCTCTAGGTGCGCGGGCTTCAGTAGTTGTGGCATGCGGGCTCAGTAGTTGTGGCTCATGGGCTCTAGAGCACAGGCTCAGTAGTTGTGGCGCACGGGCTTACCTGCTCCGCAGCATGTGGGATCTTCCCTGACCAGGGCTCGAACCCATGTCCCCTGCATTGGCAGGCGGATTCTTAACCACTGTGCCACCAGGGAAGTCCTACTTGATTATCTTTAAACCTATATTTTTAAGCTCATATTTTGTGCCAGTCCCTGAAATAAGCATTTTATAAAGATCAACTCATTCACTTATGTGTTAAGATAGGCAGGTCCTTTAAAATAAATTCACCAACACAGTTCCTATCATCCAGAAGCTCATAGCATACTTTGAGATATATAATATGTCTGCAGGAAACAGTTAAGAGTCCAAGGCATTGTTTTATTAAGTGCATAAGAGATAGTAAGTGCTTCAGACATTCATGGAAGGGAGAGATCAGTTAGGACTAAAACTGAGTCATGACGATAGTTCTCATGGGATACGTGGAGAGGAAGTAAGATAGTTTTTTGAGTAGGAATAATATGGGTTACAGTTTTAGTTATGGTTGACTGGTAGGTATATGAGAAATAAAAGACACACAGGTAAGTCGTTGTTGAATGAACAGGTGAATGGCTTCAGGCTTCAGGTAGGGTGGCTGAACCTAGTTATGCTGTTGAAGGAGAATAGTTTGTGATGACGACATGTCCAGTTGGAGATGCTTGTGGACACCTGAACTGGAGTGTAGGTGAGAAACCGAGGGACGAATACAGATTGAGAGTCATGGAGTAGAGGTGATCGTGAAGTCACAAGTAGGATGTGTTTCCTGAATGAAGGAGGAGAATGAAGGCCAGGGTCGCGTGAAGTGCAGAGGGCTTGCACTTGGGGGAAGAAGGGGTCAGAAAAGGGCACAGAGAAGGGGTGACCAGAGACATGGGAGGAAAGCAAAGAAGTGTCACATCGAGGGGTCAAGGAGTGAGGAGGTTTCCTGGTGTGGCTGCCACCCGTGCCTCTTGATAGCGGGAGGGACAGCAGAACCCTGGACAGGCCAGAGGCAGAACCCGGGGTTCTTCTGGATGAGGTCAAAGAAAGGACTTAGTGGAAAGAGGTTTGTTCATTACATGCTCATAGGTGATTTTGCTCAGAGGCCTGGATGTTACTGTAGGACGATTGCCAGGGTTGAGTCTTCTTTCGAGTACACTTTATAAAATGGAAAAACACAACAAAAAAATCTCTGAGAGCCTATTGAGTTTACAGCAGAGAGGAATCATTGAGGTCTCAGAACTGTTTCCCTTCCCTCCTCAGAATCCTCTTCTGCAAACTTTCTTGTTTCTGCAAATAATGCACATATGTTTTCACTTGTCCCCAAGCTCAGATGCAGCCACACTGCACTCATAAGCCAGCTCCCCTGACAGAGCTCCATATTATTTAGGAATGTCTGCAGATTTTCAACTGAAATAGAGGCAGGAGAATCAGTATGCTGTGAGCAGATCTGCTTCCAAACCTATCCCAAATCCACATTCTTTTCGTTGTGTAAGTTGTCCAATGAATTTCATTATGGCGCATAATGTTGTCATGTGGAATCAGATGTAAATCCACTTCCATTATGTAAACAAGCACTCTTTGGATCTCATTCCAGAACCCCCATCAGACTGGAAAAGGGTTAGGAGGTAAGGATGGAAATAGTAGAATTGGGGAAATGTTTTGTTTTGTTTTTTTTCTGAATTCTGATTAAACCTGTAACTTCTGGAGATTTTTACACACTCAACAAGAGCCCGTCTGGCTTTGCTTTAGCACAGCCTACGTTTTGTTCAAATTTGTTTCTGAAGGGGTTCCTTCTGACTAAGAATCAGATTCTTCCAGGTCCTAGACATCAGTGGAAGAATGGCAGCAACTTCCGTACATTTTTGTTGATGTTCGTTTCAATGGAGCCATGCTTATTTTAGTTCAAATCAAATCATATCATCAAATGTTTATTATTCCCTGAGTAAAATGGAATTGAAAAGTACTTACAGGTGAGTGACCCCTTGCCCTACATTGATGCAAGTGGCAGTTTTTCATTCATGATTTCAGCAAGTATCTATCAGGTCCAGTTTATCAGGCAAGGGGATTTTGAGACTACAAAAGGCTGTTTGGAGTGGTATCTATTCTTCGGGACCTTACAGCCTACGTGGAGAGACAAGAATAACTCACATAAAAGGATTTTAAAATAATCTGGCTAAATATATAAAGTATCTTATAGTATAGCCTGTGTGCTTAGGAATTCAAAGGAAGTTAAGTAGTATTAAGTGATGCAGTAACCAGAGACAGCTGCTTGGAGGAGGTCGAGTCATGAACTGGATGGACCATATTGGACGGTAGAGTTAAAACTGGAAGAAATAATTGAAGCTGGAAAACAGCCTAAACATATACAAAGGTACAGAGGCTTGGTGGAGGTGGAGAATTTGTGTTGCAGAGGATGAAACTGGGTAAACTAATTGGGGTTAGGTTTCAGAAAGCCCTAAGTGCCAGACTTACCAATGCTGTGTTCCAGAAGGGCATGGAACCTGTGCAGGTTTCCAGTAGGAGAGTGACGGCGTAGAGAGAGTGTCCAGTGACCTCTAGCACTCTTTTCTCCGTTGCCAAGCATTATTTCTTTAGAGCACTTATCACTCTCTGCAATCAGTATGTATCCATCTGTTTACTTCTTATAGCTCTTCTACTGCACTAGGATGTGAGTGCCTTGAAGTCAGGGATCTTGTCTGTCAGACTCACTGCGTGACCCTTCCTAGCATGAGGAAGAATGCATGGTTGAGTCGTGTCTCTCTGTGTCACCATGTCTCTGTCCGTGTCTGTATATATAGCTCTATCTCTGCCCCTGTCTCTACTTTTACTCTCTGGAGAAATGCATACTCACAAAGTATTGTGTACAATTTTAGGCTGCTCCCATCACCCCAGACCCATGAAGGACCCTGCAACCAAGTTAGGATCACACATTCTGTTCAAGGAGTTTGAGTTCAGCCACCTCTCCATGGCGTCTCCCTCTGTCACCAGGGAAAGGGTTTTTCTTTGGGTCTCTCATTCTTTTTGCCAGTGGGGAAAGGGAAGGAGGGTGAGCAACGTGCTTTCTTCATCTCGGTACCTCCAGTGGAGGGTGTAGTGGAAGAGTGAATGAGAGAGGATTTCTGGCAGCTTCTTCAACAGGTGGGAGCAGTTAGTCCCAAGATGTCTCCAGTGTCTGATTGGAGGGCTGATGTCTCCAGGCCAGGTGAAATATAGGAGGCCGAGTTAAATTTGAATTTCAGATAAACAATGAATAATTTTTTTAGTGCAAGTATATACTTCTATTAAAGCAAGTATACGTATATAAGTATGTCCCCATTATTTCCTGAGACATACTAAAAAGTTACTCATTATTTATCTGATATTCAGATTTAACCGGGTGTCCTGTTTTTTCCCCCCTAACTCTAATAATCCTAATTAGGATCTAAGGGCTTTTACAAGGTCCTAAAGGCACCATCACATCTACTTACTCAGTCCTCTGTTAATACACGTACAACCCATCTATGCCTTCCCTTCCTTTCAATTCTGTTTCCATAGTACCCTGCAAACTGTCTCTTAAGTCACAAATATTTTGTTGTGTGCACGGAGCTGGAATCTCTCCTTATTGTGATTTTCCAACTTTCTGCTGAGATTTCCTGCTGAGATTTCTGGGATGCAGACAGTGAGGGTTGTTTGATGTCAGTGGTCCCCTCTAGAAAACAGTGGAGAGCTGGTCTAGCTGGGACGGGCAAGAATGGGGCTGCTGGTGGCAGGGCAGAGGAATGCCTGGTTAAGGGAGGGTGTTAGCTGGTGTTGAAGCATGAACAGTTGGCAGTCACATGGGAAACGGTGAGAAAACAAGCCCTCTCGCGATGTGCCCGACTGCGGGTGGGGTTGTTAGGAAAAATGGAATATGGCAGCTCCCTGGAGTATTTTCTGCTGTAAATAGGAAGTTCATCTTCTGCCACTGCAACAGGTGATGATACAATTTCACATCTTCCCTGGAGATGCTTTTCAGAGTAGCAGAATTTTAAAAACAAATCGTATGTGGTTATATTAAATCGAATATGAGACTCACGTCCATCTAATATCATTGTAATAATTCAGAGACAAACTCTAGGGGAGATGATTAATTCCACATAGGTATTACTCTCTTTAAGGAAACAGACTGTAAACTTACAGAGCCAAAGGAGTGGTGGTGAATTCATC
This sequence comes from Mesoplodon densirostris, assembly GCF_025265405.1. Lineage (NCBI taxonomy): Eukaryota > Metazoa > Chordata > Mammalia > Artiodactyla > Ziphiidae > Mesoplodon > Mesoplodon densirostris. Next base: position 101,093,003 of record NC_082669.1, read on the forward strand.
TGAAAGAAAGGAAACTTTCAAAAGGAAAGATTTTCAGGTGGACATTGGCAATAATAATAATAATGACGGTAGCAACAACAACGATGACTACTCTTAGCTCAGTTACTACTTAAGCAACTGTGCTTGCTTGGCATCTTATACTGAATGTATGCATTGCTGCCAGTTTCGCAAACGCTCTGCAAGGTGGCTGTTATTAACACAGTTTTACATAGGTGGAAACTGAGTCTCGCAGAGTCACGTGGCTGGTGAATGGTGCACCGAGGGTTTTTTTGTTTTGTTTTGTTTTTTTGCGGTACGCGGGCCTCTCACTGTTGTGGCTTCTCCCGTTGCGGAGCACAGGCTCCGGACGCGCAGGCTCAGCGGCCATGGCTCACGGGCCCAGCCGCCCTGCGGCATGTGGGATCTTCCCGGACTGGGGCACGAACCCGTGTCCCCTGCATCGGCAGGCGGACTCTCAACCACTGCGCCAGCAGGCAAGCCCTGCGCCGAGGGTTTGAACTCAGCAGTTGCTGACTCGAGAGCCCATGCTCCTCCGGGGCCGTCTCACCAGCACTGGAGCCAGCGTGTGCAGCATGCGGTGCTGGGAACACTCCCGGGAGGCGGGAACTATGTCCTAGGAATTGTGAGTGTCGAGTCCAGAAATGCTCAAGCAAGGGAGGAATCCTGATTTGAATAAGGGCTCAGGGTGACAGAATAATCAGAGGAGAAATCTCAGAGTTTGGAAGGTGCTTCAGAGTTCTCAGGGTCCTGAACAACCTGAACCACTCCCAGGCCTCATGTGTAGGGTCCTGGCCACCACGACCTCAGCCTTCTGCTGGAGCCTAATATGTCATCTGTGTGAAATAGGTACACAGCGAACTTACTGGATCCCTATCACAGCCTGATGCCCAGGCTAAGTTTGCCATATTACATACAGGATGCTCAGCTGCATCTGAATTTCAGATAAACAGCAAGCATGTTTTTAGTATAAGTACGTCCCATACAACGTTTGAAACATACTTATACTAAGGATTTGTTTGTTGTTTATCTGAACTTTGAATGTAACTGGGCATCCTGTCTTTTTATTAGCTGTTCCTGATAGCACTGGTCCAGGCTCCTGCCTCCTTTTGGGATGGTTTCTGGCCTGCTTGCTTTTCCTCTTCAACCTGAATCTTGTCTGTTAGGCAGGTTAGTAGAGCTTCAGGTCACTTTTACAGCACTCATGTGTTAATTTACTGAATCTTCATACTTAACCCTATGAGTAAGTACTATTATCATCATTCAATTTTATAGATGAGACCGTTGAAGTACAGAGAGGTTAAGTAACATGTTCAAAGTCACGCAGCTAATGAGAGGCAGGGGAAGGCTTTGAACTGGGCAGTCTAGCTCCAGAATCAGTGTTCTTTTCCACTACCTTGTCCCCCTTCTTGTGTAATTGGGACAGAACCAGAAGGAAATACATGGAGATGGAAAGAAAGCAAGGCCATTCAGTTACTGCAGCTCAGAGGAAAGAGCAGAGGGTGGAGTAAAGAGAACCTTTCTCACGGGGCAGAGCAGGTTCTCGGTGCCCACCTTCCCTCCGACCTCCAAGACCTCCTGATAGCATCACAGCCCCCTCCCCGCAGCCAGAGGCTCCTGCTGAGCCCTGGGCCACTCACAGCTCTTCCACCCCCTCCCCAAGATATGCTAAATCAGTTTCTCTTTCCCACTGTAGTGGGTTTTTTTTGTTTTTTTTTACATCTTTATTGGAGTATAATTGCTTCACAATGGTGTATTCGTTTCTGCTTTATAACAAAGTGCATCAGTCATACATATACATCTGTTCCCATATCCCTTTCTTCTTGCGTCTCCCTCCCTCCCACCCTCCCTATCCCACCCCTCCAGGCGGCGCCGAGCTGATCTCCCTGTGCTATGCGGCTGCTTCCCACTAGCTATCTACCTTACGTTTGGTAGTGTATATATGTCCATGACTCTCTCTTGCTTTGTCACAGCTTATCCTTCTCCATCCCCATATCCTCAAGTCTTTTAACCTTCTTCACCAAGTGGAGCCCTGACCTGCGTGCCTCAGGGTTCCTGAAAAGCCTTTTGCACATCAGACAGAACCAAATGGGTCTCATTTCACTACAGGCTTTCTGAAAACACTTATGGGGGACATTTCTCCAAACTCCAGGCTGTGGGAAAGGAAGACCCCCTCCCCCTTCATAGACCTTTACTTTGTATTCAACTTGGTGTTTCCCTAAAGGGTCAGCTTTAACAGTCTCCCTTAGGCCTGTGTGCCGCAGGGCTCCACCCTGAAGATACAGTGATGGGTAAGAGGTTCCCAGTCTAACTCGTATGGAAACCCCTCAGTCCCCAAGGAGGAAGCACTGTCTTTGCCAGAAAATTCTATGCCAGAGGCAAAAACAGACGAGCAAACAAACAGAAACACCCCACAGGAATCAGAGAGATGCATAAAAAAATGACAGATAGAAGAGGCCAGACAGTGCATGTGGACAGTTGTCCAAGGAATCACATAGTATGTGCATCTGGGAATGGGCCAGAGGGAGGTGATCCAAGATGCTTTGGACAGGATCAGGGGAGCATGAGAGGGTGAAGCAAGAGCACGGCTGTCTCATAGCTTCTGAAGTTCCGCAGCTGCAGACAGTTCAATTAACATTTATTGACAGGACCTACTAGGTGCACGACGATGTCGAGTTCCAAGGTAACTACTTAGCTGGCAAGATGACTGCATAAGTAAAAATCATTAACACGTTAAGCCATAATTATTAAGTAAAACGACAGTAATAACTCCAGAGCAAACTTATAAAACAAAATGAGAGTGTTTATTACCCCAGGTATAATTTAATTTATCGACCCTGGATTGTATGTAACTAACTGTTAGTTACAGTGTGTCCCAGCCCACGGTACTCTTTCCAAGGTTAACAGGCTCTCATTTCTTTAACTTATTAGTAGACTTGGCCTTAAAATGACATTTTTTTCCCCAGGCTGCCTCCCCCTGGGCTTTTCATCTGAGGATGTCAGCAGCTGCACCCCGGAGGAACTCACATGAGGGGCACCCAGGGTGCCTTCCCAGGGTGCAAGGGAAGTCACAACTGCTCTTTGAAATTTCAGTCAACTTGATGCTTCTTTTATCATTTAATTCTTTTTTTTTTTTTGCGGTACGCAGGCCTCTCACTCTTGTGGCCTCTCCCGTTGCGGAGCACAGGCTCCAGACGCGCAGGCTCAGCGGCCATGGCTCACGGGCCCAGCCGCTCCGCGGCATGTGGGATCTTCCCGGACCGGGGCACGAACCTGTGTCCCCTGCATCGGTAGGTGGGCTCTCAACCACTGCGCCACCAGGGAAGCCCTATCATTTAATTCTTTTATTTTTCGCTTAGGAGAAAGGAATTTCTCCAAGATTTCTATTTGCTTAAGGCTTAAAAAAAATGGGATTCTACTATGCATTAGTGTTCTTTTTCAAGCTGCTTTGAGATAACAAGAGAAAGATTTTGTCAAGCTACAGAACTGACTTGATGAGAGGTAGCTGATGAGACAGGGAAAGAGGGCTCCAAGGTGAGCCTACTGGTCTGTAGCCTCCTCTCCCCGCTAGGCTGACCTGGGGGCAGGCACCAGGCCAAGATGGGAGAGATGCTGAGGAGTGGGGACTTTTGCAGTAGAAGTGGCTGGTCTGCAAGGTGAGGACTGGACTTCCAGTCCCTTTCCCCATTTGGGTGTCTGAGCCCTCTCACCTGCCATGCACAGCTGCAGAGGCTGGAGCGCAAGCTACCTCATCTTCTAATATTGTCCATGTTTGCTGGTCTCAAAAGGAACAAGGCAGCCATGTGAAATTGTGAACTCTTCAATAATCCAAAGGGAAACCGGTCAAAATGTGAGAGTAGCTCTGGTGGTAAAGCTGAGAATCAAGAGATGAGAATTCCTTGGGCCTATATTTCTGTTCCTGTGGATTTGATCTCTATCTGGATTGTGGAGGTAGAAAACAGACTGTTTCATAGATTGAAGGGTACAGGTTTAAAGCTTTGTGATAACCATAGTAGCTAATGTGGTATCTGCTAATTCTGCACATCTCCTGGATCTGCTTAGCTTTTGCATCCGTATTATTCTTGGGTTAGAGTTGCAGGATGTAAAAACTAAAAGACACCATAGAGGCTGTCTATTTCAGTCTCCTTCCTGGAAGTCTAACCATGGTGAAGGGTGCCCAAAGTCACAAAGCCAATAGTGGCACAGCTGGAGCCAGGTGTCCTGACCCTCGGTTTGGGGCTTTTTGCTGGTTTTGCTTCATTTGCCCCAGCGTCATTCTCTGGGCCCTGGGAAGCTGACCCTGATGGCCTGCATTACCTCTGGGACCACTTACTCTCGGCTTTCCATCTGGGTTCGGTCAATGGGAGGCGAGGCCAGAGGAAAAAGGTGGCTTTCTCCATGGGCACCACGCCCCGCCTTCTGCATCCTCCAGTGCTGCAGTGCTGGGCTCCTTTAAGGCATGGGTCCTGCCGCGGGGTGGGGGGTCTCTTCCACTGCTCTGACTCTTCCCAGCCTCACAGTTCCCTCCCCTTTTCCCCCAGGCCTAGGGGCGGTGATAGCTTCCCTTTTGTTGCCAATCCCTGGGTGCTTCACTGTCCCTTAAATTCTGCACAAAACTGTGCTAGGTGCCTTCCTGAAACTCTCTTCAGTCAAGTCCTCTTGAGTGTGTTCTCCCTACCCTGTTGGGTCCTGACAGTTCCAGGCACTTCCCTCCTCCCTGGGCTATTGGATCTTAAATCAGCAGCCTCACCAGCTCCAGGCTTCTGCTCTTTCTAATCCCCTGTAGCAGGTGTATCTTGGTTTACACAATAGCTGTGCTCCAGAAACTGCATTAAGTTACACGTGTTAGTTGAGCTCCTATTTTTCTATACTATTTTCATTTCAGATACACATTTTCCCTTCATCTTTGAATGCCTTACAAGGAGTGGTAGCTCCTAAGACTAGGGACCTATAATCCCACCACAAATGGAGCAGAGAGCCTCCTCCTATAATAAAGCCTGCATTTGGATCCCAGGGCAAAGATAGACACCTTTTGGTAAAAGGAGTTCCGCCACCCTGTCCCCTTCTTTTCTCCCTTCAAACTTTTTGCTTATTTGTGAGTTTGGCTTTTTGCCTTTCAAAATGGTTTCAAAAGTGTGGCTCACGTGGACTCTGCTAGTAAAGTAGAAAAGAACATTCCTAATGGGAAGGAAGGGTAGTTATCTTGTTGTTGTATTTTTTTGGTTTTATTTATCTTTACTGAAGTAACATTGACTTGTAACATTATATAGGCTGCATGTGTACATTATAGTTCTACTTCTGTATACCCTACAATGTGCTGCTCACCGCCAAAAATTTATTTTCCATCTGTCACCATACAGTTGGTCCCCTTTACCTATGTTCCCTCCCCCCCGCCCCTTCCTCTCTGATAACCACTATTATGTTATCTGTATCTAGATGCTTGTTTTTGTTTGGTTTGGTTTGTTCATTTGTTTCTGTTTGTTTATTCTTTTTAATATTCCACATATGAGTGAAATCATATGGTATTTGTCTTTCTCTGTCTGACTTATTTCATTTAGCATGATACCCTCAAAGTCCACCCATGTTGTTGCAAATGGCAGGATTTCATCCTTCTTATGGCTGAGTAGTATTCCAGTGTGTCTGTGTGTGTGTGTGTGTGTACACATTGGTCTTAGCAGTGGCTTTCTAGATCTGGCTCAGACAAGGGAAGCAAAAACAAAAGTAAATAAGTGGGACTACATCAAACTAAAAAGCTTCTGCACAACAAAAGGAAACCATCAAAAAAATGAAAAGACAACCTACCAAATGGGAGAAATGATACATTCGATAAGGGGTTAATATCCAAAATATATAAAGAACTCATACAGCTCAACAACAAAAAACCAAGCAAGCCAGTTAAAAAAAAAAAGGGCAGAAGTGCTTTCTTTCTTCAGAGGGCAATGCCTCACTTGTGTGATTGGCATCTGGGCATGGAAGTTTGGGCATCTCCAGCAAAGTGGAGAGGCGGTGTGGGTGGGGAAAGAGCTTTCAGAAGTAAGCCCTAACAGGTGGTGCCCATGAGACTAAGTGCCCACCATTGATAACTCAAAGTTCCTGGGGGAGTCGGCTCCACTCCCCTTGGCTTCTTTTTTTGCTTTCCTTCTCGCTTGAAATGAGAAGCTTGTTTACTTCAAGTAGAATTCAAAAGGGTTGAGTGAGAGAACTGAGTCCTGATCTTCACAGTTCTTAGATTCCAGAATCTAAGAAAAGGTGACCCAATTTTAACAGCAGCTGATAAATCAAAATCTAGACGTACAAAATATATAAATCAAGGAACAGTCTTTCCCCATATTAAACACTTTTTCATTTCACAATAAGAAAAGGTCTTTATATCCCCTGAGTATTTTCAAATCACTGACTATACCTGGTAGAGGTCAGGGAAACGCCAAGTTCATGTGTTCGTGTCCACTGTCTTTAGAAGAGCAATCATTAGAGAAGAGAAGTAATTATGGGGTCAATGGGCAGATAGGATTCCATATACCAAGGCTTATTTTGCATATGATTTCAGGAGCATAATGTCAGGCTCCACCTGTGGGTCTTTCTCATTTTTCCTTGCTCTTGGCAGGATCTCTGCCAATGGGATCAGGGCCGCAGAGGCAGGACTGGGGAACTGTAGCTGACTCCTCTTCATTCTGGGAGAAGAGGGTGAAGGTGTTATGAGAAGCTGCTTAAATGCAAGGCCACAGTTCAGCCTTGAAGAAACTGGGGTACTTTGCTTATTGTTGATTTTGACAAGACTTTGGGATTGTGGAAGAGTTGGGTTACAGGAAGAAGGCAGAAGAGCAGGGACTAGAAATAGCAGTTTCCAAACCTTTGATTTCATGAACAAACATCCTTCCCCCCTAAAAGAGCAGTGTTGGATCACAAACCAATCTTACCATTTATGCAGCACAGGGGAACCCAGGTCCCACCTGAGGTATGCTGGGGAAAGAAGTCTCATTTAGAAGGGTCCCTTTCACTTGAAGATTTGGAGTGAAGAGTTAAGTAGGTGATAAGTAATTTAAAATACATTATTTTCAAAGTAATAAACACAGGTATAACTTGAAGTAGGATATAAAATTCAGAAGAAGGTACTTCACGTGTTTGGATAAAACCATGAGACATTAGAGAAATTTTACACTTACGCTGACCACTTTGGGGTACCCCTAGAGGTATGACTTCATTCTTGGGAGTATTTTCATTGAAAAATTACGGAACTGGTCTAGAGATGAGGCTTCAAACAGTTCATAAAAGATAATATAGGCTTTCTGGTAAGGAAACTTTAAGATTTATTACACTGAAAGGAAGATTGTGTGTCATAAGGTAAGTGGTGATCCAAGTTCAGCCTTAGTCATTGAAAAGAACTGAGAATTCTCAATGCAGGTATAGTCCTGTACTTAAAAAGAAACCCCAATTTTATTTTATTGATTTTTTTTTAAACAGCACGTTCCTTTTTTTTTTAAAAACATCTTTATTGGAGTATAATTGCTTTACAATGGTGTGTTAGTTTCTGTAGGTTCGTATTAGTCATCTATTTTATACACATCAGTGTATGCATGTCAGTCCCAATCGCCCAATTCATCCCACCCCCACCCCCACCCCCCAGCCACTTTCCTCCCTTGGTGTCCATGCATTCATTCTCTACATCTTTGTCTCTATTTCTGCCCTGCAAACCAGTTCATCTGTACCATTTTTCTAGGTTCCACATATATGCGTTAATATACGATATTTGTTTTTCTCTTTCTGACTCACTTCACTCTGTATGACAGTCTCTATATCCATGCACGTCTCTACAAATGACCCAATTTCGTTCCTTTTTATGGCTGAGTAATATTCCATTGTATATATGTACCACATCTTCTTTATCCATTCATCTGTCGATGGGCATTTAGGTTGCTTCCATGACTTGGCTATTGTAAATAGTGCTGCCATGAACATTGGGGTGCATGTGTCTTTTTGAATTATGGTTTTCTCAGGGTATATGCCCAGTGGGATTGCTGGGTCATATGGTAATTCTATTTTTAGTTTTTTAAGGAACCTCCATACTGTTCTCCATAGTGGCTGTATCAATTTACATTCCCACCAACAGTGCAAGAGGGTTCCCTTTTCTCCACACCCTCTCCAGCATTTGTTGAAGAAACCCAAATTTAATGAACACATTCCTTGCAGTCAAAAACTGGTAGAGTGCAGCTTGATTTCTGCACAATTGTTTTGATTGGGGCACAGAGTTTTTACAGATGCGTTTTGAGTGCCTCATTTTTTGGGGTGGGGCAGTGGATCTCGTCTCCTCTCTTGAGCTGCAGTCCTCCTCCTCCCTATAGCCTTACTTTGGGCAACTTCATTTGTTTTGATTTCTTGATTGTCTCCTAAAGGCACTTGAGTGTGCTACCCTCGCATTGATCAACTTCTAAGCAAAGGCTGGGGTGAAGTGGGGGCGGGAGTTAGAATCTTAGTCTGCAAGAAAAGAGAACATTGGTCTATGAGTAGCACTTTCGGATGGTTGGGAATGGGACAGACCAGGCACAGAAATTGTGGAGGTAGAGGAGGGTCTCAAGTGCAGAAATTGTTAATCATCTGTGGTCCCACAACTAACCAAACAGCAGGACAGGAAGTCTAAAACCCAACAAGTAATTGAGAGTGGTGAGTGATCTGGATCATCATCACATCTCCCAGGGTCTGAGCTCCTGCTCTGCTCTGGGCTCTCTGTCCTTTCCACGATCCCAGAAAACAGAACAAGGACAAGGGGATGGGAAAGTGGAGTCCAGTGCTAGAGTTCCCAAAGTGAAAAGGGAGTGTGTGCTCGGTCCATCACAGCTGTCTTTTTGGTTGTTGTTGTATTTTTCTTTCTTAAAAAAAAAACCACTTTATTGAGTTATGATTGACATGCAAAAAGCTGTATGTTTTTGATGTTTACAATTTGATGGGTTTGGAGATAAGTATACACCTGTGAAACCATTACCATGATATATGCCATAAACCTGTCCATCACCTCTAACAGTTTCCTCCCACCTTCTTATTTATTACTACTACTACTACTATGATTATTATTATCATCTTATAAGAACACTTGACATAAGATCTACCCTCTTACAAAGTTTATAAGTATACAATAAATTTTTTTGCCATTTGATACTTTAAAAAATTTTATTGAAATATAGTTGATTTACAATGTTATTTTCAGGTGTACAGCAAAGTGATTGGGTTATACACATATATTCTTTTTTTTTTTACTTTCTCTTCCATTATAGGTTATTACAAGATATTGAGTATAGTGCCCTGTGCTACACAGTAGGTCCTTGTTGGTTATCTATTACAATACAGTTTTGCTAACTGTAGGAAGTGTGCTGTACAATAGATCTCTAGGATGTATTCACTTGTATAATAGCAAGTTTGGACTCTTTAATACCTCCCTATTTCCCCTCCCCCAGGCCCTGGATGCCACCATTCCATTTCTGTTGCTGCCATCTCTCACCCTTGCATGTATCTGTCTCTCTCACCGTCTGACAATAGGAGAAATTATCATTTTGCATCGCAAGCGTCACAGAATCTTAACTCTTAGACCTGGAAGAATCTTGCTAGGCTATCAGGTCCAGCCCCGATTCCAAGAAAGTAAGGTATCGTTATCCACGGTCCAAAAGGCAGCTCAGGCCAGAAAAAAGCCTTAGACACTTAGAATGTTAGGGCGAAGAGGACCTTAGAGATCATTCAGTTCCCTCTCCTAATTTACAGACAAAGGAACTGTTTGCAGAGAGTCATCAAGGAGAGAAGATAACAATGCCAGAGTTAGAAACTGTTTGCAAGCCAAGGCTGTTTGTACCACACCAGGAACCCTGAGCTGTCTTTTAAAAAGTGGCCTCACCTGGTGAATCCATTTGAGTTGCATGTTTCTCTTTGGGCTCAGCAAATGTCCATTTGTTCAGGCTCTGATTTTGAGTGGAATCTATAGAAAAATCAGGTTTGGTGCTCTCTTTCTCCCTCTGCTGGCTCTCAAGGCTGATTCCCTGAAACTGACGTAGGTATTTGGGCAACGAAATGACTTGAAATAAAATGGAGACATGCATGTGGGTTGCTTTAGAAACAAGGCAGAAATCTACATTTTTTTCTCAAACAGGCGAAACCAATCCAATGGAAGCTTGAACATATATATATATATATATATATATATATATATTTCCAACTCCTCCACCCCCCTCAACTCCCGGTTTCTCTTGGCTACACACAATGGCAAAGCAAAAATGGAAAACTTGAAAAAAAAAAAAAGTTGACAGCATTTCTATGATTCAGCTGGCAATTTGCTACGGTATCCAGGGAGACAGTTTCTCACATACATTAGCATAATGTGAAATGGCAGCTAGAACCAGAATTTACTGCCTAAGCAACTCAGCCTGAACAGCCTCTGACGACAATGCAATTTAAAGGAAATCCAAATATTAGGCTTAAGTGACTGATACAGCCCTGAAACCTCTTCATTTTAAACATATGGGGTCCAGTTTGTTCCCTCATTTTACTCCCCATTCTTGGAGCAGGTGGCTGGGATTCAAGGTTAACAAAGAAAGATATTGTGGCTAGTTGAGATCCAGTATAGCATTTGGCCAGCCTCAGCTCACTCCAGTCCTGTTATCACCAAAATGCATTTTCTTTCTCTCTTGATTTTTTTTTGAAATTTTCCATTTCTGTTGGTATCCAAATGCTGACGTTTTTCCTTCCTGTATTTTCCCCATGAGCCTTGACATGAGAATGTATCTCCTTGCTCTCGTTATCTGGACACCAAACCACTGCAGATAGCAGTACAACCTTGAAAAGGGTTTTATTTCTCAGCAGGGGAACCCAGCGAGCCTGGGGAAGACATCCTAACAGGTGTGAATCCTGAAGATTCAGAGGTTGTCCTGGACGGCATTCTCACTGGCCTCTGGCTTCCCCAGCATTCCTCTGGCTCCTCTTTTCCCTCCCTCTGTCTATATAATTTCCTCCCCTGAGTTGAGGATCCGGCTCAGCAGAATGGTGACTGTGACATTTTTGAGGCAGACGAGACACATGGACACAGGTGGTGGTTTCCCAGGTATGGTTTTCCAGATGATATCCCTGTAATCTACCTCCAGTCTGCCACCTCTGTGACTACCTATGCCAGACTTAGAAGTCCCAAATGCCCCAGAGGCAGGACCTCACCCATGTTGAGCATGGATGTCAGAGGACAGAGAGGGGGCTGAGGGGTCCATCTATACACACAGACTCAGAGATTGTAGATCATCAAGACCCCACAAGGTCTTGCAAGTGGACTCAGAGTAACAATTTTAGGCTTTGAGGCTCAATTTCTGATGACAGGGAATGATCCAAGGATGCGGTTTTTCAGTTTCTTAGAGATGTTCTTAGCGCACGTGGAACCCACCTGCCCACCTGAAGGAATTTTCCAAATGGTCTCTGAAATGTTAGAGGAATAGCTGACAAGACTGTTCTCACTTATGACACCAATTGCAAGTTCAGGAGCCCCCAAGAGCTCTCTTAGCATCGATAATTCACTAGAATGTCTCATAGAATGTTCTGAAAGCTGTTATGGTTATGGTTTATTACAGTGAAAAGATACAAATTAAAATCAGCTAAGGGAAAAAGCACAAAGGGCAGAGTCCAGGAAAGTTCCAAATGTGGAGCTTCCAGTTTTCCTCTCTCTGAGGAATCATGGGCACCATTGCTTTCTTGGCATCAATGTAATGATAATATGTATGGAGTACTGTCAACCATGGCAGCCCATTGATCCTCGGTGTCCAGAGTTTTTATTCAGGCTCCGTCATGTAGGCATGGTTGACCGACCACACGGTTGATCTCAGTCTCCAGCCCCTCCTGAGGCTGAGCTGATACCACATGACCCAAAGCCCCAACTCTAAGTCACCTTATACTCTCCTGCATGACAATAGGCCCCAGGCAGACAGACCCCTGTCAGGTGTTATGTGCCATGGGCTTAGAGAATTGCCTCCCAGAAGCCCATGGCAAAAGCCAGACCTCTCTTAGGGCAAGGTTGATTCTTTACTACGCAGCCTGTCTTTAATGCTGAACCAGCTGCAGAAATCTGTTCAGTTAAACCTGGGTGTTTCTGATCTGTATGAGGCAATTGGCCATTGTGAAGATGGAGGTGAAAGAAACGTAAATGAGGGACTGGGATGAGAAAAAAAAACTGTAGTTGGAAAGGAAGAGGGGCTGCTGTGAAGACATGAACTTCAATATTATGTCTGAATAGAGTGGGAGACATGAAACCCGATGGGTTTGTGACATTTTTCAGGTCGTGATTTATTCTTTGATTTTGTCCACAAGGTGTGTGTTAAACCAAGGATAAATATATCTTAACCTTCAGGGTTGAGAGCTAGTTTTCCCAAAAAGGCAAGATGAATTGGGGTCCACAGGTAGAAATAATTTGCTCTGGAGTCAATGGAGGCATTGCTTTCTCTGCACGTTTATTCAGGCAATACAGAAATCAAGGGGCATGGGATGAAATGGGCTATGTTTTGTAAGCATGTCAATAGTAATGACTCTTATAAATAATAATGACTACCATTTAGAGAGTGCTTCTAAGTGCTAAGCACTGTTAAATTATTTACCAACATTATCACATTTAATTATTTGGACATCACTATGGGGTAGGTATTATCTGAGGTTTCTACATGTGAAAACTGAACCTTAGTGTGGTCCTTTAAGCTAAGTAATTAGCTTAAAGGATCACAAGTGACAGTTAAGATTCAAACCCAGGTCTTTCTGACATTGTGCTTAACCTGCTACAAGTCCTTATGATGGACATAGTTAAACGTGGTCTACAGGGTAGAGAGAAACCTCTGGTTTAGTCGTTTGCTATTTAGTGTGTTTATTTCAGAAGTGGCTTCAAAAAACTGTGCGTCTGCTAAGAATGAGGCTGGATCCACCAGGACTTCTGGGAGGCAAGAAGTTGCTAATTACTTGTTAATTACTTGCAAGGGCCAAGGTGACAGGGTTGGTGGGGGGACAACTGAGTCTCGTGGCTTCGTGACAGTGGTGCAGACTTAATCTCAGACTCAGCTCCCGGGTAGGGTGGCCTATTCAGGCCTGTTCATCTACACCAGGAAGGTGGTGTAGGGATCTTGCTAGGATGGGATTTACAGATTAAGAATATAAAATGGAGGTGGAAATAGTGTTAGAATCCTCTAGATTCATGCTCCCTGAGGGCAGGAAGGGTGTCTCATTTATTGTTCTGTCTCCAGCATCTAGCACAGTGAGTGGCACCCTGGGGAAGTTCAATGAATGTTTGTTGAATAAATGAATGGGTAGGTAGGTGAGGTAGTTATGTGGGGCTCATCTCTTCTGGGATTGGGTTGGATGAAGGATGAAGAAGCAGGATCAGCTTTTTTGCCACTTTATGTATTTTCAAAAGGTGCCCAGGTACTGTCAAAATAATACTTGATGTTGCTGTGACCCTTTATGGTTTTAAGATACTTTTATGTACGTTATTCCATTTGATCCTCACTGGCATCCTTGGAGTTAAGTTTTCTTGTGTTCATATAAGTGGTGGGGACACTGGAGGTACACAGAGATTAAATGACTTGCTGAAGGCCTCATAACTCATAAAGGACCAAGAAATCGTAACCCCCAAACCCAGTGCTCTTTCTAGGACCCGAGAAACGATGGTTGGCACAGGTTATAATGGTGTTCCTCCAGCCCCCTGACTGCTAAATATGGTCATGATGGCTATCAACTTCCCCTTCCTGACAGGACATTTTAATTGATTTCAGAGTGCATTCTTGTGACAACAGGTCGGGTTTCTCCAGCGAATGAGTCTTTGCTAGTTGGACTAAAGCTCTCCAGTACTGGCCCTGGGTATGGCCTGGCTGGGGGATTGGGGTCCTCCATGAGCTTGTCCTGGGGATCCTGAGGTTCCTCCTCCTTGAATTCCTCCTGCTCTGTCATCCAGCCCATCTTGGAGCACGATCAGGGCTTCCCATGGCGGAGACCTTAACCAGAATGGCTGCCTGGGGACTAAATGAGATAAAGTCTCTGAAGTTTCTTGAGAAAAATATTGAAACTTGGAACCCCAAATGGTGCTGTAGCTTTGAGCAGTCTCTCTTCTGATATAACTTGTTCGGGGGTCACCTACCCTTGGCCTCCTCTTCCTCCATCGTAGGTTGGCCCTGGCTTCAAGCCAACATCCTCCAGGGCACAGGTGTAGATGTGGGCATCCCTGGTTAATGTACTGACATCAAGCATCAGGCTGAAAACCAAGCCATGTCTGCAGAGTCTGGAGCAGTTACAGAGCCCAGAGGCGGGCGTTCTGTGCCGCAGCTCGGCTGGCTTCAGCCGCTGTGGAGGTGCCCTGTTCTCTGGGCTTTGCTGGCTTTCTTGCTCTGGCATCTGGGATAGCCTCATAGTTAATTCATGCTATGTTCTTCTCTGGGTCATGCTTTTCTTTTTTTTTTCTTTTTTTTTTTTTTTTTGCTGTACGCGGGCCTCTCACTGTTGTGGCCTCTCCCGTTGCGGAGCACAGGCTCCGGACGCGCAGGCTCAGCGGCCATGGCTCACGGGCCTAGCTGCTCCACAGCAGGTGGGATCTTGCTGGACCGGGGCACAAACCCATGTCCCCTGAATTGGCAGGCGGACTCTCAACCACTGTGCTACCAGGGAAGCCCCATGCTTTTCTTTAAGAGCCTCTTCAGGGCTGTGCTGGCCTGATTCTCTACTCCTCATCCTGTAACTGGGGGAGAGGGAGGAGCCGGCCTGACAACCATTTCACCTGTAGAACCTAGCTGGTACCTGCACTTAGCAAATGCTTAATAAATGTTCTCAAAGTTTCCCCTGAAAGTCAACATCAGAGCTATTAAGGGAGTACGAGGCTTGTTTTGCCCAGCTTGGGGCACTGTATCCTGTGCCAGTCTGTTTATGGCAGAGCTACAGAATTACTTTGAGACCCATATTTCTCACTGGCCATCAATAAGAAGTGCAATGACTGTCTAGACATTCACGATAGGATGGATTCCCTCAGATAGGATGTGTTAATGTCTTTTGATTACAGAGCTGTGGTCCCTGAAGTACTATAAAAATTGTGTGGCTTTAGGGTCTAGTAGCAGCAATGAAGACCCTTGGGGAAACACCTGGTTCAACTTTTGATTCTTGTATGGTCAGTCCACAACTTTAGGGAGTCCCAGGTCTGAGCTGAGATGCTCACGTGGGCAGCTCAGCTCTGGGAAGAGGAGACTCCAGGATGATAAGAAGCTGACATTCAGGAATTTTCTTTGAGTACATTCTCTTTTGATCCTAAAATCTGATGCAGTTTAGCAACATATATATTCAACCACATTTAACATCATCCCTGTTTGTCAGATATATTCACCAAAAGTCATTTCACTACTTTCAGTGTTTTTTTTTTGGTATTGCTGTTTTTACCATTCTTCCTGAAAGCAGCATTTCTAATTAAAATATGGGCTTTAAAAAAATAAGAATACTGCATAATTCCAGTTGAAGCTTAATCAAAATGTGGCAAAGAAAAAAAATGTTGCAAAGAAAGATACGTTTTCTTTCTAAGCCTTCTAAAAACTGAAGCCATAGCTCTTTTTTTTTAATTTTTTTATTTTTTGCGGTACGCGGGCGTCTCACTGTTGTGGCCTCTCCCGTTGCGGAGCACAGGCTCCGGACGCGCAGGCTCAGCGGCCATGGCTCACGGGCCCAGCCGCTCCGCGGCATGTGGGATCTTCCCTGACCGGGGCACGAACCCATGTGCCCTGCATCGGCAGGCGGACTCTCAACCACTGCGCCACCAGGGGAGCCCGAAGCCATAGCTCTTGCTGACCTTTGCTGCTAAGTGTTACCATGTCCTTAGGGCCACGTCATTCTCACTCTAGTACCGAGAAGAAAATGCCACTACGCTTTGGCCGCTCAGCCAGCCGGGCAGCCCAGATGTTCACCGGAAGAATGCTTCCCTGATCAGCCTTGTCAGTACCTCCTGTGCCTTCCAGAACTTCCTGGTTCTAGTTCTGTGTGTTTCTGCTGGACCATCATTGTTGTGAGTCTTGACACTAGCCCACAGGCAGCCACTTTGGAGGTGTGCTTGTTCCTGAGCGCTCTAAGACAGGTCTATCTGACACGGGCTTTAAAAGTCTCCCCTGGGATGTTGCAGGGACAGTTGACTGTATCCTCAGTTTGCCTGTTGCCCCAGTAACAGAGGAGTCCCTACCCCTGCATCGGTTCCCTGATGAGGCAGATCCCGCCCTCTCTGTAGACGGCTGTATCCACGTTCCAGTGAGTGTTGTTCCGGCATCACTCGGTCTTCTGAAAAGCTGCGGTTGGGGAAGCAGGTGTGCTTCAGACTCTCTCCATGCACTCCAGCCTTCCAGCAATTGCTGTGGGTTGTCTCGGCCTTCAGGAACTCTGGTTTTCTGTGGCTTCCTGAGGGGGAGGATCACAAGGCACTCTCCTCAGGTATTTCCCGGCATTGGTTTCCTTCTGACATTCCTTTTATGGGGTTTTTAAAAGAGTGTAAGTGGTTTAGGAGCTGGGCAAGGGTGAGTGGACTCCACTTGTAGTAGCCACTGAGGGGAGGCCCAAGTGCGGGGAAGAGTCAGACGTGCTGACCGTGACCCTCTTTTCCTGTGTCACTCCCTCACATTCATTTTCACGACAAGCACCATGGAGCTCCATGACCCATTTCCTTTCTCCAGTCATAAGTTGCTATTGCAAAACAAGGTCCCTCCATTTTTGATCTCGGCTCTAGCATAGAGCTCAACCCAAGGGTTGCCTGTGTTCCTCTATAACCTTGAAAGTAGAATGATAGTTAACATGTACTGAGGGTTTACTCTCGGTTCTGGGTGGTTCTGCTAAATGCTTCCTTTGCATGATCTCCTTTACTCTTCACAGCAGTCCTGGGAGCTAGGTTCCTCTAGTATCCCCCGTTTACAGTGAGAAAACGGAGGCTCAGAGAGGCCTAGCAACTTGCCCAAGGTCACACAGCTTGCAAGTGTCAGGATTTGACTTGCTTTCCCAGCAGGCAGGACTGCCCTACTCTGCCTCACCTTCAAGTCCGTGGACATATTGTCCCCTTGCTCAGGCCTCCTTCCTTCCATGCTGCAGTGCCCAGCTCCACACCTGGCCCTTCTGTGGACACTGTAGACAGAAGCGAGCTCTTATATAGACTCCTATGGCTCACATAGCGCAGCCACTTAGCCATTCACCACACTGTGCTATAGTGCACTTTCGTGTCTCTGATCTCTAATCGGGTGGCACCTTTTCAGAAGGCAATTCCTAGTGCGTTTCGCTTCTCCTGCAGTGATGAGTATACATTCCCACATAGTACATGTTCAACAAATCCTGCTCGTTGAGGATGTTACTTTAAATTTGGGCCGTTACCTATGAAGGCAGGAACGCATTTTGCTGAATTGATGTTATGCGCACAATTGGAGGATTTTACTGACATCATTTACTTTCCCCCCTTATTGAAAAAGTAATTTACTTCTAAAACAAAGAAGGAATAATCTGTAGCTATTTCTATGAAATGATTTATTGCAAACAAGAAAAATGGTTTAAACCTGCTAAAGTCAAATCTATAAATAATGTTCTGTATCAACTCTGCTGACTCTGGAGAAGAAAACAAAATTCCCATTTTGAAACCTAATTTTGGGTCACTCCACCAGAGTCTGTCCCCTTGTGCTGGGGATTATGTCACCAGGCACAACCTTTTTTCTGCTCCAAAATTCAGGGGTTCTGAGAACTCCCCTCCACCCACCTGCTAGGGGGCTCCCCTCACCACGTCACCCTCCCTTTCTGGGATGTGACTTGTGGACATGATAACAGTGGCTTGTGCTAAAACAAAAAATTCTGTAGAAATGACCTTCTCAAACCTTCATGGTCCCTGGGATTTAATGAGTGAGTGAGAAATTGAGACATTTTTGTAGAGATATTAGGGCACACATAAGAGACTGATCTAAGACATTAAAAAAACCAAAACTAAATATGGCATTCTACAAATTGGTAATTATTAGCCATCTAAACAGATACCGTCTCAACAAACTGACCATTAATTACAACTGGAGAGAGACTGTGCATTTGTTTTCATGCTTTCATGTGCTCCAATTATAAGCGTCAAACAGGTCTGCCAGAAGCTTCTGTGCCCAGTACTGTCCCAGGAACCATGAAGGGTCCCTAGAAGCCCCTGTCCAAGTATCAGGCCTCTCCCAAGAGAATATAAATTGAAAGCAATATCTGAATAAGTAAAGACACATGTGGCTGAAGTTTTTACTCATATGTGCAGTGGGACATCTAGATGACTTTGTCATAACACAATGTTGAATAGTCTGTCATGTGACTCTCCACTAGTCTTCAGGAGCTTCAGATGAAAGGGGACTGATGTACAGCATCTCCAATAAAATAGTTTGGAGATCATCTGTCCTTGAAACCCTGTAAGGGAAGGATGGGAGTGCCATCGTCAGCTTCCAGAGGAGGTGCTCATGGATGGGTTTCATTGAAGGATTTTTGGTACTTGAAAGCAGGATAACAGAGGTGTAGACCTCTCTGCTTGGGTTAATTTTCCTTGCCCATAATGTGAGTCGCTTCATCAAGGTCCCTTCTGCATATAAGGTTCTACGATTTCTTTAATTCCATTATAAGGTTCATGGAAAAACTGTGATACATAGAGAGTGCAGGAAAAGCCCTTTTTATATACGTTCTTAGAAGAATTCATTATTGCTCCATCAGTGACAGAGTGTGTCTCAAGGTCTTTGTCTGGCATGTGTGGGGACAGCATTGCTGCAGAGAACAATACGTTGTGAAGGTCCGGAGGCATCTCCACATAGGATAGATGTGTTCATGGAAAGTTGCGTGTTAACTGCATATGGGCACGTCAAGTCATATTTTAAGTACACCAAAGGGGGCTTTTACAAAAGTCCGTGACAGCCCATTTTGTAGAGAGAATCCCATTTTTAAAGTAGATGATGATTCTTTCTCTGTTTTGGTTAATCTGAATGATCACAGATTTGCTCCAGATATTTTTCCTGTGTGATGGCCTGTACTAGAAATGCTAAGGGAACATGGGGGAAATGCAGCGGGTCATGGCGTGTGGACGCAGTGAGTCTTGAGAAGGCAGAAGGCAGTGATGGGGACCGGGGAGGGGGCTGGTGATCTATGGAGGGCAGAGTGTGTCTGGATGCAAGCAGCCTGCTTTGGGTGCAGCCACTGGGTCCTATGGAGGCAAGTGAGAGTCACATCTGGAAACGTGTGGGTAAGAAGGGGGCAGTTGGAAGAAGTCTTCGGGTGCTGCCCTTGGGACTTAAATGTGATTCATCAGGAGTTGAGAGTCCTGGGGGATATTAGGATTCAAGTAGAGCTTAATGAACCAACACATATTTGGTTCATTACCCTTATTCCTTATATCAAAGTATATAAGATACCATCTCAAGAACCTCAACCTCTAGTTGGAGAGAGAATATATGAAAAGCCAGATAAGAATCAAAGATGCTGACTCGCGAAAATACATACAATAGGGCTAAATGGAAAAGATCTGCTCTTGGATTGAAAATACCAATTAAGAAATTCTAAGAATTTCTTAGAATATCTAAGAATTGTAGTTGACTCCTATCTCACAGGAGTCAGCAGTACGAAATGGCTGCCAGAAAGCAAATATAGTCTCAAGCTTCAGGAATAAAGGCTTTGTGCCCAGGGCAAGAGGGCCGAGGGGCTTTGGCACTCCACACAGCTGAGCCCATCTGGTGTGTGGCACACACTTCTGGGCATGACATTTTGAGAGGCACATGGAGATATTGCAGTGCCTCTCGAGGGACACGGCCAGGAAAGTGAAGGGGCTAGAAATCACGTTGAATGAAGAACAGCTCATCCTTTCATTCTGCAGCAAACAGTTACGGAGTGTCTGCCATGTAACCGGCACTGTGAAATACGCTGGGGGTTCAGAGAGAAGCTTGTCATCCTGAAAATGCTAAACGAGGCCTAGTTAGTCTGGGGAAGAAAGGACTTAGGGGTGAAATTTAAAAACAACTATGTAGAAGGAAAGTTCTAAGGGGTAAGATAAGGGCCAAAGAGTGGACGTTAGAGGGAGACAGATGTAGACCCCGAATAAGGAAAGATCTTGGTGACCGTTGGAGCAGGTGAGTGCTAAGTTGGCACTCTTTTTACGGGGAGATTTTACGGGTCTGTGACCTTTTAAACCTTGGGAAATACCGTCCAATTCTCTTTCTGACTCGAAGGCTGTCATTGATGTTGTGAATTGTAATAATAAGGGCTCAATTTGTGGTAGGCACAGCAAATGCTGTGGAAATTGATAGAAGGGAGAAACGGCTTCTTTCATTCCCGGCAGCAGGGGATGTTTCCTTAAAAAGGCAATATCTAATTTAGGAGCTGGACTCAGAGGTTCGCACTCCTAGCTGGGAAGGATGGTGCTCTGGGTCTTTGAGGCTGGTGGGCAGGTGGGCTGGCTGGAAAGGAGTGCAGTGGCTGCCGGGGCAGGGTCCTTCCCCCACCGCATGAATCCCGAGTCTGACCGAAGTGACCCAACTTACTGAGCAAAACTGCAGTGCTTCTGGGGAAGCTGGCTCTGAGCAAATAGATCACCCTCTCTGTAGCCGTTGGAAGCTTCCCACTGCAAACCTCTGCGGATCTGCAAGTTGTCATCTGATACACTTCCGGGATCCTGGCAGAAATCCTCAAACTGAGTCCATTTTCCCTTTAATGGCCCTTGTGTCACACACAGGGCTCTTTGGGTTGTCCAGAAGAGTCACACAATCCCACCTTGGGTAAACTTGGTCACAAGCCCATTCATTTCCCATGGCATGGGGCTGTGGACGAGGGGGAAGGGCCTGGCTGCACCCACCCATCTTCCTGGGCTCATCCTCAAGGAGGGACTCCTGGTGGCCTGGCCTGAGTCAGATGCCCATCCTTCCACCTGTAACCCTGACTATGATAACCCTGATGATGAAGGTGGTGCCAGCTCGTCTCAGATTGGTGCTGTGCATTTCGGTGGGGGATGAGGAGATAGGAATCCCCCATGTTGGAGGGTCCGTGCTATTTCCAGAACAAGGGGAGGGGGCCAGGCTCGCCGACCACGACTTGTCCATGAGTCCATGCTTGGGGAAGTTTCCTGGCTGGGCTGCCTTCATACTGTGGACTCCCTGCTGGTTTACGCCAGTAATTAAAGCCTGATTTTTTTCATTAATGAGTTGAGAGGAAACAGCCCGGGCTCTTGCTGACACAAGCAGGTCAGAGGCAGGGAGGGCTGTGTCTCCGGGCACCACTCACAAAACTATTTCCTGGGGCAGCTTTCTTCCACCTGGAGTAGCTTTCCAGAAAGCATGCATTTAAATTAGACTTTATTATTATTTTTTCCTAGCAGAGATTCTGATTCCACACGCTGAGGGGGCGTCTGGAATTGGCATTTGTACTCAGAACCCGCAGATGGCCCGCCGACCACGCTGGGAAGAAGAAGCTTCTTTTGGTGTCTGTCTGCTTCCCTGCCCATCGTTTTAGTCTCCCCTTCAGACTCTTAATATTTTGAAAACAAATGGTTAACCGTACAAGGTGAACTCTTTGAAGGGGCTGGAGGAATGAATGCTTTTGCAAAGTGAAGCATCATCTTTTGATGACGGAGCCCACTGTTTTGTTCCCTTTCCACAGTCTCCCGGGGAAGGGATATAGTGGTTTGTCAAGGCTCCGTGAAGGGTTTTTTTCCAGACTCAAGGCGCCCTGTTACTGTGGGAACCTGTGATAACTCCAGCCATTAGTATTACTTTAAGTCTAAGTTTTAAAATAACTGCAGGGCTGCACCTGGAATGAAAATGAATTAAAAAGAAAATCACTGGGTGTAATTTAAATAGCGCCTCGGGGATAGGCTTGTTCTTCTGGTGCCATCAGTTAGACCCACAGGATTTTTTTTTTTTCGTCCTGAAAGCTTTCCAGAATGCCACTCACGTGAGCAGACATAGGGCTTTTGTCATCTCTTCTTCTTTGGGGTTTAAAAATATCGTTCTGAAGGAATACTTCTCTATCTTCTCTAGTCATTTATCAGATTGGGCACCACGTGGCTGACATGTACCATCTGCCTGTGAGGGACCGGTGACCACAGTCCAGTAAGGTGTGCCCCCGCCCCCTCAAGGAGCTTCCTGGAGAATGTGAAGGCAAGAAACGCTAATGGACCCCGGTCATGTGGGGATTCCTGTGTGCCATGGGAGGGGCACAGGACCCTCTGCCTGGGGAGCCCCCCTGGAGCTGAATCTTCCACGAGGCGGCGGAGTTTGCAGTGGGGGAGGTGGGCGAGGGCACTTGCAGCAGAGGGGACAGCATGTGTGCAAAGGGAAGGGCATGGCGCTGTAGAGAAGCAAGTGGAATGCAGGGAGAAGCGCAGGAGGTGTGGCAGGGCCGGATCAAGAGGCGACTTGTGTGCTGTAGGGAATTGTCTGGATATGATTTCGTAGGTGAAAAAAAATTGAGGAGAGTGATGTGATAGAATTTGCTTTTTTGAAGGACCATTTTGCCAGTGGAGGAGGGATGGTATTGGAGGGTGTGGGGGGTTGATGCCAGAGACAAGAAAACCTACTTGGGAGCCATGGCCACAACAGTGAGAGGCCCACGTACCACAAAAAAAACCCAAAAAACAAAAAACACCAAAGAAACAGCAGTTTATTGCATTGGGGGGTTATAAAGGAAAGCAGAATGTTTTATCATGTTTTTTTTTTTTTGCGGTACACGGGCCTCTTACTGCTGTGGCCTCTCCCGTTGCGGAGCACAGGCTCCGGACACGCAGGCGCAGCGGCCGCGGCTCACGGGCCCAGCCGCTCCGCGGCACGTGGGATCTTCCCGGACCGGGGCACAAACCCGTGTCCCCTGCATCGGCGGGCGGACTCTCAACCACTGCGCCACCAGGGAAGCCCTATCATGATTTTTGCTTTAGCAACTTTGGGACGAATTAAAAGTCCTAAACTCTGGTGCCAGAAAAAAAAAACAAACAAACAAACAACAAACCAGCAGTTTAAAAGTGTGTGTGTGTGTGTGTGTGTGTGTGTGTGTCGGGAGAGGATGGAAGGGGAGAAGCAAAGAAGAGTAAATTGTAAAATTAAGCCGCCTGCTTGTAATTCATGGGGCTTTCCTTTTTGAAAAAAAAAAAAATCCCCTTTGCTCGTTATTTTCATTCCAAGCTCCTGAGGGTGAAAGACAACTCTGAAGATGAGATGCCTGGTAAATGTGGAATATGGGGGGAAGAATTGGGAAATTCGTTAATTATCGCTCTGTTTACAGTTCTGTTACAGAGTCCAAATGGTAGTTGATGACACCAATGTAAGCTTTATCTGGATAAGAGGTATTGACCTAGCATGACTCCCTGGAGAGGAATGCTAGTGAAATTCAAGCATACTTGTGAATGTAAATTCAAACCCATACAGGATCGTAATCAAGGCACATCCTATAAAATAAACGAACACTTGAAAATGCGGGCCTGGCAGACAGCAGGTGATCCAAAAATGTTCTCATTGTTTGTTCTTTCTTTGCAACTGCATGGGGATGAGAAAGGAGGAAAGGGAAGAATCATGAAGAATTCTAATAATAAGGATGACTTATTAAGTGCTCAAAAGGTGCCAGACACTGTGCAGAGAATAGTTCATGAACTATCGTCTTTAGATGATCTCATTTAATGTTTCCTACAGTTAATGAGGGAGGGACTCTTATTATCCCCATTTTGTCATCGAGGAACTTGGAGGCCAGGTGGTCATGGCTGGCAAAGTGGGTGTCATGATCTCTGGTTACGGGCACACTGACCCCGTGGGGAGGAACAGCAGGCTTGGACTCAGCTCCTCCTCATTATAATGCACTGGGTCTCAGCTGCTTTATCAGCAGAAGGTGGAGGTTGGTTCAAAATACCCCTTAAATGCTCTTGGCCTATAAAATCCAGCCAACTTCTTCCACCTGTGGTTGCTTTGGTCCCTGGCCCCGGGAATCCAGCAACTGTGTCCGTAGCTCAAAGTAAGAGTGACCCGTGGGAATGAACATAATCATACTGGCCTCACTGGGGAAAAAGAAGGTGAATTTCAGAGGAGAAATGTCTGCTTCCTGTAAGCTGCCTGCCCGACCCTGTCAGGTGCACCAGAGGTCTCGGGTCATTCCCATCCTGTCTGCTGCAGCCAAAGGTACAGTTTCTCCTGGTTGGACTCTGAGCTGCTATTAATTTCGCATGTGTCTAGAAATCTTATCGTTCACCCTTTAACTTTCTATCTTTCACTTTTGACATGTCTTATTGCAAAGACAAATGTCTGAAGCATTTGTTGAAATCCCCCATGTCTTTCCTGAGGTGACCCCCACATGAGCTGTTTGCCATTCTGCTTCTCAGAACACAAGCTTTCTTACTGAATGTCGCTGGGGTGAAGAATTGTTTGGTGGTGGATTAATGCATATTTATTTTTGACAAAAGGATTTTTTTTTGAGATGAGATGATCTTGGTATTGGAAAATTTCTAGTGCTGGATCCTCTTTCTAAGCGTGGAAGGGCTTGTCTGGAATGCCCAAGGATGATCCCAAGTGTTGAACTAAGAGGTGGAAAGATGGCAGTTGTTGATCTGTTGAAGACAGAATAATAACTCAGTGGAACAACTGTTATATTGAGCTGGGCCCCACTTCCTTCAGCTGAATTGTGTAAGAATTACTGCCACACAACTGCTCTTTATTGAGTCTTGGTGTGCCAGGCACTGTGTGAAGTATTTATACGGGACGGTCCCATTTAATCGTCACAATGGATGAACAAACACAAAGGCTTAAGGCCTATGGCTTGTAAAGCTCGACTATTGGTCGACAACATGACATGTGATTTGAGAGTTGAGCTTTCCTCTACAGGTTAGAGATGTTCAGTTTCCTCCTAATGCTAATACGTAGATTTTTCCATGACTTTATCTAAACCCTCCTTCAATTTACATTTTTAGTCTTTATCACCTCTCGATGTTAACAGTTTTATTGTTATTATTAGTAATTTCTTTCTAATGGCCCTAAATTTGTCTGCTTTAAGATTCGAGGGGTGATGCTTCAGTGTGGCATTCTGGAATTTGGTTTATGACTGTATTTTTATCCTCCCCAAGACTTTCGGAAAACTTCGACGTTTGTCTCCTCCTAACATTTTATTTGTCTTGCAGACTCCTAATTTATTTAATTCATCCTTATGAAGGAGACTTTTCTGTTTTTGATGGTTTTAGCTGCCCTTCTCCAGACCTTTTCTGAGTCCATTAGATTTTTACGAAGAATTGAAAGTGAAAGTGGTATTTATCATAGAATGCCATGGTCTTATTCCAAAGTCTCTTTTTTTTGTGTGGTACGCGGGCCTCTCACTGCTGTGGCCTCTCCCCTTGTGGAGCACAGGCTCCGGACGCACAGGCTCAGCGGCCATGGCTCACGGGCCCAGCCGCTCCGCGGCACGTGGGATCTTCCCGGACCGGGGCACGAACCCGTGTCCCCTGCATCGGCAGGCGGACTCTCAACGACTGCGACACCAGGGAAGCCCCAAAATCTCTTAGGACAGAACAATATAAGGCATAATATGGGGTCATATTGTGAACAACTTGGCTAAGTGTATTAGACAAAGGAATGACCACCAAGTACCACTGTCTGTTCAAATACGGTATGAAGGCTGAGTTAGATGGGCCATTGGCCCTGAGGGCCTGGACTGGTCAGTATTATCTCAGGATGTCAAAGGTGATTGGAAACAGTGTAATCAGAAGGGTTACATAACTCTACACGAGGGTTCGGCTGGGAGCCAGGCGGGTTTGGAGTAGCTGAGAGCGCAGAGTCGAAGATCAGTTAAGGACAGTGGATCACAGCAGAGGTAAAGGTTATGGGGCTCATGTTTTGGGGCGACTGGCTGCGAGATAAATGGTGACGTCTTCTAGACTGGGCAGGTACCTGTGAAAGCTCTTTCCTTAGAGATGGTATGGTAACGTAGGAGAGCCAGCTGAAGGTAATCACTGATGTGGTCCCTATGGCCGTGGTACAGTCTTGTCTGAAGACAGGGGCTCTGGCTTCCCAATCCTTTCCTCAACTTGGGTCACTGGTTGTGCACTTGGGTCTGCCCAGCCTCAGGGAGAATTATGCTTGTTGCTGGACCCATGAATGAACAGACCCTGAGTCTTCCCAAAGCAGAGCTCTGGACAGACCAGCATAGGGGATGTGGGACCCTGAGCTGCCGTACAGAAGAAGAATGTGGAAAGTTCTCCAGAGTTTTTTAAACAATTAGTATTCAGCTTGTTCCGGAATTCACCTGTACTGAATGTTGCTTAAAATAATCAGGCCAGGGGCTTCCCTGGTGGCGCAGTGGTTGAAAGTCTGCCTGCCGATACAGGGGACATGGGTTCGTGCCCCGGTCCGGGAAGATCCCACATGCCGCGGAGCAGCTGGGCCCATGAGCCATGGCCACTGAGCCTGCGCGTCCAGAGCCTGTGCTCCGCAACGGGAGAGGCCACAACAGTGAGAGGCCCACATACTGCAAAAAAAAAAAAAAAAAAAAAAAAAAAAAATCAGGCCAACATTTGGGGACTGAGAATACCTTTATGGTACTGGGAGTTTGTTACAAAGTTTACTTTAATTTGAATTACACATAATCATGGAGCATAGAATTAAAGGGATTCTTATTCTTGGAGGTGTTACAAGTTAGATTGTCTTACATCTAACTGCCAGAAATTTCCTTGAAGTCTTTGTTATCATTACTTAGTGTCCCCTTTATGAGGAGTCTCAGGAGGAGTTTCTTTGGGGTCTATAGTCTCAGGAATAATTGTGCTTTTCTTCTCCCCACCCCATTTAATTTTCACAGTAATTCTTTGAGGTGGGTAAAATTATTCTAGTTTTAGAGTTGAACAAACAATAACTCAAATTGTTTAATAGATCTGGCCACGTAAACAAAGCAGAGAAAGTGAGATTTAACTAAAGTCTGTCAAACTCCAAAGCTCTTCAAACTGAGAGCTCCTAATACAAAACTCTGACTTCCTTAATGAGGTAATAATGCAAGCCCATGGAAGGTGTGGCTTCTATAACCTCTAATAAGTGGCCTTTCGGCATTTCTCTTACTTATTATCATTGTGAGTATCTCATTGTGAGAGTCATAACTCTCCTGGCCTCAGTTATTAAGATATTTTTCCATGCCCTGCACAGCCTTTCCCCTCCCCCTCCACGAGTGTGCATAAGGGCTAAATGTCATTTATTGTGCTATTCTTTATTTCTTTCAATCTTTCTGCCTGCCTCCATCCATCCCACCTTTCCTTTCTCCCTTCTTCCTACTTCTTTGGTAAATTTCCTAGTAAGCATGAAGTGAATGATCCATCAGGTTACTCTTTTGTTGTTGCCTGCTAGAACAGAGAGCCAAATGAGTATCTGTCTTTAACAAGTGAGTAGAATTCGCTTTAACAAATGGGTAGAACTCTCTGCTGCATGTTTTATTTATTTATTATTTGTTTGTTTGTTTTTGGCTGCGTTGGGTCTTCATTGTTGTGCGTGGGCTTTCTCTAGTTGCGGCACGCAGGCTTCTCATTGCAGTGGCTTCTCTTGTTGCAGAGCATGGGCTCTAGGCGTGCGGACTTCAGTAGTTGCGGCATGTGGGCTCAGTAGTTGCGGCACGCAGGCTCAGTAGTTGTGGCTCACGGGCTCTAGAGCACAGGCTCAGTAGTTGTGGCGCACAGGCTCAGTTGCTCCGTGGCATGTGGGATCTTCCCAGACCAGGGCTCGAACCCATGTCCCCTGCATTGGCAGGCGGATTTTTAACCACTGCGCCACCAGGGAAGTCCCTGCACGTTTTAATATTAGTCTTACTTATGGCTCCATTTTTAGGTCTCTTCTGTCTTTTTTCTTGTTTTCTTTCTCATATATCTGTAACTTGTAGTGTCTCCGTAGATTTTTGGTGTCCCTTTAATCAACCTTCAATTCTTTTTTTTTTTTTTTCGGCAGTACGCGGGCCTCTCACTGTTGTGGCCTCTCTCGTTGCGGAGCACAGGCTCCAGACGCGCAGGCTCAGCGGCCATGGCTCACGGGCCCAGCCGCTCCACGGCACGCGGGATCTTCCCGGACCGGGGCACGAACCCGTGTCCCCTGCGTCGGCAGGCGAACTCTCAACAACTGCGCCACCAGGGAAGCCCAACCTTCAGTTCTTTATGGAATGAGACAGGGTATGAGTAAATGAGTACCTGCCTAGTCATCCCTCTCTCTCTCAAAATATGGAACTGAGGTTTACCTAGCCCAACTGATGAACCCTGGTGGCCTTCATAATCAACATATTCTCTTCTAAATACTCACAAGCCACCAGTTTAATAATTCATTTCCATTTGGGGATCAGGTTGGGGCTTCTAAGGGAGTGCCTTCCTCCTTCTCCTAATCTGGACAACATTTGTTCCTCACCAGTCAACTGGCATCTCTTTGAAAACTTTCCCAGATACAGACCCGTGAGCCATACCTTCAGTTCTGGGCCTGAATAGTTGAACTCATTCTAGGAGACCAACTGTTCTCTTATTATCTTTTCACTCTCTCTCTCTTCACTTATTTCTTTATGATGTCTACCTTCTTCACTTCCCGGATCATTCCCTTAAGGAAAGGCAGACAGAATAGGAGGCTTGCCTTCCTTTTGTCATCTGTGAGCACTAAGTTATCTTTCCCATGCAGTGGATTCATCGTTTCCTGGTTGTTTTCCCCCAAACATAGCTCATAAGCTCTTTAAAAAATTATCTAGCACTGTTGAATTCCCCAGCCCTGCTGACAGACACCCCAGGCCCCTGCCTCGAAGCATGTGCACCCCATGATTGGGACCCCTCCTCCACATGTTTATACCTGTCTCTTCAGTGCTCGGGCTCTGGTCGACAGCTGTCTGGTCTGCGTGCCCCTGTGGCATCTTTAGATGTCTTCCTCTCTTTTTCTTCTTTGGGATCTTTCGTGTGCAGCTGAAATTTCACTTTGCATAATCTTTCTCGCGCAAAGGGTTGACTTGGACTACCTCGCCATGAAATTCTACCCATTTTTCTCACCGCTAATATTTCCATCTCCCTTTTTTTTTTTTTTTTCTTTTTGCGGTATGTGGGCCTCTCACTGTTGTGGCCTCTCCCGTTGCGGAGCACAGGCTCCGGATGCGCAGGCCCAGCGGCCATGGCTCACGGGCCCAGCCGCTCCGCGGCATATGGGATCCTCCCAGACCGGGGCACGAACCCGTATCCCCTGCATCGGCAGGCGGACTCTTAACCACTGCGCCACCAGGGAGGCCCTCCATCTCCCTTTTTCTAAAGTCCAGGTGCCTCCCAAGGCCCGGACCCTGCCCCATCCTTTATTCCTTGTCTGTTGCAGCTTCAGTTTTGCCCGATGGCTCCTTACCTTCTGCCTACAAAGATAAGCAGAGTTTCGTTGTCCAGAAAAAAAAGGGGAAAAAAGGGCTTACAATGAAAGTAAAGAGGAAAAGATAAGAAGAAACTGTCTTTGATTTTCCTGTCCCCTCCAGTGACTATCTGACTTCTCTCCTTCCTTTCAAGTTTGTGGCCACGTTCCTTGACAGTCTTGCCTCCCCATCACTGGCTCCCCATTCACTCCTTCCTCGGTCCTTTGCAGACTGACTTCTGACTTCCTCGTGTCTTTGAAGCTATGAGCTCCAGTGTGGCTCTTCCAAAGAGCTGCCCCCATCCAGGCATCAGACAGCAGGTGTGACACAAAAGTGCCATCCCTCGCTATGTGCTGGCTGACCTGGGTCCTCGGCTCATTCTCCCTTCCTTCATTCCTTGCCCTGTGCCCTGCCCCACACACCACCTCTTCTGACCTGGCTACTGACCTCGCTGTTCTCCAGCCTCTCTTTCCTCACTTCCCACGACTGACCAACAGGTTCTTGTCCCCTGGGCTAACGACCTTGTCTGTCCTTCCAGTTTTATTTTCCTCTCTTTCCCAGTAGGCTCAGTGCATCTACAGACAACCCTGAAAAAGTCTTCTGACTGGGCCTGACCCTCAGGGTCTTCTCTCCCATGACTGTCCCCTCCTTGCTCAGAAATCTTCCACTTCTTATTTACAGGACTAAGCCCAGAGTCTTGAGTTATAAGCTCTGGGTGCAACTCACGTGCCTTTCCAAGGCATGGGGGAGAAGAGCGATGGGGTTGAGAGCACAGGCCCCAAGACAGAGTGTCTGGGTGCCAGTCCTGGCGCTGCCATCATCCTGGAAGCTTCGTGACCTTATGCAGGTTACTTAGAGTCCATAGTATCTACCTACAGGTTTGTGGAGGTAACTGTGTAAAAGCGATCAGCTCAGTCAGTGCCTGGCACATAGTAAAGTGTTAACCATTGTCGTCATCGTGGCCTT
Source organism: Mesoplodon densirostris (assembly GCF_025265405.1). Classification (NCBI taxonomy): domain Eukaryota; kingdom Metazoa; phylum Chordata; class Mammalia; order Artiodactyla; family Ziphiidae; genus Mesoplodon; species Mesoplodon densirostris. The sequence goes on from NC_082669.1 coordinate 101,123,297, forward strand.
TGGGATGTAGTCCCAGAACTCAGCAGTCTGGTTTGAGTTAAAAGAGTGCATCGGGGTGCATGGCTTTTATGGACCCCAACACAAGAAGGTCAGCCTGCCCAGGAGGGATCAGGATAGGCCTGAACAAGGCAAGGCTCGTCTCTGCTTTTCCCTATTGGTCTGCTTCACTCTCCTTCTGCAGGCTGCCTTCCCACTGGTTTTTTTTTTTTTTTCTTCTCTTAGTTAGCAGATGGTTTCCCCAGAACTCCTGAGTTTCTGCACCCATAAAGCAGCCGACCAGCAGAGAATCCAAATTCCTGGGAGAAAAGTATTTGTTTGGTTCAGCTTTTGTCATGTGTTCACCCCAGTCCAAACAGCTGTGGTGCAATGGTGTGAACGGTAACTTAGAACAAAGATGCTTGCAGGGGCCCGCCCTGAGGGCTGAGGCAGTTCTCCAAGAAGATGGGTGTGGCTTATTGAACACCTAAAAGGCACGTGTTACCTTGTGTCTTCAATCACATCACTCACTGTGTCATTAAAGGAACTCTTCATTGGGCCAAACTCAATGCCAAACACACGTATATTCACATTCTAGTTCTCAACCCACTGGCCAGGCGTGGAAACTGTGTCCCTCCTTCACACACCCACTCGTGTACCCTTTATCTAATCCATCACCTTCCATAAGTCAGCTCAGGTCAGATTTCTGCAGCAGACCTTTTCTGAACACCTTGTCCTCTCCGCCAGGTACTCTTCCTTCCTTGAACTTGGTCTTTCTGCTTCTCCTTTGTCATTGATTAAATGCCCTGGAAGTTATTTATCTTCCGTATAAAGTGGAAGCTCTCAGAAGGCAGGAGCCAAACCCGATTTCTGGTCATGAATGCTGGCTGCAGTGGTGACTGTGTCTACCTGTGCCGAGCACTCCCTTCCTGAGCTATTCCAAATCCTGAGCTAAAGTGGTCACTTGGGAGCCCCCTGCCACTTACACATTGCCAGCTGGTTCTTCCCTGATGTTCAGAATTGTGTCACAAATAGCAGTTTCCCTAATTGCTTTCTCTACCTTTGTAGAGATAAAATCGTCAGCAGGACAAGGCAGGAATCTATTTGATGCTGTGTGTGTAATAGAGTTGGGCTACCAGAGATACCAGGATTCTTTTTTTTTTTTTTTTTTTTTTTTTTGCGGTATGCGGGCCTCTCACTGCTGTGGCCTCCCCCGCCGCGGAGCACAGGCTCCGGACGCGCAGGCTCAGCGGCCATGGCTCACGGGCCCAGCCGCTCTGCGGCACACGGGATCCTCCCAGACCGGGGCACGAACCCGCATCCCCTGCATCGGCAGGCGGACTCCCAACCACTTGCGCCACCAGGGAGGCCCTATACCAGGATTCTTGACAGCGCTGCCGTGGCTGGATTCTGAGAAAGTTTTGTCATCTCTACAGCCAGAGGAGGGTTGTGTACTTGATTACCTCCACCAGAATGACTTCTGGTCATTTCTCCTATTTTAGGAGACCCTCTGGGAAATCTTTTGATGATCCTGAGGCCTTCTGACATCACCACGTACAGATTTTTCTGTCTTATGAGAAGCAGCTGGAATTAGCAGACGGTGCCTGTTGTCTGTGATTCTTAACTAGATTAAGCCGGGGTGGGTGCCCCCTTTGCTAGAGGAGAAGCTGGGCAGTGCCCCGAGGAGTGAGAATCCATAATGGCTGCCAGAGTCCCTTTAGAACTTTCTCTGCTGAGTAACCATGCTGACTTCCTTTCTTTGTTTCTACTAGAAAACACACAGAGAAATTGTGCCAGTCACTGTCCAGAATGAGGTAAGAAAATTGGCATCAAGGGCTCATTCATGTCCCAAGGGGAGGTGATAAAAGAGGTGAGAACATCTTATTCTCTTTGTCAGCCATCCCCCAGTCAAGATGTCAGTGAGAGCCCTGTGCCCAGAATTGTGGAGATAATCAAAGAATCTCACCTTCAGTTTGTGGGAAATTTAGGGACAGTATCACTTTGGGGCCAAGCGTCCTCTTTTAGGGGGCTGAAATTTCCACCTAATTACAGTGAAAAAAAATCAGTCTTGTCCAGCCACCATCTTGACACCATCACCAGTCAACCTTCTTTTGTCTTCACCTAAATGTCCTCCCTTGGAATTCTATACTCTGCTTTGTGTATCTCATACATTTTTTTTCAGATATCAAAACCCTGCCTGCTCTTTTTCCTCCCATTATTGGCGCTTTGTCATTTCATCTTGGATACACATTTTAGAAAGACAGCACGTCTCTGCTTGTTTTGTCACATTACAAACAGCCAGCCTGTGTCTCTCAGTCAGGAGCCTCTGAGAGCCATGCTGTACCTGTCCGTCCCCAGCCCCACCCCCGCAAGGCACTAATGAGTTTCCTTCCAACTATGCACGAATTTACCTCAGTGCTCTTCAGAGCAGAGAACACTGATCTTATCTGGACGGTTCAGGATATTCGCGCATGGAGATCGTAGTTGCAAAGTGATTGGATTTCTCCTCCTCCTCTTGATCTACTGTCCTAGTCTTTGACATTATTTCCTCTTATCTTTGGTTTTATTCTAATTTCTCAGAAATAGCTTTTCACTGTCATCTTGCCGTCTTGTCTAGGAGGCCTTCATCTTGTCTAATAAAGCAGACTGTAAAGAATCATTCCTCAAGCGCCTTTCATCTTGGGAAGCGGAGGAAGGAGCTCGCCCTTGCAAGTTTGTATCCTCAGGCAGGAAAACAAGAAGACAGCCTGCACATGCCCTGAAAGTCACTGACTGGGTGCCCATGTTCTCGCATCACTAATGAACCAATGTCTTTCCTGGCTTCTTCTCTATATTTCGCCTTTAAATATTCCCCTTCCCCTTCAAGTTTGCTTTCAGATCTTTTTGTTGAGTTCACTGGCCACTACCCTGGGGAACAGTTGAGCCTGAAATACGGAGGTTGTCAGGGTCATGGCAAAAAGGGTCCTGTGAGATAAAAATATCACAGGGATCTGTGGGTCTACCTCAGTGCTGGAGATCATTCTATTTTTGGAGACAAATCTGGGGAGAGTTCCCATCACCCTTATCTGGAGAGGAGGACTCATGGGATTTGGGGATGACTCAAACTTGAAATGGCCTCAGAGATCCCAAACTGAAGCCTGTGTCCTCAGCAGACTGCACCTCGGCCCATCCAATTGGGGACCACCAGGACCACCGGAAGAGGACCTCCCTGGGCTCCTGGGCTTTCCCTAGGCGTGGCCTGTGAGCATCTTCCAGGTGTTACCTGTTTCCATTGTGGTATCCTCCCTCCCCAGGGGGCCTAAAGCTCACTAGGAGTCAGGGTCTTTGTCAACCCTTTCATTTAGAACAATCCCCTTTGTTGTTAAGACCGCTGACTGCCTTGGGTTTTTGGTTTGTTTCTGTGGCAAAAAAAAAAATTAACCTTTGGAGATGTAAGTACTGAGCTTAGATACTGCAAGTGCATCTGCCACCCCGTAATTATGAGGGTGAAGTGGGATGGTGGCAAAGAGGGCAACTGCAGGCAGTGGAAACGGAAAGGAAGGAAAGAAGGTGAGATCGTGGGCAGAGACAGGCAGGATGGCTTTAGAGGATTCAGTCTTGCTAAACATTTACTGAGAACTGCTTGATATTGTTTTGCATAATGGACAAGGAAGGTTCTTTTTGCATCTCTTTAATTTGCTATTAGGAGAGCAAAGGAGGGAGTTTTATTCCATAATAGCAGAAAGGTTTCCTGTGTAACGCTTGTCAAGGTTACCTACCTGTGGCTCGTGCCATGCCTGGCATGCAGAGAGACAATAGGGAGTCTTTATGAATCACAATAATAGATCTCATTTTTGCCATCACAAATGTAGGAAATCCAGAAAGGAGTGATTCATGTGGTTACTTTTTTCTTCATCGTTTGGTTTGGAAGGGAGCAAGAGCACCTCAGGTTCTTCTGTTTGACATTCCTACCCTCTGAATGTCTGAGATCGATAGAAGGAGGCTATGGATGGTGGTGGGAAAGTCAGAGAATTTGGATCAGGCGCCCTGGGTACGAGTCCTACGTTTGCCACTTGGTAGTCGAGGGGCCCTGGGCAAGTTTGTTTCTCTCTGTCTACTGGGTGATGGTTCTTGCCCACCCCCAGGGTGCTGTAAAGATCAAAGAAAATGCTATAGAGAGGAGTAATCAGGAAATTGCAAAACTGATGTACAAAATTAATTGCAGTGATTAATGTAATAAAGGTATAGTTTCAGGTCCCTCAGTCCCCTTCCCCCCCCACCCCACCCCCCGCCGATCTCAGCTGCTTAACCCAGGAAAAGGAACGTGGTCCTTCTGAAGGGGACCTTAGCTTATTCCAAAGCTCAGGATCTCAGCCCCAAAGCAAGAGGCAACAGGAAACCATCTCTCTGTGCCGTGCTCACGGGTCTGGGTGGTGACTAAGTGCTCGTGCATAAACATGTTCCACAGAGAGAAAGAAAGAGGCGGTTGAAAAATGAACAGACCGCTGAACAGAAACAGACATGTAGAGAGGGAGAGTAGTGGTGACCAGAGGAGAAGGGCGAAATGGGTATGGTGATGGGTGGAAACTAAATTCTTGGTGGTGAGCAGGCTGTCGGGTAAACAGAAGTAGAAATATGATGTTGAAACTTATATACTGTTATAAACCGATGTTACCTCCATGAAAAATAAAGTTAAAAAAAGAAAAAAGAAGGAGAGCAGCTCAGGCTCAGGATGTGGACCCCCTTCTCTCCTGTTATTTTTCAAAACACATTGACAAAGACCCCACCACCACCACCAATTCAGTACTTCGTGAGCGGGGAGAGGGAGCTGAGGTGGGCGTTCCTTCTGTGCTGGCCCAGTGCCCTCAGCTCCCAGCCTGGCCCACCAGAGACCAGCTTGGTTTCCGGGAGGCTTTCAAACCCCTTTCCCACTGAGGGTCAGACTCCTTTGGAGAATATGGAGAAGAGAACGAAGAAGAGAAATCCTGAACTTTATTCATTTTACCCTCATTTCTCTCCTGGAGAGAATTAGAGCCTCCTGTAAAATCCTGGTGAGTGTGCCCTCGCCGGGTTGCAGGCCAGTCACCTGTGAACAAACATCGCTCAAACGTGGGCCCTTTTCAGTCGGATATAATTCAGTGGCACTCCGCTTGCACATATAATTTTGCAGTTTTAATCTCTAGAGAGAGGGACTGTTTGGCGCCTGCTGTCCTTGACACAGGACGGGGTGATATGGTAAGAAGTGCCCTTGCCTTTAGTGGAGTCCCACCCAGGGCCAGACGGGGGCTGCCTACCTGGGAGCCTGCTTCGGATGTGATGGGTGTCTACACCTGTGCACTTGCTTTGCTATTGGATGTGGATGAAGACATCCAGATTCCAGAAATCTGAATACAGGGTATGAGGGAGATGGGAGTTGGGAGAGATTTGGGGCTTTGTGGGGTGAATCTTGGGTAGCCCCCAGCATAGTTAGGGGAATTAGAGTTAGGTGTTAGATTGAGAAGGTGCAGAGAGGTGAGGAAAGAGGCCGTCTAGAACAGCACCACGAGCAAACCGCACGTGCAGCCCAGAGCCTCCGATCCACACGTACTGTCCGCAATTTCATTGCTCCAGACTTGTCTGGGCAGTAGCTGTGGCTGGGCCTGCCGTGATGCCCCCGAAGAGGATGTCTGGTTTCCTTATTCGTGACTACATTTAGCTCAGGGTCTGGCAGGTCCCAGATGCCCAAGGATTATTATGAGGCTCTAAGAAGAAGCAAAGGAAGGAGGTACCTGTCGAGCTGGGGTTGGTGAGCGGGGAGTGTTTTCTTAGCAAACACACTTGGCCTTGCCTTTGGTTTCTGCAGGGGGCCAATTCCTCTGCTCATTCGCTTTGTCTTGTGTCAAGAGAGGCAGTTCACAAAGCACACGGCCAAGAGCAGGGAATGAAATTAGTGTGGGTATGTTGGCTGCCAAGCCGGAGGCAGGCAGAAGAGCAGAGAGGGAATACCAGCTCAGAAGAGCGGCTCACCTTTGTCCCACATTTCCAGAAACCTGAAGATGGTCCAGCCGCAGCCCTGCTGCTATTAACCTCCTGATGCTAATGGCGCCTGGTTCACATTCCTGTTCACCTTTCCCGGCTGGGCGTCTGTATCTGACAGCAGTACACACACGTCTCTTCTAGTTGAGGTTTCCAAAGACAGAAAAAAATGCAATGCACAAAACCCTGAACATTTGTGCTGGAGCCACAGGGGAAGGAGTGCCTTCAACCAGCCTTCAGTGGTGAGGGGCTTGGGAAAGAGGATGAGTCCTCTTGGGCATCGATGTAACATCTATTGTGAGTCTGTGGCATGCCAGGCACAGCCCTACGCTCGGGATGCAGAGATGGAAAAAAATGGTTCCTGCTGTCAGGAAGCCTGGCCCAGAGCGGGGATGGCAAGAGAGCCAGCTGGCTGATGGCACCCAGATTCGTTTTAGTAGAATCTGAGGGACCTGGGTTTCTGGCAGACTTCTTTTTTTGAACTTATTTTGAGATCATTTTAGATTCACAGAAAGATCTTGACTCCCTCCACTCAGTTTTCCCCAGGGGTAACATCTTGCATCACTGTAGTGCAATCTGGCAGACTTTCAAGCGTGTTCAAGTGTGTTTTCTCTGGGCTGCCTCCCACCCCCTCTTTTCTTTTCTTCTTCTCAGTGGATCTTCCTTGTCTCCTCCCCACAACCCTGTCATTGCTATAGGGTCTCTCCAGTCATGAAGCAAAGTCATTTAATTAGTTGACGAATTCATCTTATGTTGGTGACTTGTATGCTCAGAGCGTTGTTCTGCCGAGAGGAAGTTGACAGTGGCAGTTCTCAGCCTGACCTGATTCTCACCGTTTACTTGTCCGTCACAGTGCATCACTAGGGGAGGTGAGAATTACTGGCTTTAAAAAAGTAATAGTGATTGATACTGTTACAGTGACCTTTGCCATGGTCTTCATATATTGCTGTATCTTACCCTCAAAATAAGGCTGTGGGGTAGGTCCTGGGACCATCCCTAACAGGTTGAGTTCTGAAGTGACACAGCTACTAAGTAGCAGAGCCCAGATTATCCACCTCTGAAGCCCCTGCTCTTTTTTTTTTTTTTTTTAAGATGTTGGGGGTAGGAGTTTATTCATTTATTTATTTTTGCTGTGTTGGGTCTTCGTTTCTGTGCGAGGGCTTTCTCTAGTGTGGCAAGCGGGGGCCACTCTTCATCGCGGTGCGCGGGCCTCTCACTCTTGCGGCCTCTCTTGTTGTGGAGCACCGGCTCCGGACACGCAGGCTCAGTAGTTGTGGCTCATGGGCCTAGCTGCGGCTCACGGGCCTAGCTGCTCCGCGGCATGTGGGATCTTCCCAGACCAGGGCTCGAACCCGTGTCCCCTGCATTAGCAGGCAGATTCTCAACCACTGCGCCACCGGGGGAGCCCTGAAGCCCCCGCTCTTAACTTCCACTTAACAAAGGAATGAATCGATGCCAGCGGCCTTGGAGGAGCCTGGGGAATGTGGCGCAACGTCAGAGGACAGGGAATCTCTGATGCTCCCCAGAGCACACGGCACAGTCCTCTTGGGGTCTTTGGAACCCAAGGCTGGGCCTGGCTGTCTTGAGGATACTTCACTTTGCTAGGAACTCTAAGAAAGCAGCAAGGCAGTAAGGAGAGGTCTAGGGTCATAATATGTACAGACTAAAATTGGGTAGAATTTTCCAGGATTTGATTTTTAAGCTTCTTGAATTAATATAAATCAGCCCCCAGTAGTTATCTCACTAATTTATGTCATCAGACTAGGAATTGGAATGAAATAAGCTTATCTCGTACTATTGGAGGAAAAGGCTCTGTAAACAAGTAAATATGGTGAAAAAAGAACCAAGTCCTTAGAAGCGCTTGGGGAGCATCCGTGTACAGATGTGTAATCCATGTACCAATTTCAAAAGCCTTATTTATTTTCCTGTAAAGGTCAGTGAGAGTGGCTGAATGACTCAGTGGTCGGTGGTGAGGGTATAGTTGAGAAGGACATGGAGAGAGAACTCACTGTCTGGCCAGGACGCTGACCCCTCCACCACACCTCCCCGCAGCCCACCTGGCTTGCGTGCTTACCTGAGCTTCATAGGAATATGTGGGCTCTTGTCTGCAGGAGATGGGAGCAAGAACCTGTTTCTGGGAGGGGTGAGTGAGAGAGGTATCATTGGAGCAAATCTATTTTGGGGAAAAGGGGAGCTGCCTGGTAGCGGGAGAGGGGGCTAGGGTGGTGTTGCAGAGAAGGGGGCTTACCGATGGCTCTTCCCTCGTAGAGAGCAAGCTGGTTTCTTTCCATTCTGATAACTGGGTCTTGTATTACATTTCCTGTTCCACTGGCGGGCTCCCAGAAGGTTGCTGTCTGCACCCAAGGCAGCTCCTGACGCAGAGCTGAAGTGCCACCTTCCAGAAGCCCAGGCTTCCCTCAGGGGTCTTTGGGGCCCTCCTTCCCCAGGGCTCCCCTGGCCAGGCCAGGTCAGGCCTGGGTCCTTCCTTCCCAGCTTTCTGGGTTCTCTCTCCTCCGAGCTCCCTAGCTCCCTGCTCTAAGCAGGATTGGAGGACCCCACCTCGTCTCCCTTTGATTCTCTGCTGAGGGCAGGGGGTTGGAGGCTGTACTCTCCTCTGTCCCTTTTCCTGGCCACACACTTGGAGATCCGAAAGCTGGGATTCAGGTGACAGTTCTAGGTGGTCTTACGTAGTGGCTTCTTTTGTTTTTAAATCCATTGTCAACATTGGACAGATTTCACCCTGAAAATCACAAACTATAATGCCTCATGGAGCAATTAGGAGGATCCAAGAGGTGGCTGCTCCCTTTAGGAGGCACTTTCTCTTCTTGATCCGGGTCCTACGACCTGGGCTTCTGTCGCTGCCCTTGTCCGCCTCACCTGGCAGCCTTGGAGGCTGCCACCTCTGTCATAAATCAGTGGAACGGCGCACGGTCCCATCTGGTTCTGCTCAGCTACTCTTAGGGCACATCCTCGGGGGACTCATACATCCTTGATGAAACATTGGTGGTCACGGGAAGAAAGGCTGTTGCATCTGGCAGAGCTCAGCGTGGGAGAGATGGATGAGAAACAGTGAGGGAGGAAGGGACACCCACCTGGTCCCCTGGAACAACAGTCCAGGTGCCTTCATGCCCCATCCATACCTATCTCTGATGAAATGTCAGGAGAGTGAGAGTTTTTGTTCCTTCTCTCCAGGAAACTGGACACCTTCTTCTGCGGCTCCTACCATCTCTTAACTTCTTGGACCCCTCACCATTTTTGGCTCATTCCAAGGCCAGATACCAAGTGACAACCTGAAGATGGTGGGGGAAAAGCTTTTACCCCTAACACTGACCGGGTTGTTGACCCGCAGGTGGCAGGACGGCAGAGATCAGTGCTCTGTGCCTGCTAGCGTTCCCCACTCCCCCCCGACCCCTTCCATCCCTCACCAGACCCCACTGCTATTCTTCTTTCCTCTTCTCTCTTCCTCGGTCCATCTCCATTTACCCCTCTCCTTAATTTCATGTTTTTCCCAACCCACAATTCCTAACTTCTCTTACATTTCTGTGTTTCTAGAAAATTCCTCAGCTGTTCCTGTCACTTCTCTAGACGAAGCCCCCTTCCCCGTCTCTCTTTGGCTCCATTCTACTCTCCTAGGCGTGCAAGGCGCAGCCCACCTGCGGAGGACACTTCACTGTGCTCACGAAATGCTTTGCTCCAGATTCCTCTGTGTTTTGCGGCGCCGACTCTGAAATCGGGCTCATTTGAGTAAAGGCTCAACAAACCAGAAAGTGAGCTTATACCTGAAAGATCTGGCAGTATTTGGAGGAAATTGGGATTTAATTAGTGTTTCCTTTTATGCCACTGTCAATATGCCTCTGTTACATTTATGGGGTTGTGTGGGTATCCTCTGGTGACTAATTACGTGAAATTTCTCTTCTTCGTTAAATTCTAACAAACGTGCACAATATATAAAGTTGAAACTGGCTCTGTTGCCAAATATGAGATTTTTAATTTGAATGGGCATTTATTTTTCTCTTCTTCAAGGAGATGGTAGTTTCACGTATTCGTATGTCACTGACGGGTGGGTGATATTTGTAATTTTCTTTCTCTTACGGGAGATAACAGTGAGTAATCTGAACCAGCAACACTTTCTCTTCTTTTTGTTTATGTCCAGAAGGGTTGCAATGAAAAAAAAAAAAACAATAGCAAATGGGAACTTAAATTTAGATTATTCACGTTGTGCTTGGTTCTCCAACCTCCAGCTCAGTGTGGTTATTTATACCAAGAACAATGTTTTGTAGGTGCCTGTAAAGGTTGGGAACAACTCCACTTTTTGCCATGTGTGAAGCGTTGGCCCCTTCTCCCTTGGCATGTGGGACCTGTGTGTGTGTTCCCAGATGTCCCCCAGTCCAGCTGCCACTGAGTTGGCTGTAAGCACAAGCCCAGAAAGAGGGGGTGCTGGAGGGGCCTGAGTGAAACGAAAAAGATTCAATTGGCATTGAAACAACTCCCAGGTCCAAGGCTGTGATCACAATGTCCATTTTTCAGATGAAGAAGCTGAGGCTTAAAGGTTAACAGTCATAGCTAGCATGCTTGCCGGGGGCTGAGAGGAGGAGGAAACAGGGAGTTGTTGTTTAATGGGTATGGAGTTTCAGTTTGGGAAGGTGAGAAAGTTCTGGAGATGGATGGGGGTGATGGTTGCCCAACAATGAGAATGTACTTTATGCCACTGAACTGTATACTTCGAAATGGTTAAATGTTACATATATTTTATCACAATGAAAAACCAAGTTTTGTAATTGCTAGTCATTATTTTTTTTAATTTTTAAAAAATTTATTTAATTTATTTTTGGCTGCATTGGGTCTTTGTTGCTGAGCACGGGCTTTCTCTAGTTGTGGTGAGCGGGGGCTATTCTTCATTGCAGTGCATGTGCTTCTCATTGCAGTGGCTTCTCTTGTTGCGGAGTGTGGGCTCTAGGCATGCAGGCTTCAGTAGTTGTGGTGCACGGGCTCAGTAGTTGTGGCTTGCGGGCTCTAGAGCACAGGCTCAGTAGTTGTGGCGCATGGGCTTAGTTGCTCCGTGTCATGTGGGATCTTCCCGGACCAGGGCTCGAACCTGTGTCCTCTGCATTGGCAGGTGGATTCCTAACCACTGCGCCACCAGTGAGGTCCCGCTAGTCATTAATTTAAAAACACAAAAATTCAGGTGAATAGATTTTTTAAACTGTGGTATATACAGACAATGAAATATTCAGCCTTAAAAAGGAAGGAAATTCTGACACACACTACAACATGGATGAATCTTGAAAACATTCTGGTAAGTGAAATCAGCCCGACACAAAAGGGCAAACACTGTATGATTCCACTTATGTGAGGAATTACCTAGAGTAATCAAATTTCATAGACAGGAGAAGAGCAGTTGCCAGGGCCTGTGGGAGGGGGAGAATGGGGAGTTAGTGTTTAATGGGTATGGAGTTTCAGTTTGGGAAGATGAAAAAGTTCTGGAGATGGATGGGGGTGATGGTTGCACAACAGTGTGAATGTACATGATGCCACTGAACTGTGTACTTAAAAATGATTAAAATAGTAAAGTTTATGTGTGTTTCACCACACACACACACACACACACACACACACGCGCGCGCGCACGTCCTGGCAGGCTGCAAGGCACCAAGGAAGCTCTCCTATTGTCCCGGCCCAGTGCTGCTTCACTTAGTACCGACTACCTCGCTGAGAACACTGTGAATAAAACCAGAAAAGATTCTTTCTGTCATGACAGATGCCCACCATTACTGCATGCCAGAGAGCAAAAGGCAGCCTGATAGAGACCTGACTTCTGGGCACAGAAGACGCAAACACAAATGCCAGCTTGGAAAAGGGATTAATGATTTAAACGGTCTGAGGGAAAGAAAATCCTATTAGTGTGAGCTTGGCTCACTGAGAAGGGTCCATTAATTCACATACAGGCGTTCCAGGGGGAGAAATGTTGCCCTAATTATGCCTTGGGTAATTTGGCCATTTACATGGCTAACCAATTTGCAACTCGGTTCTTCCTCAAGGTATCACATCTTTTTATTCGGTGCTGTTCCCTCCCACCCAGAGCCGCGCTGCTCTTCGGATGCGTGCAGCATTGTGGAGATGTTAGCTTGTCTTTGCCGACTGCTACCCCGCCTCCTTTTCAATCACGTGACCTTGTAGCTAGCTCTTCTGCGCTGTTGGCAATGTCTCTCGCTGGAATTATCACCTATGTTAGCAGGATTCTTGTAGCCTCCAGAAGTACAAGGCGAAATGCCATGTATGCAGCATCTTCCATGAGTAGCTGTGATGGGTAAGGATCAGACAGCTGTACTTCAATGAAGATGAAGGGGAGATTCAGAACCCATCCAGGTCCCATTCTTGTGAGATGCCTGCTGGGGAAGCTTGGTCCGTAGGAACAGCCAGTGCCCTGCTGTTCAGGCAGGACCCAGCCTCCACAGATGGCCTCCCCATGCCTGATGAGCTGAGTGTCTGATTCTCAATCGTGATTGATAGATGAGCTCCAGGCAGCCCTTGCTGACGTTATCCCCGGGACGCAAGATATGTCTCCAGTCTTTGGTGGAGAGAGTGCTTCTGGATCAATGCTTCTAATTCTTGCTTCCACCAATCCCTAGTAGAAGCAAGATTACAATCAGGTTTTTGGATTCAAATGTCCATATTCTTTTGGCAATTCCACAGCTGCTCAGGGACTAGTGTTCATTGCAAGAGCTAAATGTCTAGGGCTTAAGGTAACCAACTTCAGTTCAGAATACCAGTGAACTACATCATGGGGTTATTAATTGATTCAGTTTTTTTAAGTGCCACACATTTCTCCTCTTTCTCTTCCTACCTTTGCAGATCTTCCACACTCTGTGTATTGGTGATTCAAGATGGAGGTGGAGGAAAATGTAAAAGTGGTGGTTGGAGGTGGGTGGGCAGAGTTGCCATGGTATAGAAGGACTCCATTCTTTGTAACCTGTCCTGTGTTCTTTTGAGAAAATGGCAGTGAATTTGCTCCACTGGCTCTGTGTGCCACGTGCCTCCCCCCATCGTCCTCCCACCTTTTGCCCACCCTATGTGGACATTCCCAAAGCAGCATTCTATTCTGAGCTGTCTTCTCTTGCACATTCTCTTCTACAGAGCTCTCATCCACTACTTGGCTTCTGCCACCAAGACCACCGTGGAAGTCGTTCTCAGTTCTGTGTCATCAGCTCCAACCTCCTCCGATCCTCAGACCTGCTTTCCACCTCCCTGTTGGGGGTCGCTCTAGCATTTTGATTCAGCATGCTCTCAATCGCCTTATCTTCCCTCCCAACCTCCCTCCGCCAGCACCCTCTCCCCCATCTGACCACCACAGTTCCTGTCACCTCCTGGTCCCAGTCCACTTCGACACCTTCATCTCTCTTTCCATATCTAACTTGTTGCCAAGTCCTGTGACTTCTGCCTTCTCAACGTCTCTAGATCCATCCATTCCTTTTATTCATTCAACACCTCTTTACTCCACACCCGCCAAGGGCCAGGCTCTTTCCACACTGTATGCACCACCCTGGTCCAGATTCTCATGAACTTTTTCAATAGATGATAAGAATAACTTCTTACCTGAAATTCCTACCTTCTGTTTCTTTCCACCCCGCTCTGTCCTATGCTATTGCCAGATAAACGTTCCCAGATTGTAAAACTCAGATCACATCAGCTGGGTCAAAAATATTTTATGGTCTGTGGCATTTGGGGCTTTCCAGACTATGATCCCAAATCGCTTTCCAGTCTCACACTCTGCTGTCACTTCTCTACACCGAAAATAGAAGGAGCCGTGATAGGCATGGTAGTAATACTACCAGTGGTAGTAAAGCAACAGCAATAGAGTAGTAGCCAATGGTCATAGAACACTTTGTGTGCTGAGCACTGTTCTAAGTGCTTTCTTTATATATATTAACTCATTTAAAAGTTCTCCTAACCACCCAGTGAGTAGATACTCTTATCCTAGTAAATGCGTCACTTGCAGTGCATGATATTGCAGATCATGCCCTCTGCTGTCCGCCTTCTGTACCTCTTCTCCTACTGCTATGTCTGCCAAGACTCTTCTCCCTTTATACCTCTCCAAGTCTAAATCGCACTCATATCTTGAGATTGTCGTAAGAGCCCTGTCCTACTTGCTGTTTTCTATGGTGCTCTCCCATTAGATAGGTTCTTTCTGTGTCTGCTTCTCTCTCATCCCTCTCTTCATCTTATGTCTGGTGCTGTAGACATGTGTGTACTTGGGTTATCATCTCTGGCTTCTTGGAAGAACCTTGAGGGCATGGACTGCCTCCTCCAGATCCGTATCCTCTGTAGCATCCAGCAAGTACTTCACACATAGTAAGTGCTGGCTATATTTGGTCTATTGAACTGAAGTTAATAGGCTTGAATTCACATTCTGGATTCCTTGGCTGCAGTTGATGTCTTTCAGGTAGCCTACCCCCTTCTAGTTAAAGGCTAGATAAACCCAACCAAATCAGGAAGGATGAAGATGACAAGCATGAGCGAGAGGTAAAATCCTCTTTCACTTGCTCATTAGTATTCAGTAATTACCTGTGCTCCTGAGAAGAGATCAGTGGGAGGGCCCTTTATGGAGGGATGCCCTTTGCTTGAGGGCAAGGAGAGGATGGATACACCTTTGTGGCTTTGTTAATAATATATTTGGGACCTGAAGGTCCAGGTTCCTGCTATAAGTAGCAGGAAGGAAATTCTGTATCTAGAAGAGGTACCCCAATATGATATGAGAATGTCTATCTTAATTAGCTTTGAAAAATCAAATATTATTGGTATGATTCATTCTTGCAAGTTTATCAGTATGGCCAGCTTTAACTAGGAAGAGCTTAGAGGCAGAAGTACGTGGGGTATTCATGACCCTGAGAGCTTGTTTTACTTCTGGTCTCTCCGGTCTCCTTAATTCAGTGTGTTCCAGTCCACCTTGCCTTCCTCCGCAACCCTCATCTTACTTACTCTCTTTGTGCCATCCCTCTCTTTAAAAAACCAGTGGCTCCAGGTTCCAGTCTTCCCAAAGTAAACCATATTCATACCTGTGTCCTACTGTTTAGCCTTCAAGCCATAGATCAATTTCCACCTCTTCCAGAAAGCCTTTCTTGACTTCTTCAGTCCACACTGATGCCACCTGTTCTTTCTCAAACTTCTACGGAATGTATGGCCTGTACCACGCAATTCAGCCCTCAGTTGTATTGCTGTGTGTTGGTGCTCATTGTTTATTGGGTCTTGTCTCCCAGATGGATTGGGATCTTCTTGAGGACGGTGGCCTCATTTTATTTTGCTTCTTTGATCCAGCAGCTCTTCACAACATGTTGAGCATACAAAACACAGATCTCTTTCCTTTTAGGTATTGATTGATTGGGGATGTTGGTATCATTTTATATCTACTTGGTTTTAAAGATAATGCTTGGACTGTAGCCTGCTTAAGCCTAACTATTGAAATCATATTTTTCTCTATTTAAGAGGGCAAATTTTTTTTTTTTTTCTTTGTGGTACGCGGGCCTCTCACTGTTGTGGCCTCTCCCGTTGCGGAGCACAGGCTCCGGACGCTCAGGCTCAGCGGCCATGGCTCATGGGCCCAGCCACTCCGCGGCATGTGGGATCTTCCCGGACCGGGGCATGAACCCGTGTCCCCTGCATCGGCAGGTGGACTCTCAACCACTGCACCACCAGGGAAGCCCAGGGCAAATTTTTTTAAAAAGGTAAAACGGATTGATTTAGCAAGTATTAACTACTACCTATATAATAAATACTTCCTATAAGAGTTTGTCCTATAAGCAGTTTATCAAAGGTGCTAATCCATGAATGTGACCCAGGTACCCCGTAGCAGAGGAGGGCTCCCTGGAAGGGGGATTCTAACCCTGGGGATCTCTCACATCCCTTCCTCCTCAGTGGGATACCCCTCTTGTAGCTCCTGCCCCCAGCCCAACAGGAAGTTCCCATCAGGCAGACCCTGTCAGGGCACGCATGTGCCAGAATCCAGCATTTCAGGGGCAGTGCTTGGTGGCAGGGTCCCTGAGCTAATGAATGTGATTGGGGGGTGCTCCCTCACGTTCTTTCTTGACCCTCCTCCTGAGGACACAGATTAGCCTTCCTGGAAAGTGGGATAAATAGGAACTAAGAAAGTACTTGTTCTCCCTCCCTTCTTTATTATCTCGGAAGCCACCTCATTTTCAGTACATGGTGGTGGGGGAAACTCACTTCCTATATTCCAGGCACCTGGCTAAGGGCATTCTATACTTTACTCACTTAATCCACATGTTGGAGACAGAACAGGGTCTTGAAGTTTGAGCACATTGATGAGAATATGAGACCTGCATATAGTGGATGATCAATGAATATGTGTTGAATGGATGAGTGTAAGTGTGGAGTTTATGATTCTTTTGGAGCAGATGTTTTGTATAAAGCACTTTTCGCTTGTAGTGTCTTCCTGAGTCTTTATGACATTCTGTGGTGGAGATCTGGTTTCTCTCCTTGTTTGAAGATGAAGAAACTGGGGGCGGAAGGGTAAATAACTGGCCCCAAATCACACATCAGGTAAATGTCAGACAAGGGCAGGACCAAGACTCAAACACAGATTCCCTGATTTTGAAACCCATACCCTTTCCACCTGCCTATTAAGAAATAGAACTCCAGCTTGAAAAAATCATTCTGATTTCTCAGACTTTAGTCCAGACTGTCAGGTGAGACAGACCCCGTTTGTAACAGGTGGGGTTGGGAGTGGTAGGGAGAAAGTTGGAAATGTATTTTTTAAACAAGCAGAGCCCCTTTTTTCAACCTGTTTTTATGTGGAGCCCGAGATAAAAAGCAGAAAAATGTGAAGCTGCTCTAGTTGAAGGAGGGGCTCAGGGCCTCAACCCCCACCACTCCGTCTCCTCATCACCCTACAGCAGTCTCCAAAGAACACAGTGATGAGCTGGGGGCAGGGAGGAGTGAGGGCCATGTCTCCTGAATGCCCAGCCTCCATTGTAAGTGGCCGCCTCTGTTACACACCCATCCCAGGATGAAACATTACAGATCAACCCGAAGTGCGAAAGTAAAACAAACCTGGTATAAAGACATCCTGATTATCAAGTGCTCTGGGGCAGAACGGAGAAAATGCATCAAGTTAATGTTATAGAGGAAAGGCACTCAGAACTTGCGCTTGAAATAGGAGAGGCTTTAGTTTTGCCGACAGGAAGAGCAAAGGAGTTCAACTCATATTTTTTATGATTATAACAATAATATGTTTTCATTATAAAATAACTTGAAAAATTCAGAAAAAATAAAAGAAGAAAATAAAAATCACCTATAATCCCACAGCTAAGAGATGGCTACTCAAGGCTTTGCATAGTATATTTTCTTCCATTGTTTTTCTTGTATATAATGCATCTATACCTGTGGATCACATTGTGTTTATATATTGTTTAATTTCTGCTTTTAGCTCTTTAACATTATAGGATGTGCATTTTCCGTTCTCATCAATATGTTGTTGTAAACATAATTTAAAGCATCTCACTCGTTACACACGTAACATGTCTATTGTAGATGTTTGGAAAAAATAGGTAAGTGCTAAGAAGAATATAAAGATCACCGACAATCTCAGTACCCAGAAATGACTATTGCTTAGCATTTTGGTGAATATTTTTCTAGTCTTTTTATTACATTTACTCATATATATAGACATTGTTAACATATTAATGGTTATATTACATATACTTAAATATTTTCCCATGTGATGAATTAGGGATAGATATTTTATCTTCCTTCATTACTTTATGATGAACTTAAAATATTTATTGATTATTTTTATGTGAATTGCCTATCCATGTCTTGTCATTTTTTATAGAATTGTTGATTTATAAATGTTTTTTATAGATTAAAGATATTTATCTTTTCTCTTTTCCAACTCTGTAAAAATATTGAGTATGTAATTAAAAAGCCTACATTTTATTAGTCCTCTAAATTATCAATGTATGAAGTATATAAAGTTTAAAAGTTTTTGCTACTATAAATAATGCTACGCTTAATATATTTGCACATAGATTTTTTTTTAATTTTTCAATTTTATTTTATTTATTTTTTTATACAGCAGCTTCTTATTAGTCATCAGTTTTATACACAACAGTGTATATATGTCAATCCCAATTGCCCAATTCATCACGCCACCACCCCCACCCCCCTGCCGCTTTCCCCCCACGGTGTCCATACATTTGTTCTCTACATCTGTGTCTCAATTTCTACCCTGCAAACCGGTTCATCTGTACCATTTTTCTAGGTTCCACATATTTGCGTTAATATACGATATTTGTTTTTCTCTTTCTGACTCACTTCACTCTGTATGACAGTCCCTAGATCCATCCACGTCTCAAGAAATGACCCAATTTCATTCCTTTTTATGGCTGAGTAATATTCCATTGTATATATGTACCACATCTTCTTTATCCATTCGTCTATTGATGGGCATTTAGGTTGATTCCATGACTTGGCTGTTGTAAATAGTGCTGCCATGAACATTGGGGTGCATGTGTCTTTTTGAATTATGGTTTTCTCTGGGTAGTAGGATTGCCCAGTAGTAGGATTGCTGGATCATATGGTAATTTTACTTTTAGTTTTTTGAGGAACCTCCATACTGCTGTCCATAGTGGCTCTATCAATTTACATTCCCACCAACAGTGCAAGAGGCTTCCCTTTTCTCCACACCCTCTCCAGCATTTGCTGTTTGTAGATTTTCTGATGATGCCCATTCTAACTGGTGTGAGGTGATACCTCATTGTAGTTTTGATTTGCATTTCTCTAATAATTAGTGATGTTGAGCAGCTTTTCATGTGCCTCTTGTCCATCTGTATGTCTTCTTTGGAGAAATGTCTATTTAGGCCTTCTGCCAGTTTTTGGATTGGATTGTTTGTTTTTTTAATACTGAGCTGCATGAGCTGTTTATGTATTTTGGAGATTAATCCTTTGCTATTTGTTTGCAAATATTTTCTCCCATTCTGAGGGGTGTCTTTTCATCTTATTTATGGTTTCCTTTGCTGTGCAAAAGCTTTGAAGTCTCATTAGGTCCCATTTGTTTATTTTTGTTTTTATTTCCATTACTCTAGGAGGTGGATCAAAAAAGATCTTGCCGTGATTTATGTCAAAGAGTGTTCTTCCTATGTTTTCCTCTAAGACTTTTATAGTGTCCAGTATTACATTTAGGTCTTTAATCCATTTTGAGTGTATTTTTGTGTATGGTGTTAGGGAGTGTTCTAATTTCATTCTTTTACATGTAGCTGCCCAGTTTTCCTAGCACCTCTTATTGAAGACACTGTCTTTTCTCCATTGCATATCCTTGCCTCCTTTGTCATAGATTAGTTGACCATAGGTGGATGGATTTATCTCTGGGCTTTCTATCTTGTTCCATTGACCTGTATTTCTGTTTTTGTGCCAATACCACATTGTCTTGATTACTGTAGCTTTGTAGTATAGTCTGAAGTCAGGGAGTCTGATTCCTCCAGCTCCACTTTTTTCCCTCAAGACTGCTTTGACTATTCGGGGTCTTTTGTGTCTCCATACAAATTTTAAGATTTTTTGTTCTAATTCTGTAAAAAATGCCACTGGTAATTTGATAGGGATTACACTGAATCTGTAGATTGCTTTGGGTAGTAGAGTCATTTTCACAATATTGATTCTTCCAATCCAAGAAAATGGTATGTCTCTCCATCTGTTGGTATCATCTTTAATTTCTTTCATCACTGTCTTATAGTTTTCTGCATACAGGTCTTTTGTCTCCCTAGGTAGGTTTATTCCTAGGTATTTTATTCTTTTTCTTGCAGTGCTAAATGGGAGTGTTTCCTTAATTTCTCTTTCAGATTTTTCATCATTAGTGTATAGGAATACAAGAGATTTCTGTGCATTAATTTTGTATCCTGCAACTTTACCAAATTCATTGATCAGCTCTAGTAGTTTTCTGGTGGCATCTTTAGGATTCTCTATGTATAGTATCATGTCATCTGCAAAAAGTGACAGTTTTACTTCTTCCTTTCCAATTTGGATTCCTTTTATTTCTTTTTATTCTATGATTGCCATGGCTAGGACTTCCAAAACTATGTTGAATAGTAGTGGTGAGAGTGGACATCCTTGTCTTGTTCCTGATCTTAGAGGAAGTGCTTCCAGTTTTTCACCATTGAGATTGATGGTTGCTGTGGGTTTGTCATATATTGCCTTTATTATGTCCAGGTAGATTCCCTCTGTGCCCAGTTCCTGGAGAGTTTTTATCATAAATGGGTGTTGAATTTTGTCAAAAGCTTTTTGTGCATCTATTGAGATGATCATATGGTTTTTATTCTTCAGTTTGTTAATATGGTGTATCACATTCATTGATTTGTGTATATTGAAAAATCCTTGCATCCCTGTGATAAATCCCACTTGATCATGGTTTATGACCCTTTTAACGTGTTGTTGGATTCTGTTTGCTAGTATTTTGTTGAGGATTTTTGTATCTATATTCCACAGTGATACTGGTCTCTAATTTTCCTTTTTTGGAGTATCTTTGTCTGGTTTTGCTATCAGGATGATGGTGGCCTCATAGAATGAGTTTGGGAGTGTTCATTCCTCTGCGATTTTTTGCAAGAATCTGAGAAGGATGGGTGTTAGCTCTTCTCTAAACGTTTGTTAGAATTTACCTGTGAAGCCATCTGGTCCTGGACTTTGTTTGTTGGAAGATTTTTAATCATAGTTTCAATTTCATTACTTGTGATTGGTCTGTTCATATTTTCTATTTCTTCCTGGTTCAGTCTTGGCAGGTTGTGCATTTCTAAGAATTTGTCCATTTCTTCCAGGTTGTCCATTTTATTGGCATAGAGTTGCTTGTCGTACTCTCTTAGGATACTTTGCATTTCTGCGGTGTTTGTTGTAACTTCTCCTTTTTCATTTCTAATTTTACTAATTTGAGTCCTCTCCCTCTTTTTCTTGATGAGTCTGGCTAATGGTTTATCAATTTTGTTTATCTTCTCAAAGAACCAGCTTTTAGTTTTATTCATCTTTGCTTGTATTTCATTTATTTCTTCTCTGATCTGTATGATTTCTTTCCTTCTACTAACTTTGGGTTTTGTCTGCTCTTCTTTCTCTGGTTCCTTCAGGTGTAAGATTAGATTGTTTATTTGAGATTTTTCTTGTTTCTTGAGGTAGGCTTGTATAGCTATAAACTTCCCTCTTAGAACTGCCTTTGGTGCATCCCATAGGTTTTGGATCATCGTGTTTTCATTGTCATTTGTCTCTAGGTATTTTTTGATTTCCTCTTTGATTTCTTCAGTGATCTCTTGGTTATTTAGTAACATATTGTTTAGCCTCCATGTGTTTGTGTTTTTTACGTTTTTTTCCCTGTAATTCATTTCTAATCTCACAGCGTTGTGGTCAGAAAAGATGCTTGATATGATTTTAATTTTCTTAAATTTATTGAGCCTTGATTCGTGACCCAAGATTTCATGTATCCTGGAGAATGTTCCATGTGCACTTGAGAAGAAAGTGTAGTCTGCTGTTTTTTGATGGAATGTCCTATAAATATCAATTAAATCTATCTGGTCTGTTGTGTCATTTAAAGCTTCTGTTTCCTTATTTATTTTCATTTTGCATGATTGTCTGTTGGTGTAAGTGAGGTGTTAAAGTCCCCCACTATTATTGTGTTACTGTCGATTTCCTCTTTTATAGCTGTTAGCAGTTGCCTTATGTATTGAGGTGCTCCTATGTTGGATGCATATATATTTATAATTGTTATATCTTCTTCTTGGATTGATCCCTTGTTCATTATGTAGTGTCCTTCCTTGTCTCTTATAACATTCTTTTTTTTTTTTTTTTTTTTTTTTTTTTGCTGTACGCGGGCCTCTCACTGCTGTGGCCTCTCCCGTTGCGGAGCACAGGCTCCGGACACACAGGCTCCGCGGCCACGGCTCGCGGGCCCAGCCGCTCCGCGGCATGTGGGATCTTCCGGGATCGGGGCACGAACCCGTGTCCCCTGCATCGGCAGGCGAACTCTCAACCACTGCGCCACCAGGGAAGCCCAACATTCTTTATTTTAAAGTCTATTTTATCTGATGTGAGTATTGCTACTCCAGCTTTCTTTTGATTTCCATTTCAATGGAATATCTTTTTCCATCCCCTCACTTTCAGTCTGTATGTGTCCCTAGGTCTAAAGTGGGTCTCTTGTAGACAGCATATTTGTGGGTCTTATTTTTGTATCCATTCAGCAAGCCTGTGTCTTTTGGTTGGAGCATTTAATCTGTTCACGTTTAAGGTAATTATCGATATGTATGTTGCTATGACCATTTTCTTAATTGTTTTGGGTTTGTTTTTGTAGGTCCTTTTCTTCTCTTGTGTTTCCCACTTAGAGAAGTTCCTTTAGCATTTGTTGTAGAGCTGGTTTTGTCATGCTGAATTCTCTTAGCTTTCAGTTGTCTGTAAACCTTTTGGTTTCTCCATCGAATCTGAATGAGATCCTTGCCAGGTACAGTAATCTTGGTTGTAGGTTCTTGCCTTTCATCATTTTAAGTATATCATGCCACTCCCTTCTGGCTTGTAGAGTTTCTGCTGAGAAATCAGCTGTTAACCTTATGGGAGTTCCCTTGTATGGTATTTGTCATTTTTCCCTTGCTGCTTTCAATAATATTTCTTTGTCTTTAATTTTTGCCAATTTGATTACTATGTGTCTCGGCATGTTTCTCCTTGGGTTTATCCTGTGTAGGACTCTCTGCACTTCCTGGACTTGGGTGGCTATTTCCTTTCCCATGTTAGGGAATTTTTTGACTATAATCTCTTCAAATATTTTCTCTGGTCCTTTCTCTCTCTCTTCTCCTCTGGGACCCCTATAATGCGAATGTTGTTGCGTTTAATGTTGTCCCAGAGGTCTCTTAGGCTGTCTTCATTTCTTCTCATTCTTTTTTCCTTATTCTGTTCTGCAGCAGTGAATTCCACCATTCTGTCTTCCAGGTCACTTATCCATTCTTCTGCCTCAGTTATTCTGCTATTGATTCCTTCTAGTGTATTTTTCATTTCAATTATTGTATTGTTCATCTCTGTTTGTTTTTTCTTTAATTCTTCTAGATCTTTGCATCTTCTTTTTTTATTTTTATTTTTTATTAGTTTCTGCTTTACAACAAAGTGAATCAGTCATACATATACATCTGTTCCCACATCCCTTCCCTCATGCATCTCCCTCCCTCCCACCCTCCCCATCCCACCCCTCCAGGCGGTCACAAAGCACCGAGCTGATCTCCCTCTTCTTGCATCTTCTTGATCTTTGCCTCTCCAAGGTCCTGGATCATCTTCACTATCATTATTCTGAATTCCTTTTCTGGAAGGTCGCCTATCTCTCCTTCATTTAGTTGTTTTTCGGGGGTTTTATATTGTTCCTTCATCTGGTACATAGCCCTCTGCCTTTTCATCTTGTCTGTGTTTCTGTGAATATGGTTTTTGTTCCACAGGCTGCAGGATTGTAGTTCTTCTTGCTTCTGCTGTCTGCCCTCTGGTGGATGAGGCTATCTAAGAGGCTTGTGCAAGTTCCCTGGTGGGAGGGACTGGTGGTGGGTAGAGCTGGGTTTTGCTCTGGTGGGCAGAGCTCAGTAAAACTTAAACCTGCTTGACTGCTGATGGGTGGGGCTGGGATCCCTCCCTGTTGATTGTTTGCCCTGAGGTGACCCAACACTGGAGCCTACCTGGGCTCTTTGGTGGGGCTAATGGCGTACTCTGGGAGGGCTCACGCCAAGGGGTACTTCCTGGAACTTCTCCTGCCAGTGACCTTGTCTCCATGGTTAGCCACAGCCACCCCCCCGCCTCTGCAGGAGACCCTCCAACGCTAGCAGGTAGGTCTGGTTCAGTCTCCCCTGGGGTCACTGCTCCTTCCCCTGGGTCCCGATGCACACACTGCTTTGTGTGTGCCCTCCTAGAGTGGAGTCTCTGTTTCCCCCAGTCCTGTCGAAGTCCTGCAATCAAATCCCACTAGCCTTCAAAGTCTGTTTCTTTAGGAATTCCTCCTCCTGTTGCTGGACCCCCAGGTTGGGAAGCCCGACATGGGGCTCAGAACCTTCACTCCAGTGGGTGGACTTCTGTGGTATAAGTGTTCTCCAGTCTGTGAGTCACCCATGCAGCAGTTATAGGATTTGATTTTACTGTGATTGTGCCCCTCCTACCATCTCATTGTGGCTTCTCCTTTGTCTTTGCATGTGGGGTATCTTTTTTGGTGAGTTGCAGTGTCCTCCTGTCGATGATTGTCCAGCAGCTAGTTGTGATTCTGGTGTTCTCGCAAGAGGGAGTGAGAGCGCGTCCTTCTGCTCTGCCATTTTGGTTCAGGGCCTGCACATAGATCTTATTTGTATTATTTCTTTGGGATTGATTCAGAGAAATGGGATTATTGGGGCACTACCCACAAGAAGTATAGGCAAATACCTATTTCTCTAAACTCTTAGTATAACTGAGTATTATCTTTAAGGAGCTGTCCAACTTATTAAGCAAGAAAAGGACTTTTAGTTTTAAATTATTTGATTATTAGAACGTTTTTCTTTCATATTTTATTATCTATTTGTATCTGAATGCTTTGTGTCTTGGCTATTATTCTTTGCCCAACTGGGCTGTTATTGGTTTTCTAACTGATTGTTTTATGTTTCAAAAATGTAAATTAAGGAACTTAACTTTATGCTATTTGCTACAAATTTGTTTCTCACTTTGTTCCGTGAATTCTTATTTTTATGCTTGGTTTGATTTGCTGTTTTAGATTATTTTAGATTATACCGTCAAATCTATTCCATTCTTTGCGATTTTCTACCATTTGTATTTTGCTTTAGAGAAGTCCTTTGATTATTTTTCTGGTTTGATTTTGTTCAGTTAGCTTTAGCATCCATGGGTAGTATATTTTCATGTGTCACCTGTCTGAGGTGGGACTGTTTGAAAAGACTCTAAGGGAGAATGAGGACCAGGTTTGAGCAGTCATCGGAAGGTGACAGCACATGGAACTGGGATTTCAGAGGGAGAAGAGAGGCTATGACACAGGACGTTCAGGGTCAGGTTACAGGTCCTCAAAAGATGTACAGATCCTTACAGATGAAGTACAATCCAAAGCTGAGGTTGAGAAAGAGAGAACCACAGAGAGAGAACACGCTTATTCTTTTTTTGTTTGTTGTTGTTCGTTTATTTGTTTTTTGGCCATGCTCATGGGATCTTAGTACCCTGAACAGAGATGGAATCTGGGCCCTCGGCAGTGAAAGCTTGGAGGAATTCTGCCAGGCAATTCCCCAGGACATGCTTATTCTGGATGGTGGGTATAGGATGGCTTTGATTAGAGATTAGTAAGTTTAAAAACTATCATTGCTCTAGCCAAGTTCACCAAGGACTTCCCATGTGTCAAATCTCTTTTCCTTTCTTGTTTACCTCTTCTGCAGCTTTTGACCCTGTCTGAGCTTCCTGGTTTTCAAAGCACCACATCCCCTCAGATTCCATGGCACCTCCTCTCCCAATTTTCTTTCTCCTTTCTCAAGTGGGGGCTTCTCTGCTCTTCTGCCATCCCTGCCTCAAGGTTGAGCCCTGTTCCCTCTACTTGATAAACTCTCCCTGGGTGACCTTATTTATCCCCACACCTTCAGTTACCATCCACATGCCGATGACCCTCGTCCTCAATGTGTATCTCCAACCTGGAGCTCTCTTCTGAATCGGGGTGAATATATTTACTCAATGTTTGGATGGTTTATTGCAGACTTAGCAATAAATTTCCAAACTTAACGAATCTTCCCTTTTCCACACCCTCCCTGTCCCCAAACCCAACTTGCTCTTCTTCCCAGATTCTCTGTCTTAGTGAGTGGGTTTCTCTTAGCAAGCTGCTTATGTGGTCTGCTTTCAGAAGAAAGGGACTTACATCTCTGCGAGAAACTTGGAGTCAACATGAAGATGTTCCTGTGGCTGAGGATGAGTAGGTACTAGTTTCCCAAGGAAAGCTAAAATAGCAGAGACAACACGCTGTCCTTTGACTTGGGAAATAAAGCCCTAACCCCTAGATATTTCCAAGGCCCTGAGAGGTCATTTGGGAGACAAGAGTTTCTGAGCATTCCTCCAGTGTAAAGATTTTTTAAGGTAAACCATCCCAGTCTTCAGCTTGCAAATTCAATCTCCAGAGGTCACATATTCCAAAACAGTTTCTAAATTTGCTCCTATGATTTTGCATTCATAAGAAGATGAACCTGCAGATCCTGTAGGATAACAGCTAAGCAGTAGAATTTCAATCCTCTACTGGTGGTCCAGGTAGGGCAGCAGATGCAGTTCCTGAAGCAGGTGGGAGCCTTTTAAAGAAAAACTTCTCAAAGATCTCATTTGAGCAGAGTTAGTTCTTTACTGTATTTTTGTTTATATTAACAGAAGACACAACAGGTTGATCAGAAGGGCGTCCCTTCTTTTTAGATAAGCGTTCTAAACCTTCAGGCAAGAGATGTTCAAATTTGGGCTAGTTATTAAATCTTCGAGGGAGAAGACAAAGTATTACTTTTTATCCATTTGGAGGCATCAGAGTCATTAAAAAAATAATCCGAAGAAGTGACGCAGCATCAAGCCTTTGAGCGAGTGGGAAAGAAGGTTTCCAGCTGCTAAGGAGTGTAAGAGAGGACCTTGCCATGATTTCTTCTTTTCCCTGTCCTCACCATGTTCTTTTTGGCAACCACTAAGCCCACTAAAAAGAGAAGCTTCCTTTTCACTGCTCTCCAGGCTACTGGGTGGTGAGATCACTCATGCTCCAGGATCACCCTGAAAGTCAGTTCGCTCTTGCCCACATGCCCCCTGTCCTTCCCCGGATTATCTGTCTCCTCCCACTTTATAGAATTGAATCTTGCCCAGGACACGAAGCTTCATTATCAGCTTTCCTGAAAATGCCCCATGCTTCCTGCTAACTTTGTGAATATGAACCACAGACATTTTCTTTCAAGGAGACTTTATGGATTTTTAGTAGAACCAGTAGGTTAATTCATACACAATTGCTAAAGAAAGTTCTGTACCCCAAAATGGTTGGGGGCTCCAAATGCCATTGGCCCTTTGCTGAAATGCTTTCCCTCCGGGGACTTCAGCTGCCCTCCAGAGATAAAAATACTGCTACCAAGTTCGCTCCGCAAGTTAACAGTCTGAAAGCAGAATGTAAGTGTGGCTTTCAGTGGACAAATATAGGCATTCTGGACATATTTTTATGCTTTTCTTTTGAAAAGTTTGCACTTGCACTTTCTGCATTATTGATATGTGTCTTGGGAGGGAGGGTCTAATTTTGGAAAAATGTAGAGACACACGTTGCCTAGGAGCCCCCTGATGAGACAAGGAAAATCAGTAAGTGCAAAAATCACTGATTTAAATCCAGTTCCTGATAAGGAGCAGATAGGAACCAGTTAGAGCTTCCATGAAACAATGCCAGCAAGATCTGAGAGCGATGAGGTGAAAACACACCAAGCAAGAAGTTTTGGTTGCCTGCGGTGCAGCCGTTTCAGTGGAGTATCACCACCACCTGACTTCTCTCTCATTTAGTTGCAACAGCCAGAGCTTCTCGCCTGGAAACCCAGGAGATTCCTTCTCTCATCTCTTCTTGGAAAGCTTTAACCCCTGCCGGCTGGAATCAGCATCGCAGGCAAGAAAGAGCCTCCGTATGGCCTCCGCCCTCCGATTGACAGGTTTCAGGCCTGCACCCTGCACATCGTTGGTATCATGGGGTAGTTTTCTCCTGCAGGATCCTTGTCAGAGAGGAAGCAGGCTCTTGGGATGTCTCTACTCTCTTGAAGACAGGAGAGCATTCCTCCTGATGGGGCAGGGATGGGACTCTGGGGGCTGTGTCTGCATGCACTACCGTCTTGCATGCACTGCTGTGTTCGTGGTCGTGTGAGCAAACGTGTGGTACCTCACATCAGCCATCTCCTTGCACTACATCCCCATCCCCATGTCTCCCCGGCCCCTTGGGATCTAGCTTTCATCCTCACCAGGATCCTGGGTGATACTCTCTGAAGAGCCAGTTGGCTTAGGTCCTGTGTCCTTTTCTTGGGCGTCTCCCTTCTTTCCTTCTCAACAGCGCTTGATGCTATCCCTGCGGCCACCACACCACTCTCTGGTCCTGCTTTCCCTCCTGCCTCTGTAACTGCTCCTACTTTGTCTCCATCAGTGGCTCTCATCTCTCCCCACGCTTCCTAGATGCTCGCTCTGTTCTCCACTGCTCATCGTCTTCCCTCTGAGGTCTCAATCACCCTAATGGCCAAGTTGCCTGCTCTATTCACATATTCCCAGGCTGTGCCCTAGTCTCATTGAGTTCCAGCAGAAGATGAACCAGGTGCTTACTGGCCATTTCTACCCACATATCCCATTATTATCTCAGACTCAGTCTGCTTCAAACTCATCCAATCATTCTCCATCCACACTTGAGTCTTCTTCCTGATGTTCCTCAACCGTGAAAGCCAAAGCCCATTCTTGGTACTTGGTTCTGTTTTAGAGGCATGTATCCAGTCGGTTGCCAAGGGCTGATAGCTTTTTTCTGAATGTCCCTTCAGTCAGTCCCTTCCACGTTCCTTGCCATCTGTGATGCAGACCAGTTACACCTGAAGTTTTGCTGTTGCCTGGGAGCTGATCTTCTTGCCCCTGCTCTCTGCCAGATGAATCTCTTGAAAACACTGCTTTCCTGCGCCATGTCCTTTCTGCAAACCCTTTACCATGATGAACAGCCTAAAGTCTACAATTTGTAGGCTGTCACTGAGGAACTCCCAATTCTGGCCAATGTGAGTCCACACCTCCAGTCAGCAGTGTACCGAGAACATGCCAAGGGCATGCCTGCCCCACACCCATGCTTGTGCTAGCTTCCTCACCCCAGAAGGCCTTCTCACTCTCTCTCCTCTCCTGTTTGTGGATCTTACACCTTCTTCAAACTGGATTAGGATCTGCTTTTCTCATGCAACTTCCTATAAATATTTGAGCATTAAGGACCTTGATCTCCAACATCTAAACAGTGATATCCAGCACGTATCTTACATTTAATCAACTACTGCTTTTTAGTATCTTTTGCATTGTTTTCTTTTACTGGTATTTAATTTTTATTTTTGGATTAATTTTTTCTTTTCTTTTGCATGTTTTTTGGCACTGACACAACTATAACCTTCTTGAAGGCATGAGCTATACATTTTTTCCTTGTGTCCCCTTATTATCTGATACAGAATTTGGCAGGTAGGAACTTCTTGGCACTTGAGAGCAGAATGAGATTTACTGTTATCTGGGACTTTATTTTAATGAGGGAAATCTATTTTTAAAATAACTATTTTTTCCTCTACCAGACTATTTATTGACCTCTTCGTCCCTCCCATCTTTCCATCAATATGTAAAATTTTACTCATCAAAAAAAGGTGTTGTTTCTTTTTTAAAAATTTATTTATTTATTTATTTATTTATTTTAGGCTGTGTTGGGTCTTCATTTCTGTGCGAGGGCTTTCTCTAGTTGCGGCGAGCAGGGGCCACTCTTCGTCGCGGTGCGCGGGCCTCTCACTATCGCGGCCTTTGTTGTTGTGGAACACAGGCTCCAGACGCACAGGCTCAGTAGTTGTGGCTCACGGGCCCAGTTGCTCCGCGGCATGTGGGATCCTCCCAGACCAGGGCTCGAACCCGTGTCCCCCGCACTGGCAGGCAGATTCTCAACCACTGCGCCACCAGGGAAGCCCAAGGTGTTGTTTCTTGTTTGTGAGCTTGATTATCTGTGATTGACAGCTGAGACGTACTAATACGCTTCTTCTTTTTCATGACATGTTGTTGGCTCCTCTTCCCCGATGAGGTGGTATGAGTGATGCTCAGGGTGGAATCTTGCTGGGGGTCACATGTTTGAACCCCAGAGGGGGAGGAAATAGCAACACTGCATGCAGAGACTGCCAAACCTAATTCAGGCACTGCTTGATGGCTTTTGTATTAAAGGATATTAAAGAAAAGAGAGATTAGCTGGCTGGCAAATGAGGCTGAGCCTGGTTCTCAGCTTGGCAAATCCAGAAACTTCATTTAACAGTTCACCACATTCTCTGAGGAAGAAATTGATATTTACCAGACCTAAAAACACTGGTTATAAAACCAGCATTCCAATGTATTAATTTATAATTAAACATTTTAGGGATTGATGTATTTATATCCTTTTCCTAGGGTGACTTGGGGAGTATGAAGGCATCTAGGCAACCTAATTCTACTTTTTTTTTTGCGGTACGCAGGCCTCTCACTGTTGTGGCCTCTCCCGTTGCGGAGCACAGGTTCCGGACAAGCAGGCTCAGCAGCCATGGCTCACTGGCCCAGCCACTCCACGGCATGTGGGCTCTTACCGGACCGGGGCACGAACCCGTGTCCCCTGCATCAGCAGGCGGACTCTCAACCACTGCACCACCAGGGAAGCCCTGGCAACCTAATTCTAAATCAGAGAGTTTAACGATGATTGTGAGAGAATCAGAGCAGTGGTTCTGGAGGAGTCTTGAACTCTGGGGAGGCCTGGAGAATTGCCTCTGGACAGCTGTGTGTGTGTGTGTGTGTGTGTGTGTACTTATATACACATACACATTTCTCCCCCACATCCTGCATATTCACACCTGCCATTTGCAAGTATTTGTTGAGCACCTACTAAGTGCTTGGCCATGTACTGAAGACAAAGGCACTATTCCTGCTCCTCTGGAGTTCATAGACAGGCGTCTATCCTTTGGACAGTAGTGAGTAAACAGTATCAATCTCATTCATCAGCTCTTTTTTTTCTAACTCCCTATAGATGACCATTTCCTTTGGGTCTTAAAAATCATTTCTCAAGTTGGTGTGTTTATGAAACTGGCTGATATGATCAATTTCATGTCACTTTATTTTTTGGAAATGACATTTTCTAACCTTTCCTCCAGTTTTGGATGACAGTCTTCTCGGGGTGGGTAGACCCACGTGTGTCCAAACATCCCAGGAACAGGAATGGAGAGCTATGGGTAGGCATTTGCCACTATTCCTCAAGCCTGCCTCTGGTGCTGGAGATCTTTGTTTTCTCAGGTGTATCTGAAAAGTTCTGGTGGAAATTGGTTTTTGGAAGCTCTTGTTAAAGCAGCCTGTGGCCAAGGTGGGCAGTGGAAGTTCTAGTTTGCTCCCTTGGCTGCTTTGAGAAGTGCCGTTGTATTTAAAAGCAGCGTCTAGTAGCCCAGCTTTTACTGGAGATGCGTACGGGGAGGGGACTTTTTCTTTCCCCTTAAGGAGGAGTGGGAAGTTTTCTTCTTCTCAGTGGGAGACAAGAGATGACAGGGTGTCATGGTGGCATAGAGAAAAAGCCCTACGTGGATGTAATCCTACCTTTTCTGCTTTGCCCACTTGGCTGCAGGTGTGTCAGTGAGAATGGCAGACCTTTTCTAGCTGATGAGGAGATGAGAAGGGCAGACTAAGGCTGTGTTTTTAATTAGCGTGAACAAGTAAAAGCAGGTGGCAAGAGCACTGGAACTGGAGACAAACTGCTGGTACCTGTGAGACGCGGGGGGACTTTTAATGCCAGGATGACCTTTAGTCCTGGAGCAGAGATTCCCAGGATGTCTGCCCAGGAATGGTCAGATGCCAAGATAAAGAGTCTGCGTGTGATTTAGGATGATGTGTTTTAATCAGGCTTTTGGCACAGAACTGACTGGGAACTCCAGAGCCATAACCCAGTCCCAGAAGCTATTTAATTCCAAGATATGATTCAGAGTGAGTTGGAAAGGAGCATTTTACCAGAGTCTAGGGATCAGACTAAAGTTGTCCGTGTGTGCCAGAAGTTAAGGATTAGTGATGAACTATGTGGACAGAGAATGTCGCCTGCCATAGCAGTAAACAAAGGATGTTTCAGCCATCGAGCCGTCAGCCACTATAGCCGCACCCTGACGGTGCACTCTGAGGGGATTCAGGATGGGGAAAAAACAGGATCCTGGCCCTAGATAGTTAAGATGCATATCAAAGGAATGATTTCAGTGAGCCCAGACTGTTGCATCTTCCCTCAGTTAGAAAAGCGCCAATTCCTTAATTTGAGATGTCTGGTTTTCTTTCATCTTTTGATGTTCCAACTACCTGGAGTTTTTCCGCAAAGTCTCCTCTCTATGCAGTCTCCTCCCTTACCTCTTAGGGGCAGTCCCTCGGTGCTCTCTGAGGGAGCATCTTTCGGGCTGAGGTCCTGAGTTTGTCCACCGAATAAAATATAATTCTCAGCTTTTAGGTTGTGCTTTCTTTTTTTTTTCAGTCAACAAGTATTAGATTTCACTTGTTATATTTTGAGCAATTAACAAAACAGCAACTGTGATCGTTGAATAATGTTGTCAAAAGCTGCAGAATATGGCTACGCCAACATCCACAAGTGTGCAGCGTCAGTAGGATTTATCTACTGTCCATAGTTTCAAAAAATTATTTTATTAGATTTTGAATTTTTAAGAGGTTAGATACTTGAGAGGGATGACAGGTTTATTTTAAATTTAGTTAAAACACCTCTTGTTGAATAAGCTTTCTCAGACCTTCTGGTTAGAACTTTGGTATGATCACAATGTGGGGTGGTATGGGATGTCCATCTGTCTGTCTATCCATCTGTCCATTTATCCATCCAGTGACAATTCATTGAGCCTACAATATGGCATCCCCTACGTGAGTGACATACAGACTCAACATCCAATACATTTGTAAACAATGTACAATGATGGCTGGCCATCCTTTCTTACAGCCTATTTTCAGGATGGGAATGGGGTTGAAAAATCAATAATTGGGTGTTTTAACGATAAGAAGCTTGTGTACCCATATATCTAAGTTGGCTTGAATTAATTTAGTTGGGGGAAAAACTCAAGTGTGTGGATTCATTAAACCATTCAAGTCTTTAGCTTTCATTTATTTGAATAAATGCTTTGTCTGAGTTTAAAATTTTTTCATTCGGAGTAGGGCAGGCATTCCTTGTCACTCAAGGGAAAATGGAAATGTATTGGGGACTAAAATGTGTCTTCCCTCTTCAGACCTGTTCCATGTTGTCTGGTTGTTTTACAACCAAACCTGAGCCCACCCTTCAGAAGCCTGTACAAGACATCTGGAACTTTGCTACTTTAAGTCTGTCTGATTCACAGCGCATCTTGATTTTACAATATCTGTTACCTTATAGAGAGCAATGCACCAACTCTACCACATGTGCTAAGAATAATACTGTCAAATATTGTTAAACTGCTAGAAATCAACTTTTGGAAATGGGCTAAATGAATGTGTATTTCCCATGCTGTCTTAATTCAGTTAAAGAGATGTTTTTTTTTTTAACCATATGTGCCAGAAATGCTTACCTTGGATCCAAGCTTGAATATGAGATACTGTGCCAAAAAAAAATGAACAATTTTTACCAAGTTTTAAGCAATTGCAAAAAAATGGTGACTGTGATGGTTGGAGAGAATTGTCAAAGACTACAAAATGTGATTCTTACTCATCTCTAGAAAATAAAGTGCAAAGCAGAAGGCTTGGAAAAGCATAAAATCAAGAGATATGGTGATCCTAGTGGACCACTGTATTTCGAACGAGAGCATAGGAGAGTCACTCTAGAAGTAAATTGGCATTTGAGTACCTGTCCCAAAATGCAATGGGTCCCGTTAGGTTTTCTTTAGGAAGAAAGACCTTCATTGACAGACTCAACAGCCTTTCCTCTGAAGCTTCTGGTCTTTTGTAGCACTGAGCTTGAGCTCACAGCTGGAAGACTTGGGTGTTCCCTCTAGTCCTCAAAAGGCTTGTGAGCTTGACAATTGCAATGTTTGTGCCCATTTGGTTAGCCTTTGGTCCCTAAAGTAGTTTGAATTTTTTGCTTAGTATCTTGTCAAGAAAAGGGGGAACTAGGCATTTTTTGATGGTGAAAAGATCCAACAGAGAGGCCATCTTCTAAAGAATGGGATGAAAGAATTGTCCTTCTGACTGTGTCAGTGTGTTTGTCTTCTCACCATCAAGGTTAAGAACATTGGGCTTTAAAGCCCATTTAAAGACCACTTGGGATGGGATCTATGCATTTCCACTTACTAGCTGTGAGACCTTAGGCAAGTTTCTTAACGTCCCAGTGCCTCAGTTTTTTCCCACCTGTCCAGTGGGGATCTGGCAAACCTGACTTAGAAGATTGGTGTGAGGACTAAAGGTATTAAGGGGCTCAGCGCGGTTTGCATTCACCACCTGTTGGCTCTTACTCTGGTTAAGGGGCCTCTATCAGACATGCGTATTTGAGCTGGAAAAGTCCAGATGACTTCTGTGGCTGGAGTGAGCTCTGGGAAGGGAGAAACATGACTTAGAACTTCTGAGCCTTGTGAGAGATCAAAGGGTCGTGCCTCTCCCCAGTCCTTGGTAGCCAGCTGATCCCACCCTGGGTCCTTAGACTCCTGTCACCTGGAGCCTCAGGCCATTCTCAACCCTGAGTGAGTCCTAGAATCCTTTCCTTATTCAGTCATTCAGCATGTTGCTGCCATTCCATTTGTTAAATACTTTGACTCTTACCCTGTATTTAATCCTCAAACAAATCTATGATGGAGATAGTCTCATCATCATCCCCAGTTTACAGAAAAGGAAACTAAGGCATAGAGAAGTTAAGTAACTTGCTCAAGGTCACACAGCTAGTAGGTAGCAAGGGAGTTGGACCTGGGAGGTCTACGTCCGGCTCCTGCCCTTAATCTCCAAGCTGTAACACCCTGGCTGTGAGGCAGCTGAAGGCCTGGCTTTCCCTGTGGGGCGAGGCTTCCAGAGTTGGAGATGCTTTTTACAATTTGCTTCCCATTTTAGCTCACCTGGATTCCCTCAGAGTCCTTGGTTGAGAATAAGCCTCATCACAGTCAGTGGTGAAACATTGTCGCATGCACATGCTTCTTGAGAAAAAGAAGTCAGTTGGCATATATGACTCCTCTCTGTAGAGAAAGGAACTTCTGGCCGTTAAAAACACACTGAAAGCCTGTGCCGTGGTGCATGAGGCTCAGCATCCAGAAGCAGCCAAGACCACATCTGCAGCCCTGAGTATCTCCAGACAAACTACAAACTCACCAGCAGTATGGGTCGGCCGTTCTCGCCCATCCTGTACAGTAGGTCAGACATTTCCCAGATGCCCGTGGCCTGTCCTGAAGCGGTTTGTTTGCCCCATCGTCTTGGGCATCTCTGCCTTCATGTGTTGCCACCGGTGTGAACAGTGGAGCCTCACTGACTCCGGTGGCAAGTCACACTTGTTGGGTGTCATGTATGCCCACACTGCGCTGGTCACTGAGGCCCCGAGGACCCAGATTAGGCTTCACGAGGAAGCCACGCCAGGGAGGGGGCGGAGGTGAGCGGAGGTGGTCATTACTCGTGGCCTGCAGCCACACGCTCAGTCTGCCTTTCCTCCCCGACGTGCCACGATTCCTTGAAAGTGGCTAAAAGGGGCTCAACGCTGGTTCCATGCCTTGTGATTTTGTTCCAGGCCTGAGTAGGGCGCAGAGGAGGAGGGAGCTCTCACACTTGCTACGTGGCCAAATAGCCTTCAGGCCAGAGCAGTGGTTCTCAGCCCTGGCTGCCATTGGGTCACCTGGAGAGCCTTTAAAGAGGACCGATGCCCGGGCCCCAGTGAAGTTTCTGATGTACTTGTCTGGGTCCTAATGGTCAGCATCAAAAAAAAAAAAAAAAAATGCTCCCTAGGTGAGCCTCATGTGCAGGCGGGAATGGAGAAGCTCGGGCCCCAGCTTCAGCCCTCACCCCTGGATCCAGGGGGCTTGGATTTAAACAGATGTGGAAGCCGTTTCCCACTGATTGGAGGCAGCCTGGTCTCATCATCGTTACTGCCAGCATCCATTTGTGGAGTTCCTAAACTGTACAAACGCTCTCTGCTTTGTGCTGGGAAACAGGGAGATTGAAATCAAATTAGAAGTGTACAGACTGGCTGGAAATCTGAAGTGATCCGAGGCCCAGTTCCAGCCTGTCTCATTCGTCTTATGCATCCTCCCTACCTGCCCTGTCATGGGAGCACAATACACATTATTGTTTATGTTGTTATGAATAGCAAGAATCACGGCAACCAACAACGCCAAGGAATACATCCTCAGTGTTAATTAGAAATAACTAGAAGCCTGCATTCGTGGGAGTCGGGGGTCAGAAAGCTTCGGGGAGGAAAGGGGATTCTAGCCTGCCTAGAAGGACAGGGCACTCAAGGCATGGCCGTGACAAGCACAAAGGCATGGAGGTGGGCTGTGCATGGGGTTGTCAGCAAACTCAGTTACCTAACCTGACGGGAACGAGGCCTACAGGTGAGGTTGGCTGGCCAGGTAGGAAGGGGGCTTTTGCTCTGAGGACCCCCTTTGTTCACAAAATATTAATTAATGAGGTAGACTTATTTATCTTTTATCATTTCCTTACACGTGCTTTTGTTGTCTGGGAAGGGCATAGATCTTCCTTTGGAATTCTGCAGAGCCTGCTGTCAAATATGTTCCGGAGGGTTGGACTGAAAGGGTTTGAAGGCTGCTGTTTATGGGATGTTAGGTCCAGTTGGGCTCTTTGCAGGTAGCTAACCCTTGGTAAATGTTAAAAGAGGAAACTCTCTTTGCGAAATTCTGTTTAAAAGCTGCTCATTGTAGGAAATCCAAGGCATAAAGAATAAAGAAGGCAAACATCTTCTTCAATTCTTCTACCATAATTGTTTGAGCTCTTTCTCCCTCTTTCTCATCTCTCTCTCTCTCTCAACCATCAATCTAGCCACACAAATACATGCACAAATGGAGTTTTACGATAAATATAGGTGATGCAGACACACAATATTTATGTAATGCTTTACACTGCGATAATACTGTACTTACTGTTTTGAAGTCTTCCTGTTTGACTTAATAGGTTGTGGTAATCCTTTCACATTAGTGAGTAAATTCTACATCATTATTTTAAGGGCTGCATCGTGTATCTTTTTATGGCTGCATCATTATCTAACCAATTTCATGTTCATAGGCACTTAGACCATTTCTAAGTTTTTTCCAATTATGTTTTGTTTTTAACTTGTAATTAACAGAGTGCTGATTACTGTATTTTCAGAGTTCATAGATTCAACAAGTATTGAGTGCCGTGCACTGTGCTAGGCACTAGAGCAGTGATTCATTCATGAACGAAAGGGGCAAAAATCCTTGCCCTTATGGGGCTCACATTCTATTGTGAGACATAGATGTTGAACAAGATAAATAAATGATGATGTATGCTGGGTAGTGACAAGTGCTACGTGGAAGAAATAGTGTGGAAAGAGATATGAAATATTGTGATGGGAGCAGAAACTGAGATTTTGAGAAGGGTTGTTAGGAAGGGCCTCAGTGAGCAGGGGACATTTGGAAATAGCGACATGAGAGAGCCAGCCATGGGACTATGAGGGGAAGGGCATTCCAGACAGAAGGACCAGCAAGTGCAAAGGCCCTGAGGCTTTGAGGTGCAGGCCTGTTCAGGAAACTCCCTGGAGGTCATGAACTTAGAGGAGAGTGAGGGAGGGAGAGCTTAGTGGGAGATGATGTAAGAGAGACAGGAAGAAGGCAAGATTATCTGGGGCTCTTGGTTCCTGGAAGGGAAGCCATGGGAGAGTTGATCAGAGTGATATGAAATGACTTATATTTTAATAGGATATAGCCTGAGGGCAGAGCAAAATCAGAGGCAGAGAGATGGGGTGCGGATATTTAAATATTCTGGGTTGCAGGTGGTAGTAGCCTGGATTAACATGGTGTCGGGGAGAGGTGAGGAGTGGTAGGACTTTGAATGTACTTTGACCCAGTCAGATTTGCTCACAGATCAGACGTGGAGTGTGAGAGCAAGAGAGGAGTGAAAGAGATGATTTCAGGGTTTTTGTCCTGAGTCACGAAGATCAGCGTTGCCACGAACTGAGGATGATGGGGATAAATGCTCTGTCCGTGAGGGCAGTGGGTGGGGAGGGGGTCGGGAGCTGAGTTTGACTTAATGTCCTTTGAGATGCATTCTGCCGCGAACAAGTTCTTTTTACAGCTGTGGCTCATTTAAGGTACAAGTTGGCTTCCAAACAGTTTTGAGAAATGCAGCTGTTAGATTTTAGGGGATTTTCTCATCACAGTTTTGAATCAGGGTATAACGTCCCTTTAAAGAATCATCCGCCGCTTTTCAGTGTGCGAATTTGGAAGCACACGTCTCATTTTAGCCATAAATCTGTTTATCGTAGATTACAGTTTTGGTCATTATTTCTGCAGATTCTTTATGTGCATTTGCATAAAAACAGGGCCTTTTGTTTCTGAACCGATGATTAGCTCTAAGCTGTATCTGGGTTTGAAGTCGTAATCCTCTTTGTGACAGCATAGTGGTTGCTCTTGGAAATGATTAGGATGTCGTAATTGGTTTAGGATTCCAGGTGGGGAATAAGCGAGGGGGCAGGTGATCATTTTCTCAGAAGCAAAACATTCCTGCTTCCTCCCCATGCTCTCAGTGATAAGAGAGGGAGGCCAGAAAAATGCATGGTCTATAAATAGAACTGTGTCTAGGGAGGCTGCTTTCCTAAAGGTGTCATTAGGCATCAGAAAGCCCTTTACTCTTAGCAATTAATTGCACTGATTTGACTGTGCTCTATTGTGAAGATGCAGAAAAGAAACCTAAACTTGCTTCCTTGGGGAACAGATGCAGGTAAAATGCCTGAGAGAACTCTAAATGGGTTTCTATAAATCTCAAGTCATCTTTCCAGATTATCAAAGCATTCTGAGGAAGATAACTTTCCCCGTGTCTCTGTGTTAAGTCTTCATCGTTGACAGTAGCTAACAGGATGTTGTGCCTTTGTCTGCCTTCCCAGACACTGTCTACCCACTGCGAGGGCATCCCCAGGAGGGTCCCCCAGAGATAAAAGAACCATGTTTGCTGCTGGACCTTAGGCAGACCAGTGGGGGCACCTCTCTCTTAGCTGGTCATTATAGGGATTGGGTTTATGGTCTGACCTCATTAAGATCACACTGAAGCCTCCTGAACTGACAGGGCCCAAAGAAGGTGAAACGAGCTTGAACTTCTTGGGAAGACCACAGGAAATCTTTTTCTGTATACTGGCTCCATGTCTCCAGACTTAGAAAAAGACGTAAGAACTTCCTTCCCCATTTTCCTTGAGCGAATTATGTTTATACCCAGCAGCTGTTCCACCTGGGATACTTTGAATTCAGATAGATGGGTTTGATTAGTTACAGAAGACTGCCCAGGGAAAAATATCTGCTTCTCTAGGGAGTTCAGCCATTGATGGTCAGAAGTGTAAAGGCCTGTGGGTTCAGGCCTGGGGATAACTGAGAAGTTCTCCACATTTTTAGGTCACAGATACCTTTGATAATCCATCAAAAACTATAGAGCATGCCACAAAATCGCACATACACCCAGCATTACTAATGTAGTGAAGTTATAGAATTCCTAAAGTCTGTTCATGAACACTCCTATTTTTGTAATATTCAGTCATTTTTTCATTTGACAAATATTTATTGAGCACCTATCACGTGTTCAGCACTGTTCCGGGTACTAAGAATATTTTTTTATATATTTATCTACTAACAATTTTTATATTTATCTACTAACAATGGTTAAAAAAAGTCTCCTGATGAGAAACTCAGATAATCCCCTTTTCCTCTCTTATTTTTTTTTAATTTTTCTAAACCAAACATGCATTACTTGTATTAGAGAAACATGATGAAAGAGAGAAAATTCATGGTTCACTTCTTGAGAATAATACACAACGACAAATGCTCCTTTGAAAGAAGTTATGGTTTTAAATGGATTTGTATTTTATCAGTCATGATAATATAGAGATGTTCTGATAAATGAAGGTCTAGGTATATGGCAAACATATTATTTACTTAGTTAGTCTATAGCTACTGCTTTTGACGCCTATGGATAGATGCCCTGCAGTAACTTAAGACCTCCTGGGAGTCAAATGTCCTAGATTAGGAATGGTTCCTCTAGACCAGGGCTTGACAAAATTGGCTGCAGACCAAATCCAATTTTTGTAAATAAAGTTTTATTGGAACACAGCTGTGCCCATTCCTTTGCATATTGTCTATGGCTGTTTTCCCACTGGAAAGGCAGTGTTGAGTAGTTATGACAGAACACCATTTCTTTGTGGTGGCCCACAAAGCCTAAAACATTTACTTTCTAATCCTTTACAGAAAAAGTTTTCAGGTACTTG
Organism: Mesoplodon densirostris; assembly: GCF_025265405.1. Classification (NCBI taxonomy): domain Eukaryota; kingdom Metazoa; phylum Chordata; class Mammalia; order Artiodactyla; family Ziphiidae; genus Mesoplodon; species Mesoplodon densirostris. The sequence continues at coordinate 101,163,390 of NC_082669.1, forward strand.
CCCTAGACTAGTGGTGGCCCTTTCTGCAATGATAGGAATGTCCTGTATCAGTGCGGCACTGTCCAATACAGTAGCCACTAGCCACGTGTATCTCTTGAGCCCTTGGAATGTGGCTAGTGTGGCTGAGGAAGTGACACTTCAGTTTAATTGAATTGAATTTACATGTGAATATAAGTAGCCCCATGTGCCCAGAACTACTGAATTGAGCAAGGAGACCCTAGACCAAACAGCGAGGTCCATAGTTGACATGAGGGTTCGCTCTTGGTGTTGTGCATTTTTTGGTTTTGACAAATGTATAATGTACAGGTGTTCAAATCCCTTTTGGGAAGAGAATGACACAGTGTGTAACCCAACCATTAGCCTTTAATTTCTAGATAAGGCTCATAAGGACCTGTAAGATCCTAAATGAAGACCCAGCTCTGGGGATGGAGCCAGGAAGGCAAGTCGAGGATGATGGAGAACGTGCTGAAAGGAGATGGAGGAGAATAAAGAAACACGTAATTGCTTTACCATTTTGACACTTTCTCTTTCTCTCCTGGAAGCTGGAGGTGGGCAGGTAGGCATATGTGAATGTGAACTTCGTGCACTCAGGCATCCTCCCTCCATCCATCCTCCCAGCCATGATCAGAAAGGATGGGATCCCAGTTTCCGGCTCATTTCAGGTGATTCCCAGAGACAACTGGACCCGATAGAGAGCAGTGCTGGTGATGCAAATGGCCAGGCTAACTTTCCTTGGGAGACTCATGTTCTCAGGGATGCTTCTGGTTCTAGTAGCAGCTCACAAAGCTCTTATTTTCAAACCGATAGTGTGTTCAGTGCAGCTGACACCAAAGCATGCTGTAAGGTCTGTGAACCTTGTTCTTTGAACTTGGCCTCTTTCACTTTCTCTGTGTGTAGCCCAAGATTAAGTTAAGATTGGCTTTTTGCCATGATATGTATAATGTGGCTTCAGGATGAAATTGCCATTTTAGGCAACATGCTTTGACCTTTTGGTCTTTCAAAGAAAGCCATATTTATTTTATTCAAAGTCTCAGATTTTGGTGATGATCTAATACCCTGAACTTCCAACCCCTCCTCTGCCTCTGAAGTTTGACATTTTTTTTTTTTTTTTTTTTTGCGGTATGCGGGCCTCTCACTGTTGTGGCCTCCCCCGTTGCGGAGCACAGGCTCCGGACGCGCAGGCTCCGGACGCGCAGGCTCAGCGGCCATGGCTCACGGGCCCAGCCGCTCCGCGGCATATGGGATCCTCCCAGACCGGGGCACGAACCCGTATCCCCTGCATCGGCAGGCGGACTCTCATCCACTTGCGCCACCAGGGAGGCCCTGAAGTTTGACATTATTAATGCACACACTGGGAGGGCATTTTAAGAATCTCAGTGTCTTTCAGGGAATGATCTTAAATTATATTTTAGCACCACCAAACGTCGTGGTGGTTCATTACTCAGTCTTTAATGCATTTTGCAGTTGAAATGAGGAATAGAGAAGATGAGACTGGCATAAGATATGTAAGATGTGGTCTGTAAAATGGGGATAAGTTAACCTGCAGCGAACGTCATGGAGTTTTTATGAGGCTTATATATCCTAAATTATGGCATAACTGGGGCATAATGTTAAAAAGTAAAGTAATTTCAGGGGAATCGTCTATTAAAGTTCTAGTTGAGAAACGTTTCTAAACCAACACTACACCCATATAAAGTAGAGTGTGTGTAATTCAGCATGGTCACTGAGTGAATGCTTTTTTTTAATTAAAAAAGATTTTATTGATGTATAGTTGATTTACAATGTTGTGTTAGGTTCAGAGCAAAGTGATTCAGCATATATATATATACACACACACATACATATACATATATATATATAGTTTTTCAGATTCTTTTCCATTATAGGTTATCACAAGATATTGAATATAGTTCCCTGTGCTATACAGTAGGTCCTTGTTGTTTATCTATTTTATACATAAGAGTGTGTATCTGTCAATCCCAAACTCCTAATTTATCCCTCATTTTCCATTTGGTAACCATAAGTTTGTTTTCTATAGTCTGTGAGTCTATTTCTGTTTTGTAAATAAGTTCATTTGTATCATTTTTTGAAGATTCCATATATGTGATATCATATGATGTTTGTCTTTCTTGACTTCACACTAAGTGAATGTAAATAACACTTTAGAGAAACACTGAGTCAAGCCACCTCTGCCTGGCTTCCTCATGCATTCTGGGCCCCAGACCCTGAGTTCTACTTAGCACTGGGGGTGTGGAGCCAGCTTAGGAAGTGGAAGGCTGAAGCCTTCAAGGACGACCAGATAACTTTGCATCTTAACTTTGGACCTCACATCATGAGTGTGGCATAAGCCCTTCAGTTGCACACTCATTTATGTTTCACAAGTGGAGAAGGAAGGAGGGAGACCAGCTCCTGAGGGAGAAGGTACATGTTTTCCTTTCTGGTCATTACTTTTCTTCTGGAGGCATAGGCACTGTTACTGTAGTGGTGGAGAGAAATGCCCGTTTGGGATTCCGTCCAAACTTCACACAAGTGGTATCTTGTATCTAATACCTTTTTTGATGGGAGGAATCTGAGAAGGGACTGTGAGACACAACATCTGCTGATAGGAAAAGAAACAAATGGTGTTCTTCCTCCCTCCCTCCCCCCAGCGAAGCCTGGGGGCTGAGGGAGGGAATTCCAAGCCTAAAAGTCACCGTGATGTGGGGGGAAGAGCTCTGGCCTGGGACATGAGACACGTGGGCCACTGAGCATGTGACTGGCCACTTGGGGTCTCCGGGTCTAGACCAGTCGTAAAAAGAGAGTTTCTCCTGTGTCTTGTGGCACATTCTGGCTTATAAACGGCTCTGTCTTCACACATTCCTGTATCCCGCTGTATCCCAGCATACAGTTTTTATTCTGCTCTGGAGAAGAGGTTGAAGCTGTTGTTGTGAATCTTCTCTGATGGGCAAGGAGCCTGGTGGTTGTCATGTACCATCCCCAGGTTGGACGATCCAGGCCGAAGATGCCTTTCATTTTGTCTTCTTAGAAGAAATGCTAGGCTCACAGACCTGCAGAGGTCTCTGAAGACCAGCTAGTATAAGATCACCTTTATTTCCAACTCCTTCTGTCTACAGAGGAGGTTCAGAGAGTTTCTGTACCCAGCTCAAGGTGACTTAGGAAATTAGTGGTTAGAATCAGGTCTCGTGACTCTCAGATCATTTTCATAAGCTGTACTTCTTCCCTGGTTGGTCCTCTGTATATATTGTGTGCCCCACTCCTCCAATCTACGATGTCTTTAGGTTTTATTGCCTTCATGTCCTTAGAGTTGACCTCCAGGGCTTGGAATGGGAAGGCTGGGCACTTGAGACGTTGACACTGGATGTCCTAAAGCTCCCCGAGGCTGTGCAGCCTCTGTTACCGCCATCCAACCAGTTCATCCTGAGATGTCCACCAAGAGATTGTATGGAGTTTTGTTCAAACTCGCCATGGTAAAATGAGTGAAGTAACTGTGCCCCTCAAACTGTCCCTCCATCCCCCCACCAGGCGTCAGGGGTTCAGATGTGGAGCAGTGTCTGTGGGCAGAATATCAGGCGCCCACCTGTATAAGGCAGGAGGGAGGCAAGCTGGGGCTCTGGTTGGTCTGGCCGCTGTGCTTACCGTCTCATTGCCAGGTTCCTCCTGTGACTGGGTAGCAGATTCTACAAGCCAGCGGACAGCCTGTTGAACCACTATATCAAATCATCATCCTTTTGTCCTGATACTTATCAGGTCATCAGAGCTGCCTTTTATTCTTGTCCCAGGGGATAAAGCTTTCCTGTCATTGCAACATATTCAGGTAAAGTCATTTGTTCTTGGCGTTTTTGTTCGAAGGAATTGAAAAATGAGTTGTACCAAACTGCTAGTACATCAACCAGTCTACAGACCATTCTATAATAGCCATTGCAGATGTGTTAGGGGAAGGAAATGAACCCCATGGCCCAGAAATACTTAGCAAGCATCCCTTTATACAAGTTACACTGTCTTTTCTTCCCCATTAATTAAACAAGTATCAAGTGACTTGCTGTCATCAGGGAGCTGATAAGGAGACAGAAAATAAAATAGGAAATGCAATCCCAGCTCACAAAGAGTTAAAAACAATCTGGTTAGGGAAATCAAACTCACACAAAGAGGGCAACTCTTCAGAAAGTACTCTAATGGCAGGTTGCTAATATAGTGTACACAGAATCAGCGGTAGCTGAATGGGCTCATCAAAGTGCATGGCCAGGAGATAGACTAGGACCACCACTGCACAGCAAAGTGAAGATGGATTGAGCTTATCAAGAAGGTCATGGCATGCCTGAGGAACTTAGACTTTATCCTGAGGTCAGTAGGACCACATGGAAGGGCTTTTTATTGGAGTGTACCATGATTAGATTTCTCATATAGAAAGATCATGGCTGCTGGGTGGAGAATGATATGGGGGCATGTGGATATTGACACAGAGGGAAGTAAAGGTGTAGATCAAAAGAAACTGATGGATTTGAGAGTAACTCTCCAGTGGGAAGCCATTGGAGGATTTTGAGAAGAAGAATGACATGATCTGACTTCATAGAATCACTTTAACTCCGAGATTGAATATGCACCCGAGGTTGGGAAGAGGGCGGTAGCAAAGGGAGCAGCTATTGCAATAATCTAGACAAGGGATGGTAGGCAGTGGAGACTGTGAGAGGTAGTCACATTCTGTCTTGATTTTGAAGGTTGAGCCAACAGGATTTCCTGATAGGCTGGATGTGAGGTACGAGAGAAAGAAAAGTCAGGGATGGCTCCAAGACTTTCTGGTCTGAGCAACTGAAAGGTTGCATTGCCATGAATTGAGATGGAGAAGACAGAAGAAGGAGTTAGATTTATGGGGGAAGTGTTGGATGTGTTAGTATATCCAACTGGAGATTCTACATAGGCAAGTAGATTACGAGTCTTGAGTTCACTGTGAGTTCTAGTGGAGACTAGAGTCTCCACTAGAGACTGGAGACATAAATTTGGGAGTCTCTGGCATGTAGACGGTATTTAGAGCTGGATGATCTCACCAAGGGAGTAAACATATGTAAGTAGAAGAGAGAAGAGTTGGACTCACTCCTGGGGCACTCCAAAGCTAAGAGGTCAAGTTGATGAGGAAGCAGCAGCAAAATAGACAAGCTGTGGCCACTGAGTTAGTAGGAACCTGCCCGTGTGGTCCTTGGAAGCCTTGTGAATAAGGTGTTGACAAGGGGAGGAAATGACGAGCATGATAAATGCTATTGACGGGTCAGATAAAAAGAGGACCGATGAGTTTCCATTGAATTTAGCAGCATGAGATGTAATGATGAGCTTGATGAGAACAGTCTGGGGACATGGAGGGAGCAGAAATCTGATTGGACGGGTTTCAGGAGAGAATGAGAGATGAGAAATTAGATACAGTGACTACAGATATTTCGTTTGGAGAATTTTGCTCTAAAGGGAGGGAGAGAAGTGGGGAGGGGGAGTTGGAAATAGAAGTGAGGGCAAGGAAGTCACTGGTGCCTCTGATGGAAACCGTTTCAGGGGATGATGCTCTGGGGAAAGAGGGCATTGAATGTCTGTTTGCTCATGCTTAAAAAAACGGTGAGTGCTTTGGGCCAGTTGGTGCACGTCCTCAAAAACCAGTGGCAGACCTCGGGATCCTCTCGGTGGCCTCCTTACTTGTGATTCTCGATGCGCCTGTTCACATTTCACTGCTCTCACCCATGTGTTGTCTTATTCAGGACCTCCTACTGCTCCCTTTGGAATATTCCCCCATGAGGTTGTGTCCTCTGATTGGGCTTTTCCCTATGTTCTCAGGACATGTACTTGTACCCCTCGAGCAAGGGGATGACCTCCTGCCTCTGCCTCTAAATCTGACCTTCACATCTGTCATTCCGAGTCAGTCTAACCTGACTCACGGTTCTGAAAAATCTTGCGCTGCTGCCCAAGATCCAAGACCCTCTTGCAAATCTTTATGCATAGTTTTGTTCATTAATATATTCTTCAGGTACCCATTATCCAGATTCACATTCCAAATATTTTAAAACTCCTGTTCTTTTCGTGGCCTAAATACTACATGGCATTGTGAAAAAATTAGAATATACCCGTGAACAAAAAGAAAAAAAATTCCCTCGTAGGCCCACCACCCTCATCTAGCTGTTGTTACCATCCTGTGGTTCCCATGTAGACTGATACACGCACCTGTAAACACATACACTCCATTGGTACAGTCTGTTCACTCAGACCCGTGATCGACGGGACCCCCATGACCCGTGGGAATGGTTGCCCTTCCCCTCCCTGTGCTTTCATTCTCTTCTCTTCACACAAGTTCCCTGCCTCCTCCACCCCTCTCGCTCCTCTTGGGGAGGAACCATCAATTTAGAGATGCATGTGCCTGTCACGTGACTGTCCACAAGGTTTTCAAGCATCTCTTTTAGACATTCTTTTCAGGATCCAGAAAGCAACAGTGTGTTTATGTGGAGGAGGGTGATGGTTGACTTTGCCTAGAGAAATGCAAGCGTGAAATGCAGATGAGTTTGTCTCCTACCCACAGTCCTGTCCTTCCCCACGGGGTAAACTCTCCATTGCCCTTTCCATGTGTCTCACCTGGAATATGCAAAATGTGTCGGCCTTCTCTAGTGCTTACTCATCTTGCAGTGAGTGTTGCGGATTACGTTCATACTAACCAGCCCAAGTGCTTCATTTGTCATTTTGAGAACAGATGTATTTTGGTGCTTTGCTGTTCACTTCCTCCCAGTTTTCGTAGGGTGCAGGGGTCTCCTTGGTGAGCGCCGAAGAGCACGTGGCTGAAGAATTGTCCCCATCCATTTTGAATCCACCATTTTAATGAAATTTCCAAGTTTTTTTTTTTTTTTTTTTTACCACCCTGGGATCAAACCAGTTTACTGAGGGGCTTTGGGGGAGAAGGTGGAAGGGCTGGGAGGACAATGAGATTTGATGTCCTTGACCGGGATCTCGCTGGCTTAACAGTTGCTGAAAAGCCCATTTCTTTTTTTTTTTCTTTTTTTTTTTTTTTCCGGTACGCGGGCCTCTCACTGTTGTGGACTCTCCCGTTGCGGAGCACAGGCTCCGGACGCACAGGCTCAGCGGCCATGGCTCACGGGCCCAGCCGCTCCGCGGCATGTGGGATCCTCCCGGACCGGGGCACGAACCCGCGTCCCCTGCATTGGCAGGCAGACTCTCAACCACCGCGCCACCAGGGAAGCCCAGCCCATTTCTTTATTGTCATATCCACTCTACCTCACCCCTCCACTGCTCCTAGAGGGTCAGCAGTCCCAAAGGGTGGCCCAGAATGATTACTTACTTTTTTCCAGGTCCCAGTGACATCTCACTTAAATACTCAGCTCTAAATTTCTGTGGTGTTGGAAACACCACTGGACATGGACATTCGTGTGGCTCCATCACATGTTGGTTGGCAGACCTTTAGCCAAGCTGGGACCCTTTATGACTTGTGTAGGTGTTGGGGTGTGCATTTTCCAGTCTCTCTCCTTCCCCAGCCCAGCCCCTTGTCACAGCCAGGTACAGCTACTTTGGGTCCATCCTTCCCTTTCTGGTCTCAGCAATGTCTTATTTGGCTTTTCTGCCTGTGAACCAAATGTGCCCACACAATCGTTAGCAAGTGTGGGAATGGTTATGAGCTGCATATTTATTGTACACCCACCAATTTTTAGGTGCTGTGCAGAATACAGTTGTCAGGGGATTGCTTTTGTCTAAGATGCCAAAGGAAGTTCATTAGCATTTGAGAGAAATGCCCACATTACAGATGGGGCTCCTGACCACAATGGGCCAGAGCCGGACGGAGGCTGGGCCAAGGCCTCATCAGCTGTACTGAGTAGGGGTGGGCATCCTCCCAGGGTCTGGAAAGAGGCAAGCTGGAGGAGGATCCATGCCTGGGAGGAGGAGGCCACAGAGGCGAGGAAGCCGGTCTCCAAAACTGTCTGGCATTTGTTCATCCTAACTCCACACAGCCCTAGGACAGAAACTAGGTCAGATTTCTGGAGCTTTTCTGGGAATGTGTGGGCCTTCCTCAGGACTGGCTTGACATGCAACACAGGGTTTCACTCAGACTGATGTTTGTTTGAGTCCTGGTTCAGCAACTTATTGGTAGGTGCCCGGGGGTAAGTTATATAACATCTCTGAGCCTCTCTTTTTCTCATCTGAAAAATGGGCATGATAACACCTCCATGCAGGCTTATTATTATGCGGCTTAGAAATAAAGTGTATTAGGAAGCGGGTGCCACGTTTGACCTATAAAGGTGTTTCGCACCTGTTACTTATTGTCATCGTTGTGGTTGTTGCCGTGATCAGTTCTCGATTGTACGCTTTGTCATGTGTCCTCGGGTCCTGAAGAAGACGAATGCCTGGGATCCAGCTTCCCCAGGCAGAGTCCTAAGGAAGATGCATGACCTAATTCCTTGGAAATGGGGAAAAGATTTGTAGTACTTGAACATGTGAAAATCTGTTGAAGGGACTAGAGACGAAAGCAATGGTAAAAAGGGAAGAGCATTTCTGAAATTTCCACTAGGAAAAAATCACGAGTTACACCTGTGGCTCTCCCCTTCCCTTCTGCTGCCCCATGTGGAGGTCCCCATCTCAGGGACCGTCCTCTTTACAGGTCACTGGGGAGAAGCCCTGGGAAATGCACATAGTTGGCATTCCAGCCACGTGTATGCCATGTCCTATAGAAGGAGAGCACCTGATCCAGGTAATTAAAAGTGTCAGCTCCTTATCCAGGAGAGGGTTCTATTAAATTATGTAAATATTTTTGCAAGTTGGAACTCTGAAGAAGACTTACTGATCTGGGGCAAGCTGCCAGGCAGCTGGTAAAGATTGGGAAGATTGTTCTCAATCCAAGGCAGGTCCTAGGAGGGGTGGGAATGCACACAGTCCGGAGACTCTTTTGTTTCACCTTTATCTTTGCCTCCCTTGAGGAACCTGCAGTTTCTCCCAGGGCTGCTGAATCAATAGCAGACAATGACATGAACTGCTTGGTTAGTACAGCCTCGGTGATTCTGATACAAGCCATATTGGCATGGTTGCTCAGGGGGGCAGCCTGGATGAGGGAGGGGAAATCGGTGTCAGGGGATGAGAGTCTGATCCAACTGGAGGGGGCAGGTGGCCCTGTTGGGAGGTGGGTGGAGGGGACAGTGCTTCCTGGACCCTCGGCTCAGTCCTGTCCTCCAGGATCTCCTGAGTGACACTAACCCCCACCCGCTGGTCCTTATCTGCCCTTCCTCCTCTCTCCTGCCTCAGCCCCTGGCTCTGCCCTGAGGATGCTGGAGATGGCGTTGGCCAACTGATATGTGTAGGCAGTTGGGTCTTGAGAACAGAGACACAGAGATGGGAAGGGGAGGGCTGGCGTGGCCAGGAGATCTTTCCTCATGGTTTTGGTCCTGTGCAATTGGACAGGCACCCCGAGGAGGGGCCAAGGGTGACAGCTGAGAGGGCTGCCCAAATGCCTAGCACTTCTAGAACTCCTACTAGCTAAACTAGCTAAACTAGAGCTACTAGTTTCCTGGTTTATGGTGTCTCTCTCCTTCCTTGTCTTCTTCATGGCAGTATTCCCAATTCTTAGAACTCTCCCTAGCACATAGTAGGTGCTCAGTAAATATGCACTGACTAAATGAAGGATTCCCACCTTCTTTGTCCTGATTTACTTCTCCTGTGAAGGTTCCCAGGGGTGGAGAAAGGGCTATTCTAGTGCTTGGAGATTTGGGAAAATCCTGTTGACCCTGTATAACCAGGAATGCAGTGGGAACTGCTCCGGGACCTGAGTCCAGGTGCTTCCTGTCATTTGGAAACTCCTGGCAGCTGGGCTCTACGGCAGGAGGAGTGACTAGAAACAAAGGGACAGGTGGTCAAGGAAAGAGGAGACATTGGGAATAGGTAATATACATGGTACCTGCAGCCGATGCTTCCTCTCTCTGTCCCGCTCCAGCCCTGTGTGTTCAGCAGCTCCTACCTCCCCGCTTCCCTCTCCTCTCACCAGTGGTCTTGGCAGGTCTCTGGGGTCCTGGCACGGACTGATGTGGACTTTTGGACTCCCTTAACTCTCTTTCTTCCCACTGCCTGGCATTTCGCAGATTGTTGGCTCATTTGCACCTTTAGTGGTCATGGAGGAAGCGGAGAACAGAACCCAGAAATATACAGTTTTGCTGTTTGTTAGTAGCTTCTGTCGGGTGAGAGAAGCCGAACTGAGTCGTAATACCGTGTGCAGTTTGGGATTGCCCCTTTCTTCTCTTTAAACTTACCCCTGCCTCACCTCTCCCCATTAGTACAACATGATGGGGACTGCGTTACAGACATGTTTGGAGCAGAGACACATGGCGGTTCCGTCAGGCTGGTTCAGCATTTCAGGTGACAGTCTGAGCAATACAGTAGAGGGAGGGCTGCAAAGACGATGCGTGTGTGCACGTGTGTCCTAGATGGTTCTGAGGCCATGTTCTTTTTCCTAAATTTGAGGAAACTTGCTAATTTTCCTCCCAGTGTGTCTGGGAAAAGAAAAGCCGCACTCCGTGCTTGAAGTTTCGTTCTCTGCGGGGAGCCATTACTTTGCTGTTTAAAGAAGGCTTTAACGCCTTGCAGCTTTAGATCGTTTCACATGCTGAAACACCATCTCGCTACTGACAGTTGTAATTTAAAATGTTTGACGGTCTTTTCAACTGAAAAAGAGTAATCATCACATGCCACAGGCAGACTTGGAGAGTCGCTGTTCCTGAGCCAACCGGATGGATCTCGCTGGCTCCTGGTGGAAGGATCGAGTCCTCACTGGGGCCTGCACTGCCTCACGTGCTCCCATCCGTGCTGTCTTTTCACCACCGCGGCGGCGCTGTGCCTCAGGGTCCCGCCACCGTCACCACCCACGCACAGCTTGCATTCTGTTCGCAGGCCCCCATGTCTGTCTCCATCTCCTCATCCACTGAAAACTGGGGGATGAACTGGGAGATTGGGATGGACATATATACACTAATATGTATAAAATAGATAACTAATAAGCACCTGCTGTCTTAAAAAAAAAATTCCAAAACAAAACCCCAAAAACTGGGAATCTGAGCCCTGGGCTGCTGGTTGCACAGGAAGGAACAAGCAGTGGGAAGTGCTGAGCTTTGGAGAGAGACTGGCGGGGAGGAGAATGTTTGTTGAACGACAGAATCCTGGGTCTACCACTGTCCGCTCTGTGACCTTGGGCGGCTCTTATTTAACTGTCGTGGGTCTCTATTTTCTCATGTGTCAAATGAGACTAGTAATACCTACCTGTTGGGGCTGTTGTAAATTTTAGAGCCAATGTTACAACGTTCCTAATCCAAGGGTTGGCTCAGTTAACCTGTTTTCTCATGAGGATATCTGTAGGACAGAGTATTTAGAAAACAACGTCAATTGCGTAAATGTGTGGTTTTACTACTCACACTCTCTTGCTCAATGAACTACATATCATAAAACTTCTACCACCATTACTTCTACCATCACCGCCATTACCGCTGCCCCATCACCAAGCCTACCCCCACCGGCACCACCGCTGCTGGTAACTCCACCATCACTGTCATCAACGTGACCTCCACCACCACTAAACTCAGCCACAGGGAGCTCTTGTTGGACTGACTTACCAAGCACAGTTATACGTGCTTTGCATGTATCTACTCAGTTCCTAACAAAAACTCTGGGATGTATTCAAATATCATGAACCTCATTTCCGATGCTATTACCTTCATGACAGATGACAAATCTAAGTCTCAGAGATATGCAGTAATTTGCCCAAGGTCACAGAGTTAATAAGTGGTGACGAAGCCTCTGTTCTATCTATACTTTTGGCTGCATCATTCCGATGATTTACACATGTGCTTTTGTGTCTGTGTGTCCGTGGATATGTGTTTTTATATAGGTCGGTACCTACTTTGTCGTTTTGACATTGAGGAGGCCATGGTGGCCTTATTAAAGATTTTAAGTATTAAAATATATTAAAGATATAGATATATTAAGATATTAAATCTTATTAAAGATTTTAAGTCCATTACAAACAACAGGGGTAGAAAAAATTCAGGAGATATCTATCAGATACCACGAGATGGCTTGGTATGTTTAAAAGCAAGGTTATTTTTGAACTCTGTGATAGAAATTAATCAGAGTAATAAAGGTGTAAGAAAGGGGAAGGAAAGTAGAATTTTGATCATAAGGCAATTAAAATCTTCACTAATAACCTTTTGTTTAAAAGTAATTATAATCAGTGGAGAAATGCTATAAATGAGTCAATTATATAATTGAGCTTTCTCTCAACCGTTCGTTTTATTCTCTCCCAACTTTGTTTTCTTCCCTGGAAACCAAAGAAGCATATAAAAGTAGTCTTTGGGGTTCAGGTTGGAGGGCACTCTTATTCTGGCCAGAAACATCTCATTAAGACAGTCGATAATGAAAACACCTGGAACCCTAGAGCACCTGCCCTCTCTTTGACCTCGGATGGTGATTGAAGGAAGGCAGGGGTAATGTCTGTTTTCTTGCATAGTTTAGAACAAAAGAAAAAAGAAATCCCCCTTTTCAGTGACTCCACGTGCCAGCGCCACATTGCCCGGGAGGTCTGGACTGCTTAGCCTTGTGAGCGAGTTTGTGACATTTGATTCCGTCTGGACATGCAGGGAAAGCAGTGACCGAACCCTCAGCCTGGTAGCTACTAGCCTTGTGGCTACGGTCTACCGTGTGTGCAGAGGGTGACAGCTGCGGGCTTCACTCGCTGTACCTCTCACAGCTGTCAAATCCAATCCAGTCCTGGTTGGTCAGGGTTGACACCTCTGCATGAAACGTCACTTTATTTTGAATGTTAGAAACAGGTCCTTGGAAGGATGTTTGCTTTGGGGGTACTTCGTTCCCATCACAAACAGTTGTGCATTAGGGAGTTATCTTACTGGTAGGAAACTGGAGTCATCTATTAAAATGGAAATACATAGTTACTTCAGAAAAGTACAGGGACTTCCATGGCAGGTGTCAGGGAGAGAAGATGGGAGTGTGTGTGTGTGTGTGTGTGTGTGTGTGTGTGTGTGTTGGGGGTAGGGGTGTGGACTGTGACTTGAACATGTAGACGTGCATTGTAAATCCCTGAGGGGTTCAGTTTTTTCAGACCCAGGTTGGGGAAGGATCTAGCAACCCCCTTGGGGCCACCTTCCTTCTCTTTGGCTCTCTCTGCACTGGGGAGTGGAAGGAGGGTCCCTGCAAGGAAAGGGGTCTGAAGCCAGTGAGGAATCATTTCAGCAGTGGACAGCCTCGCACAGCTGGGGAGGATAAGGTAGCAGTCTCTGGTCGAACTCAGTAGACGGATCTGGAGAATGGGCAATGTGCTGCAGCAGCCAGGCCCACGATGGGGCCCCCTCAGCTGTGCAGGCAGGTGGGGTTTGACTTGTGGCAGCTCAGGAAACCAGCTGTGGGGGAAGTATGGATTTCAGAAGTCAGGCCAAATAAGAGATCAGAAAACCAAGCCTGCACTTCAGCAAGAGACCTAGTAAAAAGGGGTTCAAATTAGCAAAGGAGATTTGTTTGTTAAATAAGGAGTTTTGTAAAGTTGAAGGTGCAACTATAAAATCAAATAGAAAAACAAGGGCATTCACGCGCATCACGAAAGAAAAATTGAACTTTAAAGCAGATTCTCTCCCCATCTCGTCACATCCCACCCTCTCCGGCAGAAAGTAGTCCTCGATGCTGTGTATGGGGGCAGGTACCTGCTGGAGACCACCTGTCTGAAGGTGGGGGGAGGATGTAGGCTGAAAGACAGGAGCAGGTAGAACCTGGTACAGCCAGGCTGCCCTTGAGTGAATGGACCGCTCTGCCAAGCATCTGCTGTCAGCCTGGCTTGAAGTTAAAGAGCCAGACAGTCGACTGCCCAAGAGGATTCAGGGCAAGTTGGAAAAGGTCGTTTTGTCAAAGTCTTGGAGTAAGACCAGGGATCAACTGAAAATGTGATGATGGTTAGGCATGATTTTTTGAGAGTGGTACTGTGCTAGACAGAATAATTGCCTGTGAGGTGTCTACATCTTCATCTCTGAAACCTGTGAGTACGTTACTGTCCATGGCAAAAGGGTCTTCGCAGACGTGATTGAGTTCAGGATCTTGAGACGGAGCATTATACTGGATTATTCAGGTGAGACCAATATGAACACACTGATCCCTATTAAAAGGAGGCAGGAGGGTTGGAGTTAGAGATGTGAAGATGCTGCACTGTTGGCTTGGAAGTTAGAGGAAGAGGCTGTGATCCAGGAAATACAGGTGGCTTCTAGAAGCTGGAAAAGACAAGGAAACAGATTTTCCCCTAGAGCCTCCAGAGGGAGCACAGTCCTGTCGACACCTTGATTTTGGCCAGGTGAAAACCATTTTGGATATTCTGACCTACACAACTATAATATAATAGATATATGTATTTTAAGCCTCTAAATTTGTGGTAATTTGTATAGTAGTAATCAGAAACTAATACACCTACCAATTTCTTCTGAGATATTTCTTTTAAAAGCTTGCTGTAGAATCTTCATCTGTAATTCCTGTTATTATAATTTGGCATGTATAGCTGCATTGATAACATTTAAATAAGGATTCACATTTTCAAAAGGAGTAAAATCATGCTTATTTCAATCTTAGCTAAAACTCTTCAAAAGATGATGTGTGCTTCTCGGCACCCTAACTGTAGTCATACCACCACCTGTTGGCAGTACAGTGTTCCCTTCAGGTAAAACATCTAAGGAAAACACAAGGTAGGCTGGGAGCATGGCAACAGGAAAACACTAAAGTTATAAAGCAAAAGCAAATATCCTGCCTTGACATGAAACTATACCTAATAGATAGGTGGGTCGTTGATGGATTTTATAAATAATGCATGAGTCTGGAGCACTTTGAGAAAACAGTTTCTTTCCTTAGTGCGTATAGAATACTGTAGGCTGTTTTTTTCTGCAAGATCATTTAATACTCCTTTTTTCCCCCAATGATATACAATTATGTAGCTATACGTTCTCAAATATGTGGCTAAATATGAAATTCATTGCTCCATCCCTCCAACTCAGAAACAAAGACAAGCTCTCAGAAATCACTCGCAGCCAAAAATATTGAGTGAGATCAAAGCACAGAAACACATGTACGCACCATCGCAACAAATCCACACGTAAACATCAATGAGAAGGAAATGAATCTACTTTCTTTCTCAACATAGAGCGGGTTTTGACCCCGTTTGGAGTTATCTGTGCACAAGCTGGAGAGAGGGGTGCAAACTGCTTGCTGGTTGTTGTTGCTATGGAAACTGTCAGAGACAAAAGGCCACACAAATGAAGGAATAAGATGACATCTAAGGACTAAAAAACACAGCAAAATGGGGTTTTCTTTCTTCCTTTCTCTCCATTTTGCTACATGAATATATTAAATGATATGATTAGAGAGGCCAGAAGTTTAGGGAGGGAAATATGAAGAAAGACAAAGGACACGGTTTGGCTTTCGGTCTCGTCACTTGTTCTAACTGCATAATCCAATTAAGGTTTTTCTCTTGAATTCCCCATCACTTTCCTCTTCTACAAAAGAAAAGGATCTACCCATATGTCTGAAGATAGTGTGTAAAGCTCTCCTTTCTCTCTAAGGAAGGAAGGGTGACTATTTCAGCTCAGTGTGAGGAAGGTCTTTCTAACCAGTGGACTGCCTGCCTGCCTGCCTGCCTGCCTTCCGATTGGGGTATTTTCATCTCTAGAGGTTAAGGAGTGGCAGAATGGCTGCCAAAGGTCCCTGGCAACTCTTGTGTCTAGTGATTCAGGGGTTAGTCATTTCAGTCATTTGACTGAAACAGGACTGAGTTTCAAATGCATCTCTCTTTTTCAATCTAGGAGGGAAAAAAACCCCCAAAAAACCCCACATGGTTGCAAGGATCCTGTCCTGGGAAGCCCAGGGATCTTCCACTGCCTTTTCACTAGCCCCATTCTGCTTGATCTGGGAAATTTCCTACGCTTTGGGATTGCGGTGATTTTTTGCCACTTCAGAAATTAGTCTTAACTTCTACAGTGTCTTCTGGGAGAAACTTACAAATTACATAAAAAAATACAACTGAAAAGCAAACAATAGTTGAATAAAAAGTAGGAATAATAGATCTGTAGATGTCATTGGTTCCAACCCTCTGATGTTGGCTGAGTGAAGCCGGTATTTCCTCACTGAACTAAGTCGGGACAGGTGGAGTCCTGTGTTAAAATGCATATTCAGAAAATTCATATTCATGGAGCCCCTTCTCAAACCTCCTGAAGTAAGGAATCTCTTGGGATGAGCCTAAGGAATCTGCTCATTTTACTCGCATTTTATCCTTGAGATAAAGTTCCCCCTTCCAGCCCAGGTCTTTCTGACGTTCAGGGCGGCCAGAGAGTCCAGGATGGTGCTCACTTAGCGGGCCACTTGGCTCCTTGGTTGATAAGGAATCTCTTTTGGGTAAGTTTAAGCAAGTCTTCATCTCTTGGACAGAGAGAAGAGCAAGCTCAGTATCCACTTTATACAGGACTCTTCTCACATATGCATGGCTCAATCACTCCTGGTTTTTTCCGTTTGATTTTCTGCAGCCAGTGAGGTGTGAAAACGCCCTGACCTATCTCATGTGGGTCCGTCTCCAGTTTCTCTGTGCTTGATTGACTCTTCTGCCTAGGCTGATAGGTTCTTCATGCTGTGGGGTTTGTTATACACACTGTCTGTCCTGATGGAATGCCAGCTTCCTGTCATTTTGTTTGTCATTGATCCCATCTGGCTGCTCCCTTAAACATTCTATACTGTTGGTTCTCAAACTTTAACTGCATCAGAATTACCTGGAGGCTTGTTAAAACACGGGCTGCTGAGCCTGCCCCCAGGGAGTTCTGATTCAGTAGGTCTGGGACGAGGCCTGAGAATGTGCGTCTCTAACAAGTGATTCTTGCTGATGCCCAGGTGATGCTGCTGGTCCAGGAACCTCACTTTGAGAACTGCTGCCCTATATTTTACACCCATCGCTGGACCATGTAGGCCCCTTAAGGAGTCTGATTCATTCCCGTCCCACTGACACCATGCATTGCATCTGACAAGGTCACACACAATAAATATGCGTTATGCTGAATTGGACAAATGAAACGAGACACCTCTCTGACCTCAGACTAGTCCTTGGATTCTGACTACAAGTTTCCAAAGCCCGATGGCCCCCCAGAGAGGCCTGGTTGGCACTCCCCAAATCCGCTGGGGCCTGTTGTTGGACTCATTTGCAGCCACAGAATCTAAGGCCAGATTGGTGCCAGGGCTGCTGACCTTCCACAGCTGCCCAGCTCAGAATCAGGCTTGATATAGTTCACAGCTGTGATGGGAAAACTTCCTTAAGCCTCTGTGCTCCGGCTCGTTCTTTAGAGACAACTGTGGGGCGAGCTGCCCAAGCCCCTGGACTCCTGTCTCACCCCCGAGTGTCCGTGGTCTCAGCCTGTGACTCGCAAGCTTCTTTGGGAGCAGGGTAAATCTACTTATTCCTACTGCAGAGGATGAGAGTTTGAATTGCAGTAAGTCTGAAAATACAGAATATGTTGACCCCTCACCATACACTGACTGGTCTAAAGTTCTGTTCTCTGGTGTTAATGTGTAGGTGACATTGTCTAACAATGAACATATCAACAGCCACAGCGGTGAGCTTGGTTATGGCATTGATCTTCTATGATGTAAAGTTTTGTAAGTCCCATTTCACAGACCAGGACACTGAGGGTGGACTGGTTAAGTAACTCGTGTGTGGTCACAGAGTTGGAGGCACTGGTCTCAGGTCTGTCTGACTTCAAGGCCCGAGCTCTGAACCTCTGATTCTGTGACCCTTCAGTCACCAAGCTTCAGATGGTGTGTTTTTTTGTTTGTTTGTTTGTTTGTTTGTTTTTCGGTACGCGGGCCTCTCACTGTTGTAGCCTCTCCCGTTGCGGAGCACAGGCTCCGGACGCGCAGGCTCAGCGGCCATGGCTCACGGGCCCAGCCGCTCCGCGGCACGTGGGATCCTCCCGGACCGGGGCACGAACCCATGTCCCCTGCATCGGCGGGCGGACTCTCAACCACTGCGCCACCAGGGAAGCCCCCAGATGGTGTTTTAAGGGATCCAACTTATATTGAATTCCACTCTGTAATGAAGAGTTATAAGCTTCCAGCATATTTTAGAAAAATTTTTTACTTTGAAAAAAATTTTAATGTGATTTAAAAACTTTTTTTAAGCCATGGATTTTATTTTTAAATCAAATAACTCTTAGACAGAAGGCTAAAGTATGAAATCAATAAAGATGTACCCGGAAGGCCCAGAACTCCACCCTCTCAGACCCCTAGAGATTCATGGATCAGTTTGGAAACGACTGGAGAGAATAAAGATGACAAAACGTTGGGCATCAGAAGACCTGGCTTTTAGCCAGTGGCTCTGCCACCAGCTGTGAGACCTGCCGCAAGTCGGCAAGCTCTCCAGGACTCAGTGGCCTTGGTTGTAAAGTCACAGAGATGGACAAGGGTCCTACATGTCTCTGATTATGACCTTGATTAATGAACTTGAACTAATGGCTAAAAAAAATAATTAAAAAATAGGCTTTATTTTTATGAAGAGATTAAAGCTAGTCATAATGAGCACACTGCATACAACTGTATTATGAAAACGAGTCTGGACAGAAATTATGTCCTTAAGGAAAAGGTTACAAATACACTCTGGTTTATATTAGTACTTTCTCAGGATCCCTTCTCCCCACCGTTTTTCCATTTATACATAGAAGACAGCTAATATTTCCACCTAACCCTGGTCAAATTGGCACAAGTTCATTATCAATAGTAACTGAATTAATAACAGGTTATTCATTATCAAAAGCCCCCACTTTTACAAATACATTTATAGAAGGAGTTGATAATTCTGTGATAAAAATCTTTAAACCCAAATGTTAATGATTTGGGTAGTAAAGATTTTTCAGAGATTCTGGAGAAGTAGGATGTCGCTTTCTGCCTTAGTTTTGCTTCCTGTCCTCACTATTACAGTGCTTGGCCTCTTTCTTTGACAAGCTACAGGGAAGATGACACTGTTACAGTGAATAATAGAGTTATCTTGGTGTGAGCTGTGATGTATGCATCAGGGTCCTGGTAGCCTTTTATAGTCAAGCATTAGGTGATTTTGTCATGAGCCTCACTAGACAGTGGTTTGGTACAGATGGTTAGTGTTGCACAGAAAATGCAACAGGTGATCTGATGTGGCCAGTAAATTAATGTTTATCTTGCAAAGAAAAGAAAAAAGCTGAAGAGATTGGTTTAATGAATTATTAAACCAAATTATAAAGGATTATGTACAATGGAATATTACTCAGCCATAAAAAGGAACGAAATTGGGTCATTTGTAGAGACGTGGATGGACGTAGAGACTGTCATACAGAGTGAAGTAAGTCAGAAAGAGGAAAACAAATATCATATATTAATGCATATATGTGGAATCTAGAAAAATGGTACAGATGAACCAGTTTGCAAGGCAAAAATAGAGACATAGATGTAGAGAACAAACGTATGGACACCAAGGGGGGAAAGCGGGGTCGGGGGTGGGATGAACTGGGAGACTGGGATTGACATGTATACACTAATGTGTATAAAATAGATAACTAATAAGAACCTGCTGTATAGCACAGGGAACTCCACTTTGCTGTACAGTAGAAACTAACACAACATTGTAAAACAACTATACTCCAATTTAAAAAAAAAAAAGGATTATTTAAAATACCTTTACTGGGACTTCCCTGGTGGCACAGTGGTTAAGCATCTGCCTGCCAATGCAGGGGACCACGGGTTCCAGCCCTGGTCCAGGAAGATCCCACATGCCACAGAGAAACTAAGCCCGTGCGTGACAACTACTGAGCCTGCGCTCTAGGGCCTGTGTGCCACAACTACTGAAGCCCATTTGCCTAGAGCCCATGCTCTGCAACAAGAGAAGCCACCGCAGTGAGAAGCCTGCGCACCGCAACGAAGAGTAGCCCCTGCTTGCTGCAGCTAGAGGAAGCCCACACACAGCAGCAACGAAGACCCAACGCAGCCATAAATAAATAAATAAATAAATTTATTAAAATAAATAAAATAAAATACCTTTACTGGTTGTTTTATAGTAACTACCACTTTTACCATGAGATGGGCCTTTTTAAACTTTGAGTCCTTAGCCAAATGAGAACTACAATTTGGGCACCCTGCCACCAGGTGGTAGATGGTAAGAAACTTGCTTTGTTTTGTGGCATGTGGTCCAGATCTTACCCATTTGTGTATTAAAAGTAAGTCTTTACAAAAATAGGTGATATGGAAAACAGTAAATCATGATGTAGAAAATTAGGTAGAAAAATACTAAAAAGTACAGACTTAGGACAATTCGGCATCCTTTTCAGCAATTCTTGGGTGTTATCCATCAACCCTGGTACAGTCATCATAGTTCCTTCTTTCCTAATTTATCTAAAATGTCACCTGGGAGATCAATCTTCCTTGGGACAGTACTCGTCTCCAGGGCTTGATACCAGCTTTACGTAGGGCTGCTAGTTTATCAGCACCTTACGAGCAGGAATCACATGTCACCATCTGTATGTCCTCCCTGTCCTCACTTCAGCCACCCCAGATATAGGCTATGAACACCTCTGTGTACACACACGTGGATAGAATCACAGTTTTTACACTAGGAAGTAAATTTCCATTACAAAGTAAATTCCTCATAAAGAAAAGAGAGGTGTTTCATGCCCCATAAGGAATCTTCTAGACCAGGTCTACCTAGGTTTTTCGTGAAATTTAAATATAGGATAGCAGAGAGTCATGCTACTCTGGGTGTATTCTAGAGTCATGCTACTCTGGATGTAAAGTGGAAACCCCTCCCGTGGAAAATCCTTTGGGCGGTGCCACATTGGAGGTCAGCACACAGTCTCCCAGGGCGCCCAGCAGAGCCTGGTTTTCCTTCAGCCTGGAAAGAGACCACTGTTTGCTCAGCTGAATATCAGATGACACAGTTGGTTTGTGTTGAGAAGACACACTGTGCAAAAACACTTTCATTAAGGACCGGCGTCACGCTCTGTGCAGCTAGACGCTCGTATGTGAGGGAGCCATGGTGACGGGATGCCTCCAGGGCCAGCGGGTTCCCAGCTCTGGTCCACCTCACCCCCGCCTGCTCTTTGCATGGAGCCTTGGCACATACACCAGCTTGCTCTCACTCTCCATCTCTCCTTCTCTCCTCTGCCTTCTCCCTCTCTCCCCTTCTTGTCCCCCTCCCCTCCCCTCTTACTGACTGCCCACCCCCTACTGCACCACTCCTGCCAACAGTGCAATGTGTGTATAATGAATGCAATTCCAAGACAAAATGCCCTGACAATCTTGCTTTGTCACAGTTGTTACCCAGGAAAGATGACTTCACAAACAGCCTCTGTCATAAAACGTTTCAAAATGTAATTTCCAAAGGTCTGCATCTAATTACCACAGAAGTTTTAAAAACAATATTTACACTAGTTGGAGGAGAAAAGGATTTTAAAAGATCTAGCCACATTTAGCAACAAGCTGTATATTCTGTTGCATCCTTATGAGAGTTTTTTTTTTTTTTTTTTTTTTTTGCGGTACGCGGGCCTCTCACTGCTGTGGCCTCTCCCGTTGCGGAGCACAGGCTCCGGGTGTGCAGGCTAAGCGGCCATGGCTCACAGGCCTAGCTGCTCTGCGGCATGTGGGATCTTCCCGGACCGGGGCACGAACCCGTGTCCCCTGCATCGGCAGGCAGACTCTCAACCACTGCGCCACCAGGGAAGCCCCTTGTGAGATTTTTATTAACCAGGTCTTTGTTTGTTTGTTTTCTTTTTTACTTTTTATTTATTTTTATTGAGACATAATTGACATATAACGTATTAGTTTTAGGCATACAACATAATGATTCCATATTTGTGTATATTGCAAAATGATCACCAAAATAAGTCTAGTTAACATCCATCACCGCCTATAGTTACAATATTTTTTTCTTGTGATGAGAACTTTTAAGATCTGCTTACTTAGCAACTTTCAAATATACAATGCAGTATTTTTTTTAATTGGAGTATAATTGCTTTACAATGTTGTATTAGTTTCTGCTGTACAATGAAGTGAATCAGCTCTATGTATACCTGTATCCCCACCTGCTTAGACCTCCCTCCCACCTCCCCCCACCCTCACCCCCACCCTTCCCACCCATCTAGGTCATCACAGAGCACTGAGCTGAGCTTCCTGTGCTTTATAGCATGTTCCCACTAGCTATCTATTTTATGCATGATAGCGTATATATGTCAGTCCTAATCTCCCAATTCCTCCCACCCTCCCCTTCCCTCCCTGTGTCCACATGTCCGTTCTCTACGTCTGTGTCTCTATTCCTGCCCTGAAAATGGGCTCTTTAACTTTTTATTTTATATTGCAGTATAGTTGATTAACAATGTTGTGTTAGTTTCAGGCGTACAGCAAAGTGATTCAGTTATACATATACATATATCTATTCTTTTTCAAATTCTTTTCCCATTTAGGTTGTTACCTCATATTGAGCAGAGTTCCCATGCTTTACAGTAGGTCATTGTTGGTTATCCATTTTAAATATGGCAGTGTGTAACCAGGTCTTTTTATTTCGTTTTGTTTTGTTTTTAGTCTAAGCTAAAATCTTGGCTTTTGCTGTAGTGGGTTTTTAAATTTTATTTCTTATTTTTAAAATTTGTTTCTAAATTTTGAAGTTGTTTTGTTTTGCATAAAAATAAGATCACAAAATCAGTGAAGCAAAGCTTCTTCTGTAATAAAACCCAAATCATGTAAAAATTTTCTAAGATCACATCTGAAGAGGTTATAAATTGCATTTAACATGTCTGTCAGATGGGCGTTGTGCACATAATTTGTCAAAGGGTGTTGGACTTTTCCAGGGCCCGGCAGGTCAGTGAGGGGGCTGTGAAGGAATGGCTTTCTGACTGGGGAGTCAAGTTTTAGAAGAAAGACAGGTTTTTGGAAGTAAGAGACCATCTCTGGGCTATCTTGGCAAATTGTAATTTAGGGAGAGAGAAGCCTGAAATTAGTTAATCTAATTTAGACTGTGAGAAAAATGCAGCCATTTCAGAGAGCGTGTGGATAATTTCAGGCTGAAAGCAAATTTTAACTGACAAGAATATCTCCAGCCTTGTTAAGCTAGTGAAACCTTAACTAGGTTACAAAGAAATCAGAATATGAGAGTTTGAAATGGACCTGGGAAGAAAAGGAGCAATTTCAGATAATGTGTCTTACTCTGAGCGGAAGGCTGATTTTTGTCTGAAAAAGAATAGCTTTAGCCTAGTTAAGATAATGAAACCTTAACTAGGTTCCAAAGCCATCAGAGCATGAGTGAGCAGAACTGACACCTAGGAACTTGTCAGATCCTGTTAAGAGAGGGGCAGGCAGAGTTCATGACAGGGTACAGGGGGCAAGGAACCACTGATGGACAGACCATGCTACGTTCCCACATGACTGACACATGGGCAAAGGAAAAAGGTCCACAAATAATAGTTTGAATATATTTTATAATTTTCCCATCAGACTCTTCTTCTTCACTTTAGTTCATAGTTAACGTTGTTATTGGTTCACAGATGATAAACAATTTAGCTTTTATTTATAAACCATAAGTGCTCTATATTTTTTAAGTATTTCTGAGCTATATTTTCCCTGTGTATCCACCTTGCTCAAATTTTTAGATTGCCAAAAAAAATTACATATTTTTAAGAATAAATTATTCATGGAGCCTGTCTCAACTTCTCTTTGGTGAACCTACGTTTATGGATAGAACACATAACTGATGGATCTTCCTAAAAGCAGACATCTCGCAGGAGAAGTTAAACAGGAAAGGGACCAAGACACACATTAGGTCAGTCTCCGGAAAAACTGAGATGGACAAAGTCACATTCAGACATTGAACGTGCATGTTTTCAGCTCTTACTATGTCCTGAGCATTGCATGAGGCGTTTGGGTTATGATAATAAGCAAAACAGGCAAAGATCCCTGCCCTTGTGGAGCTTGAATTCCAGTGATAGGAGACAGATACGCAATAAACAAAACAAGTAGGTCAGTTATCTGCTGTGTCAGAAGGTGTACATGGCTGTGAATCAAAGAAAAAATATAGCAGGGTAAGAGTTTGGGAGTGCTGGCTGTGGGGATGGGGAAGAATGGGGTTTGAAGCCTCGCTGGTGGCCCCAGTCAGCATTTACTGAGTAGCCATTATCCTCAGAGCCATGAGGAAGAATGAATCTACCAACCCATCCACCCGTCTTCCATCCATTCAGTAAGATTTATTGGGTACCTGGCACTGTTCTGGGCTTGAAGATAACAGAGGTGAATAAGACATGGTCCCTGCCTTCAAGATGTCACAGTGAAAAAAAAGACCTAGACAAGAAAACTGGTGATTACACAACAGCGCTGTGCCTCTCAGTGTCCCTTCGTTCAGGCTGTGCTCAGATCCTTCATTAGTGAGGCCTTCTTTGCTCATCTCACCTAAAAGAGCCTCCTCAATGCCTTTCTATTCCTTGACAATGCATTATTTTACTGTATGGCACGTGTCAATCCTGGCATTGTTATGTACTTATTTGTATTTTATTCTCCCCCACTAGAATGTAAACTCTGAAAGGAGGCATGTTGTTTTGCTCATTGCTGTATTCTTAGTGCCCAGCATAATACCTGGTACCTAGAAGATGCTTAATAAGATTTGTTGAATGAATGAATAAATAAATGAAGTGCTACAGCAGAGAGGTATATTAAGTATGGAGCTGCTGACCTTGTATCTCCTAATAAAGTGGTGACTAGAAAAAGCAGTATTACCATAGGATCCCCTGGAAACAATGTAAGGGATGAGTAAAAATAATGTTATTATAGTAAGAAATGTAATATATTTCTTACCAGGTTACAAATTTTTATTTTAAATTATGAAATATTTCAGACAAACAGAAAAGTACATAATATATCCATATACACCTTTTACATGGGTTTTTGTTTTATTTTTTCTGACACATACACTCTCTCTCTCTCCCTCTCCCTCTCCCTCCCTCCCTCCCTCCCTCCCTCTCTCTCTCTCTTTCTCTCTCCCTCCCTCTCTCCCTCCCTCTCTCTCTCTCCCTCCCTCTCTCTCTCTCTCCCTCCCTTCCTTCCTCTCCCTCCCTCCTCTCTCTCTCTCTCTCTCTCTCTCTCTCTCTCTCTCTCTCTCTCTCTCATATTTCCTTGAAGGTTTTATAATGCTTCAGTCCCAAGACTCACAATAGCAAAATTTAGTAACAAACAGTCCCTGGTCACTTGAAGTCCATCTCTCAAAGAACTTCCCCTACCCCCAGTAGTGGTGGAACAATACCTGGGCACCCCTGTAATGTGACCTGTGCACCCTCTGGCATCCTTTTGAGCAAATCTTATCACTATGTGGATGATAGATGGCGTGGTATACAGCAGAGAGTGCTGTTACTGGTGGACTCTGCACATCTGGAACTGGTTTCCAGAGTAGTTGGAGTACCAATTTCCTTTGAAGTAGGGAGCCAAGGAAGAGTGTCTTACATAGTCCTTTTACACAGATAGTCTATCCATAGCTTTTGCTACAAATAATCCCCAAACTCTAGTGGCTTAAAGTAACATGTATTTAACTCAAGTTTCTGAGTTGGCGATGTGGGCTGGGCTCAGCTGGGCAGTTCTTGTTTCCAGGAGCTTATTCAGGTATCTGCAGTCAGCTGAGGTTGGCTGAGGGCCAGCTGATCCAGTGGATCCAGCCACTGGAATGGCTGGTCCAGAAAGGCCTCAGCTGGATTGGCTGGTCCAGCAATGGCCTCAAATGGAATAGCTGGTCTCTGTTCTATGGGATTTTCCATTCTCCAACAGGCCAGCTTAGGCTTGTTCAAGTGGTGGCTGGGCAGGGTTCTGAGAGAAAGCAGCAGTGTACAAGGTTACTTCTGCTGGATCCTGTTGCTCAAAGTAAGTCATACGGTCAATCTAGATTGAAGGGCAGGTGGGGAAACAAACTCCACCCCTTGATAGGAGGAGCTTCAAAGTCACATTTTTAAGGAATGTGGTTACAAGGAGGAGAATACAATGATTGTTGCCATTTTTGTAAAGAATCCCCTTGAATTCTGACATCCCTTTTCATGTCATTTTTTTAATCTGAAAAATTTTCTAATTTCATGACCTTTTTGAACACCCCTACTTCAGATCCCTGAACCAGCTATTCCTAGAGATAGGAAATAGACACACAGGTAATCAGCTGATGTGTCCCATCCTTGAGGTGCTACTACAGAAGCAAATAAGAAACTTGAGAACAACACGATTTCGTGGAAGTTTGTTGAGCACCCCAAATGTGCTAGACTCCACATGAGAAAAGAAAAAGCCAAGGATGAATATGATATGAACTCTGTTCTTAAGGCATTCATAGTTGTTTTCAAATCACTTAGCATTGTTTCCAGTAGCTCACTCTCCCTCCTCCCTATTTAAATGCAACGTCCTGCGGATTTTACTTCTACATGCCTTCCGGAGGCATCCCTTCCACCACCACCTCAATTCAGTCATCTTCATCTGTTGCCATGACTACAACACAGCCTTCTTGCTGGTCTCCCTGACTCAATTCCTTCCCCTCTGCCAAGCTTGGCTAAGTCTAGATTGCTGCCAGAATGTCTTCTAACATGAACATTTGGTCATGTCACTCCCCTGTGAAGATGTTTCCATGGATGGCCCCCAGCCTAACGGCTTACAGCTAAAGATCCTTACGTGCCATGCAAGACCCTTTTTGAGCTGGCATCCCATCACCCCACCATCTCACATTTTGTGCTTGAGCAAAACTGAACCATTGTTAGTTTCGTGAATACACCGGCCTTTCTCAAATCTTTTGCCTTACGTATGTTGCTTCCTTTGGCAAGAACAACCTCTCTCCTGCTTGCCTAAAGATTTTGACTTCCTTTGAGGGCAGGTTATTCTTAAAAAGATACCTACATTATTTAGAAGCTGTATATGAAGCTCAAAACTTACGCTATTGCTGCAGTCTCTAATGACTTCAGACTTCTGTTCCTGCTTCAAGTGCAAGCCTATGGCTCCTCTCCTGTTCGCCTCATACTGCATTATTTTGTCTCTTCTTGTTACTGTTGTTTTGTTTATTATCTGAAACCTCCTTTGAGACAGCGGCCTTTTCAACTTTTAAAAATCTAGCACCTAACACCTAATACATATTAATTAAATGAATGAAATCAAACCAAAAAGTAGTGAAAATATTAAGTTCATTTAAATTACGTAGATGGACAGGCAGCAAGGTGTCACATACTGATCCCTGGACTTGATGCCGGAAGATGTTGCTTTGCTACTTCGTAGCCACTTGACCTTGAGGAAGTCTCATTCCTTCTTTGAAGTCTCAGTTTCCTCATTAGCTAAATAAGAATAAACCTACCCTTTCTACCTCATAGTGTTAGGAGGGTCAAATGAGAGAATGAAATGTGAGCGTCTAATTATTTGTGAGCAAAAACTGAGAACTAGCCCTAATCCTTAAGCAGGTTCTTAGGAGTCTATGGTCTTTCCCCACTGCTTTGCTCCACAGTGTATGGTCCATGACTTGTAAAGACTCTGGTAGGCAGTAGCAATATATATGCTTTGAATATTAATATATGTTATACTTTAGCTTTAGTACAACCTTCTAAATTCTATAGTTTTTTGTTGTTTTAGAATAAGCTATCCTCAAAGAACATTAAAGAACTTAATGGTAACATGGAAATAGGTCATATTCGGTGGAGGTGCTTTTGGTGCCGTGGTGGTGATGTTATACGTAGTCAGTCCTCTTCCACTTCCTGCCATGACCCTAGAACTTCAAATTTGGTATGGCATCCAGTTCTGACAAAATAATGAAGCAGGCTACTAATCCCAGTACAGCCAGGAAAATAAGAAGTTTAGGAGTTAAAGTGTGTGTGTGTGTGTGTGTGTGTGTGTGTGTGTGTGTGTGTGTGTGTAACGGGGGAGGGAATTGTAGGTGCATACATATGTGCTTGAGAGTTAAATTATTTTCATTTATGGAGGGTTTCTTACATTATTTGGTATCGCCTTCCTACCTCTTTTCCCACTTCCCTCCATTATTGACCTCCAAAATCAAATCTTTATTTATTTTTATTTTATTTATTTATTTATTTTTGCGGTACACGGGCCTCTCACTCTTGTGGCCTCTCCCGTTGCGGAGCACAGGCTCCAGACGCGCAGGCTCAGCGGCCGTGGCTCATGGGCCCAGCCGCTCCACGGCATGTGGGATCTTCCTGAACCGGGGCACAAACCCGTGTCCCCTGCATCGGCAGGCGGACTCTCAACCACTGCGCCACCAGGGAAGCCCCCAAATCAAATCTTTTTAAGCCTTAAGGGGTGTATTGTGGTAAATCATCTCTCTGTCCCACTCTCTCCACCTAGTTTCGCTTTAGTGGTTTCTGTGGTTCTCACTGGCGCACCCCCTGCCGTTACATTTCTATATCCTTTATTTATTTCTGAGCCATTGCCATTCACACCACCACCTTCTGAGACATTTCTCTGAGTTTCTCCCTCTTTCATCTCTTTGGGACATCAGGGCTTCTTCCTTCTTCGGCCTTGCTGTGAACTGATCATGAATATTCTTACAGGTTTAAGAGATTCTAGCTGCTCTCTATTTAAGTAGATTTTTTTTACCCTTTGAGTTGTTGGTTTGTTTTGTTGTGCTTAGGAGAAACAAATTTATTCATGTTAATGAAAAAAATTCGCTAAGAGCAGCCAGACCAAGTAAACAGCTTCCTCAACCAGACTGCTGCTGTGATGAAAAGGGTGGCAGGGATGAAGGACTGTCCCTTGGGAAGGCAGAGAGAGCACCAGGGTGAATACTGATCATTTTTTCAGGGGTATCTCCAGCTTTATGGAAGGGAATCAAATGTTCTTGCTAATTATTGTCAGGGATCTGACATGAATTGAGAGAGATGCAGAACAGATGAAGACCATGGATTCTCTTGAAGAGGGAGAGAAACGATGGTAGATATTTCAGGATCTTTTCATTCTTGAGTGGAGCAGAATGAGTATGTACTGTAGAGGAAGAGCATGGTGGAGCCAGACAAGCTTAGGCATTCCACACAGGTTTAAAGTTCCTGTTAAAATCCAGGCTGTAGGGAAGATCACGCCTACGACTGAGCTGTCCGCGGTGCTGACTTGCCTCTGAGTTAGGTGACCTCGGGACATAGAACTTATTCTCAGAGATTCTGCCTAAGAACTTAACTACTTTGAACCTTGCTACCCTTGGCACTATGACCCTACGCCTTCACTCCTTTCAGCCTCTTCTCTGGGTTGTAAAATCACTCCCTACCTGCTTCCCTGCAAATATGGTATTTTGTGATCCATAAAATGCACCTTAAATCAGCAGGTAAAGCGCAAGTTTTTAGTGCTCAGTACCTGATGCTGGGTGATGAAATAGAGATATGCAATCATTGTGAGTTGTATTATAATTTGTTTTAATCAGGTACAGAGGAAAGGAAAAAAACCTGATTCATTAGAACGAGGGTAGACTCTTAAAGAAGGAGAGAAATATAACATTATTGGTTCATACCCAACGGTCTCCAACTTTATCTTCTCCATCAAATGATGTCTTCAGATGAAGGTTCTATTGTCTTCCCTAATGTCAACATAAAGGTTAAGTGCCTCCAGCTGTGCTCTCTTAGGAGCTGCTTATGGTTAAAATTGACAAGTTTGTCCAAACACTTTTTGAATCCTTTCACATTTTCAATCTGCTGAAATAGGGAGGTACACATCTTTTCAAGGCTTCTTGTAAACTTGCCTTTTGTGGTCCTAAACTCACTGTACTTGTGTTTCTTCTGCTTCCATCCCACGCATCTTCATTTATATAGACTCGGGACATGAGTTTGTTCATCTCCATTATTCATTACATGTTAAGCATTGATCATATTATTTCTAAACCCTTGCTGTTATGACAGGGACACTTAGCTTTGGGTTCCCAAACCCCCAGGGGGCCTATGGGAGAAATCCAAGGGGCTTATGAACTTGGATGGGAAAATTAAAAAAATTTTTTATACACCAGGTTCTTATTAGTCATCCATTTTATACACATCAGTGTATACATGTCATTCCCAATCTCCCAATTCATCACACCACCACCACCATCCCCCACTGCTTTCCCCCCTTGGTGTCCATACGTTTCTTCTCTACATCTGTGTCTCAATTTCTGCCCTGCAAACCAGTTCATCTGTACTATTTTCTAGGTTCCACATATATGCGTTGATATACAATATTTTTCTCTTTCTGACTTACTTCACTCTATATGACAGTCTCTAGATCCATCCCTGACTCTACAAATGACCCAGTTTCATTCCTTTTTATGGCTGCATAATACTCCATTGTATATATGTACCACATCTTCATTATCCATTTGTCTGTTGATGGGCATTTAGGTTGCTTCCATGACTTGGCTATTGTAAATAGTGCTGCAGTGAACGTTGGGGTGCATGTGTCTTTTTGAATTATGGTTTTCTCTGGGTATATGCCCAGTAGTGGGATTGCTGGGTCAAATGGTAATTCTACTTTTAGTTTTTTTTTTTTTTTTTTTCTTTTTGCGGTATGTGGGCCTCTCACTGTTGTGGCCTCTCCCGTTGCGGAGCACAGGCTCCAGACGCACAGGCTCAGCGGCCATGGCCCACGGGCCCAGCCGCTCCGCGGCATATGGGATCCTCCCAGACCGGGGCACGAACCCGTATCCCCTGCATCGGCAGGCGGACTCTTAACCACTTGCGCCACCAGGGAGGCCCCTACTTTTAGTTTTTTAAGGAACCTCCATACTGTTCTCCATAGTGGCTCTATCAATTTACATTCCCACCAACAGTGCAAGAGGGTTCCCTTTTCTCCACACCCTCTCCAGCATTTGTTGTTTGTAGATTTTCTGATGATGCCCATGCTAATTGGTGTGAGGTGATACCTCATTGTAGTTTTGATTTGCATTTCTCTAATAATTAGTGATGTTGAGCAGCTTTTCATGTGCCTCTTGGCAATCTGTATATCTTCTTTGGAGAAATGTCTATTTAGGTCTTCTGCCCATTTTTGGATTGGGTTGTCTTTTTGATATTGAGCTGCGTGAGCTGCTTGTAAATTTTGGAGATTAATCCTTTGTCAGTTGCTTCATTTGAAAATATTTTCTCCCATTCTGAGGGTTGTCTTTTGGTCTTGTTTATGGTTTCCTTTGCTGTGCAAAAGCTTTTAAGTTTCATTAGGTCCCCTTTGTTTATTTTTGGGTTTTTTTCCATTCCTCTATGAGGTGGGTCAAAAAGGATCTTGCTGTGATTTATGTCAGAGTGTTCTGCCTATGTTTTCCTCTCAGAGTTTGATAGTGACTGGCATTACATTTAGGTCGTTAATCAATTTTGAGTTAATTTTTGTGTATGGTGTTAGGGAGTATTCTAATTTCATTCTTTTACATGTAGCTGCCCAGTTTTCCCAGCACCACTTATTGAAGAGACTGTCTTTTCTCCATTGCATATCCTTGCCTCCTTTGTCAGAGATTAGTTGACCATAGGTGCATGGGTTTATCTCTGGGCTTTCTATCTTGTTCCATTGACCTGTATTTCTGTTTTTGTGCCAATACCATATTGTCTTGATTACTGTAGGTTTGTAGTATAGTCTGAAGTCAAGGAGTCTGATTCCTCCAGCTCCACTTTTTTCCCTCAAGACTGCTTTGACTATTCGGGGTCTTTTGCCTCTCCATACAAATTTTAAGATTTTTTGTTCTAGTTCTGTAAAAAATGCCACTGGTAATTTGATAGGGATTACACTTAATCTGTAGATTGCTTTGGGTAGTATGGTCATTTTCACAGTATTGATTCTTCCAATCCAAGAACATGGTATATCTTTCCATCTGTTCATATCATCTTTAATTTCTTTCATCACTGTCTTATAGTTTTCTTTTTATTTTTTTTCTTTTTTTTTATTTTTTATTTTTATTATTATTATTTTTTTTCCGTACGCGGGCCTCTCACTGCTGTGGCCTCTCCCGTTGCGGAGCACAGGCTCCGGACGCGCAGGCTCAGCGGCCATGGCTCACGGGCCCAGCCGCTCCGCGGCATATGGGATCCTCCCAGACCGGGGCACGAACCCGTATCCCCTGCATCGGCAGGCGGACTCTCAACCACTGCGCCACCAGGGAGGCCCCTATAGTTTTCTGCATACAGGTCTTTTGTCTCCCTAGGTAGGTTTATTCCTAGGTATTTTATTCTTTTTGTTGCAATGGTAAATGTGAGTGTTTCCTTAATTTCTCTTTCAGATTTTTCATCATTAGTATATAGGAATGCAAGAGATTTCTGTGCATTAATTTTGTATCCTACAACTGTACGAAATTCATTGATTAGCTCTAGTAGTTTTCTGGTGGCATCTTTAGGATTCTCTATGTATAGTATCACATCATCTGCAAACAATGACAGTTTTACTTCTTTTCCAATTTGTATTCCTTTTATTTCTTTTTCTTTCTGATTGCCGTGACTAGGACTTCCAAAACTATGTTGAATAATCGTGGTGAGAGTGGACATCCTTGTCTTCTTCCTGATATTAGAGGAAGTGCTTTTAGTTTTTCACCATTGAGAATGATGTTTGCTGTGGGTTTGTTGTATATGGCCTTTATTATGTTGAGGTAGATTCTCTCTGTGCCCAGTTCCTGGAGAGTTTTTATCATAAATGGGTGTTGAATTTTGTCAAAAGCTTTTTCTGCATCTATTGAGATGATCATATGTTTTTTATTCTTCAATTTGTTAATATGGTGTATCACATTCATTGATTTGTGTATATTGAAGAATCCCTGCATCCCTGGGATAAATCCCACTTGATCATGGTGTATGACCCTTTTAATGTGTTGTTGGATTTTGTTCAGTAGTATTTTGTTGAGGATTTTTGCATCTATATTCCTCAGTGATATTGGTCTGTCATTTTCTTTTTTTGGAGTATCTTTGTCTGGTTTTGGTATCAGGGTGATGGTGGCCTCATAGAATGAGTTTGGGAGTGTTCCTTCCTTCCTCTATAATTTTTTGGAAGAGTTTGAGAAGGATGGGTGTTAGCTCTTCTCTAAATGTTGGATAGAATTCACCTGTGAAGCCATCTGGTCCTGGACTTTGTTTGTTGGAAGATTTTTAATCATAGTTTCAATTTCCTTACTTGTGCTAGGTCTGTTCATATTTTCTATTTCTTCCTGGTTCAGTCTTGGAATGTTATACCTTTCTAAGAATTTGTCCATTTCTTCCAGGTTGTCCATTTTATTGGCATAGAGTTGCTTGTAGTAGTATGTTAGGATGCTTTATATTTCTGCAGTGTCTGTTGTAACTTCTCCTTTTTTCATTTCTAATTTTATTGATTTGAGTCCTCTCTTTTTCTTGATGAGTCTGGCTAATGGCTTATCAATTTTGTTTATCTTCTCAAAGAACCAGCTTTTAGTTTTATTGATCTTTGCTATTGTTTTCTTTGTTTCTATTTCATTTATTTCTGCTCTGATCTTTATGATTTCTTTCCTTCTGCTAACTTCCGGTTTTGTTTGTTTAACTTTGGGTTTTTAGATTGTTTATTTGAGATTTTTCTTGTTTCTTGAGGTAAGCTTGTATAGCTATAAACTTCCCTCTTAGAACTGCTTTTGCTGCATCCCATAGGTTTTGGATCATCGTGTTTTCATTGTCATTTGTCTCTTTGATTTCCTATTTGATTTCTTCAGTGATCTCTTGGTTATTTAGTAATGTATTGTTTAGCCTCCATGTGTTTGTGTTTTTTACACTTTTTTCCCTGTAATTCATTGCTAATCTCATAGCGTTGTGGTCAGAAAAGATGCTTGATATGATTTTAATTTTCTTAAACTTACTGAGCCTTGATTTGTGACCCAGGGTGTGATATATCCTGGAGAATGTTCCATGCGCACTTGAGAAGAAAGGGTAATCTGCCATTTTTTGATGGAATGTCCTATAAATATCAATTAAATCTATCTGGTCTATTGTGTCATTTAACACTTGTGTTTCTTTATTAATTTTCTGTTTGGATGACCTGTCCATTGGTGTAAGTGAGGTGTTAAAGTTCCCCACTATTATTGTGTCACTGTCGATTTCCTCTTTTATAGCTGTTAGCAGTTGCCTTATGTATTGAGGTGCTCCTGTGTTGGGTCATATATATTTATAATTGTTATATCTTCTTCTTGGATTGATCCTTTGATCATTATGTATTGTCCTTCCTTGTCTCTTTTTTTTTTTTTTCTTTTTGCGGTATGTGGGCCTCTCACTGCTGTGGCCTCTCCCGTTGCGGAGCACAAGCTCCGGATGCGCAGGCCCAGCGGCCATGGCTCACGGGCCCAGCCGCTCCGCGGCATATGGGATCCTCCCAGACCGGGGCACGAACCCGCATCCCCTGCATCGGCAGGCGGACTCTTAACCACTTGCGCCACCAGGGAGGCCCCTTCCTTGTCTCTTTTAACGTTCTTTATTTTAAAGTTTATTTTATCTGATGTGAGTATTGCTACTCCAGCTTTCTTTTGGTTTCCATGTGCATGAAATATCTTTTCCCATCCCCTCACTTTCAGTCTGTATGTGTCCCTAGGTCTGAAGTGGGTCTCTTGTAGGCAGCTTATATATGGGTCTTGTTTTTGTATCCATTCAGCAAGCCTGTGTCTTTTGGTTGGAGCATTTAATCCATTCATGTTTAAGGTAAGTATCGATATGTATGTTCCTATGACCATTTTATTAATTGTTTTGGGTTTGTTTTTGTAGGTCCTTTTTTTTTCTTTTGTGTTTTCCGCTTGGAGAAGTTCCTTTAGCATTTGTTGTAGAGCTGGTTTGGTGGTGCTGAATTCTCTTAGCTTTTGCTTGTCTGTAAAGCTTTTGATTTCTCCATCGACTCTGAATAAGATCCTTGCTGCGTAGAGTAATCTTGGTTGTAGTTTCTTCCCTTTCATCACTTTAAGTATATCATGCCACTCTTTTCTGGCTTGTAGAGTTTCTGCTGAGAAATCAGCTGTTAACCTTATGGGAGTTCCCTTGTATGGTATTTGTCATTTTTCCCTTGCTGCTTTCAATAATTTTTCTTTGTCTTTAATTTTTGCCAATTTGATTACTATGTGGCTTGGCATGTTTCTCTTTGGGTTTATCCTGTGTGGGACTCTCTGCGCTTCCTGGACTTGGGTGGCTATTTCCTTTCCCATGTTAGAGAAGTTTTTGACTATAATCTCTTCAAATATTGTCTCTGGTCCTTTCTCTCTCTCTTCTCCTTCTGGGACCCCTATAATGCAAATGTTGTTGCATTTAATGTTGTCCCAGAGGTCTCTTAG
The DNA here is from genome assembly GCF_025265405.1 of Mesoplodon densirostris. NCBI lineage: Eukaryota > Metazoa > Chordata > Mammalia > Artiodactyla > Ziphiidae > Mesoplodon > Mesoplodon densirostris. Next base: position 101,198,671 of record NC_082669.1, read on the forward strand.
GCTGTCTTCATTTCTTTTCATTTTTTTTTTCTTTACTCTGTTCTGCAGCAGTGAATTCCACCATTCTGTCTTCCAGGTCACTTATCCGTTCTTCTGCCTCAGTTATTCTGCTATTGATTCCTTCTAGTGTATTTTTCTTTTCAGGTATTGTATTTTTCGTCTCTGTTTATTTGTTCTTTAATTCTTTTAGGTCTTTGTTCAACATTTCTTGCATCTTCTCGATCTTTGCTTCCATTCTTTTTCTGAGGTCCTGGATCATCTTCACTATCATTACTCTGAATTCTTTTTCTGGAAGGTTGCCTATCTCCACTTCATTTAGTTGTTTTTCTGCGGTTTTATCTTGTTCCTTCATCTGGTACATAGCCCTCTGCCTTTTCATCTTGTCTGTCTTTCTGTGAATGTGGTTTTTGTTCCACAGGCTGCAGGATTGTAGTTCTTGCTTCTGCTGTCTCTGGATGGGAAAATTTGTGACTTTATTTCCACTAACATCTAATTGAAATTCAGGGTTTTATTCCTTTGCAAATACCACCAATAGATATCACAGATATTTTTATAGCATGCCCAGGTTTGTAAGAGTTTCCTGTATCTTTTTTTTCAATAAGCTTGAGTCTTTTCTCCCCATATGAGTTTGGTGTCATCTGTGAGACACACTTATGTCCTTTCTCCTAAACATTGATTTGGAGATGCTAAACAGCACTGACCTGGTGCTTATCTTTGAGAAACCAGGCTCTTCATATTTTGCTTCTCTACTCAGAGATAGTTTCTTAAATACTCTGTTCCCTAACAGCTCTTTACCTGTGAAACCCTAACCCTACCCTGTCTCCTCAGTTCCATCACAGTTCATTCAATAAATTGAAAAACCATTGAGTGGAGAAACTTTTATTAATGATGAAGAAATTCTGTTCCTCTTTATTTAGATTCCTTCTTCCTTTCTCGAGAATTCTAACAAGTAGGCAGGTATCACTTTTCTCTTGTTTGAGCCATGTTACTTTCCCATTATAAGGATGCTTAGATTTTATAACCATCTATTTAAAATGAATATTTTAATAAATATTAGATCTCTGGGAGATGGAGTTCAGACAGATCATCAAAGGATGTGGAAGTTTTGATTTTTGAGAGCTTTATTAGTCACTAAGTCTTTCCCAGAGGTTCAGTCTTACACACACACACACACACACTCACTCACTCACCTCTTTATGTACTCCTGCACAGACAGTTCATAGTTACCTTAACTGACTCAGAGTGATCAGCTGTTTTTCATAAAATAGGTGCTACGTTTGCTATTGAATGGAATGGTCCCAAGAATTTCTATTTGGGAGACTCTTTCATGTAAAATCCAGGAATCTTCCACTAGTATCTTTTTTTTCAAGCCTTTTCACTCAGTGGTTTATTGATGTTCTGTTTTCTTCCTGCCTTTCCAGGGTACATCTGGTCTTAGTGGGATGTACTTACCAGTTCTGCCTCAGGGTACAGCCCACCAGCTTGGTGCCCTCCTTGCAGTTGAATCTGGCATAATTAACACACTTGATGGTATTGTTGAAGTTCTGTATTGAATTTCTCTTTACTATTTTCTTATAGTAACTGCCATGCTCTTATCCAGCCTCTCAGATTCACTCTATCACAACCTGCACTCCTAATTGACCCATTATTATTAACTCGATTGTTAGCTTATTCTATCCATAATGACTATAAACAATTGTGATGATAACCTATTCTTACGAGGGCTACAGAGACAGTTTGGCTCGAAGTGGCTCATAGCTTCTTGTTAGAGAAGCCATCAGCCATTTCTTCAGATCCATCTTGGAGTTCTTCTTATGAACAGGGGATGCATTTTTAGGAAAGCAGTCTTTAGAATTGGTGGCCATTTATATGCATGGCTAACATATTTGGGCCAGTTTTATTCTTCAATTCCCTCAGAATTCTTGGGTGCATGCCATCTCATTCTGATAATTAACGTATTTGTTTTGTAAATTTCGCTTGTGGCATACTTTGCCTATAGAGCTATATGACCATCCCTTCCCTGCTAACAGAACCCAGGTTCTGTTCACATAAGGATAAGGGGGGGAAGGTAGGTTCCTCTGACAGCCTTGGAGGATGGATCATGACTGATAAGAGCCAGTCATGGTCATGTCATTCTGTTCCGACAGACACTCCCTTGCCAGCTTCCCCTGCATCTAGGGGTGTCTATGGGACTGTTGTAGCTAATAAGAGGAAAGGAGAAGTCTTCTGGGGGTTTCTGGAAAGGATTTTGATTCCAAATAAAAGGGGAGATCCTCGTGAGCAGCAAACCTTTTTTCCTGTGCGCCTTCCTTCCTGCTTGGCATGCTAGCACGCAGCTATAATTTCTTCAGTGGCTGTAACTGTCTGGCGAACGTGATGGAACAGTCAAGAGAGACCCAGAATGCTGACCCAGCACCCTAACATTTTTGAGCCCCTTCACTAACTGTAACAACTCACTTCCAGAACTAGTGTTGTGTAGAATACTTAAGCGACTTCAACTTCTCATAATTCAGATTTTCTGTTGCTTGCAACCAAATGCATTCTTAACTAATTTGGGCTTAAAATAGAGTGTTTTGACTCCTTTCTCCATCTGGGATTTAGGTTAGGTCCTGGGTTTTAGATATAGTTATAAGTAAGATCAAACATTTTAGAGGGCATTTGGGAACAGAACATCATCTAATCCTCCTTGGTCAAAGAAAAAAGAATGACAATTTTTGGTGATGCTTCAGAGTCCCAAGGGAAGACAGCAAGGAGAACATTAATCACTGTGGGCAATTTGGCCACACAAAAAAAAGCCTCAAAGAAGGGAAACAGTGAGTGGAGCTTCTCTAGGCAGAGAGAAGAGAAGAGAAGGTCAAAAAGGCATTAAACCAGGAAGGACGTGATGCCTTCTGTGGATATCTTTCCAGGTAGTGTGCCAGAATAAGAGGCTATTAGAAGGGAGAGAATATGGTCTGGGGGTCTTGACACTACCTAGGTCCAAGGCACCACCCTGCCACTGGCTGGGCATGTGACATGGTGACCTCTCTTCTCCTCACTGCTTTACCTGGGATGTGGCAGAGTTTGGCACCAAGGGGTCATTTGTCTCCACCATCCCTCTGGGTTTTAAGGTGAGGAAGCAGGGAGTGGAGGAACAACCCAATCACAGTGTCCAGTAACTCAGAGGATGTACAGGCCTCCCTCGATATCCTCAGGGGATTGGTTCCAGGTCCTCCTATGGATATCAAAAATCTTTGGAAGCTCAAGTCCTTTAGTCTCCCCACTGAACCTGTGGATTGTGCATCCATGGAATCTGCTTTCGCGGATTCAACCAACCCAATCTGCTGGTGGTTGGATCTGCAGATGCAGAACCCATGGATAGCTAGGGCTAACTGTACTGGAAAATCAGTTCTGTTTTTGAAATGGAAGAATCTTCAATTTCTCTATATCCATGGCATATTTGGGGGAGAGGCGAACAAGAACAAACGGCTTGAATTGAGCTTGCAAGACTGTCCCAGAGGTCTTGATTTGGTAAGACGTGCATCATTTCACCTACCCACTTGGCATGTTTAAAAAAATAGGTGCCAACATTTAATAATCAGGAGACTTTGCATAAAAATTCATGTTTCTGGTTTCAAAACAAGTAGACATCTTGGCAACATTAGGCCTACATTACTGCATGCCACTTGGGTTGGAGCAGGGTAACCTTTGTCCTATCACGTGTTTCCTAGTTTGAGACTGTCACCTTTGCTTTATTGTCTACATGACACCGAGGCTGAGGGTTAGTTCATCATCACTCTTGCAATGCTTTTTTTCTCTCATAATAGAGACTGTCTTTCTCAAGAGTGGGGAAACAAAAGAATAGATAAAGTAGGCTGCATGTTTCTTACACCCAGCCCACTTCATCATTAAAATTAGCTGCCTACCAACACTTGTAGGCCTTAGAATTTGCAAATTTGCAAACCCAACTATAACTGTAGTGCAGACCACAAATGGAAATTTGTCTCTGTGACACTTTCATACCCATCCTTCTTGGAAAAGGGAAGGTGAGGAGGTTGATTATTCTTACAAGGCAAAGCATCTTGAGTGCATGGCAATGGCTAAAAATTAATTCAGCTTTCCAGACCCCTTTGCCGCAAGACAGCTAGTCTGACAAATGCCATTGCTAATTAGTGTGCCAAGTCACAGGAGGGACCCGCTCTCTGGCGGTCACAATTAGTGCTTTTCAGAAGGCCCCACAAATTAAGACATAACATGCAGTTTTGGCCTAGGTGGCAGCCGTAGGACCTTTATTTTTCAGTGGAAGGGGACATTCCCACCAGGGCCATTTGCTGGGACAAAAATCCCACCTATGGTGCAAGGAAATAAATATAGGGCACAGTAGTCATGCCAAAGTGGACCTTTTTTGGCTTTGAAATGTACAGACAAGATGCCTGCAGCCTGATCATCCTTCAGGCTCCAGGATAAGACGCTGGCCCCTCAGCATCTATGAAACTGCTTGTTTCCTCTTCGATTCTCTCATAAGGGTGAAAGCTTAACACATGTACAGTATTTTAAAAGACCTACTAATTAGCCAGACTATTAATTTGCCCACTAAAAAAGGTCCATGGAACAGGGAGGTCTAGGTCATATTATGATCAAAGTGTCGATCTAAGAATAGGGACGTGGGCAGTTGGCTCTCGGGATCAGGGCGCGCTTCATTGGACATCTGGTGCTTTGAGGTCAGCATCGTACCTTTGCTGACATTCTGGGTGAAGGACTGGCTGAGGGTCTGGTTTCTGGACGTCAGTGAGCAATTGGGACAGCATCTGTGAGTTCCCACCTCCGCTGGGCAGAGGTGCTTTGAGCAGTTTGAAAGTTACAGGAGGTGGGCAGGAAATCACCCACGCTGTATTCTTCCCTCCTCTCGCCACCAGCAAATGCTCAGTGGGCAGCTCTCGCCATCCAGAGCAGGCGGCTAGCTGGCTGGCCATCTGGAGAAACCCTGGTGAAGTCAGACACAGCAGACAAAGAGGGACAGTTTTTGAGCAGACAGAGCAAGGGCTGGGAAGGCAAAAGTTAGGCTTTCCTTCAGGGATAAAGCAGGCCATGAGTCCCCATGCCTGTGGGCTCTGGAGAGCTGGCAGGGCAGAAAATTTAGGGGAGACAAGATCATCACAAAAGTCTCCAGGGCCTAAAACAGAGTAGCTTGTTAATGCTGGGAGAAGAGTGAGCAAATCTTCATGTGAGTCAGAATACTGTGACTCATGAATGGAGCTAGCATGACACCCTCAGGGTTTGCCTTTGCGGGGTTAGTAAACAGCTCGGAATTCCTTTAGGATCTTGACGTCGAGAGCCAGATTATTTAGAGCAACATGCATTACACATCATTCTCTTCCCTGAGTCCATCACACGATGGATATCATGAGCATGTCCACAAAGTGCCTCCATGTATGGCCTCGGAGGACCTGCCAAGTAGCCCCTTGGAGTTGACAGGAGGGTTTCAGTTTTCAAGGAGGGAAACTGAAGATCAGTGGCGTGATTGGCCACGGTCAGGCTGATTAAGTGGGAGACCAGGACTTGCACCCGCTTCTGATTGCAGGGCTGCTTCCTCTGTTCAAGGCTGAATGGTTCCCCAAGATGAGCTTCTTTACGTGTCAATGAACTTTCCCTCCTCTCTCCTTTACGTGCAGGGGTGGGAAATAGAGAGATTTCTGTGGAAGTTAGATCTCTTAGTGCTCTTCTCAATAAAGATAAGCCCGGGGCAAGAAGGACGCAGCGGTGGCCAACCTCCCTGTGGCCTTGAAAGGGTGAAGAGGCTCCATGAACTGCCTCACTTCCCTCTGGATGTCTGTTTATGTCTTCATCACCCGTGAATGCATCTAAACCATTTTTGGATCTAGTTATATCTTTATATCTTCTGGAGTTAATGGATTTATATGCTTTCTGCATCTAACAAATGTGACTTCTTTTGATTTGTCTTCTAATTCCTTTAACTCTTACTTTACAAGGTGAGCAACCCCCCCTTTCCTGTCCTAAAATAATTTTCAAGAGACAACGACCTCGGTACAGTTAGATAGTCATTCATTTTTGCTGCACTTCTGGGCTGTGCCCCCTAGCAAAGCAAATACCTCTCCCATGTAAGAACCCATGAAAAAATTGGGCCCAGGATCCCATCCTCAACGTCTTACTCTACAGACCAGGCAGGTGATCCGAGAGGGAAGTGGGCAGGATGTAGGAAAAGCAGCACCGTGAGAGAGAGGTAACAGGCAGCTGGCATTTGGCACCTGCAAGGATGTAGGCCTTGTGTTGCCAGATCTTCTGCTTTTTCGAATAAAAGCTGGGAAGCAAGATTTGAAGGTAATGTCTCCTGACATTGGGATGTCATAACTCATTAAAAAAAATTTTCTTTTCACTTTGTGGACTAAACAACACATCTGTGGCCCAGGGATGGTGCCAAGGACCAACCTGGGGAGCCTGGAGCCCCTCTCTCAGAATTGCCTTCACTCCTCCCTTCTTTGATATGGACACTCGGCGTTTTCTCAGTAAAACCCTGGGTAAGTGCAGCTTTGAGAACCCTCGCTCGTTCCACCCAGATTGTTACTTTTAAATCCCTACCGTCGACATTCTGGGTTCAACGTGACCCTCATGATGTGAGTTAAAGATGAAGTCAGGGTGTGACCTTGGCAAAGATAAAGGACAGTTTCTTCATCTTGAAGAGAGGCAGTCAAACTTGGAGGCCCACACTGGAGCCCCGATTTGATGGAAGGGTGTCGGGGCTTGCGGATCAAGGCTCCTGGATTCAAATGTTGCCCCCTTAATAGCTGTATAAATCGGGGCACATTTCCTTAACTTCTCTGAGTCTCTACCTATAAAATGGGGATAATGACGATCCCTGGACTTGCAAGGATGTTTTGGGTTAAAGGAAATAAAGTTCTGGACACAGAGTGCTAAATAAATGCCACCATGTTTCTATTTTACACCAAAGGTTGACATTAATATCAGCTTTTTTCCTTACTGACAACTGAGATCACTGACCGACGAAATGGCATTTGTTGAGGAGAAGGGTCAAGAGAAGTGGGAAGAGGTTTTGGTGCTCGGATGACACTAGCGCTGTGTGATGGGGCGCCTCAGTGAGCCATGTGGGGTGGCTTGGTGGCTTAGAAGGAGAGAGGAGTGGCCCGGCCAATATGGCCGGGGGGGCAGGATGGCCGCTGAGGAGATAAGCCTCACGGGAGCGCGTTAGGGAATCCTGGGGGCTGCGGTGGCAGTCACACCCCACAGCTGTGCCTGAGTGACTGTGTGAGTTTCCTAGGGCTGCCAGAGCCCCGCAGACTCTGGTGGCTTAAAACAAGGGATTGATTCTGTCACACTTCTAGAGGCTAGAAGTCCAAAATCCAGGTTTTGGCAGGGCCGTGCTCTTTCTCTAGCTTCTGGTGGTTGAATGGGGCTGCAGCTGCATCACCCCAGTCTCTGCTTCTGTTATCACGTGGCCGTCTTCTCTTTGTGTCTGCGTGTTCAGATGACATTCTCCTTTCCGGGTGTGTCTTTCTCTGTCTTCTCTTTTTATAAAGCCATCAGTCATATGGGATGAAAGGCTCACCCGACTCCAGTATAATCTCAGCTTCCATCTTAATTCCATCTGCAGGGACCCTATTTCCAAATAAGGTCACATCCACAGGAACTGCGATCAGGGTTTCTGCATATCTTCTTAGGGGACACAGTTCACCCCACAGCAGTGACCTGGGCAAATCATTTAACCCTCAGAATGTCTCTTCCTTCTTTTGTCAGACAGAGACATGTCCACCTCCCCCATCACCCCGGGCTGTTTGGAAGATCAAATGCAGTGTTGGAGGAAACCTTTCTGTAAAGCATTTAAGTACTTTATAACTGTTCAGTATTTTGTTGTCACCCTGGAAGGGCTGTGATAAGGTCAGAGATGATGACTGTCGAGCGTGTGCGTTCCTCTGGAGCTATCATAAAAATAAAAGCTTGTAGTGTTTAATATTAATAACCTGCGTGCTGGATCCCTGGAGGCCCAGGAGCCCGCTGATGGAATCCTTTGACACTCTTCTCATTTTTACTTCTGATCACCCCCTCCAGTTCCTGCAGACACTGAAAATACATCCACGAGTTCCAGTGCAAGAGTGAAATAATTGTTCTGTTTCCTCTTCCTCCTCCAACAAAAATCCTCCACACAAGCATCATGACAAACTTATCTCAAGGTATTTTGCTTTTCATATCCATGCCGACTCTTATGACTTGATTGCATATTGCCCAGAGGGATCTATTTGTGTTTAAAACCTATTTGTTGTTAAGAATTTAACAAACTGCACATCTGTATGAACTCAGAGGTGATTTGTTTTGGAGGAGGGAAGGGAGCCCAGATTTCTTGGCATTTCAACCCCTCCGTTCTCTTGACTGCACACTCCCCGACTCCCTCAGATTTTTGTTTATTCTCTTCATCACCATTTTGTTTGGTTTCCACTGCTTTTCTTTAACCCTCTCTTCGCTCTGCATACTTCCTCCCCCATTTCTCTCATTTTTCCTTCCCTTTTTCCTCCTTTGCTTCTGCTCCCTTTCTAGAACATTCTCTCTCCTCCTTCCCGTCACTTTCTTGTCTTTTTCGGGTTGGACTAGATCTTTGGGTCACCTCCGCTTTATTTTCCTTCTAGAGACCCCTCAGATTGTCCAGGCCATAATATACTCTGCCACTCTCCTGTGACAGTTTATAAGCTGTTTTATGGACCTTAAAACTATTGAATCTTCTTGCTTCCGAGAGAGGGTGGCAGATAGTGAATTGACTCCAAAGGCGTTTGCAGGTGGGGCTGCTCCTTCGTGGACAGCTGCTTCTTTATGTCCCTTTTCAGTTTTGGTTTGTTGGTTGGGTTGCGCTGCTGCAGTTCTGGGCCTCAGTCCCAGGAAGGGCCACACACGTGTGGAGGAGGGGCGAGCAAAGGCTTCCAGCCCTGTGGAGACAGCTGCACCCCCCGCCCAGCCCCCTGGACGGGGAGAGAGAAGGGGGAAGATGCTCTGTCGTGTGGTGTCTTTGAAAGCTTGAACTTCTTCTACAAGCCAGTTATTTATAAGAGGATGGGGAGGTTCTCCATTCATTCATCCAACAATTACTTTTCAAGTTCCTCTTAGGGACCAGGCATCATGCTGAGTGCTAGGAGCATCATGTTTGGTAAAGCCATCTCTTAAAACCAGAAGAGTTTAGTGGTCAAGACACAGATGAGATGTTGTGCTGGGCACTAGCCTGGGCTCTAACCTGACCTACATGGTGGGAGGTGGAGGGCAGGGAAGGAAGGCTCTCCTGTGAGGCACTGACCTTGAGCTGAGACCTGAAGGATGCACTGGGGGAAGACATGGGAGTAAGACGGCGAGGGGCAGAGAGGGTGGGGCTCTGGGCAAAGGCCTTTAGGGCAGGTAGACCTTGGAGCATCCAAAGATCTGAAGACCAACGGGATGGAGGAGCCAGGGGAGCACAGGGGCTGAGGCCCCAAACGAGGCAAGAGGTGGGGGGCAGAGGCCATGTTCATTCTGGAAAAGCAGAGGAATGTTGAAAAATATAAAAAAGGAAAAATGATCTGTGTCATACTGTCTTTACACATTTTAAACTTTTTTGGGCTAGAACATACAGTAAAGTGCCTAAAGGGTACTTAAGTGTGTATCTCATTGAATTTTTGCATGAGTGGACTGGACTTATAAACCTTTTTGATGTAACTTCATATCACAAAAAATTAACACTATTAAAAGTACATCAAGGGCTTCCCTGGTGGCGCAGTGGTTGAGAGTCCGCCTGCCGATGCAGGGGACACGGGTTCGTGCCCCGATCCCGGAGGATCCCACATGCCGCGGAGCGGCTGGGCCCGCGAGCCATGGCCGCGGAGCCTGTGTGTCCGGAGCCTGTGCTCCGCAACGGGAGAGGCCACAGCAGTGAGAGGCCCGCGTACAGCAAAAAAAAAAAAAAAAAAAAAAAAGTACATCAAGATGAGGACACAGGGAGGAGGAAGGGTAAGCTGGGACGAAGTGAGAGAGTGGCATGGACATATATACACTACCAAATGTAAAATAGATAGCTAGTGGGAAGCAGCTGCATAGCACAGGGAGATCAGCTCGTGCTTTGTGACCACCTAGAGGGGTGGGATAGGGAGGGTGGGAGGGAGGAGATATGGGGACATATGTATATATTACAGCTGATTACTTTGTTATACAGCAGAAACTAACACACCATTGTAAAGCAATGATACACCAATAAAGATGTTAAAAAAAAAAAAAGTACGTCCAGAATTGGAAGCTAAAGACCAAATCCCGTTCTGTCATCGGGTGTGTTATAATTCCTCCATTTGTCAGTGTGTCTGTGTCTCTTGTGTCAGTGTTTGCTCGTGTACTGTGCACTGAACGTTACTGTACATAACTGGTGGTGCGTATCTAGTTATCTTCATAGTGATGCTAGAGGTGAGAAGGGTGAGGCTCTTGAGACAGACGTGCTGCAAGATTGCAGAAAGATTAATTTTCACTCCAGGGTTTCCAGCAGAGTGGGAAGCATCCCTGAATCCCCTCTGCGTGGCTGTCTTCCCTTCTGTCTGGCTCTCTCGTGAGAGGGTCCTGCTGCTTGTGCTTTTTGTTCCCCTACCTCTGAGTCTGAACAAAGAAAAATTCTCAAGTCAGGGAATGTCAGTGAGTGTTTGACATGACAGGGAAGACCCCCATTTCCTTTGAGGTGGGAAAGCCTGAGCCACGAGGCCGTGGGTGGCTGATCCCAGAAATAATGATGGGGGATGCTGCTCACTCCCCTCCCCACCTGCCTGGTCCCTCTAAGAGGTTTTCAAGCTGTAGAAAGGATAAACCTCCCTTCAGCCTCAACTTGGCTTTTCTTCCGCACTGGACCTACTCATTCCACATAAGGTAGAGATATTCAGATTTTGTTTCTTGAATCAGTGAAGGAAAATGTAATTTCTTAAAGTGATACTGTCTAAGAATTTCCTCTATTCTTTTTTTCTGTGTGTGTGTGTGTGTGTGTGTGTGTGTAAAGGGGAGAGAGGGTAACTTTATCACCACAGAGAAGGTAAAATTCTGTTGGTCTCTCTGGTACTGACTTTCTCTGGAAGCAGCAACTCCTTGCAGGGTTTCTGGGCTTCTCCAGCTGTTTAAAATGGCTGACCTCCTGTTTACTTTCTTGTTTATATGTCTGAGCAAAATGGAAAATTCAAAGGAAGATGTTTTGCTTATTCCCTGAGCTAGAATGCTGAGCAGGGAAGTACTTCCACCTGTGTTACTAATGGAGCTTGCTCTCTGCAGACTGGCTCTGAGCCCAGGTTTACGGAAATTCACTTCAGACAAATACATTCTGCCACTTTGTTTCTTGGGAACAGACATGGCAGAGTCCCAGTGGGTCATTCCATCTGTTCCCTGGAGCCAGGATTACCTCCTACATCATTCCACAGCAGCTTTTTCCACATGACTTTTAAATAAACCATAAAATAAAAATATGCCAGCAACGGGAGAAAGATTCTACTGGTTGAGAAGGCTCAGGAATCATCCAGCTTGAAGAAAAACAAAGAAAACAATATAAAAGCAAAAGCAGTGAACAAATCTCTGCTTATTTTGTCCTTTTTTCTCCTAGCACAAAGCACACCCAGACCTCAGTCATCCCAAATAATAATGGATTCTGTGTGGGATTTACACTCCCAGGCCCAAGGGATGAGCTGGAGGTCTGCCCCAGGTTAGAGGGTCCTGGCACCAGATGGGGGAATCCCCAAGTGTATCACTGAACCGCAGAGGTCCAGGGGGTGGTAGCAGGAGCGGCCGCAGAAAGAAGAGGAAACTTGCAGAGAGATTCAAAGGGAAGAGCCAGTCTTAGCATCTCAAGAGTGGTGGCCAAGAGACCCCAAGCATTATAGTTTTGTCTGGGTGTATGCCCAGGAGTGGGATGGCTGGATCATAGGGTAACTATATTTCTAGTTTTCCGAGGAACCTCCATACTGTTTTCCACAGTGGCTGCACCAATTTACATTCCCACCAACAGCATAGGAGGGTTCCCTTTTCTCCACACCCTCTCCAGCCTTTTTTATTTGTAGACATTTTAGTGATGGCCGTTCTGACTGACTCCTGTGAGGTGGTACCTCATTGTAGTTTTGACTTGCATTTCTCTAATAATTAGTGACACTGAGCAGCTTTTCATGTGCCTACTTGCCTTCTGTATGTCTTAGAGAAATGTCTGTTAAGGTCTTCTGCCCATGTTTCGATTGGGTTGTTTGTTTTTTTGTTGTCGAGTTGTATGAACTGTTTGTATATTTTGGAGATTAAGCCCTTGTTGGTCCCATCATTTGCAAAATTAGCACAACATTGTATCAGTAAATCAACTCTACTTCAATTAAAAAAAGAGAGAGACCCCCAAGAAAAGGGAGCGAGGATCCAGGATTTCCACTGTCCAGCAGCTCAGAAAGTGATGCCAGGGAGCGAGGGATATGTAGCTGGGCTCCGTCGTGGCAGCTGGGAGCGGCACTATCGAGTGGGACGTGCCTGAGCTAAGCTCGTATTCCAGGTGAGCGACCCCAGAACTTTGAGAAATGTGATCAGAATGTATGGCTCGTGACCTCTGCCCTCAAGGAGCTTTTAATCCAGTTAAGGAGGCTGATAAATACACGTGGTGGCAGAAAATAATGTGTGATAAAGTCTCCCAGCGTGTGTAATCGACAGGAAGTTCCTTTTGTGCTTAGCACCAGGAGAAACTAGCTTAGGCGGAAATAGTAGAGGGGGGTTTCCTGGAGAGTTTATGCTAAGTCTTGGAGGGTGAATGAGATTTGGACAGGAAGAAAGGGCAAGGTGTTTCAGACTCTGGCTCTGTGACATGTGCGAATATTTAATAGGGATCGTTTTTGCCAGGCCAACCCCTTGGAGGTTGGTTAATGAGCTCCTAAGTATGAGAAAAGAAGAGCCCTCCTCCTTGCACATGGCCAGTGTAGGAGATGAGCGCTTCTGTGTCCACTTAGGCCAGGGCATCGGTTACTCGGTCATCTGATGCTGCTCTGTCATGTGCTCAGAAGCGTGGTGGTGTCGGCATTCTGGGAGTGGATCCATCTCTCCTGAGAGGATGCAGAGTGACCAAAAGCCGGACTGTGCACTCACAGAGACAGCTCAGTGGTTACATGGGTAGGAATAGCCAGTGGCTTGTATGACCAGCTCTTCTTTTCTCCCATGTAGGCAGAGATCTGTGAGCAAAGCAGAATTGTAACCGCCAGAAGTTACCATGTAAACGTGGAATAACAGTAAGTAGGGCTGGACAGAAAGGGGCTATAATGGCACCAGGCTAAAACAAACTCGGCAGCTCCATCTCTCAGATGCCTCTGATCTCCTCAGTGAGATCAGGATGCACAAGACCAGAATATTCAAGGTCTGAAGGCTGTGACCCCCGGCATACATCTCTGCATTAGAGATAGTCGGGCTGATGGGGCCAGAACACCCAGGGTCCACTGGCTAAGGCCATGTCAGCCCATGTGCCCAGCCAGCGTCCCCCCAGATCCCATCTCCTCTTGACACCTCACGACACTGCCCCGCCAGTTCCTCGCTTCTCTCATCTCTTTCTTTCTCTGCATTCCCTCCATCTCAGCAGCATACAAATATCTGTTACTTTTCTCATCTTAACAAAGTCTCCTCTTGAACCCATTTTCTCCCTGCCAATTAGCCCTCCACACCTTTTCTCCTTTTTGCAGCAAAGCTTGGAAGAGTTGTCCAATTCCTCCCCTTCCTCTCTCTTTCACACTCACTCGAATTTGGCTTTCACCACCTAGGAGGTGCTCCAGAGCTTGGGTGACCCTTCAGAGAAGTCTCAGTTGAGACCCAGGGGCCAGGCCTTTCACCCCTGCGTTCACCCGTCTTGGATGCAGGCGGCCCCCAGGGCGGGGGCATGACCTCAGCTGAGGCAGCCTGTGCCTGCCGAGAGCGACTCCAGGGGAGGGCCCAGCTGAGAGCCTTCAGCACCGCGGAAACGCGGGCTTGGTCCTGAGGTGAGCTGGGCAGGGTCCACCATAGCGCTGCTTTCTGTTACTCCACCTGAGTCTGGAGGTAGGAGATTGAAAACATTGAAACCTCTGCTCAGCAATCAGCATGTGAACCTCCAGGTGTGCCACTAAGTCCTTCCCATGGGCCAACATTTAGTTATGCATCAAACCCCTCCCTAGGGGATGGACTTGAACACACAAGGAAGAAAACGGCTGTGATGTTGAAAGGACCCGCCCCTCCTCCCATTTTTTTCCCTTACGAGGTGAAACGAAGGCCTGCCCTGCAGCCGATGAGAGCTGGGTCACCATGGTGAGCTTCATCCCTTTCCAGTGTTTTCCAGGGGAAGCCCAGGACTGTAAATGCCCAGGAGCAGGACCTCCTTTGCAGCCTCCCAGTGTGAAAATGGTGCTTAATCCACACTTCTTGACTGAAAATCAGCATTTAAATGGGACTCCATCAGCAGGCTGCTGTGCCTCTAAGGGGAGAGCGTATGGCATCTCTTAGGGTTGTTCCTGGTGCTCTGGGATGCCAGACACCCAATTGGCTAACCACTCTTTAAAATGATTACCTATATAGGCTCACAGATATAGGTCTGCAGTATAGACAACTCTCTTCTGCACACAGTCTTCTTACACCTTCTTTGCTGTGTGCATCGTCAGTGGAGAGAAGAGTGCGTACATAGCTGGGTGAGAAAAAGTGACCGTTCCAGGGAGGGCGTGGGCTGACGGGTGGGTGTGGAGTGAGAGCGATAGTGCAGATCAGAAGCCCTCACACTCTCTAGTGAAAGAGTCCCTCCCACCTGTGCAACCGCCGCGTTCAAAGTGCTCTTGAACGTGTCACCTCACGTGACAATTACTTAAGCATTCCCGGGACTTCCTTGCCCTACCTAGTAACTTGTCACTTGATTTTACTCTGGTGTTTACTTTGCCAGGGCATTTTCTCTGAGTGACTATGTATTCATCTCTGGCATTTGAACTAAATTTGTGAAAATTTAATCTGACAGGCTAGATCATTACCAGGGACCTTCCACTCCTAAGATTCCACAGATGCCAAATGCAGTGAGGCAAAGTACCAACTGCATTTACACATTCCCAGGGTGCCTAACACCTTCTGCATCCTACCCAGTATTCACTTTGTATTTGTCTTAAGATATATGTCCCCATGTCCCATGTCTGGGATTTGAGGATTTGTCTCGCTATTTCCGTATGTTTCTTTTTCATAATTTAATGTATCCTTGGATCCTGACAGATGCTTTCCCTTCTGGATTTTGCATATTTGATGGACAGGTCACCACCTCACTTTATATATTGGATGATGAGTGTTACTGTTTGCTTTCATTTGCTCCTTTATACATTTAAATGTTCCATCTCCCTGTGATTTTAATAATTAACATGAGTAAATTATGCCTATAATTGTATAACCTTGATGGATTCTGACATAATGGAAAGGTCTTGGTGTGGCCCGTATTTGAAACTGCTTGTAGGCTGAAAATACTGGCCCCATCATTTCAGGGTCATTGTGATGTGTCATGTGAATTGCAAAAAGTAAACCCTTCCATGACATCCATCTTGATTGCAACTGCATAGAGGTTGTCAAAGTCAGACCCTTATTTTTAAATGAAAAAGACAAGGAGTTAAAAGTATAGTAAAAACCTTTTATGATGCTGATTTTAGCTACGTCTGTGTTCGAAGCAAACTGTATTACATCCTGTTTCTTATTACAGCAGGTAATAGTTGTGATTACCTATATAGGCTCAGAGACACAGGTCTGCAGTGTAGACAGTACGCCCAGACTCTCTTCTGCACAGTCTTCTTGCACCTTCTTTGCTGTGTGCATCATCATGGAGAGAAGAGTGAGTACATAGGTGGGTGAGAAAAAGTGACCGTTCCAGGGAAAGGAATTTGACTCTGGGGGTTCTTCTACCCTTTTCTCTTAAGGAAGCCACAAGGAAATGAACCCGCTGTTACTCTGTATAATTCTTGGTTATTGGAGGCTATGGTTCTTGTAGTATATTTAAGAAGCTATGCTTATTGTAGTTTATTTAGAAATAGCCATGTTGGTGGGTGAGAATTTAATATACTGCCATATTAATTAGGAGGTGGAGGGTGGTCTCAGTTAAAGCGAGAGATTATTCCTGGGGAAGAGGCCAGACTCTTAGACATAATATAAAGAGACCAAGCTTCAGATGAGCACCAGAAGGGGACATCCCTTTAGACCTTAAGCCTAGAAGAGTTTAGATGGGACCAGCCCAGGGGCAAAGGCAAGGTGACTTGAAATTGTGCCAGTCTTCTGCATACCTATCTTAATCTTTGTCAACCAAAGCATCTTCTTGTTTTTTTTTGTTGTTGTTTGGTTTTTTTTGTTTGTTTGTTTGTTTGTTTGTTTTTGCGGTACGCGGGCTTCTCACCGCTGTGGCCTCTCCCGTTGCGGAGCACAGGCTCTGGACGCGCAGGCTCAGCAGCCATGGCTCACGGGCCCAGCCGCTCCGCGGCATGTGGGATCTTCCCGGAACGGGGCACGAACCCGTGTCCCCTGCATCGGCAGGCGGACTTTCAACCACTGCGCCACCAGGGAAGCCCCATCTTCTATTTTATATTTGTAATACTCTCAGCATTTATCTCCACTTGTACTTCCTTAATGCTTAGCAAAATCTTTTAAATGCTTCAGCCAGCATTTCCCCTGTCTTTTCTGTAGGAACTGTGGTTAAGCGTAGCTATATAGACCCAAATGATTAGGGAATGCTATGCTTTATGGAAGAAAGCCACGTAATAAGAAGAAAGAATTAAGAAAATAAGTTCATGAAATTATTGATTCAGGGAAGTAGTATTAATTAGTATGAAAATCACCAGATAGGTAGCTATTCGGGAAAAGGATATTTGTTATACTACCAAAATCACACTGACTCACAGATTGGTCTCACTTTTGGGTCTCAAGAGGAAAACATAATTGTACAATATAAGGAAAAGGTTATCACCACCCTCATCTGGTAACCAATCATAACATCACTAATAGTGTAACAGCCTGAAGTTTTGTGTCTTGTGATGTAATTGAGCCGTGACTACATAATATTACTTACAATGTTTTCTAGAAAAAAAGTGTTTAACCCATCCAGGATTTGGATTGATATTTCAGTTCCTAGGAAATACAGGGGATAGAAGAGAGGAACAAGTTAAGCATCACCAGAAAGAAGTAATTACACAAATCCGGAGGCTGAGACATTCTGTAGGAACCACTGGCCTAATATCTTCACAAATCAGGGTCCATAAGGGAAGCTTACTAGGTTTAAAAGTATTTAAAGGACATAACAATCAGATGCAATCATCCTGGATTGGATACTGGTTTGAACAAAGAAGTTGTAAGAACATTTGGAGGGAAATTTGAATATGATAAAAAGTATTAGATGATACGAAAGTTTACTGAAGTGGAAATGAAGAAATCATTGACCAAAAAAAGGCTGCAGGGCAGCATGTACTGTAAAATCTCATATTGGTAAATATATATGTACATATATATAAGAAAGAGAGCCAGAAAGAGAATACACCCTAAAATAGTAACAGGTGATTTCTGGGTCATAGAAATATGATATTTTGATTTTTGTTTTTTTTTTTTTTTTCTTTTTGTGGTATGTGGGCCTCTCACTGTTGTGGCCTCTCCCGTTGCGGAGCACAGGCTCCGGATGCGCAGGCCCAGCGGCCATGGCTCACGGGCCCAGCCGCTCCGCGGCATATGGGATCCTCCCAGACCGGGGCACGAACCCGTATCCCCTGCATCGGCAGGCGGACTCTTAACCACTTGCGCCACCAGGGAGGCCCTGATTTTTGGTTTTTACCTGTATACATTTTGTAATTTTCTATAATGCGTGGAGGATGTTTTTATTATTTTAATAAATCACCATAAAGAAAACATGTCAAAAAGGAATTAAGATTTCACTTTGTATTAAGATCTGTTGACTCTTTTGGAACTCAAGTATATTTTAAATAAACTTTTTATTTATTTTATTTTTTTTTTTTATTTTTTTTTTTGCTGTACGCGGGCCTCTCACTGCTGTGGCCTCTCCCGTTGCGGAGCACAGGCTCCGGACACACAGGCCCCGCGGCCATGGCCCGCGGGCCCGCATGTGGGATCCTCCGGGATCGGGGCACGAACCCGTGTCCCCTGCATCGGCAGGCGGACTCCCAACCACTGCGCCACCAGGGAGGCCCTAAACTTTTTATTTTGAAGCAGTGTTAGATTTAGAGAAAAATTGTGAAGATAGTACAGAGGGTTACTTTATATCCTTCCCTCATTTCCTCTAACGTTACCATTTTACTTGCAGTACTGTGGTTCATTTGTGAACACTAAGAAATTAATAGTGGTATATTACTCTTTACTAAACTCCAGACCTGATTCAGATTTCACCACTTCTTCCACTAACGTCCTTCTGTTCCAGCAGCCACATTGCATTTAGTCATCATATCCCTTCAGTCTGTGCCAATTTCTGAGTCTTTCCTTGCTTTTCATGACCTTGGCAGTTTTGAAGAATATTACTCAGGTATTTTGTACAATGTCCCTCATTTTGGATTTGTCTGATGTGTTTCTCACAGTTAGACTAGGGTTATGGGCTTTGGGGCAGGATTCCATAGAGGTGAGGTGCCTGCCTTAGTGTGTTACATGAGGGGCTGCATGATACCAACATGGCTTATCACTGGTGAAGTTAACCTTGATCACTTGGTCTCGCCACTATTTCTTACTTTTCTTAAAAGTAAGTTAAGAAATAGTAAGTACTTTAAAGTTTCTTAAAGTTACTATTTTTCCCTTTCTCTGTCCTCTGGAAGTGAGTCACTGAGTCCAGCTCGTGTGTTTTTGACTTTCACAAAATGCTGCTCTGTATTGACACCCCCCCCCAAAAAAAAACCCAGGGCACTAGTTAATTTTAGCTGAGCTAAGGGGAGCTTATTTTTGTCCCCTTTTGAAAGAGCATTGTCAGATACTAATATACACTAGGGACATGGTATGGGTGGAGCTGGTAATGAAGTATGGGGACCCTAAGGGAAAGTAAGTGATACTCAGGGACACAGAGATGGGGTCCCTTGGTCAGCCACTGCTCCTCCACATTGTCCTTTGACCAACCTGGAGATTCTTCTCACACTCAACTTGAAAAAAATCGGGGTTTCAAATGATCAGAGAGGTGATCTTCCCTTATAGAAGCTACTTTTGATTTCCAAGGATCTTTCATTGCTACGGGAGAATGGGTAGCAGGAGAATGGAAGGGAAGGTACTGAGAGTGAAAGAAAATTGCCAGCCAAACTCTCTTCCCTGGTGGGCAACACTTTGGTGTGTAGAGAAGGACCCCACGCATCCAGTGTAAGAGTCTCTCCCGTTTGTGTAACTGCCATTTTCAAAGAGGCACTCACAGGTTTTTTTAATAGTTTTTCTAATTTTTTCCATTTTTGTTGAGAAATAGTTGACATGCATCCACTCTGTAAGTTTAGGTGTACAGCATGATGGTTTGATTTACATATTGTGAAATGATTATCGCAGTAGGTTCAACCAACATTCATCCTCTCATATAGATACAAAATAAATAAAAGAAAAAAAGAAAAATCTTTCTCCTTGTGATGAGAACCCTTCGGATTTACTCTCTTAATTTTTCTCTGTATCATTCAGCAGTGTTAACTATAGTCATTAAGTTGTACATTACATCCCTAGTACTTATTTTTCTTATAACTGGAAATTTGTACACCTTCTTGATTACAAGTGTCACTGTATGAGAAATGAAGGTTTCAGCTCAGGCTAACAATGAAACAGTTCTTGGAAGATTTTTTTATCAAATTGGGGGATTGTTCAGGTGTATTATGATTCTACCAGAGAATTCTTTTACCTTTGGAGAATTTGGAAATGGATGTTAATTTACAGAATTTTACACGGGCTATCTTTTTCTACCCATCATTTCTTACTATTCTAGATATAGACTGAGAAGTTAGTTAGCAGTCTGCCCCCCACCCATAAATGTAGATTTGAAAACAAATTTAGTCACATATTAAAAATGCATATTTCAATGACAGAATTTTTAGGGCTAGATGTATATTTTGGGAAATAGTTGATTAAAGTCTTTATACATTTGTGCTGATCACCCCAATAGCCTAGAGCTGATCATTCTGCAGTGGTTAACAGGGTGGGGCAACAAAAAGTTAATTATGTCAATATTTGTTGGCTGTGCACAAAAATCTGGACATATGAAGTATGTGAATGTTTGGATTGATAGCAAAACACTTGGAATAACTGATCTCTCAGTTATATTCTTTGCATGTGTGAAGACCTTTCTAAGAAAAGAGAGACTCCACCTTACTGATGTTCAATTGTAGGAACCTTTCTGCCCCTTTAGGAAATGATACCCCACATTCTCTTCTTTGTCATCTCTAAACTTTGTGGGTTTCATGTCAACATCTTTTAGGTTTTTGCCTTCCTAACTGGAATACACATTTTACCAAGCATCCCGCTCAAATAGAATATGTTATATACTACTGAGATTATTCTATGCTATGTAGAGTCCAAGTATTTTGATTAAACTTAAAGAAAAAAAAAGAATGATATGTGCCTATCCCTTCTAACAGTCAAAATCCAACTTGTTGTCGTGTGTGCATGTGTATGTGTGCTTGGGGAAGGATTCTATGCCTTTCCACAAGCAAATATTAACTGATAGCATTTATCATCCTGATCCTTAAGATGAATTATTCACCTAAATTGTAATCATCCTTAGCTGTATTCGATCATTACATTGTAAGTGAAGTAGTCTCAGCGTGCTAATCTCACAGCATTTTAGAGGCAGGGTATCATCTCTGAAAAGAGACTTACACCTTTCTGTCTGTCCAGAAATTTCAGACTCAGATACTTACCTAGAAGAAGTCAGACCTGAACTGGGTATTACAGAGGATAATATTGCAGATGACAAGACCCTTGTGACAGGTCCATCACTGTCTCCCTACCCCTTGTCCCCTATAATACAACACGGTCCATACCTTACCTGTGTACACAGCATATTTCTTTTATATGCTTCCTTCAGTTTCCCATAATATTACAGGGAGTGAGGTAAGGTGTACGAAAGTGTTCTGGACCCCAGAAGTCAGGGCAAGCATAGCGTCTATGTGACTGTGATCTTTTCGTGTAACTCAGTGACGTGCCCTAGCACCCACACCCCACCCCATCTGAGTCTTGTAGTCAATTTAGCAATGGCTTCTGATTTTCCTCTATGGCCTTGTTCACATTTCTTAAATTCTTGTAGACCCTTAAGCCATGTAACAGACAAATTCCAACCCCCATTCTGAATAAAGATGTAGACTCTTCCCTGTAGTCATAGAAGAAGTAATTTCCATTTGATTTTCCTGTGCCAACACTTGGTTTGTCAGAGAGCTAAGTGTTGTGTGAAATTTTTCCTTCCTAAGAAGGAGCAACTTTCATTTTTCATATTTCTTCCTTTTGTTTCCTGAGCTTCAAATACTGCTGTCTATAAATTATTTTAAAAGGCTATTTCTGTTTCTGTTACTTCTTTCCAGATATCCCTCAAATCTTGCCTAGTTAGAGACATATGGGTCTCAAATATGTTTAAGTGAATATGAGGGTAGGTTGACAAGTGTGGGAGGGGCTTTCATTGTCTTAGGACAACGACAATTCAGACTCCTTTTTGCGCACAAAGATAATACATTTTTCTCTTGTAACTGAGGGGAACTAATTCATTTACACTACTATTCTGTCTTGGCTACAACTTTTTCCATTTAATACAGAGAATAGACCTCAGGCATTCATTTATTCATTCTGGATTTAAATCTCCAACCCTCTTTTCCTCTCTGAGTTCTAGGATCAGATACCTTCTGCTGTCTAATTGATGTCTAATTGACATCTCCACACATATGTCTAAGACTTATCTCAAATTTCACATGCCCCAATGGAATTGGATTCTCCTCCCCTAAACCAGTTCCTTCCTCTGTCTTGCCGATCTCGATAATGGCACCACTATCCACCCTATTTCCTCGAATTATGCTTGATTCCCCTCTCCCTAATCCCACACCCAGTCCATCAGTAAATCCATTGGCTCTAATCTCCAATTTATCTTGAACTAATTGTCAGTCCCCAAATCCAGGCCACCATGATCCCTCGCTTGATGTCTTCTAGTAGCCATCTCCACAGGGACACCTGGTCTACCTCCTACCAATGCTTTTTTTATCATCTGTTCTCCACATAGCAGCCAGAGTAACCTTTTAAAACTGAAATCATATCACTTCCCTGTGTAAAAAATATCCAAAGTCTTTCTATTGCACTTAGATCAATATCCAAATGCTTCATTATGAACCACTAGGCGCTGCGTGCCTTCGTTGCTGTCTATCTTTCAAACTCCTATGTGCCAGGCACCACTGTAGGCATTGGGGTTCAATGAAGTATCAAAGTCTGCCTTCCTGGAACTGACAACCTGGTGGGATTCTTAAGGGATGGCTCTCAACCTTCAAGAATCTACCAATTTGTGAACATCACTACATTATTAAAAATTCCCCCATAAATTACAGCTTTTGCACTGGCTGAAACACTCATAAATTATATTTCCTAATATCCCCAGTCCCTGTAAGTGAACTTGTTGGTTTCACGTGTCTGATCTGCTGCCAAATTCAACATTCCACTTTTTATTTTATACAAATACCGCTTGCTAAGACCTCTCTTGCCTCATCTATCTCATCTATTACCAGCATTAGCCATTGGCTTCCTTTAATGGACTGTTTTTCCACAAGAAAGGCAATTTAAAAAATCACTTTATGAATGTTAATGCATGTGTAACAACATAGAGAAAACAGCACTAATACGTTGAGTTGGGAATGCCTTTCCTCACTAGGTAAATGATTCAGTCCCACAAACAAACCCCACAATGCACACAATTCAAAGTTCTGCCTCAGTAAAGTGGTGAGCTCCTCTGTGTCTCTGGAGTCTAATGGGACATGTACACATCACAGCAACATCTGCCCACGGGAGTCCACAGAAACCCCTTTACTTACCTTTCTTAACATTTCAGGGACCCTTGTCCACACTGTCCTATCCTCCCCCACCCTCTCCCCTTGAAAACTTGGGAGCCTGGAAAACAAACTCATCTTTCTGCACCAAGCTAGTGTCATGCCTTGGGCCAGGGTAGGAGGCTGAAATCCAGCCTTGACTCCTTGGTTACCACTGATGTCCTCTCTTGGCTTGACTTCACACTGGCATTGAACCATTGCTCTTGGAATTACTTTTATTTTTAACACGTGGAGGAGACTGTTCACTGACAAGAGTTATTTATCTTCCTATGTGTGTGCGGTTTGGGGGGTAATTTCCCCCCCAGCTTTACTGAAGTATAATTGACAAATAAAATTGTAAGATATTTAAAATGTACAACATGATGATACATATACATTGTGAAAGGAATCCCTCCCTTGAGTTAACACATCTCTCACCTCACGTGCTTACCATTTTCGTGTGTGAGCACATTTAAGTTCTAATCTCTTAGCAGATTTCAAGTATGTGATACAGTGTTATCACCTTGAGTCATCTGTCATCCATTAGACTCTCAGACCTTATTCAGCTTATAACTGAAAGTTTGTACCCTTTTACTAACCTCTGTCTATTTTCCCCACCAATTTGTGAATATCTTATTTTCTACAAGTGATACCATGTGGTATTTGTCTTTCTGTGGGTTATTTCACTTAGTATAATGTCCTCCAGGTTCATCTATGTTATTGCAAATGGCAGTTTTCCTTATTTTTAAAGGTGTGTGTGTGTGTGTTTACCACATTTTCTTTATTCATTTATGCATCATTGGACACTTAGTTGAATATAGAGGTTTCTTTGACATAATTCCATTTCCTTTGGGTATATACTCAGAAATGGAATTGCTAGATCATATGGCAGTTCTTTTTTAATTTTTTGAAGACCCTCCATGCTGTTTTCCATAGTGGCTGCACCAATTTACATTCCCACCAGCAGTGTTGTACAAGTGTTCCCTTTGTTCCACATCCTCACCAATATTTGTTATCTCTTGTCTTTTTGATAACAGACATCCTAACATGTGTGGGGTGATATCTCATGGTGTTTTTGATTTGCATTTCTCTGATGATTAGTGATGTTGTGCACCCTTTCATGTAACTGTTAGCCACTTGTATGTCTTTGGAAAAATGTCTATTTAGGCCCTTTGCCCATTTTTTAATTGGGTTATGTTTATTTTCTATTGAGTTGTATGCTTATATGTTTTGAAATATGTTCTCACCACTTTCTGTAGGTCAGGTTTACTTGAGATCTCACTAATCATCTAGTATTGTAATAATCTGTGTAGTCTATGTAGTGTGGAAATCCATCATATGTAATTAGTCTACTTTTTGTCCCTTATGGACCATGCTGGCACTCTTATATTGTTTTTTCCCCATTTCTTTGTTCACGTAAACCAACCTTCTTTCTAAGTCTGTTGTGAATCCCTGAATTCAAAGTTAAACTCAAAAAGCGTTCTTTAATCCAAGTGACTGTCCTGACTTAAATTTATATGGGTCTTCAAAAAAGTTGGGGGCTTCCCTGGTGGCGCAGTGGTTGAGAGTCTGCCTGCCGATGCAAGGGACACGGGTTCGTGCCCTGGTCCGGGAGGATCCCACATGCCACGGAGTGGCTGGGCCCGTGAGCCATGGCTGTTGAGCCTGTGCGTCCGGAGCCTGTGCTCTGCAACGGGAGAGGCCACAACAGTGAGAGGCCCGCGTACCGCAAAAAAAAAAAAAAAAAAAAAAAAAAAAGTCCCCCAATTTTTTTCCACTAAAAGAGATTCCTTTCCCTACTTTTCATATTTTTCAATATAAATCTCATGATCCTGTTTCTGACATTTCAAGGTCCTTAATTATGCCAGTTTTTCAGCACATGCAATATGTCCATTACTGAAATAGAAGAATCTGTTGCAAGACCAGCCCTTAATGCTGAACCAGATCGCTGGAGCTCTGTATGCATCATTATGGTCCCTGCCATCAGATGGTCTTTCTAGGAGCATCCTCACAGGTGGACTGAATTTGTGTAAGCACAATTTGCCATTAGCAGAGGTACTCCACTCAACCCAGCCATTTGGACTTTTATATGAAGATTTACATTTTAAAAGATTAGAAACGCATTACATATAACCTTGAACCCTATTTGCAAGTAACTCAAATCTCAGAGTAAGTAGGGGAAAAAAGACTTCCAAGTTCCAGAAGCATACCATTAGTGCTTACTTAACTGTTAGCGAACAGTGTTTCAAATAATCCTTTCTGTTTTGAGGTCAACCACACATTGTTTTCCAGCCCTACCTGCCTGTCTTGCTTATTTTCAGCCAGATTTCAAGGCAGAAATCCCTCTTACATCATTAGAACTTTTCCTCTTATTCCCTGGCCACCCATTGGTCTTAATTATCCCTAACCTAGGTGAGTCTAGGAACAACTGTTACCAGTTCCTCAGCCCCACTCCCATCTCCGCAAGCGCAACTCCCTGACAGATTACAAGGTGGCCCCTTCCTTCTACACCACCCTCTGCTAAAAAGCAAAAACAAAACAAAACCAAAACCAAAAAAATCTCCCAACTCCTAGTTTGGCCTCACCTGAGCTTTGTTTTATTACCAAGAGATCAGACTCTTCTTCTGGGGATTCTTTTTGAACTCATTGCACTACATGGTGATTACAAGTTTTTCTTTGAGGTTCTGGACTTCCCACAACCTTCCTCTCCCTTTCAGCATCCATTCTTCACAGTCACAAGGACCAGAAACTTTGGTCAGGTGGCCTCGAAAAGACTTGGACAGGGGTTTTGAAGGGCTAAAGAGGTTTTTAAATTTTGCTCCCCTCTTCTGGGCTTTGCATTGTCATGGATATAATTAGTTCTCTCTGTGTCTTCCCGCAGCTCCTCTCTCTCCTGGGTGATGAATTGATTAAAAATCTTATCTACTTGTTGGTGGCATTCTTTTTTTTTTAATATTTATTTATTTATTTGGTTGTGCCGGGTCTTAGTTGTGGCAGGCAGGCTTCTGAGTTGCAGCATGTGGGCTCCTTAGTTGTGGCATGCACGTGAGATCTAGTTCCCTGACCAGGGATCAAACCTGGGCCGCCTGCATTGGGAGCGTAGAGTGTTATCCACTGTGCCACCAGGGAAGTCCCTTATGAGTGGCATTCTAGTGCAAAGGGTTATTTGGGAACTTTGCAGAAACCTCAGCACCATTCCCTGGACTCTGAAATATGGGAGAAGTCAGAAGCATTAAAATCTACTCTCAGGCACTTTGCTCTCCAGTGAATCAAATAAAATGCTATTCGTTCTCCATGGAGCTACCTCCCTATTTCTTTATTACATGAAGGTCTTGTATCTTGGAGTTTAATCGTTTTGGGGGGAAGTCAGGAATACTTTCAAACTATTATGAAAACTAGGGATCTTCTTTCCGAATAACGTGATTACCCACATACCCGTGTGCACCGTTGCCCTGTCCTTTGTTTGCAAGCAACGGAAACAGCTCTGGCTAACATAGACGGAAAAGAAGGATGTTAGTCTAACTCATGGGGTTGAGTAAGAGAGAAGCATCCTAGATAAGAGCAGGGCAGGAGCCTGAGCAGTCCCACAGTTTCAGTCTTCCTCCTGACTCAGCTCCAATAATCCCCTAGTGTCTGTATCTGCCCAAAATTTTAAAATCCCAGGAGAGAGAAGTTAATTGTCCTAGCTTGAGTCAGATCAGTCAGCTGCACGAGGAGGGCAGGATGCTCGTTTGGATCCACTTTGTGTAGTGTGAGGCCATTCCCAGCAATGGGGAGATCATCATAAGCTATGCAGACATCTCTCCTGCAATCTAAACTTTGCACACAGTTTCAAGGCATTCACTGTCCTCCTGCTTTGGAGGAAGACAAAACCAGTTTTGACAGAATTCACAGAACCTCAGAATACTAGAGTGGAAGGAACCTTAGATAATACATCCTTTTATTGAGCATTTATTATGTGTCAGACATTAGACTAAACACTTTACAGGCACCATCTCTTTTTATTTCTACAACAACTCCTTTAGACAAGTACATATTACATATTATTCTACAGATAAGGAAACCTAGACATTCAGCTTAGAAGAATATAATTTGAAATCCCCTATGCTCTTCATCACTGTCCTCATAACTTATTACAGTCAGGGGAAGAAATTCTACTCCTAATTCTGAGTTCCTAGATACCCAGGTTTTATTTCTGGTTAATTTATGTAGGTCACAGGTAAGTTACAGAATGACGTTTGTCCCTGCCTAAAATGGATTTGGTGGCAGATGAATTCCCCGCCATGCCCATCTTTTCTTACACCACTGCCAACTAGGACTTAGAAGAGTTTTTCATGGAGAGAAGCTATATTTAGCAGACCCCCTTTTTTTTTTTTTTTTTTTTTGCAGTACGTGGGCCTCTCACCGTTGTGGCCTCTCCCGTTGCGGAGCACAGGCTCCGGACGTGCAGGCTCAGCGGCCATGGCTCACGGGCCCAGCTGCTCCACAGCATGTGGGATCTTCCCGGGCCGGGGCACGAACCCGTGTCCCCTGCATCGGCAGGTGGATTCTCAACCACTGCACCACGAGGGAAGCCCGCAGACCCCTTTTTAATAAAGGGAAAATGTTGAGCCTGCACGTATTCACCCATTTCTGTCACCCAGAGGCATGGACTCCCTCTGCCCGCCCACCACTGCCTGCTGTGTTTCCCTGTGGCCTGACACTTGTCTCCCATCACCACATGGCTCACCCACAACTGTTCTGTTTCTGGACCTCTCATCCACCCACTCTTGCTCTGTTATTCTGTCACACAACCCAAAATTCCTGCATATTCTCCACCCAGCCCTCCACGGTCATCCTCCTGGCCACCCTGTTCTATAAGAAGCCCGTTCTCTCACCCAATACCCACCTGCTGTTTGAAACTTGCCTTCTTCCACTCACCTGTAGTTATTTGCTGAAGGTGCCAAGCCACACACCCTTTTAGCTCTTCATCGGCTGACTCTCTGGGGTGTGTGCTTTCATGGCTATAAGGCTGTTATTGAAGCATGTAGGTACCTCTAGGTGACTATATAGGACATTTCTGCTACTGACGCAGCTTTCCTCACTCATATAGTATCATAACGGCTTGAGTGTCTATTAGGTAGCCACGAAAGTTCCTGGAGGGCATCAGGAAGCAGCTTAGGTGTACCTTTGGCGCCTCTGGACCCGGCACAACGTCAGGCTCATGGTAGGCACTCAATAAGAACTTGCCCTGAATGGCCTCCATCATATCAGTCAGGCTTCAGGTGGAGATGTTTGCCTAAGATAAATATTAGGCGTGCCTTTCTACTTTAAAGAGGGTGTCACTATTACTACCACCTGGTTTGCTGTGCGTGCAACTGGAAACTCACTGAAGATTGAGCCACTTTAGGTGAAAAACATTCTCATCACCTTAATTGATTCAGGCTGAATTCTTCTAAACAATAAGGGAGCAAATTCATTATTTCTTCCTCCTGAGGTTGTTATGCTCCCTCCCCCTAAGCCCCTTCCTAGCAGTCAGAAGGATCCTGCTGTGCTATCTAAAACCTAATTTAGGAACAGTTAAGGAGTTAGTTTAAAAGGACTAGAATAATAACTACTTCAAATTGGCATTAACTTTTCCTACCATGGCAGGCTGGGTGATGAACAATAGTTTTCATAGGTCCAATTCCATTGTAGCTCTGAAGTTTCACAATGCTGGACATTTTATATACAGTTTGGGGCTGATTTAGGTAGGAGTCAGCAAGACTGTCACTCATTTCCAAGGATATACACAAGCAAACAATGGGTAAAAATAAAATACTCCAGTTTCTTGGAAGTTCTATCAAGAATTGCAGATGTTTAATTGGTACAGCCATTATGGAAAATAGTATGGAGGTTCCTCAAAAACTTAAAAATAGAATTATCTTGTGATCCAGCAATCCCACTTCTGGGTATATATACAAAGAAAGTGAAATCAGTATCTCAAAGAGACGTCTGTACTCCCATGTTCATTGCACCGTTATTCACGATAGCCAAGATACAGAAACAACCTAAACATTTGTTGAAAGATGAATGGAGAAAGGAGATGTTCAAGGCTATTATTCAGCCTTAAAAAAGAAGGAGATTCTGCCATGTTTGTGACAACATGGATAAACTGGAAAGATATCATGCTAACTGAAATAAGCCAGAGGCAGAAAAACAAATACTCCATGATCTAACTTATATGTGGAATCTAAAAATGTCAAACTCGTAGAAACATAGAGTAGAATGGTGGTTACTAGGGGCTGGGGGAAGGGGAGATATTAGGTGATGGTGGTTAAGTGATACAAACTTTTACTTGTACACAAGATAAATAGGTTTCAGAGACCTAATGTACAACCATGTGACTATAGTGACAATACTGTATTGTAGACCTGAAATGTACTAAAAGGGTTGATCTTAAAGGTTCTCACCACAAGGAAAAAGGGTAACTCTCTGAGGTGATGGATGTGTTCATCAGCTTGATTGTGGTGAATATTTCACAATGTATATTAACTTAGCAACTTGTACACCTTAAGTATATATAATTTTTAATTGTCAATGGTAACCCAGTAAAGTTGGAAAAAAAATTTTAAATTTGAGATGGTAAATAGAATAGCAGCCTATGCATTTACTGATACTAATTTGTTGTTGGTGGTGGTGGTTTTTTTTTTTTTTTTGCGGTATGCGGGCCTCTCACTGTTGCGGCCTCTCCCATTGCGGAGCACAGGCTCCAGACGCACAGGCTCAGCGGCCATGGCCCACGGGCCCAGCCGCTCTGCAGCACGTGGGATCTTCCCAGACCGGGACACGAACCCGTGTCCCCTGCATCGGCGGGCGGACTCTCAACCACTGTGCCACCAGGGAAGCCCGATACTAATTTTTATACTGATTATCAGATATTTTATATACATGATGTCTTTCCTTTCTATTCCAAAACAGACCAAAAAAAAAAAAAAAAACAGAATTGCAAATGTTTTGAATACACCGTTTCTGCAGACACAGCTACATTACTGCCCTGGGACTGTCAAAAGTCCCCTGGTGGTACCTTACTCCTGGCAGCAGTGAAGATTCAATAGATCTCCCTGGGCTGCAAAGTCCAGCTGAGTCCAGGTGTCACCACAGCTGGATGAACACAGTCTAGGAACTAGGCCTTCCTGGATTTCTTTACACTGGCAGAAACAGACTCTTTACTCTGAACTCCAGTCAGCAGGAACATGCCAGGAAGCTTATCACTTTTTCCTGATACCAACTACTCTTATTCGGTCCAGGAGGTATAAATAGAAAATTCATAGTTAAAAACGTGTAGCTCTTCTGGGCTCTCCTCTGTCAATTACATGGGTAATGTATAATGTAAAAGGGAAGGAGTGTCTTTCTCTATTACCACCTTGCCATAACAAGTAAGTCATACCCACCGTCCTAATAGCCCCTTCTGGGTCCATGGAGTGGTCTCTCTAGTAAATTGGTTTTGAAACTGGGTCATATCCAGGCCTGGACTTCCATTTATACAGCCTAATGGAAGAAAAAGGGGGCATCCATACACAACTTCATAGGGTAGAGTAAAAGAAACAGTTGTGAGAGCTGTTATGTGTTCACCACTCAGAGCTGAGGTGTTTGGTGAGTGTGGGAGGTCCTTGTGTTCTAGGATCTTAAGATCTCTGATTAGCCAGTAATAACACGCGAGCACACCAATTACACCAGCTGTTGCTAGGCAGCACCACGTAGCCAAAGTCATCAAAAGAGTGACAGTCCTGTTTACTGTCAAGACTGTCCTTGATCAGTGGCCAAGACATTAACGGTTGAGAGTTGTCTGCATGAATCTGAGTGGAGACAGTTGTGTGGGGTCTGCAGTTGTACAAGAAACCTTTGGGTCAGAACAAAAGTCATTCAGAGACTTTGGGGAGAAAGGATGTTTCCAGAGACCTCCATCTTTCAGCGGGGTGCCTGGCGTGAGGCCGTCAGTGATCTGCCTGGGAAAATAGCGAGAGATTCTCTTTTTTCTTTTAAAAATACAGCTGCTTTGGGAACTGAGCAGTGCCTTCAGGGACCAAGCACATGGCTGGAAACGCCTTGTCCTGGGGCCAAATAATTACTACTAAGGGACATTTTGGCTTCTCACCGAGAAATACTTCAAACATTCAAATCCATTTCTTTTCAAGTTAAGATTCCCTTCAAACAAAGAAGAGAAAATCATTTAGGCTTAAAGGAGAGAATGGGAGAGGGCAAGCCCAAATTGAGTGAAAGGGTAAATCATCACTTCTCTCTCTGCCACCTTCCTCCTTTCTTTTTCTTTTTTAATAAATAAATTCATTTATTATTATTTTTTTTGTTGGGGGCTGTGTTGGGTCTTCATTTCTGTGCGAGGGCTTTCTCTAGTTGCGGCGAGCGGGGGGCCTCTTCATCGCGGTGCGCGGGCCTCTCACTGTTGTGGCCTCTCCCGTTGCGGAGCACAGGCTCCAAATGTGCAGGCTCAGTAGCTGTGGCTTACGGGCCCAGTTGCTCCGTGGCATGTGGGATCTTCCCAGACCGGGGCTCGAACCCATGTCCCCTGCATTGGCAGGCAGATTCTCAACCACTGCACCACCAGGGAAGCCCCCTCCTTTCTTTCCTGGGTTTTGGGGGCAGTACTCCTCCTTTTGAGTCAGGAAGCGATCACGTGTTATTCTTTATCATGTGCACTGTGGGCTCTGTGCCCCAGCTGTGCACTTTATGAACAAGCTTTGATGGTTTCTGCCCTCCAGTGACAAACTTTTACTTGTTTATTTGTGTTTTTATGTACTATATCCTATTCCACAAAAATACTGTGGTTTGGGGGGATCAGCTCCTACTTAGAATCAAGTGATTTTCACTTGTTGGGGAAATCAGAGCTCTCTGCCTGCTTCTCTCCATCTCCAGAGGGGGCTGGCCTCATCCCCAGTTCTGATGGGCTGGTGGGTATCCTAGTGAGATTTTAGGGACACACGTTACATATTACAATTTGGTTTACCTTACTTTTCAAAGCCAGAAATCCTCAAACTGCCTGGCCCATCCTGAGATGACATTTGGTTGGAAATTTTATATGTAGCTGGGGATTGAAGGTAGAGATCATAATTTCCCAGCTACGACCTTTAACCCTTGTCCCATGTTACCCATAACCTTTCTAACGTGCATGTTTCCTTGAAAGAAAATTTATGCTCCTGTACCTCTGCTGGGACTCTCAGATGAATTATATGCACAGTGTACTCAGCCTTGGCCAGAATCTGAGCGTTGATTTTGTGTTTAAGGGCAAATGAATATTGATGGAGAATACAGACAAGATGTAGCAGGAATCAGAGAAGGACAGTATCGCTCTGGTCAGAACTTGGGAGGGTTTTAAAAAGAAGATGACAGCTTTTTTCTAAAGACGGGAGCTTGACTTCCGGAATAGATGGGATTTGACAGATGGAAAAGGAGAGAGAGAACTCACATGGCAGGACCAGCGAGAGGAAAGGCACAGAGAGGCTGGGTGGTGTTGGGTGTGCGCAGGGCCCAGTACAGAGCAGGAAGCACTCAGCGGACCCGGGATGGCCTTGAAGGCCGGGCTCAGGAAGCTTACTGTGAGTGTGCCTAGCTTCTTCTTTTTTTTTTTTTTTTTTTTGCGGTACGCAGGCCTCTCACTGCTGTGGCCTCTCCCGTTGCGGAGCACAAGCTCCGGACGCGCAGGCTCAGCGGCCATGGCTCACGGGCCCAGCCGCTCCACGGCATGTGGGATCTTCCCAGACCGGGGCACGAACCCGTGTCCCCTGCATCGGCAGGCGGACTCTCAACCACTGCGCCACCAGAGAAGCCCCTAGCTTCTTTCTTTCAGCTCTTTATTATGAAGCTTTTTAATTGCGGCAAAATATACACAACATAAAACTTGCCATTTTAACCATTTTTAAGTGTACACCTCTGTAGCATTCAGCACATTCACGTTGCTGTGCACCCATCACCCCCATCCGTCTCCAGAACTTCTTTATCCTCCCCACCTGAAACTTTCCACCCCTTAAACATTATCCCATTTCTTCCTCCCCCAGCAGCTGGCAACCACTGTTCTACTTTCTGTTGCTATGAATTGTCTACTCTAGCTATCCCAGATAAGTGGAATCATGCAGTATCTGTTGTTTTGTGGCCGACTTGTTTCACTTAGCTGACATCCTCAACGTTCATCTATGTTGAAGCATGTGTCAGAATTTCCTTCCTTTTTAAGGCTAACTTAACATCCCACTGTGTGAACATACCACGTTTATTTATCCACTCACCTGTCTACGGACATTTGGGTTGCTTCCACCTTTTGGCTATTGTAAATAATGCTGTGAACATGGGTGTACAAATATGTATTCAGATCCCTACTTTTACTTCTTTTGGGTATATACCCAGAAGTGGAATTGCTGGATCATACGGTAATTCCATGTTTAATGTTTTTAGGAACCAACATACCACGTCTATTACGAAAAATTTTAAACATTAACAAAAGTTGAAAGAGAAGGCATATACTAACCTCTCAGATTCAAAAGAGCAGAAGTCTCAAACCACCTGGCCCTAGGCTGCCGTTTGATTAGAGATGTTACTTAGCATTTGGGATTGAGAGGCAAAGATCAGAATTATGTAGTCTAGCCTTTAGCTTTCAATCCCATATCAGACATAAACTTCTGATACTTATTTCCTTGAAAGAAAATTTATGCTCCTGTCCTTCTGAAAGGAACAGATGACATTCATAGGTCCACAATCCAAATCTAACAAATGCTGACATTTTGCCCTATTTGCTTCGTCTTTCTCTCTTCTCTACCTGTCAAAAAATGTTTGATATCAAAAAAACAAACAACCCAATCCAAAAATGGGCAGAAGACGTAAATAGACATTTCTCCAAAGAAGATATACAGATTGCCAACAAACACATGACAGGATGCTCAGCATCACTAATCATTAGAGAAATGCAAGTCAAAACTACAATGAGGTATCACCTCACACTGGTCAGAATGGCCATCATCAAAAAATCTACAAACAATAAATGCTGGAGAAGGTGTGGAGAAAAGGGAACCCTCTTGCACTGTTGGTGGGAATGTAAATTGATACAGCCACTATGGAGAACAGTATGGATGTTCCTTAAAAAACTAAAAATAGAACTACCATATGACCCAGCAATCCCACTACTGGGCATATACCCTGAGAAAACCATAATTCAAAAAGAGACATATACCACAATGTTCATTGCAGCTCTATTTGCAGTAGCCAGGGCATGGAAGCAACCTAAGTGTCCATCAACAGATGAATGGATAAAGAAGATGTGGCACATATATACAATGGAATATTACTCAGCCATAAAAAGAAATGAAATTGAGTTATTTGTAGTGAGGTGGATGGACCTGGAGTCTGTCATACAGAGTGAAGTAAATCAGAAAGAGAAAAACAAATACCATATTCTAACATATATATGTGGAATCTAAAAAAAAGAAATAGTTCTGAAGAACCTAGGGGCAGGACAGGAATAAAGACACAGATGTAGAGAACGGACTTGAGGACACAGGGAGGGGGAAGGGTAAGCTGGGACGAAGTGAGAGAGTGGCATGGACATATATACACTACCAGATGTAAAATAGATAGCTAGTGGGAAGCAGCCGCATAGCACAGGGAGATCAGCTCGGTGCTTTGTGTCCACCTAGAGGGGTGGGATAGGGAGGGTGGGAGGGAGACGCAAGATGGAAGAGATATGGGGATATATGTATTTGTATAGCTGATTCACTTTGTTATAAAGCAGAAACTAACACCATTGTAAAGGAGTTATAGTCCAATAAAGATGTTAAAAAAAATGGTTGGTCTTTAGTGAACTGCTCCAATGTAAATTGCAGACTTCATGGCCCTAAGTACCCCAGGGTACTTACCTATCCACGTTGTCATTATCACATTCAACAAAATGAGCAATAATTTCCTAATGTCACCCATGCTTAGTCTCATGTTCACTGTTGTCCCCCAGATGTCTTTTGTGGTTGCATTTCTTTTTCCAAACCAGAATCCAGTAGCCAAGGGTCATATGTGGCAGACTTTGACTCTGTCCAGCAGATGGAAAGGCAAGACTGGAGGTTTTGAGCAGTGAGAGAGGAGATCCAAGATGAAATCTGGTGTTGCAGACAGCAGCCTTTTTCCTGGGTCCCTCAGGGCCATTATCTAACTCTTGGGAATGGATTTAAGAGATTAAGGAGTGCGGGCTTCCCTGGTGGCACAGTGGTTGAGAGTCCGCCTGCCGATGCAGGGGGCGTTGGTTCGTGCCCTGGTCCGGGAGGATCCCACATGCCACGGAGCGGCTGGTCCCGTGAGCCATGGCCGCTGAGCCTGCACGTCCGGAGCCTGTGCTCCACAACGGGAGAGGCCACAACAGTGAGAGGCCTGTGTACCGCAAAAAAAAAAAAAAAAAAAAAAAGGGAGGAGAGAGATTAAGGAGTGAATTCTTTGCTCCAGAGAAAACCAGATACAAGTTCTCATGGGGCTTGCATCTGGCATCTACTCTCTCCAAACTTTCAACACGTCTGAAAAAAAGACTTACAGTCGGTCATTACCAAGCTAGCAGAAGTTCTGCATATACCATCTCCAAGCCCTGTTAGGTAAGGTAAATAACTCCCCAGTTCCAGCACTTTGAGCCTGTGCATTTGTGGTATGTTTAGACACTGGGAATTCACAAAACGTATGATTCATTTTCTCCTCTTTGCTAAAGAGAGCTTGTTGCCGGGGAAGGATGCTGTCCTGGGTGCCCCAAGGGGTTTCTCTTCCCCAGGGTGACTCAGCCTTTATCCTCCTTTCCTTCCCTCTATCTTCAGGTAACCATGACTTCCTAAATCCTTCATCTGTTACCGAATCAGCAGGATATTTACTGAGTGACGGCTCTTTACTCAGCAGTGAGGAGTCGTCAAAGGAAACGTAAGCCTTTGAAACCAGGAGAATGAGAACTGAGAGAGGCATAATAATTACAGAATCAGTGCTTTCAGTCCAGAGTGCAAGGTGTAGTAGATGTTCAGATCAAGGAGGAGTGAAGGAGCTGGAGGACTTCCAGGGAAAGACAGGAGTTGAAGGGTCTTGAAGGATTTGGGGGTGTGGCTAAGAGGTCAGGAGAAGGGAAAGGGTTCATCCCCTCAGCATTTTAGAGTCAGGGCTCAGCTCTAGCCCTGCTTCACCCTCTTTATGTAAACCTCTCCCACCTCGTTACTTGACAGCCATGCCAGAGGCTGGTAGTCCCAGGATCAGGGTCACTGGGACAACATGGCAGCCATGTCCTGCAAAGATGCTTCAAGAAGACCTTCATTTTCTTCCCACTGCTTTTCATGCACTTGGTTATCACAGGCCACACACATGCTTCTCTTATCGGCTCCGTGTGTGGATTTGGGGGAGGTTAACTAGACAAGTGACTTACAGGCATACAACACTTCCGTTTGGGGGGATTAGTAGGAAGACATACTTTTCGCCTTAATTTATTAGCCCCCAATTTTTCTTTTCCTCTTTAGACAAAGGGATGGCTTCATTCTTTGGTGTTTACCCTCTATTACTTACTTATGTTCTTTTTTTTTTTTTTTTTTTAACCTTCTAATGACTGGTCATGTTGAAGGAAGCTCCTCTTCTTGTCTCAATAAATCACCGGCAAGCTCTGTTGCTTGACCTCTCCTTGACTTGCAGTTGCATTTTTGGGGGATTTTGTGTGAAGATGGATTCTGCACAATTTAGTCAAGGGTCTTCTCTCTAACTACCACAGTAGCATCCTCTGCGCCTTGCCCATAGACCCTGGAAAGACTGGACAGAAAGCACCTCCATGGTGGTCAGCCCACAGCCTGACCATTGATGGTTTGGGTACATTTTTCTCGAGCTTTCAGGATGGACAAGGGTTGGGCTTTTCTAGGAGGAAATGGGCGTGATGACAAGAACTTAGGCTTTGAGCATAAGAGAGCTTGGTTTAGATGTGGTCTCCCCACATCCTAGTTATGGGGGCCTAATGCAAAGTAGAGACCCTCCTGTCTACCAGGAGAGGCAGCTCAGGAGTCAGATGTGGTTTGAATCCCAGCTCTGACACCTACTGGCCGTGTGGCCTTGGGCAAGATGTCTGTTTTTCTGAGCCTCCGTTTCCTGATCAGTAATACCTACTTCAAGGGTTGTTCAGGGGATTATAAATTATAAAATGCTTCACCCTCCACAGTGATACCAAAAGCCAAATCACGGCCCCTCTGTAGAAATAATAATGTCCACGGCACCTCCGTCCCAGGGGTACAGCCCATGACACGGCTGTTATTTTCTACCACCACCAGTGTGAATGTAGATCTGTGGTACTTTGAGCAAATTCTGTCATTTTCCATTTTTCATCTATGCCTGGTTCAATTACAGATTCTCAGATTCTAAGATACAGATGACTTGCATAGTGTATATATTTATATATATTCGCCTTAGCCCCAATCCTCCTCCACGTCTCTGAATTCCCCCCACTCTGCTAGCCCAGTTTTAAGTTCTTATTCCATGTTTTAAATATGTGCTCCCCACAAATCCTGGACCCACCTGTGGTACCTCTGACCTTTCATTACCGCGAACCTTCTCTTTGTCTACCCACAATCCCCTGCTGCTTCTCACACGCAGTGCATCCCCCTCACCCCCGCTTCCTGGACCCGATACGCTCCCACCTCTATCGACTTACTTGTATGTAATAATTCTGATTCTTTTTCCTTAGTTTAGTCAGGTTTCCAAAGCAACCTGGCTACAGATACGCTCCAGAAGACTCTAGAGAAGGAATTCCACAGACACATGGAACAGTTATGAAGAATTTAGCTGCAAACGTATATAGCATTGCACAGCTTCCCCGGTTTCGTTGTTTTGATCCTCATAACAAGCTCAGGGCGAGCAGGGCTGGTTTGTTATACCTGTTTGAGGACCGGGAAGCTTCTCGGGTGGTTTGTGGTGGTACCAGAGGCAGACCTGTGACTTTTAGCTGGGTGTCTGGTCCACAGTGCTCCGCCCTCCCCCTTCCTCAGTAAACGGGCAACAGCACTGTGTGTTTACTCTGCTTGTGCACGCATAGATGGCTTCAGGGGAATGGGAGAAGAGGACGGGGGTGGGAACTGGAGAGCTAGAATTAATTCTCTTTCCCACGCAAACCACTGAAATACCACAAATGAGAAACAGCATCACCTGCAAAATGCCACCATTACACAGCATTGCTTTGTATTTGGGAGGAAAGGCGGGTGGTGCTAACTAACAGGCGGAGATGGAATGTTTACAGCATCCTGTTACTGGTAATGGAATTATCTTCACCCTCCTAATCGTAATGGAGATCAGGGCTCCTCTCAGCCAGGCGTCTGGCCATGCCTTGTGCAAGAGGATGAAGCAAGAGGCTTGGGGGCCTTGATACCGTCCCCTGACCCCCAGGAGGGGCAGTGAAGAGCACGGCAGTGGCTAGGGTGGAGGAGGGGTAGTCATTACACCAGGGAGGAAGCAACTTTGCCAGCATCCCTCACCCCAACTTGTTCCTGGTCGTCTGGCGTGCCTCATCACCCAGGAGTTTGCTGCCCAATTTCCAAGGGAAGAAAATGGAGAATCTGTTTCCAGAAGTCCACGTTTCCCTCCCTGACCCAGCACGCCACCCTCCAGCCTGTTTCCCAGAGGCATCCCTTGATCATTCAGCCGCCCTCCCCACATGGTCCTGCTGCCTTTGGAGGTTCAACTGTCTTGGGAGCCAGAATGATCTTCAGGGCTCGCCTGGTCTGGGCCTCTCACGTGACAGAGAAGAAAACAGAGCATCAGAAAGATGCAAGTGACGGAGAGGGGCCACTAAAGATTTCACCAACACTCAGGCTGATCCCTGC
Organism: Mesoplodon densirostris; assembly: GCF_025265405.1. Lineage (NCBI taxonomy): Eukaryota > Metazoa > Chordata > Mammalia > Artiodactyla > Ziphiidae > Mesoplodon > Mesoplodon densirostris. The sequence continues at coordinate 101,237,471 of NC_082669.1, forward strand.
CTTCTTCTCCCCTTCATCATACCTGTATCTGTTCAGAGGCAAGAAGCCACTCCAGATGTGGCCTTAAGGAAGAGAAGACGGGGACAAGGCTCAGGGGACAAGGCTCAGGGTACAAGGTATATTTTTTTAACACTGAGAGTTGGCATGTCTCCTAGAAGTCCACATGATACTAAGAGAAAGATCATAAAGAAGGTCACTGTCACAGGGTGACAGTGAGGGCTGAACTACTGGTGGACTAGGGAAAAGCACTTCAGGGGCCGCCGCCCTGTAGGTGGTGGTGAAATCCCTCCCTCAGTTCAGTGTGGGGACAGTAACGCCCTAAGACATTTGTGATTGTTGTCATTCATGGGAGAAAAGGAGAGAGCCAAGGGGACAAAACATCATCCAGTTTGAACTTTTTTTTGTCCCATGAACATCACTGAACATTGAGCACAGACGTTGTTTTAGCACCTCGGCCACCATCACCCCCAGGGGACCGCGTGTCAGCTTCCCTTCGTTGAAGGTTAATGGTTGCAAGAAAGATGAACTTCGGGGCTTCCCTGGTGGCGCAGTGGTTGGGAGTCCGCCGGCCGGTGCAGGGGATGCAGGTTCGTGCCCCGGTCTGGGAAGATCCCACATGCCGCTGGGCCCGTGAGCCATGGCCGCTGAGCCTGCGCGTCCGGAGCACGGGAGAGGCCACAGCAGTGAGAGGCCCGCGTACTGCAAAAAAAAAAAAAAAAAAAAAAAAAAAAATATATATATATATATATATATATATATATATATGAACTTTGATTGGTGCTTGAAGTAATGAGATCATGGAATTTTTATCTCCATAAAAAATCATAGTGATTGTTTCATGTCTTTCCCTTAGAAATAGTGCAGTGAGAAGAAAACTTAAGCATGGTCTTGGGAGACTAGAAAAGGTTCCCCTCCCCAGTCGTTTTTGGACTTCCTTTAACACTGAGTCCTGAGGGCACTGGCACCATGATGATCCTTCTGTGGGCAGGTCAGTCCAGGAGTAACGTCATTTCCTTGAGTCTGACCCCTTCTGCAAGCCCCAATACAGACAGACCCTATACGGAATTGGTGGTCTCCAACTTAGAATGAGCCCTGTTCCAAATTTTCCCTGCGATATGGTGGTTGGGAACTCAGAACACAATTTCTGATAGAAACCGCACTGTGAACAGTAGGCAGGTTTCCAAGCCAAAGAGTAAAAGCCCATCTGTAACTGAACTGGGAGTTAGGAGCCCCGGGTTCTAGTTCTGCTCTGTCGCTAGCTGCCTCTGTGACCATGGGCAAGTCATCTAGTCACTGCTCCTGATTTTCTCACTGGACTACTGATTGTCTTTCTATATTGAATAATATAGAGTTTAATCCCCATTATAAATCCCTCCCTGAGAAGTTATATTCCAATTTCTACTTTGCAATGCCGGGAATGAATCTGCTCAATTGGGGGCAGAAGCAGAGATGTCCTACGCCTGTGCCTTCCAGTAGCTCTTGGGCAAGTGGGACTCAGACGGGAAGGGGCCCAGCTCCGGCTATACTAGGGGCTGAGTCAGGGTCATCTGCAGGGTCAGGAGACTGGGGGGGGGGTAGGTAGGTGACAGGTCACCAAGGCAAGATTGGGGGAGGGGGGTGCCACAGTGTATATCGGTGGACTTTCTAACACGCTGGGGACTCAGTAAGGAACCTTTGACTGGGGCTAAGGGTGGTATCAAAGACCAACTTGAGGATATTTGAGACCTTTGCTTGGCTTTGGTCCTAGGCTTGGACCTTTGCGAGAACTTTGTAGCAACTCTTGGAGTTTAACCAGAGGGGTAAATTTAAGTTCTGGATCCCCATTTTGAAAAGGAGGAGACCTCTTCATGCCTTGCTTCTGAAAAGTCTTTGTCATCTAGATACACTGAAGCTGCAGGGACCCCTGGTTTTGCTACACTGCTCGAGGAGCAGCTGTGACCCAGCCCCTTGCCTTGGAGCCTGGGAACACCCCAAGGAGGCATGGAGCTAATGCATGGGGAGTTGGACTGACCAGCCTTCTCTACACCCACCCACCCCCCACCCAACTCCTCTTCCCCACCACAGCGGGGTTTCTTTTCTACCCAAGGCTTGGAGCCTCAGACACCAATGTGGACTTTCCTCTGGGCTATCTGCAAGAGCACATGGGGGGCAAATTAGACTGTTAGGCAGGGAGCAGAAAATATGCTTTGCTAGAATGGTTTGATGGAGAATCCTGTGCTTTCTGGAAGCAGCAGGAGGGGCTGCAGAAGGCTCCCACAAGCTATGTTCTGCTGGCCTCGGGCAGGAGATCCCAGAGCTGGCGGGTGAGGCAGGCAGCTCTTCTCCACCCCTCTCTGTGTACAGATGAGGAATCGGAGCCCCAGAAAGGTGAACGGACTTCTCCGAGCTCACAAAGCTAGCAGGCGACAGAGGCAAGAAATGGCTCCACTGTTTGTCATTGTTGAAGCTCCTCCTACATTTCCCGAGAAGGGACATGAAGGATAGAGGCTCCAAAGGGCATTTTCCTCAGTAGGAAAGCACACCAGCTCCCCAGCCATCCCAAATTAGCAAGCATCAAGCTGTAACCAGTGTTTGGTGAATATTCGGACAGCCCAGATTCAGCACCTGTTTGCTTTCTTTGCATTTTTAATTTTGGAAAGGTTTCCTATCAATGCAAATTCAGACCAGATTTATCTCCCCCATCCTGACTTCCCTCCCGTTTGCTTGTTTCTTATCCTCAGCTGCGGCACCACGTGGGCCTTGCCTTTATCTCAGAGCCAGTTTAAGTGTTTTCCTTATTACTCCTGGATTTTGGCTGCTGCCAACTAACGGGATCCCTGGACCTCAGTTTGTCCCTGATTCGGGCAACAGCACACTTGATTGACAGAATAAGCATTTGAGGAAGGTAGTGGGAAGTAAGGGATGTGGTGGAATCACATTTTAACATATTAGCTGGTATAAGGTCAAGGCAGGATCATGATAAGAACTCAGGCCTTCTGACTCCTCTTTCCAGGTTATGGTAATAAAATGTTCTCTATACTCACAAATGTCCTAAGAACGTAACTGGTCCTTACCTGGGTTAGCTAGATACGCCTGAGCCTCTGCCCAAGAGATCAGTTTCACACCTGTTGTCCATGTACATGTCTTTGCTGTTTCTTGTAAGGTTTATAGGTGTCATTTGTTAGCCTCCTTTGCCTGCATATTGAACCGTATTAAAGGGAGAGTCAGATGACTTCCAGATTGCTGAATCATCAAGGGCATATCTACAACTCTATGAATTCTTTTCTTCTGCTGGTCCCAGAGATTTTCCATTTTACTTGCCTTTTTAAATTGGTGTCTTACTTTGGGTCTTGGGATTTTCACTGCCTCTTCTTACTTTGCTATTTTTGGAAATAAATGCACAGGTATTCTCCATTTGTAAAGAAAACTCAATGAGGAACAAAATACATATTCAGGAACTTTTAAAACAGTCTCCTATACAGCAAACTCTGTGTTGGGATCTGGGAACACAAAGGTGAACTCAAGCTGGTATCTGTTCCCAATGAGTCCACGGTCAAGTGGAAACTACAGGCATAGACACACATAATTATAACATGACATACAAGTGTTATAGGTGATCATGCACCCACTGGTAGGGGTTCTCCTGGTAGCAGGCCACCCTGACACATTGGGAGTTCTAAAGTTTTGGACCAAGCTTGGTTGAGTTCACTGCTTCTATTTTTTATCTTTCATGCATCTATTCACCAGATAAGAACAAAGATATGTGCAAAGTAACTCAGACTGAGTTTCAGAAGCACAGAGATTTCTATATCCCCTCCCTCTCCCTTTTTCAGTTCCCTCTGCCCTGAACTCCCAGAAGCCTTCACCCCTGGCTGCTCAAACACACCTGCATTTTTCTGCCTTATTCCACTGCTTCAACGTGGGCCCTGAGATGTCGCTTTAGCGTGTATCAGTTTTGCCCTTCCTTTCCCAAGTCTGTTTCATCTTTCCTAGAACCTCCTTTCTCCTCTTCTTTGTTCCAAGCTGGGAATACACCCACCCATTCCCAGAATAGTCTTTTACCCATACTCTTGTTTAAGGCAGCCGGCAGCTTTACATTGGTGCTAAGTTTCCTGCAATTCTGAGAAAAGATATTTAAGTTCTCTTGTAAAGCGAGGGCCTCCATAACACTCTCACAAAGAAGACTGCAGTTTATTCTTCCTGGGCACTGGGGTGAGGGGTGGTCAAGGCAGCCTTCAGGAGAAAGTAGCCTTTGAGCTGGGGCTAGAGCGGGGAAGGTATTCTTTGTATGGAGGGTCACTGGTGGGACAGCATGAGAGCTGTGGAAGGACATGGTGTGTCTTTGTCTCTGGCCTGTTCTCTCTGCCTCCAGATTAGATGGTGACCAGTTGTCCCAATGTCCTACTTTTATTCTCATTTATTCTCTAAAACCTCTGAAGGCCTGAGAACCACTTCCTCCTGAAAGACCCCCTAGAAGCACTATTAGGGGGAAAAGAATGTGCTGGTGACCATTAACAATCCAAGACTCAGATGGCTAACTGATTATCTAAGGAAGCTATAGCCTGGGAGCCCAGCGCTCCTGATTCTATCCAGTGCCAAAGAATAATTTTCAAAAAGTTAAAGACATGACTCCCATACAAAATAGAATGGACTTGTTGCAAAAATTTATTCAGGGCTTCCCTGGTGGCGCAGTGGTTGAGAATCTGCCTGCTAATGCAGGGGACATGGGTTCGAGCCCTGGTCTGGGAGGATCCCATATGCCGCGGAGCAACTAGGCCCGTGAGCCACAACTACTGAGCCTGCGCGTCTGGAGCCTGTGCTCCGCAACAAGAGAGGCCGCGATAGTGAGAGGCCCGTGCACCGCGATGATGAGTGGCCCCCGCTTGCCACAACTAGAGAAAGCCCTCTCACAGAAACGAAGACGCAACACAGCAAAAATAAAGTAATTAATTAATAAACTCCTACCCCCAACATCTTCTGTTAAAAAAAAAAATTATTCAGCTTACCAATTGATGAGGGAACCAGTAAGATGGTAAAGCTGGTTCGAAGACCATTGAAGAGCAGGGGGTTTTATGTTCTATAGAGAAAGGTATTTAAAATATCCTAGAATAGGAAATAAAATTGCTAGGTTAGATACAAAACTGGTTATGAACCACAGGGCAATAAGCAGTAAGCACTGACTGGGCTTATCTTTTCTTCAGGCTAGAAATCATTTGCATCTCCACAGGACAATATTCATTTGCGTTACTGTTGGCTGGAATCATTTGCTTTGCCATCAGTTTTCTAAGTTAACATCTACCCTGACAGAGTTGTAAATATCTTAATCAGTAGTAAATAGCAAATCAAACTAAGGCACACATTTCTAAAGAATCAGCTCTAGGCAGCCAGCTGCCTGGTAAGTCCGTAAACGAACCCACAGTAAAGCCTTTGTTCCATTTCCAAATCTTCCACATTTTTTCTAACCCAAGGAAAGGTGGCCTTAGAATAACCTCATAGTAGTTTTGCTCTTTTTTTCCTTCATTAATAAAAACAGCAAACATGTATTGAGCATCTTCAATGTGCAAGGTATTCTGCTGTGCCCTGGCGGTCACAGTCATGGGCGAAGCGTAAGGGTGAGCCCCACCCTTGAGGACTTCTCTCCACTCACAGGCGCCACAAGAAAGGGTTAAAAAGAGAAGCAGCACAGGCCATAGATATTATTTCAGTTCTGGGGAGAGAAAACTCCATTCTGGCGTGGAAGGGCAGGAAGGCTTCTGGAGGAAGCTCCATGATGCCTGTACGTTGAGCTAACCTGGTTTCCCCTCGTCTGGAGCGTGGGAGTCTGCCTGTCTGCCCGCGTGGGTGTGGGTGTCTGTCTCCGCATGTTCTGCGGGGTAGGGAGTCGGGGCTGTGCAGCGATTGATTTCCTCCCTCCCACCGGGGCCTGTCATTATTGCCGACGTTTCCTCTGTTGGAGCTGCATCGTGGTGGATGGAACGATGCGCTGTGTCTGCTCGCTGCCGCCAGCCCAGGATCAAACGAGTCGATGCTCCGGTGTAAAGACAAAACCGAGCCGGGGAGGACAGGAGAGCTGAGAAACAGGGGCACAGTCAACGTCTGAGCAGTGGCCTGGAGATGGGTGGACAGGTGTGGACTGAGCTAGATGGACAGACTGGAGGAGACAAATGTCACATCCTCGGCTAGTTTGGGGCTGTAATTAGCCGAGCTCCCACCAACCCGTTATTATAGGCACTTAGCCGAGCCGAGGAGAGGCCCGAGGCACCAAGCACTCAATGGCCTGAGTGTTGACAGTAACTGCACATGTGGGGAAGGCTCTGGGTCAGAAGCAAAAGATGGGGTAGAACCCAGAAACAAAGGTACTTACTTTCCTTTGTTTTTCATTTAACCCCCTTAAGGAGGAACCTACCACCCTTGGCAGGGCTCTGTCGAGTGCTGTTTTATGGTATCAGATAAAGGAAGGCTCAAACCAGAGCATAGTTGGCCTTCTCCATGTGCTTGTATAAATTACATTTGCCCTCGGCTTGTGGCTGTTTGAAAGACTGGCCCGAATCCGCATGCAGTTGTCACCCAGGGCATTGTCTAGGCCAACGTGGGCCAATAGGAATAGAATAGGAGCCACATACGTAATTCTTCCTTTCCTAGGTGCCACGTTAAAAATAGTCTAAAATCAGGGCTTCCCTGGTGGCGCAGTGGTTGAGAATCTGCCTGCCGATGCAGGGACACGGGTTCGAGCCCTGGTCTGGGAAGATCCCACATGCCGTGGAGCAACTGGGTGCGTAAGCCACAACTACTGAGCCTGCGTGTCTGGACCCTGTGCTCCGCAACAGGAGAGGCCGCGACAGTGAGAGGCCCGCGCCCCGCAATGAAGAGTGGCCCCCGCTTGCCACAACTAGAGAAAGCCCTCGCACAGAAACGAAGACCCAACACAGCCATAAATAAATAAAAATAGTCTAAAATCAAACAGGTGAAATTAATTGTAATAATATGTCTTATTGAACTCAATCGGTCCAAAGTACTATTTCAACATGTGATCAAAATAGGAAATATCAGTGAGATAATTTACACTCCTTCGACTTGGTGGCACATCTCCATTTGGCCTAGTCACGTTCTAGTACTCAGTGGTCACACTCGGCTCGTGTCAGCTATCCTGGACAGCACAGACCTGGGCAGGACAACGCAGGTGCTTGTGACCTGTGACATCAGGGCCATGGCTCAGTTGGTCTTTACAGTGAGCCCCAGGAGGAGGGCAGGATGAGCTGTGTATCCCCACTGTGTTAGTTTCCTACGGCTGCCATAACAATATACCATAGGCTCGATGGCGTAACACAACAAGAGTTTATTGTCTCAGTTCTCCAGGCCAGAAGTCCAAGATCAAGGCATCAGCAGGCTCTAGGGGAGACTCCTTTCTACCTCTTCCAGCCTCTGGTGGCTTCAGGCATCCTCTGATTGTGGCAGCATCCCTCCAATCTCTGCCTCACTTGTCACCTGACCTTCTCCCCTGTGTCGCTGTGTGTCACATCTTCCTGTCCTTTCTCTTCTAAGGACACCAGTCATTGGATTTCAGGCCCAACCTAAATCCAGGATGATCTCATTTTCAGATTCTTAATTTCATCTGCAAAGAGCCTATTTCAAAATAAGGTCATATTCACAGGTACTAGGGGTTAGGACTTGGACATATCTTTTGTCGGGGGGGGGGACACAATGCAACTCACTACACCCATTTTACGTATAAGGTTATTGGGGCTCCTGTCTTTTCCAGGGTTGTGTGGCTGCTTAGCAACACAGCTGTGACGAGGACCTAGACCTTCTGTGTCTGGTCCAGTGTCCTGTCCGCTACTCTGACCACACCCAACACCCCAAGGGCAAGGCTACGGGCGACGTTCCCCTGTGCAGCCTCTCCCGTGGCACGTGGGCGCGCGGTGCTTCTGCTTTGGGCCTTTCCAACCATCCTTCTCTCACATGCAGCCTCTCCTATGAGACCTGCCTGGGTGGCTGCTTCCTGCTAATGCCTTACAATGGAAAATAACATGCTTCTGTGACCCTCCCCAGTCTCACTGGGGCACTTGAGCATAGCCAGATCTGGAGGCCTGGAGTCTTAACCCCGTGAAGGGAATTTGGACACAGGAATTGCAGTTCCTCTGACAGTCTGGTGCCATTGTGGGCAGTTGGGCCTTCGGGTACCTTGCATTGTACCATGGGCAGCTGCACACTGGTATCCACACCAGGCCAGACTAGGGCAGTGCCGTTGACCTCATGTCCCTGGGACAGGGGAGGGACCTCCTCATCCTGGAGGCCTTTCCTCAAGCCCAGAGACAAGGTCATGGTCTCTCTATACAACTTTCTTGACATTACCTAACCTTGACAGTGGGACCCATTTCCTCAGCTGTAGAATGAGAAAAACACACTCCCTATCTATGTCGCAGGCTGAGGAGCAAATGAGCTAAGTTATATAAAAGTACTTTAGGGCTTCCCTGGTGGTGCAGTGGTTGAGAGTCCGCCTGCCGATGCAGGGGACACAGGTTCGTGCTCCGGTCCGGGAAGATCCCACATGCTGCAGAGCAGCTGGGCCCGTGAGCCATGGCCACTGAGCCTGCGCGTCCGGAGCCTGTGCTCCGCAACGGGAGAGGCCACAACAGTGAGAGGCCCGCGTACCGCAAAAAAAAAAAAAAGTACTTTAACTCAAGCGGTGAGGATTAATCATATTATTATCCTTCCACTTCCCTCTACCCCACCCGCAAACTGAAACCCAGACCCCGGGGCATACCCGCCCCTCTGCCCAGAGGTGGGACCAGCAACCCAGACCTTTCAGAAGCCGCCCTCCTGGGGCCTGGGATCCAGCCTAAAGGAAGAAGCATGTGCCACGACAACGGCATTGGGCTCCTTCCCCCACTGCCGTGGAAACCTCTGGGCCTCTTCGGAGTAGGGTAGGGATTGGGCTTCCTGGTGTCGTGAAGCAGCTGTGACAGGCTCTACAGACAGATTTCCATTTTAACGGATGTGTCAGGTGTCAAAATGTCTATGTTGCATTCAATTCTCATTAAAATGGAAGCCCATTGCCACCGGCTACAGAGGAGGTGTGCTGCATTATTTATTGTTTTTTACCTGTTTTCCTAAAACTGGGCTGTTCAGGTTCAAATGGCAGATAAAATTGCCACCCACTTCTCTCCAGCCTGTCATTTTCCAGCTCACATCTCTTCAGTGCACAATGTATGTTAAATGTTACATTACCAGCGTGTCAGAAGCCCCGAGAGGTACCCTCTGAAATCTTATTTGTTTAGCTTCCTGGCAACTTGTAGGGGTTATTTCTGCTCCTTCCTTTCTCCGCAAGGTCCCTGGCTCTGGTTTCCATCTCTCTGCATTCTGGCCTCCTCTCCATCTTGTGCCCTGCGAGGCCCCTGCCCTAAGCTGTTGGGAAGTTTCTACTGTTCTCTATTCATTGCCTTGTCCCCTGTTTTCTGTCTTAACCCTCTACTTGGCCCAGCCCCTAATCCTACTCCCAGATTACACCAGAGTGGGATGTAAAAATGAGAACTTCCCCCACCACTCATGAATCCGAAGGACTTTTTTATTTTTAATTAATTAATTAATTTTTGCCTGCATTGGGTATTTGTTGCTGTGCACAGGCTTTCTCTAGTTGCTGCGAGCGGGGGCTACTCTTCGTTGCGGTGCGTGAGCTTCTCATTGCGGTGGCTTCTCTTGTTGCGGAGCACGGGTTCTAGGCGTGTGGGCTTCAGTAGTTGTGGCTCACGGGCTTAGTTGCTCCACGGCATGGGGGATCTTCCCGGACCAGGGATCAAACCCGTGTCCCTTGCATTGGCAGGCGGATTCTTAACCACTGTGCCACCAGGGAAGTCCCCCTAAGGACTTTTAACAAAACAAAACTACTAATTCAACCCCACATCACTTAGAGATATATGTCTAAGTGTATTAAGATTACTTATCACAGCACTGATGTTCTTAACACTATTACTGTACACATATCCTGGGTCAAAAGGACGGACTGTCTTTCCATAACTTTGATCAGCTCCTAGAAAAACAGAGATTAGCTGCAATGTATGTAGTATACTGAAGTTTTCACTTAATAAAATGCATCATATTCAAATTAGGAGGAGAGAGAAGCAGTTTGTGTGGGCAGACATGGAAATAGAGTTTTTGGTTTTTTTTTTTTTTTAATAACTCTGGACCTTCAGTGTCATTTGTTGAGATAAAAATCCTATAATGAAATGAACTCTGTGTAACTCAAATTCTGAAGTTGAAGTGGGATTTTGCTACAATTTATACATTTCTAGAATTCATACCCTGGGGCTGCATGAACTAGAGATAAAATGGAGTTGATAGTCAGTTTCCCTGTAATGAATTAGCAAAGAAAATGAAGTGTTTTGAATGGGGCTGAGGAAGGGAGGGACCATGATTCTATCACATCTAGTTTCTTGGTTCTCTAAGCCGGAGGTCGGCAAACTATGGCCCGTGGGCCAAATCCAGCCCACCTAACTGGTTTGCGTGTCATCTACTGTGCCTTTGTACTTCAACGGCAGAGTTGAGTAGCAGTGGCAACAAAGACCCCATGGCCTGTAAAGCCTAAAATATTTACTCTCTGGCCCTTTAAAGAAAAAGTTCACTGACCCCTCTCTTAAGCTCTTGGACACTCTGTGCTGTTTAGCATCCATGGGTGGACTTCTTGGCAAGGATGGTCCCTGAAATAGTCAACCTGAAGGTTTTGAAAGGCTGCCCTGTTTGATGTCTGAACCAACCAAATAAGACCGAAACAAACCAAAACCAATGAAACAGCACTCTGTAGCCTGGAGCACAAAAAAATATACAATTCAGTGTCACATAATCAGAAGATTATATTGACTAAGATTGTTCTTTATAGATTGTGTAGCACCGGATGATCTCTTATTTTGTGCTGTTCCCCTCAGGAATGAAAATAGCACCATTAAATACAGCAATAGTGCATTAGTAACAAGAGTCCCCAACATTTTTGAATGCTTACAGTACACTTTCAGCATCTTACATATATTCAAACAACCCTGTGAGGTGAGTGGGAGTAATGACCCATTTTACAGATGAGGAAACTGCAGTAAGGCTAAGTAACTTTTCCATGTCACACACTTTTGGAAGTATCAGAGCTGGTTAGAACCCAAGCTTGATGCCTGAGCCTGTGTCATGACCCACCTCTCTCTATGAGGACCCTGTCTTTTCTTAGTGTTTGTCGAAGTGGGATTTTGTTGAGATTTCACAGAATCAGAGAATTTTAGACCTGAAGCACTTTTGTACTCATCTAGCCCAGTGTATCTCATTTTGTTATTAGGGACGAACATTTAGAGGATGCTTTAAAGTTGAGGAAGCACATTCACAAAGATTCTCTCTTTTTTTTTTTTTTTTTTTTTTTTTGTGGTACGCAGGCCTCTCACTGTTGTGGCCTCTCCCACCACAGAGCACAGGCTCTGGACGCGCAGGCCCAGTGGCCACGGCCCATGGGCCCAGCCGCTCTGCGGCACGCGGGATCCTCCCGGACCAGGGCACGAACCCGCATCCCCTGCATCGGCAGACGGACTTTCAACCACTGTGCCACCAGGGAAGCCCCACAGAGATTCTCTTACTTGATGTTTATGCCAATCCCATGAGGTAGGCAGGTTTCCTTTTCAGAAAAAGAAGGGAGGACCAGAGAGGACACGTGTTACCCAGTAAGAGCCAGAGCTGGCCTGGTCCCTGAGTTTCACTATATTTCCAAAAGGCTACATGACCTGAAGATTGATTCGATTTGTTCCAGTCACCTCTCTAGTTGTCAGCTTCACCAGTGCTAGAACAGGATTGAAAATACGGTGATCCCAGACAGGGAAGCTAACAAAGAAAGTCTCATCCCTTCCCCAGGGGGGGATGGAGCAACCCTGAGGCCTCCAGAGGCTCCAGGACAGTTGGTTTCTAGTTTCTAGCTGGTTTCTAGTGATAGGATAGCTGGTTTCTGTGTATCCATTCAGTCCACATTTACTGAGTACGGTATGCCGGGCCTTGAATTAGAGCAGTGGTTCCCAAACTGGATGGCTTATTAAAACAGAGGCTCCATTCAGTAGGTCTGTGGTGGGACCTGAGAATTTGCATTTCTAACAAATTCCCAGGCTGACCAGGCTGCTACCCGGGACCACACTTAGAGAACCACTTTACTCAAGGCTGGAGATGCAGTGCTTAAGCCAGAGGTGGTTGTATTTCCTTCCCTCAATGGAGCTTACATGTGTGAGTGGATGAGTGGATGAATACATGAATGAATGAATGAGTCTCATGGGGGAGAGGGGGTAGTGAGGAAAGATACCATCCAAATGCAGTGTGGGAAGAGCTATAGCAGGGGTTGGGATGGCAGGTGCAGGGAGCAGAGAGAAGAAGCCAGCTCAGTCTGGCTGGGCACAGGAAGCTCGGTGGAGAAGGTGGCCTCGGCGGACTCTGAAGGTCCAGGAGGGAGACCGGGCAGAAGGGGGAAGCGATTTTACACCCAAGGAGCAGCGGGGGAAAAGGCCCAGGGTTAGGAGAGCAGGAAGCCGGAGAGCCCAGGATGAGTTGGGGGTGGGGGTCCCTGTTCATCAGCATGAAAGGGTCACTCATGGGCTACAGATAGATGCTGGGCTTGGGGCCAGGAATGGAGGAGATGAGGCTGGAGAGGCCGGCAGGAGCCAGACCACCAGAGGCCTTATGTGGCATGTGGAAGAGCTGGGATTTCATTCTAAAGGCGATGGGAGCCACGGAAGGACTTTGAGCTGTGGGATGGTAAGATGCGACGTGTGTTGGAGAAGGCTGCAAAGACTCCCAAGTGGGAATTGGGCCACCACGTAACACTGCCAGGAGCAATGGCAGAAAGCCTGTGAGAGATGGGGGCAAAGCCACTACCGAGAAGAGGGGCAAGAAACCCTTCTCAGCTGCACTTTACTGGGGACCCTCGCTAACTCCTTTTTAGGCCGTTTTTTAAAAAACATTATAAGATAGCTATTGAGTGTCTTGGGAAGGAAGGTGAAATGTTTGTTTTGATTCAATTTTGTTGTGTGACCTTGGGCAAGTGATTTACTTACTTCACCTCTCTGCGCGGCTGTTTCCACATCTGTGAAATGAGGATTCTGGATTTTTGTGAGGATGTTATGGGATACTGTTTAAGTAAAATGTGCCCCCCACGGGTTTGGTATTTTTATTAATTTATTTGAGTTCGTATTTTCTGCTTTCCTAGGAGAGATGATAAGGTTGGATATTTCCGTTTTATCTCTGGTCTCTGTAATTAGCCTGTTTCCCTCAAGAAAGAGAACAAAAGTCTCCCCAGTACACAAACGTAAGTGCTGGTCCTCTTTGACTGTCTTCGTCTTTTTATTTGTTTTAGAAGTAATTTCATGGCTCTGTGCACTTGAGAATCCATGTGGAAAGCAGGAAAGCGGGCCTTCTCTATCAGGCAGATGATCGCCCCTGCTGGGCGCTCATTGGCAAATCATAGCTCTGTTAATTAACACAATGTGGGATTCAGGCTCTCAGCTCCTTTCACACTCACCTTTTCTCGCTTGGGGTTCTGTTGTGGGCTCTCTCTTCTGAGCCCTGGGGACCTGTGTGCCTTGGGGCCATCCCCGTGTCCTTGCTCCATCCTGGGTGCTGCAGCCAGGAGCACGGGCCGCGTGCTCCTCCACACCAACCTGTCTTAGGCGTCTTGTTCTGCTGCTTCCATCTTCTAACACCAACATCCCCATCACCTACTTTCCGGAAAATTTCCTCATTTCTCCCCGGTGTCAAAAAGGACTTACATTTCTATTCTGAGCACTTTGTTTGACTGGGCATGCCTTCCTGGTCTTCAGCAAGGCACCTGGTCTGTGTAATGAGCCTCTCTCTGAGTCTCAGCTGACAGCCCCTAGTAGCGCTGCTTTGCTGTTGCACATGCAGCAAATTCCCCCAGGTGGAACCCCCTTAACAGATGCGTTCACAAGTCAGGTCTCCAACTCTGTTTGTTATCACTCTCGTATTTCCCTTGAGACTGTATCCTTGGGCACTTTTCTCTTTTATGAATATAAACCAGAGCTAGTAATGGGTTGTAATAATCCCCCCCGACAACTCTGGCCTGGGACCATCACCAGAGACCTAGAAATAGCCGGCTCAGGAGATGGGCGACTTGTGAAGTTCTCAGCAGAGCCAGGTTCTAATCCAGACCTCCTGACCTCTTTTCTGATACGAGCTCTGAAAGAAATTTGAAAAGTGAGGAGGGCTGTACTGTGCAGTCTGTTGTCACTGTGGCTACACCTATCGTATTAAAACTGAACCACCATGACCACTGAACTGGATCCTTAAAAATGGTCACGATGGTAAAGTTTATATTATGTATATTCTGCCACATTTCTTAAAAAAAGGCATGAAATCCTCATGCATGCTACAACATGGCTGGACCTTGAAAATACTATGCTAAGTGAAATAAGCCAGACACAAGAGGACAGATATTGTATGGTGCCACATATATGAGTTTCCTAGGGTCATCAAATTCATAGAGGCAGAAAGTAGAAGGCGGTTGCCAGGGGGAGGGGGGAGGGAAGAACAGGGAGTTAGTGTTTACCAAGTGCAGCATTTCAGTTGGGAGAGGAAAAGTTCTGGAGAGGATGGTGGTGACGGTTGCACAACAATGTGAATGTACTTAATGTCACCAAACTATACACTTAAAAACAGTTTACATGGTAAACTTTATGTATCAACACAGTTGTAAGAGGTGGGGGAGGGAACCACCATGAAAACATTTTTAAAGCACAAAATGAACATTTGTGGGAAAACAAAAATATAAAAATAACTTTTTTGAAAGCCCCATTTATTGATTCAAAGACACTTTCTTAGCTTTGGGACATAAAAATGTATTATGCATAATCTGGGTTGTTCATAAAATTATCATGTTTTGTGTATTCAATTTAAAAGTATAACTCAGACAACTTATCCATGTATTCAGCGCATTTATGGAGCCTTTGTGGGAGGCACAGTGCTCAGCACTGAAGAAAACAATTAATGCAAACTCACGGATTGAATTTATTTTTTTATAACTTTAAAAAAATTAATTATTTATTTATCTTTGGCTGTGTTGGGTCTTCATTGCTGCGCGCAGGCTTTCTCTAGTTGTGGCGAGTGGGGGCTACTCTCTCTTTTTTTTTTTAAATTTAGTTTTGGCTGTGTTGGGTCTTTGTTTCTCTCCGAGGGCTTTCTCTAGTTGCGGTGAGCGGGGGCCACTCTTCATCGCGGTGCGTGGGCCTCTCACTGTCGTGGCCTCTCCTGTTGCGGAGCACAAGCTCCAGACGCGCAGGCTCAGTAGTTGTGGCTCATGGGCCTAGTTGCTCCGCGGCATGTGGGACCTTCCCAGACCAGGGCTCGAACCCGTGTCCCCTGCATTGGCAGGCAGATTCTCAACCACTGCACCACCAGGGAAGCCCAACGGGGGCTACTCTTCATTGCAGTGCATGGACTTCTCATTGCAGTGGTTTCTCTTGTTGCAGAACATGGGCTCTAGGTGCTCAGGCTTCAGTAGTTGTGGCATGTGGGCTCAGTAGTTGTGGCGCACGGGCTCTAGAGTACAGGCTCAGTAGTTGTAGCACACGGGCTTAGTTGCTCCGTGGCATATGGGATCTTCCCGGACCAGGGCTCGAACCCGTGTCCCTTGCATTGGCAGGCGGATCCTTAACCACTGCGCCACCAGGGAAGCCCCTCTAATTGAATTTAAGGTAAAACGGTCGACCTTTTTCTTACACGTAGTTCAACAAGCTGCTGAACCTTTGGAATCTAGCAACTCTTGGCTTTTGTGGATTTTACTGATGAGTCTCCTTCACGTTGCAGCAGAGAGGCAAGCCCAGGTTGTGTTTGCTGACAGGCTTGGGTTGCAGAGATACAAGGAAATGAAGTGGGGGGAGCCGGTGGGATGTTGGGGGAACCATGTCCTTAGTTCCACCCCTTCCCTGGGTCCCAGCGCTTCCAAGGCTGGGCTCTATGGCCACAGTGACTCCGCGGTTTTGGATTTCAGGCTGAGTTTGAGTGACCTGTCCTTTCTGTATGCCCCTCACATCCCTATATCTCCAAAGAGGATCTGTTTGAGACAGCTTGTCATATTTTTCAGTAAGAAGTGACCCCCCCATTGGGCAGGGTGTTCCTCTGAGTCATCTCCAAAGCATCAGGTTGTTATGACAATTAAATGACTTAATAAATGCACAGTTTTTAGGACAGTGATTTATTCAGTACACGGCAAGTGCCAGAAATATGCTGTCCGTATTATGAAGCAAGGCATGGTGTCAGAACCTAAGGATGAGAGTGGGGAAGGCAGAGACTAGGTATCCAATCTGACCAACGTTTGGATGCTCCGAATCAACCTCATTCAAATAGAAACTGTCCAACGATTCTGCTCTAAATTCTGCTGCTCTAAATGTGCCCTAGCCTTTCGAATCAAGGAAAGTGCAGAAGCAGCTGGATCTTCTCTTTTATTTCTGCTTTTGAATCATGAGCCCAAGAGATTTGCAGCAGCGTGAGTTGGTTGACAACAAGATTCATGCTGTTTATTGACAAAAAAACTTTCACTGAACTTCTGCATTTAGCTTCTGAAACATGTTGGGTTTTACTTTATCTAAGCCATTTGCAAAAGAGTATTTGGACAGATTCAGATGAGGGAGTGGAAAGGAACCGCTTTGCCAACAATGTGGAGTGTTCAGCAGACCTTGGAGTGAAGCTCAGCCAGTGTCCAGTGCCCCAAATAGCTCCCTTTTGTGGAGCATCTAATATGTATCATGTGTGATCTCCCCTAACCCTCAGATTCTAAAGGAGACACTGTTATTAACCCCATTTTACAGGTGGGAAACTGAGGCTGAGAGATGCCCCAAGTCTCATGGCTGGCAAGAGCCAATGTTTAAACCCAGGCAGTCTGACTCCAGACTCTGAGTCTCAAGATTCAACATTTCCACTCTTAATGAAAAAGCATCACTGTAATTGGTAAACTCTTTTGCTGTCTTTAGATCTTTGGAAGAACACTCAGCTTCATAATGTCACAAAGAAGCACAGGTGGTAGCACTCTACTGTCATGTCATGATGATCTTTCACATTAGAAAAATTGTCAGTGGGTCAACCAAGAATATTGCTTGAGCACTTTCTATGTGCCAGGCATGGTGCCAAGTTCAAAGCGGTTTTCTGCTGGCCCATCCTCTGTCTGACATTCAGGATTTTACAGCTGATACATTCCTCGGGGCTTATTTCTACTTGTCTGTAGAAAACTGATTTCATATCACTGTGTTTTTCCCACCCCAGTCACAGCACGGGTCCATCAATCTGTAATCATTTCAAGTCTCACTGGCGCTTCTTTCAGAGACACCTGTGCATGTTCTGATCCTTGAGAGAGACCTACAGAGAGATTGCTTAGTGCCCAGATGCATAATCATCTTGAAAATCTGAGCAACTCAATAAATAAAACAATGACTTCTACCAGTATGCATCGTCAATCACAGACAGAGGTGTTACAGAAAAAAAAAAAAAAAATGGTCCGTTCTTTTGCAAGACCTTGACTCCTTTGCCTGGCATTCTTGGGTCATCTTACCTGTAGGTAAAGTCACTGAGAGTATTTAGTGTGCAGCTGGTCACAGGATTTGGTTCAGAGGCTATTGATGAGGAAACCTTTGTGATTAGGCTGTGGAAACCAGATGCGTCCAAGGGGAGACAGCTTCTGGCTAGAGGATGCGTGAAAGAGCCACTTGAACTTCCTCTATCCTTATGTTGCCTCATCTGAGCCCAAGGACATTTTTTTTGTTGCTGTATTTGTTTTTGAATCATGCTTTGAATATTTTCCTCTCTGACTGTAAAAGCAACACATGCTTATTATTGAGAATCTGGAAACCACAGAAAAGGATAAAGAATATAAAAAACAACTGTAATCTTCTTCCTGCACAATTAACCTTTTGGTATATTTTCTTTTGGTCTTTTTTTCTTGCTTATTATTGTTATCATTTGCGATTATATTCATCATTATTATATGTCCAGGAGCAGACAGAATATACAATTTCATATCTTGCATTTTTCAACATCATTTAATTTCTTCAAAAACATCATTTTTATGGCTGTATAATAGCCCCTAATGTGAGCATACCGTAATTTATTGAACTATGTCCCAATTATTGGAATAGTTTAAGTTGTTTTCAGTTTTCACAGCTGGGTTTTTAATGTCTGCAACACTTCTTACATAGAAGGATATGCTTCGTCAGCTTATAACATTCAGAAATTAATAATACTTCACTAGAGAATATCTACAAATGACTTATTTCTCAAGCTAATTTACTATCTAGAAATATGGAAATCTCTATACAGAAAGCTAGTGTCTGGCTGTTATCTCTGTCTATCCCCCCACACCCACAAATACACTAAGCTACTGTAAATTTATATTTATATACTTAGTAATGGCATCTCCTTAACATAAACATTATTTAACTTTGACAATTAAATGATCCCTGCAGAGTGCTGAAAGTTGGGTAAATTACGTGTGCGTTATTATCTATTTTGGTTTTTGCCACGAATCAAGTATCAGGAAGACTTTCCCAAGGGTTGAGCTGAGCTGGATGGGTCAGAACTGGACACATAGACACGGAGCAGAGACCTTCTCTCCAGCATCAGGAAAAGAAAGAGGCTAGGAGAGCAGAGAGCCGTCTCGGAGATGCGTCAGCCATCCAGGTGGCCACAGCACAGGGCGTGTGCAGGAGAGAAGACAGAAAAGTGATTGTGCTGGTAGTGAGGGTCAGATATGAAGGGCCTGAAACTAGGCCCTCGGTGTGGACTTTACTCCGAGACACAGTGGGGAGCAGTTCAAGGTTTTGAGCACGGAGGTGAGAAAGTGAGGTTTGCATGTGAAGCAGTAATCTGGCGGCAGAGCATGGAATGGATCGGAGCAGAGAAATGCTGGAAGGACTCTGGGGGCCAGAGCAGCAAGTAGGAAAGGAACTGCTGCTCCCTGGGCTCCGACTAGGGGCCGGATGCTGCGCACGCATTTCGTGTAAGTTCTCTCCTTTTATCTCCCGGCCTTAGAGATGGGGACACTGAGACTTGCTGAAGGTCGTGGGGCCGGAAGTTATGGAGATAGTAGTTAACCCTAATAACGAAGTGCAGGCTCCTTTGACTGCACCAGGGGTGGGGTGAGGTGGGCTGGACCAGACAGTCAGGAGAGAGGGGAATCGCGTGGGTTAATTATCATGGAAGCGAAATCCGGGGAACTTGACAACCGGTCAGAAAGGAAGGTGGCAAAAAAAGGGGATTCAGAATGCTGCTGGAGTGTGGGGGACAGAGGGTTATGAGGTTGGTGATGCCATTGGCATCGGTAGAGGAGGAGGCCTTTGACAGTGAAGATGAGGAATTGGGGGTTAGAGGTTCAGAATTAGAAGCACAGGCAGACCACCCTTGACGAGGTGTCCAGAAAGCCCAGGGGAAAGGTCTGCACCTTCAGGGAGCATTAATAGATATCAGACATTTAGTTCTCATTTAGGCAGGTTACAAGTATATTGGAATGCAGCCTAAGTACAATTTAATAGAAATTCAGATAAACTCTAACTTTACAATAAAGAGGAATACTCTCTTTAAATTATTTGGTGGGTCATAAGGTCCCAGAGCCTGAAGGAGGCAGGTTTCAACCTCCTTCCTATTCTAATACCTTAAGTCTTCTTGCCCTGTGTTCTCTGGAGCCTTCTAAGCAGACAAGACAATGAATTTTTTGTTTTTAACCTGCCCAGGAACATCTAGGTGACTCTGCCAGTAGAGTTCATTGTACCCACAGACCCACGAGTTCCAGTCCAGGGGAATGTTCCCCCCACCCCTGCATCCAAATGCTACAAGCCCAGAAGCCCCTGACTCTTTTTTCCCTTTTGCAGTGCCAAGGACAGTGTCCCCAGAAGGCCAAAATGAATCTTGAACTTGAGAATTGCTTTGTGCTGCTGAGCGGGAGGACACGGGAAGTGTAAAGACCTGATGAGCTAGCGTAGGCTACACAACTTGGCTATTGTTCCTTTAGAAGTCATTGGAGGGGTAGAAAAATGGGCTACCAATATATAAACATCTTGCCTTCAATATTTTGTCCATCATGATTTAAAAAAAAAATCCACGATCCATTTATTTATTTATTTTTTCTAACTTGGAGGTAAACCAAACACACTAGTTCCCCTGGAGGAACCGAAAAAAAATGTTTTGCCCAATGATTCCTGTTTGGTTCTGGGTTTTCACTCATCTGCCGATGACCTTGGCCTTATTAATAGGCACATTGCTGGAACGGGCTTTGATAGGCTGCCACAGCGCAAAGATAACGTCGAGGGCAGAGGGAGAGTGTGTGCACACGGGGCCAGAGGGGTGGGCTTGCTCTTCTCTTGCAGAGCCAAAGTACATAACAAGCATTTACTTAACAAAAGACCCAACAGCCAAACACTGGCAAAATCCCAAAGCGACTGACTACACGTGAAGCATGAAAAATGTTTCCAGTCACGTGAGACACTTCAAGCGTAGCAAGCAAACCATACATAATGGAAAACATTTGAAAACATAAAAATGAAGCCATTAGGCATCAGTTTTCAACAAAAGGAGTAGGAAAGGCTTTTTCTCACCCACTGGCTCTAAGTGACTGGTGCACTGTCAACAGTGCGTGGCACGTAGTAAGGGACGAAGAAGCGTCAGCTCCTTTCTCCCTTGATCACTCATCTTCTGGGAGACAGTGTGGGCTCCTCCTCATTCGGGTGCCTACAGAGTGGGATAGACATTCATTCCTTCATCCTGTGGGGTTTTGGAGCTCCTACTGTGTATTAGGTGCTCTGAGAGACACAGAGAAGAAATGCCGCTGTCCCAGTTTCTAAACGATTGAATGACCACACCAGACATGGCAGACAGCAAGAGAGAAAACCCAAGGCTTTCTGGACCAGCAGCCTTCTCGAGGGAAGGGCTAGTGTCTTACCCATCTTTGTAGAACAATACCTGGACGAGGGATGGAGCTCTGTGGGTGGTGAACAAATGAATGAGTCAGTGAATGGATGAATGTGCCCTAAGTAAGAGGTCGGCCCGCAGGTATGCTCCACGCTGGGTACTTCCTACAGAATGCGTCATTCTGGGTATAGAACTCCCCAAGAGAGTTTCAGAGAAGATGGGGTTCTGAGCTGAGCGCTGCATGGCTTTGGAAGAGGAAAGATATATACTCACCTGTGTACTCACCCACTTTCTAACCCTCCTCCCATCTACCAAGCTTCATATGTGTACATCGTGTGTCTGTTTCTAGACTTTACTTTCCCAACACTTGCATAGCACTTACTTTGGGCCAGCCTCTAAGTGATATGAAAATATCATGCTCATAACAGTCTTTGAGGATAACTGTTATTATCCCTGCTTGCAGATGGGGAAACTGAGGCACAGAGCCGTGAAGGTCACATGGCGAGTAAGTGGTAGATCTGGAATTCAAGCCCAGAGAGTCTGACCCCCAGGCTCAGTGTTTCTCACCACCAGGCTCTGCTGCCCTCGTTTGTCAAGTGGAGCCAGGGACTCGGCTGCGTTTGGGTGCGAGTCTGCTCTTTTGATCTGGATAAGACTCAGAGCACGTGAAAGGGTGTTGCCTCTGATATCTTCGGGTTCATCCTCTCTGCTAATTCTTTCTCCTCTGCATAGAAATACATGCAAGTCTTAAAGACTTTGGGAAAAGAAAAGTCCCCCTCACTCCACGTTCCATCCGAAGTGTCTCTCGGTTTCCCTCCTCTTCACTAGAGTCAGGCTACTTGAAAGCAGAGTGTCAAAGAGTGACTCATTTCCTTACTTCCTTTTCATTCCTAGTAACTCAATGAGGTCGACTTCCACTCAAGGAGCCCATGCCAAGGTCACGAGGACCTCCTAGTTGTGAATCTAGTGAGCTCTGTGTGGAAGAGACCATGCCAGTCTTATGAATTGCAGTGTTCCCTGTGGCTGGCACAATGCCTGGCACACAGTTGGTGCTCGGCACGCCTTTGCTGACTGTTTTCTGACATTAGGTCTTATTTGTTCTCAGCGTCATTAGCCATCATTGAAACCTTTCTTCCTTTCCCTCCCGTGATGGCCCTCATGCCGGATTTTGCCCTGCCCTTCTTAGGCATCCATTCTCTTTCTTCTTCTCTTCCTCTTCTCATCCCTTAAGTATTGATGTTCACATTCTGTCCTTGGCCTTTGTCTCTTCTCCCTTTTATGAGAAGTGCCATAAGGGACATCTCCAGTTAGATGTCTGTTAAATGCTTAAAAACTGACCGTAGCATCCTCTCTTCTCCTACAAGACCTACACATTCTTTCTCCCATCCCCCTCCAAAAAATGAATAAAAATAAAACTAAACTCAAACAGAGGAGCAACACTCTCTGCTTCTTCTTTTACTCTGTATCTGGGTCAGTGACATCATCGTTTTCCCCCTTATCTAAGCCGAAGACCTGGGGGTCATCCGTGATGGATCTCCTTCATCTCTCACATTTAACTAGTCACCCATTCCTGTCAATTCTACTGCTTTTCTTTCCCTAAGTTGTAAGAGAACTTAGCTGGTTATACCAAGTACTTCTTTGCTTCCAAACCATCACTAGGATTTATCACGTGGCTCTAAGTCAGCCTGTTACCCTAATAATTGGGAAGAGAAAAATATCCTACAGCCTTATGTAGACTATGCAGTGTCCCTGTTGTTCCTCAAATATGCTAAGCAGATTCCTGCCTGAGGGCTTTTACTCCTATTATTTCCTCTTCCTGGAATGCCTTTCCCTCACATATCCACCTGTCTGTGCCCTCACTTCCTCAGGTATCTGCTGAAGTGTCACTTTGTTAAGATCATTTCTAACCTCTGTTAATTAGCAACTCCCCCACTTCTGCCCCATTACATTTCATCCCTGTTACCTACTTTATTTTTCTTTATAGCATTTATCACCACCTGTCATGGTGTGATACGTATGCGTATATGGAAATCGTTTGTCTCTCTCCCTGGAAGGTACATTTCATTGAAGCCAGGGACCCAGTTTTGTTGTTGACCATAGCTGCTGCTTGCTAAACATGCAATGAATGAATAATTGAGCGTAAGTTGACCCCAAAGAGGGAATTTCTGTTGATGAATTGTTTTTAAGTGGAGGGTATGATATAATTTTAGTTTCCTTACAGAGGCCCTTTTCTTGGCAAGTTCTTTATTTGAATGAGATTTAACCATCTTCCAAAGAAGCCTGGGTCACAGGAAGCCTCCCAAAACAAGCCAGGAGAGCCACAGAGGAAGGCATAAGGGGAAAGAGAGGTCATCCAAGTCCACTCATTCACTACTGATCACTACCGAGCATCCTCTTACCAGGGAGAGACCCAGAGTGGGGGGATGGAAGGTTGACCACGCAGAGAAGGCAGCTCTGTGTCTCATGCCCGGGACTCCCAGCCTTGTGGGAGGTGTGCAACCTCCCTTGATTTATGTTATCTGCTTGATTTATGATCATTCAGCACTCCTCAAAGATGGCTCCAGTATTAGTGTTAGTGTAGTATTAGTAGTATTAGTTAGTGTAGTTGGTGTAGTATTAGTGTTTTACTAATGTACCCATTATTTTTGAATTGTGCTCCATCTCTTGAGCTAAAGACAGGCTGGCATAATGCAAAAATGGGGTTGAGGATCACAGCTGCTAGAGCAGAATCATCTGGTCTACCCCCAGACCTCCAGGCAGGAAAGGTATTATTATCCCCATTTCAGAAAGTAGAGGAACCCTGCAATTATAGAACTTACCTAAAGTAATAGAACTAGTAGCAGGGGTCAAAGACCAGATCTCCTGTTGCCCAGGGCAGTGCTCACCCGCTCTTCCATGGTCCTTACTACTCCAAAGCACCCCTTTTTTTTTTTCTGTCACACTGCCTGTTCCTGCCACCCCATGCACATGGGCTTTGGAAAACCTCTCTGCTTATATGTGGCCAGAGGCAAGCACACACTTCTTAGGCCCTTCGTTATCATACTTCTAAATTAGAAAACAAAATTTGCCTGGATTGCAAATTTAAAGACTTGGGGAAGGGCCGGGGAGGGGGAGAAGTTATTTGTCTTGCATTTCCCATGTTGTTTGTAATGGCCAGTGTGCCCTGAGACTGCTAAATACACATTAGATGATACCGGTAACGCCCGCTACGTGCACTGTGTTTGTTCCTCTGCCTTGCAGCCCGCCAGTGTACATACATGATCACTGGTATTTGTGGTGGTACTTTACAGTTTACAAAGGGCTGTTGTCACAGATGTCACTTGATCAATGACTCCAAGAGACTGCAGAGCAAAGTGACTAAAGCCTGGGTTTGGGAGTCTCCTACTTGCAAGCTGCCTGACTTGGGACGAGTTACTTATTATCTCATCAATAAAAGGAGCATTATAAACTCATCAATTTGCTGGGAAGATTAAATGTGATAAGGTATATAGGAAGTGCTTAGGACATGCCTGACACATGAAAAATGCTGGCTGTATTGTTAATCATTCTCGTTTCAGATATGGCTTGTATAAGATCATTTTTAACCAATTTATTGAAAAGGCTGCATCTACAGCTTTCATTCTCACTACAACCTTTTTAGCCCCATTCTGTCGGATCTCCCATTCTTAGTTGACATCTATAGGAGATCCCACAGTTTCTTTGGGTAACCTTCAGGCATTAGTAAACTTGCATTTGTAGATATTAACATTTGAGTCGGATCTAGTATCAGAATGTCAGTCTTGTATCTGGTTTAAATCTTCTCCCTTCCCCAGTGCATGGGCTTGACCCCCTCCTGGAAACCTGCAGTAAGAAAGAAGGTCTGTTCTTCTCCTTCTTCAGCATTGTTCCACCTGCCCCCCTTTAGCTCTACTACTTCTGCTTCCTCTAGGGTTGGGGCGGGGGGGGGGTGGTGTCGAGAGAACGATGGGTAAAAGGCCCACGGGGTCTTGTTTGCCTGGTGGCGTTGCTGTCTGTTGGTGCCCTGCATGCAGCAAGGCCCAAGTGCTGATCTGTCTCTTGCAGGGCACCTTTGTGATTCCTTTGGAAAAGCTTCTCAGGGACTGACCACGCCTCATCGTCGCCTGATGTGGGCAGCGCACCTTCCAGCTGACCTGGTCCCACTCCTTTCTCAGCCCCCAATTTGGGTGCTACCCCTCATAGGACTCTGTTGTCATCACACCCTGCCAGGTGAAGCTCTTGGGTCGCGTCTTTTCTAGGAACCTTTAGTCTTCGTTGGCCTCCAGTTGGCCCGTGGAGCAAGCACAGGATCGTTCCCCAGCCAGACTCTGGCTGCGTAGCTTTGTCTTTGCTTTCATGGGCAACTCTAACCGGCTTCTCGCCTCATCTTTTCGCGCCACATGTAGGTACCATGCCCTGTGTCCTCTAAACTCTAGGGTACCTGTGTGCCGCTCTCCAAGTGGTTCTCTCAAGGGCCCTTTTCTTGGCTTGAGGAGGTGGTTCTGGGAGTGGGGAAGCTCTCGTGGGAGGAAGGGAAACACGCAGCCCTCTGCTGACCCTCTTCTAAGAACCTCCCTTTTAGCCTCTGCCCCCTAATCTCCTTCTTTGTGTAAACTAAAGGTGGAGAGTACACTGCAAGTTGCAAAACCCTCGTAGCAAGTTCTGCCCGATGTCTTACCCTTCCCTTTAGAAAGTGCTGTCCAATATATACACTACCAAATGTAAAATAGATGGCTAGTGGGAAGCAGCCGCATCGCACAGGGAGACCAGCTCGGTGCTTTGCATCCAGCTAGAGGGGTGGGATAGGGACAGTGGGAGGGAGACGCAAGAGGGAGGGGATATGGGGTTATACGTATGCATATGGCTGGTTCACTTTGTTATACAGCAGCAACTAACACCATTGTAAAGCAATTATACACCAATAATGATGTTAAATAAATAAACGCTGTGTTGCCAACACAGCAAATTCAAAAAAAAAATGTGCTGTCCATGGAAATATAACGCAAACCGTAATCCGATTTAAAATGTTCTACTAGCCCCATGAACTGTGTAAAGAGAAACAATAACATTAATTTTAATCACATATTTTGTCTACTCCAGTATATCCAAAATACTGGCACATCAACATGAAATCCGTATACAGATTATTCCGATATTTGATGAAAACTCATACCAAGTCTTTGACAGCTGGTGTGTATTTTACATGTACATGTCTCAGCTCAGGTGCTTGATGACGATTTCAAGTCCACAACACCCACGTGTAGCCCTGGCTGCCATATGGCCCACACAGCTGGAGAACATGGAGGGAGCAGGGGGCTCACCATGCACTGTTCTCTGCTCCATTGTTGTTCTCTCTGTATTGTTCTTAGGCCTCAGAACTCAGAGTTTGGTGTGGCCTGTACGATGCATCCCAGCCAACACGGGGAGAACTGGGACTCAAATGCAGGTCTTCTGACCTCAAGTTCAGTGTTTGGTTTGTCTCTACACCATCGTGTCATTCAAACAGAAATTGCTGTGCTTGTTCCTGGGAACCTCGTTAGAGGAAGGGACATTTGAGGGTGAGAAGATTGCTACAGAGACATTCGTGTGAGCCGCCTGAGGTTCTAGGGTATCTGCAAGGTGCCTAGCCCCTAAAGCATGGGATATAGTCAGAGAGAGAGTCCTGAGGGGCCCCGCACACCTCCCTGACAGCATCACATGCAGAAAGAATGGCAGCGGGGGGCAGTGACATCTTAGAGCCCCATTCCTGTGCTGGCCCGAGCTGGAGCTGCCAAGTAAAGGAAGCACCGCCCTCCAATGGCAGGGATTTCCACAGTACATACTGTTGGCCAAAGAGGAGCTTGCCAAGTCTTTTGCTTTCACTGTTAAAAAGACTAAAGAAACTACTTAGTGGTAGTGTGTCTTTAAGAAAGGGGTACTCAGGAGAAGGAATCTGTGGCCAGGCCTGAGATCAGTGTCTTCTATCAGTTCGGTGTGCCTCGTTATTTGTACCTAGAACTTTAAAAAGCAGTAAAGCTCACACCTCCCAGAGAACTCAGCGTTCCATTGTTAAAGGAATTCATTCTCATTGTAGAAAAGAACAAACAAAACCCCAAATAGCACAACCCAGAAAGGCTCCCTGGTAGCATTTGGGGTACTTCTCCCTTGCTTCTCCCACGTGGGTGTTCATGCATGGATGCACGTATGTACACCCGCAGCCTAGGGGTTGTATGGAATAGATAGGCTTGTGCATTATTTTTCATTTAATATTCTGTTATGAACTTTTCCCTGGTCATTGACATTCTCCACAAGAGTAATTTTAACAGCTGAATAATATTCCATGACACTTTACTGAACGTTAAATTCTCTTCTGGGGTTTGAAGCGGCACGGAATCTGGAAAGGACTGAGGCATGGAAAGGGCGTGGGCAGGTGGGGGCCGTTTCCCAGGCCTGCCTCTGACTGGCTGTGTGACCTTGCTCGACTGAAATTCCATTGTCTCCATAGCTAAGTCTACAGAATGAGAGAAATAGTATCTTCCTTAGAGAGCCATTGGGAGGCTTCACGGGCGTGTCCTGTGTACATGGCCCAGCCCAGCGCCTTGCGCATAGTAGATGCACAATAAATGCTCATTCCTATTTATCTTCCCCTTCCCCAGGCCTTTCAGATTCTTTGCCATCAACCAGTTCTCAGGCGCCTGCAGCACGGTTCTGGAAAGCATAGTGCTCTCTAAGGTGCCCACGTGTCTTAAAGCTTCTGTCTTCTCACTGCTTTGTGGGGACTGTCTGGGGACACATTCTCGCCACCCCGATTTCTGCCCTCTGCACTCAGAGCAGCTGTCCGTGACACGTGATCTAGAGGAGGAGAGTTGGGAGCTTCTCTGGGGTGGAATAGCGACTGTATTGGTTTAGCTCATCGTTCCCGGCAGGAAGACCCCCGAGGACAGAGAACTAGGCACCCGGTGGGTCTACTCGCGTGTATCTGGTTGGCTGAGCTGCAGTTTCCTTCTCGTCATTCCCGTCTGCAGTTTCTGCTGTTGGTTCAGCAGTGTGGCAGCGGGGAGAAGGGAGTCATTCTTGAGGTTTTCTTTGGTTTGGGACTCTACCTCTCAGTTCTGGGTTTTTCCCCGTTCTTTCTTCTCTCCAGGCACTTGCTTTAGCTGCTGACCTAGCTTTCCTTCATCAGGCGGGTACACATTTTGCAATTTGCCTTCCCTTGTCTTGACAATGGATGTGATTTGTATATGGCTGTATCACATAATGTCCCTATTTATGGCAGCTCTCTAAGCCGGAGGTAGGGTTGAAGAGCAGGAAGCGTCAAGCCCGTCTTCTGACCCAAAAACCACTTCTCATTTCTACAGCGCCTACCTTCCCCCACGATCTCTTCCTGACTTGTGGGGACGGCACAGAAAGGTCTGTTGGGATCGTGATCTGGGGGGTTTCACATGTGCTCATTCAACTTTATGGTAAGGAGCCCCCCTGTTGCATGGCTCTGTGCGATCTGGAACCTGAACCTATGCTGATGTTTTCTTTGTGTACACCAAAAAACAAAAGCAAAAAATGACGTTGAATTGTTAAGCAATAATTAATGCTGGCTTTGAAAAATAAGGCTGGAGGAGAGAGAAGTTGGCTTCAAGTCGCAATGACGTTTGAGTCACTGAAGTGGGTTGAATTGGGGGAAGCGCAACCTCCTCACTCTGCTTTAGTCCATGGTGCATACAGTTTTAGTAATCATTACAGGGTGGGGTGGTGATCTCATTTAGCAGACATTTACTGAGCACCTGCTTTTGCCAGGCAACGCAGGTGCTTCCCGGGGACTGGGAAGACAAAATAAACCAGACACGACCACAGCCCTGAACAAGCTCACATTTGCTGGAGGAAGGGAGACATAAATCATGACAGTAAGATGTGGTAAGTGCTAGAGGAGCAATTATCAGCCAAGTGCTACAGGAGCCTGGAGCACTGGACGCCAGTGTTGGCTAAAGCACCTTAGAAGCCTCCCAGACATTTACCTTTTTTTTTTTTTTTTCTGTACATGGGCCTCTCACTGTCGTGGCCTCTCCCACTGCGGAGCACTGGCTCCAGACACACAGGCCCAGCAGCCGTGGCTCACCGGCCCAGCCACTCCGCGGCATGTGGGATCCTCCCGGACCGGGGCACGAACCCGCGTCCCCCGCATCGGCAGGCGGACTCCCAACCACTGCGCCACCAGGGAAGCCCTCAGAGTTCTCTCTTTTTTTTTTTTTTTTTTTGCGGGTACGCGGGCCTCTCACTGTTGTGGCCTCTCCCGTTGCAGAGCACAGGCTCCGGACGCGCAGGCTCAGCAGCCATGGCTCACGGGCCCAGCTGCTCCTTGGCCTATGGGATCTTCCCAGACCAGGGCACGAACCCGTGTCCCCTGCATTGGCAGGCGGACTCTCAACCACTGCGCCACCAGG
This sequence comes from Mesoplodon densirostris, assembly GCF_025265405.1. Taxonomy (NCBI): domain Eukaryota; kingdom Metazoa; phylum Chordata; class Mammalia; order Artiodactyla; family Ziphiidae; genus Mesoplodon; species Mesoplodon densirostris. Next base: position 101,266,768 of record NC_082669.1, read on the forward strand.
GAAGCCCCAGACATTTACTTTTTAGGGACATTTTAAGGGTGATGAGAAGCTTGCCAGGTGGAACATGTGGGCAGCCATGTTGGCAGAGAGCACAGCGCCATCAAGGAAAGGGAGGAAAGTGCCAAGCCTTTCAGAGAACTGCAGTTTTTTCATGACTGGAACACAGGGCTCTTGGAGAAAGATGGAGGCACAGGGATGGGCAGAGGGCACTTTCTTATGGAAACCCAAGAACTATTTTGTTTTCACATAAAAATGATTTCTTAAATACAACTACATCACGATGCTGAACCAACCTATACTCTGGAAGAAAGCCATAGGCAAAACCTTTTCATCATATATGCAAAGAAGACATCAACATGGGTTCCTACTCCAGATTTGTGAGCTACTTCCCTGTTTCCCTGTTAACTAATTAGATCACTGAAAAGTTATGGTCTTGCCCCATGCCTCTTCCTTTTAGATCAGTACAGTGCTCAATGCAAGAGCCCAGGTTTCAAGCAGCCTCTATGGCCCCCGGCACCTCTGCTATTAGCTGCCATGGCCTCTAGCTGTTTTGGGTCCCCCGAGGATAAGAAGCATCAACACTCTAGGGTGGATGCATCTCAGTATTAACAAATAGATACATAAAGCCTTCACCTCAGCCTCTCCTGAGAGGTACAAGAACAGACCCCAGAAACCTGTTCCCTCTGGGTACCAGATCCTTAATTAGGGGCTAATAACCCCAACATGCTGCTGAGCTCTTGTACAGCACGTGTGAGAGATGTGGTGTATGAAAAAAGAGAACAGCTTTCATTTATGTGTCTTCCGTTTCTATTTACATTTGTATAGCTCTAGCTTTGTGCCAGGTACTGTTCTAAGCAGTTTATACATAATAACTTATTTAATCCTCTTAATAACCCTTTGAAGTCGGCACTGTTATAACCTCCCGTTATAGATGTGGAAACTGAGATCCAGAGAGAGAGGGACTAACGTGCTCAAGTTCACGCAGCCAGTACATGGCAGAGCCAGGATTTGAATCAGGGCAGCCTGATTCCAAGAATCCGTGTGCTTGCATCCGCATCTGTTGCATCTCTGTGTGGTTACCCAGAATCAAACCCCACTTCCTTCAGAGATGGTTGCTGTGCAGTAATTGGCTCCTGGAATATTCCTTCCCCTGTGAATCAGTTTGTCCTGAGTTGATCCCACGGCTAACATGTTCATTGCCCAACTCTCTCTCTCCACTTCTTACCTTCCAGACTGATCCCTGGGGGCACAAGCACTGAGTTCTGTCTTCACCACCTTGCGCTGCCCTCCAGTTCTTGTGACCTTGAACCCCAAAGGGACTGATTAATTTGTGAATGCATATCCAGCTCCCGGGGCAGCAGACACTCTTCCATCCTTGTAGCCAAGGCAGTGCTCGTATCAGGCAGAGGTGCCCCGCGTGGCCAGCAGAAGAGGACCATGACCTTGTTGGTTTCGCCATACTCTTCACCCTGGACCATTAATATAGTGTCTGCCCTCCCCGTCTCCTGTCTTTACTGACACAGCAAGGTCTAACCCATACTTACCCGGACCATCTCTGTTTTTTTAATGAGAAGAAAAGTCCAGTCCTCATCAGTTTTTTTGTACGAGTTCTTTAAAGAGCAAATAGAAAGAAATTCAGAGCTCATATATATTTTCCTTCTCTGAGGGGTGTTTATTTAAATGCAGATGTCCTGGTTTCCTATGTAGAATTGCAAGCAATACCTTTCCATTTAAATGTTAATAGGAGTGTCAACTTCCAAATAAGAATTTTTCCACGAGGGAGGACTGCTTTTTTCTGGTTCTATTTAATGGTTGTCCCGGTTTTCTTCCTCCACCGCCCTCATCGTCCACCCCTTTCTGCCCGCTCCTTTCCACTGCACTGAGCTAAGTTCTTTTTCTAAAAAGTTTAGAGTGCACCTTTCTCATTTCGAACATTAAAATGTCAAACATTACGGTCGTGGAATACAGATAGTAGACTCAAACCCAGCACAATTCATGAAAAGAGTTTTCTTTATCTCAGCCTTTGCCTGCCCAACTCACTATTCCAAGTTCTTTCCAAGGGGATTATTCTTAGGCTGACCCTGCATAATATTTTTCCATGGCTTCAGATAGTGGAGTTAGGTTTTCTGTTTCCTTTTCCTTTCCTTCCCCCCCCGCCCACCTCCTTTCCTCCCTCCCTCCTTGCCTCCTTCCTTCTTTCTACAAAAAGGCAGGAAAAGACGGGGAAAGAAATAACAGTTGACCCTTGAACCAACACAGTTTTGAACTACATGGGTCCACTTATTCGCGGGTGTTTTTCAAGAGTACATACTACAGTAGCACAACATGCGTGGTTGACTAAATCCATGGATGCAGAACCGTGGATTCAGAGAAGCTAAGTGTACGGAGGGCCGACGATAAGTTATACGTGGATTTTCCACTGTGCGAGGGGTCGGTGCCCCAACTCCCCTCTTTGTTCAAGGGTTAACTGTACAAGCTGTGTAAATTCCTGGGTGCAAAGTACTGCTGTGAGCACAGTGAGCAATCACAAAGAGTAAAAAAGGCAGTTTCTTACTCCTAAAGAAATGAAATTGACACATGGGATAATGCAGATGGGCAGGAATGGGGCCATCTATATGTGGGTCATTCCATAGGCAGAGTGGCCTTGGGGATTTTCTCAAATGCAAATAAAAAACAACAAAGATTTAAAGATAATCAAAATAATATCTAATGCCTTAAATCCAAACATGGTGACTATAATCACCTTTCTAAGGACATCGTGGACCAAATTTTGTGTGTGAATGGGATATCTGGCTTCATCTTCTTTTATTTTTTTATTTTCTCTTTCCTTCATTTCCTTATTGATTATTTTTATCCTGTTATACTGTGTGCATTTTGTAAGACTCCTACATCTTTTGGAACAAGATAGGACTGTTAATCCATAAATTAGAATTGATTTTATAATATTAATTTCAATGATTTTGATTCCATTATTATAAGGTATTATTTTTGTTCTTCAGAGAGTTCTTTTCAATAGTATCCTGTTCTTATTTCATGGAGGCAAACTGTGTTTCTTCTCTTGTCTCTTGGGGATGTTAATAATTTTTAAATTTATTTTAAAAATTTTTTATACAATTCTTAAAGATGACTTTCCATTTACAGTTATTATGAAATATTGGCTATATTCCCCATGTTGTACGATACATCCTTGAGCTTCTCTTACACCCAGTAGTTTGTTTCTCCCACCCTCACCCCTGTATTCCCCCTCCCATCCCCCCACTCGTAACCACTAGTTTGTTCTCTGAATCTGTGAGTCTGCTTCTTTTTTTGTTATATTCACTAGTTTGTTGTATTTTTTAGAGTCCACATATAAGTGATGTCATACAGTATTTGTCTTTCTCTGTCTGGCTTGTTTCACTTAGCATAATGCCCTCCAAGTCCATCCATGTTGCTACAAATGGCAAAATTTTGTTATTTTTTTTATAGAATACTGAGTAGTATTCCATTGTGTGTGTGTGTATAAATGTATATATCACATTTTCTTTATTCATCTGTTGATGGACATTTAGGTTGCTTCCATATCTTGACAATTGTAAATAATGCTGCTCTGAACACTGGGGTGCATGTATCTTTTCAAATTAGTGTTTTTGGTTTTTTCGGATATATACCCAGGAGTGGAATTGCTGGGTCATAGGGTAGTTCTAATTTTAGTCTTTTGAGAGCCCTCCATACTGTTTTCCACAGTGGCTGCACAAATTTGCATTGCCGCCAACAGTGCACAAGGGTTCCCTTTTCTCCACATCCTCACCAACATTTGTTATTTGTGGTCTTTTTGATGATGGCCATTCTGACAGGTATGAGGTGGTATCTCATTGTGGTTTTGATTTGCATTTCCCAGTAATAATTTTTAATTATTGTTTCTTTTGCCTGCAGTTTGTTTCCTCAAGCTCTTCTTCTCACAGCTTATAGCTTTTCTCAGGTATTTGGGGCTGCCTGGAAGCCCTGAGTCGGGGGTGGGCTTGCCAATGGGAAGCTTCGCTGCAGATGGTTGGAGTGGCTGCTTATGCCTCCCTCGCAACACACAGTGGCAATGTGTCTAGATATTTTCTCTTGTGCTGGTCATCACCAGAAAGGTCTCTCCCAGCTTCCAGGCTATAGGGCAAAGGCAGGGCTGTCTGCTTCTGAGAGCCAGGCAGAAGAGGTCTGGGGTCTCAAGGGTAAGCTTCAACATTCTATATGTGCACAAACACTTGCTCTGTGCATAATGACCCTCAGCTATGCCGGCCAGCCCTCACTGAGTTTGTCGATCCCCCAGTCCTAAGTACGCCCACTCCACCCTTGGGGGTGGGGGAAAGGGGGTAGCCCCAGAGGTGTGGAGTGGGTGAGGGGAGCTAGGGTTCTAGTTCCAGCTCAAGCAACTTGTACCAAATCCTTGTTTTATCTCCCTTCCCTCTGCTTCACTTCCTGATCCAAAGGTGGTTTTTGATGCCAGTTCCTGAGCCTTTTGGGGATTTGGCAGGATGGTTTTCAGCTTCCCCCCGGCTGGCTCTCGCCTTAGCGCTTTAGTTCTGCTGAGGCAATTACACTGTCTCTCAGCTTTACGGTTTCCAATCTTCTGTTGCCGCTATCTCCTTTCCTAGTTTCCCCTTCTGTGTGAATTTCTGTCTTAAAAAAAATAAAATCTTGTAACTATAATCCTGGCTTAATTTGGGAGGAAGAAATGCTAGATACATTAATTACATTTTAACTTTACTTTCCCACACAACTCAATAACCCAACTCACTCCTTTTTTTAGTTCACTGGTTTGAGACTGTTAATAAATTATTTAACTTCTTGAAATCCTGCAACATAGGAATATTTCTTGTCCTACCTACCTTATAAGTTGTTGCTGCAGCTACTCTGAGTTACCATGTGGGTCTGAGGGCAAAATAACCAGCTGTACGTGCATGGCTCTAGCAAAATCAGGCTCACAGGATATGGTGAATATCCTCCCAGGTCAGTGAAAACACTCAGACCTGACCTCTGGCTTTCACCCTGCTTTCCAGCTCAACAACTTAACGTGACCCTCAGCTTTTGTTGACCAAGCCTTTGGGTGACAGCAGCGTGTACCTAGTCTGTGTTGGAGGCACAGCCCTCCCTGACCTGGGACACAGATGACCATTATCTGTCTCAGGACTTTTGGAAGAGGAATTATTCTCTCCATTTCCCTTCCTGCCTTTTGCTCTGTTTTCTTCTAAGTAAAGCCCTTTGCTTTCGTCCACCAACGGCAATACCCTTCCCTCTTTTAATGATTTGCATTTCTCTTTTCCTGCCCAGCCCACTTTTCCATCCCTGGCCCAAGCGTACACACCTTACAGGACCCCGTTTCCATTCAGTCCCCCAGGCAGTACCTTTGCTCCCATGGGTCTGCACAGCCCAGGGGCCGGGACTGGCCAAGTGCAGCAGGAAGGGGCTCTGAGGCTTCAGCAGGTTCGTCCTCTCTAGTGCTGGCAGAGGGGCCGAGATTTTTCCTGGAAGCCCTCCAGTTACTGAAAAGGGAACCGTTGGTTTCACAGGGGCATAGAAGAAAAATTTCCTCATCTGTTTAAGGGGACATAAATCTCCTTTAGACTGAAAATACCCTGACCTCTCTTTTCTCATTCCATCACCTGCTTGCCCTTGACTACAGTGGAGAGTGGAGGAAGCCCCCAGAGCAGAGAGTAACGGATGTGACTGCTACCTGGCTGCGGCAGGCACTCCGGGTCAGCAGGGGTGGGAAGGACCAAGGAGAACTCAGTAAAGCAGGAACGGGCTCTCTGTGGATTTCTGCCTCTGTGACAGGGCCCTGTCAGGTTCCCCCACCTCCTCGGGGAGGCTCTGCTGCTGTTCTCCTTCCCACCCCCCACCCCCAACCAGCTTCCTCCCTGGAGGGCGGGGAGGCGGCTGCCAGTGTCTGATCTTCAGTGTCAGGACAAGGCACGTGGACCACAACCGTCTCCAGCGTGAGGGCGGTGGCAGGGAAGGCAGGAGGCCTCAAGCCAAACTGTGCCAGGGATCCTCTGTTTGCTCTGCACTGGAGTGAGAGGCAAAGAGGGGACGTGATGCCTGTGAGGTGCTCCCCACGGAAACCTGGGTGTTCGCTTCCCGGGGATGAGAAGAGACCGTCCGTGCTTGCTTGGGTGCGGGGGTTGCGGGGGCGGGGGATTGATGTAGTTTGCTGTCCGGTCCTCAGCATCACACACACACACTCCTCCCTCCCTTCCTCCAAGAGAAGGGAATGCCCAGGGGATCTCCAGGCTGCTCTGAAATCCCCACCTCCCACCCCTTAGGGCAGAGGCCCAGACAAACGGCTCCTGTTGGGGGCCCCGTTGTGGTGTGTTACCCAGGAGGGAGGTAAGAAGGCTGGGTTCCAGGGGAGGCAGGTCGGGTGGAGGAGGCACCGGAGGGCGGGGCTGGCACTGGGAGGAAGCCAAGCCGAGCAAGATGCTGAATGAGGCTGACATAGCAGCAGCTCTGCCCTCTCCTTTCTGCTAAAAATACCACCTTTCCAGACAGCCCTCCTCCCCTCTGTGCCTACTCCAGGCTTTGTCTGGCAGGTCAGTGGGGCGTGGAGCGGAGAAGGGCCTGATCTGGGAAACCGGGTTAACCTGAGGAAGCCTCCTCGGGGGTACAGTCTGAGAGCAGGAAGCATGGTGCCCACGCTGTGGCCTCACGTGCAAGGGAAGCTGAGCCCCTGGGGGCTGGGCTGGAGAAGGAGGAAAGTGATGCTACCGGCAGCTTCATGCTCACTCCTGACCTCCTGGGAGACCAGCAAACCCTGGAGGGAAGGGAGGAAGTCCTTGGCAGGGGCAGCCAGACTGCCAGGACCCAGCCCAGCTCTAACGGTCCATTTGTCTGGTTCTCACTGCCCGGAGAGGTGAGTAATGCTGGATTATGACCCAGGAGCCGCACAGATCTGGGTTTGTCGCCCTGTCCTAACGCTCATTGTATGGCTTTCGGCAACTTGCTCCATTTTTCAGATAGGGATAAAGACAGTACCTATCTTAGAAGGTTGAGAGAAGCCTTGGGAAGAACAGTGCTGTGCCGGGCACAGAGGAGATGTAAAAGAAATGACAGCTATGATGATGCTCTCTCCCTGTACTTATGGACCAAGCTGTCCCAGCGTGTGTTTGCACGCGAGGAAACAGTCACCACTGGAGGCTCTGTCCTCTGCGAAGGAAGCTTGGTTGTACCAACCTGCCTGTAAAGGGCAGGTGGCCTCCCTGCCCCTGCGGGGCCCTGCCCCCTCGCCAGGGGCCGGGGTGCACTGGACCCTGAGTGCCGGGCTCTGATGCTAACTGTTGCCTGCCTGCTTCCCCGCAGACCTGCGTAGGATGACGGCCGGCTTCATGGGCATGGCGGTGGCCATCATCCTCTTCGGCTGGATCATCGGTGTGCTGGGCTGCTGCTGGGACCGAGGCCTTATGCAGTATGTGGCAGGGCTTCTCTTCCTCATGGGAGGTAAGACTTGGGGGCTGCGGGATTGGGGGGGGGTGGTTCCTGGTTACTGGGATTCCGAGAGAATGGCTGGTGAGCATGTGGACGAAGGCCCAGGCTCGGCGGGGCCCTTTCGTTCACTCATTCAGTGAACATGTTTTGAGGTCCTCTTAGCCACTCTCCACTGCTGGTCCTTGCACTCGGGCGTCTGCCCACCTCGTGTGGGAAAGACTGTGGCAATGACATTGAAACAGGTGTCAGATCTGGGGCAAGTGAGAACCCATGTAATACTCGGGCGTTTTATGCACATACTATACATACTATACTTTGGGGTGGGCGGCAGGTGCTATCTGGGCAGTTTCCCCTTCAAAAGCATACCTTTACCCTTGATTTATGGGTCTTAATGATGCTCCATTTCCAAACGAGGCTCTAAAGGTGGTCAGACAGGGCTAGACCTTCGTCACATGTCTCCCTTACCCTCTATTACTGTCAGGGCCATAGAACCAATCCCACCCTTATAAAGGGCTGTGTATAAGCAGAACTGTATAGCTGTGAGGGAATAGGTTCCAGCCCATGGGAAGTAAAAGTTAATCCACTATCTACACGTGCCTCTTTTCTCCCTGAAGAGCTGAAATGTGCTCTTTGGTCTCCTGGTTTGAGTCTCAGTCTAAAGCCAAAGCTAACCAACGGTAATGCCCGTCACAGTGCACTCCTCCGGGAGAAGTGGATGGCTGACTTGCGTGGAGTTAGGAAGAGGGGGAATTGGGCTTGGACAGAGGGTGTTAGAAATATGTGTGGGGAAAAAGGACAGTGAGTCCCATGCGTGGAAACCGCCGTCAGGTAGATGGTAGACACCACGTGAATGGCCTGACTCAGGGTCTCAGCAGGGGCAGGCTGTGGAGGGGTGGGTCCGGCTGGAGAAAGGAGGCGGCTGTGCTTCGAGGTGGACGGAGAGATCTGGGGTTCAATGGGTGAGCTGTGGGTTGGGAGAGGAGGAGGAGGGTTGCAGGGTTCCACCTCGTGCCTGACCGTTTATCCTTGTTCCCCCAAAGCACAGACACCCTGTGCCTCCCAGATCCTCTGACATCAGAGTCAGCTGCCCCTGCCCAGCACTGCCTCCCTGTGGGTCCCACAGCGGCACTTAGGGCAGAGGCTGGGGAGGGAGGGGCACAGTGGCTCCTTCACCCCTCCTTCCGGTCTCCCGCTGAGACGGGGGCCCCCAAAACCAGCCGCACCACCTTTTCTGCACCCGGTTGTCCTCCTCACTGAAGCGAGGGTCACACTTGGCCCGGGATTTCCATACTTGGTGTTAGCAGCACGGAGTCTTTTTTGTTTCCACCTTCCAGTCAGAATCTTCCATGGACCCCAAAAAGTGAAAAGATAAAAGTGGAGTGGCTCTGTTTGTAGTGAATGTTCTCTCTAAGACTCTTGTGGTTGTACAAAGATGGGCTCCAGTGAAACAGGGCTTTTCTAAGGCTCTAGAGAGGGCTCCCAAGGATCCGAGAAAAGCTGAGCAAACAGGCCCCGGGCAGAGCAGAAATCCAGGAGCCCTGGGAGCCGATACTCTTTCATCTCTGCCTCTTCCGAGGTGATCGTCATCCCGTCTCCAGACCGGCACTTGGCTCACATCCTGCCCAGGTGCTAAGTAAGCCTTCCAACTCTGACAGCTTCCAGAGAAAGATAGAGTGATGGGCCCACTGATCTTTCCAGGCCGGGCCACACATCACTGTGACTTGAACAGGGGGGGTCCCTGGGACCCTTCCCACTCACCTGAGACCCTGGGAGGAACTCTCCCAGAAGAGGGCGCGGGGCAGACAGTGGGGGGCAGGAGGGTGCCTGGAGCCCTGTCCCCCATTTGCTAAGGTACCGCCCAGGAGCCTAGGGCTCTGGGGACGCCAGTTGAAAGCCCTTGGGCTGGACTGGGGACCTGAGGCCCCTCCCCACAGGGAATGAGTGAGGGTGTTGCTTCCGTTCTGCCTGGTTAGTGGTTCTTAATCACCACACAGCTGAATCACCTGCAGAACTTTTTTTTTTTTTTTTTTTTTTTGCGGTGTGTGGGCCTCTCACTGCTGCGGCCTCTCCCGTTGCGGAGCACAGGCTCCGGACGCGCAGGCTCAGCGGCCATGGCTCACTGGCCCAGCAGCTCCACGGCACGTGGGATCTTCCCCGACCGGGGTACGAACCCGCGTCCCCTGCATCCGCAGGCGGACTCTCAACCACTGCGCCACCAGGGAAGCCCAGACCTGCAGAACTTTTTTTTTTTTTTTTGCTGTACGCGGGCCTCTCACTGTTGGGGCCTCTCCCATTGCAGAGCACAGGCTCCGGACGCGCAGGCTCAGCGGCCATGGCTCACGGGCCCAGCCGCTCCACGGCACGTGGGATCTTCCCCGACCGGGGCACGAACCCGCGTCCCCTGCATCCGCAGGCGGACTCTCAACCACTGTGCCACCAGGGAAGCCCAGACCTGCAGAACTTTTAATAGTACTGATGCTAGGGCCTCACCCCAGACCAATCCAAGCCGAACTTCTGGGGGTGACACTCAATAAGGGGTGAGAGCTGGGGGAATAGATGACCTTTAAATTTCCCTCCAGCTCTGAAATGTTATGTCCTGGGGATGAATCAGTTGGGCAAGACCTCTCGTGATTTGTTTTCTTCCTTCCCCCGATGCCCCCCAGCTGCCCCATTTTATGACTACCTTAGGCAGCATCAGACAGGGAAATGCTGTCACAGGGCTTCCATTATTACTATGGAGACCTGTCCGAGCCCTGATCACTGAGGGTCCCAGCTAAACCCACTTCCCCAGCACATGCACTCCCTTTCTTTTTTTTTTTAATGGAAAAACCATAGTTCATAATAAAATGTTAGCATCCACAAGAACTCTGGGGAAGCTGCTGTCCTAAGAGCTGTTTCTTCCTGACAGGAGCATTGTCCTGGTTGGAGTGGGGCCGTCTCATCCACCACAGGGCTTTGTTACCTGTGTCCATAGGTAGAACTGTCCTCTCCCCAAAGAGGCTGGGGAGGAAAGTGGTGTCCACACACCTCATGGGTACCTTCAGAGAGGCCCCAGTAGGAGAGGAAGAAGGACAAAGCCGCTAAGAGCTGACCCCTTGAACCCTGGTCTTTTGGGGAGGATAAAGCTCTAGGTGGGGGAAGGCACCCTCTTCCTTTTCAAATTAGTGCCCTTTCCAAGGAAGCCCGACACAGCTTCAGCGGATCCCAATGCCCAGGGCAGCTGCAGCCTGCTGACCCCATGAGTGTGGTTTAGTTGGAGCCTGGGAGGAAGCAGACTCAGTGTAGAAGCTGTGCCTTCCCCCATCCCTGCTCAACACCGAGAGCTGCTGAGAGGTTGGGTGCCAACCCCCAAATGAAGCCTTGTCCTGTAGAACCCTGTGTGTCGAAAAGAGACATGTCAGCATCAACCTCTCCCAGAGCCCAACCAGTGCCTGCCCTCCAGGAGTTCATCTTCTAGGGCTGACCTTTGAAGGGCTTGGAGAGTCAGCTACCTGTGACAGGAACCTCATGAGCACGGCAAAGCAGTCACTCCAACTGTAGATACTTGTGACCAAAAGGCCCCACGGTCTTAGCTTTCACCCAGATTGGCATTTCAGGCACCCGTAACTGAGCACAGACTAGGGCCCAAGGGGTTAGACTGGGCAGCAAGTGAGAAACGTGGTGGGCACCAGCTGCCGCAGTGCTGGCCGGGTGTGGGCGTGGTGAGCAGCTGGAAAAGGAGGGGTTGGCGAGAGTGGAAAAGGTAAATTTAAAGTCAGGAGTCTGAAGATGGAATTGCAGTTGACTTCAGATGAACCGGCCGAGGCCGAAATACAAACAGAAGAGTTCTATTCACAACCTCTTCTCTGTTCCCACATGAAAGGAGGTGACCCACACTGGGCGCTTTTCTTTTCTCGATTTAACTATTTCTGGGGTTAAAGAGAGGGCACCCCACACCTCGTGAGATGACTAGCAACAAATTGTTTAATTAACGCTCAACCCAGAGGAGGCAATTAATTAAGTATGGCAGCTCTGTGGGGCCAGGAGGGTGTGGGTGGTGAGTGGGATCCAGTTTCCCCTTTGGCATGGCCTCCAGGGGAGAACCTAGCCCAGACTGGCACAACAGCGTTTGGGTGCAACTGCCAGAAACAAGTGTCTGGATGCATCATCAGTGAGATTCAGAAGCACAGGGACAGGATGACATGGAGGACGGGGCAGTGTGGCAGGGAGCATGTGACTCCTACGAATACTTGTAATTCACTCGCGGGGCGAACCTAGACCCACCTCATGGGCACAGATCCACAAGATGGGTGTGAACATCCAACACCCATGCCCCGGCCCTCAGCAACCCCTCACACGTACTCGTCCTCCCACTCTTGGAAGGCATCCATCATCTCTGCCTTGAGCTTTCATCTAGGCTAATGCTGGAGCCTCCTATCTAGACTCTGGCACCCGGCAGTCAGTCCTTCACAGGGCAGTTGGCATAATATTTTTGAAACTATAAATCAGATATTCACTCATCTATCAATGCTCAAAAAGCTTATGCTTGAACTTAAAATCCAACCTCCTTACCCTTCTTTACAAGCTATCTTAGTGAGCTTGGGCTGCTATAACAAAATACCAGACACTGGGTGGCTTATATAAAGAACAGAAATTTATTTCTTGCTGTCCTGAAGTCTGGAAAGTCCAAGATCAAGGCACTGGCAGATTCGGTGTCTGGTGAGAACCTGCCTTCTGGTTCATAGATGTCATAGATGGTACCTTCTTGTGTGTTCTCATACGGTGGCAGGGCCAAGGGAACTCTCCGGGGCCTCTTTTATTTATTTTAAATTTATTTATTTTTGGCTGCGTTGGGTCTTTGTTGCTGTGTGCAGGCTTTCTTTAGTTGCGGCGAGTGGGGGCTACTCTTTGTTGCGGCGCGCAGGCTTCTCATTGCAGTGGTTTCTCTTGTTGCAGAGCACGGGCTCTAGGTGCGTGGGCTTTAGTAGTTGCAGCACGCAGGCTCAGTAGTTGGGGCATGCAGGCTCAGTAGTTGTGGCTCGTGGGCTCTAGAGTGCAGGCTCAGTAGTTGTGGCTCACAGGCTTAGTTGCTCCGTGGCATGTGGGATCCTCCCGGACCAGGGCTTGAACCCGTGTCCCCTGCATTGGCAGGCAGGTTCCTAACCACTGCGTCACCAGGGAAGCCCTGGGGCCTCTTTTATAAGGTCACTAATGCCATTCATGAGGGCACCACCCTCATGACCTATCACCTCCCAAAGGCCCCTCCATTTAATACCAACGTCTTGGGGGTTAGCATTTCAACATATGAATTTGGGGGTGCGCAAACGTTCAGTCCACGGTGGAAACCCTATGTAATCTGGCTCATTCTACCACCCCCACCTCCTTTCCTATTCCTTCCCCTATGCTCATGTCACTCCAGCCACACAGGCTGCCTCTCTCCCGGTACACACACAGTTTTACTTCAAGGCTGTGGAGTGGCCTGATAGCTTTGCCCACAGTGCTTTCCCCGCCAATACCTCATGACTGGCTCCGCTTCGGATTCAGATTCCAACTGAAAAGTCACCCCCTCACAGAGGGCTTCCTCGACCACCCAATTTAACAAAGCTACCCAGTTGCTCTCTACATTTTAATTAATTTAATTTTCTGCAGCACACCCGCTACTTTATGACATGTTTATTGTTGTTGTGTTTTGGTTGCTTTTTTTTTTTTTAAGCAGCTTAAAACAAACATTTGTTACCTCACAGTTTCCATGAATCAGAATTCCAGGCAGGCTTAACTGGGTTCTCTGCTCAGGGTCTCACAAAACTGCAGTCCAGGTATCAACCAGCACTGGGGTCTCATCTGAGGCCAGGATCCTCTTCCAAGATCATGATGCTGTTGGCAGAATTCGTTCCCTGCGGCTGTAGGACTCAGGGAAGCTTGCTTACGCAAAGCCAGCAAGAGAAGAGAGTCTCTGACTTCTTCCATCTCTGACCTTCAGATTCTTTTTTTTAAATAGACTTTCTTTTTTTGGAATAGTTTTAGGTTTACAGAAACACTGAGCAGATAGTACAGAGAATTCCCATATTACCCTTTGCTCTTGCACACAGTTTTCCCTATTATTAACATCTTACATTAGTACAGTACATTTATTGCAGTTAATGAATAAATGTTGGTACATTGTTATTAATTAGTGTCCATAGTTATTTAGATTCTAAGTTTTACCTGATAGCCTTTTTCTGTTCCTGGACCATCCAGGCTCCCCCGTTACATTTAGTTGTCATGTTTCCTCGGTCTCCTCTTTCTGTGACAATTTCTCAGACTTTCCTTATTTTTAATGACCTTGACAGTTGAGTACTTGAAGAGTACTGGTCATCATATTGTAGGATGCTCCTCTGTTGGACCTTGTCTGATGTTCTTCTCGTGATTAGACTGGGTTATGGGTTTGGGGAGGAAGATCACACAGGTAAAGCGCCATTTTCATCACATCATTTTAAGGATGCATACTATCACCGTGATCTATGACTGTTGATATTACCCTTCATCACCTGGCTGAAGGAATATGTGTCAAGTTTCTCTACTGTAAAGTTACTCTTTTTTCCCGTTTCCATACTGTCCTCTTTGGAAGGAAGTCACTAGGCACAGCCCACACCTAAGGAGTCGGGGTTATGTTTCTCCTCCTTTAGGGTAGAGCAGCTACATAAATTATTTGGAATTCTTCTGCACAGGAGATTTGTCTCTTCTTCCCTGTTTATTAATTGATTCAATCATTTATTTATATCAGTGTGGACTCGTGAATGTTTATTTTATACTTCGGGTCATAATTCAATACTATACTTGTTGTCCAGTTCCGGCTTTGGCCACTGGGAGCTCTTTCGGTTGGCCCCTGTGCCCCTTTGGTGTTCTCTTATCAACGTGGGGTTTTGCATTTGCTTTTTGTGAGTACTTCCTTAGTTTGGGGCACTACAAGGTGTTCCAGGTTCATCTTGTGTATTTCCTGCCCCACTCTTAGAACCGGCCACTTCTTCAAGGAACCTGATTCCTTTTATTGGAGAATGGTATTAGAAACCAAGATCTGGACACTAGGTGTCTGCAGTGTTTCTAACATTTTGTGTTTTTTCATTGCCTCCCACTCCGCACCTCCCACCACCACCATAGATATCAGCTCCATGAGCTCCAGAACTTTGCCTTATTCTCCAAGGCACCCCCTGTGTCTGGAACAGTGTCTGCAGCCTCCAATATCTGTTGAATGCATGTATCAGAAAAGGGAATTATGTACAACAGAGAAAGTGTTTTGTTTTTTCTTGATAGAGCAGCAGTCCTTCAAGAAATTAGCCTGTCTTCTGTTCTTGGTCTGAGCTCTTCTTCCAGTGGGGCTCCTTATTCTCTTTTTATCTTTATTTGAATAGTCCTGGGGTCCGTCCCAAATTCCTTTTGGATGTAGGGTATGAATTATACATGACCTCATGAAGAACTTTCTGCCTTTAATTTGGACTCCTAGAATGTTAGAAATGGCAGGGGCCTTAGAGACCATCCAGATCAACCGTCTTGTGTTTCCAGATAAGAGTACTCGTGTCAGTTGTCCGAGGTCATCCAGTCTAGTGAGTGGCAGAACTGGAGCCAGAGCCCAGCCCGTGACACCAGCCTGGATCCTCGCAGCCCATCCTGCTGCCTCTGCTTTCAGCTCCCCATGATGGAGATCCCCCTGACCCCCTGCGCCACACCCATCTTCCCACACTAGCATAGCTCCAATTCTGTGCTTCTAAGCAGGTGCCAGTCCCAGAATCTTGCTCCATTCCCTTTCTGTTCCTCCCTTCTCAAAGCACAAAGGGGCATGTGGAGGAGACAGCGGCCGGAATTGAGGGCACAGGTGGTAAGGTCCTTTTCCTCCCACCTGTGATCAGTGTAACATTTTCTACCTTCCCAGTCCGTCAGGAGAGCAAAGAGAATGCCCCAAAGAAGCTCAAGCTATCCACTTTGAGTGATTGCAGTCATTTACAAACCAGTGATGCCAAATGGCTCCCCCTCCGCCAGGCTCACCAGAGAGCAGTTCAGCTGTGTGGTGAACCCCCAGATACCCCTCTTCTGGTAGACAAAGACCTTGATAAAGGCCCAGCAATTATGAAAACTTACAAACCTAAAATGAAAAGGCCAAGGCATGGGTGTCTTGACTGGGTGACTGTTTGTTTCAGGCAGTAGAGTGATTTTAGGGGTGCTGTGAAGTAGGACAACATCCGTCAGCTTCTCCTTACTGGCCTTCTGAGCTCCAGCAGTGCTCAGAAACGTGACTAGGGCTGCATTTCTGTAAGTCCAGTAGGGACTGCGCCTCGAAATTCATGACTCGTGGGTAAGAGAAGGGCAACCACATAAGGCAGATACTATTCTAGGGAGGGAAAATAGAATCAGTAAGCCAATGACTTAACAGGATGCAAGCTTATAAGAGACCCTCAGTAAATAATAGCTATTACTATTATATATAAATGGTAGTAAAGTGGTAGTGAGTATTACACATGTACCCCAAGTGAAATCCATTCCAATAGGCAGAAGAGAGTCCATAATCTATCATGACCAAACGAGGGCATAAAGCCCATCTACCTACCCCGCTAAACGACTTTTATAGTTTCATGTGGGATTTCACTAGAACATCACAACTCTTCCCTTGACTTTTTTGTCTTACAGTCTTTCTTTCAAAATCCTAAGCGGAAATTCACAGACTAATTCCTGCTCTGGGGTATGTCTTGCCCTTTGGAAGGTGCATGTTTGAATATGTATCAACATTCGATAATTACATTCAAAACAAAGACCTTTTGGGGAGGAGACACATTGTCAGGAGGAATAGGAAATAACATCCATGCTTGCCTAATGTAGAACCAGTGGCCAGGACTGATCACTCCAGCAACCGGGATAGCTGGGGTGGGGCTTCATTTCTGTCTTAAGAGTCGAAATAGACGTCAAAGCAGTTTCACCCTTGCCACCCAGTGGGACCTGCCTCTGTTATAGATTTGCACTTTGGAGGAAAATAGTAAGCAGCCCTGGCCCTGTAAACCCCGATCTGGTCAGTGAAGGCCATGCCAGAATGACCTATAACCTGCCCACCAAACACTCAACAAAGCCACACTGCTTACATATTCTCCAGGGCAGAGGCTATGGCAGAGAAGACTCTGGAAAGAAATGGAAGCGGGGGGAGGGTGGTCGGAGGTTTGGGAAGAACCCACTCTCGTCTCGGATGTCCCTGCCCACACTTGCCCTGAGCCACCCTCCATTCCCTGCTACCTGACTGGGGGTCAGAGTCTTTCTTCAGGAAGTAGAATCATCCAGCTAAAAGGGAGAGTTATGGTTTTATCGTGGAGAACCATTCGAGGACCAAAGGAGTCTTGGACTAGCCGTGTGACACTGGGAATGTTACTTAACTGCCTTTCATGTGTTGCTTCAATTTTCTCACCTATAACACAGGACTAATAATAGTACCCACTTGAGGCCTAGTAGTGAAAATTATAGTTCACTCGTGTAAAAGGATTAGAACAATGCCTGCCATTATTCTCAATAAATTTCTCGATGTTATTATTTTTTACTACTGAGATGCTTCTTTTTTTAAACAACCACCTTCAGGGACACTTTAAGCAGCCCCATACCGCGACCACCACCACCACGCAGACACACACGCTATGGGGTGATGAAGACGGAATTGCTCGAACAGATATTGTTTCTCTGGCTAATCACCACCCTACCCATTCATTCATTCATCCATTCATTCAATATTGATAGCCTATTATGTTCCAGGCACTGTTTAAGCACTTGGGCTCTAGTAGGGAATAGGATCAAGTGCTCATGAAGCTTACATTCTAGCTGGAGAAACAGACAAGAAGCAAGTATCATAAATACATGATCTGATGTCAGGGGGTGAGAACTATGGAGAACAATTAAGCTAGGAGGAAGATAGGGAGTTCTGGGGGGCATTATTGTAGATGAGGGGCCAGTGGGTGGGCACGGAGGCCTCTCAGAGGTGGCAACAGTGAGCAGAGGCTTGAATGAAGGGAGGTGGTGCGCTGTGGGAGGACCTGGGCAAGATCAGTCCCTGTAAAAAGAACAGCAAGCGCAGGGGACCCGGGATGGGAATGAGCTTGTGGGGTCTGAAGAAGTTGAGCGACAGGAGGCTTGTGACAGGAGCAGAGTGAGACGGCGGTATGCCCACAGCTGGGTAGATTGTGTAGCGCCTTGGAGGCCACGGGCTGGGTTCGATGGATTCTGCCCTGCCCTCTCTCTGTTTCCACGTTGCTCTGGGGTTCTCCCCAGGGCGATCATTTGATATTGTGTGACTTTTATCAGTGGTACCTATAGCTGGGGCTTCTTCAACCTGCCATGCCCAGTTCCAGTGAGTGAAGGCATGGTATCTATGTCTGGGGTGGCCAGGTCAGGGTAGGGGGACTGCCACACGCCCCCTGAAGGTGTTGCATTGCCACACACCCGGTAGCATCCTTCCCCTCCGGTCAAGACCAGCAACATAATTGGTGTAAAATGAAAACTTGGACTCCTAATTCAAACATTATTAAGAATTTCAGGGGGACAGCAGCAGAGCATTAAAGTAAGCACACAGCTGCTCAGGTGGCAAGCCCACGAAGCCGCCTCTGCCTCCAGAATTGTTCCACACCCAGACTACCCGATCCCAGGGCACCACAGCCTTTTGCTACAGGGGCTCACAGAGAGCTTGAGAACTCAGGTCTTCTCCCGATTCTGCATGCAGCTCTCCTTCTCCCTAACTCAGGCTGAGTCTACTGTGCTTAAAATCACCCCTCGTCTTTGATGACTGAATAATCACACAGAACGTGTGTTCCCCCACGCCTCAGGTCCAAAGCTGGCTCCGCAAACATTGCCAACACAACCCGCTAATAAGACTAGACTGAGTTCATTGCTTACTGCCATCAGGGAGAACAGCACCTTCCAAAACTGGCGGGGTCTGAGAGGGGGAAGGTAAGGTTGGGATTTATTGAGAATTGGAACCTTGGTTTAAGGCCTTTGTTTCTAGGCAGGTCTTTGATTAAGATTGGGTGAGAATACTGATATTACCCAAGATGGATGGAAACAGCAGGACTGAAGAAGTCTTAGAGCTCACACTGTCTGCTGATGCTTTACATGGGCGAGTTGATGGATCTTGCAGGAAGTTCCTGTAAGGCGATCAAACCACTTGTGTGGGCAGGGCAGACCCACAAGTCTAAAGGTGTAAAGGAGGGAATAGCAGAGTCAGGTTACTATAGATGGTAAAGTATGGTTATGGTTCAGCATCTAGGCTGGGTGTGGGTGGATGATTTGAGGTCCATTCAGGATGAGTGATTTCTCCACAGCCTTGGTGCATTCCTGGCTGGCCTGTCTCCACCGGTACAGATATGCTCAGACATAGTCGAGACTCAGGCTGGGACGCTGACCACCTGAGGTCTCTTCCTGTCTTTCCTAGAAGTACTAACATCGCTGCCCTAGGTTGGGGCCTCTTGATTCCAGACAAGGGACTATCAGCAAGAATGGGATGGGGAAGGGCGGCCAGGAGAAGAGAGAGGGGGCAGGGTAGCCAGCAGCCCATCTCCATTCTCGGAGTGGTTGTTGAGAAAGAACAGATTTCTCCAGCAGCCTTTTCACTGGAAACAGAAAGACCCAGAAGGTGGTGGTGACTCCACAGTGCTTGATTGCCATGGAAACTTAGGTAATTTCTAAAGCACCTTCAAACTCCTCCCTCCCTGTGGCTCTTTTAGGATGTCCTTACAGAGGTGAGCAAGCTTCAGAGAAAAGGAACTTGTTTGGCAAGTTCTTGGCCTCTTGAAACAAGTCATATGTCAAAGAAAAACGCTCATTCCTGAAGTAAATGCAGAGACCCCTCCGATGGGGCTTAAAAGCTGCTCCTGGGAAAAACTGAAGAGGGAGGAGCTGGTGTAAGTGAGGAGGAATTGCCTCTCTCCTGCCCTGGGTGCAGAGAGGAGTCTGAGGACGGGGAAAAGTGGCATCAGAAATAGGCACGCCCAGGGAAGGGGAACGGGGGGTTCTGCTCTCAAGAGGCTTCTGTCACCCCCACTGCTTGGATGGCTGGGATGTGCTGTGTGTCCAGGGACTGAAGCCAGAGTACCCAACACCAAGGAAAATGGCCCCGACCAGACACAAGGGCCCCCTGGATAGACTCAGAGGACGTCACCAGCAGGTGAGTTGGGGTATGCACACGGGCGCAGGGCCCCAGCTCCCCCTGGGGACCAGAGAGCTGATTTGGAGAGGCAGCCCAGATCAGAGAGCAGGGGTGAGGGAGGGTAGGCAGCCGGCCCCCACAGTGCACAGTCAAGCACACCCTGGGCCCAGGGCTGCCCCCCACCTCGCCCCTGGACCTCATTGTGGACGATGCCCCCTGTGGGCGGACGTGGGGAGGAGCTTAGCAAGCCTGTACCGATCGCTGTGTACGCCGTCCGGGGTCTGGTGGTGATGGCCTTGAAGGCCTAGGAGGTGCTGATCGGGGAATGATTCTGGGGAGACCTTAAAGCATTACACTGGAGAGGGTTTATGAAGACAGCCCCAGAGGTGTAAGTGAATTCTGCTCTGGTGGACATGCCTCTTCATCCCAACAGAACTTGGGCTTTTGGGACAGATGGGGAGTGACTTGCATTTTACCTCCCGGTATAAAATAGTTGGAGAATGGGTGCCTGTGTAGAGCTGTTCTAGAAGTCTCCTGATTTCAAATACACTTACCTTTTATTAGATCATGTCTCATTCCATGCCTTGATTTGGGGTTTGAAAACTACACTCACCCTATCTATAGAAGCCATCAGAACATCCAGGATGTCCAAGACGTGGCTGTGAGAGACAAGAGCCCATCCCCACATTAGTGAACCATTAGAAACTGCCCAATGCTTATAATTTATTCAATAAACAGCCAGTTAAGTACCGGCCAAGTCCTAGGTGGTTGGAGGATAAAATAAAATAAAACTCATCGCTGCCTTGGTGTTGCCCACATCTTAGAGGAGAGTCAGGCACCTAGACCAACTAGCGTGATAAATGAGCCATTTTCCTTTTACTGACTGATACCTTTAAAATGCAAAATACTAAAAACAAAAGAATTCTGTGTCATTTCAGCAGTAAGGAGGATGAGGATGTCTTCAATCTACCTGTCTACCATTCTTGGGGAAGGAAGGTGCTGGTCATCCAAAAAAGGATTTTAAAAGGGTCAATTAGATTTAGCTGACAATTTTTAGTTCACAGAGCTCCAAAGGGAGGGTAAGGTCGTATTTGACCTTCACACCCCCCTGAGAAGGCAAGTGGAAGAGGCAGGCAGGAAGGTAGGAGCTCACTTTTTGGAGCATCAATGCTGTGTCAATGGTAGATGCTCTTCAAACGGTATTTCCTTTCATCTTCCCAGCAGCCCTTAAGGTCGCCATTACCACCCTGATTTTGTGGATAATGAACTAGACCCAGAGAGCCATGAAACAAGCTTAGAGTCATGCAATTAAGTAAATGGTGGAGCCTTAATTTAAGGCCTTCAGATTAACCCCCGACCCCTTTCTTCTCTGTTCCTAGAGCCTGTGGGAGAAAAGAGAAAAGGGTACTGGGCAAGGCCACCTGGGATAAAGAAGGAGGCGTGAGAACTGAACCAGAAGGCAGATGCAGGCTTACCCACCAGCTTCCGTTAGTATTCGTAGGCCAGAGGGGTCCACCTCTGCCCCCACCAGCAACAAGGGGCAGGTAGATGTCCCTTTGGGGCAGGACAGGAGGAAGACAGGTAGAGAAGACACAGAGGGGCCACCTCTCCTACATTAGGTCCAGATGTGTGAAGATCCATCCTGGAGTCAGGTCTGAAACCTTAGGCAAATGTAGCCTTTATATGCCTCAGTTTCACCAGCTGTAAAATAGTACCTGCCTTGTAGGGTTGTCGTGGGAATTAAATAAGCCAAGATGTGTAACATGCTTAGTACCATGCCAGGCACAGAATGAGCACTTGCTACATTTTCGTTCATGGGTGCTCGGTTTATCCCTGGCTATTCCCTTCTTTGCAGTTCCTAGCTCTTGCTTAGAAAGTTTAAGTACCTTGCCCAAGGTCACATAGTTCCCAGATCAACTCAAATCTCTTTAACTCTGAAGGCTGGGTTTTTAATCACCAGGCAGCACTATCTCCCAAATAACAATGAACTTGCTGACATATTGATGATCCTCAAGCAGCTCATGACCTGATAGGGTAAGAGAGATGACCCCACACAGACATGTCATCGTAGTGGACGAATGACATTGTTCTTGGGGTGGCAGAAAACATGAGGCTGATTCTGTTCAAGGAATGTTTCCTAGAGAAATGGGAAAATGAAGAGCTTATCTTTTCCACATGCTCTGAGACAAAAGACAAAGCTTGCGACTCATGTAGCAAAAAGAATAATCCTTACTTATTACTTCTGTGGCTCGGCTACCAACCCACTTCGCCTCTTGAAGTCTGGATTCTGTTCCCACCACGTCACAGAAGCTGCTTGGAGACCTGCTGACTTCCGGCTGCTCACCTGTCCTTGAGCCCTCCGTTCCTGAGCTCACTCAGATTTACCCATCTCCATCTTTCCTGAAACTCTCATCTCTTGTTTTCCATGATAATACACTCATGATTTTTGCTTTTCTCTGTGCCCTTCTATTTTCTTTGCTCTTGTCTCCACCTGTAGATGTGGTCTTCAATACTCTTCTTCTTCCCTATAAACATGCCCCCCTTGTCAACAACACCTACCTTCACAGTGATCACTGTCTCTGCACAGATGAGTCTGGAACCTGTGCATGGAACAGTCTTTTCTGAGCTCCAGCCTCATGTTTTTCATTGTTCACTAGACATCTCCCCCTTCTGGAACCTCAAGCCTGCCTTGAACTAGGCTTGTCCTTTCTCTGCATACATGTGCTTTATGTTTTTTGCGTACATACCACACACCTGGCTTACTCTGGACACCTGAGAAGTCAACTCCCATCCTTTCCCTTCCCCCAATGAAATGAGCTGCGTTTCTTGACTTCCTCAGCATGTGTGTCTGTCAGTTACCCCTGGATCATTTTTCACTTTTCCAGTTTCATCCCACACCTTTCCATCAATTATCAACATCTGCCAGTATTCCCTCTGCAATCATCTTTGGGGCCTGTTCATTTGTTTCCAACCCCTGAGTACCACGTGGGCCTCTATTACTATTGTAGAGCCCCTAGTGGAACTCTCTGTTCTACCACTTAGTTGCTAACCCCTGAGCCTCTATTTTCTCATCTGTAAAGTTGAGATGTTGCTGTAAAGATGAAATAATACATAGGAAAAACATCTAGCCGAGGATAAACATTCCTTAAGTATTCATTTCCCTGCTTTCCACTAAATTCCATCTTTGCAGCATACCACCTTTCTAAAATACACTTATTACCATGTCATTTGTTTGATGAGAAACATTCTGTGGTTCCTTATGGTCTGTAAAAGCCCATGTCCCTGGCCTGGAGCTTAATGTCGGCCACAGTCTTATCTTCAGCCGTCCATCCTGTGCTCCCTCCCCTTCAGACCACCTGTCATTGTCTGCCACCATGCCACCTTTCTCTGCCTGTTGAAGCCCTGTGCTTTCCTCACGGTTCAATTTAGAGTCAGTGTCTTCCAGAAACCTTTCTGAATCAGCTTAACTAAAACCAGACTCTTCCTCTGGACTCAGACATCCCTTTGTAACATTTTGATGTCACTTAGCTCATTGTGAAGACCTTGGAGAGTAGAAATCTAGATCATTTGCTGTCTCCCCTCTGGGTCAAAGCCTCCGTGGTGGCAGGGGGCCTCCTTCTTGCTGACTTTGCCAGTTGTCAATTTGCTCTTTTTTATTTTTAAACCTTAATATGGGGATTTCCCCGGTGGTCCACTGGTTAAGGCTTTGCAGTTCCACCACAGGGAGTTTGATCCCTGGTCGGGGAACTAAGATCCCACACGCCACGTGATGCGGCCAAAAATTTTTTTTAAAGATTAAAAAAAAAAACACAACCTTAATATGGTTTCTGGTAACTTTGACTTATTGGACTTGGGTCCTCTCTGCTAAAGTAAGATCAGTTGAAGTCATTACTTTCTTCCTCCAATGGTCTTTAAAGTATTTGGAGACAACCCTATTGCACTTGTTAATTATTTGCTTTACAAACTAAATTCAACTCAATAAACATTGATTGGGTGCCTACTGTGTGCTAGGCATTGTGCTAGCAGCCAGGACACACATGGTCCCTGCCTTAAGTACACCCAGGCAGAGTGATCGGTGCTGTAACAGAGGGGACTGTGGGTGCAGCAGAGAAAGGGAGCGTCTATCTGCTGGGGACTCAGGAGCAGCCTCGCAGGGGAGCTAATGATTGAGGCTAAAGGGAGAATTGAGTAAATTTGCCCAGTTCTTATTGTTGCCCCTTAAAGGGCTTTTAATGTTCATTTATCATATGAAACTGCTCCTAGACTTGGAGTTGGCCAGTCTTCAGAAGCAGCATGCCAAGTCCTTATTTATTCATTCTCGTTTAGGATTTCACGTGTCATTAATACATATCCATTTATATACATCTCTATGTAACTAAACTCTATTGTGAATGAGGGAAAAAATCCATTTCATCTTTTATTTTTTTTATTTTTCCAAAACCCATCTTTAATATTTTACTTTATTTGCCAGTGATCCCTGATTTCAAATATTTTCTCCATGTACACTCACTTCATTTTTTTCTTTCATTTTTTTTAATTTTTAAATTTGATTTTATTTATTCTTTTTATACAGCAGGTTCTTATTAGTCAGCAATTTTATACACATCAGTGTATACATGTCAATCCCAATCGCCCAATTCATCACACCACCATTCCCACAACCCTGCAGCTTTCCCCCCTTGGTGTCCATACGTTTGTTCTCTACATCTGTGTCTCAACTTCTGCCCTGCAAACTGGTTCATCTGTACCATTTTTCTAGGTTCCACGTACGTGTGTTAATATACGATATTTGTTTTTCTCTTTCTGATTTACTTCACTCTGTATGACAGTCTCTAGATCTATCCACGTCTCAACAAATGACCCAGTTTCGTTCCTTTTTATGGCTGAGCAATATTCCATTGTATATATGTGCCACATCTTTATCCATTCATCTGTTGATGGGCATTTAGGTTGCTTCCATGACCTGGCTATTGTAGATAGTGCTGCAGTGAACATTGGGGTGCATGTGTCTTTTTGAATTATGCTTTTCTCTGGGTTTATGCCCAGTAGTGAGATTGCTGGGTCATATGGTACTTCTATTTTTAGTTTTCTAAGGAAGCTCCATACTGTTCTCCATAGTGGCTGTACCAATTTACATTCCCACCAACAGTGCAAGAGGGTTCCCTTTTCTCCACACCCTCTCCAGCATTTGTTGTTTGTAGATTTTCTGATGATGCCCATTCTAACTGGTGTGAGGTGATACCTCATTGTAGTTTTGATTTGCATTTCTCTAATAATTAGTGATGTTGAGCAGCTTTTCATGTGCTTCTTGGCCATCTGTATGTCTTCTTTGGAGAAATGTCTATTTAGGTCTTCTGCCCATTTTTTTTTTTTTTTGTGGTACGTGGGCCTCTCACTGTTCTGCCCTCTCCCGCTGCAGAGCACAGGCTCCGGACGCGCAGGCTCAGAGGCCATGGCTCACGGGCCCAGCCGCTCCACGGCATGTCGGATCTTCCCGGACCTGGGCACGAACCTGTGTCCCCTGCATCGTCAGGCAGACTCTCAACCACTGCACCACCAGGGAAGCCCCCTGCCCATTTTATGATTGGGTTGTTTTTTCTTGACATAGAGCTGCATGAACTGTTTGTTTTGAGCTTTCTATCTTGTTCGATTGATCTGTTTCTGTTTTTGTGCCAGTACCATATTGTCTTGATTACTGTAGCTTTGTAGTATAGTCTGAAGTCAGGGAGTCTGATTCCTCCAGCTCCACTTTTTTCCCTCAAGACTGCTTTGGCTATTCGGGGTCATTTGTGTCTCCATACAAATTTTAAGATTTTTTGTTCTATTTCTGTAAAAAATGCCATTGGCAATTTGATAGGGATTGCATTGAATCTGTAGATTGCTTTGGGTAGTATAGTCATTTTCACAATATTGATTCTTCCAATCCAGGAACATGGTATATCTCTCCATCTGTTGGTATCATCTTTAATTTCTTTCATCAGTGTCTTATATTTTTCTGCATACAGGTTTTTGTCTCCCTAGGTAGGTTTTTTCCTAGGTATTTTATTCTTTTTGTTGCAATGGTAAATGGGAGTGTTTCCGTAATTTCTCTTTCAGATTTTTCATCATTAGTGTATAGGAAAGCAAGAGATTTCTTCTGTGCATTAATTTTGTATCCTGCAACTTTACCAAATGCATTGATTAGCTCTAGTAGTTTTCTGGTGGCATTTTTAGGATTCTCTATGTATAGTGTCATGTCATCAGCAAACAGTGACAGTTTTACTTCTTCTTTTCCAACTTATATTCCTTTTATTTATTTTTCTTCTCTGATTGTCATGGCTAGGACTTCCAAAAGTATGTTGAATAATAGGGGTGAGAGTGGACATCCTTGTCTTGTTCCTGATCTTAGAGGAAATGCTTTCAATTTTTCACCATTGAGAATGATGTTTGCTGTGGGTTTGTTGTATATGGCTTTTATTATGTTGAGGTAGTTTCCCTCTATGCCCACTTTTGGGAGAGTTTTTATCATAAACAGGTGTTCAATTTTGTCAAAAGCTTTTTCTGCATGTACTGAGATGATCATATGGTTTCCATCATTCAATTTGTTAATATGGTGTATCACATTGATTGATGCGTATATTGAAGAATCCTTGCATCCCTGTGATAAATCCCACTTGATCATGGTGTGTGATCCTTTTAATGTGTTGTTGGATTCTGTTTGCTAGTATTTTGTTGAGGATTGTTGCATCTATATTCATCAGTGTTATTGGTCTCTAATTTTCTTTTTTTGGAGTATCTTTGTCTGGTTTTGGTATCAGAGTGATGGTGACCTCATAGAATGAGTTTGAGAGTGTTCCTTCCTCTGCAGTTTTTTGGAAGAGTCTGAGGAGGATGGGTGTTAGCTCTTCTCTAAATGTTTGACAGAATTTACCTGTGAAGCCATCTGGCCCTGGACTTTTGTTTGTTGGAAGATTTTTAATCACAGTTTCAATTTCATTACTTGTGATTGGTCTGTTCATATTTTCTATTTCTTCCTGGTTCAGTCTTGGAAGGTTCTACCTTTCTAAGAACTTGTCCATTTCTTCCAGGTTGTCCATTTTATTGGCATAGAGTTGCTTGTCGTAGTCTCTTAGGATGCTTTGAATTTCTGCAGTGTCTGTTGTTACTTCTCCTTTTTCATTTCTAATTTTATTGATTTGAGTCCTCTCCCTCTTTTTCTTGATGAGTCTGGCTAATGGTTTATCAGTTTTGTTTCTCTTCTCAAAGAACCAGCTTTTAGTTTTATTGATCTTTGCTATTGTTTTCTGTTTCTATTTCATTTATTTCTGCTCTGATCTTTATGATTTCTTTCCTTCTGCTAACTTTGGGTTTTGTTTGTTCTACTTTCTCTAGTTCCTTTAGGTGTAAGGTCAGATGGTTTATCTGAGATTTTTCTTGTTTCTTGAGGTAGACTTGTATAGCTATAAACTTCCCTCTTAGAACTGCTTTTGCTGCATCCCATAGGTTTTGGATTGTTGTGTTTTCATTGTCATTTGTCCCTAGGTATTTTTTGATTTCCTATTTGATTTCTTCAGTGATCTATTGGTTATTTAGTAACGTATTGTTTAGCCTCCATGTGTTTGTGTTTTTTACTTTTTTTACTCTGTAATTCATTTCTAATCTCATAGTGTTGTGGTCAGAAAAGATGCTTGATATGATTTCAATTTTCTTAAATTTACTGAGGCTTGATTTCTGGCCCAAGATGTGATCCATCCTGGAGAATGTTCCATGTGCACTTGAGAAGAAAGTGTAATCTGCTGTTTTTCGATGGAATGTCCTATAAATATAAATTAAATATACCTGGTGTATTGTGTCATTTAAAGCTGTGTTTCCTTATTTATTTTCGTTTTGGATGATCTGTCCATTGGTGTAAGTGAGGTGTTAAAGTCCCCCACTATTATTGTGTTACTGTCGATTTCCTCTTTTATAGCTGTTAGCAGTTGCCTTCTGTATTGAGGTGCTCCTGTGTTGGGTGCATATATATTTATAATTGTTATATCTTCTTTTTGGATAGATCATTATGTAGTGTCCTTCCTTGTCTCTTTTAACGTTCTTTATTTTAAAGTTTATTTTATCTGATATGAGTATTGCTACTCCAGCTTTCTTTTGATTTCCATTTACATGGAATATCTTTTTCCATCCCCTCACTTTCAGTCTGTATGTGTCCCTAGGTCTGAAGTGGGTCTCTTGTAGACAGTTTATATATGGTCTTGTTTTTGTATCCATTCAGCAAGCCTGTGTCTTTCGGTTGGAGCATTTAATCCATTCACATTTAAGGTAATTGTCGATATTTATGTTCCTATGACCATTTTCTTAATTGTTTTGTGTTTGTTCTGTAGGTCCTTTTCTTCTGTTGTGTTTCCCACTTAGAGAAGTTCCTTTAGTGTTTGTTGTAGAGCTGGTTTGTTGGTGCTGAATTCTCTTAGCTTTTGCTTGTCTGTAAAGCTTTTGATTTGCCATCGAATCTGAATGAGATCCTTGCCGGGTAGAGTAATCTTGGTTGTAGGTACTTCCCTTTCATCACTTTAAGTATATCATACCACTCCCTTCTGGCTTGTAGAGTTTCTGCTGAGAAATCAGCGGTTAACCTTATGGGAGTTCCCTTGTATGTTATTTGTCATTTTTCCCTTGCTGCTTTCAGTAATTTTTCTTTGTCTTTAATTTTTGCCAATTTGATTACCATGTGTCTCAGCATGTTTCTCCTTGGGTTTATCCTGTATGGGACTCGCTGTGCTTCCTGGACTTGGGTGGCTATTTCCTTCCCCATGTTAGGGAAGTTTTCGACTATAATCTCTTTAAATGTTTTCTCTGGTCCTTTCTCTCTCTTCTCCTTCTGGGACCCCTATAATGCAAATGTTGTTACGTTTAATGTTGTCCCAGAGGTCTCTTAGGCTGTCTTCATTTCTTTTCATTCTTTTTTCTTTATTCTCTTCTGCAGCAGTGAATTCCACCATTCTGTCTTCCAGGTCACTTATCCATTCTTCTGCCTCAGTTATTCTGCTATTGATTCCTTGTAGTGTAGTTTTCATTTCAGTTATTGTATTGTTCATCTGTTTGTTTGTTCTTTAATTCTTCTAGGTGTTTGTTAAACATTTCTTGCATCTTCTCGATCTTTGCCTCCATTGTTTTTCCGAGTTTCTGGATCATCTTCACTATCATTATTCTGAATTCTTTTTCTGGAAGGTTGCCTATGTCCACTTCATTTAGTTGTTTTTCTGGGGTTTTATCTTGTTCCTTCATCTGGTATATAGCCCTCTGCCTTTTCATCTTGTCTGTGTTTCTGTGAATGTGGTTTTTCGTTCCACAGGCTGCAGGATTGTAGTTCTTTCTGTTTCTGCTGTCTGCCCTCTCCCCTTTCAGCTTTTAAAAAAAAAAAATGCTTAAGCAGCTTTGTGTCAAGTTAAATGTAAATTTAGTATGATATTTGACCCCATAATTTTGGCCCTGGGGAAGAAGAAATGCCAATAGCTGTGTCCTTCCTACTTCCCCTGTAACAAAACCTAGGAATCCCTTAAACATTCCACCATACTCCCAGGCTACAGTTTATTTTAAATGATAATTAATTAAGATATCCCTTCCAATTCAGCTCTCAACATTTTCACACAAGTTCTACTGAAATCACATTTCCAGGAAGCCTCTGGGTCACAGATTTTTAGGGTCCCTGAGTTAGTATGGCCAAGGGAAATTGGATGGCATTCTGTCTTTATCTCAGCATTCCCATCTGGGCCCATAAAGTAGGAAACTTCTCTCCTCTCTTTAGAAGGGTACCAACTCTACTATTTAAGGCCCTACTTCTTTTTTTTTAATTTAATTAATTTATTTATTTTTGGCTGGGTTGGGTCTTCGTTGCTGTGCACAGGCTTTCTCTAGTTGCAGCGGGCGGGGGCTACTCTTCGTTGCGGTGCACAGGCTTCTCATTGCAGTGGCCTCTGGTTGCAGAGCATGGGCTCTAGGCTCATGGGCCTCAGTAGTTGTGGCATGCAGGCTCAGCTGTTGTGGCTCACGGCTCTAGAGCACAGGCTCAGCAGCTGTGGTGCACAGGCTCAGTTGCTCCGCGGCATGTGGGATCTTCCCAGACCAGGGCTCGAACCCATGTCCCCTGCATTGGCATGTGGATTCTTAACCACTGTGCCACCAGGGAAGCCCTAAGGCCCTACTTCTAAAGGAGAAGAGGTGACTGACTTCTCCGATTGGTGAGGTTGCCAGAGGAGGCCAAGCTTGGGGAGACCAGCCACATCTGGGTCTTCTGCCTGTGCTTTGCTCCTCCAGGTGGCCAGTATTCCCAGGTTCGAGGCTCAGGCCAGCATCAGGAGGCCAGGTTGGAGGCCTATTCCCCTTTCTTTTTCTGGCCCACCAGTGCGAGTCACTTCTGGGTGAGTGTATCTGCCCTGCGGGCCCAAACATTCCCTTGGGGAAAGCATCCTGAAATGTCAGCCTTGCGGGGGACGTGTTCCTGAGGTTGACTGTGGCCAGGGACCAAGCCACAGTGACCACACTTGCCTCAACAGTAAGAAAGCTGGTATTTCCCACCCTGTCTACCTCCTTTCTGGGACTCTCTTCTCATCAGAGTTTGAATTCAGAAAATGAAGACGGGTGAATAATGATCATTCCCTAAATCTCCCAGACAAAAGTGGAGCTAAAAGCGTTGCTAGGTAGAGGCCCACTGACAAGCCAGTAGCACTGTGGAGAGGAGCCCTCTGATGGGCTGCGGTCCGTACCGAGCTCCTTTGGGTCTTCTGACCGCCAGCTTACTCTGCCCACTGAGGTTGGTTTTTGGCCTCCTGGGAAGCTACAAACAGCCTTACTGTAAGAGAGTTAATGCTCTGATCTTGATTCCTTTCCTGCCTCAGCCATACCATCCTGCTCCTCATAGAAAACTCATGTCCCTCTACAGGAAGTCACCCTTTTACCCAACACAAATAGGAGTGAAGTTACGTACGGTTGTGATAGGGTTTCCTAGTTCTCTGGAGAATTCAGCAATGAGATTTTATTAACTGAGGCTTGAGTCTGAGGGGCCCCCAGAACCTCCTCAGGACCACGTTTGATAACAATAGGGCCTCTTCTCCCAAACTCACCATCTAGTGGTTAAATCTTTTTTTTTTTTTTTTTTTTTTTTTTTTTTTTGTGGTACGCGGGCCTCTCACTGTTGTGGCCTCTCCCGTTGCGGAGCACAGGCTCCGGACGTGCAGGCTCAGCGGCCATGGCTCACGGGCCCAGCCGCTCCACGGCATGTGGGATCCTCCCGGACCAGGGCACGAACCCGTGTCCCCTGCATCGGCAGGCAGACTCTCAACCACTGTGCCACCAGGGAAGCCCGGTAAATCTTATTTAAACACCAGTGGGTATAGGGCCCTATTGGGGAAAAGAGCTTCTCTGCTTACATTGCTTATAGTCCAGCTCCAGAGACAATACACATGCATGTGAAATAGCTGGAATGAGAGAAAACATAACAAGTGGCAAAAACATGGATTTGAATCCTGGCTCCAGTACAGAGCAGCTGGTGATCTTGGGCAATTTACTTAACCTCTCTATGTCTTTCCCCATCTAAATCTCATAAAGTTGCTTTGAGGATTCAAAGAACTATCATTTGTAAAGCATTTGGGACAATGCCTATCCTGTTAAAAATAGTATATATAAGCATTTGATCCATATAAAGCTATGTATGTGTTCAGTGACCCAGTGGTGAGGTGACAGCGTGCCACGATCACTTGGGTACAGGTTTTCATCTCAAAGAAAGGCCAGGCCAAGCTGACAAATGTGCCAGGCATATGGAAACATAAACCAAACCAGGTGGTAGACTCTCCTGATCTTCTGGCTACCACCCCAAGCGTCTTCCTCTGCTAATGAACATGGCTTGGATCAGATAAGGCAGAAGCCAGAGAGATTTCTTACAGGAGCCAATTTCTTCCAGACAGTTAAACAGCTGGGTCCCAATCCTTCCATGTTTCAAATCAGGGCAGGTTTGAGCTGAGCCTCATATGCACACTGATGGCAAATAATAACATCTAATGGTCTCATTCACCAGCCCTTCTGTGCATGTCAGGAGGTGAGAAGCAGTATCTTCTCTCCAGGCAGGTCATGTCTGACAGAATAACTGACAGCAAGTCCTAGAACAATTCAGAGAGAATGGTACCTTTTTGTCCCAATACCTAGAGTCACAGGATCATTTAACTGGAAGGATCTTAGAAATCTGGTCCTACCCCCTGTATTTCATGGTTGATCATAGCCAAGAGAGATGAGGTGGTTTATCCACTTAATGGGAAAGAATGGGACCAGAACCTGGATTTTCTGATTCTTGGTGGAGTTGTCTTTCCACTAAGCCACATCCCCATTGGTAGCAGCTCTCCTCCCAGGAAGCTGTTGCAGGCTGACTTGGTGGATCTCTGGGCGGGCCAGGAGAGCCTTATGATGACCAGGACAGGAATTCAAACATAATGATAGATTTACTTGTATTGGGCTTCATGCTGGCTTTGGGGGGTGGGGGTGGCATTGGTGATGTGGCTTTCTCTGCAAAATCCTTGTATCTACTTAGGAAGATGAATGTTAGACCAACCAGAGAACTGTAGTATCTGAGATGGTCTGCAGGAGGTTTTGTATGACTTCAAGCATTGTCCCTAGCAAGAAACCCAGGGCAAGATTGCCCTCTGCCCTAAAGGTTCTCAAAGTTTGCTCCATGGACCCTTATTCACCAGAAAGTGCTGGCCTAGAAAGACAAGGAGAGAATAGAGAAGCAGGGGCAGGAATATGGCATGCTCTAAGTGGCCTTACACTTGGAAGCTCACTATTCACAGCTTGAGAATGTTCCTTTCTACACAGCTGTAGATGCCACACTCTGTCTAGTTAAGAAGCCAGTTGGATCCACTAACTCTCAGCTCTGAACCAAGGCCCAGATGGATAGAAAACTGCAAAAATTCGCATTGAGAAAAATGTGATGCTGCACTCTTGATTCATTTCCTCTCTAGAACTCTCTTTCCTGCCCTATGTGGAAAGCTCTTAGCTCACCACAGACCACCAGGCTCAGATGTTCCCAACTTTTCATTCCCTGAAGCATGAAATATCCAAGGCCAGGTGGGCAAGAGTGGAGTGGGCCAGTGGTTGCTTCCCCTGGGGGATATTGTTTTTTAATGGGGCCAGTGGAAGCGAGTGTGATGCGTAGTTCTCATATGTTTCCACAATCAAATAGTTTGAGGCTTTACAGCGAAATCAAATATTTGTTCTGTTCCTTATACTTTGGGACCTTCAGCAAATTATTTAATTTGGGATTATGATGTGAATTATATAACTTATATGATGTGTGTATATATATATTAATGCATATACATATATGATTTACATAAAGATATGTAATCTCACAGCAACCTCAAGGGGTACAGAAGATACAGAAACTGAGGCTTGGCTTGAGTCAACTGCCTCTGCCTGAATTAATCCTTGTGATCACAGAATGGCTTCCCCGGGAGAAAGAATGGTGGTGGTGTTTTAACAAAAGAAGAAAGAAGGGAAAGTGTATTGTGTAGACTCAAAACAAAACAAAACAAAAAAATATCTCTCACAGTCCACTAGGCAATAGGTGTTTAATAAATGAATTTTATAATAATTTAATAAATGGGATAGCTGTAAATACCGCCTCTACATTCCAGGAGAATCATGGTCACAGCCTCTACAGCACTTATAAAAGGTCCCCAACACATGTCACCTAGCTATTCCCAACCCTTCTCTTAGGGCTGCTTCCTTTTACCCATCCTAGTTGAGCCACAGGCTTCTTTGCAAACCCAGCGATGTCATGATGTAACTAACCCCCACTGGATGCTGAAACCTGAGCCCAAAGATAGGTTCCCTTACTGAGGAGGGTCTCAGAAGTGTATTCTGAGATCTTCCAAATTCCATGCTTGGAGTGCCAACAAAGCCCACAGAACGAAGGGTCCTGAGTGAGCACTGTCTCTGGTCTCTGCTGAGAGCAAGTGCTTCCTGGTTTGGCACTTGCCCTGCGACGGGGCCGGGAGAGAATGGAGCAGGTGATGGAGGTGAAAAGCAGCAAGCACAATTTTTCTTGTCCTCCAGAACAATTTTTCTTCACCCTCACTTAAAGCTTTCCATTTCTAATATCATACCTTACATATAGAAAGCAATCTTAACTTCTCTAAGCCTTTTTCACATTTATTATTATCGCTCTTCAAAATAATCCTGCAGAGAGGGTATTATTCTGATGCTGAATTTCCCTAAAAATAAAAATGCTTCCTGAAATCCAGGGTACCCATTGAAACGCAAGGTAGGTAGGCATGTACCTGTGTGGGCACACGCGTGAACGCGCACACGCACGCATGCAAAAACACCTCAGCAATCGCAAAACGGTTTAGGAGAAAGGAGGGTGGGAGGGCCAGCCGTGATAGTGCCTTCATTCCCTTCTGGGTTTCAAAGCCCATATTTTCATTTAAAAGCTCCATAGCCCAGAAATCCATTTCCTCCAGTGATACGGATTGACTGGGCAGTGCTGTATCTCATACGAAAGGAGACACCACTACCGTAACCAATTCTGGAGAAAGGTACAGTCTAGCTGGACACAAACTAAAGCAGAGCACAAGAGAGGGTTCCTATAGCTAATTGTCAGATTGTCTGTTCCAGACCAGAAAAGTTCTAGGGCTTCTGAAAAAAATGTGGATTATCTGGTGCTGGGCATACTCAGAGAAGACTTCTTGGGTCATTCGGGGCTTGGACTGGGCCATAAAGGATAACTGCCAGGATAGCTGCAGGGACCCTCTGCAGACTGGGTAAAGGATGGAAATGGCAGAGTCCAGTCAGGGAGACTGGACAGTGGCGCTTTGACCTTAGTAGGTTCCCATCACAACATTTGAACCCACGGATGCTCTCTTCCATTGGCTCAGCCCTTTAGGTGTTTCCCCGAGTTTGAAAAGGCTCAGTCTTGGGTGTAGAGGTCACCAGGGCCAGCGATCTTGTGATCAAATCTAACATACACCCAGAAGAATAAGTATCGTGATGGGGATTGAGGGGGAGTAAGCGTAGATGCGTTGATGAGATGGAGAAAAATCCACACGATGCCCGGCAGCTGTTGTTTTGTACGGCTGTGTTTAGATGGCTGTTTTAGTTACAGGTAGCCATAAAGTCTGGAAACATAGCCTTATTTTATCGTGTATTGTAACGTTCTGTTAATAAGCCAGTTATTATATATTCACCTGTTGTATCAGATTGCAATGGCTGCCAAAACAAAATGCGACACACTGGGTGGCTTCAAGAGAAATTCATTCTTTCACAGTTCTGGAGGCTGGAAGTCCAAGATCAAGGTGTCATCAGGGTTGCTTCCTCTGAGGCCTCTCTCGCAGCCTTGCAGATGGCCTCCCTCTTGCTGCCTTTTCCTGTGGTCTTCCCTCTGTGCATACAGCTGTCTCATATCTCTTTGTATGTCCTAATCTCCTCTTCTTACAAAGACACCAGTCACACTGGATTAGGGCCCACCCTAAGAGCCTCATTTTCACTTAATTAGCTCTGTCACAGCCCTATCTCCAAATACAGTCACATTCTGAAATATTGGGGGATTAGGGCTTCAATATAGGAATTTTGTGAGGACACAATTCAGTCCATGACACCCATGTTTCCAGGTTTGGTGGCTACCCTGGAGATACGGAAAACCAAGGGATGAGACTCCACGTTCTATGATAGGAACGCAGAGGCTTTTTCCTTAGAGTCAGTGCCAACCTATTTGAACCAGCCAGTCCCTTTCGTCGCTTGAGTTGAGGATGTGGCATTACTGTGGCATAATCATGCCCGGACGTAGACCAGCCTTGCAGTGTGCAGACACAGACTCGGGGATACAAAAGCCGCTTGCCTTGGGGGTGACGTGGCATTCATGCAGTGACTGCCTAGAGCATCTGCAGAGTTTGCAGAATGATGAATGGTTTTGTCTTAACTCAAGGCCCCATCCCCTGCAGTGTTCTCCCCCAGAGCCTGTCACCACCCCCTGCCTCATCCCAGTGAACCCCTAAGGCACCTTGGCTGTAAAGCCCCATGTGACCTGCCTGCTGGCTGCCGCTGATGCAATGGTGTATAATTCAACAGTAATTTATATTCCATGCAGGTCTGAGCAAAGCTATAAAGTGCTATCAAGAGCTAAATGCTGCTGAGGCATTTAATCTAAGCAAAGGAAGGGTTTGTACACATCAGCTTCCTGGGATGCATACCGCTGTTAAAGGTGGAGGGATCCTTTTTCTGTTTGCCGATTTGCTTCTTTACGGTTTTAAAGATCAGAGGGGGCGGAAGGGAGAGAGTCTTAGAGAGAGGATTGGGCTGCTTCCTGACCTCCCTGACACGCGCGTCCACGAGGGCACTTCTGCAGAGACAGCTTTGCAGCAACCTGTGGGGCTGGGGTCAGGACAGAGGCCCTCTGGCCACCATAGCAA
Source organism: Mesoplodon densirostris (assembly GCF_025265405.1). NCBI lineage: Eukaryota > Metazoa > Chordata > Mammalia > Artiodactyla > Ziphiidae > Mesoplodon > Mesoplodon densirostris. The sequence goes on from NC_082669.1 coordinate 101,302,762, forward strand.
CAAGGCACCACGTGAGGGTCAGGGATAAGCAGGCGTCACTCCTCATTCCCAAGAGCAGAAAATGTCACACAGATGGGTTTCTGGCCCTGGAAAGCTGCAGAAATTATACTCCAGTGAAGTTTTGGGTACAACTTGGTCACAGAAGGAATAGCTATTCGTGAAAATGCCTCTGCACACAATATGTGACCGCCCTGGATTCCTGTGAGAACCTTCTTGAGGCCCTCAGTTTCCTAGGCAATGGCTTCTTGAAGTAGTAAGAGCCCTTCGCTGCCTTGCCTGAGACCACAATTTTGATGCTATTTCTCTACGGGGTCCATGGCTGTGGTGTTACTGCGTGGCTTCTCCATCAGTCCCTGAAGGAAGTGGAGACATGTTTTCCCCTCCCCTCCTGTGGATGCTAAAGCAGCAGCCACACAGGAGGCCCCATCTCGCCTGCCTTACAAACCTGCAGTCACTGCTCGGAAGTGGGCTGAGCAGAGGTTAATGCCCAAACTCTGAATATCAGCTTAAAAATATCTTGGTAATCAACCTACCAGGTGGTACTGGGATAGAACCATTTGGGGTTGCAGATTAAGTGCTCCCTGGTGACACTTCAAGGTTACAGAAGAATTAACTGCCCCAAAACAATGCTCTCCTGGCCAGGCATTTCTTAACGTGGCAACATACCCAGGGATCCAAGTTTCTGTGCTTCCACTGGGTTAAAGCTTTAGGTTTTCTGTAACTTACAAGCGAGGATTAATTTTTGTAGTCACTGCAGTATCACCGATTGGCCCCAGAGTGCAGGGCAGGAGGGAACGTGTAGGAAGGGTGACCAGTGTGTGCTACTTAGCCCAGGTCTTTCTAGTTTTAGGACCAAAAGTCACACTTACCAGGGACACACCCTCTACCCTCACCAACTCCCAGGCAAACTGGGATGGTTGATCACCCTTCTAGGGAAGGAAGACTTTGAAAGAAAAAAAAAGTCAGAAACTGAAGGGAATTGGGGATTATGGGGGAAGCACTGGAAATCCTGTGTGTAGCCAGGGAGTACCTCAAACATACCGTGTCCCTGGGGATTGGGACGCAGAATTACATAATATGTGATACCACACGCTATCACATTATCCTGTGAAGCACTCATGTTCTGGTGGTAGTTCAAATCAGAGGAGAGGGTGAAGTGGCCAGAAAGAGTATGGAATGTGGGTTCAGAGGAGGACTGGGAAGCCCCAAGTCTGAAAAGACAAAAGGAGGAGGGCTTCCCTGGTGCACAGTGGTTGAGAGTCCGCCTGCTGATGCAGGGGACACGGGTTCATGCCCCGGTCCGGGAAGATCCCACATGCTGTGGAGTGGCTGGGCCCGTGAGCCATGGCCACTGAGCCTGCGTGTCCGGAGCCTGTGCTCCGCAACGGGAGAGGCCACAACAGTGAGAGGCCCACGTACCGCAAAAAAAAAAAAAAAAAAAAAAGACAAAGGAGGAGACAGACAGGGACATCTAGGGAGGGGGACCAAGCCTGGATCAAGGGGCAGCTTGGAAACTCAGGGAAGAGATAGCCAAGCAGGAGGAAGTTGTCAAACAGCCCAGAAACTAAAAGTGGGGAGAAAACTAGAATCTAATATCGGCAACCAGAGAAACGTTAATTAGAAATGGCAGCAATGCGTGGAACTTGGTGAGGGGGGTGGTGCTATATTTGGCGCTGGGACCAGAAGTCGGCCGGCTGGGCATGGAAACCCTTCTCTCGGTCTCGCCCTCACTCAAGCCTCAGCAGTGCCTGGAGAGGAGGGGTGGGGGGCGGCCGGCAGGCGTGCGGCCAGTGATCCCAGAACACCACACAGCCCTCGCCCCTTCCAGCTAGGCGCTGACGGGACACGCAGACACCGGTGACTGGGGCTGGACCATGGGTTGCCAGGTGACAGCATGGGTTTGAGTCCTGAAAGGGCTCCAGGTGGGGTTGGTCATCCAAGGAAGCAGGTGCTGTGTTTGAATCAAAAGGAAGCATTTATGTTTGCAGAGTGCGTTACACTCCTTGGCCATGCCTTCCCGCTCGCAGGTGGAGTTTGCAAATGGGGACACCAGAGGGGTCTGGAGGACACTGTGCCCTCTATGCCGGTGGGTCTTGTTAACACCGGCTCTCGGGCTGCGGGCACATGGGGGTGGTGTGGTCTCATCTAACTGGACTTCCTGAGCTCTGAGTCTAAATGTGTGAGAGTCCTGGCACAGAAAGGGTAACTAGATGTCATTTCTCCTTCCAACCCGCTGCAACTGACTAGTTGCGGCTGGCTGCCGGGGAGGGCTGGGCTGAGTCGGAGTCTGAGGCCAGCAGGAGTGAGGGTTGAGATTGATTAGCTATTTCTGCCAAAGGCATGGACTTGAAACTAATAGAAGAGCCATTGCACTTTGCTGTCCAAAGCTTTACAGTTCCTATAACGACATGCCTTATGGTCCCCTTGTGAATGGACAAGGCTGGTGCTTTTCAAAAATGTTTAGATCAAATGAAATTTCATGTGGAAACAGATCAAAGCAGGGCTATTCTGGCCAAAGAGAGGAGAGAGGGCTGGGAGTCTCTTTTACTCCCTCTTCCTTTCCCAGTGGCAGCTCCTGAGGCACCTCCATCGAACAGGGTTTGAGAAACCCTGGAGGAGGGACTGCTTTAGGAGAGGGGCAGGAAGGATCTCTCTGAGAGGACAGCATTTGAATTGAGATCCCAGAAGATCTCAAGAAGAAGGCCATGCTTCTTAGCTAGAGTACAGGGAGCATGGGGGTCAAGCTGAGAAATGAGGTCAGATCGGTAGGAAGCGTCCACTCAGGTCAGGCCATACAGGCAGGGTAAGGAAGGCAGGATTTAAATTTTTTAAAATATCACTGGAAGAAGAAGGCAGGGAACCAATGATCTGTTACCAGAGGTTCTGTGGGAGATGATGGAAGCCTGACCAGGATGGCAACAGTGAGCATTTCGGAAGTTAGAGGCATGATGGGAGTGGGATGTGGACATGCCTTCTCGACTCAGGCTTAGAGACCTAGGACACTGGGGCACTGGGGTTGAAGGAGGGATGCTCTCCAGGCCAGGTGCGGACCCCCTTCCCTTTATTGCCTGCGGACACCCTGTTCATTTTTCAAGACACTGCTTCCTCTGGGAAACCTTCCCTGGCCCAGCATAGTTGTCTCTTACCATTTACTTCTGGGTATTAGCCCTTTTTTCCTAGACATGGCTAGATATAGGAGCCACCTTAGAGCTGTCTGCTTCAGCGCCCTGATTTTACAGATGAGGGGACCAAAGATTCAGAGCTGATACTCAACTCAGGTCTCTTAATCCCCAGTGTGGTGCTATTTACACTTCATCCTCAGCTTTTCAGTTATGTCTGTCTCATATCCCCAGCGAGATTATAAGATTTTTTTTTCATCTTTTTATTTTAGACTCTATTAAACATTCTTAAGAACTGTGATCCTATCTTATTCTCCTTTTTATCCCCCTAACATCTAGCGTAATGCTTGGCACAAACACAGAAGTTCAACAAATATTTGCCGATTGGCTGTTGGGTACACCACGGAGCCTGCGGCCACAGGAACATCCCCTTCCGCCTGCCCCGTTGCAGTTAACCTGCCTCCCCAGACCTGACATCACTGAGGTCTGACAGCCACGCTGCTGCTGTCCCTACTTGCCTAGCCGGTGTTACAGCCAGTTCTGGACACACAGCAGAGCCTTGCTCCAAAGGGAAGGGCTTGGGTGGTTCTTTTCACTTAATTTCTGTGACTACAGTTAGTCTTGGAGCCTCATGGGAGTTAGGCTCAAACCCCAAGCCATGGGGGGGAATTACTGAGAAGATGTGACCATGCATTGTTACGTTTGCCTTTCTTGGATCCTCACTCACCCGTCGATAAGTGCTCCCGAGACATAATATGACCCAGGCCACAGCCTGTTCCTTGAGGGGAGAGGAGAGCCTCATACTTGCCCAAAGGACCACTGTACTTTTGGGTGAACGGAAAGAGGCTGCAACCCCCGTGCTGTAATATCTATTACCACCCTTTAATTGAGGATGTTTTCTAGCATAGATATTTAGAATCTCTCTTAGTTCCCCAGAGAGCCCCTCAGAGTTGGTGGTGGTAGGGGGGAGTTCTGCACCCCACCCTTCCCGGTTGGTCACCAATCCACAGGTCTGAGAGTTGGGCTCATCGCCTGAGACAGAAAGCTGGGCCAGGTAGGGTCCTTGCGCGCCTGTGGCCCTCATTCCCCCATTCTCCGGTACTCCTGCTGTGTGCATTTCCAGTTATTAATGCACATTTCCAAACTTGAATTTATAAGCGCAGAAGTATATAAAAATATAAATCCTTGGGGCTTCCCTGGTGGCGCAGTGGTTGAGGGTCCACCTGCCGATGCAGGGGACGCGGGTTCGTGCCCCGGTCTGGGAGGGTCCCGCATGCCGCGGCCATGGCCGCTGAGCCTGCGCATGCGGAGCCTGTGCTCCGCAACGGGAGAGGCCGCGGCGGTGAGAGGCCTGCGTACCGCAAAAAAAAAAAAAAAATATATATATATATATATATATATATATATATATATATATATATATATATATATAAATCCTTGCTCCAAACAGAAAACAGCCGTGTCTATGGTAGCGGGCAGAAGCCACTCCAACTCTTCCCTCTTTGTCACACCGGGCTTTCCTGACATGTTGCACAGATGACCTGCGTAACGGGCCGTCTTTTTTTTTTTTTTCCTACAACTTTATTGGAGTATAATTGCCTCACAATGGTGTGTTAGTTTCTGCTTTATAACAAAGTGAATCAGTTATACATATACATCTGTTCCCATATCCCTTCCCTCTTGCGTCTCCCTCCCTCCCACTCTCCCTATCCCACCCTCTAGGTGGTCACAAAGCCCCGAGCTGATCTCCCTGTGCCATGCGGCTGCTTCCCACTATCTATCTACCTTACGTTTGCTAGTGTATATATGTCCATGCCTCTCACTTTGTCACAGCTTACCCTTCCCCCCTCCCCATATCCTCAAGTCCATTCTCTAGTAGGTCTGTGTCTTTATTCCTGTCTTACCCCTAGGTTCTTCATGACATTTTTTTTTTTTTTTAGATTCCATATATATGTGTTAGCATATGGTATTTGTCTTTCTCTTTCTGACTTACTTCACTCTGTATAACAGACTCTAGGCCGTCTTAAGTGAGAGCCCTCAGAGTTTTTTCCCATCTATGGGAATATTGACGGGAGCTAACAAACCACAGAAATCTTTAAAGGTTCCAGAGTCACAGAACCACTGACAGGAAGTGAAGGCAGGAAGATATCCCAGCTAACCCTATTAACATGACAACAAGATGTATGTTATCAACAAGCTGGGCCATTTCCAATAGGTAATTAAGTCCATATGGTAATTAAGTAATTAGGTCTTGATTTATCAACCACGTCTTTGTGTCCTGTCTGCTCTGCTTGCAGAACACCCTTAAAATAGTGTCTATCAAGCTTTTTCAGCTACTGGTAACTTGGGAAGATCAAAACTTCCTTGAGATCGACCTTCTCTCCCGGAACAAATCACTGCACTTAATCAGGAAGACTGTGCACAATTTGATGAGAAGAAATGTCTCCATTTTTAAAAGTATCCTATGTGGATACGGTTTATAGAGAGCCCTTGGGTGACCTCAGTCACATCCAGAGCTTCAATTTATAGATGATGACTCAGTCCACATCTCTAGCTCAGAAATTACTACCAGGCTCCAGACCCACGGTGCCGAGTGCCTTAACATCCCAAGGGCAGCTCAGATTTGAACTCAGCACGCATGCACACATGTGCGCTCTCTCTCTCCCTCTTCCTGTCCTAAATCTAAATTTTAGTAAATGAAGTCATCACACACTCAGGTTTCTAAACCAGAAATTGAAAGTGTACTTGAGGCACAAGCAGGCCAGCACTGGTTTGTTGGAGTTTGGATTCTTTGAAACTGGTGTCAAAAGGAAGCTTTCTTCAGTTCTGGCACTCCCAAGCCATCGTGCTGTCCTTGGAGGGGGTCCCCCAGGCTGCCTCCTTCCCTCTGGACCCCCTCTGCTTCTTCCGACACCTGAATCTGTGCCTCAAGGTTATACAAAGAACCTCTGCCCTAACACAGGGTCTCACCAGGCCGATCACCAGAAATCATCTGAGGAACTTTTAAAAAGGAAAGATTCCCATCCTCTCCCTAAGATTCTGATTAAGAAAGTCTGGGATGAGACATAATCCACCCTGGGTGCCGTCTTAGAATTCCGTCTGAACCCCGGGGCACAGCAGGAGAGACTCGGGGTGCTTTGTAACCCCCCCACTGTTTTCCCAGGTAATGATGGTGCCATATCTGTTTGTACATGATGACTGTGGCTGCACGCACGTGCACAAGCATGTACATGCACACACATGTACACATATGTACACATATGTACACCTACATGCTTCCCACCCACACAGTTTTATTTATGCGGCCCCTGTGCCCAGGTCACCCCTGACTCACTGCTTTCCGTTGCCTCTACCAGCCACCGTTCACTAACAGTCATTCAGTCCTGCCCTGCTCCCCCCTCGCCAGACCCCTCCTTCCTTCTCCCCTTGACTACAGCTCCTAACTGGTCTCCCTGCCTCTGGACCGCCCTCTACTCTGCTCCTGAATTAGTGGTCTTTGGAAACACAGATCACAGCCACTGAAGTGCCTGGACCTCTGCAGTACTATCGACCCCACCCAGGCTTTTCTTCCAAAGTTTACTTCTTCAGGCCATTGCTCTCCTATCTGCAGTGACAGAGGAAACATTAGACACAGCAAATATCGAGAAAAGCTCTTAAACTCATCTTAGGTACATCAACTATCTATTGGCTAAAAGTGGCCTTATAATTCTGCTCTATTTGATAACATGGTATCTCTTGTAGCAGCCTTCTCATTGGAGATTAGTTTGAGCAATGGTTTTTTTTAAAGGAGCATCATTGAATACGTTTGTGAAATACCTCCTAAGACTAGGCTGGACAAGTTAACTTAACGTTACTGTGGATGATGAATCTTAGTGGGTGAGAAGTGACGTACAGCGTTTTCCAGAGTTATTGACTCTGCTGCCCGTCGTAAAGGAGTGTGCGCGTCGTAAAGGGGTTATCTCCTAGACTTAAAAAGAAAATGCTGGGAAATGTCTTACGGGAAAAGGCTTCCAGGATTTGGATGACTGGTTGGTAAATGGATTAAAGGAAAACCGAGTATCGTATGAGACATTGTGTATGGAAAAGAAAAAAATAAAAATGTTTTTCTCTTTAAAGAAGTAGCAATGGGGGGTGTTTTCTGCGTCTCCAAGGAAAGACAGTGAATTTTAAAGGCTTTTGAAAAATGAGCCAGATACTCTCCTGCTTCACTGCACCCTACACAGACTGTCATGTGATATATTTTTAGTATTTTTCCAAAGGAGAGACTCCCCAAGTTTATCCAAGACTGGGCAGTTATTGAAGCATGAGGAAGCCTTGATACTGTTCCCCTCTCCATGAATATTTCCAAATATTGATCTCGTCAGCAGGTTACTCTTACCTGGATCTCATTGTTCCTACTCAAGAAAGTCAAAAATGTAGTAAACCTCACTTCTCTCTTTCTCTCTCCCTCTCCTCTTCCCTTTCCTTCTCTGTTACCCGACCCCTGTCTCTTCCCTTCTCCTCCAGGAACTTTCTGCATCATTTCACTGTGCACCTGTGTGGCTGGGATCAACTTTGAGCTGTCACGCTACCCACGCTACCTGTATGGACTCCCTGACGACATCAGCCATGGCTACGGATGGTCCATGTTCTGTGCTTGGGGGGGCCTGGGCCTCACGCTAATCTCGGGATTCTTCTGTACCTTGGCCCCTTCTGTCCAACCTGTCCCGAGGACCAACTACCCCAAATCCAGACCCGAGAATGGGACAGTGTGCTAAAAAAAACAAACCCATACATATATATATATATATATATAAATATATATATAAATATATATATAATATACATATATACAACAAAACTCAATCAAGATGATGCCAGTGCCGAGGCAGAGTGGAGCTGGCTTAGGCACCTGCATCTCGTCGGACTTTGTGTTGCCTCATCACCGAGATGGGGAAAGCGTTCCCATCACGTGGCTCTTCCATCCGTTCTTAACTTTTGGCTCCGTGGTTTCTTGAAGACACCACCACTCGAGATAGTCCCGATTCCCGTCACTCACGAGGATGGGGTGGTGGGCTGGGAAGGGACGGTGCCCGTGGTCTGGGGCAGCACGGGTGTAGACAAGGAAGTGCCCTCCGCTGGGCTGCCAGAAGGGGACAGTACCCCAACACCGATCATATCAGAGAAACGACGCCCTTAGTTCATAGAATGTCACCAGATCTTTGAGGCCATTTCCAGAACCATTTTCTTCTCCTGCTCTTCCCGTCTGATTTCCTTCCTGGCCGACCAGTGACACACAAGAAGTGGAAGAGAAAACACACCGAGAAGCGAGTTTTCTCTTTGCTGCCAAACTTTTGGACAAAGTTTCGAAGGTGGGGAGGGGGAGAGCACGACATGCTGAGAGACAAGATCCGCATCGATGAGAGGACACTTCAGTGGATGCTCAGAAAACCCAGTCTTACCTTCCAGCTGCCTTACACCCAGTTAAGCAACAGGCCGCCCTGCCCCGAACCCCATCTGCACTCCCCGGGAAGATCGGAGCCTTGGAGTAACGCTGTAATGTGTGTGTGTGTGTGTGTGCATGTGCGCGCGCATGCAACAACTTCAGGCAGTTTCCTTTTTTTCTTTTCACCTTTTTAAATGGCAATACTGGGTTATGACTGTTGTCTGTCATTTGTGGTGGTTTCATGGCCCAGGATGGAGGGTCCAAGACCTAGGAAGCATCATGAGGGGCGGGCTTCTATGGGGGCCAGTTTTGCAGCTTCAGATCCCTGGAGTGTGCGTGCGTGCCCATGTGTGTGTGTGTGGATGTTTTCTGAGTGTGGGGTTTTATCATCTGTGTTGCGTTTTTCTGTTATTTTTAGTGCAGCTGAAATTTCCAGAGGGAAGAACCAAGGACACAACCACTGGGCAGAGGACCTGTGGTGCTTCACATCCCAGTTCTGGGACGCCACAGGATTTAGTCCTCTAATTTTGCAAGTTCAAGACACAGCTGGGTACACGAGCCACGAGCGAAGAGGGGGAACACAGTTCAAGAGGGAGAAGGAAAGTGGCCTCTGTTGCTGTTGGAAAGTCCACGTACCAGAGAAGACCTTTCACTTCCCATTCCAGAAGCTGTCCTTTGTCACTGGACATCCACCCCTTTTGTAGGCGTGACCTCTGTACAGACGAAAGAAAATGGGTCACCTGCAGAGAGAGCTGCCGTGTCCCGTGGGCTCCAGTTTGTATGATATCGTGTAAATTCATGGAGAACTCTTGACTCTTACCATCTTCTTCCTTTTCCTCTTGGTATTCAAGGCCATGAATCCCCAAGTAGCCATCTTGGTGGCTAGCACCCAAACAGAAGTGGCCTCAATCCAGCCCGGCGTCTCAGGCTCAGTTGAGCGCATTGGCACTGCAGGGGTTGGCGAGCTGTGGAGTCAGCCAGCGGGTTGTGAAAGCTGAGGGGACAGGAGTCTGCCAGCAAGAGTGGGCAGCAGCAGCTGACCATCACCTCAGTGACCCCGCGGGGGCCGAGCAGCCCTGGGGAGGCAAAGAGAGGATTCCCCGAGCCGTCCAGCCATGGGTCAACCGTGTAGCCGAGAATTCAGTTGCTTCATAACTGAATGTGCTCTGGGAACTTTGCCACCCACTCAGCAGCTTTCCTTCCCAGCCATGCCCCCTGTTTCATCTACCTGTCCTCTACTCTGCCTCCCCTCCGGCTCCCCCCTTTTCTCACCTGTGAACCATTTCCCTTCTCCCTCTTCCATCCACCAGGCTCCAAGTCCCGCCTCTCTCCCCATCTCTTTTTGACTGTGTGTGTGCATGTAATTCACAACCACATAGGACATCCGATGTGCGTGGATGGGTCTGAGTGTGGGTCTCTGTGTGTGTGTGTATCTCTCTGGTGCATTTTGTGTACATTTGTGTCAGTATGTACCTGGACGCAGATGTGGGTATGTACTACTCAAGACTTCCTTGCTGGCGACATGGATCAGCTTCTGCAAAAAGGCTCATGTGTGAGTGAGTGCCCCGTGTGTGGGGAGCTAGGAGACGACAGGGCAGGAAATGCTCTTAGCTCCTAATTGCACTTCTAAGGATGGTTTTTAAAACAAAGGATGTATTCCATGAGAAGAGAGATAATTTTCAGGAAAACCCAGTGTTTCAGTTGTACAGGGAATTTTTTTAAAAATAATTTGCTTTGAAAAGTTAGATTTCCCGCTTCAGGGGAAGGGCGTATTTGGGCTTGAGGAAAAGTGAGGAGAAGTGTCTCAGATTGTGTCTTCCTTCCAAGCATCTTGACTGGGCTCCGCCCAGCAGGGAGAGGTGGGCGTCCACCAGCATCTGTTTGGGGCAGGAGGCTTGTCTGTGACCACATCCAAATTTCAGCTGTTTCCCAATTGTAGGAAAATGCGGAAAGAAATTCCAAATGGGGCAATTTGTAATCAATCATTTAAACTTTTCCTAAGTAACCAGTACTGTTCACCAACCTGTAATTTATACCCTCTTTTTTATTCCCATGCTTGCCGTAAATAGATCATCCACTCTCTCCAACTACTAATCTTTATAATAGACCTTTATCACAGATTGCTGCATCCCTTTGAAATGTTCCTAAATGCTAGGAGGACCCCTAGGAAAGAAGTAAACCACCTGGGCTCAACTCACCAGCAGCAGAGCAGGAGCTTAGAGCTGCTTTCTTTGGTAATGGGGCCAGAAATGTACAGGCACGCACACTCTGGGTCTGACCCTGCTCGGGGCCAATAAAAGCCCAGCCACATGGCCAGGATGGAAGCCCTGTACAGATGGCAAGTGCTGGCTGTGGGAGGACTGCTCGGGTCACCTTGATCCCTCCGGCCTAGGGACTTGACCGCAGATGAAGACGTGTCACTCCAAGCTGTCACTGAAGCTTTTGTGCTGTGAGGGCTGAGGAAGAAGAGAAGGCAGAGAGGGAGGAGAAGGAAGGAGGCTCAACCTTCGAGACTCTCTACATCAGACTCTGCTAACCCCAGATCAGACTAGAACCCAACCTTCTAATGGGATTTAGGGTCAGCAGCCTCCCCCACCAGCCCCCACCCCAGGTCAAGTTCAAATTCCTTGCAGGTGTGCAGGCGAGGCCTGTGACCGTGTATGTGTTTTGAGCTCCGTGAAGGTCAACCTTGAGCACGGGGCCTTTTATTTCCTTCCTTGCCCTAGGACCCTGGGGATGCAGGAAAGTGGGGTGTCTGCCTTAGAAAGAGGTCCTGTTTCTTCCCCCATTTTGAGAGTTTTGGTTTCTTCTTCTGGTTTCTGTTCCTTTCTGTCCACTCACTTCCACTTTCTCTCTGCATCAACTACAACCCATTAAAATAGTTAAGGAATCTGTCTTTAGAGAGGCTCGTCCACTCCAAGCAGCCCCCTTCCTTGTTTGTTGTGGCTGTAGGTTTCATAAGGAGTTCTGTGACGCCCTGGCATCAAAGCGTAAAAAAATTTCAGACATGCCTGCTCCAGCTTCAATCCTCCTCCAAGTCCCAGCCTTTCAACGATAACACCCTTTCGATTTCAGGGATCACAAAGTCACAAACACTCGACAACTCCACCAAATCAAGACAAAGCCTTCCTCAATCACACGTCCATGTGCAGCACCCTGGGCCCTGGTGCCATTTGGGAATATTCTCTTGTTGGGAGTGAGTGGTTTCACCTAGCAATGCTTGCCTTTCTTTCGATAAGGGAAGAAGACGTCCTGAGACTCTTCAGTCGGCGCCCCACATCTTAATGTTCATCCACTGTCACCACGAGAGGTCTAAAATGAAAGAACCACGTGTAGTTGTCCTGGTTTAATGGGAGGATGTGCTGCTTACGTCTCCAAAGTTGCCCACCTGAGTCAGATTCAGGATAATGAAATCAAGTACATCACCCAGAGGCGTTTAGAATTGGTCTTCACCTGGCTTATTCTGAGAGCATTAACGAACTGATTTTCAAGTATCCATTGGGGGGAAGGAGTGGGAAGAAGTACAGTCTGGTCATCTTTGGTGTGATGTGTGTGGGATGTTTGCTTGATTCCTGTAGCTAAAGGGAAGCTGCTCTTCTGAAAATGTCCCTTCTGCTCTAGGGACGAACCTTTCCCGTGGACACATCCAGCCCTTTCCAGGGAAAGATGATGAGTCATGGAGTGATTTCACCACAGATAGAAATAGTTGGTGCATTAACAGCCAGGTTGGCTTCTGTGCTATCTTCCAGCTGTTATACAATAGAGTAAGGGGACAGATGCTTAAACAAGACCACCTGAGTTGATGGTCACAAAAGTTTCTGGTTTCCCTCAACGTGGTCACCTTGGTGGGCTGGGTTTTCTTTCTTTTCATCAATGTCTCCATGGTGCAAAATATTTCTTAAACATTATGGTTAGTTCTTACACTATATTATTATTGGCTATTTGATTTTTTTTTTCCTGAATAATACATGTTCATTGTAGAAAGTTAGAAAAATAAAATACAAAAGAAAAACAACCTTAGAAGATTGTTCATAATCCCATGGCTCTGGGCATCATAATGATCATAGCCCCAACATTTCATCAGTGGTTGTCTCTGGGTTGGCAGTTGGGGCCAGGGGTGCAGCCCGTGACCACAGAACTACATTGGTCTGTGTGGAGTTGACCCTATGTTCATGGCAGTGAGAGCACAGGGCCCGAGCCCCCAGAGGCAGCAAACAGGCCTTTGAAGAGGCTCAATGCCAGAGCTTAGGGGCAGGCTGGAACAGAGCTAAAAGATTCCAACTTTGGGATTTCTTTCCTTGTTCTGTTTCTCCTTCCTTCCTCTCTCTTTTTTTTTTTTTTTTTTTTGAGTGCCATCTCAGTCTAACGATAGGTGTAAGAGCACTGAAGCCAGAGTAACTCACTAATTCAGCTACACTTGTATAATGTAATTACTGTACATTTCATTTCAGCTCTGCGCTGAAATGACTTGTGACTCTGGGCACTGTGTATTCTCCATACTTGAACTTCCTCATCCACAAAATGAGGATAGAGATAACACTTTACCTCATGGTGTATTAAGGGTGACAAAGAAATTGCAAAGTGATTTGCAAACATGAAGCGTCCTATGAATTATGCACTGTTCAAATTCTCCTGCAGCGGCCAAGCCCCCACTGAATGGAATTTTTTCATGGTTTCTAAGCCTCACCACGGAAGGGATAATCTAGAACGAGGGGTCATCTTGGCCGCTGAACAGGACTGTACTCTCCAACTTAAGCACGTAGATTTTCTTTGATCATCCAGGTTCCTCAGAGAAGTCGGCTCCTTAATTTACCCATTCCCAGCCTTCCTTCCCTGTGTCCAAGGCCAATTTTGCAAGAGCACTCTTAATCCTCTTTATTATTCCCAGAGGTGATGGAATAAGTAAACCATATCTGGCAAATGGCATAAGTGAGCTAAAACAGTTAACTGTTAAGGCACACGGTCGAGGCCTCCGTTATTTACTGTTTTACCATTCTCCTAACGTCGTTTCTAGCTGTTCGTGCCCAAGTGGTGGGGCAAATCAGATTCTGAAGCATTTTAACGGTCTTTTAAGTTTACGATGGGAACGAGCTTCAAGGAACTGGGATCTTCTTTCCCTTGGCCGTTGGTAAAGCAGATGGCTTCATCAAAAGCACATGGGTTCTTATAGGAAGACCTTTGGATGGTGCATTCACTAGGAGTTGTTCTGGGCATGATCCTGTTTGGGAAAAGCCGAATTCTAGGTTCTGAACAAAAAAAGAAAGCATTTCCCAAAGAGTCTGCACGCTTTCCACTTTGCAGTGGATCAGCTTAAGTGTTATGGTGAGACCTTCTCTAAGGGAAATCCAGGTCACTACTCCCAGTATGGTTGGAGCCCAGCCAGGGATGGGGGAACCACCCAACCGCAGAGGATGGTTGTTCACTATTGAGAAACAGAAAACTGGGTGTAAGTTACACAGCAGTAACTCAAACCTGGCCTCGCTTTGACAGACACCAACCTCAGCCATTGCAGCTCTCGTTCTTCACGTCCAAGGACCGGGTGTTTGTTCCTGGAGGAGCTCTGTGTCCCGCCGTCCTCTCCTGGCTACGCATTTCCCTTCCTTTCCGGGTCGCCCGTAGACCCTTTCTAGGCTGAATGTATCTGTGTGTGTGTGTGTCGCTGTGACTGTAAGGATGTCTTTCACATGAAGAGCTTTCACCGACTCCATCTCCTCCTCCTTTCCCCTTTCCACCCATGGTGTGACTGTTTTGCTAGTCAAGACTATCTGTAAAAATGTACAAATAAAAGTGGAAACTGAAAATAAGGGGGAGGGAATTGAGACTAAACAAATGTACTGCTGTAGCCCTCGGTTTTCGGAGGACTTACGTGGACTGCCCTAAAATCCTAACTCTGGGTGGGATTTGAAGGGAGGGAAGCCTTTGGCGCAGGAGTTTTGTTGGTTTTTTTTTTTTTTTTTCTGGTTGTTTCTCTGACAGTCAACGCGTGTCTGCTTGGAACTCTCTTTTCTAAAGGTTTGGGCCTTTAAAATATATTTTCCAAAAAGTAAAAGCAACTCATCCAAGTGTGAAGGGTGAAGGTCATCGTGAAGGTCAACACAGAGACCTGATCTGGGGGTCGTATTAATAGCTTTGTCACTGGCTCACTTGGGGCCTTGGGCGAACGTGGTTACCTCACCAGGTTTCTGCATCCTCTCAGCCAAATGGGGCTGGGGGTTCCTGGGGCTCCCAGTCTCCATGGCCATTCTGCTGCTATTCTTGGAGAGGCTTCAAGCCCACGCTGGTACGTGTTTACTGCAGGAGGTGCATTCGGAGGGTTCCTCCTGGCTGCTCTCGTCCCCATGCTTTCACTCCTCGGAAAGTAACCTCGAGCTAACGGCCAGTTTGTGCTCAGAGTCCAAAGCCTTTTATCTACCTTTTCATTCTCAGATGCCTTTCCACCCACTTTGATGATGTCATTTTACTGTGGTTTCGGACAGAGCTTTGCTGTGCTGGGGTAGGAGGTGGAGTTTCCAAGGAGATGACGTATGTGAATTGCTTTGGAATCTATGACTTACTGTGCCACCCCAGCTCGTACTATCAGAAGCAGGGAGTCTGGCCAAGGGATGCGACCGAATCAGAATGAAGAAAGCCTTGGGGTGTGGGGGTAATGCAGTCGAGGTGAGGGAAAGAAAGCTTTTGGAAGGGGAAGTGGCAGAATCACAGGGCATCCTCAGCATGGCAGCAGAGAAGGATCCCCCAAAGGCTGGGCACCCAGAAGAGGAAGTAGAAAAGAGAAACAGGGGCAGGTAATCCTATAGCACAAAGAGCTGCCTCCCTACAGGATAGAGAAGACTAGCTGCTCCAGGGGCAGATTCACACCAAGCTTGGCCAGTGACCTAAGCCCTCCTCCTTCATGGCACCTTCAATCCAAACCTTTCTCCTCTCTGGTGGTCCACAGTGATCATCTCTAGGGTCAGCTTCAGGAAGGCAACTTAGAACAGTGCTGTCCAATAGATACAATGCAAGCCACATATGCAATTTTAAATATCCTAGTAGCCCCATTTTTAAAAGTCCAAAGAAATAGGTGAGATTAATTTTAATACCTATTTTAACCCAACATATCAAAAATATTATCATTTCAACATGGAACCAGTATAAAAATTACTGAGCTACTTACGTTCTTTTTTTTTTTTTCCAAATGAAATCTTCGAAATCCAATGTGAATTTTACTCTTAGAAAACATCTCAATTTGGACCAGCCACATTTCCAGTGTTCAGTAACCACACGCGGCCACTGGCTGACGTGTAGGACAGCAAAGATTTAGACTCTTCATTAGGGGATGGAATGGAATCACCCTTACCCGTGAGTCACACGGATCTCACGGCAGGCAGATGCTGGAGGTCCGTGTTGGCCCCGAGTAGATAACACAGGAGCAATGTCCAGGCTGCCATCCTGGCCTCTGGAAGTTGATCACCTGCTTAGAGGAGAGGACCACTGCTTGTCAGATACATATCACATCTGCCCCAGAGGGTCAGTGCCCCTGGGCATGGCCCCGATGACCTGTCAAAGTCCTAGAGGCCAAAGCAAGTCACTTTCTTCAGCTGTAGGAACACCAGCTTATCCCTTATCCAGACGTCCTTTATCTTAGGATGGAAAGAGGAGCAGACGGACCTTCTCTTCGTCAAGAATAAAGATCTACACCACTTCTTGTCACCTGGTCCAGTCACCTGCTAATAGCATCTCACCAATATTTGGAGCTGTTTTCTCAATCTTACTTTCCTTAAATGCTAAAAGGGGCTGTGCTGTAAAGAGCAGGGGCCACAGGCAGACTGGGTCTCCTAGGAGGTGGCAGTGACAAGCTCTGTCCCTTACACTAGGACTCAGTCCACTATTGCCCACCTCTCCTTCCTGCCCCGAGGCTTTCCTTAGATTTGAAGAAACCTCTTTGGGGGGCGGGGGGCGGGCAGAAGCGGGTGGAGACAAGAAGTGAGGTCTTAGTGCAGAGAACAGAATAACATGCAAGCAAACAACCCCTGGGCATTCTCAGAGCATTTCAAAGAGCCAATATGATAAGGTTGGATTCATTTAAAATATTGCATCCTGAGCCCTGTGTTACTGAGCAAAAGAGAATGAGCTGATTTGGTGAGTACATTTTATATATGGTCATGAGACAGGGACTGTAGCTGTAAAAACTCTCAAACACCTGGAGTGTTTATGGTCCACCAGATTATTATTGCTCGGTCAATATAAATTGATTTACCTTTAATTTGCACAGTGCTTTCTGATTGGTTAGACAAGGAGTGATGTGTACTGCAGGGTTCCAACACCGCCTCTGCCCTGAGAGGTAGCAATTCCTGTGGTTATTGGTGCTAAAATAAGATTAAATGTTATGTTAATTTGTTCTGATACGATGTGAATAAATGTGTTGTTTAATCTTAACAAGAATGCTACATCTTATCAGATCTATTGTACTGTCTGTTCCTTCTCATAGTTAATTACAGGAAAGGTGATCCAAACCAGATCTTGAAACTATTGTGCTATTCTGAGAGGTGAATTTAACAGTTAAGTGGGAGGGGGGGATGAAAAGGGAAATTGCCAGGTTCCTGTGACTTTGCAAAGACTGAGGAAGCAGAGAGCATTTGGGGACTTCACTGACACTGACTGCATCTTGCAATTTTCTTTTTCAAATTGGCAGAAATATTGTATTTCCATCGATTGAAGAAATAAAGTGTCTGGTAATTAAATGACTTGTTCATGGAAAAAAATAAAAATAAATAATCTGTCAGTTGTGGAATGTAAACTGATTAAACAATTAAATAAAGAAGATCATGTTGTGTGTTTTAAGTAATTGTATCTACTTGGGGAAGAGGGGTAGACCCTGCAGTATTTGATGGAGAACAATAGTTTTCCCTCAGGCTTTGTACAGAAGAAAAACTGAACAACTTTTATGTAGATAACAGACTGAAAACTCTAATCCTGAAGGAAATAGACGGTGAACTTTTCAAGCATGTGTAAGCCAAAGGTAAATGCTTTTAAAGTTGCAGGGCCAGGTGGGGTGGGGATGGAGAGGGACTCCGAAGAGAAAAACAAGGAAACTATTGTTCTTTTTCTCCTAGTGTTGGCATTCATAACATTTTAAAAAAATGCTTTATAAGATGCTGAAATTACTGGTTACATTCTAACCTCCCACCCTATTTCTTAGCTATCAGTAAGGAGAGACATTTCTCTCTCAGTCTTCATCATCTCTATTCCTACCTTAGAATCCCAGTTCCTTTCCACCCATGTGCCTTTTAAACATTTCTGGCTCATGCTTGGGTAGGACATCTAGGGAAGAAGTGAAGATGACAGGAGGTAAGTGCTTTTTAAGGATAGTGTCAGCATCTTGAGTTTTAAGCCAAAGAAACTGGCTCTGTTTGGTCTAAGTGGGAAAGTCATTTACTGAAAAGACATGGGCAGCTGGAAGCCCACAGCACAGGCAGGAAGAAATGAGCAGCTAGGTAGCCAGAATCACACCCAGTCCAGTCTGGACTCTACACCACAGTTGCCTGGTTGCCACTGTTACCATGGAGACCATATGTTGCTGCGCTGCCACCATCAACAGGATGAATCTCCAGGTACCTGCTTCTTTCAGTCGGTATCCCCAGAATCCCAGGGGTGTGCACCGTCTGAGGGGGACAGGCAAACAGGTCTAGAGCCCTTAGCTTCTCTCTTCAATGGTGAACCCTGTCTCCCGCCAAGGTTCATAGAGCAGACAATTCCCCAAGAACTGGAAGAGGCATAGGTGCTGGGCAGGCAGAAAAAGGGGAAATGTTCATTAGAGGTGGGATATCTGAGCGAGAGGAAGGATCCCTGAATGAGAGGCACGTTGCTGCATCTCTTTGTGGTGCATCTGAATAGTGTCCAGTGGGTCTGTGTAGGACCTTCGTGACAGTGATTAGCACCATGGCTGGCAGCCTCTGTTCCAAGATATGCACAGTGTTAAGCATTGTACAAGAAGACCTGCCTAGATTTAGTTGGAGGAAGGGGCACTAATATAACCAGAGCCTGGTGAGTGTTATCCAACACCACCAAGCAATTCTCCAAATCTCAGAGGATACTGACCGGATGTCCTACAGTTCAACTCCGTTCTGACACTGTCAGCCTGGAGATAGTGTCAGATCTCATAGATTAAGGACTCAGTCCCACAAGGCTGTCCCCATTTTGGACACCAATCAAAAGTCCATGCTATCACCTGTGCTTCTAATCGACTGGCTACACATTGGAGGTTTCCACGACCCCTCCTAGGGTTCAGTTAATTTGCTAGAGCAGCTCATAGGACTCAGGAAAACAATTTACTTACTAGATGAAGAGTTTATTATAAAAGGATATAACTCAGGAAGAGACAGGTGGGAGAGATGCATAGGGCACGGTATGGGGAAAGAGGTGTGGAGCTTCCGTGCCCGCTGCAGGCACCACTTTCCCCGAATCTCTGCATGTTCACCAACCCTGAAGCTCTCCAAACCACATCCTTTTGGTTTTTTATGAAAGCTTCATTACATAAGTACGTTTGATTAAATCGTTGGCCATTGGTGATTGAACTTGATCTCCAGCCCCTCCCGCCTCCCCGGAAGGCTGGGGGATGGGACTGAAAGTTCCAACCATCCAATCACCTGGTTGATTCCCTTGACAACCAACCCCCCCCATCCTTAATGACTTTGCAAAACGACCTCATTAACATAAACTCCGGTGTGGTTGAAAAGGGCTTGTTATGAATTACAAGACACTCCTTCCACCTTTATGGAACTGGAGCTCTTTCAGGATTTCAGAAACTTAGGACAAAAGGACAAATATTAGAACAAAAGATGCTCCTCTTGTTCTTTTTCCTTAGGAAATCCCAATGGCTTTAGGAGCTCTGTGCCAGCAACAGAGATGAAGACCTAATGTATATCTCTTATTATAAATAACAGTATCACAAGTGGAAAAAAATTTTTTTAAGAGGAATCCTGGAAGTAATGGAAATAAACAGTAAAACACTTCAAAAGTAGGTACAGGCCAAAGGTAAGTGCCTTACAGAATGGGCAAGGGGAAGTTTAACTTGAAGAAGTGGGAGACCCGAATCCTAAGGGTCCCCTGCCCTCCTTGTTGGTAATGTCCCTTGGAAGAGAGAAAGAGTGGAAGCACCACTGATCCTAAGAAACAAGCAAGGCCTTTCAGCCCAGGTACCTTCAAGGGGAAAAGCATCTCCCCCCGCCAGGGTCAGGTGAGGAGGATTGGGAGGAGGCCCCCAGAAGTTCCTATGAGTTTGTGCTGCAGTGTTCCAACCTGAAGGGTGGGCAGGGTCACCAGCAACTATCTGAGGCATAATACAGACGCCCTGTAGACAGCCTGGGCTGAACCACAAAGAGGTAAACAGCCTGCTTCTCCTTTTTCCAAGGAAGAAGCACAACTTTGATCTCTGTGTCTGTGATGAAGTATGCAGTCCACTGGGTTTGTAGGAAACACACCTACTTCATCTCAGCCCCTGTGCCTCCAGACACAAAAATCCCCACAGCGAGAGCTGTTAAATCAAGAAAGGTAGCACCAGAAACTGACCAGGTCCCCCCAATAGCTGGGATGTCCACAGAGGGGTGCCCTCCTCTAGGAAGCCTTCCTTTCCTGAGTGCCCATGCTGCTAAGTGCCCTTTGTCAGCCCCATGGCATCATGCTGCGTCTCTCTCATGGCACTTACACTTCCAGATGAAATGAGTGTTTTCCTTTGGACCCCCTCAGGAACTGGGTTGTCTTGAGGAGCAGGGCTTCTGACTTCCTCATCTTCGTATTCCAATGACTGGTAGTGGCTGGTGTGTAGTAAGTGCTCAGTAAACACTGATCTGAATCCAGCTAAAAAGTCTTCCCCCATCCACTCATTCAAGTTGGTCCTTAATGCTGGTGTTAAATTCTTGTTTAGGTAAGTGTTGGGGGTTCTCAAGACCGCCCTCAGATTCAGTGATTTGCTAGAAGGACGGACAGAACTCAGAAAAGCGGTTATACTCAGGATCATGGTTTATTACGCTGAAAGTATATAGATGAAAATCAACAAAGGTAAAAGGCAGGTAGGACAGAGTTCAGGAGAGATGAGACAGCTTCCAGCTGTCCTCCTGCCGTGGATTTGTACAGACAGTGCTTAATTCTCCCAGCAAAGCTGTGTGACAACAGGAGTATTGCTAACCAGGGGAGCTCCCCTGAGCCTTAGTGCCCAGGGACTTGGGGGAGGTCAGTAGGGTGGGCACGGAACACCCATATAGCTGACCTTAGTTACCCAACCTCCAAAGGTCAAACAAGGTCTCCACCATACATCACATTGTTAGCATAAATTATCCAACATGGCCCAAGGTAAACCAGGTAAACAAAGACACTGATCAGACAGATATTCCAAGGGCTTGAAGGTTATCTCCCAGGAGCCACGCAAAGGCCACATCTTTCTTTGGAACGTGCAGAGTTTGGGCAACCCAGCCCTGCCGAGTGAACCCTTTACTGTGCACTGTGCTACATGTTAAGTTAGATCAAACAAGACATAGTTCCTCTCCACGTTGAAGCTCCCCCCAGGTATCCTAGCTTCCCTCCCCTTCCCCTGATCCACTACAGACAAGCCCAGCCCTGGCCTTCTTCTCAGGTCATTGGCTAAAGTTTACTGTCTAGTGGACTCCTTTCCATACATGCTTCTTCTCAAGCAGCTCACATGCCCTTCACGAGAGATGGGTGTGGGTGTGGGGTGGAAGGAGCACAGGTGCCTGCGTCTTTAAGCAGATCTGTATTCGCATCCTTCTATATACAGGTTGTGTCACTTGGCCCCCTCCACCTGTGTGCCTGTGTGTTATGTAAGTGGGTTTCCACCATCTGCCTTCCAGACTGCTGTGGAAGATGAGAGAGGTGCCCCCCATGAGAGGGCCTGCCCAGAGCTGTGCTCAGTGCTCACCAGGCTCCCTTCCCTGCTCTGCACAGTTTGTCCTCTTCCATTAGTAAGCAGGCTCTACCTCTTACCCTCTAAGACGGGTGTCTGAGCTGAAGCCCACCCAGGTGTTATCGAGTCCCACAGGCACCCTGCTCACTCACCACACCCAAAGCTCTGTGGACGCATTGACAATTTAAATGCAAACTCACATGTGTTGTATTCACCATTCTTCAGTCAATACAGCTACCCTGTAAAGGTATATATATATATGTGTGTGTGTGTTCATAATAAAATCATGCTTTGAAATACTTTTATTTCTGGAGAGGGGAAAACCTGGGAATGAAAATACTCTTTCCCTTTGCAGAACTCTTCCTTTTCTAGGAGGGAGAGACATGCTCTAGAACCTTGCTGCTCACTGTGTGGTCCACGGACAAGCAGCATCCACCTCACCTGGGATCTTGCTAGACATGCAGAGTCTTTGGTCCAACCCCAGAGCCGCTGAATCAGAGTCTGCATTTTAACATGAGCTCCAGGTGATTTGTATGCACTGATCTGGAAGGGTCACTTACTGGCTGTGTGGTTTGAGCGATGCTTTCAATGCTTCTGCTAATATCTTTTATCTAGGATCATGATAACAGGAGGATTTCAAAGGACAATGAAAAAAATTGTCCCCGTCTGAGGTCTCAAAGCCAATTGGAACAGGTATCATTTTTTAAAAATTTATTTTATTGAAGTATAGTTGATTTACAGTGTTGTGTTAATGTCTGCTGTACAGCAAAGTGATTCAATTATATATTCTTTTTCATATTCTTTTCCATTATGCTTTATTACAGGATAGTGAATAGTGTTCCCTGTGCTATACGGTAGGACTTGTTTATCCATTCTATATATAATAGTTTGCATCTGCTAACCCCAAACTCCCAATCTACCCGTTCCTCACCCCCTTGCCCCTTAGCGACCACAAGTCTGTGCTCTATGTCTGTGAGTCGGAACAGATATCGTTTTTTGTTTTTTGTTTTTTGTTCGCGGTACGCGGGCCTCTCACTGTTGTGGCCTCTCCCATTGCGGAGCACAGGCTCCGGACGCGCAGGCTCAGCGGCCATGGCTCATGGGCCCAGCCGCTCCGCGGCATGTGGGATCTTCCCGGACCGGGGCACGAACCCGCGTCCCCTGCATCGGCAGGAGGACTCTCAACCACTGCGCCACCAGGTAAGCCCACAGGTATCGTTTTTAACTAACATGCCAAGAAAGATCCCTTCTGCTGGGTGTAACGCTGGTTTTTAGGGTCACCACTGGGAGAACACGGCCAAGTAATTAGGTTTTGTTTCTCCCAGTGAGCAGGTTTGAACTCTGCATCAGCTGCCCCGGAGCAGGTGTGTGTGAGACCACAAGGTTTCAGCCACTGTGCGAAAGTAGACATGGGGTGGCTCTAGGGGGAAGAGTTCACTTTTGCCTCTTCCTGAAAAAGTCTAGACCACAAGACAGAGTAGATCTGGAGTGAGGGGACTTGGAGGCCCTTCACCCTGATATCCCTTCTTTTGTGTTTTTTTGTGAGCTAGATGCAAAGCTTTAGTTCATGACAGTATAACTTACTGGTTATAAGCAAGAACTCTAGGGTCAGATGGCCTGCGTTCAAATTTGGCCCCTCCTACTAGCCGTGTAGCCTTGGGCAAGATATTTACCCTTTCCATGCTTCACTTTCCCCCTCAGCGAATGAGGATGGTACCAATAATATCTACCTTGTAGGGCTGTTGTGGGGATAAAATGGGTTCATACTGGCCATGTACTTAAAAGAGTGCCTGGCATATACTAGCTGTTATATACATATTTATCATTAAATAATTCAAACTTTAAATGGCCTATGCGAAGTTCCACTGACTAATGAGACATGATCAGAAGGTGTGACTGGTACTAAATTGTGGAACAGAGCCTTTGTAAAGAATGGTACTGGAAAAGGATTTTCTGCAAGGCGTCACTTTGAAGGTGATGGTTATTCCAGCTGTCTGGAGACAACAGAAGGCCTGTCTCCATGAGCATCTGTTGGCCTCACTGGTTGCAGCCTGACCCTTTCCATGTCCGGGTGTTGTGACACCGATTGGCTGTGGCCCCTACAGCAGTGATGTCCACAGTTCTACCTCCTGCTTGGTGGCTGGGACTACAGCGGCCCCTCTGTGTTTTCTCTGGGCCGCCATCTCTCTACTGCTTGTCGGGGAGGGTACAGAACCCTGCCTCGGGAGCCCCCTCCCTCCCACCGATGAGGTGGAAATGATGTGAAGAGAGTCTTCCGTATGTCTTCAGCACCCTTCTTATCACTGAGGTTTGTAACAAGGGGGTTTACCTTGGGAGTGGAGGGTCATCCTAAGCTTTTCCTCCCTTATGTCCCTAAACTACTCTTTAAATTTTGGCAGTGTGCCATATAAGACTGAAGACCTTTTTTTTTTTTTTTCTTTTTAAAATACAAACTGGGGACTTCCCTGGTGGCACAGTGCTTAAGAACCCGCCTGCCAATGCAGGGGACACGGGTTTGATCTCTGGTCCGGGAAGATCCCACATGCTGAGAAGCAGCTAAGCCCATGAGCCACAACTACTGAGCCCATGTGCCACAACTACTGAAGCCCGCATGCCTAGATCCCATGCTCTGCAACAAGAGAAGCCACCGCAATGAGTAGCCCGTGCACCGCAACAAAGAGTAGCCCCCGCTCGCTGCAACTAGAGAAAGCCCACGCGCAGCAGCAAAGACCCAACGCAGCAAAAAAAAAAAAAAAAAAAAAAAAAAAAAAAAAATATATATATATATATATATATATATAAACTGTATTTTTAGAACACGTTTAGATTTACAGAAAAATTGCAAATAAAATCCAGAGAATTCCCATGTATCTCTCAGTTTCCTCCCTTGTTAACATGTTACATAAGTGTGGTATATTTGGTACAATTAATGAACCAAGATTGACACATTCTTATTAATAAAAGTCCATTCTGGATTCAGCTTTCCCTCCCTTTTACCTGATGTCCTTTTTGTGTTCCAGGATCTCATCTGATCCAGGATGCCACATCACATGTAGTTGTCACATCTCTTTAGGCTCCTCTTGGCTAGGACAGTTTCTTCAACTTTCTTTGTTTTTGATGACCTTGACACCTTTGAGGCATACAAGTCAAGTATTTTGTAGAATGTTTCTCCACTGCACTGGGATTTGTCTGATGTTTTCCTCATGATTGGACTGTTTTTTAGGAGGAAGACCACAGAGGAGAATTGCCGTTTTCTTCATATCATATCAAAGGTACATGCTATCACCTTGATTTATCACTTCTTGATGTTGCCCTTGATCACCTGGCTGAGGTCATGTTTGTCAGATTTCTCTTCTCTGAAGTCGACTCTCTGTCCTCCTTTCCATACTGTACTCTCTGAAAACAAGTCACTAATTGTAGCTCACACTTGAGTGGGGAGTTAGGGGCCCCTTCCCTGAAGAACTGATTTTTCCTCACGCTTCTGATCTACAGGAAGAAAAAAACCCAACACAATACTACTAATAACTAAAACCAATTAATTTTACTGTTCTCAGTATATATTCTACACACCTAACTTTAAAAAGTAAACACTTGAAACTGCTTAAGTAAATACAGTAAATAAACATTAAAAATTACTTCGGATCAGCTCCAAAAGAGGTGGTAACCATTTTTCTCAAATGTTAGAGTGCCCCAGAATCATTTGGAGGGTTGTTTTTTTTTAACATCTTTATTGAAGTATAATTGCTTTATAGTGTTGTGTTAGTTTCTGCTTTAAAACAAAGTGAATCAGCTATATGTATACGTATATTCCCATACCCCCTCCCTCAAGCATCCCTCTCCCACCCTCTCTATCCCACTGCTCTAGGTGGTCACAAAGCACCAAGCTGATTTCATTGTGCTATGCAGCTGCTTCCCGCTAGCTCTCTATTTTACGTTTGATAGTGTATATATGTCAATGCTACTCTCTCACTTCGTCCCAGCTTACCCTTCTCCCTCCCTGTGTCCACAAGTCCATTCTCTATGTCTGCCTCTTTATTCCTGTCCTGCCCCTAGGTTTATTAGAACCACTTTTTTTTTAGATTCCGTATATATATGTTAGCATACAATATTTGTTTTTCTTTTTATGACTTACTTCACTCTGTATGACAGACTCTAGGTCCATCCACTCACTACAAATAGTTCAATTTCATTTCTTTTTATGGTTGAATTATATTCCATTGTATATATATGCCACATCTTCTTTATCCATTCATCTGTTGATGGACACTTAGGTTGCTTCCAGGTCCTGGCTATTGTAAATAGAGCCGCAATGAACATTGTGGTACATGTCTCTTTTTGAATTTTGCTTTTCTTAGGGTATATGCCCTGTAGTGGGATTGATGGGTCATATGGTAGTTCTATTTTTAGTTTTTTAATGAACCTCCATACTGTTCTCCATAGTGGCTGTGTCAATTTACATTCCCACCAACAGTGCAAGAGGGTTCCCTTTTCTCCACACCCTCTCCAGCACTTATTGTTTGTAGATTTTTTTGATGATGGCCATTCTGACCAGTGTGAAGTGGTACCTCACTGTAGTTTGATTTGCATTTCTCTAATGATTACTGATGTTGAGCATCCATTCATGTGTTGGCCATCTGTATATCTTCTATGGAGAAATGTCTATTTAGGTCTTCTGCCCATTTTTGGATTGGGTTGTTTGTTTTTCTGATATTAAGTTGCATGAGCTGCTTGTATATTTTGGAGATTAATCCTTTGTCAGTTGCTTCATTTGAAAATACTTTGTCCCATTCTGAGGGTTGTCTTTTCGTCTTGTTTATGGTTTCCTTTGCTGTGCAAAAGCTTTTAAGTTTCATTAGGTCCCATTTGTTTATTTTTGTTTTTATTTCCATTCCTCTAGGAGGTGGGTCAAAAAGGATCTTGCTGTGGTTTATGTCATGGAGTGTTCTGCCTATGTTTTTGTCTTGTTTTGTTTTGTTTTGCGGTATGTGGGCCTCTCACTGTTGTGGCCTCTCCCATTGCGGAGCGCAGGCTCCGGACGCACAGGCTCAGTGGCCATGGCTCATGGGCCCAGCTGCTCCACGGCATGTGGGATCTTCCTGGACCGGGGCACGACCCGTGTCCCCTGCATTGGCAGGCGGACTCTCAACCACTGCGCCACCAGGGTAGCCCTGCCTATGTTTTCCTCTAAGAGTTTTATACTCTCTGGCCTTACATTTAGGTCTTTAATCCATTTTGAGTTTATTTTTTTGTGTGGTGTTAGAGAGTGTTCTAATTTCATTCTTTTACATGTAGCCATCCAGTATTCCCAGCACCACTTATTGAAGAGAGTGTCTTTTCTCCATTGTATATTCTTGCCTCCTTTATCAAAGATAAGGTGACCATATGTGCATGGGTTTAACTCTGGGCTTTCTATCCTGTTCCACTGATCTATATTTCTGTTTTTGTGCCAGTACCATACTGTCTTGATTACTGTAGCTTTGTAGTATATATAGTCTGAAGTCAGGGAGCCTGATTCCTCCAGCTCTGTTTTTCTTTCTTGAGATTGTTTTGGCTATTCAGG
The DNA here is from genome assembly GCF_025265405.1 of Mesoplodon densirostris. NCBI lineage: Eukaryota > Metazoa > Chordata > Mammalia > Artiodactyla > Ziphiidae > Mesoplodon > Mesoplodon densirostris. The sequence goes on from NC_082669.1 coordinate 101,329,764, forward strand.
GTCTTTTGTGTTTCCATACAAATTGTGAAATTTTTTGTTCTAGTTCTGTGAGAAAAGCCATTGGTAGTTTGATAGGGATTGCATTGAATCTGTAGATTGCTTTGGTTAGTATAGTCATTTTCACAGTGTTGGATCTTCCAATCCAAGAACATGGTATATCTCTCCATCTGTTTGTATTGTCTTTATTTCAACAGTGTCTTATAGTTTTCTGCTTCTGCATACAGGTCTTTTGTCTCCCTAGGTAGGTTTATTCCTAGGTATTTTATTCTTTTTGTTGCAATGGTAAATGGGAGTGTTTCCTTAATTTCTCTTTCAGATTTTTCATCAGTAGTGTATAGGAATGCAAGAGATTTCTGTGCATTAATTTTGTATCCTGCAACTTAACCAAATTCATTGATTAGCTCTAGTTTTCTGGTGGCATCTTGAGCATTCTCTATGTAGTATCATGTCATCTGCAAACAGTGACAGTTTTACTTCTTCTTTTCCAATTTGGGTTCCTTTTATTTCTTTTTCTTCTCTGATTGCTGTGGCTAAAACTTCCAAAACTATGTTGAATAATAGTAGTGAGAGTGGGCAACCTTGTCTTGTTCCTGATCTTAGAGGAAATGCTTTCAGTTTCTCACCACTGAGAACAATGTTGTGGGGGGTTTGTCATATATTGCCTTTATTATGGTGAGGTAGGTTCCCTCTATGCCTACTTTCTGGAGAGTTTTTATAATAAGTGGGTGTTGAATTTTGTCAAAAGCTTTTTCTGCATCTATTGAGATGACCATATGGTTTTTAGCCTTCAGTTTGTTAATATGGTGTATCACATTGATTGATTTGTGTATATTGAAGAATCCTTGCATTCCTGGGATAAACCCCACTTGATCATGGTGTGTGATCCTTTTAATGTGCTGTTGGATTCTGTTTGCTAGTATTTTGTTGAGGATTTTTGCATCTATGTTCATCAGTGATATTTGCCTGTAGTTTTCTTTCTTTGTGACATCCTTGTCCGGTTTTGGTATCCGGGTGATGGTGGCCTCATAGAATGAGTTTGGGGGTGTTCCTCCCTCTGCTATATTTTGGAAGAGTTTGAGAAGGATAGGTGTTAGCTCTTCTCTAAATGTTTGATAGAATTCTCCTGTGAAGCCATCTGGTCCTGGGCTTTTGTTTGTTGGAAGATTTTAAATCACAGTTTCAATTTCAGTGCTTGTGATTGGTCTGTTTATATTTTCTGTTTCTTCCTGGTTCATGTCAGAAGGTTGTGCTTTTCTAAGAATTTGTCCATTTTATTGGCATCGAGTTGCTTGTAGTAATCTCTCATGATCCTTTGTATTTCTGCACTGTCAGTTGTTACCTCTCCTTTTTCATTTCTAATTCTGTTGATTTGAGTCTTCTCCCCTTTTTTCTTGATGAGTCTGGCTAATGGTTTATCAATTTTGTTTGTCTTCTCGAAGAACCAGCTTTTAGTTTTATTGATTTTTGCTACTGTTTCCTTCATTACTTTTTCATTTATTTCTGCTCTGATCTTTATGATATCTTTCCTTCTGCTAACTTTGAGGTTTTTTTGTTCTTCTTTCTCTGATTGCTTTAGGTGTAGGTTAGGTTGTTTATTTGAGATGTTTCTTGTTTCTTGAGGTAGGACTGTATTGCTATAAACTTCCCTCTTAGAACTGCTTTTGCTGCATCCCCATAAGTTTTGGGTCGTCGTGTTTTTGTTGTCATTTGTTTCTAGGTATTTATTGATTTCCTCTTTGATTTCTTCAGTGATCTCTTGGTTATTTAGTAGTGTACTATTTAGCCTCCATGTGTTTGTATATTTTACAGATTTTTTCCTGTAATTGATATGTAGTCTCATAGTGTTATGGTCGGAAAAGATACTTGATACGATTTTAATTGTCTTAAATTTACCGAGGCTTGATTTGTGACCCAAGATATTATCTATCCTGGAGAATGTTCCATGAGCACTTGAGAAGAAAGTGTATTCTGTTGTTTGTGAATGGAATGTTATATAAATATCAATTAATTCCATCTTGTCTAATGTGTCATTTAAAGTTTGTGTTTCCTTATTTATTTTCATTTTGGATGATCTGTCTATTGGTGAAAGTGGGATGTTAAAGTCCCCTACTATTGTTGTGTTACTGCCTATTTCCCCTTACATGACCGTTAACATTTGCCTTATGTATTGAGGTGCTCCTATGTTGGGTTCATAAATATTTACAATTGTTATACCTTCTTGGATTGATCCCTTGATCATTATGTAGTGTCCTTCTTTGTCTCTTGTAATAGTCTTTATTTTAAAGTCTATTTCGTCTGATATGAGAATTGCTACTCCAGCTTTCTTTTGACTTCCATTTGCATGGAATATCTTTTTCCATCCCCTCACTTTCAGTCTGTGTGTGTTTCTGTCAGTCTGAAGTGGGTCTCCTGTAGGCAGCATATATACAGGTCTTGTTTTATCCATTCAGCCAGTCTATGTCTTTTGGTTGGAGCATTTAATCCCTTTACATTTAAGGTAATTATTGATATGTATGTTCCTATTACCATTTTCTTAATTGTTTGAGGTTTGTTATTATAGGTCTTTTCCTTCTCCTGTGTTTCCTGCCTAGAGAGGTTCCTTTAGCATTTGTTGTAAAGCTGGTTTGGTGGTGCTGAATTCTCTTAGCTTTTGCTTGTCTGTAAAGGTTTTAATTTCTCTGTCGAATCTGAATGAGATCCTTGCTGGGTAGGGTAATCTTGGTTGTAAGTTTTTCCCTTTCACCACTTTAAGTATGTCCTGCCACTTCCTTCTGGCTTGCAGAGTTTCTGCTGAAAGATCAGCTGTTAACCTTATGGGGATTCCCTTCTATATTACTTGTTGCTTTTCCCTTGCTGCTTTTAATATTTTTTCTTTGTATTTAATTTTTGATAGTTTGATTAATATGTGTCTTGGCATGTTTCTCCTTTGATTTATCCTGTATGGGACTCTCAGCACTTCCTGGACTTGATTGACTATTTCCTTTCTCATATTAGGGAAGTTTTCAACTATAATCTCTTCAATTATTTTCTCAGACCCTTTCTTTTTCTCTTCTTCTTCTGGGGCCCCTATAATTCGAATGTTGGTGCATTTAATGTTGACTCAGAGGTCTCTGAGACTGTCCTCCATTCTTTTCATTCTTTTTTCTTTATTCTGCTCTGCAGTAGTTATTTCCACTATTTTATCTTCCAGGTCACTTATCTGTTCTTCTGCCTCAGTTATTCTGCTATTGATCCCTTCTAGAGAATATTTAATTTCATCTATTGTGTTGTTCATCATTGTTTGTTTGCTCTTTAGTTCATTTAGGTCCTTGTTGAACGTTTCTTGTATTTTCTCCGTTCTACTTCCAAGATTTTGGATCATCTTTACTACCATTACTCTGAATTCCTTTTCAGGTAGACTGCCCATTTCCTCTTCATTTGTTAGGTTTGGTGGGTTTTTACCTTGCTCCTTCATGTGCTGTGTGTTTCTCTGTCTTCCCATTCTGCTTAACTTACTGTGTTTGTGGTCTCCTTTTCACAGGCTGCAGGTTCATAGTTCCTGTTGTTTTTGGTGTCTGCCCCCAGTGGCTAATGTTGGTTCAGTCGGTTATGTAGGCTTCCTGGTGGAGGGGACTAGTGCCTGTGTTCTGGTGGATGAGGCTGGATCTTGTCTTTCTGGTGGGCAGGACCGCATCTGGGGTGTGTTTTGGGGTGTCTGTGACCTTATGATTTTAGGCAGCCTCTCCGCTAATGGGTGGGGTTGTGTTCCTGTCTTGCTAGTTGTTTGGTATAGGGTGTCCAGCACTATAGTTTGGGCCGTTGGGTGGAGCTGGGTCTTAGCGTTGAGATGGAGATCTCTGGGAGAGCTTTTGCCATTGGATATTACGTGGAGTCGGGAGGTCTCTGGTGGTCCAGTGTTCTGAACTTGACTCTCCCACCTCAGAGGCACAGGCCTGACACCCAGCTGGAGCACCAAGACCCTGTCAGCCACATGGCTCAGAAGAAGAGGGAGAAAAAAAGAAAGAAAGAAAGAAAGAGAGGTGGGGGGGAAGGAAGGAAGGAAAGAAAGAAAGAAAGAAAGAAGGGAGGAAAGAAGGAAGGAAGGAAAGAAAGGAAGAAAGGAAGAAAGGAAAGAAAAGAAAGAGTAAAATAAAATAAAGTTATTAAAATAAAAAATAAAGCTATTAGAAATTAAAAAATTAAAATGTAATGAGAAAGAAAAAGAAAGAAGAGAGCAACCAAACCAAAAAAAACAAATCCATCAATGATAATAAGTGTTGAAAACTATACTTTAAAAAAACCTGATGGACAGAACCCTAGGACAAATGGTAAAAGCAAAGCTATACAGACAAAATCACACAAAGAAGCATACACATACACAGTTACAAAAGGAGAAAAAGGAAAAAGACATATATCTATACATGAAAAAAAAAAGGAAGAGAGCAACCAAATCAATAAACAAATCTACCAATGATAATAAACTCTAAATACGAAACTAAAATAAACATAAAACCAGAGACAAGTTGGATGCAGAAAGCAAACCCCAAGTCTACAGTTGCTCCCGAAGTCCACCTCCTCAATTTGGGACGATTCGTTGTCTATTCAGGTATTCCACAGATGCAGGGTACATCACGTTAACTGTGGAGATTTAATCCGCTGCTCCTGAGGCTGCTGGGAGAAATTTCCCTGTCTCTTCTGTGTTCGCAAAGCTCACGGGGTTCAGCTTTGGATTGGACCCGCCTCTGCCTGCAGGTCGCCTGAGGGTGTCTCTTCGCTCAGACAGGACGGGGTTAAAGGAGCAGCTGCTTCCGGGGCTCTGGCTCACTCAGGCCGGGGGGAGGGAGGGGTACGGATGTGGGGCGAGCCTGCGGCGGCAGAGGCCGGCGTGACATTGCAGCAGCCTGAGGCGCACTGTGCGTTCTCCCGGGGACGTTGTCCCTGGATCCCGGGACCCCGGCAGTGGCGGGCTGCACAGGCTCCCTGGAAGGGAGGTGTGGAGAGTGACCTGTGCTCGCACACAGGCTTCTTGGTGGCGGCGGCAGCAGCCTTAGTGTCCCACGCCCGTCTCTGGGGTCCGTGCTGTTAGCCGCGGCTCGCACCCGTCTCTGGAGCTCCTTTAAGCGGCGCTCTGAATCCCCTCTCCTCGTGCATCAGGAAACAAAGAGGGAAGAAAAAGTCTGTTGCCTCTTCGGCAGGTCCAGACTTTTCCCCGGACTCCCTCCCGGCCGGCCGTGGCGCACTAACCCCTTCAGGCTGTGTTCACGCTGCCAACCCCAGTCCTCTCCCTGCGCTCCGACCGAAGCCCGAGCCTCAGCTCCCAGCCCCGCCCGCCCTGGCGGGTGAGCAGACGAGCCTCTCGGGCTGGTGAGTGCCGGTCGGCACCGATCCTCTGTGTGGGAATCTCTCCGCTTTGCCCTCCGCACCCCTGTGGCTGCGCTCTCCCCCACGGCTCCGAAGCTTCCCCCCTCCGCCACCCACAGTCTCCGCCCGCGAAGGGGCTTCTAATGTGTGGAAACCTTTCCGCCTTCACGGCTCCCTCCCACTGGTGCAGGTCCCGTCCCTATCCTTTTGTCTCTGTTTTTTCTTTTTTCTTTTGCCCTACCCAGGTACATGGGGAGTTTCTTGCCTTTTGGGAGGTCTGAGGTCTTCTGCCAGCGTTCAGTAGGTGTAACATGTAGATGTATTTCTGATGTATCTGTGGGGATGTATCTGTGGGGAGGAAGGTGATCTCCGCGTCTTACTCCTCCGCCATCTTGAAGGTTCCCCTGCAATAGGAGACTCCACTGAAGACGTCAACCTCCAAGACGCCAAGAGCTAAAGGAGCAGAGGCATTTGTTTCAGAGGGTTTGCAGCTTGCTTTTTTTTCTTATTATTTTCCTTTGTGCTTGTCTAGGTTCACTTGTTCACAGGGTTCTTCTTGCCGAGGCCTCACACCCAGCACTTCAGATCAGAGTGCCTAGTGAGAAAGGGCTGCGTTGACACCTCAGCTAGGAGGGCCGGGCTGTGTGCGGAAGCACTGCCCCTGACACTGCAGCTCAAGATGGTGGTGGAAGGCCGTGTGCAGAGACAATACACCTGCACTGCTCTCTGAGCGTGTGCCAACCTGGCTGACGAGGGTTTGTTTTTTTTTTTTTTTTTTTGAGTACATATTTTGTATCCGGCACAGTGTTGGGTCACAGGGATAGAGCGGTGAACAAAACAGATGGACATCTCTGCCTTCAGGGAGCTTATGTTGTAGTGTGGGCAGGGAGAGACAATAAAATAAGTAGTAGTCAACACCATGATGTTATTTGGAGAAAAATAAATCAGAGAATGGGGAGGAAGTGCCAGAGTGTGTGGTTTTCAATAGGGTGAGAAGATAAGGATGTGAAAGCAATTTGCATTCCAGGGATACAGGTATAATAGTCCCTGGATCAGATTTTGGGAAACACAGGTAGAGGGAGGAAGAATGGAGGAGCAACAGAATCTGTTGTAAGTTGAATATTCAATGCAGCGTGATTCCACCATGCTGTTTACACAACTGTGGGACTCAAAATAAAATTTTCATCATGCTGTGATATTGATGAATCATTATTCACACTTCATCTCCCCATAGCCCAGCTTCTTAGTATGGGTTGAACCTACCAAATGAAATGGAAGTGGACATTCAAAGATATTTTTCAGCCCCAAGATGGATATTCAAAGATATTTTTGAATGGAGTTAACATATCTGGCACTGTGGATCCCAGACCAACAAAGATCTTCACCGTCTGTATTATAACATAAGGTTCTCCATCTATGACAATATTTTTCCACTGTTGTGTCCTTTGAGGGAGTCAAAAATCATTTTAGTTGTTTAATAGACTTGGGGACATCGAGACCTCTCTAAAATTTCATAGAGTCATCAATTGCCTTCTGAGGATCTTTTTCACAGGAAGAATTATCTCTTCTTTTAGAAGAAAAAAGAAACATTCCAAAAGATGTGAAAATACGAGGATTCAACCAAGACACAGAGCTTTTCTTGTCCCATGTGCCCCTTCCCCCCAGTGGAATATTTGAAGTTGGTTTTCTTAACTCCTCCAACAGTCTCTAAATTCCTTGGGTATTTAATACCATAATTGGTGGCTTTAATAACTTGATAAATGTTCTAAAATTGTGGGCCTTAAAAGATAATTATCTCTGAGGTTCATAGACTAGCACAGTAATGGTTTGGGAACAGAAAAAAAAATCTACTTTGATAATCTATATCTACAAGGTGAGTGGAAGAATCCCCAAAAGGTACTGTTTAGAATATAAAATGATATCTATGCAAAGTAGTTCTCATTAATTCTGAACCAAATGGTCATAAAAACAAAATGGCCTTCAGAAAGGACTCTAGCTATCCAAGCTTCAGAATTTGGGTTCTAGCCCCTAGAGGTCTGCCTTTTACTATAACTTTCAAGTGTTGAAGGATTGAGCTTCATCTCCAGTAAAATTAGGACTAAGTAAAAATAAAATCTGTCCTTAGCTATTTTGAAGGCCAAGTGCGGATTCATCTTACTGAATATTGCATATCCAGGCATATATATTTTCTTCTAGAATAACCCAGTTTCTCCGATATTGAACACTTTTCTGGGACTAAAATACGCAATGGCTTTTAGCCATTGTAGAGGAAAAATTTTTGAATTGCCACCTTGTCTGCACCAAGAACTTAAAGTTTAAAAGGGGGATTCTTACCTTTAAGAAATTATTTTCATTGAGAAAAATGCAAATAAGGAAAACAAAATGAACAAACAACAAGAAGTAGGAGGAGATCTACTACATCCCACCACCCAAAGAAGACAAATCACCAATAACATCTGACATACTTACTTTCTAGCTGTTATTTGCTAAAATCATGGTAAGCCTGCTGGTTATGCAGCACAAGTGACATAGCAGCTTATAAAAATCAGGAACATTTTCTGCCTGGCACTGAAGCTTCATTCTTCAATCCTTCATCATCTTCTGCTTCAACATCAAAATGCTGTTGAAATGAGGCCAGACTTCAAGCACCAGCTCCAGACTTGATCTGAAAATCTGTCTCAGTTTTAAATCTTACACATGGCCTTCAAGTACACGACAGTGAAGCTCTGCTTTTCATTTTGTCCCTCTTTTATCCCTTAATAATTAGCACAGTGGTTCTGCCAATTGCTAAGCTACTGGTTGAATTGTTCTCCATAATTTAATGGATTTTCTTATAGGAACTATCAGAACTTAGAGTATTATTTTTCTTGTTATTAGCCTTTTGGAGGATTATACACAGAATATTTTATTGTGGTCTGTTGCATCCCTCATTTCTCTTCCCTTCCTCCCTCCAGTCTGTCTTTCTGTCTCTCCCCTTCTCTCCCTCTTCCTCTCTTTCTCTCCTTTCTTCTCCCCTTCTCTAAACACATACACACATGTGTGCATGCACACACACACACACACACACACACACACACATTGTTGAGTCCCACCACTAAGCCCGAATACATAGCTGGAGATGGGGAAAAACAGATGAGAAGAACAACTGGAGTGTAGGAATTGGATGTGGTCTCAGGGTTTCTGCATATTTTTGTACAAAATAGACTATAATATAAATGGCATCCTCTAGATTTGTGCAGTGCACACCTGGACAATATTCACAGCAGCCCAGTGGTGCAATATCAAGGCTGACTCATGACAAAAGTTGAGACATAGCATGTAGAAAGCAGGGTGGATGCTTGCTTATTTGTATAGGGGCTGCTACAGATATTATAGAGGAGATATGGGTGTGATTGTTGGGTTGCCTGTAAGCAAACTGCTGCTGCCTATTTGGGAGCATTTGACTTAGTGAGAAGGGGCCTCCCAGGTGGTATGATTTGCAGAGCCTGTCTCTGAAGAATCAGCTCCCCTCCCGCCTTCCCAATCTTCATACTAGCTGTGGAGGCTTAGACTAGTCTCTTAATCTGATATGGTGTTGGTATATTGACTGTTGTGAGTTGAACTGTGTCCCCACCAAAAAGATACTGAAGTCCTAAACCCCAGTACCTGTGAATGGAACCTTATTTGGAAACAGTCTTTGCAGATGATCAAGTTAAGATGAGGTCATTAGGATGGTGCCCGAATCCAGTGTGATTGGTGTCCGTATAAAAAGAGGAAATTTAGATGCAGAGACACGAACACATGAAGATGAAGACACAAGCCAAGGAAGGTCACTCATCTGCAAGCCAAGGAACAACAAAGATTGCCAGCAAATCATCAGAGCTAGGGGAGAGGTGGGAACAGATTCTCCCTCAGCCTCAGAAGGAACCAACCCTGCCAACACCTTGATCTCAGACTTCTAGCCTCAAGAACTGTGAGAAGATACATTTCTATTCTTTAAAGCACCTAATTTGTGGAGTTAGCACAGTAATAGTCCTACTGAGGGTCAGAGAAGCACAGTGGAAATAGACTCTCATCTTCCAGTGACATCCTTGTCATTGCAAAGGAGCATTACCTTCTTTGGAGAGGGATCTTCTAACCCCCAACACATTAGCATAAATTCATCCCTTTCTGCAGCAGCTTCCATTGATCAAGTCCTTGCTAGGTCCTAGGCATCATGCCAAGCAAGCCTTTTAATGTATTCATTCCTCACCATGACCCTAGACAGACAGCATGGCCATTCACCATCTTTGTATTAGAAATGGGCTCAGAGAGGTTAGGTGACATCCCTGAGGTTCACACAGCTAGGGTTCAAAATCTAGATCCAAAACTCATATTCTTTTTTTTTTAATGCTTTTCTGAGCTAAGGAGAAGGTGGTAGTGGTCTGGGACTTCAAAGGGGAGAAAGACAATTCACAGGGAGTTGGGAAGAGCAAACATCTGGTAAACGAACATTTGCCTTGCCAATCTGAGAAGTCTTCCTTATATAAAACAAAGTTATCTTGGGTGATGGCTCTCTTGCTGGTGCAGGCCCCCTATCTAAATTCTTTTTTTAACTTTTTTGTAATTGAAGTATAGTTAATTTACAATGCTGTGTTAGTTTTAGGTGTACAGCAAAGTGATTTAGTTTTATATATATATGTAAACTTTCAGATTCTTTTCCATTATAGGTTATTACAAGACATTGAATATAGTTCCCTGTGCTATACAGTAGGTTGTTGTTGGTTATCCTATATATAGTAGTATATATCTGTTAATCCCAAACTCCTAATTTATCCCTGCCCCCCCATCCCCTTTGGTAACCATAAATTTGTTTTCTTTGTGAGTGTATTTCTGTTTTGTAAATAAGTTCATTTATATCATTTTTTTAGATTTCACATACAAGTGATATCATATGATATATATAATAATTTGTCTTTCTCTGTTTGACTTACTTCACTTAATATGATAATCTCTAGGTCCACCTATGTTGCTGCAAATGACATTATTCCATTCTTTTTTATGGCTGAGAAATAAAGAAGGTGTGATATACACATGCATTGGAATATTACTCAGCCAAAACTCATATTCTTAATGACCATTATGTACTTTCTTTCTGCCATGTAGCTTGTATCTCCAAACCCTTAAACATCCTGCATTCTCAGTCCCCTCTTGCCATAAGTGCAAATCTTCTTCCTATTTTGTTACAGATTCATAGTTTGAGTTGAAGGAAAGCACTCCCTATTCTCGCCCTCGTGATAATTTTACTTGACCAGAAATTAGGCTGCTTGGTTTGGAGTTTTCAATGACCACTGACATTAGCTTCCAATTTTTGAGCATTTTGTGTACCTGGCATCATACTTATCACTTTACATTAATTATCTTATTCAGTCTTTATAAGAACTCTCATCTTCCATACGTGAGTTTGGGCAACTTGCCAAGGTCACGCAGGAAGGAGGTGTCAGGACATGATTACAGAGCCTGCCTCTTCACTGCTTTGTTTTATTGTATATTGTGTTTTTCCTCCTAAAGGGATAAACAAAGCACAAAAGAACTTAAAACCTGGGTCCTGTTTTAGGAATACATCCTGTATTCTTTCACCTGGCCCCCATCATCTCTCACGTGGATCAGCACAGTGATCTACCTAGGGTCCATGTCCCTCCTCTCTGGTGCCCTCCCATCTGGTCTGTACCGGGCAGGCCTACTGAAATTAAAACGTACATCTGATCAAGCCACTCTCAAGCTTAAACCCATTCAATGGCCTGCTGTAGAACTAAGAATAATATCCAAACACCTTCCATGGCCTCCGAAGCCCTAGTTCATCTGACTTCTCTATTGATCCCCATCTGCCTAACTTACACACTAATCTGAAGCCATGCTGGTCTAATTCCAGTTCCTCCAGCAATGCCCAGGTGTCCCTGTCTTTACAGCATCCCATGAGGTTCCCCTGCTGAGGACAATCTCCACCTCTTTCCCTTACTCCCAATCACCCTTCAGGTCTTGGTTTACATGACACCTCTTCATAAAGGCCTTCCCTGACCATCTAATTAAAAGTAATCTTAGTACTGTTTTTGCTGCATCCCCTAAGTTTTAGTATCTACACTGCTATGTACATTGCAGCACTATTCACAATAGACACGATGTAGAAACAACTCAAATGTCCATCGATGGACGAATGGATAAAGAAAATGTGATATGTATATACTAAGGAATATTATTCAGTCTTAAAAAAGAAAGAAATCTTGCCACTTGCAATAACATGTATGGGCCTGGAAGATATTTTGGTAAATGAATAAGCCAGTCACAGGACAAATGCTGCATGATTCCACTTATTGAAAATAATCAAACTCATAGAAGCAGGTGATACAATAGTGGTTGCCAGGACCTGGAGGGTGAGGGAAATGAGGAGTTATTATTCAATGGGTACAAAGTTTCAGTTTTGCTAGATGAATAAATTCTAGAGATCTGCTCTAGGACAAAGTGCCCATAGTTAACAATCCAGGATTGTGCACTTCAAAGTAAATTTGTTAAGAGGGTAGATCTCACGGTAAGTGTTCTTACCACACACACAAAAGGGACACAGGGACATTCTGGAAGGTGGTGGGTATATCTGTTATCTTAATTGGGGTGATGATATCACAGGTATTTGCAGATGTCCAGACTCTCAAATTGTTAAATGTGTGCACCTCTTTATGGATCAATTATACTTCCATAAAACGATTATAAAGAACACTAGGGGAAGCTTGGTATATATAAGAGCTCAACTCTTCTGCCTAAAAATATTTCAAAATAAAATTTTCGAAAAATAAAAAACAAACAAAAAGTAAGTCCTTTCCTCTTAGGCTTAACCGCAAGCCCTTGCTTTGGGTTGACTCTTTTTCCCCATCACTGCATTTTTATTCTAATTTTCAATTATTTTGTGAGTCTGCTTGTTTTTGTCAGTCCCCTCTGCTAAACACTTTAAGTTCCAAGAGAACAGAGATAATGTCTGTCTTTAATTTTGCAGCCTCAGAGCCCAGCACGATGCCTGACCCCTAGTTAGGCACAAAATGATGTGTGTGGAATGAATGAATGAAAGAAAGGAGGCCAGTGCCCACCAGATAGGAACCCGATGGGCTTAAAGGCAAGTTTCTATGATAAGACCTCTGAAAGGAGACAGGGAGGGGCAGAAAGGGAAATGGGAATGGGAATAAACTCTCCCCTCTAAGTTTGCTCAGTTTTCGTGGTTTCTGGAATCAGTGAGCAAATAAACTGCCTGATATTCCAGCTTTGCTGTTCGCCACCCCATGTCCCTCTTCTCCCTGACCCCAGTCCCATCCCTCTCTCTCCAGTCACCAGTGGGAGGAGGTCGTTCAAACTGCATCCTCCCACCTGCACTTAGAATATGTTTTCTCTTTCCCTACGTCTTGGATCTCTGTTTTCCTCTTGTCCCCTCGTTTCCTCGCCTACAAAGAATCTTGTGATCTTCGAGGCATAGCAAAGTGGAGAAAGAGTGTGTGAGCTGCACTGGGAGAAAGAGAGTGTAGCGGGGAGGGGAGGAGGGGTCTAGGGGGATTACCAGGTAACAGCTTGGCCTGTGATCTGGTTGCCTAGGTAATTGTGAATCTTCCTCGGGTTGCTTGGATCAGTTCTGGGCAGCGGTGGATAGTGGCCCTGCACCTAGCTGCAGAAGCCACCTGGCTTCTCCCAGGCTCGCCTCTGTGACGACCCCCCGCCCCAGCTCCCCCGTATGCAATCTCTCTCTCCCTCCCTGACCCGACAGTAAGGGGCACACTCTTCACCTTTCAACAGAAGGGTGGCTGGTCAGGGTCCTCTGTATGTTTAGGGGAAGCAGGTATCACAACTACAGGTGAAGGACAGAGATTGTGCCCCGCAGACGCTCAAACAGCAGAAATCCAGCCTCTTCAAACGCTAAGCACTGTTGTCTTTGAAAGAGAGAAAAGGTATCCGTGCCTCATTCTTGCCAAGCCGTTTTGCTGCTAAAGGATCCCTCTCGTTGAGAAGATAGAGACACACAGCTTTCCTGGCAGCCAGGCTCCACCTGCTCCGGAAGGAGTTCTCTGTTCTGCCTTCACCAAACCATGATGAGAAATGCAGATTCTTCTGTTCGTTTCTCTTTCCCTCCCTTTACACCACAGGCTCCATCACCTCCCGTGCCCCCGCACATACACAGAGCGAGGAGAAGGTACGTGCAATGGTCTTAAAAAAGAAAAAAGACCTTCAAGAGTTTTTGGCAATATTTTCAGTGTCCTGTCAATATGCGTCTTTATTTGGCTATTTCCCTTTCCTAGATTTTATAGAGAATTTTTCTCTGGAAGAGAAAACTGATGGCTGCTAATAGAAATTCAAAGGGGAAAATGCTAGGAGTGATTCAGGACCATCTGGAGACCCTCATTTTTCTAATCACAGATTTATGGCACTTTATAATTTATATATGCATACATTATCTGACTGGATAAGAGAGTTCCCAGTGGCATTGCTTGACTTCCAGAACCACTGACAAATCTATCTTCTTTCTTCCTTTCCCCTTGCCCTATTTCCAGACTCCTAAGAGCAGGAGGATAGTTTAGAGGAATATCTGTGGGTTTAAACAAATACTATATTAAGATTATGTGCTTTAAAATGAAAGCAGCTCCTATATCTACTTCATTTTGAAAAGGACTTATCTGGCAAGAGGAGAAGATAAGTCCCTCCTGACCCTAACATCTCTTTCATGGGTATAAGAGTAGACAGATTTTGTAAATTTTATTGAATTTAGCAGACATTTATTGATCTGGTCACTATTATATAGAAATTCAAACTTGACTCTAGTTTCAATTATTACCATTTTTTCTGGTTCCTTTCCTCAGATCATTAGCATCATCTGAAAGTGGTGAGATTTGTCTTTTTCAGCCCCCAAAGTCCAAGAAACAGAGGCAGAGGCAGTCAGGAGAATTATCTAAAGTCACCCAAGGAGAGAGGGACAGATCTAAGACTTGAACTCAGATCTCCTGGTCCTCAGTATTTGCTTTTCTAACATTTAAAAATCCTGTTTAAATCATTTTATGAGGCATTTGGAAATCTGAACACTGACTGGGTTATTTGTGTATATTTTAATATATTGTTAGTTATTTTAGGTGTAACAGTAATATGTTTTTTTAAAGTTCTTACATTTCAGGGGTGGACACTGAAACAGTTATGAATGAAATGATAAAATGTCATGGATTTGCTTCAAGATGATACAGGAGGTGGGGAATTGGTTGGGGTATACATAAACAAGGCGGGTCATGAATTGATCATTGAAGCCAAGTGGTAGGTATATAGGGGTTCATCACACTATTTTCTCTACTTTTGTATATGTCTGCAATTTCCCATAATAAAAGTTTGAAAATTAAATAATAAAAATAAAAACATGTTTTACCCATGAACCCTTCCCAGACAAATAACAGAGTGCAAGACTCTATTTTGGGGTTTGCATCCAGTTTTTGCTGGAAAACAACCTATCAAATCTCAAAATAGGTTGTAGACCAGACATCAGGATTGAGAGAACAGCTAAATATTCAGCCACAAATAGGTCATTGTTGAGGGAAGCCAAGAATCCCCTGGAAATGCAGGGAGCGTGTCACCCAGTTGCCAAAAATAAGCCTGGATTCTGGCAGATGTCCCCTCTGGGAAAGGCACAACTGGGTTCTCATATTCCATAGAGTCAATGGCCAAGGACCCCCAAAATAGTAGCAACAACGCTTTGTTGGAGAGTAGAAGAATAACAAAAGACATTGTTAGTTCATTCACCCTCATGCCCGTTGTCCCACCTTCAGAAAGAAGACTTCTTGGGCAACATCAGTGGAGGTGCTATAGAGGACAATTTGACAATATCAAAATTGTAAAGACATTTGCAGCAATTCTCTTTCTGGGAATTTTCCTCCAGCTGTATTCGTGTGCACATATTTGTAGAAGGATATTCATTGCAGTATTGTTTGCTGTAGCAAAAATCAGAAACACATTGACTTTAATTCTTGGGAAATGGCAAAAGTGAACATGGCCATAGAGTGGAATGCCATACAGCCAAGAAAGCGATCAAGGTCAGTCTTGGTGGGTTGGTATAGAAAGATGTACAAGATAAAGCATTAAATGAAAAACACCAGACATGTGGTTTAATCCTATAGGAGACCAGCAGTTTCTGGAAGGTGTGTGGGTTTGTCCTTGGACACAGTTGAGACTCACCCTGTGCTGGGAGAAGGAATTGATATTCAATCCCAGGTCTGACCACAAAGCCTATGTCCCCAACCTTTCATGGCCTCTATATGTTGGCACACTTGGTGTTCTGTGAGGTGACATGTACTTGAGGACTAGGCCACTTTCTGTTACACTCCCCACTTCCTTGGCCCCTCTCACTAAAAGAGAGAGGACCCCTGAGCCTTGGGACCAGAAAGAGCAAGCAGGGCCCATGTTCCTGTGCAGAAGCAAGGACCATCTGGCCCACAGCATCAGCCATAGGGGACTTGGCTTCTTGAATTCTCCCATTGCAGGTGGGAAGCAGTGTCCTTTTATTTTTATTTTTTTTAATGGAAATTTCTTTTGGGAAGTGATGGGGAAAGCCAGCACAAGGACTTTTCTACTTGTATTCTTTGGCCTGCAAGAACCTAGTATGTGATATCTACAAGGGTCTTTCTCCATCGTGTGCCTTTCTTTTTCTTTCTTTTTTTTTTTTTTAGGAGAGATTAAATGAAGCTTAAAATCTCCATAGAAGGGCAAAGGAGACATGACAGAGGATTGTTTTAAAGACATCACCACCTTTCTCCAAAATATGGAATTACTGCATAAGATATGTCTGAAACCAGAAGAATCCTATGTTTTTAACTTCAGGAAGTCAAGTTGAGGCTCTGAGGTTGACCTGTCTATTCCATCACACTCAACATGCTGTTAAATAAAGTAGTTCATGTACATAGGAAAGGTAGTAGTGATGTAGATGCCCACAGCTTCAGATTTGCTTAAGACTGAGTGAGAATACACACTACTGTACATAAAATAGATAAACAACAAGGACCTACTATATAGCACAGGGAACTATACTCAATACCTTTTAGTAACCTATAATGGAAAATATCTGAAAAAGAATGTATATGTATTACTGAATCACTTTGCTGTACACCAGAAACTAACACAACATTGTAAATCAACTATACTTCTATTTTTAAAGACTTCTTTTTGAAAGAGAAAATCTTTCACATACAGGCTGAGAACAAGTCAGAAATCAGGTGGAGGCCACGAGGCTGCTGTGGTCAGCGTGGGGTTCCAGTGACGAGCCTGAGTCTCCTCAACCACTTTGCTCTTGAAGTTCCTGTAACCAGCAAGTGGAAGTGGTAACTTACTCAGTAAGGGCTCTGCACTGGTAAAGAAGCCATCTTTCATCAATAAGAGCTGATGATGCTAGGCCTTCAACTCTTCAATGAGAGACCTCAGGCAGGGGATCTTAACCTTGACTGGAAGGAAAGGAGACAGAATCAGCCTCTAAAATTTCTATGCTGAGAGACCAGCAGTTTAGAGGGAAATTTCTGGCTGAGATAACTCTCCTCCCCCTTCCCTCGCTGTCCTCCTACCTGCTTGAGCAATCAGGCAAGGGGTGGGATGGGAGCAGGGGTTGCTTTCAGCAATCCAGATTCCTTCACTTTTACTCTAAGTAATGATTTCCTGTCCCTTTTTATCCCCCCACTGCATCGGGCTCTCACATTTCAAAGTGTGACAAAATGGGTATCATATTCAATAGAGATCTGACTAATGTAGATTGTAGCCTAATGATTGCTTCCTGGGCTTTGCATGTCATCCTTCTATAAATACATCCCAGTATCACTTTGGCTTTTCAGCAGTAGCACTCCGTTGCTGCCTGCCTCCATCTGTGGTCAACCATGACCTCCCTGGTCTCTTTGTGTTACACCTGTGCCCACTCATTCCCTACCAACGCTGTTTTTCCATTACTGGCTTATCTGTCTCTACATTTACCACCTTCCACATTCCCACTGTCAGAAAATGCCGCATGATATTAGCAGAAGCCAGAACTATTCAAACTCTGTTCTCTTTAGCTCTTGTCTAGGAAGAAAAAACATTTTCGAATTGAAAAGAGCAGAAATAAAGGGTAACAGAGAAACTACAACTCATGTGCAAAAGGGCATCAGCAAGTTGCCCTAAAGGGATCCCTGAACTGCAAAGCTCTGGGTTCAAGGGCCAACTCCATCTTTTGTAACTTTGTGACCTTCGGCAAGTCATTGAACCTCTCTGGACTTCAGTGTCCTTACCTATAAAAGGAGACAGTTTGACTACTTTATTTCTAAGCTACCTTTTAAAAACCTAAACTTTAATACTGTTCCATAAAATGAGTTCGTTACTGGGTCACTTTTTGAAAGCTTATGGCTTTTTGGAGTTCCAGAGTCAGGTGGAAAAGACAAAGCCTGGCCTATCCTAAACCTTAGGATATTTTATTGATCTCATTGTTTGACATATTATGGAAACAAGAATAGGGATATCCCCCACCTCATTTCAAAGCTTATAATCTGAACAAGGAGAGTAGGAGTGAGAGGAAAACTCCTTCTCCCATCAGGATGGTTTCCTGTTACCTCTTGGTTCTGGCATCTTCTACTCATGAGAGCAACCTGAGGTCTTATCAGGGAAGGAGTGAGCCTGCCCTGTGACCTCCATCTCAAACTCTGACATCTTTTTTCCTAGAAGATCTTCTAAGTTCCTGGCATCTTGTGCCAATCAGCTTGGCCTCTTGATACTGTGGGTACCATTCACGGCTTTCATATGTTCAGCATTAGAAGATCAGAAGCCTGAAACTAACACAATATTGTAAATCAGCTATAGTTTAAAAAAAAGATCAGAAGAATACCAACACATTCTTCATATCAACTAGGGAAAAGATGTAAAGTCTCCTGAGATGAGGAAGAGCAGCTTCTCACCAGGTGGTTGTGTATAATAGTTGAAGATGTTCAGGGTGACAAAGGTCTGTTCCATTGCCTCATCCTGCAGCATCAGGTGAAAGTCAGAAGGAATAATCATCGATCTCTGACTGAAGACCCTTGTCACTTAAAAGTGAAGGATAGTTCCGCACACGTGTTAAGGCCACCCTCCACAAGGTTTGTTTTCAAGTCTAAATAACTCTGTCCTAGGATGTGCAAAGAACTTGTACTCTGATCTCATAGTCACAGTGGGTAATTTTTGAGGAATCATGGAAGATTGGATGTGCCATCAGATGGCATCCCAACCATGGAAACTCAGCTCAACATCAATGCCAGGCCATAGTCTAAATTAGATTTACTTAAAAGGGGCAGGGATTGTGAGACTTAGAAAAGAGTGCCATTGGCATCAGGGCCAGCATATGCATGCTAAGGAGTTGTGCCATACAAGCTGTGTTTTATTTATTTTAATGGATTACTTGGCTGGCAAATTTCAGGAGCTGTAGATAAAGCACGTGTGTACCTTAGAAAACCTTTTTAAAATGTCAACCTCAAGATTTTTGTGGATAAGATGGAGAAATAAGGTATGTCCGGCAGTGTTTTGGAGTGCATTTATCAGCTTATGGTTGATTACTCATAAGTTTGAGTGATTCTGGATCCACGTGGAAGGGGTGGTTACTACTGGGGCTCTTGTCCTAGTCCCAATCCTTTCAACATTGTTGTCACACAGTGGGATAAAGGCAGAAAAGATCTGCATGTCGGATTTGCCAGTGACCCGAATCTAGGAAGGATTGCTAATGTAGTCACCGATAGCATCAAATTCAAAGTGATTTTGATTGGATTCAACCTTGAGCCCAAACCAAAAAATGTCAAGTCCTACATTTGGGGTTCAAGATCAATTGCGCACGTGCAGAATGTGAGAGCTGCAGCGTGGCAGAAATCCATGTGAAAACATCATGGTGTTTCAGCTGACCACAAGCTTAATGTGATGTAGCTTTAAAAATAAGCCAATGCAGTCTTCAGTTTCTCTTATCAGAAGTAAAATGTCCAGGTACAACATATGTTTTTCTCCCTATATTTTGTGCTAGTCAAAAATGTGGTGAGTTGTGTTCAATTTTTGACATTTACAATATTAAGAGAGTCACTGAATTAGGCTGTGTATAAAGGAGAGCATCAGAGGTGAGAAAATATGATAACCATAATACATGAGCAAATGTGCAGTTTCTTTTGATTATTATTCAGCCAAAATTTATTGATCAGTAATTATATGCCAGGCACCATGATAGACCTTGGAAATGCAGAGATACACAAGACATGATCCCATTGTCAAGATGCTGATAATCTAGCCTGGGAATCAGGAAGGTAAACAACCTGAGGCATATGAAGGAAGTACTATAGGGTGCTGAGCATGGCCCTGTGGAAATGGAGGAGCAGGGGCAAGGGATTCTGATGGAGAGGATCCGAAACTGGATCAGGGAAGCTCAGAAGACATGAACTTGGAGAACCATAACCTTTCAAAGTTGGGAGAAACCTTTTTGTCTGACGCATATAAAATGGGGGACGGGATGGATGACTTCTCAAAGGTCCCTTTGGCTCCAAAACTCTTTGGTGTGGCACAACTCATATCTGAGGCTTGGTCTCTGAGCTACAAGGTTATAATATAGCTAGCTGCAGTCCCAGAGTTAGAATTCTAGGCCCATGTAGTCCTACTGAATTTCATCCAATTGTCTTCCCTGTGGGCCAATTTTCCCCCAATTGCTAGACTTATTTTGCATGATTTTCTGCTAGAATTCAGCTGGCCCACCAAATTTAGTATCGCCTGACAATTTGACAGGCACATACTCAATTCCTTTGTCCAGATCACAAAGCCTATGACCAGAATAGATCCACGCTCAGTCCAGGGCAGGTGGCTTACCACTAGGTATGTCTCCAAGGCTACTCTCCAAGGATTCTTGCCAAGGACAGAGTGGATGTGAAAAGACCTCAGGCTTATGAATGAGGGAAAGAATAAGCTCGACTAGAAATTCTATTGAGAAAAGGCAGCCTTGAAAATAAATAATCACACTGATCTCAATGAAATAAATATATATACCTTTGATCCATGGTGAAAATAGAAGAAGGAGAAAGAACGAAAAGGTAACTCCTATATTTTGT
Source organism: Mesoplodon densirostris (assembly GCF_025265405.1). NCBI lineage: Eukaryota > Metazoa > Chordata > Mammalia > Artiodactyla > Ziphiidae > Mesoplodon > Mesoplodon densirostris. The sequence goes on from NC_082669.1 coordinate 101,350,184, forward strand.
TATCTTGAAAGCACCTGTGTCCTGGGGCTAGTGTGACAGGAGAGGAGTCCTCAGCAGTTACTGACTGGGACTTCAAGATCAGAATTTGCATATAGAAAGTTTGCTTTCATAGGGTCTATCCTTCTATGCCGAGATGGCACCTCTCCTCGAAGGTGGGGTGGGTGGATTGTCCCCCATGACTCTTCTGTGTTGTCATCTTCAGCTCTGGCTCCATCAGAAACCCTGGGGTCCACAGAGCACCTACTAACAATAAGAACCTCCTAGAATCTGGAGGATTCTCTCCACATTCTACAGTCTTCTCTTTATCTACATCACCTCATGTTTTTGCTATGGATATAAATGAGATCATTAATACTACTTGCAATGGTTAATTTTATGTGTCAACTTGGCTCGGCCACAGAACCGAGATATTTGGTCAAACATCAGTCTGGATGTTGCTCTGAATGTATTTTTTTAGATGATATTAACATTGAAATCAGTAGACTGTGAGTGAAGCAAATTACCCTCTGTAATATAGGTGGGCCTCATCCAATCAGTTGAAGGCTTTAAGAGAAAAGAGAATGAGGCCCCAGAAGGAAGTGGGGATTCTGCCTTATACCACCTTTGGACTTGAGCTGTAACATCAACCCTTCCCTGGGTCTTCAGCATGCCAGCCTACCCTGCAGATTTTGGACTTGACAGCCTCTATAATCATGTGAGTCAATTCCTTAAAGTCTCTCTCTCCTCCTCTCTCTCTCTTTCTCTCTCTCAATAGGTATATGTACATCTTATTGGTTCTGGTTCTCTGGAGGATGCTAATACACTCTTTGAACTGGAGAACCAGTAGTTCAAGCCTGCACTCACTTTTTCTCTCGGCCACAGATATAACCTCACCCCTTACTTGTCAAAGGAAAATCAGCCTTCAGACACGAAGTCCTTCCACTTTCCACTCTTCTACCCAAGAGACTTCCTGGGCTTGGATATGCCCTCACCTTCTACCCTCAAACTAAGAAAAGTTGACCCTTTTTCTCTTCTGGGTTAGATCTCCCACCTGTGCTCTTGACCGGAACCCTCTTCATCTTCCCCAGGCTGGGACCTTGATCCATCTACTGTCACCCCCCTGCAGTACTTACCAGCATCCAGCTCCTTCCCCAGTGTCTAAAAATATGTTCTAATGTCTCCCATGTTTTACAAAAGAATGCAAAACAAATCTCCCTGAATCTTAACTCTCTCCTTTACAGCCAAGCTCCTCAATGCTGTTTCCACAGTGTCATCTCCCATTCACCGTTCAAGGGCTGCATTCTGCCTCTCGGCCCTCACTGTGCCACTAAATCCACTCCACCAAAGACACCCGTGAGCCCTGGTTGCCAAGTGCAGAGGGAGCTTTTCAGTCCTGACTTTGCCTCGTCTTTTTGCGGCCTCTGAAAACTAACCACTCCCTGGCCCTTTCCACCCCTGGATGCCATGACTCCACCTCTCCTGGTTTTCCCAAAGGGAGGGATTCATACCACTGATGGCAGAGGGATAATTTTAGGTGGTACAAGGTCGCAACCAGGGCTTTCAACACCATGTAAAATGGCCCCCTCTGGATTTGAGTCCTACCTCAAATGTGAGTTGTGTAGTGAGAAAGTAGATTCTCTCTTAATTCTCTTTCAATTCTTCTGAGTTAAACAAAGAGAGTCTCAGTTTGGAATCAGTATGTCTTTAACACCTCTCTAATGATAGCTAATTTTCCTCTCCTAAAAAAATAAAAGGAAAGCCCTCTCAGACGTATAGCCTTTTCTGGCCTATAGTCACCAGCTAGATAAACAGGTTTTTGTTTATCTCCATTCTTTTTTTTTTTTTTTTTTTTTTTTTGCTGTACGCGGGCCTCTCACTGCTGTGGCCTCTCCCGTTGCGGAGCACAGGCTCCGGACACACAGGTTCCGCGGCCATGGCTCGCGGGCCCAGCCGCTCCGCGGCATGTGGGATCCTCCGGGATCGGGGCACGAACCCGTGTTCCCTGCATCGGCAGGCGGACTCTCAACCACTGCGCCACCAGGGAAGCCCTATCTCCATTCTTACTTATTTTTAGGAGGACTTGCTACTGGTGACAAGTGATACTACTTTCTCATTTATTACGGTGCAAATATGTTTCCTTTCTAAATAATCTCGAAAAATTGAAGTTGAGTTAAAGTGAGAAAAAGTCTAAGAAAAGTCACAGTCCGGGTGACACAAGCCTGGGGTACACAGATGCCTGCGGTTTGGGAAACACTGTCTTCCACGCTGGTGTTTCTCAGGACTGACCTCAGTCCTCACTCCTCTCACATTACGCATTATTTGTGTCATTTCTCACTAGTCACATAGATTCAATCACCGCTGACACGATGTTGACGCTGCTATCTCTGTCTGGAGCTCTCTCCTGGGCTGCTAATACACACTGAACCACTCTATCCTACCTACACCCTCACATCCCACCGGTTTTACGGTGGCCAGTGGGTTCAGAGAAGATGCCAGGGTTGATGTCCACAGAACAGAGTCAGACTTAATGCTTGAAGCTTCCCAAGAGTTACAGAGAGACTCCCCAAGGCATCACAAATCCAAGGTCAGGCTACATCTGAGGGAATTCCGAAGGGAAAGGTTAAGAGACCTGGACCAGAGGCATCAAGAAAACACGGAAGGGAATGTAGCCAGAGCTAGTGCAATAGCAATGCTAATAATCACTACCATTTACTGAGCACTTAACTACGTACCAGCTACCAAACCGAGGAATTTACGTTTAAGTCTCTCAACTATGGAAGAGACCAAATTCTTTTATTTTTTCCTCCTGGACACACAGACCTATGTCTTGCCTGCCTTACAATTGGAGTAGCCACGTGACTGGTTTCTGGGTATTTCAGTAGAATGTATGTTGCTTCTAGGTCTGGTCCATAACCCGTCTCTTCTCCCACCCAGCCCACCCCCAACTCATACCTGTCTTCCTAGCAGTTAGCACGGTCACAAAATAGAAGAAACATGAGTCCCTACATTTCCACGTGGAAGGCTGCCCATCAAACGCGCACTTGGACTATTACAATTGTGAAGGAAACCTTTATTATGTGAAGCCACTAAGATCTGAGGGCTTATCTGTTCTAATAGCAGCTAGAGTTCCCTACCTAATTCCACAAGCCCATGACTAGTGCTATTACTATCATTATTTTCAAATGAGAATCTTCAAACAGATAAGTAACTCTCCCAAGGCCACAGCTGGTTAAGTGCTAGCGTCAGGGTTCAAACTTAAGCCGTTCAGCCCCAGAACCCATGCTGGCAGCGCCAGTGCTTTCCTATAAAGGCTTTTGTGGGCATTAAATGAGATGATGCATACACACCGCTAGCTCGTTACGGATGCCGGGTCAATGCTCACTGAAGGCAGCTGTTCTTACTGTTCATGATTGTGATCAGTATGCCAGGAGCCTGCTTTCAGCCCCACCCTGCCACCCTCCTACTGCTCCATCCCATGTTGACCCTAACTCACACCCGCTACGTGTCTCTGACAGTGTGTAACAAAGGTATCTGCTCCCTTTCTGCCCTCTTTTTTGGTGCAATTACAGGTGTCCATTGTAAGCTGGGACAGTGTACCCGTCACCCGTGAAATAAGTCTGATGGTGATGCAGCCAAGTTACAGGTCTCTCCTGGTCCAGGCTTTTCTCACCAGCTTAAAAGAACCTCTTCACAGGTACGTGAATCAAACTGGAGGGGGAATCAAAATTGGGGGAATCACTAAGATGCTAGAAGATAAAACCAAGCCCCTAAATGTTCTCGGCAGGCTGAAACAGTGAGCCAAAGCGAAGAATAAATTTAATAGAGAAAAACAAATGGCAGAATCTCAGAGGAAAAGGATCTGAAAGGTCACTGACCGCAGCCTCGGATTAAATCCTTGGCAGGCTAGATTCCCTCCCTCCTGGTTTTTACTATTCTAGTCACACCTGTTTCTATCTGATTAGCTCTGGATGTGTGAAGAAATTACCGTATCTATTTAAAAATCTTGTTAAATTCCAATTAAATGGACTGGGCTAGCTTAGGTTTTTAAACCCCAAGCTCTTAAGCTGACTTGTCTCTAACCCTGAGTGTGTGATCTTGGCTTGGGAAGTGTTTAGTGAATAAACTTCAGAGGTGTTTGCGATTGACTGGGGCCGTGGTTCTGATGGGGAAACCACTGCGAATCTACAGTCTGACTGGCCATTTTGTTTGTTTCCGTCACCCAAAGAGAAGGGTGGCCAAAAGGGCAAATATATATTCCAGGAGCTAAACTAGGAGGCAGGTAATTAGAATCAATTTACTAGTTTTCCATACAAGAGAAGTGCTCATAGGTTTGACATTTGGCGAAGTTGCTAAAGCCTACGGCCTCCAAAATGTTAAAACTTTACATTAAAAGATTCTGCGTAAACTAATAGTTCCACTCATGTCTAGGGAAAAAAAAGGTTAGGTTAAGTAACAAGTGGCAATAGATCACTACTAATTAAAACAATGTCTTAAGTTGCGATAAGCTTCAGAGTCGCTAGGAAGGCTTATTAAAATGCAGATTCTCTGGTCCTGCCCCGGGTAGGACAGGGCCTGGGAATCTGCATTTTAACAAGGTCCTAAAATGGTTCGTATGCACACGCGAGTCTCTGGATTAGAAAGAAAATATCTAGATATTCCTGTTTCTTTATAGAAATAGATGATTCATCTGTTGAAACAATGATGTTCTACTCATACTAATTTATGCTGATCTGGTTTTATTAAAGATTTCTATTTTTATGTAAAAAGTATAACTGAGCAGAAAAGCATGTTATTCATGGCTCTGTGGAAAGCCTAGTGGTTTGGATTATAAACCCATGATCAAGTCATCTCCTGCCATCCCGCTTCATCGGGTGGCAGGGTACCTAATGGAAGACACGTACCTGGAAGAAAATAAGATAAGCATCATCACTGCTGGGGGTGTGAGCCCAACCTCCATCCATGAGAAGCATCACAGTGGGAATGACCAAGTCAAAATACATACAAGGTCCACATCCTTCCTGATTATTCTTACTGTAGGTCAAGTAATGGTTTGATACATCCTTATCTTTTCAACTGTCATCCTTGTCTGGGTGCCAGGATGTGTGCTCATTACACTGAACGAAAGGGACTCAATTCCTCTTGCGCCCCTTTGCTCTGTGGACTAGCTTTTGCCTTGGGGGAAGTCCCGGGCAGGTCTGAAGATTTCCCCGGTCCTTGTAATCACAAGAACAGATTTCTTTTTGTAGTGAATATGTCCAGTCCCACGTGATAATTTACACCATCTAAGGCTTTGCTCCTCCCGCAGGTCTGCTGCCTGCAGTACAGGAGGGGTCAGGATGGCTGCTTTTCTCTTTTCTCCATTGACTCCTTGCAGGCTGCTATGTCTGGTCCTGGGGAGGGTTAGGAAAAAGGAACAGTTTCTGGCTGCTGTAATGTTGGTGGTCTCTGGCTCTGGCAGAATTTCAAAGCTGACTTTTTACTCGAGGTTTTCTTCCCTGGTTTCTCTGACATTCCCCACTAGAACCTGCCAGTGCTGTTCCAATGAATCAGGCAATAGCTTCCCCCACGGCCGCTTAAACCTCCAACACTCAGGCTCTCAACTCCAAGGATCCACCCTTCTGCTGGGTCAGTTCATCCTCCCAGGCAGTGCTCACGGGCGAGGTTCCTGGGAAGATGGCACCAGGTCATTTCCTTCCAGCACGTGACACATTTGGCTGGCCAGGACAGGAAACATCACTGCTCTACTGTTACTTGTGCAAATGCACATTGCTTCTAAGGCACTTCTCTTTCTCTCTCTCTCATCACCTCAAGCCTTTTCCCCTTGTATTTTTTCGGCTCATATTATGTACTAATTCCCCCAGAGACATGCCAGCCTCTCCGAGGAACCCCAGCAGTCCGTGATGATAGGAGGGCAAAGCATCAGAAATTTCTCCAAAGGAATGGTCTCTCCTTGGTTCTCTGTCATAGGACACAGGCGGGTAATAGACTAACTCTGACTACACTGGTTTCTCTACTTCACAAGGTGTCCTGCAAGTGGTCTAACACCCATTAGGATGTAAGAGGCATGACACCTGTTATACTGTTCTCCACCTTTGGGGATTCCCTTTGAACACAGAGGCCTCAGGGAGATCAGGATTAAACGTCCTGTTGTTACGTGTGTGTTTGTACAGATGGGTCTGTGTTTGCCAACTGGGCACAGGATCAAAGTAGAACTGATCGGGATGGTGTTTTCTTTAGGAGAAATGAAAAGGAAAAGGTATGAAGGCAGGTGGTAAATATAAAATGATAAGAATGTCCACACTCTTCTGTGGTGCTTGTGTGGGACTCAAGTTGGTGGGTGGAAAAGCAGAGGATCTTAGGAAATACATTGAAGAGGAAGGAGAAAACCGCCAAAGGTGTAGTAGGGTGGATGGAAAATTTCACAAGAACAGGTGGACAAACAGTTTCAAGAAATTAACATTTTAAAGAAACCCAGGGGAGAAGGAAGCCTGTGCCCAGCAGAAAGGGGCCAGCTCAGCTCCTCTGTGATCCTCATGGTCAGCCAGGCTTGGAGCCCATTTCCTAGTGGAGCTGCCCAATGTCACAGCTGCTTGGGTGCACTGTTTCCTGCCACTGGCAAGTTTCAACTGTTCATCCTTCCCAGCTCCTCTGAGAATCACTGGACTAGGTGATGTCTAAGGCCCAGTCCAGCTCTGAGGGTCTAAAAGGCGCTTTATTATTTAAAGGCATCCCAGCTGCCTAGCCTTCTTCCACAGTGGCTCTGTCCTGAGTGGAATCTGAGATGGAGGAGAGAAATGGAGCCGTGTCTCTGGGAAAGCAAATGGATGCAACTTCTTAAGAATGTTTCTTTGTAAGGCAGAGCGCAGCTGGGGCTTGTGAACTCTGGAGCCTGCTGATTAGTAGCCATCAAGGTAAAGCGGAACATCTGGGTAGGCCGGGATTGCCAAGGCCGGGCCTGGAGCTGTGGCAAGCTACGGGAACTTTCTAGTGTAGTTGCTCCAGAACACAGGCTAAAGAGTCACGAACATAAGCCGAATCCGAGCGAAGGGAGGGCCAGGGAACCCTGGGAGCAAGGACACAAGGAAACAGAGGGAGAACTAAAAAGAACAGATCTGTAAGAATGGAACACAAAAGTGCATGGTGGTCCCAGGCAGCTCGCAGAACCTACGAGCCTTGGTTTTGAAGCCTTGGAGAGGCAGGCAGGAGAAACAGCAACCAGCCATCACCTTCCCCCAGATCCAGTGAATCTCGCCAAAAGGACCCAAGAGAGGGGTGATAAGGGATTCCTGGGAAGGGCGTTACCCCACGTGGAGATAACTGAGTGAAGCAAGATGGCACCGTTACTACCACAGTTCAGATGTAACTGAAGTGAAGACGTGGGATTCCTATGTGGCCTGTAGCCTCAACGTTATTACTTTAAAACCACACTGTGTACATGAGCAGTTCCTTTCTGCTACTTAAACAGCCAAAAAGTAAATCGTACACTTTAACTGACAGGCTTGGGTGGAGTTTGGCAGCGAGGCGGCTTGGTGGAAATGCAAGCAAGTTCCCCAAGGTGCCTGAAGAAAAAAAAAAAACCTTCATTTGGGGGTGGCCTTGGGTTGCCCTCTTATTAAGTGCCCTGTAGACTCAGTAACGTCCATGAGAAGTCTCAGGTGTGGCCCAGAACGAAGGAAAGGAAGAGAGAGGAAAAGCAAAGGAGAAGACAAAAGGAGAGAGAGAAAAACAAAATCCAAGCAGATCTGATGGAGTGAAACAGTGAACTGGCCAATGAGGGAAGGCGCAGGTTGCCCAGCTGTGGGAAATTGCCCCGAGGGGTGCCGCCTCCACGGCCTGCCCTGCCCACCTGCGCCTGGAATTGAGCGAGACCTTTTCTGCACATGCTCTGTCTGCTAATAGCCAGCAGTCTGAAAAGTATTGCCGAGTGAAGGACAGAGGCCAACGTTCAGAGAGGAAGCGGGGCCAGTTCGATCCTTTACGGCTGATTCTGTGGCTGTTTCTGCGCCTCGGGCCGGCCGCCCCCTCGAGTACCGTAATTACAGCCCAAGCACCCGCACCCGCACCCCACGTCGCACTTCTTGGCCTCAGGCCCCAGCCCTGAGATTTTCCTGCAGAGCAGTAGAAAGTCCCGGAGGCAGCCTGCACTCCCGGCAAGAAGCATCCAAGTGCGGCCAGGTGTGCCAGGTAAGGCCCAGGCACGGGCAGCTCGGATGGGTGGGAGGCGCCGGCCTCAGTCCCTTGTCTAGGTGGGCAAGTGTGTTTATTTCAAACTGAGACTGAGAAGCGGGAGCTTTGAGTGTCTGCGGGAGGTAAAAAGCTAGCCTGCCAAGCACAGGGCACTTACTTGTTATTTCCAGCAGGGGCAGCTTTCCCCCTCGCTCCGGTATGTCTCTGCCTGCGCTCAGGTCCAACCTTACCCGCCCCTGCACCTCCCCTTCCTTCCTGCTTCCCGCTCCCCCATTGGAGCAGGTTCTGCTCCCAAAGGGGATGCTCGGGCTCCTTGGAGCCCAAAGAGCTGCGCCCCGCCGAAGTAACAGCTGCACTCGGTTCCTAGGCTGCCGCCCCAGGGTCTCTTAAGGGCGCCCTTCCCTGCATCCGCCTGCCTTTCCCTCTCCTCGGGCTCCTGCAGCTCTCGCCCTCTTGCTGGGTGGCCCCCCAACCATTTCTCCCAAGCTGATGTTCACCTTTGACTTCCCTTCCTCCCTCTCAGGTACAGGTTTTTGTTGTTGTTGTTGTTGTTTTTGCGGTACGCGGGCCTCTCACTGTTGTGACCTCTCCCGTTGCGGAGCACAGGCTCCGGACGCGCAGGCTCAGCGGCCATGGCTCACGGGCCCAGCCACTCCGCGGCATGTGGGATCTTCCCGGACTGGGGCACGAACCCGTGTCCCCTGCATCGGCAGGCGGACTCTCAACCACTGCGCCATCAGGGAAGCCTGCATGTGTCTTTTTGAATTATGGTTTTCTCTGGGTCTATGCCCAGTAGTGGGATTGCTGGATCATAAAATGGTAGTTCTATTTGTAGTTTTTTAAGGAACCTCCATACTGTTCTCCATAGTGGCTGTACCAATTTACATTCCCACCAACAATGCAAGAGGGTTCCCTTTTCTCCACACCCTCTCCAGCATTTGTTATTTGTAGATTTTCTGATGATGCCCATTCTAACTGGTGTGAGGTGATACCTCATTGTAGTTTTGATTTGCATTTCTCTAATAATTAGTGATGCTGAGCAGCTTTTCATGTGCTTCTTGGCCATCTGTCTGTCTTCTTTGGAGAAATGTCTATTTAGGTCTTCTGCCCATCTTTGGATTCGGTTGATTGTTTTTTTAATATTGAGCTGCATGAGATGCTTGTATATTTTGGAGATTAATCCTTTGTCAGTTGCTTCATTTGAAAATATTTTCTCCCATTCTGAGGGTTGTCTTTTCATCTTGTTTGTAGTTTCCTTTGCTTTGTAAAAGCTTTTAAGTTTCATTAGGTCCTATTTGCTTATTTTTGTTTTTATTTCCATTATTCTAGGAGGTGGATCAAAAAAGATCTTGCTGTGATTTATGTCAAAGGGTGTTCTTCCTATGTTTTCCTCTAAGACCTTTATAGTGTCCGGTCTTACATTTAGATCTCTAATCCATTTTGAGTTTATTTTTGTGTATGGTGTTAGGGAGTGTTCTAATTTCATTCTTCTACATGTAGCTGTCCTGTTGTCCCAGTACCACTTATTGAAGAGACTGTCTTTTCTCCATTGTGTATCCTTGCCTCCTTTGTCATAGATTAGTTGACCATAGGTGTGTTGATTTATCTCTGGGCTTTGTATCCTGTTCCATTGACCTATATTTCCGTTTTTGTGCCAGTACCATATTGTCTTGATTACTGTAGCTTAGTAGTATACTCTGAAATCAGGGAGTCTGATTCCTCCAGCTCTGTTGTTTTCCCTCAAGACCACTTTGGCTATCTGGGGCTTTTGCGTCTCCATACAAATTTTAAGACTTTTTGTTCTAGTTCTGTAAAAAATGCCATTGGTAATTTGATAGGGATTACACTGAATCTGTAGATTGCTTTGGGTAGTAGAGTCATTTTCACAATATTGATTCTTCCAATCCAGGAACATGGTATATCTCTCTGTCTGTTGGTATCATCTTTAATTTCTTTCATCACTGTCTTATAGTTTTCTGCATACAGGTCTTTTGTCTCCCTAGGTAGGTTTATTCCTAGGTGTTTTATTCTTTTTGTTGCAATGGTAAATGTGAGTGTTTCCTTAATTTCTCTTTCAGATTTTTCATCATTGGTGTATAGGAATGCAAGAGATTTCTGTGCATTAATTTTGTATCCTGCAACTTTACCAAATTCATTGATTAGCTCTAGTAGTTTTCTGGTGGCATCTTTAGGATTCTGTATGTATACTATCATGTCATCTGCAAACAGTGACAGTTTTACTTCTTCTTTTCCAATTTGGATTCCTTTAATTTCTTTTTCTTCTCTCATTGCCGTGGCTAGGACTTACAAAACTATGTTGAATAATAGTGGTGAGAGTGGACATCCTTGTCTTGTTCCTGATCTTAGAGGAAATGCTTTCAGTTTTTCACCATTGAGAATGATGTTTGCTGTTGGTTTGTCATATATGGCCTTTATTATGTTGAGGTAGTTTCCCTCTATGCCCACTTTCTGGAGAGTTTTTATCATAAATCGGTGTTGAATTTTGTCAAAAGCTTCTTCTGTATCTATTGAGATGATCATATGGTTTTTATTCTTCAATATGTTAATATGGTGCATCACATTGTTTGATTTGTGTATATTGAAGAATCCTCGCATGCCTGAGATAAATCCCACTTGATCATGGTGTATGATCCTTTTAATGTGTTGTTGGATTCTGTTTGCTAGTATTTTGTTGAGGATTTTTTAATCTATATTCATCAGTGATATTGGCCTGTCATTTTCTTTTTTTGGAGTATCTTTGTCTGGTTTTGGTATCAGGGTGATGGTGGCCTCATAGAATGAGTCTGGGAGTGTTCCTTCCTCTGCAATTTTTTGGAAGAGTTTGAGAAGGATGGGTGTTAGCTCTTCTCTAAATGTTTGATAGAATTCACCTGTGAAGCCATCTGGTCCTGGACTTTTGTTGGAAGGTTCTTAATCAGTTTCAATTTCCTTACTTGTGATTGGTCTGTTCATATTTTCTATTTCTTCCTGGTTCAGTCTTGGAAGGTTCTACCTTTCTAAGAATTTGTCCATTTCTTCCAGGTTGTCCATTTTATTGGCATAGAGTTGCTTGTCGTAGTCTCTTAGGATGCTTTGTATTTCTGCAGTGTCTGTTGTTACTTCTCCTTTTTCATTTCTAATTTTATTGATTTGAGTCCTCTCCCTCTTTTTCTTGATGAGTCTGGCTAATGGTTTATCAGCTTTGTTTCTCTTCTCAAAGAACCAGCTTTTAGTTTTATTGATCTTTGCTATTGTTTTCTTTGTTTCTGTTTCATTTATTTCTGCTCTGATCTTTATGATTTCTTTCCTTCTGCTAACTTTGGGTTTTGTTTGTTCTACTTTCTCTAGTTCCTTTAGGTGTAAGGTTAGATTTTTTTGAGATTTTTCTTGTTTCTTGAGGTAGACTTGTATTGCTATAAACTTCCCTCTTAGAACTGCTTTTGCTGCATCCCATAAGTTTTGGATCAGCGTGTTTTCATTGTCATTTGTCCCTAGGTATTTTTTGATTTCCTATTTGATTTCTTCAGTGATCTCTTGGTTATTTAGTAACGTATTGTTTAGCCTCCATGTTTCTGTGTTTTTTATGTTTTTTTCCCTGTAATTCATTTCTAATCTCATAGTGTTGTTGTCAGAAAAGATGCTTGACATGATTTCAGTTTTCTTAAATTTACTGAGGCTTGATTTGTGACCCAAGATGTGATCTCTCCTGGAGGATGTTCAGTGCACACTTGAGAAAAAAGTGAAATCTGCTGTTTTTTGATGGAATGTCCTATAATTATCAATTAAATCTATCTGGTCTATTGTGTCATTTAAAGCTTGTGTTTCCTTATTTATTTTCGTTTTGGATGATCTGTCCATTGGTGTAAGTGAGGTGTTAAAGTCCCTCACTATTATTGTGTTACTGTCGATTTCCTCTTTTATAGCTGTTAGCAGTTGCCTTATGTATTGAGGTGCTCCTATGTTGGATGCATATATATTTATAATTGTTATATCTTCTTCTTGGATTGATCCCTTGATCATTATGTAGTTTCCTTCCTTGTCTCTTGTAACATTTTAAATTTTAAAGTATGTTTTATCTGATAGGAGTATTGCTACTCCAGCTTTTTTTTGATTTCCATTTACATGGAATATCTTTTTCCATTCCCTCACTTTCAGTCTGTATGTGTCCCTAGGTCTGAAGTAGGTCTCTTGTAGACAGCATATATATGGGTCTTGTTTTTGTATCCTTTCATCAAGCCTGTGTCTTTTGGTTGGAGCATTTAATCCACTCACATTTAAGCTAATTATTGATATGTTTGTTCTTATTACCATTTTCTTAATTGTTTTTGTGTTTGTTTTTGTAGGTCCTTTTCTTCTCTTAAGTTTCCCACTTAAAGAAGTTCCTTTAGCATTTGTTGTAGAACTGGTTTGGTGGTGCTGAATTCTCTTAGCTTTTGCTTGTCTGTAAAGCCTTTGATTTCTCCATTGAATCTGAATGAGACCCTTGCTGGGTAGAGTAATATTTGTTGTAGGTTCTTCCCTTCATCACTTTAAATATGTCATGTCACTGCCTTCTGGCTTATAGAGTTTCTGCTGTGAAATCAGCTGTTAACCTTATGGGAGTTCCCTTCTATGTTATTTGTCATTTTCCCCTTGCAGCTTTCAATAATTTTTCTTTGTCTTTAATTTTTGCCAATTTGATTACTGTGTGTCTTGGCGTGTTTCTCCTTGGGTTTATCCTGCCTGGGACCCTCTGTGTTTCCTGGACTTGGGTGGCTATTTCCTTTTCCATGTTAGGGAAGTTTTCGGCTATAATCTCTTCAAATATTTTCTTGGGTTCTTTCTCTCTCTCTTCTTCTCAACCCCTATAATGCGAATGTTGTTGCGTTTAATGTTGTCCCAGAGGTCTCTTAGGCTGTCTTCATTTCTTTTCATTCTTTTTTTTATCCTGTTCTGCAGCAGTGAATTCCACCATTCTGTCTTCCAGGTCACTTATCTGTTCTTCTGCCTCAGTTATTCTGCTACTGATTCCTTGTAGTGTAGTTTTCATTTCAGTTATTGTATTGTTTGTCTCTGTTTGCTTGTTCTTTAATTCTTCTAGGTGTTTGTTAAACATTTCTTGCATCTTCTCGATCTTTGCTTCCATTCTTTTTCCGGGGTCCTGGATCATCTTCACTATCATTATTCTGAATTCTTTTTCTGGAAGGTTGCCTATCTCCACTTCATTTAGTTGTTTTTCTGGGGTTTTATCTTGTTCCTTCATCTGGTACATAGCCCTCTGCCTTTTCATCTTGTCTGTCTTTCTGTGAATGTGGTTTTTGTTCCACAGGCTGCAGGACTGTAGTTCTTCTTGCTTCTGCTGTCTGCCCTCTGGTGGATGAGGCTATCTCAGAGGCTTGTGCAAGTTTCCTGATGGGAGGGACTGGTGGTGGGTAGAGCTGGCTGTTGCTCTGGTGGTCAGAGCTCAGTGAAACTTTAATCTGCTTGTCTGCTGATGGGTGGGGCTGGGTTCCCTCCCTATTGGTTGTTGGCCTGAGGTGACCCAACATTGGAGCCTACCCGGGCTCTTTGGTGGGGCTAATTGCAGACTCTGTGAGGGCTCACGCCAAGGAGCACTTCCCAGAACTTCTCCTGCCAGTGTCCTTGTCCTCATGGTGAGACACAGCCACCCCCTGCCTCTGCAGGAGACCCTCCAACACTAGCAGGTAGGTCTGGTTCAGTCTCCCCTGGGGTCACTGCTCCTTCCCCTGGGTCCCGATGCACACACTACTTTGTGTGTGCCCTCCAAGAGTGGAGTCTCTGTTTCCTCCAGTCCTGTCAACGTCCTGCAATCAAATCCTGCTAGCTTTCAAAGTCTGATTCTCTAGGAATTCCTTCTCCCATTGCCGGAACCCCAGGTTGGGAAGCCTGACGTGGGGCTCAGAACCTTCACTCCAGTGGGTGGACTTCTGTGGTATAAGTGTTCTCCAGTTTGTGAGTCACCCACCCAGCAGTTATGGGATTTGCTTTCATTGTGATTGCGCCCCTCCTACCATCTCATTGTGGCTTCTCCTTTGTCTTTGAATGTGGGGTTTATTTTTTGGTGAGTTCCAGTGTCTTCCTTTTGATGATTGTTCAGCAGTTATTTGTGATTCTGGTGCTCTTACAAGAGGGAGTCGGTTCTCCTCATTCTTTTTTAATGGCTGAGTAATAGTCCATTGTGTGTATATACCACATCTTTAAAAACATTTAAAAAAATTTTATATTGGAGTTCAGTTGATTGACATTGTTGTGTTAGTTTCAGGTGTACAACAAAGTGATTCAGTTATACATAGAAATGCATCTATTTTTTTTCAAATTCTTATCCCATTTAGGTCATTACAGAGTATTGAGCAGAGTTCCCTGTGCTGTACAGTAGGTCCTTGTTGGTTATCTGCTTTAAATATAGCAGTGTGTGTACATGTCAACCTCAACCTCCCAGTCTATCCCTCCCCCCCCGGCCCCCATAATATTTTCATTTAAAAGTGGAAATCAGATCATGTTGCTTAAAGTCTCCAAATGCTTGCCACTGTGCTGAAGATAAAGTCCGCAGTTCTTATCGAGGCCTAGCAGGCCTGCCTGCTCTGGGCGGCGCCACCTCTGGATCTCATCTCTTCCTGTTGCCTCCTCCAACAGATGGGGTCAGTGCCCTTCCCACACCCCTGGCTTGCCCCAGAGGCCACCTGCTAACACTGCCCTGGGCTCCAGTGTTCTTTGTGCATCTGCCTGGAGGTCTTCTATGGCCTCAGGGGCAGCTTCCAGAAGCCATCTTCAGCAGTGAGGCAGGAGTGGGAAAATACCCAGCTTCCTGACTGGTCACTGGGCCAGTTCTGAGGCATGTCCCATGTATTCTCAGAGGTCCCCTGCAGGACTGAGCCTCAGTGGCCCACACTGAGACACCCACTCATTAATGTCCCATTGTTAGCTTTCCTTCTTTCCCTCTCTCTCTTCCCCACTCTCTCTTAGTGCTTCCTCAGATCACCTCCAGAAACCCCTTGTACCCAAATCCTTGTCTCAGGAAGTATGAAAACTAAGACACCTCTCACTCCACTCCAGCCACACCAGCTTCCTGTTTCTAGAACACATCAAACACCCCACCACCCAGAGCCTTTGCATATTCTGTTTCCTCTGCCTGGAATGCTCTTCCCCTCGAATCTTTCCAGTCTCTGCTCAAATACCATCTTCTCTGACTTCTGTACAAAGTAGGAACTCTGACCCCCATGAGTCACTCTCTATCTCCTTTCTCTGCTTTCTTTCTCTTTTTGTCATCAATGGCTAACAGACTCACTGCATGTTAATTTGTTTATTTATTGACTGTCTTCCTCCAGCAAAAGGTATGCTTCACTAGAAGAGGGACTTAGTCTGTTCTGTTTTGTTCATTGCTATATTCCCAGCCAGGGTGAAGCATGATCCCTGGCACACAGTAGGTGTCTAGTAAATGTCTGCTGAGTAAATGGTCATAGAGATGGATAATAGGGAGAAAAGAATGGAAAGAATATTTGTAACCATAGTCACCAACGTACAACTTGGCTTTATTGATCTTTGTTGGTAATTGCTCAGAGTCTACCAGATGGGAATGTTACGACTGTATAAGAAAGATCTTGGGACATACTCAATTTCCAATTTTCTATAAAAGAATTTGAGGCTTTCCCAAATGAAAATGTAGAGAGTTGATTTCACAAGTATCTCTGCTTCCTGACTTTTGATATAAGAAGTATTTTAGATCCTAATTATAGCATCGTTTACAAATTCTTTCAATTTAGAAAGTCCTATTTTAAAAAAAAATAGCAGACTTGTACCACTATGCACTTAACATGGTTCTGTCAAGGGCAGGAGACATTCAGACACTGGATTTCTAGGTGCCACCTTACAGGCTGGTACTAACAAAGAAGTGAATAAGCTTAAAAAATGTGGAGAATAGCTCCTGAATCTGTCCTACCAGATGAGAGGTCAACTGGAGCTCTTTTCCTCATCATCTGTTGGTTTCCTTGGCACTCTGTCCCCGTGGGCGTGACCTGGGTCCCACCTCCATTTTATGTCACCCTTGTGACCCTCGCTTAAATGTCTCAGAGAGAAACCTGCCCTGACCGCCAACTGCTTGGTGATTCTCTTCCATAGTGTGCGGTTGTTTTGCTCGGTGGCATTTAGCATTACCTGTAGGTACATATTTATTTCTTGCCCTTTCTTGAACGTCCTCTACCTTCCTAGAGTATAAGCCCCCTGAGGGCAGGACCGTGTCTGTTTTGTCACGACTGCATGAAGAGTGCCTGGCACACAATAGACACTCCGTTATTATTTGATGGATGCCAGAATGAAAGAGCACATGAAGGAAGGGAGGCAGGAACCAGGGAGCTGGGTGGCGATGTGCTCAAGGTCAGATCATCAGCCAGGCTCAGGACCCAGGCCTTCTGACTCCCACTCTGAGCCCTCATCCCAGTCCTGCTCTGTGCTTCAGCAAAGCTTTTAATCACATTGCTGACAGGCAGGGTCATCCAAGAAAGCAGAAAGAGAAGAAAAATGAGGCACCGGAGGGTGGAATGGAGAATCCAGGCTATTTTAGCAGCCACTCTTCCTTATTTCTGGCTGGAGTATTGGCACCTTTAAAAGCCTTGGCTATCCTCCCCAACCTCCCCACTCAATCACAAACCACACTGCCTAGAAAAAAATAAAGGGGAAAAAATCAATGTGCTAAATCTTCCTTGGGCTCAGTAGCAGCTCCTTCTGCAGCTTCCCTCTCTGGCCACAGAACTAAGCTCTCCAGGGCTCGGACTTGACTCCAGGGGCGGGGACCTTGCACATGTAAAATATGCCCCCACCCAACCCATTCCCAGCCTGGAGAAGACCAGGAGGTGAGCCTCAGGACTGCCCTGCCTTCCCAGCTCTGAGTCTCTGTCTGCTGATTCTCACCTGCCCTCTCACGCAGTCTGCGCTCTACTTTCTTCCCTCTCAGCCCTCACCATAAGGTTTTCCATTCACAATTCACCTCTAGATCCCCCTCTTTTTGGTGAGTAGGGAGTGAAAGGGAAAGGGAGAATGGTTATCTGCAGGTAGATGGGCCGAGAAGAGAATCCTATTTGGAAAATATTAAAAATGACGTATTTTCATTTCTCCTTTAAATCATATTACTTGCAACAATCTCCCTTCAAGTCTGAGTCACAGAGTTTACTGCACCAGGGAAGGAGAAGGTGGGTAGAACTGAGAGGCAACTTGATTACCTTTGGGTATCGAATCCTCACTACTTTGACCTCTTAGTCAAGAGCTGGATCTTGAAAGCTAGGATTTATGGAACCAGAAGAGGATTTTCTAGATTCTAGAAACCTGGATAGGTCTTCTAACATGCGAAGAGTCATGCCTGGTTGGATAGATGGGTGAGTTTTGGAAAAGGGAGGTCCACATCAGAGAGAAGACCTATCCAGGTTGAGGGGAGACTGAGCTAGGATGAGGGATCAGGTGGGTTCTCGTTGCCTGTTTCTAGGGGTGGAAAGCCTTCAGTGTGTGTGTGTGTGTGTGTGTGTGTGTGTGTGCGCGCGCGTGCGTGCAGGACTGGGGAGAGAAACAGGTAGTTATGGGGGAGCTGAGAAGGTTAAAGTGAAGGGTGGCCTTGTGGCACATGTACCCGGACACACGTTAGAGGAGGCTACCTGTTCCCAGTCGAAGACCCACCTGTCCAAGGTGACAAAAGAGAGGTCATAAGGCATTGACCGAGGAAGAGGCTGCATGAAGGACCCTGAGGTGGCACTTCCGGGTCCCCTTGGCCGGCTCAGGAAAAGCAGAGCATCCGGAAGTTCTTCCCTGGCCAAGAGGGGACTCACAGAGCGCTGGGGGCAGGTGGAAGCGTGGGGTTGGCAGAAGACACTGCCCCGGGCGGAGACATTGAGACCAGGGCAAATGGCTGGGGCCGATCCTCTTTCTCAGTCCCCTTTGCCGATTCCTCTTGATCTCTAAGCTCTGGAACTCCTGTCTATACTCAGCTCCTTTAGTGATATCATCCATTGTCACAGCTTTAAACACTTCCCAGACACTACAAATCTCAATCGTATGTCTCCACTCTGCTCTTCCTTGAACCCAGACCTTTAAAGGCAGTTCCTTCCTTAACACTTCTGCTTGCACAAAACTGAAGTCCGTGCCCTCTTCTCCCCTCCGAAAGCCTCCCCCTCAGCCTTCTCTTCTTCTACAAGGAAATGCCAGTCTTCCAATGGCGCGACCAAAAGCCATGGAGTATCCTCGACTTCTTTATCTCTCATACCATTCGTGCTACGACCCTGGGCCATGCACTGTCATGGTTCACCAGGATTTTTGCAGTCGCCTTCCAACTCACCTCTCTTCGCCCATGCTTGCTCCCCTGTAGCCTCTTCCCCACCAGCAGCTGTACTGGGACTTTAAAAAGGTATGTCACTTCTCTGCTCAAAGTCCCCAAAGGTTTCTCATCTCACTGTGAAAGCAAAACTCCTTCCTCCCGGCGCACCGGGTCTGCCACACTCTGGCTGCCTCTCACCCTCGCCCCCTCCAGCCCAGCCATCAGGAGTCCCTGCCCTCCCTGCTCCACGTCGTGCCCGCTCTGGCCTCCAGGCCTGTGCCTTTGCTCTTCTGCCTGCCTGGAAGGCCCTTCCCCCAGAATCAGTCCTGCACTTTCTTCAAGACTCAACTTCAAATGTCTTCTTATTAGTAGGCTCTTCCGTGGCCGCCCCATGTGAAAGAACAGCCCCGCCCTGCACTCTCTGTCTCCCTTAACCTGCTTCTCCCGCCCGCATAATCACCTATCTCCCCCTGACATATTACATATTGGGAGCCTATATATCATCTGTTGTACATCCCGCAGAATATAAGGTCCATGAGGCCAGAGGGTAGGGACTTTGTCCACTGCTGTCTATCCAGCCCCTGGAACATAGTACTGGGACATAGTAGGAGCTCGATCAATTTTTTTTTTTTTTTTTTTTTTTGCGGTACGTGGGCCTCTCACTGTTGTGGCCTCTCCCGTTGCGGAGCACAGGCTCTGGACGCGCAGGCTCAGCGGCCATGGCTCACGGGCCCAGCTGCTGCGCAGCATGTGGGATCTTCCCGGACCAGGGCACGAACCCGTGTCCCCTGAATCGGCAGGCAGACTCTCAACCACTGCGCCACCAGGGAAGCCCTCAATCAATATTTTTTGAGTAAAATGATTCAGTGAAGGCTGCCCCGCGATCTCTGCTACCATAAGGCCCTGAATACTCTCTACCGTTCCACACAGCATCCTTGAAAGGAACTAGGTATGGAGGAAATCTGAACTACTGAGCTTCACACCACAAAGAGGATGAGTGATTAAAACAAAGAAACAAACAACCCAGACCATTTTAGGCAAAATAAACTATGAAACTATACACTGCTCAAGTTTTAATTTTGTTTCTCTCCAGAGTTACCCAGTGGGATGGGGGCTGATGGTGAAGAGCGGATCAGTTATAGGAAATAAAAAAGCTGCCTTTTCTTGGCACGTCTGTGTGAATGTAGAAATAAGCATATCTCTGCACACGTGGCTCCTTCCCCCGAGTTCAAGGGCGCGTGTGACCAGCCTGCCTTCTCGTGTGATGCTACAGAGGGTGCATGAGACAAATTCTGTGTCTCCAAGAGCCCGCGAGCTAGCTGGGGTGCTGCGATACATATTATGGGGTTTGGAGACATCTGTGGGAGAGTATGCAGCCAGATTTAGTGGTAAATAACTGCAGAATCTGTCAACAAGTTTCCCTGGAGGAGGAGGAACACGCCTGCGCGCTGGGCTGTGGAGGGGGCAGCTGAGAAGTCATGCAGCCAGTGGCAGAGCTCGGTCACTTGGCTGGATGGCCAGGCCTGGAGCAGCTCAGGGGAGGTGTGACGTCACAGGACTTCCTTGTTTCCATTGTTTGGAAGCATTCCTCAGCACAGCTGCTGCGGGGAAGGCTTGAGCAACCATCATAGGGGTTGAAAAGGCTCTGGGAAACCCTGGTTGCTGTACCTGGAGGAAAAGAAGGACTCATCTGAAGTCTTGCAGGGAAGGAATCCATGCTCTGGACGCCACATCTGGAGTGTGTCGGAGTATCAGCCAACGGGACCTTTATCTCTCTACCTAGTGTTTGTTACGGGATGTCTAGGCCCAAGCGTTGGGACACACCGTCACTGTTTTCTGTCTTCTGAAATGCAGGTGTTGCTCTTTGCCCAACTAATGTGGGCTGCACACTACACCTGTTCCTTGTACTCCCTGACAGGGCACTGATTTATGGGGCTGACTTTCTGATCAGAGCTGCACTTACGCTTTCACGTGGATATGTGGACTGCACAGGCCAGGCCTCTCCCAAAATTCTCTGCAAATGCGAAGCAGCACCAGGTGGTCCCCATATTAGCGATCTATTGCTGAGGAACAAATTACCCCCAATACTTAGCGATTTGAAACAGCAAACATCCGTTGTCTCACAATTCCTGTGGGTCAGGCATCTGGGAGTAGTTGAGCTGGTGTCTGGCTCAAGGTCTCACAGGCTGTAGTCAAGGTGTCGGTCTGGGCTGTAGCCTCATCCCAAGGCTCCAAGGGCCACTTCGAAGCTCACCTGTGTGGCTGTTCACAGGCCTCGGAAGATCTGCTTCCAAACTCAATCGTGTGGACCTCTCCACGGGGCTGCCCAGTGACGTGAGACCAATAGTTAAAAACATTTAATAAGAAAAAGTAACATAGGTGGGTCATTTTAAAAACCTTTTTTTATCAAAGCATAACACAGATATGAAAAGTGTACAGATCTATAGTGTACAGCTCAGTGAATTTTCATAAAATGAACACACCCATGTAACCACTCAGGTCAAGAAATAGAACATGACCTAGAATCATCCAGAAGCATCCAAAAGGCCTACTTCTCCTCCCAGTCATCACCTTTCTTCTTCCTCCGTAAATGTAGCTGCTACCTAGACTCTGGCACCACATTTTCCTGGTTTTTTTTTTTTTTCCCCAGCTTTACGGAGGTATAATTGACACATTTGCCTGTTTTTAAACTTATATATAAATAAAATCCTGCAGTACATGTTTTTCATCTGGCTTCTTGCTTAACATATGTGTGAGGTCCATTTAAGCTGTAGTATGAAGCTGTAACTCAATGTATTTCATTACCATAAAGAATCCTGTTATATGAATATGCTACAATATACATTATATAACAATCTATTCTACCACTGATATACATTTGGGTTATTTCCACTTTGGGGCCAATAAAGACACTACTTACGCTAGGCTCTAAACCTCCTTGTACATGTCTTTTTTTTTTTTTTTTTTTTTTTTTGCTGTACGCAGGCCTCTCACTGCTGCGGCCTCTCCCGTTGCGGAGCACAGGCTCCGGACACACAGGCTCCGCGGCCATGGCTCACGGGCCCAGCCGCTCCGCGGCATGTGGGATCTTCCGGGATCGGGGCACGAACCCGTGTCCCCTGCATCGGCAGGCGGACTCCCAACCACTGCGCCACCAGGGAAGCCCTGTACATGTCTTTTGATACACACGTGCATGCGTTTCTGTTAGCCATTGTGGTAGGCAGATTAATGGTCCACAGAGATATCTACATCTTAATCCCCAGAACCTATGAATATGTTACATTTCATGGCAAAGTGGAATTAGGGTAGCAGATGGAAGTACATTTGATAATCAGCTGACTTTAAGATAGGAAGGTTATCCTGGATGATCTGGCTGGACCCAGTGTAATCACAAGTGTCCTTAAATGTGCAGGTCGGAGAGGGGGCAGAAAAGGAGGTCAGAGTGATGCATTCTGAGACCCACCCACTGTTGCTGGCTCTGGGACCATCAGCCGAGGACTATGGGTGGCCTCTAGAAGTTGAAATGATCAAGGAAAAGGATTCTTCCCTAGAATCTCCAGAAAGAGCACAGCCTTGCTGACACCTTGATTTTAACCCAGGAGACCCATTTTGAACTTCTGAACTGCAGAACCATAAGATAAAAAGATGTGTTGTTTTATTCCACTAAGTTTGTGGTAATTTGTTACGGCAGCAATAGAAAACTAATCCAATGATGTTCTTGTAAGTAGAATCATTGTGTATGTCCATGTTCATCTCTTCTAGATACTGTCAGTTTTCCAATATGGTTATGCCAACTTTACTCCCACCAGGAATGTATGAGTGTTCCCACTGTTCCGCGTCTTTGTCAATGCTTCGTCAGCCAGTCCTTTTAACTCTAGCCATTCTGTTAAGGCATCTCATTTTCATTTCCATTTGCATTTCTCTGATTACTGAGGAGGTCAAGTACCCTTTCGTGTCATTACTGGCCATTCGGATCTCCTCTTTTGGGAAGTGTCTGATGAGATCTCTTGCCATGCGATTCCTTTGTGCTGCTCTAGTAAAGGAGGAATGGAATTTAGAACATAACTCTCTAGTTTTCCATTCATAAGACCATTCTGCATTCTCAAGTCACAAAATTGGGATTTTCTTTAATGTTTTATAAGGCTTTCTTCTTTTCTTATTCTTCTTTAAAAATAAGAAAGATGGGCTTCCCTGGTGGCGCAGTGGTTAAGAATCTGCCTGCCAATGCAGGGGACACGGGTTTGAGCCCTGGTCCAGGAAGATCCCACGTGCCGCGGAGCAACTAAGCCCATGTGCCACAACTACTGAGCCTGCATTCTAGAGCCCACGAGCCACAACTACTGAGCCCGAGTGCCACAACTACTGAAGCCTGTACGCCTAGAGCCCCTGGTCTGCAACAAGAGAAGCCACCGCAATGAGAAGCCCGCGCACCGCAACAAAGAATAGCCCCCGCTCACCGCAACTACAGAAAGACTGCGCACAGCAACAAAGACCCAATGCAGCCAAAAATATAAATAAATAAACATTAAAAAAAAAAAGATCGGGCTTCCCTGGTGGTGCAGTGGTTGAGAGTCCAACCTGCCAATGCAGGGGACACGGGTTCGTGCCCCGGTCCGGGAGGATCCCACATGCCGTTGAGCAGCTGGGTTGGTGAGCCATGGCCGCTGAGCCTGCACGTCTGGAGCCTGTGCTCCGCAACGGGAGAGGCCACAACAGTGAGAGGCCCGCATACCACAAAAAAAAAAAAAAAAAAATCAATGGAATCTAATAGTGTATTAAAAAAAATAAGAACAAGAAGCAGATTCTAGCCTGTATATCACAATATGGCTAGTTTAGCAAGCTTACAACCCAACACGCACACTCACAGTTACAAACAGATATGGGACACTGAAAAGAAATATGCAGCAACCATTAAAGCCCCTAGCAAATATTTTTAAAAACAGTAGTTGTAAATCCCAATAGACCATCAGTGATTTATTTATAGATTAATAATCTCTGCATGAGGCTATTTCATTCAGAGGCTCTGTGATGAGGGTATTAGGACAAGCCTGAGTATTGAATGTTGAGATCAAGAGATGATCTTCCTCAGCTGATATAACATCCAAAATAAATCATTCATACAGTCGGTGACTCATATAATCCATTCCAACGTGCTCTGCTACTTGTTAGGAGATTTTTATTTAATTTAAGCATTTTTATTATTCCAGATTTTTATTGTGCCCTGTGCAGTTCTGAGTCTTGGGTAATTGTTATAATAAGGTTGCTAGTCAGAGACTGCAGATAAAGAACAGCAATCCAATAATTAAAAGGCAACCGAGGGCTTCCCTGGTGGCGCAGTGGTTGAGAGTCTGCCTGCTGATGCAGGGGACATGGGTTCGTGCCCCCGTCTGGGAGGATCCCACATGCCACGGAGCGGCTGGGCCTGTGAGCCATGGCCACTGAGCCTGCGCATCCGGAGCCTGTGCCCCGCAATGGGAGAGGCCACAACAGTGAGAGGCCCGCGTACTGCAAAAAAAAAAAAAAAAAAAAAAGGCAACCAAGAGTATGATCTGTTGAGTAGCAAAAAATCAGCTCTAAAACTGAATGAAGGTGGGCTAAAAGCCAAAACTCTTAATGCAAAATATTATTTCCAGTAGTGAACTGATACATGTTGGGGCTTCTGCGTTAGAAAGGGGATTTTGTAAGGTAATCAGACAAACAGCATTAGGCACAAGAATCTTGACTTTCCTCTTCTTACAATATCACCCCTCAGAGTTCCATTTTTAATACTTTCAGGATTCTATTAGACCAGGTTCTATTCCTTCCTCTTCCTATTTATTCCTTATCTACTACCATTCCTACCTTCGGCATGGCTTTCCATCCTCAGAAAAAGTAAGATTTTTGAGAGCAAGGACCTAGTCTTTTTCTTTTTTGTACATCTTTCTAAATACCTTTTGGAATTACCCGCTCATCTCTGCTTCCATCACCCTAGTTCAAGCCACGGTTTCGCACTTTGCCTCCTGTGGACTCTTGGTCTCTCTACATCTATCCTCACTTCCCCCCCATCCCACCCCACCCCAACCCCATCTTACAAACTCTCCACAGAGCAGCCAGATGGATCTTGTTGCCACACAAACCTGATCCTGTCATTTCTGTCCTTAACATGGATTGCCCTTACTCCAAACTCTTGCATGTGGCCTGAGAAGCCCTGCCTGGTCTGGCTCTGGCCTGCCTCACCAGCCTCTTCTAGAACCTCTCTCCTTGTTCTCTGAGCTCCACCTTTCAGATCCTAAAATACACTGTGCTCCTCTCAACCTCAGGGCTTTGGCATACACTGTTTCCTTCTGCCTGGCTAATGGCCACCAGTCCTCAGGTTCCCCTGTCTTGGTCTCCTCTTCTTATAAGGATGCTAATCATATTGGATTAGGACCCCATCCTTATGGTCTCATTTAGAGCTTTAATTACTTCTTTAAAGACCTGTTATGGACTAAATGTTAGTGTTCCCACAAAATTCATATGTTGAATCTAATTCTCATTGTGATGGTATTTGGAGGTGAGGCCTTTGGGAGGTTATTAGGTCATGATGGTAGAGCCCTCATGAATGGCATTAGTGCTCTTATAAGAAGAGACCAGAGAGCTAGCTAGTTCTCTTTTTGCTGTGTGAGGATACAATGAGAAGTCGCCAGTCTGCAGCTTGGAAGAGGGCTCTCATCAGAACCCAACTGTGCTGGCCTCCTGATCTCAGACTTCCAGCCTCTAGAACTGTGAGAAATAAATTTCCGGTTGTTTATAAGCCACCCTGTCTATGGCAGTTTATTATAGCAGCCTGAGCCAAGACAAGGCCCTATATCCAAATTCAGTCACTCTGGGGGTTAGGGTTTCAACATATGAATCTTGGGAAAACACAGTTCAGTCCATAACAGTGCCCAATACTGAATATATTCTGATACACAAGACACAGAGGTCCCTGTCCTCAAGGAGCCCATAGTCTGGGCAAGAGGTGAACAAGTGGAACAGACAATAAATAAGAAAACTAAATGAGGGCCTCCCTGGTGGCGCAGTGGTTGAGAGTCCGCCTGCCGATGCAGGGGATACGGGTTCGTGCCCCGGTCTGGGAGGATCCCATATGCCGCGGAGCGGCTGGGCCCGTGAGCCATGGCCGCTGGGCCTGCGCGTCCGGAGCCTGTGCTCCGCAACGGGAGAGGCCACAACAGTGAGAGGCCCGCATACCGCAAAAAAAAAAAAAAAAAAAAAAAAAGAAAACTAAATGAATATATAATAACAAATTATAAGAAGTACTCAAAGGAAAAAACGGTATGGTGAGAGAGAAGTGTGAGCACCTATTGTAGACTCAGGAGCTAGGAAGGGCCTCGTTGAGAAGATGCTTTGAAGTTAAGACCTAAAGGCTGAGAAGCAGCTAGCCATGTCAGTGTCTTCACGTATGCTGTTCCCTCCACCAGGGGCAGGCAATCAGGTGGGAAAGAGTTTAGCGTATTTGAGAAGAATGAAGGAGGCCAGGATGATTGAAATGTAGTGAGTGACGCAGAGAGGAACCTAGGAGAAGTTGGAAAAAGTAGGCAGGGGCAAGATTTCACAGGGCCACGTGGCCCTAATAAGAATTTAGGTTACAGTAAGGATATTGGGAAGATTTTTAAAGATTTTAACCAGAAGAGCTATGATACAACTGTCACTATGTGAGAATGGACCCTATGGAGGCAACTGTGAAAGCAGGGTTTACAATCAGCCTACTTTCAGTGAATCCCATGATGGGACTGTAATAGCTTAGATTAGCGTGGTAGCACCAGAGACAGGGAGAAACTGGTTAGAGAGGAAAATCCAGAGTTCAGTTTTGAAGATGCTTGTTTGAGATGTTTGTGAGACATTCAAGCAGATGTGTCTAGTGGTCAGTTATACAGGCTGGGAGTTGAAAGATGACGTGTAGGATGGGGATGTATGGAGTCTCCTCTGACCTCAGGGTTAATGTGTAAAGTCAGCATGTAAAGCCAAAGTGTAAACAATTAGAAACTGCCTTTGAAAAACTCTACTCTCTCTTGAACCTGAGCCTTTGGAAGCCAGAAGCTGGGGTCCACTTCTTTTGCTCTTTGCACTGTGGCCCCTATTCGCATCCCCCTCACCCCCAGCAACATCTTCTCTGGGTTACTGGATAGCAAAGTCTGGTTTGCGGAAATGGGAAAAATGGAGGAAGGAAGACTTTTTTCTTTGCCACGTGGGTAAAGTTGAAATCACTGTTCATGTAATACGGCTTTAGTGTATAAACTTGGGAATCGTCAGCAACCGGACGGTTTTTAAAAATATGGAAATGAACAAGGTCACTTAGGGTGAGGGTGAAGCAGAATGGGGGCTGTATTCATTTTCTAGGGCTGGCGTCACCAAGTACCACAAACTGGGAGCCTTAAAACAAGAGAAATTTATTCTTTCATAGTTCTGGAGACTTGAAGTCGGAGATCAGGGTGTTATCAGGGCTGTGCCCCCTCTGAAACCTGCAGGGCAGAATTCTTCTTCACCTCTTCTAGCTTCTGGTGTTCGCTGGCAGTCCTCGGCATTCCTTGGCTTGGAGATGCATCCCTCTGATATCTGCCTCTGTCATCACAAAGCAACCTCCAGGGACTTCCCTGGTGGCACAGTGGTTAAGAATCCACCTGCCAATGCAGGGGACACAGGTTGGAGCCCTGGTCTGGGAAGATCCCACATGCCACGGAGCAACTAAGCCTGTGTGCCACAAATACCAAGCCTGCGCTCTAGAGCCTGCGAGCCAGAACTACTGAGCCCGTGCGCCACAACTACTGAAGCCCGCGGCCCTAGAGCCCGTGCTCTGCAACAAGAGAAGCCACCACAATGAGAAGCCTGCGCACCGCAACAAAGAGTAGCCCCTGCTCACCGCAACTAGAGAAAGTCCGTGCACAGCAAGGAAGACCCAATGCAGCCAAAAATAAATTTAAAAAAATAAACAAAAAAAACAAGGCACCCTCCACTCACATGTCTTTGTCTCCATGGGGCCCTCCATTTCCTGTGTATCTTTCTCTCCTCTTCTTTGGAGGACACCATCCATACTAGATTAAGGGCCATTGCTATTCCAGTATGACCTCATCCTAACTAATTATATCTACAAAACCCCTGCTTCCAACCAAGCTTACATTCTGAGGTGCTGGAGTTTAGGACTTCAACACACCTTTTGGGGACACAACTGAACCCATAATAAGGGCCCTGGGACAAGCGCTGAGGAGCAGCAACATCAGAGGTCAGGAGGGCTGGACAAGCGTGAAAAAATTAGCAGCACGATACTTGTCTTTTCCACTGGGTCTGTGCTCCTGTTAACATGTCTGTCTTTCCCTTCAGAATGTGAGACCCATAAAGACAGGGGCTGCCCCTCTCTTGCTCACCACGGTCCCCCAGCTGTGGGTCGAAAATGTTACTTTTATCGTGACTTCCTAAATCACAGTCTTCATTTCTTATAGGAAAATTAAAAATTTCCAGAGACATTTCACCAACGATCTCATAACTTTCCAAATTGGTCTTCTCCTTTCTGACTACATCTATATTTATTCAGGTTCCATTGGCATTCCTGAGGCAGGAGAGTACTTAGTGTGCAAGGGATGGTCACCACGTAAGGATCACAAACATGATGCCTCCATTTTACCCTCTTTTCCCTGGTCATTTTACGGACATTCCCAATACACTTTCGTCCTTTTGAAAAGGTCTCTTTCCAGATTACATTCCTTAGTGCAATTGTTGTGAACCGCTCCACAACCTCGGGGTGCAAGACGGTCACACCTCTTTTCTCTAATTCATTGCTCAAGTGTCTAAAGGACGACTTAGCTGAAAGCACGTGACTCTCTTAGGAATTTTCACTCCCCTCCCAGGGATTCTGGAGGTTTATACAGTGTCCTGAGGAGACAGTATGGTCTCCATACCCAAGAGGAGACAAAAGTTATTTCATCTGATTTCTACTGCAGTTGAGTCTCATGACCACAAGGTGTCGCTGTTGAGCACTTGTTCTGAGCCATCTGACCACAGATGCTGGTTTGCTCTGGACCAATCCTCCTAGAAGGCTCAGATCCCATCACAATCTGCTGTGGATTCTTATGGAGAACAGTCCCACGTCCTCAGCGCTGTATTCTATAAAAGTGTCCCCAGCCTCTTCTAGCTGGTCTCTCTGCTTTCATTCTTGCTCTAATGAATTATCCTAAAAGTGGAGAGGAAGCAAAGTTTCCAAGACTCTGGAGGAAGGAATTGGTGGTAGAACTGGGTGAAAAAAGTACGTTAAAGATGCTCTTTTATTCATGAAACTTTTGCATTAACTTGTGTCCAATAGCCATAGACTGAAGTCTTGAGTTATAATTTATGGTGTATATCTCTATCAAATTGGGCTCACCCAGAACCTTGGGAGAAAAAAGAATAATCACTAGAGAGCATAGAGGACTATCACCAATTTCCCTGTTTGCAAGAGTCTAGAATAGAGAAACAAGCTCCGGATCTGGGATAAGAAGACCTGAGGTCCAGTCCTTGTTCTGCAGTATTTTAGCTACATGAATTTGAAAAGTCACTCAATTTCTTTGACCTTGATGCCCAAATCTGTAAACTCAGGACAATACCAGTCCTTTTCATCTTACGGTGCTCTTCTGAGAAGCAAATGGATTGATTCGGAAATTGTAAAGCACTATATAAATATGAGGCCTTTCCCAGCAGATGTTTTAAAAATAAATAGATTTTATTTTTTGAGCAGTTTTAGGCGTACAGAAAAATTGAGCAGAAAGTACAGAGGTCCCATAGGCCTCGCACTCCGCCTGCGGTTTCCACTCTTATTAAATTCTTGCATCCATTTGTTACAATCGATGAGCCAATACTGGTACATTATTATGAACTAAATCCATAGTTTATATCAGGGTTCATTCTTTGTGTTGCACATTCCATAGGCTTTGACAGATGCTTAGTGACATATAGCCAGTGTTGTACAGAATGGTTTCACTGCCCTACAAATCCCCTGTGCTCCCCCTGTTCATCTCCTATCTCCCCAGCACCCTGGCAACCAGCGATCTTTTCACTGTGTCCGTAGCTTTGCCTTTCTAGATGTCATAGAGTTGGACTCACACAGTGTGTGGCCTTTCACATTGGCTTCTGTCACTTAGTAATATGTCTTTCAAGTTGTTCCAGGTCTTTTCCTTGAGAGCTCTTTTTCACTGTTGAAAAATATTCCATTACAAACGTATTCCCAGCAGACATTTTATTTAAAAAGAAAGACCAAAGACTGCATTGTATTAGAGTTAATTAAATATCAAGAGCTCCATGAAAGAGAAAAGGAAGGTGCAAAGGGCAGCTTGATGTGGAGGTGTGTGGGCAGAGAGGTTGCGTTTCCCCTCTGACGCATTCATGCAGGCGGTGTGTCTCAGAGCGGGCAGGGATTATGGGCTGGTTGTAAATATAAGAACCTGGATATTGCTTTTCTTCTCCCTCCCGGAAACACAGCTCGACTGCCAGCAACTTGGTCCCCTAAGCGCAGGGCCTGATGCACAGTACCTGGGCCTGGTGCTGATGGCCGACTAAGAAAAAACATGCTCGTCTTGTATCTCAAACCTGACACGTAAGAGCATGCAATAAATGCTTGAATGAATGGGTGAGGAAACACAGGATAGGCCCCCAGACTTGGGGACTCAGGGAAGATGCAAGGAGGAGGCAGGAAGATCCAGTCATTAATGATCTTGTGATAAGGCCCGGGAGATACTACTGCCGCTACCAAGATCCCCTTTACAGACTGCTGAGCACTGCAGAGGGACTGTTTGTATCAGATTCAAGCCAGGACACCCCCAAGGTCTCTGACAATAAAGAAAATAGCAACCTGGGGCCAGCCAGTAGACCCAGAGGAAAATTGTCGCTTGTGGACCTGTTTAGCCCCAATTCTCCTTCTCCAGCCAGATCTTCAGCGCCACCTAGTGGTATGCCCTTCAGGCTGGCTGTGCTACCAAAGCAACCGACCAGGGAGGGCTTCAGGCCCTGGCTTAAAGCTGGAAGGATTAAAGCCTTCCTCTTAAGGTTCAGGATAAGAGACTATGTGGAAATAATGAATAAATGGAGAGCTTTAGAATTAACGTCAGAGAATTTTAAGTCACAGAACTTAATCTCAGCAATTACGTGCATACATTTAGGAGCAGGGTTTTGTATTTGTGCTTATCTCTGTGCAGCTTGGGATATTGAGTAATTTTGGACAATGAGGCCAAGATCAAAAGTTAAAGCTGTGCAAAGAAGTGCAGAACTGAGAAGTAGAAGAAAGCACCCGACCCAGCCCCTACCCCCAGGCAGAGCAAGTGTTATTTCCATTTCTCAATTAGAGCAGGTAAGGCTCCATTAAATGCCCAAGGTCAAGTGGCCAACAAAAGAAGCAAAGACCCGGATTGGGTGGAATGATCTTTTCCTTTTGCTGTGCTGCTTCTTAGTGCCCCCTTTCTTTTGATATTTGCCTGGTTTTGCCACAATTGCATTGATATTCTCCTACCAATGGGCAAGTCAGCTTTGTTCTATCCTATTCCAACAAACTGTATTCCTAAAGGCTTGGATCACTCTGTCGCTAAGGCAAGAACTACAGTTCCTGAGAATTTTTATAATGCAGGTGGCAGTTTATTACATTTGTTATATACATTAAATATCTTAACTATAATGTCAACTCTCTCTCCTTTGTCTGTTATAAAATTTAGGTCCATCTCTGTATGTAATATTTTTAACCTAATTAATGCAAATCACAGTGGATTTTTAAAATCTGCATTTTCTTTAAGAGCATGTCATTCATAGATTTAAAGTAACCACCCCCAGTGACATAAGTAAACAAAGGAGCTGGGTTTCCTATGTCAAAGTCTAGGAGTATTTCTGCCACATGACCTGACTGCACCATTCTTGAAGTCAAGAAGTCTTTTTTATTCCCAACTTAATAATATATAAAACGCTATATACTATATCACCCTTTTGGAAACTTGTATGCTCATTTATATATCAGAGGTTCTATTGAATCTAATATAAATACACATGTTTAGCCTAGTGATTCCCAAGCTCATGGAATCATTGTTTTGTTGTTGTTGTTGTTTGGTGTGTGTGTATAACTGTTAACTTTCCTCTGACATCATACGCTATAAAACACACCATGAGAAATGCTGGTCTGGAAGATAATATGCTGGACAGTCTGATTGAAGAGACCTGGGCTTGAGAGATAATTTTGAACTGAATGGGGATTCAATCTTTCGAAATAGTCCTTGGGCATAAAACAAAAATGGAAAAACAGCTCAGAACCTAAGTTTGCTTCAAAATTCTTACTTGTAACCTTCCTTGTTCAAGAAAGAATTAATATGGGAGAGCAGGATTTCAATGGTACAGTGATTGTCTCCGGGGGTCTCCATGAAAATGTAAAATGTACCTATGGTATGGTATCTCTCCCTTCCTTTCTTCGACATCTTTCATCTTTTTCTTGGATTGGTACTCACTCTAGCTCCCCATCTTTTTCATCTCTCTCTCTCTCTCTCTCTCTTTTTTTAAATCTTTTATTATTTAGTTTCCAGCTTCATTGAGACATAATTGACTCATAGTCCAGCGGCCCATTTTAACCTCTCCGTCTCAGCATACAGCAGGTTTCAAAGTTACCACTCACACCTACTTTGGTTTCCTCAGTGCCTATCAGTTTGATGTTAGCAAAACAATCTGATCAAATTAATATTCATTATATAATCAGTTCTTAGTGCTTCAGAAGCATTGGTAATTGGAATAAATAATTCTGTAAGTGAAAAATTTCAACTAGCCTTGGAGAGATTTGGAGAAAAGAGTTGACGGATCCAAACTGAATATTTAAAAAATGTATTTCTGTCTATTCTATATTCTAGAAACAAATAGTTCTATATTGAAATTTAAATAGTACCATTTACAAGAGTACTAAAAACCCGAAAAACATAGGGATATATTTAACAAAATGTGTCCAAGACATGTACAATTAAAACTTAAGAAACATTACTGAGATAAAGAACACCTAAATAAATGGAGAGAAATGCCATGTTCACGGATTGGAAGACTCAATATTGTAAAAAAAAGTTGTCCTCTCAAATTGATCTGTTTGTCTTCATTGTGGTCATGACAGGAATGTATATATTTATCAAAAGTCACCAATCTGGGTGCATTTTATTGTATGTAAATTATATGTCAATAAAATTGATTTTAAAAATTGTAGTGGGGAATGCAAGATCAGGAAGGAGTAGGTTTGGGTATATCTCTGTGTTGAGGTGGACACATTTTGAGTAGGTTTATATGCTAAAGAGGGAAAGACAGTGGAGATGGAGGGAGAAAACACTGGAGGGAGGGTTTGACTGATAAGGCAAGTTTTCTCAAAGAGGGGGAGAAGGGGGTGCCTGGCAAAGTGCAGGTGGATGCGTGAGCCTTGAAGGGGAGGAGGGAACACTGTGTCCCACAGCCTGCAGTCGAGGAGGGTGGTGTGCATTTTCACCTTTGAGTCATGTTATGTGAGTAATTTTGTGCGTGGGAGGGCAGAAAGTTGAGGAAGTTCAGGGTTCATTCAACCCTAAAATAGTGTTTATTTTACGACAGGCACTATCTATATAAGGATGAGAGTATTCTATAGGAAAAAGAAGAACATTGTCACTGTCCTTATGGAATTTAGAACATCATAGTTGGGGGAGGGGTCAGGCACTAATACAATTACTGACTTGTATTATATTACCGATACAATTGCGAAACATTCAGATTATTAATGAATTCCACGAAGGATAAGGGAGCTCTGGGTGAGTGTAACAGGAGGAACCTAATTTAGATGAATGACCCAGGGAAAGTCTCTGGGGTGAAGTGACCATTGAAGCTGAGAGGAGGAAGATGAATGGGAGTGGGTTAAGTGATGAGTGAATGGACCAGCCTTGGTGAAGACCTTGAAGTTGGAAAGATTTTGGTATATTTTGATAAGGAAAAATAATTATGGGTGAATTTTAAAACATTAATATAAAAAATGAAACCACAGAAAATTCCTAGGAAATAAATACAGGTGAATTTCTGATGATTTGATGGAAGGTTCTCCAGTAGTATGACTAAAATTCAACTACATACCATACAAGAGGTTTTTTGTTGTTTGTTTGTTTTTTTAAATGTAAAACATATCATAAACCAAGTACAAAGGCAAATAAACCATGAAGGTATTTGGAACAAATAAATCAAAGGATTATGACTCTTAATCTACAAAGAGCATGTATCAAATTGATGAGAAAACCACTAAAATATCAACAGAATCCAGTTACTATAATATCATCCTTCTAAAATGATTTAATACTTTCATCATTTAGATAAGGTTATAGAATTTTAGAGGCAAAAATAAACATAAAAAGCAAGTTGAGAAAATATGATAAAAATACAAGTAAAAAACAAGCAAATATTTTATGGAAGAGAAAATTAAAATGACTAAATAGATGAAAAAGCAATTTTACTCAATCAAATGTAAGTTGAAAAAATGAAATACCATCTTCCCAGCAATTAAATAAGTAGAAATTGGGGAAAAAAAAAAGTTACTTACTGCTGGTGAGAAGGCTATCCTATACAGATGGTGAGAATGTCAAATTGGTTATAAGCTTTTAATAAAACAGTTTGGGAATATGCATCTGAAACCTTAGATATTTTTTTCCCTGATTCCAGTTTTTAAAATTAACCCTAAGGATATACTCCTAAGCGACTTCAAAGATCTTCAATTTTTTTTTTTTTAGTTAAAATCTTAAAGCCCAATCTTTCAACGATGAAGGGATAAACAACGATGTATCCAAATGTTGAAATATTATGTATTAATTTAAAAGAATTTAAAAAAATATTATGTGGGCATCCCTGGAGGCTCAGTGATTAAGAATCCGCCTGCCGATACAGGGAACATGGGTTCGAGCCCTGGTCTGGGAAGATCCCACATGCCACGGAGCAACTAAGCCCGGGTGCCACAACTACTGAGCCTGTGCTCTAGAGCCCGCGAGCCACAACGACTGAGCCTGTGTGCCACAACTACTGAAGCCCGCATGCCTAGAGCCCGTACTCCACAACGAGAGAAGCCACAGCAATAAGAAGCCCGCGCACCACAACAAAGAGTAGCCCCCGCTCGCCGCAACTAGAGAAAGCCTGCGTGCAGCAACGAAGACCCAATGCAGCCAAAAATAAATAAATGAATAAATAAATTTAAAAATATATATATTATGATCTGTGGTCACCTGCAACCATGCGGCCACTGAAGGCAAGAGACTTTTACTGCCACACTACCCTAGAAACTATCATATTGGCTGTTCCACTACCATAACGCTACCACAGTGAAGGAAGCGCACCGTACACTGCATCCTCCACCAAAAGAAGGCATCCAGTTTTGAGACAACAACTGAAACGCACGTATGCTACAGTGACCCATTTCACAGGTGGGCAAAAAGCTGTCAGGTCTGAGTGGGCTTGGAGCAGAAGTTTCCTCTGCTGACGGCTACAATTGATTTTGTCCTTCGGCCCTTAAGATCTAACAGATCTAACCATGTTCCTGGTGTCTGGGGGCAGATCAGGATGTGGAATGGATGTATAACAAGACCCTGTGGATTCGCAGATTTGGTTTTATTTTCCCTGCCTGTCATGCCTTGCCAGAGCCACCCACTGCGGACTCACCAGGGGCCTTAGGAATGATCGCGGTATCTTGCACAGCATTGCTTCACACCAAGGAACCCAAGTTAGGTAAAGGGCCATGAGCATCACTACTCAAGACAGTATGGTATTGGCAAAAGAACAGACAAGTAGATCAATGGAACAAAATAGAGGGCCCAGAAATAGACCCTCATAATTAGAGTGAACTGATCTTTGACAAAGGAACAAAGACAGTACCATGAAACAAAGATAGTCTCTTCAACAAATAGTGCTGGAAAAACTGGAAATCCACTTACAAAAAAAAAAATTAATTTAGACACCTTACACTCATCATAAAAATTAACTCAGAATGGATCATAGACCTAAATGTAAAATAAAACTCTATAAAATTTCTGGAAGATAGCATAAGGAGGAAATCTAGATGACCTTGGGTATGGTGGTGCCTTCTTAGACACCACACCAGACATGACCCATGAAAGAAAAAAATGATAAACTGGGCTTCATTAAAATGAAAAACTTCTGCTTTGCAAAAGATTATGAGAAAATTAGAAGACAAACCATAAACTGGGAGAAAATACTTGCAAAAGACACATCTGGTAAGGGACTGCTCTCCAGAATATACAAAGAACTCTTAAAACTCAACAATAAGGAAACAAACAACCCGATTTTAAAATGGACCAAAAACTTTAACAGACACTTCACCAAAAGTGATACACAGTTGGCAAATAAAAAAACATATGAAAATCTACTCCACATAATATTATCAGGGAAATGCAAATTCAAACAACAAGGTGATACCACTACAAGCCTGTTAGAATGGCCAAAATCTGGAACACTGACAACATGAAATGCTAGTGAGGACATGGAACAGCAGTAACTCTCGTTCATTGCTGATGGGAAGGCAGAATGGTACGTCCACTTTGGACGACAGTTTGGTGGTTTCTAATAAAACTAAACATACTCTTATCGTATGATCCAGCAATCACACTTCTTGGTATTTACCCGAAGGAGTTGAAAACTTACGTCCACACAGAAACCTACACATGGATGTGTATAGCAGCTTTATTCACAACTGCCACAGCTTGGAAGCAACCAAATGACATTCAGTCGGTGAATGGGTAGATAAACTGTGGTCCATCCAGACCATGGAATATTATTCAGGGCTAAAAAGAAATGAGCTATCAAGCCATGAAAAGACATGGAGGAAACTTAAATGCATATTACAAAGTGAAAGAAGCCAATCTGAAAATGCTGCATACTATATGGTTCTAACTATGTGACAATCTGGAAAAGCAAAATTATGGAGACAGTAAAAAGATCAGTGCTTGCTGGGGTGGGGATTGGGAGAGAGAGAAATAGAAAGCACAGGGAGCACAGTGGTTTTTTTAGGGCATTGAAATTACCCTGTATAATATTGTAATGATGGATATATGTCATTATACTTTTGTCTAAACCCATAGAACATTTAAGACCAAGAGTAAACCCTAAGGTAAACTATGGACTTTGGGTGATTATGATGTGTCCATGTAGGCTCATCTTTAGTTTAAATAATAAAAAAAAAAAAAAGGCACCATTCTGGTGAGTGATGGGATAATGGGGGTGGGCTAGGGGCAGGGGGATATATGGGAAATCTATGTACCTTGCTCTCAATTTTGTGATAAAGCTAAAACTGCTCTAAAAAATAGAATCTTTAAAAGAACACCTCCTTAAAATTCATTATAGATAGAATTTCCTCCTTGTTTCAGAATACTTAGAAACTGGGTTACTCTGGGAGACTGGGTTTTGCAAAACAATATTAGAGAACTTGCTTGATACAATCAATGTGACCCCTATCTTTGTCCCTTTTCATGCCTATGTTAAACAGCCACCTGGAAAGTGCCAGCTAGGGCCCTGATGTCGTCAGGAGGAGGAGGTGGCAAAAGACAAGGAGACACATTAACAAAAGAAGTCACTTTCGGGAAAAGGCAGGGCCCATATCGATCATGGGTGAGAATGGGCTTTGCAGAGGGTTCTTATCAAATCCCATGTTAAATGTGGAAGATATTCTCTCTCCTAGCAACCTGCTGGTTTCTTGAAAGGCCTCATTTACATGTTTCCAATCTGTTAGTTACTACTAACAGTGGATATTAAAGGTCACAACAAGGAAGAGATTTTAAGCCTAAATACCACAAGATCTCCATTTCATACTTTTCTTAGTGGAAACAAAGTAGTCTAAAGAAGAACCTGTGTGCGTAGAATACGTAAACAAACCAAAATGAATGTTAAAGGAATTTGTACCTAATTTTCGATGGTAAAAGTTGCGGTGGAGGAGCATCTATTCCCATAAGAAGCAGATTCCACCTGAGGTGCCTCATGTAAGGCTATTTGTGGTGATGTGAATGTTATACCACTTTTTCTTAACTCTATTTTAATGTTAATGAATCTATAGCAGATGAGCATGGCCTGGGTCCAGGGTCCAGGGGAATGGTTGGAGAATGATTTTAGGAACAATATAAGGTTAAACATACCAATTGATGTCAACTAGCTCCTTTCTGCCTTCTGTTTTCATCTGTTTTTCCCTTAAAATTTCAACATCATCTTTTTAAAAACATTGTCCTCACTGTGTCTCCTACCCACCAAGAGCCTATGGCCTGTGCTTTATCAAGTCAGTGCTCTTGGCTTCAAGGAGCAGAAAACCCTGGCTCTAACTGGCTTAGACAATAATGGAATTTATTATTTCACATTATGGGATGTCCAAGTTGGAGCAAACTCCAGGCATAGTCCAACCATTTGCCTCAACGATGTCACCAAGGACCCAAGTTCTTTCCACCTCTTCCTGCTCATCCTCTGTGAGCTGGCTTCACCCAAGGGCTGGCTCCCTTCATGGCTGAATGATAGTTGTAGTAGTTTCAGGTATTATGTACACATATGACCCTATCTATGGGAAGAAGTGGGACCATCCCTTTCATTTTTTTCAACAGCATTATTGAGGCATAATTCACATACCTTGCAACTCTTTCATCTAAAGTTTATAATTCAGTAGTTTTTAGTATATTCATAGAATTGTGCAACTTTCACCACAACCAATTTTAGAACGTTTCATCCCCCCCAAAAGAAATCTCATACCCATTAGCAGTCATTTCCTATTTTTCCCCCAACCATCCCCAACCCCAGCCTCACGCAACCTCTAATCCACTTTCCATCTCTATGTATTTGGCAATTCTGAATGTTTCATGTAAGTGGAATCATACAATATGTGGTCTTTTGTGACTGGCTTATTTCACCTGGCATAATATGTTTAAGGGTCATCACCGTATCTTTCTTGAATGTCCCCTTTTAAGGAGAATGAAATCTTTCCTGAGATCTCTCAGCAGACTCCCCCTAAGACTCTCTGGTCTAAAGTGAGTTACATGATCAAGCACTGGCAGTGGAAGAGGAATTACTATGAGGACCTTAAACTGATGTAAACTAACTCCTCACAACAGGGATGGGGTTATCTAGTCACCTGCAAAGTTGTCACAGGCCGGCAGGGACTGTGAAGGTGAGAAGTGTATACCTGAGCAAAATTTGGTTCCTTTTAGGAAAGAAGAATGGGGGAAATGGATGATGGATAAAGAAAGAAAGTGTATACTAAGTACAACATAATTACAAGTGGAGCCAAGAATCAGTGGTGAAAGAGGCTACACTTATCTTGGGTTTATTTATTCTATTGGTCTTCCTTTCTTTCTGGCTTTTTGTTCTGCGTCTGTAAGTTTCCGACTCTAGGACACTATGAAGGTTCTATTGCTGTAGGTTTACCATGGCCACTGCCTCAAGTCACTCCATATACCACCCCTGCAGTAGATCCTACCGTCAGGCTTAGCTAAGCTGACCAAGTTCTGGAGCTTCAGGGAAGTGGCAAAAGCAGGGAGAAATAAGTGAGAAGTGAGAGCCACACAGCACCCTCTCTAGGGTAATCAACAGCCACCTTTGCTGTTCTAGGTTTATGTGGTTGATGTATATAACTGGGAAGGAGGTTGCAAGTTTGAGAGTATTAGATATATGCATATACATGTATATCTGTATATGTATATCTTGTCAGTGAGCATAAAATTAAAATGTGGGGCTACCTTAAACCTTGAGTCTCTCTCCCTTGGTTTAGTCTCACATTCTCTCACTCTTCCACATTAGGGAGCAATCTGACTGGCGACTTCAGTACTTCTTAAATCCCCAGTGATCCGTGAGTGATCATGGCACTCCTATCTTCCCGTTTCCGCTTATCCTACTTCTAAACAGAGGTTGTTTCTGTTCAAAATTCTTTTTGTTTTTTTAAAGTAATTAATTAATTAATTAATTAATTTTTGGCTGTGTTGGGTCTTTGTTGCTGCACACAGTCTTTCTCTAGTTGCAGCGAGCAGGGGCTACTCTTCTTGTGGTGCACAGGCTTCTCATTGCAGTGGCTTCTCTTGTTGTGGAGCACAGACTCTAGGTGCACGTGCTTCAGTAGTTGTGGCTTGCGGGCTCTAGAGCACAGGCTCAGTAGTTGTGGCGCACGGGCTTTGCTGCTCCAACGGCATGTGTGATCTTCCCAGATCTGGGCTTGAACCCGTATGCCCTGCATTGGCAGGCGGATTCTTAACCACTCTGCCACCAGGGAAGCCCCCCTTCAACATTCTTAATAACAGATTTTGAGCCAAGAGAAAGTCGCCTCAGGATTGGTTCTGGACTAATGGGAAGCTACTGGGTTTCCGGATGGTCTGTCATTGTGTTAGGAAAATACTACCGATTTAAAAAAAATTTTATATTGGGGTATAGTTGATTAACAGTGTTGTTAGTTTCAGGTGTACAGCAAAGTGATTCAGTTATACATATACTTGTACCTATTCTTTTTCAAATTCTTTTCCCATTTAGGTTATCACAGAGTATTGAGCAGAGTTTCCTCTGCTATACAGTAGGTCCTTTTTGGTTATCTGCTTTAAATATAGCAGTGTGTGCATGCCAATCCTAAACTCCCTAACTATCCCTCCCCCTGCACCCTCCCCCCCCAACCCCCATAACCATAAGTTCATTCTCTAAGTCTGAGAGTCTGTTTCTGTTTTGTAAATAAGTTCATTTGTATCATTTTTTTGGATTCCACATCTAAGCGATATCGTGTGATATTTGTCTTTCTCTGTCTGACTTACTTCACTTAGTATGATCTCCAGGTCCATCCATGTTGCTGCAAATGGCATTATTTCATTCTTTTTTATGGCTGAGTAATATTCCATTGTATATATTGTATGTACCATATCTTCTTTATCCAGTCATCCGTTGATGGACATTTAGGTTGCTTCCATGTCTTGGCTATTGTAAACAGTGCTTCAATGAACATTGGGGTGCATGTATGCTTTCGAACCATGTTTTTCTCTGGATATATGCCCAGGAGTGAGATTGCTGGATCATGTGGTGGCTCTATTTTTAGTTTCTTAAATATTACAGATACTGAGATGTAAGTAAGACTCTTCCAATACCAGGGGCTATTGGCTATCTGTCAGCACGTTCTTCTAATGCCCTCGGGGAAACATGACTTCATTTTATAGGCAACTGAGTTCACAGTTTCAATGTGTAGCTTATTTCAACATGTAGCCAGTACCATGTGTGGCAACGTGTTGTGTGAAAGAGACACAAATCCCTATCTTTGAAGGTGCAGCATGTTCTCCAAAGATCCCAGGCAAGCGTTGGAGACCAAGGAAAATTCCAAATGACTACTGGGAATTAATTTTCTGCTGTTTAGGAACCTCACTTAACTGTCAGCAATACTGAACAAAGAACGTGGGAAAGGGAGAGCATGAGCCATGCCCTTGTCTCTGGCTGTGCACATCTGGATAGCTCTTTGGCCTCATCTAAGACATGAATGTGCCAGTGAACCTCAGGGATGCTGCCCAAGGGGCTGCTGCAGTCATCTAAGGCCTGTGGCATCAGACCTGAGTCTTCTTCTCTGGAACTAGAGATGCTCATCATGGACTAGCAGAGGAAAATTTTCAGGACTCTGCCTAACTATGAGAGAGCACCAGGCTCCAGTCCTTGACGAGCAGAAGGTCTTGGAGCTGCCTAAGCCAGAGTGTCAGATTTCTGCTGGGCTGCAGGAAACCATTCAAGGCTGGCTAGCAATTGAGCCTGATTATTTTGGGATCTGTGTACATCCTAGTAAAATAGAGTTTGGAAGAGAGTAGAGTTGGTGTAGGTCTCCAAAAACTCCAACCTCTACATCTACCTAGAGGAATGCATACAGGGATTCCCTCATTATCTCTGACGTCCCCCATTTGTCCTATAAAAATACATGATTAATGACTGAAGTGAATGATGCAGACTAAAAGCATCACCCTTGTTCTAGAAAGGGGTAGATCAACAA
Source organism: Mesoplodon densirostris (assembly GCF_025265405.1). Classification (NCBI taxonomy): domain Eukaryota; kingdom Metazoa; phylum Chordata; class Mammalia; order Artiodactyla; family Ziphiidae; genus Mesoplodon; species Mesoplodon densirostris. The sequence continues at coordinate 101,391,616 of NC_082669.1, forward strand.
GGGTGTAGCTCTCAGGAAAGGCTGCAGGAAGGATGTGATTTGGATGAGCAGAGAGAAGGAAAGGGGGCACTACAGGTTTGCTCTGGGGAGGGGTGAGGGTTGCACAAATGGCCCTAAATGAACAAAATGGCGGACAGAAAAATAATTTAGTTTTAATTTTGATTCACTGAAAGTATTGAAATATCAACCTGTCTAGGTTGGATTCTCCAGGAAGCATATTCTATGACAGTGTGTATTCATTTCCTATTTGCTGCTGTACCAAATTACCATAAACTTAGTAGCTTAAAACAACACACATTTCTTATCCTACAGTTCTGAAGGTCAGAAACCTAAAATGGGTCTGTAGGGCTGTGTGCTCTCTGGCTGTAAAGGAGAATTTATTTTCTTACTTTTTCTAGATTCTGGAGACTGCCTACATTCCTTGGCTTGTGACTCCTTCTTCCACCTTCAAAGCCAGCAGAGCAACATCTTCTCTCTCTCTCTCTGATCTCTGGTCTCCTTCTTATAAAGATCCTTGGGATTATACTGGGTCCACCTGGATAATGCAGGATACTCTTCCTATCTCAAGATCCTTAACTTAAACACGTCTACAGAGTATTCATAGGTTCTGGGGATGGACATGGACATTTTTGGGGGGATTATTATGCTGTCTGGCATACAGTGTTTAGCATTCAGAATCAACACCTGCAAAAAGGGAGAGAAGGAAGCAGGATGGAGTAGAGGGAGAAGCCAAGCTATGATGCAGCCTGACAGCTGCAGCTGACCCCATGAGGAGCTCTGGGGCTAGGATAACTGGTCAGAGGTGTCTTATTTGGGTCTAAAGTGACAAAGCTGTTGTACTTTCTCCTGGATCAGGTCGTTAGATGTGGGTCACCTCCAGAAGGGCGTGACACCGGTTAAGATGGCTCGCTGCATGGAGGCTGCCCCTGCAGGGGCTGTGTCTATCACAGCGCTCCCGGCAGCTGGGACAACAGGTCTTTCCTTGAAGGGGGATCCAGATGGCGCATCTCCATGTCCACTGCTCAGCCCTGGTCATGATGCCTGAAAAGAGCCTCTGAGAGGTTTCCATGTTTTAGTGTCATTTGTGGCCTTACAGGCTATATGTGTAGGATGTGGCTTCCACTCTATCCTCCCACAGGATGGGGGTGGGGTTAACTTCTGTAAACATGGATAATCTTCTTTTTTTTTTTTCAATTTCTGATCTTTTTTTTTTCACTTTTTTTGGGGGGGAGTATAGTTGCTTTACAGTGTTGTGTTAGTTTCTGCTGTATAGCAAAGTGAATCAGCTATACATATACATATATCCCCTCTTTTTTGGATTTCCTTCCCATTTAGTTCACCACAGAGCATTGAGTAGAGTTCCCTGTGCTCTACAGTAGGTTCTCATTAGTTATCTTTTTTATGCATAGTAGTGTATATATGTCAATCCCAATCTCCCAATTCATCCCACCTCCCCCTTCCCCTCCCCCCAGCATCTATCCATCTGTTTTCTACAGCTGAAACAGGGATAATCCTTCACTTATTTATTTACAACTGTGTGCCTCTAGAAAGGATACGAAGGGGCAATCATTGGCTTAACCAATGTGGCCAGAAAAGGGCAGTTTCTACAGCAAAAATATTAATAGTGTAAATTATACCATTTCAAAAATAAATGGGATGCTTCAATAATGCTTTACAGTGTCAGGAAATACATGTGTCGTGTGATGGGTACAGTTAATTCCTCAGAGATGAATTTATGGCTCACTCCCATTTTGATGCAGGTTTTTTTCCCATTTGCAGGTGACCTATCTGAGCCATAGGACCTATTGTTCCTGTTTATACAAACATGCAATTTAAGGAGGGAACACAAAGGTCTCTCTCAGAGACATGCCCCACACCATGGCTACACTCCTCTCTTTTGCAGATGTAATTCTGAGGCTTTATTTTGTGGAGATGTCTTATTTTCTCTAGTCTGAGCATCCAGATAAAAAGCTGGGAGATGTTTCCAGACTTCTCTGCTGGGAACTCAACAGCCTGACACCAACATTCCCAATTACTGCCACACTGGCCACAATGAATTAAAGCCTTCATATTAAAGAAATAAAGTAAAGAAAACTAACAAATATTCCCTAATGGTCTCATGAACACGACTCGACTAGTCCTGAGTGAGGTGGGCTGTGAGACACACGACCCTCCACATACCCTCCTTCTTCCTTCCCGGGAGGGACTGCCTCCCCCGTGGGGTGCTCTTTTCTCCCTGGTGGCAGAGGCCTGTCACCCTTCCTCACAGGCCTTCTGGGCATCTGCCTTGTGATGCCTGAGCTTTTCAACAGTGCGTGGCTCTAACTCAAATAAAACCGGAGTTTTCTTTTCCCACAGGTCAACCCCACCCAGATGTTACCTTCCGGTGAGACCCTCACGCCCTCTCCACGGAGCTTTGGGAGAGTCAAAGCTGTGACCTCCGTTTTGAACAGGGGATCTGAAATCTCACCCCAGCCCTGGTTCTTTGGCATCAGCCCTCTGTGAGTTAACGTTTCTGTCTCCTGTCTTCAGTGACCCTGGGGGGTGGACTGGGGAGGGGTTGGTACTCAGAATTCTCGCCCTGGCCGACTAGCACTCCATCCATGTGCACAGATGGCCTGCTTCCGGTGGGCTTGAAACTCTCAGCTCATCCCAGTTTTGCCAAATACATATTCTTCCTTCCAGGGTACCTGGTGGATCCCAGGGATTTTCTGGTTGACTGGTAGTTGCTTGAGGTTTAGGCAGTGGCTACAGGAAAAAAACAAAAACAAAAACACCACAAGTACTTATTGAGTGTTAACTCTGCTCTCTGTACTTTCCTAAACGATTTACATGTATGGACGCATTTACTCCTCATGACAATCCAACGAAGTAGATACAGTTATTATCATCATCATTATAGAAACTTAGGTACAAAATTAAAGGCATTGTTCAACTCCCTCAGCTAGTATGTGGCAGAGCTGGAATTCCAGTCCAGGCACCTGGTTCCAAAGGTGCAAATACATTTACCTACTGGTAATGCTGCCCTCCCCCACTGGCTAAGTGCAGTGTTAAGACCACGCTAAATGCCCATCTGCAGCTTGGGCAGCGCTATGCTCTCATCCAATTGTGCCAATAAGTCACAGACCACAGAGGGAGGCCTCTTTTCACTGCCATAAAACTATCCACACCGTGTGCACAGATACATGGCCATGCTTGCACAGCTGTCCTCACAGGGGCGCTCACAGGCCAGCATGCACATGAGCACATTCAGTGTGGTCAGGTCACATCCACACGTGATGCAGGCATCCCAGCGAGACTGGATTCTGTTCTTTGTTGACCCTAAAGACAGAAATGAGTGTAGAGCTCCCTGTCAATGTGTAATCCAAAATAAAAATAAAATCAGCCCTAAAACAACAAGAAAAGGTATACATATATAAAAAGTATACATATACAAAATATACATCTATATATAAAGTATAGATATATATTTTAAGAAAAAGCTTCTTTCTATATTTATTCATTTTCTGATTGGAAATTATGGAAAATTCATTTAAGCCAAATTTTTCTCACTTTGGGAACCACTGTTTTGCTGAAACTCTAAAGCTTAGTCTGCCCATTGGACCATGCAGCATCAAGTTCCAGATTTTTCTAGCCTGCAGGCAAGCAGTTCAGCAACTCATTTTCAAATGCAAATGTTTTAGATGGTTGGAAAAGGAGAGTTGAAAATAACTGTCTCTCATACCTAGAATATCACAACATCTTATAGCTAGAAGAGATTTTTTACGGTGATCCAGTCTTCTAATTTACAGGTGGAAGGGCTAGGAAGTTCACCCTAATGGTAGTGTGGGGTCCTGAGGATTAGAACCTGGCCAAGTATGCTTTACTGCACCATAATCTCGTCGGTGGTTCTCATTTCTCTAAAAACATTCATCTGGGGGGCGATAGTAAAGATGCGTGTCTTTAAGCAGTAAATGGGGAAACTAGACTGCAAGCTCTATGAGGGCAGGGACAATGGGCGGGGGTGGGTGCTGTACAGGAGTGCATCTCCCGTGCCTAGCGCATGCGCAGCACTCAGCAAATGTTGGTTGATCCAATGATGGATGGGAGAAGAAAAGAAAGAAACCTTGACTGACTGGTATGGTCCTCACAGCACACGTGCGGGTGGGGGAACTGGTGGGAGGCGGACAGAGAATTAGAGTTGCCCTCTGGTGGTCAGCATGGGCCCTGGCTTCTCTGCAGCTCTCTAGAATCTATTCACTACACTGTGGCCAGAGGTGTTTAAAATGCAAACCAGAGCAGATCATTCCCCGGACTGAATCCTCTCAAGGTCTTCCCATCCCATTCCATATAATGTCGGAACCCCTTACCACCATGGCCCGTCTTGCCCACCTCTCCGGCTTCATCGCTACCTCTTATTGCCTAGTTGTCTCTGCTTCACTCGCACTGGCCCCCAACTTGGTAAACTGCCTCAGGCTTTACAGATTTTTCCCTGGCCGTGCCCTCCTTCAGGTTCTCTTTTCCTCTGGATCTTTGCTTGACCTGCTCCTTCTCGCCTTCAGGTCTCAGATTAATTGCGCCTTACTCGGAGAGGCCTAACTTAGACGGCCTAACTTAAAATAGTTCTCCCCCCACCCCCCTCCTTTTCTATCACCTGTTTTCGTTTTCTTCGTGGTACATAGCACTGCCTGAAATTGCCCTGTTCATTTAGTTATTCTCCGATTTAGTGCCAGGTCCTAAAACAGTGTTTGTCTCGGTAGGTTTTCCATAAAATATTGTTGAGCGACAGAGGGATGGATGATAAGGCTGAATGGATGAATAAATGAGTGATCGAAAACTGAAGGCACGCCCCCCGCCCCGGCGCGCCTCGGGCGGCCCCTGCAAACCCCACCCTCCTTGCGCGCCAGGAACCCGCTGCGGAACCCAAGGGCGGCGGCAGCGGTTTCCCTTCAAAGAGCAGGGGAATCTTGAGGGAGCACACAGGAAAGGCAGCTTGCGCGCTGGACCCGCCTTGGTGAGTGCGGCAGTGCCGCGGCGGGGAGCCGGGAGCGGGGCTCGGGGACCCCGCCCGGGCGGGCGGGGAGGGCCCCGGGGCGTGGGGTGGGCGTCGCGACCCGGGTGCGGGCGGAGGGTGGGAGCGAGGGCCGGACGGAACCGCGCGGGGAGGGCTCCCTGCGGACGGCGGGGTTCCTGTTGCCGCTGCGGGAGGCTGGTGGCCTGGGGTCTAGTCCCAGAGCTGCCTTGAACTTGCGTGACCCTTACCCACTTCTCTTGGGGCCGGGGGGAGCGATTCAGCTAACTCATTTGCAAAATGGGGCGAATGGTTTCTGATCGCTTGGTGGATTGGTTGATTGGTTCGTTCATTCCAGGTGCTTTACTAGGTTCTGTTTGCTAGAGATGCACAGACAGAACCTGCCCATTGTGGGGTCCCAAGTCTAGTGAGAAAAGCCCCGCCTCATGGTGAGGAAGGTCGAATACAATCAGAATTGGGGAGTTCTTGGGGGAAAAAAAAAAAAACCAAACCCATGCATTTCGGATGAGACATGCAACAGTTATTTATCGAATGGCTATTATGTGCCAAATTTTTTTTTTCAGTAAAAATTTAAGTTTTTACTGAGATTGGGAAATAAGAGTTCTATTGGGTACTTAGAAGCCATATACACTGCTAGCTAATATATTACATATTTGACGATGACTTAAATCCGGAAAATTTTACAAGGTGCATCCATACCCCTCACAGATGTGAACTTTACAGCCAAATGAGTTAATCAGAGCAGGTGTATCCTCATTTTACTAATGAGAACATAGAGACAGGTGAAATGATTTACCCAGGCTCTCACTGCCAGTAAGTAACAAAAGTAGGACTAGAATCTAGGCCTCAAGACCCTTGGGCCAGTGCTCTTTCCACTACACTAGGTCCTGCATGTTTCCACAGTAGTTTTGTAATACGCAGACCCATTCATTTGTGACACAAAGGGAGTTCCAGTGGGTCATGGGTGGCCTTAAAACAGACTCTTAACGACTGTTAGATTGTTCTCCAACTTCTGTCCTTGCCTTGGATATTTTACCTGTACTCCAACTTTATCTCCTTCACACTGATGAGTCCCAAATCTATATCTTCCATCCAGACAATTTCTCCTGGCTTCAAACTGCTAAGTCCAGACATCCATTGACCATTTCCATTGGATGCCCCACAGGCATCTCCAACTCAGTATCTCCAACACTTTTCTTCATGAACCTACAATCCAACTCTAATGATTGAAATCACTATTCAGTAAGTTGCCCAAGTACAAATCTGGCTTGGTTCCTCTTCTCTCACCTCCTACAATCAGTTGATCACCAATGGCTGCTAGATTCTATTTTCTAAAGATCTGCCACATCTATCCTCTCTCTGTCTCCTTTGCTTCTTCCTTCGTTATGTGCCTAGAGATTGTGGTAGTAACTTGCTACTGGCTCTCTAGCTTTTAGCTCAGCTTCTTCCAGCGCATTTTCCATTCTGCTACAAAGTGATCTTTCTACAGTCCAAATGTGATCCTATCACTCACTTGCTTAAGTCCCTTCAAGGTTTTTCATCATTTTCAATGTAACATCCAAAGTCTTTAGCGTGGAGTCAAGGTCCTTCCTGACCTTTTCTGAACCTCCCCGACCTTCCCCATCCTTTATCTCCAGACTATTATTTCTCAAAGTGTGGTGCTGACCTCCACTAGAAGCATGGGAGTACTCATTAATAATGAAGATGATGATGCCAAAAACTCGGCCTCTGTGCACTGGTGCCAAATTGAATCTTGGAGCCAGAGTTTTGGGTGAAGTAGAAAAGAATAGCTTTATTGCTTTGCCAGGCAGAGGGGGACACAGCAGGCTCATGCCCTCAAAAACTGTGTGTTCCAACCCAGGGGGATTTGGTGAGGAGTTTTATAGCAATGGTTCAAGGGTGGGATTGCTTATAAGGATCAGGGTGTATGCAGGGCCTGCTTTCCTTTAATCTAATCTGGCCTCAGGTGGTCTTCTGATGAGCTTCTGTGATTCTCGAGGTTATTAAACTGTGACCTCTGAAATGAAGGTTGCTTCATCAAGTAGTTACCATCTTCCGTTTGTTGGGGGTTTTAGTTCTGTGGAAGAGCTCAAAGATATTGTTATGTGTATCCCTTGAGGTGGAACCAGGACCCTGCCTCGAGGCTGCACTAATGTTTTCTGACTGCTCCTCCCTTGTCTCTGTATCCCTTCCCTTCCCTGATTAGCAACTGTTTGAACCTGCCCTTTGGAACTCGGAAAGTCAAGAAATGGGAGACACAGAAAGGCTTTCGTGCCCAGGAGCCCCACAGGGTCCTGCTCGGTTTCCCTAACAGCCCAACCAGAACAAGTCAGAATCTCAGGGGGTAATGCCCAAGAATCTGCCTTTTAACAAGTTTTACACTAGAGGTTGAGAGGCCTTGTTCTCACCTTCCATATTTACCCTGCTCTTTATACCTGACTACCCACCTGTGTTTCCCTGAACATACCTTGCTATCATTTATGCCTTTATGCACATCAATCTCTTTAGCTTCTCATTTGGTACTCCTCATTCTCCAAGACCCAGGGTAAATGTCACGCCTTCGGGGAAGACTTCCCCCAACCATGGACCACTGTGTCACCTCCAGTCTACATTAGGTCATTCTTGTGGCTTCTGACAGAGCCATGACTTACCCCTCAACATCCTTCCCACTGTATTACAATCATAAATTGTGTAATTGTTTTGCACTTGTGGGTTTAACAGTTGCCAGCACTTGAGAATAGAGGCTTGTGCTTCTCTGCCTAGCACCCAGGACAGAGTCTAGCATGCTGAATGAACGAGTGCTTTAGGGTGCGATGGAGAGGCATCTAATTATCACATGTGCCTTTGGGTTCCTTTGTGTACCATCCTGGACTGTGGCTCTGATTCCCAGGAAGGTGGGCTCCCTGGCACTGGCTTCATTGTTGCTGGTGATAAGGATGTGTCTGGCCTTGAGAGGAATTTTAACCAATGGTAGTGTTAAAGAAAAAATTATGTAGTGACACTTGTTAAAGAATGGTAAGGTAGACTTTACTCAAGGGTGGGGAGAGGCATCTGGGTGGATGTAGAGACCACTGCAGTGGTGGTCTTAGAGTGGGGGAAGGAGGTTGGACTCAACTCTGACTCCAACGAGGACAAATGGGGGTTTATAGCCAAGGGGCAGGGTGAGCATCAGTGGATGGAAAATTACTAAGAGGGAACATCAGGGTTAAGGGGAATTCTTGTTAGGCTGACTCAGTAGAGTTCTTGCTGAAGGCAGACCAGGGTGATAAGATATCCAGGGTGGTCAGATACCAACGGTGGAGGTGGGGGATTTTCACTAAGCTAAGTGGGATTCTTGCTCAAACTGGATTCTACAAGGGCGGAGGGGGAAGCCCAAGCTAGGGCCTTGTCCAGCAGAGCTCAGAGGAGCCTGATTAAAGTTAGGTCAAGAAGAGAGTCTTTGTGGTTAAAGGGAGTAATAAAAGAACTAGAATCTTCACCAAAAGCTGAAGATTTTTTTTCCTTGTTCTGTTTACCTCATGCACACAAAGTCATAAAAATTTTCTGTATCTGTTTAGAAAATAATTTATATTTATTTTTAGAAAATTTAGAAAATACATTGCAATTTAAGATGTAAAATAAATGTCACCCATTTTCTCACAACCAAGAGGGAATTACTTAAAATTTCTGTGTGTTTATTTCTACTGGTATTTTTTTTTCATTTATATTCATGTTTGAACATAATTGGTAAATACCAATTACATAAGGCTTTTTTTTTTTTTTTTTTTTTTTCTTTTTGCGGTATGTGGGCCTCTCACTGTCATGGCCTCTCCCGTTGCGGAGCACAGGCTCCGGACGCGCAGGCCCAGCGGCCATGGCTCACGGGCCCAGCCGCTCCGCGGCATATGGGATCCTCCCAGACCGGGGCACGAACCCGTATCCCCTGCATCGGCAGGCGGACTCTCAACCACTGCGCCACCAGGGAGGCCCACATAAGGCTTTTTAATCCTGCTAATTTTACTTAACATTATGCTTTTAGTTTTTTCCACATCAACAAAAATTCTTAGTGAAAAAAGATTTAATGTAGTTGGGGGAAAGTGTTGCTTAACCTTCATAGGGTCCCTAGCTAGGTCTGGAAATTAAACTGACAAAGACTGATCAACAGGAGGAAAGCATACAAGTTTACTCAGTATAAGTTTTACATGATACGAGAGCCTTCATAAAGAAATGAAGACCCAAGGAAACAGGCCCGAGTATTTTATTTTAGACAGTCGTGGAGGAGCATGACAGGGTAAAGGGTATGAGGTGATTATAGCAAATGGGAAACTTAGCAAGGCCTGCGTGTTAGGATTCTTCTTGGCATCCCTTTTTCTTTGGAGACAGATGGGTCCTTCCTGCTGGGTATAGGGCAGGCACCTCTCACTGGAGGGTTTTATGATCTCTTTCAGGGGAGAAGGGCAAGGCGGGGAGGTGGTCAGGGTGACTTTCCTGCTTCTGCCGTTTTCCCGAACTCCTTCCGCTTAAAATATCCACTCTGCCAAGGTGCCATATTTTGGGGTAGCATGTCTTGAACCCCATCACATTCAACAGTTATTTACCGAATGGCTATTATGTGCCAGGTTTTATTTTAGACACAGGGACACTGCAGTGACCAGAACAGTCAAAACCTTTACTCTCACGGAGTTTACATTCCAGTGGGTAAGTTAATAAGCACACTAGCACATAAGGATCATCCCAGGATAAGTGCTGTGACGAAAAGAAACAGAATAGGTTTATATGGTCACTTTGTTTTTGAGTAAAGTTATGCTAGTTTACCTTCCATATAGGAGTGTGTGTCTATCTCATTTTGTCATCAGTGAGTATAATCATTTAAAAATTTTGGTAATTTTATAGGTGAATAGTGATAGTTCTTTGTAATTTGCATGTCTTTGATTACTCAGGAAGTTGAGCATTTTTACAGAGCTATGTGCATTTCCTCTTCATTTGAGTTTTCTGTGAATGTTCTATTGAGAGCCTAGTGTTTTCTCCTATTTTGAATAATCCCTTTACATTACTAATTTGATTACTAATTTGATGATATACACTTTATATATAATGGATAAGCAGACACTCTTTTTTTTTTTTTTTTTTCCTTTTTTTTTCTGGCCGTGCCGCACGTCTTGTGGGATCTTAGTTCCCCGACCAGGGATCGAACCCAGGCCCTGGCAGTGAGAGTGCCGAGTCCTAACCACTGGACGGCCAGGGAATTCCCAGATAAGCAGATACTCTTAAATAGCGGTATAATGACTGTAAGGAGAAAGCAAAGACAGGAAACCTAGAATTCCCTCCTTCTCTTCCTGCTTCTCTCCCCCTTCCCTCTAAGAAAAAGTGATGAGAGAAGAAAAAAGTGTAGTTTAGGTGGAAAGAAGTGAAGAAAGAAAGAAAGAAAGAAAGAAAGGGTAGGTGGGTGGGTGAGAAGATGAAGATGATGTAACTAGGAAGGAAAAGGAGGGAGGAAGGAAAACGTGGAGAGGATGAAAGAACCGAAGCCAGTCATAGGGACTCTGCATGATTCCCTTGGACAATTATATTTTTTTCTTTTCTGCCTCTACCAATCTAGCAAATCCCTAAGAGAAGATGACTGTGTTCTTTAAAACACTTCGAAATCACTGGAAGAAAACTACAGCTGGGATCTGCCTGCTGACATGGGGAGGCCACTGGCTCTATGGAAAACACTGGTAAATATCTGACAGCCCCCATACCCCCCACCTTCACATGCAACAACAAAACAGTCCAAAAGGGCCTACGGTTAAAATCCTGTTTAGCTGTGCTTGTCTCTGTAAAACAGTGTGGTGTAAAAGGAAAGCAAATGTTGAAACCTCAAAGACAAAGGCTTCTTGTTGTACCCAGTTCTGAAAGATGGAAACTGTATAGAGCTATTAACACTCGTACTTCAGTGGACACAGATTACTACAGCGAGATCAGAACGGGGAGAAATTGAGGGCCGCCTAGAGAGAGACAAGGGACTTCCCTAGTAATAGTAGAGGGTTGGAACTCAGACGTGTCCTTGGGTGGTCCTTCCATTTCCCGCTATGGTCTCTTGATCTCTAATAGTGCCCATTGCTAGACACTGAGTCTGCTACCTGCAACCCCTGTGATTTTCCTCATCTAACCCCTTAGCAACAACAAAACTAATGAACCCATTTGTTGATTTAAATGAAACTTAGACATTCAAACCTTTTGTTTGAATAAGGAATTCCAGGCAGTCATGGGTTTTATTAGCCTTTCAGGTCTGTGGGGAGAAGAAAGTGCCAGAGCTCCTCTTCTGGATTCACATGGTAATAAGAGTTAAATAAACAGTTTTTATATAAAAGTTATACAAATTACTAAGAGAGCCGATCAAATTGCTGTCTTTTGGGGATTCAGGGCTATGTCTTAAATATATAGCAACATTCTCTGACATCCAAGTGTCCTAAATAACTGCTTTGTTAAACAGAAAACTGAACAGGCTTTATAATGGAAGTCTCCACGTTGGAAAGGAGAGTCACACTGGTACTTCTGTGAACGTTCTCAATTCACCACTATCAGAGATAATTTATGATGCGCATGGTGTCTACTTTTTGCAGGTGTGGAGAAGATGGAACATTCCCCCCTTTTCTTTCTAAGTATTCTCAAGGCTAAGCACTTGAATTCCATTAGCTAACGTATAAAGAACAGACCTAAGAATCTTAAAATTTTAATATATAAAAAAGAGAAGGGCAGAGGAAATGTTTTAACAAATTGTGTATGGAGCATATAATGTTTAGCTTTCCCTCCCTTTTTAAACTATTGGGCTGGCCAAAAAGTTTGTTCGGGTCTTTCCGTAACATTTTGCGGCAAATTTGAGCGGTAACATTTGAGCCCTCGAGGAAAGGCACCTTATACCTCCTGCCAAGATAGGAACTAGGATTTCCTATTCAAGAGCACCCAGTCCAGGCCACAGGTGGCTTGAGGCGGGAGAACCTCCCACCTGCTGCGGATTATTGCCATTGCTACTGCTGGGTGAAGATGTGAGGAAATAACCGTGTCCCCTGTTCAGGATGTCTTTAAGGTACCATAATAATTTCTCGCCAGCGTAGTCTTGAGACTTTAAAAAAGGCCCATTAAGTCTGTGGCACGTCGGAGGCCTCACTCTCAGTTGGATCTGAAACAGCTTGAACTAGAAGTGTAGCAGGAGGCTGGAGGCATCATTTTGCTGTGTCTCTACCCTTGACATTCAAGGTCACTGCTCAGAATGCAACCCCCCATTGTCCTGCATAGCTTCCTTTTCTCAGACTTCTCTCCGCATGCTCTGGTGCTATTTAGCACCCCTCCCTCCCCCTTTTAAAAAACTGTGGTAAAAAACACTAACAGAAAATTTACCACCTTGACCGTTTTTAAGTGTACACTCAGTAGTGTTAAATATATTCAGATTGCTGTACAGCAGATCTCTAGAACTTTTTCATCTTGCAAAATGGAAACTTTATCCCCACTGAATACAACTCCCCATTTCCTCCTCCTTCCAGCTCCTGGCAACCACCATTCTATTTTCTGTTTCTGTAAGTTTGACTGCTTTAGATACTTCATATGAGTGGAATCATGTAGTATTTGTCTTTTGTGACTGGCTTATTTCATTTAGCACAATGTCCTTATGGTTCATTGATGTTGTAGCATATGGCAGGATTTCCTTCTTTTTTTAAGGCTGAATAATATTCCATTGTATGTATATACCACATTTCTTTATCTGTTTATATGTTGATGGACATTTGGGTTGCTTCCACCTCTTGGATATTGAGAATAATGCTACATTGAACTTGGGTGTGCAGATATGGCTGTAACATCCTGTTTTTAATTTTTTTGGGTATATACCCAGAAGTGGGATTGATGGATCAGATGGTATTTCTATTTTAAAATTTTTGAGGAAACTCCATACTGTTTTCCATAGTGGCTGCACCATTTTACAACCCCAGTTTCTCCACATGCTTATCAACACTTTTTATTTTCTGTTTTTTTTTTTTTGATATTGGCCATCCTAATGGGTGTGATATGGCATTTTGTGGTTTTCGTTTGCGTTTCTCTTAATGATTAGTGATACTGAGCATTTTTTCATATGTTTGCTGGCCATTTGTTTATCTTATTTGGAGAAATGTCTGTTCAAGTTTTTTGCTCATTAAAAAAATCAGTTTATTTGTTGAGTTGTAGGAGTTCTTTAACCTGTTATGAGATACATGATTTGCAAATATTTTCTTCTATTCCATAGATTGCCTTTTTCTCTCTGTTGATTGTCCTTTGATGCACAGAAGTTTTTAAGCTTGGTGTGATTCCACTTGTCTGTTTTTGCTTTTGGTGTCACATCTAAGAAATCATTGCCAAATCCAAAGTCAAAAAGCTTCCCCGCTATGTTTTTTTCCTATAGGAGTTTTATAGATTTAGGTCTTAGGTTTAGGTCTTTAACCCATTTCTAGTTCTTTCCCCAGTGTGTCTCCTAGGTGCCCTCCTTGTCAAACATCATTTGATCATATATGTGAGAATTTATTTCTGGGCTCTCTGTTCTGTTCCACTGATCTATATGTTTCTCTTTATGCCAGTATCATACTGTTTTAATTACTGTAGCTTTGGAATACGTTTTGAAATTAGTGATAAGCCTCTAACTTTGTTCTTTTTCAGGATTCTTTTGGCTATTCAGGGCCCTTTGAGATTCCATATGCATTTTAGGATGGTTTTTTCTATTTTTTCAAAAATGCCACTAGAATTTTGATAGGGATTACATTGAATCTGTAGCTCATTTTGGGTAGTATGGGAATTTAAACAATATTAAGCCTTCCAATCCATGAGCATGGGATGTCTTTCCATTCATTTGTGTCTTCTTTAATTTCTTTCAGCAGTGTTTTATCATTTTTAGTATACAAGTCTTTCACCTCCTTGGTTAAAATATTTCTTCCTAAATATTTTATTCTTTTCAGTGCTACTGTAAATGGGGTTTAAAAAATTCTCCCCCTTTTTTTGAATTTTATTTTTTATATAGCAGGTTCTTATTATTTATCTATTTCATACACATCAGTGTATACATGTCAATCCCAATCTCTCAATTCATCCCACCACCACCACCACCCCTGCCCCCACTTTCCCCCCTTGGTGTCCACACATTTGTTCTCTACATCTGTGTCTCTATTTCTGCCCTGCAAACCAGTTCATCTGTACCATTTTTCTAGATCCCACATATATGCATTAATATATGATATTTGTTTTTCTCATTCTGACTTACTTCACTCTGTATGACAGTCTCTAGATCCATCCACATCTCTACAAATGACTCAATTTCGTTCCTTTTTATGGCTGAGTAATATTCCATTGTATATATGTACCACATCTTCTTTATCCATTCGCCTGTCGATGGGCATTTAGGTTGCTTCCAGGACCTGGCTATTGTAAATAGTGCTGCAGTGAACATTGGGGTGCATGTGTCTTTTTGAATTATGGTTTTCTCTGGGTATATGCCCAGTAGTGGGATTGCTGGATCATATGGTAATTCTATTTTTAGTTTTTTAAGGAACCTCCATACTGTTCTCCATAGTGGCTGTATCAATTTACATTCCCACCAACAGTGCAAGAGGGTTCCCTCTTCTCCACAGCCTCTCCAGCATTTGTTGTTTGTAGATTTTCTGATGATGCCCATTCTAACTGGTGTGAGGTGATACCTCATTGTAGTTTTGATTTGCATTTCTCTAATAATTAGTGATGTTGAGCAGCTTTTCATGTGCTTCTTGGCCATCTGTCTGTCTTCTTTGGAGAAATGTCTATTTAGATCTTCTGCCCATTTTTTGATTGGGTTGCATTTTCTTGACATAGAGCTGCATGAACTGTTTGTATATATTGGAGATTAATCCTTTGTCCATTGATTCATTTGCAAATATTTTCTCCCATTCTGAGGATTGTCTTTTCGTCTTGTTTATAGTTTCCTTTGCTGTGCAAAGCTTTTAAGTTTTGTTAGGTCCCATTTGTTTATTTTTGTTTTTATTTCCATTACTCTAGGAGGTGGATCAAAAAAGATCTTGCTGTGATTTATGTCAAAGAGTGTTCTTCCTATGTTTTGCTCTAAGAGTGTTATAGTGTCCGGTCTTATGTTTAGGTCTTTAATCCACTTTGAGTTTATTTTTGTGTATGGTATAGGGAGTGTTCTAATTTCATTCTTCTACATGTAGCTGTCCAGTTGTTCCAGCACCATTTATTGAAGAGACTGTCTTTTCTCCATTGTACATCCTTGCCTCCTTTGTCATAGATTAGTTGACCATAGGTGCATGGGTTTATCTCTGGGCTTTTTATCCTGTTCCGTAAATGGGATTTTTCTTTTAACTTCCTTTTTGAATTGTTCATTGTTAGTGTATAAAAACACAACTGATTTTTGTGTTTTGATTTTGTAAACTTTGCAAACTTTTGCAACTTTGCTGAATTTGTTTATTCTAATAGCTTATTTGTGTGGACTCTTTAGTGTTTTCTACATATAAGATCACATCATCTGCAAACAGTTTTACTTCTTCGTTTCCAATTTGGATGCGTTTTATTTCTTTTTCTTGCCTAATTGCTCTGGCTAAGATTCCCAGTACTATGTTTAATAGAAGTGGCAAGATTGGGCATCCTTCCCTTGTTCCTGATCTTTAAGGAAAAGCTTTCAGTCTTCTCTGTTGAATATGATGTCAGCTGTGGGCTTTTCGTATATGTCCTTTATTATGTAGAGGTAGTTTCCTTCTATTGTCCTTTAAAAAAAAAAATCCCAAACTTTTCACATAGCAGTCCTCACATTATTTTTTATAATACTAATTTAGTTTTTTCCCTGCAAAAATCTTACCCTGCAGCTCTCTTGAATAGAAGCTGCCCTCCTCTTCAAATGGGTTGTGAGGTGGGGTTGCCATTCTCCTAGCTCCTCGGTACCTATTCCAAACCATTACTCTTTAATCTTCTTATAAAAATCTTTTCTCCTTTGAGGCTCATCGTATCTGGCTATATTATAAAACCATAAAGCACCCAGCTTTCTGGGATCTCATCTACATTATACTTAGGCTTTGGTGCCTGGCTTATCAATGTTCTTTT
Source organism: Mesoplodon densirostris (assembly GCF_025265405.1). Taxonomy (NCBI): domain Eukaryota; kingdom Metazoa; phylum Chordata; class Mammalia; order Artiodactyla; family Ziphiidae; genus Mesoplodon; species Mesoplodon densirostris. The sequence goes on from NC_082669.1 coordinate 101,407,691, forward strand.
CTCTTTAAGAGAAAAGGGCATTGTTATCTTGTTATCTTTCTGAATACCCGGAGTGTTTATGTGAACAACCCACCTAACAACACCTTGTCTTTCCTTTCCCTGACTTAATCTATTCCTGGGACTTTAATACTTTGCCCTCTTTCAACTCTCCCCATTCTCACTGGTTGAATGCTTTTAAACCTTGTCATCACTTGTCCTTGTTCCACTTTTGAAAATGGAACTTAAGCATCTGAATCTCTCATTTCAGCCTCCTGTTATTCCAGTTTTCTTCCTTTACTCCTCTTTTTCAGTGTTATCAAGACTTCTTGTCCCTTGGGCCCTCCATTTTCTTCCCAATCTGTCACTCATCCCTGCCTTCTTCACTTTCTTCCTGTCCTAGATTCCTTGATTCAACACATCACACAGTTCAACACAGTTTTTCCTATGTCCTCCCTGGCCTTTTCACTCTCTCATTTCCTCCTCCTATTTTAAGTTAAACTTTTTGAATAGGTTCTCTCTGCTTCCCTACCTCCTACCCATTCTACATCCTGTGTGGTCTTTGTTTGAATTAGTCGCACCAGTTTTATTACTCAGCTTTAGACACAGTTGACTCTCCTTGAAACACTTTTTTTTTCTTGGCTTCTGACTGCCAGGCATCTGTTTTCCCTCCTCCTCCTCTGGCCATTCCTTCTCACCTTTTACTTCTCCCTTCTACTCAGGGGTTACAGAAGCAGTTCTCTAGGACTCTGCCCTGGGCCCTCTGCTCACTTTATACCCTCTCCCTGTATGATCTCATCTGCTCCCCGTGGCTTTATTGTCAGCCGTAGGTAGACAGACCGCAGGTTTGTATTTCCATAGAGACCTCTTCTGAGCTCCAGACCTATATGTGCATTCGGCTGCTTACTTAACTTGTCTCCTTGGTTGCTTCCCAGGTGCCTCAAACTCGACAGACTAAAAATAAAATCAAAAGCTTTCCTGTCAAACCTGTTCCCTCTCAGTGATTAGTACCACTCACCATCCAGTTTCCCAAACTAAAAATTTGAACGTCATCTTCCATTCCTTCTTCATCCTTATTTCCCACATTCAGTTATACATTCTAAGTGATTTTACTTCTTTTATATCACTTACTTTGTTCGATTTCTGTTGTCCTTCCTCACCGTTGCCGCCTTTGTGCTCACTACCATCATCTCTGGCCTGGATTCTTACTAAATGCTTTCTGACTATTCTCCTTGTATCTACTCTTGCCTGTTTCTAATCTATTTTGCACAGCACTGCCAGGGCAGTCTTGTAAAAATGCAAATTGCTATTGCTTTTAGACTCAGATCCCAAATTCTTACCAACTCTACATGACTTGGCCCCATCTGTAGACAGCTCTAGCCCTGCCACACTCTACACTTTGGCATATAGAACTTTCAGGTCTTCCAAAGTGGCATGTCCTTTCTGTTTCAGGGTTCCGTAGAGGGCCTTCATACGTGTTCCCTCCTGAAACTCTCTTCCCTTCTCTTCTTCCCCAGCCAACCGTTTCTCCAGGTCGCAAATGTTCCTTCTTCCCTGTCCCCTCCAGTCTTGGTTAGGCAGACTTCCTACATTTTCTCCATGGTATTGTGAACTTCTACATAATACTTATTACTATTATAGTTTTTTGTTCTGTTTGTTTTTTCTCTTATATTATAAGACTCTAAAGGCAGGGGCCCTGTTTGTCTTTCTTAGTGTTGTCCCCAAGACCCAGCACATAGAAGGCACTTGAGACATATTGTATTTATGGAGGAAGGAACAAACAAGAGAATGAAAGTCTCAGAGGGCAAAATCTCAACCCCGTTGACTGGCCACTTGTGAATTCACAAACCCAGGCTGTTGAATCCTCCTGAAGAAAATGATACACTAAACCCATAGTCAGGTGACTCTTCCATTTTCACAAATTTAGTTTGAAATATTCATGAATTTCCTCAGTTTCCTGCTTCACCTTCTCCATATTCATTGTTGGACAACCTTAACTCCTACTTCAAAGAGAAAATAAAGAACACTGGGCAGTTACCCCTGCACGCACATTTCTGTTCTTTTTGTCTCATTGGATGAGGTTGCCATCCTCCTGCCCAAGGCCAACCCCGATCTGCATCCCGTTCTTCCTCCTTCATTGGTTATCCTTTTCCTCGCTTGTATCTTGAATCTCATCCTTCCTACTTCTTTGCCCCTATTTGTCAAACTCTTCCTAGCTTAAACGTGTCATCTCAGCTGTGTGTCCCCATTTATTTACTAGTCTCTCTCTCTTCCATTTATACCATTCTTGAGATCTTGCCTCACACTTGCAGCCTCTACCTCCACTTTAGAGTAAGCTTAGTAAAATCTGGTTTTATTCCCATCATTTGACTGACCCTGTTCTTGACAAGGTCATTAATAGCCTCTTAGTTGTTAAATGAAGTGGATACTTTCAGTCCATATCTGCCGCATTTGATTCTCTTTGACCATATCCTCTTCAGTTACCTTTAGGGTGTCTTTTTTGTTCTGCTTGTCCCTTAAAGGTTGGTGTCCCAGGTCCTATCCTCATTCTGTAGACTTCTTAGGTGATCATAACTACATGAGGGCTTTCAGGTGTGGTACTTAAGATTTCAGAGTCATGATACTTTTTAGTCCATGTCTTGCTTCTCTTGACATCCTGTGTGAGTCATGTCCCTGGAGTTGTACCATGCAGCCAGCCAGCAGAATATTCTTTCTAAAAGAGAACTCTGATCATGTCACTGTTCTACTGACAACCTGTAAATGACTCTCCATTGCCTGGAAGAAAAAGACCCAACTGCTTAGCATGGCATAAAAGGCCCTTCATGATCCTGCCTTGTCTCCTCTCGGCTTTTTTCTGATTCCTTTTCATCCTCTCTCCATCACCCTTACACTCAACCTCTATGTTCCAGAAGACTTTAGAAAAAGACCTGTTTCCTGTTGTCCCTCTCTCTCCCTTTGCTTGTGTTCTTCCCCCGACCTGGAACACTTTTGCTCTTCTTCACCTGGCCAACAGCTCAAAAATATCACAAAGCTGTGTTAAGTAACGGTGGCATTATTAGAATAAGAGGAAAGGAAAACCACCTGTGTTAAATAATTACGCCGTACCTGGTGCTGGGCTAGTTGTTTCCGTGTGCATACATGGTCTCATTTAATCCTCAAAGTAGCCCTGTGAGAGAGGTAATGTTATTCCCATATATAAATGAGGAAACTGGGGCTCAGAGAAATTAGTAACTTGTCTAAAGTCATATTTCTGCTTACTGGTGAAACTGGGATTTGGACCCAGGTTAATCATGTTCTAAATCCCATGTACTTTCTTTGCTTCTGACAACTTTGAAAAATAAAGCTCACTTTAATATATAAATCCTGCTGTAATTATTGAATATTAACTTTTAAATGCCTTTCATATAACTTTATTAGAACTGTTCTATTATGTTCTCATTTCATTTTTCACTGGATAGAATAAAGCTCCTTTATTAGATAAAACACATTTATTAGCATTTAGTAGAGACAAGGTGAAAACTGGACACACCTGCCCAGGGACCGGAGCCCTCATTTCAGAGCCTCCTGGGTGCTCTCGGTTGTTCTCTGTGGGCCTTTCATCTACTGGTCTGACTCCCCGTCTCCTTTTCTCCCTTTTACTCACTGTTTTTTCCTTTTCACTCTGCCTTTCACTTTTCTACCCCCCCCCCCCCGCTTTTCTTAGCTTCCTTACCTGTTTGTAATTTATAGATGAGTACATTTATTTTTCCTCTAGTCTACGAAAATCTTCAAACATCCAGCAAACTCGAAAGAATTTTACAGTAAACACCTGCCTACCTACTACTTGGATTCTAGATTTTACTGCATTTGCTTCATCACTTATCATCCATCTGTCCATCCTCCTCTCAGTCTTACTTTTTGATGCATTTCCAAGTATTAATAATTTGTCGACATCAGTGTACTTCCACCTGAGTACTTGACCATGGGTATCAGTAATCAGAGCTCGGTATTTGCTTATAGTGTTTTTTCCCTTACTATGAAATTTACATGCAATGAAATATACAAATCTTAAGCCGGCTTTCACTGTGCTTTGTCAGATGCATACACCTGTGTAACCCAGGCTCCTAGCAAGATAGAGAGCGCTGCCACCCCTCCAGACGTTTTCCTCATGTCCCTTCACAGTCAATCCCTGTCCCCCACACCCTGAGGCAACTATTGTTCTGTTTTTTTCCCCACCATAGATTCTTTTTTTTTTTTTCACTTCTAGAACTTTATATAAATGGAATCATATAATGTAACCTGTATTGTTTTTTGTAAGCCTTCTTTCTCTAGCATAATGGTTTTGAGATTCATCCATATTGTTTTATTTATCTGTAGTTCATTCCTTTTTTTTTTTTTTTTTGCTGGGTAGTATTCTAGAAGATAAGTATAAAATAATTATTATTTTACACTTATAGAATTTTAAGTTCCTTGTTCTTGATTTCTAACAAGAACATAATAGTGAACATAATATTTTATATTTCTAATTTTAAAAAGCAAGCAAATTATTGTATTATATGTATTTGACTTTTTCTTTCCTTTGAAAGGAAAATAGTGTCTCCTGATACAGGATTCACATGCCAGTAATAATAACTGGCTGTATTTCAATGTTGATTTTAATAACGACCATGGTTTGATAGAGTAAATTTTAGTTTGCTTTTAAGGAAACAAGGCCTTTTCTTCAACAGCTTTGGAAGAAATTGCATATGTTATGTTATCTGTCTCATTTTTGGCTGCTGTCTTTAACTTGTCTTTTGGCACAGGTATTATTTATCTGCAGGCATCATTTCATGTTGCTGTATTTATAAGTTTTCTTCTCCTATGGGAATTCCTCTCCTTTTTTTTTCTCCCTTCCCCTCAGTTTCAAGGAAAAGAACCTGTGATATTTTTCTCTGCATCATCTCCCCCACAGCAGGTTGCAGTAGTTGACAGGAGCAGCAGAGGCTGCTCTCAGGACTCTGGTAGGAGCAACTGAAGAGGAGGAAATGACCCTCTTTGCTGAAAGTAAAGAGAATTTAAGTATTGCTCATTCCTCTTCAACTGCTCTTCCCAAGCTTTCGGGGTTCCCTGGGGGAGGTCGAGTTTCAGGTTGTTCAGTTCATCATGTCAGCAGTTACCTGCAATGGTCTTTCTCTCCTCTGGAGCCCTTTCAGTAGCCAGGAGCCTGCTAATAGAGAGTAACATAAGAAAGGGGGCACTTCTAACAGTATGTATGACCTTGGGCGCTCTAAGCCTCAGGTTCATCTGTAAAGTGGGGATAATAACAGTTCCTCACTGGACCACTGAAGGATTAAGATAACTGGAAAGCTCTTAGCCTAGTGCCTGATTGATATCAGGGTTCAATACATGCTAGTAATTGTGAATTAATTTGATATAATATATACTCAGTTACTTTGGGAGTTAAAACGAATTACTGCTGGTAACTGAGCAATGAGTGATTCGAGAGACAGCCAGTGGGGAAGGAAGACGAGGATCTGCCAGATGGTGTAATGAGATCTCAGCCTTTTATTTATTTCACCTTCCATGGGTAACGACAGCTTGGAGAAGTGTAATTTCAAGCGTGACAGAACATAACCACAAAAGAGGCAGGGCCTAAGGAGTTAAAAGCCGCAAGCCGTGTCAGAACCCTCGTCTGCCTCCTTCGAGCTCAGATTGTTCCTTTCCTCAGTGGGGGCCTTGTCCTTGCCCATCCTGGCTCTGGCCTCTCTCCTTGTGATGTTGGCTGGTGAGCCCTTCCACAGCGTCTCAACTCATCCTCGTGGCTCAGCAGTTGACCGTAGCTCTGCTCTTGCTTAGTTCTGGCTCCTGGTTCTCAGCTTCATCCTCTGGCTCAGTGCTTCTGGCACCACTTCTGCCACCCACCTTGGCCTGTGACCCAGGACTCCCTCCTGTTTATTTCTGTGGAGCGTCTAGCCTCTCAGCCAGAATTCCTGGTTCCTTCTCGGAGAATTTTAAATGCCACAAACACTATACCTCCCTTAACGTGCAACTTGCAAAGCAACTGTGATACTATAGTGAGTCCCCTACCTATGAACCTTCAAGTTGCGAACTTTCAAAGATGCGAACAAGCGTTCGCGTGTTCCATCCTGTAAGTGAGTTCACGAGTCTGGCGTACATTGTCACATGCGTGCATCGTCTACAAGTGGCTGTGTTTTTGTGTACTTTACAGTACTGTATAGAGTACAGTAATATAGGATCTTTATTTCAAGCCCAGGATGTCCGGAAGGAAGTGTAAAAGCAGTGGTATAGAGCGGATTGTGTTAGTTGGGTACCTAGTCTAACTTTGTTGGACTCACGAACAAATTGGACTTAGGAACGTGCTCTTGGAACAGAACTCGTTCGTATGTACAGGACTTACTGTATAGCAATGGTCCTCGGCCATGTGTCTCTAGGTTTTTATTAATACTGGAGTTTTTTTTCCCTCTGAACAGAGGAACATTAATCTTGATTCCTATACTGTAAGCATTGGTGGGAGCCCACCTTTCAAGTTCTGTGGTCAGACAGTTGCTTAGAAGGAAAACGAAATGGTTATGAGTTGGCCTGAGGGGTGTGTTCAGTGTCATTCAATTTTATTGAGAACTTAGTGGCAATAATGACGATAATCACTAACACTTAATCAGTGCTTGCCATGTGTCAGACAGTTGTAAGCACTTTACATTTATTAGCTCATTTTATCTTCCTAACAACTTTGTGAGACGGTTGTTAATCTCATACTAGTGTGAGATTAATAGCCCTACAAAGATGAAGAAATTGAGGGACAGCAAGGTAGAGTAATTTGCCCAGGGTCACACGGCTGGACAGTGTCAGGGCCCCGATTCAAAACCAGGGCCTCCTCGTCACCTCTCAGAATGGCTCCTGTGTCTTAGGTAGCATGAGAGATGAACTATAAACTGAGGTTGTCTTAGGCCTTCAGCCCCACAGGGCGTAAGACGGATGATAGAATGTCGTGCTTCTAATCGGGCTTCCCTGAGTCAGTTGGGTCTGGGTTCAAGCCTTGCCTTTGTCACTTGCTGATGTGTGACTTCGGGCACGTTCTTCAAGCTTGCTAAACTTCACTCTTCTTCATCCACACAGTATCTCACAACATTATTGTGACATTTAAATAAGATCACCACAGTTCCTGGCACACATTAGAAAAAGCAGCTCCTTTTATTATGGATGAATAAGGCGCTCCGTGCTGTGTCCTGTTTGAGTGGCACAAAGTCAGTGTTAGGGCACCTAAGGCAAAGAGGGCTACTTAAACGTTGTTTTATTATGGAAATTTAAAACATACACATTCGAGTAGTGTAACAATCCCCCTGTATTGTCCCCCAGCTTCAACAGATACCAGCATTTTGCTAATCTCATCCCATCTCTCTCCTCTACTTTTTTTTTTTCTGGAATATTTTAAAGCAAATCCCAGATATATCTCATGTCATTTTACCCATAAATACTTTAGTATCTTATCTTTAATAATTAACGAATTTAAAAAAAATCACAATACCATTGACATGACCTAACAAAATTAAAAATCCTTTACGTCATCTAATATTCAGTCTGTGTTTATATTTTGCCTGTCGACCCAAAATTCTGTTTTATGGTTTTATTCAAGTCAGTATCAACACAAGTTTCACACATTGCGTTTGATGTCTGTTCTTTAGCCTCGTAAACTCTAACCCCCTCCTCCTTTCATAGTATTTATTTGTTTTAGCAACCAGGCATGTCTACATGTGCCCTTTAGAATTTTTCATCCTCCAGATTTGGCGGTTAACTTATACAGTTCAGTGCTGGGCAGAGCCATATCGGAATGTGAGCAAAAAGAAAAATCAGTAATACTGAGTCTTGCCTTTATTTAAAACTCTGATATTGTGTTCATCATGGGTCTTTTACGTTCATTTTGATTTTTAAAAATACTGTATTAAAATGTTTATCTCCATTCCTATGTCTTCTGGTGCTCCCTTAAATTTTGCACCTGAGGCAAGTGGTTCCTCACTCCCTTCATTCTAGTCCCGGCCATGAGTTACCTTGTTTCTCTGTCTCGCCTGTGTCTTGTCCACCGGTGATTATGTCTGGCTTCTGGAGCTTTGCTATTCAAAGCGTGAGCCGTGGTCCAGCAGCACAGCTCACTCCTGGGAGCTTATTACAAATGCAGAATCCTAGACCCCGACCCAGACCTGCTGAGTCAGAACCTGCATTTTAACTGGATCCCCAGGGGGTCTGCGTGCACAGTAAAGTTTGAGGAGCACTGCTCTGGAGGTGTGATTCCAATCAGGGTTAGTTTTTCTGTCAAGAAAGCTTCATAGGCCTGTTGTGGATTTCTTACTGTATCACATCAGGAAGTACGCGGTGTCTGGTTGTGTTGCTTTTGAGGATGTTAAGCTTGATCAGTGGGTTCAGTTGGGATCAGCCTGACCCACCTGTTAGAAAGTTGAGAAGTCGATTCTGAGAGCCCCCTGGGGCAACATGGTGAAGAGGAGGGCAGCTAGATGGATTTGAATGTCGACTTACCCTTACCAGTCTGCGACCCTGGAAAAGGTGCTTCAGTTCTCTGTCTGTAAAATGGGCATCATGGTGGATGCATCTCACTGGGCTGTCATGCAGATTTTCTTAAAACTGGACCTGGCACAAAGCAAGCTCTCCATCAGAGATAGTGCTGCCTTTCCACTTGTCCTTCCTCATTAGAGAAAGCATCATAACAAAAATGTCTTGAGTGGGGCCTTGCAGACTGGGTGGGACAATGTTCTAGGTGACATTCATGACTTGAATGTCACTTCTAGGTGACATTCAGAAGTGCACAGTGGGGCCTCCCTGGTGGCGCAGTGGTTGAGAGTCCGCCTGCCGATGCAGGGGATACGGGTTCGTGCCCCGGTCTGGGGGGATCCCATATGCCGCGGAGCGGCTGGGCCCGTGAGCCATGGCCGCTGGGCCTGCGCGTCCGGGGCCTGTGCTCCGCAACGGGAGAGGCCACAACAGTGAGAGGCCCACATACCGCAAAAAGAAAAAAAAAAAAAAAAAAAAGAAGTGCACAGTGTATTTTTGGAGATTGGCGAAGAATTTGACTTCACTAGAGTTGTTTTTATCAGTATAGTGTGGGGAAAGCCAGATTGGGGAAGGCTTTGACTCTAGGAAGTTTGTAGTATTTGGTGAGCAGTGAAGACTCAGTGAAGATGCTCAAGGAGAGGAGAATGTTGTGAAGTGGAGTTTAGGACATTGAATCCGTCTCCCTGTGCAAGAGACATGGGAGGGAGAAAAGCACGAAAACTGGGAGGGCGTTTCAGTGGTTCACGTAGAAGGTAGGAAAGGCCAGAGCCAGGGTGGTGGCATTAGGGGGGGAAATTAAAGGGCGGTTATGAAGCTGTGGCAGAGTGAGCAATGCCCAAGCGTGGGCGCTGTGGGCAGACACACTTCTGTTTGGTCTGGGTGTCGCTACTTACTGGCCACGTCAAGTTACTTAATTCCCTTAACCTCAGAGCCTCATTTTCCTTATTGGTGAATGGGGACAGTGAGGTCTTGTTTAGCAGGTTACCTGTCAGGATTCAATGAGATGGTGCATGTCACGTGCCCGGCTTAGAGTTGCCACTAGATAAATGCCGTAATTATTACTAGATGATTGGGTGTCTGGCTGAAGGAGAGGAGGGTAGGTGAAATCATTTTTTAGCTTCAGGTCTAGGATAATTGGTGATACAGAAAGAGGAAGGTTGCCAGGGAGAATTGGTTTAAGGAGGCGGTATTACATTCCCTTTTAGATGTGTTGAGTTTGAAACCCTGACAGGATGTCCAGGGGTAAGTGTGTCAGATTTCAGGAGGAAATTATGCAGGAGCCACACTTGACTAGACCTGTGCTGTTTCTTTTGGTACAGATTATGGTTCCAGTAATGCCTTGTGCTTTATTTCTCAGTATCTCTGCGGTTTCTGACCAAGCAGATGTTTTATTTTTACTTGGACATCCATTCACATTAGCCTCTGACTTTGCAGTCAGTGGCCCAGGACCCGGCTGGTTCAGCAGCAGAAGGTAGCAAGGCTCTTCCCCCTCATGGCTTTTTCTCATTCCAGATTTTGTTGCAATCTGAAGAAAGCAGTTTGTTTTACGTTTTAGCGGTTTCAAGTTTCTTCTCTCTCTCTCTCTCTCTCTCTCTCTCTCTCTCTCTCTCTCTCTCTCTCTCTCTCTTTCTCTTTTTCTGAGCACAAGCTGATGCTGAAATTTGGAGTATTAATAGGTGCTATTTAAAGAAATTCATTTATGGGCAATTAAATAACATGCCTGTCAGCCCAGATTTGATAGGGAATAGGGGAAGCTTTTTTTTTTTCTTTTTTTTTTAAAGTGCAGTGAAGTTTATTTTCCCTTTCAACTCTTTGTCATATTATTTAGAAAAGAGAGTTCTTCTTTTAAAAAAAAACTATGTTGTTTATTTTGCTTCCTTTCTGTGTTTTCCATATGTTTACTAGTGGGAGGTAGAGTGGGATGGGGTTGGACTGAGATGGAATGGCAGAGGTATATTTAAGTTATATTTTGTTTTGTAGATTTTACATAATTTTTAGGGGTATTTATATCTGTGATTTTAGCTGCTCCAAGCACTGCAGAGAGAATAATCATAGCTGATGCTAAAATTAACCCTTCCCCAGGTAGTAACTGACATCTCAAATATTGCATGTGCTGGAACTGCAGAAATACTGACAATAGTAGCTACTAGTTTATGTGTTTATAGGTCAGAAGTTATCCAGATCTGTGCTGAATCTTGGATCTCAAAGTAAATAACCTCTTTCTGCATGCAATTTATACAGAGCACATTGTCGGGTGGGAGGAAGGTCGGAAGGGACTCTCTCTTCCTGTGCTTTCTTCCTGAATACCTGTCATAATCTCTGTGTTGTTTGTTTTCTGTCTTTTCTTTTTTTTTTTTTTTTTTTTTTTTTTGCGGTACACGGGCCTCTCCCGTTGCGGAGCACAGGCTCCGGATGTGCAGGCTCAGCGGCCATGGCTCACGGGCCCAGCCGCTCCCCGGCATGTGGGATCCTCCCGGACCGGGGCACGAACCCGTGTCCCCTGCATCGGCAGGCGGACTCTCAACCACTGTGCCACCAGGGAAGCCCTGTCTTTTCTTTTTCTATGCAAATAGGTGCGAGGACCTTGTATATAATTGTTACTCAATGTGTATTTGTGTGTAATTGTATATGCAAATGTATAATGGTTGACAGAACGGAAAGAACTAGTATTTGGGTTGCCTAGTAAAGTTAATGTTAATGCAGTATGTGAAGAAAAGTATGTGGCATAGAATGTTTGAGTTGGCATGTAGGCTAAAAATGAATGGATGGAAAAAAGAGCAGAAAGTGGAAGAAGTAAGTGAACCATAAGAGAATGTCAGAATACTTGTGAGAATTAGGTAGGGGTAGGAGTCATTGAAAAAGTGGCTAGTGGTAGCATCTCAAGGAACGATGCCCTTTAAAGGCAGCCAAAGCCCACACTTGAGCGTAACCTAGCAGCTAGCCGGAGACGGTCCTCAGACCTCAGCTCCTGTGAATATTAATACGGCGGTGGAGTCGGAACAGAAATTGGTATTTTAGGGAAAGCTGAGGCTCGAATAAGAGGGTGAAAATAGAATAAATTCATGTTCTAAGAGGAGGAAGAGAGACAATTTAGGCTTCCTACATGTCCATTTCTCTTGGTCAATGGGATGAGGGAATAACTGGCCAAACCCATTTCCATCTCTCTGGCTGATGGAAAGTTCTACAGAACAGACCCAAATGACTCGTTTATTGTATGAGAGGGGCCCTCGGGATGCCATTTTTCATGAAGTCATTTCCTATCCTGAACTGGAGAGGAGAAGTTTTGTGGAGAAAACCCGAGGAATTAGAAGGTACTTGAAATATTTAGAAGTAGTGGCGTGTTCCACTTAAGCACACATGTATAGACTAAAATGGCTGGGAACAGGTAAGATTGGAGGAAGATAGCTTTTGGATTTCTATATTTCAGAGAGTGAGAAAGAATAAGCACTAGTTCAACTAGAGCTTTGTGCCGCTGCTGGCCATTATTATAGATGGGGCCTTCCCGCTGAGGACAGAGATTGAATCTTTGGCTAATAAGTGTTTTTGAATTAATGCATAAAGAGTGGGGTCAGATTTAGTTGGGCTTTTTCCTAAGCCTACTTGCAGGAGATCAAGTAATCATTATAGTTACCAATCGTGAATTGAGGTGACCATAACCGAGGCATATGCCTGCGTGTGTGATTAAAGAGTGGATGGAGATTTATTGACTGCTTCTTGTGTCATTCGGGGATGCCCGTAGAGAGCAGAGTAAAAGCAGAGTGTTGCGAGAAAAAAGGCCATTGTTGAGAACGAGAAGGCTTAAGTTCTACTGCTCAGTCTTTGAGTAACTTCTGTCTAATGATGGGCAAATTCCCAGGCCAGAAGTTTCTCAGACTAGATCAATTGGGTATTTTTTAGGAGCTCAAAGGAGATGGCACTGTTGAAGGATTCCCTCATTAAGTGGACACACCAGAATCACGTGGGGTTTAGGGATTGGCACCACATAAGGGGTGTGTGTGTGTGGGTGTGTGTGTGTGGTGTGGTATGTGTGTATCTCTTGCCAATGGAATGTCGTGTCATTTGACTGATGGGGATCAGGCTGTGTTGGGGGAGGTTGAAAAGCATTGGACTAGATAATTTCTGAGGACTTGCCCAGCCTTAAAAATGTTCATTGTCAGGAAATGGAACTTGGGTTTGGATGCCTTTGATAAAGGCATTTTATTTAGCTTTAGATAAAATACCTTTAAAGCTGTAGAACTTTAACACTTTGACAAAGAAATCAATAAAGATAGTAAAAACAGGGATTGTAGACCTGAAAATTAGTGTAAATGTTCAGGAAGCCATGGTTAAATAGTGGGTAAATTGATATCTCTGGGGTAAATCACACATCTTACATATTAAATGGGGTGAAACATATTTTGGCAAAGCCCTGCTGGGTGGACTGACTTTATTGAGACAAGATACGAAAGGGGTTGTGGTATCAGCTCATTCCTCAGAGAAGCTACTTTCTCTGGATTTTTAATTTCAATGCTGACTTATTCATTCTTGCTAACCATGGACTTGACTGACTCCCTCCCTCCTTCCCTCCTTCCCTCCTTTCCTATTTTGGCAAATAACAGTCTTGGGGAAATGCTCTTGACTTGCTTTATATTATTAAAAATATTTATCTTTGGGGCTTCCCTGGTGGCGCAGTGGTTGAGAGTCCGCCTGCCGATGCAGGGGACACGGGTTCGTGCCCCGATCCCGGAAGATCACACATGCCGCGGAGCGGCTGGGCCCGCGAGCCATGGCCGCGGAGCCTGTGTGTCCGGAGCCTGTGCTCCGCAACGGGAGAGGCCACAGCAGTGAGAGGCCCGCGTACAGCAAAAAAAAAAAAAAAAAAAAAAAAAAAAAAAAAAAAAAATTTATCTTTGCATTGTTAAATATACCTAAGTACAGAAATCTATCTGGAAGGATATTCCACTCCTGTGTATACATCCAAAAAAACAAAAACACTAATTTGAAAAGGTACAACGCACCCCAGTGTTCATAGCAGTATTATTTACAACTGCCGAGGTATGGAAGCAATCTAAGTGTCCATCAACAGAGGAATGGATAAAGAAGATGTGGTATGTGTGTGTGTATATATACTTACATACATACAGTGGAATACTGCTCAGCCATAACAAGGAATAAAATTTTGCCATTTGTAGCCACATGGATGGACTTGGAGGGCATTATGCTAAGTGAAATAAGTCAGATAGAGAAAGACAGATACTGTATGATATCACTTATATGTGGAATCTTTAAAAATACAACAAACTAGTGAAAAAACAAAAAAGAAGCAGACTCACAGATATAGAGAACGAACTAGTGGTTACCAGTGGAGAGAGGGAAGGGGGAGGGGCAATATAGGGATGGGGGAAAAAAGGGTTATGGGATTATATGAAATCATGTGTGTGAAACTTTTGAAAATTGTAAAGCACTGTAGAATTTAAAGAATCATTCAAAAAAAAACCTTAAAAAAATCATTACTGTTTTCATTGTTCTCTTGGAGTTTCTAATCTGCATACTATCCATTTTCTTCTATCCAAATGAACATTCTTCAGGCCTCAAAGATCAAGCATTCTTGTTTAAGGGGCTGCATTTCTTCCGGCTTTGTCACATGCCTTTCTCTTAGGCAGGGGCAGTCAGCATTTTCCCATGAATGACAGAGGCTCACTGCAGCAGCCCTTGGGTGGGGAATTGGAGGTGGCATAGGCTTGAGGAGGAATCTGTAGTTTGAAAGAGCTTTCCCCTCTTACACACAAGACAGTCACTTCTCAAAGGTTCATTTTCATCTTTGCTTCCGTTTCCACTCTATCCCTGCTGACAACCAGTGGGTACCACCACTGCAATATAATGATTAATTCTAATACACTTTGATTAGTAGAAGTAGTTGTTACAAACATCTAGACTTGAAATCTGTTTTGTGTAAAGCAAAAACTGTGTTTGCATGCATGAAGGGAAAAGCTGGTGGTGGAAATTGCTGTACAGTTTGCCTCTAGACTATAGCGGGAAGTCTTTTTTGGGAAATAGGATGGATCCATGTGATTTTTCTCTCCGTGTAGAGTTGTTATTGAAATAACAACTTATCTTATTTTGCAGTACTAAAGTAATAAATAAAACATTTATGGCTCAGAATAAGTTGAGAGCATCTCACTTCCTGTGGTAGCAGGCATTGTTCATATTTTTTTAAAGCCTCAGGCAGGGTGACATCAGCAGATTTTTTCATTTTCTAATCCAGAAGCTTGTAATTTCTTTCTGTCAAAGAACCCGCATTTTAGTACTGAGCAGACCTTCAGGGACTCTTTTTGATAGGACTACATTTTGTAGCACCTCTTTTAAATTGTGTTAAACTTCCATTCTCTCAGGAGGCAGCATGCTGTAGTGGAAAGAGCATGGGTCTGGAATTTATATACAGTCCTTTATTTTTTTTTTCCTGGTCATAGGGTCTTCGTTTCCCAATCAGATTCTTGACTCATTAGCAATCTGGAATTTCTGACACCAAACTCAGCCACTGGGACAGTTCTTATGGTGCTTCCTGGTGTACCAAAAGGAGTTCTTGACTTAGACTTTCTAGAGGGTTCTGGTTCCATTACCCTCTCTGGCAAACATACACCCCCCCTCCCTGGGTCTTCTTGATCTAGTAAAGCTCCTCTGACTGGTTGGAGTTTCCCCTCCTCTCCTGTCCTGCCCCACAGTGAGCCCTCCTCTTGCCCTTTGGTGGTCATGACGCTGAAGACCCATCCCAGCTGATCTCTTGGTTCAAGAATGCCAGATACTCCTACAAAGAATAACCTTCAGTTTATCCTCCAGAACAGAGTCTGCCTGTCTGGGCACAGTGAGTCAGTCTCTCATGTTCAAACATTTGCCACTTATTTATTAAAGTTATTTATAGAGTATCTTAGATTACCTACGGAGTCTGTGCTCTGTGCTGTGGAAGAGAAAAGGGTGAATTATCCATGACTTCAAGACAGTTATAATCAAGGAGGAAAGATATGACAAGCAGCTTTGTGTGTGGTGAGGTAAGGGTGTGGGTGGTATTGTTTGGCCTTCGATTTTTTTTTAAAGGGAGAGGGGATAAAATGACCACATCCTTGGAGGGGAAAAGTGCAGTCTGCTCTGTCTTTTAGGAACAGCAAGGCATGCAGTTTGCCAAGAGTAGAGGCAACATCAAGAGCATGATGGGAGATAGGGGAAAGGATGCTTAGCCTTTTTCCTTGCTTGTCCACCACATCTTTCCTTTGGCTTTGAGATGAGGTGCAGTCTCCATTTACCTGAGAGTCATGTGGTGTTCTCTGTGGAGGGTCCCAACGTGCAGGGTATCTCTTCCGGCTTCTGCTTTCACCTACTCATGGAAATGATCTTATCCCCTCTCACCCCTCCTATTACCATGTGTGTCTTTAGTCAAGAGCTCTGTCTGGAATTCCAGATGTGTATTTCCAGCTGTGCCCTGGAGCATCACTGTCTCCGATTGACCAATCCAAAACTAAACTCAGCTTCCTCCCTCCTCCACCTGTCCCTCCTCCTGCCTTCCATCTCTGTGACAGGTACCACCTCCCGCTGCCTTCCACTGGAAGGTCAAGGCAGAAATGTGGGCACCATCTTTGACCCCTCCCTTCTCATTGGTTCCCACGAGCCAGCCCGTAAGTTTACCTCCCAAATGTCTGCTGCATCTGTCTTCTCTCTGTCCCCACTACCTCGATCCTGGTTCTAGTCCTCATCGCTGACCTGCATTCCTGAAGAATCCTCCCTGGGCTCCCTGGATTCAATCTTACCTTTGACCCTTGCCCTCTTGACACTGCAGCCAGAAGGATCCTTCTACAGTGTAAACCTGATCATATCAGTTCTCTTCTTAAAACCCTCTAATGGCTTCTTATGGCCCTTAGGATAAAATCCCCATTCCTTAAATAGGTTAAAAAAGGCTCTTGGTGGTCTGGCTGGTACCTGGCTTCTCCCTGGCTTGCTGCCTGCAGCTGTCCCGAACTGCTTTCAGTTTCCTACCTTGGTCGTGATCTAGCGCTTGCAGGCTTTTCACATACGCTTTCCTCTGCCCGCATTCTCCTCCCTATTTTTGCCTGGCTACTTTTTATTTATCTCCCAGATCTCAACTTCACTGTCCCTGTAAAAAGTCTTCTCTAATTCCTTCAAGACTAGGTTAGATGCCCCTATTATATGCCCCTTTCATGGTGCACATAAAAGTCACATCATTTGATGATTGCCAGTCGAATTGTCTTTCTTCCCTTCTCAAGTGTAAACTTCATGAGGATGGGGAATGTTGGGCTTATTCACTGGTATATCCCAGACATCTAGCACAGTGCCTGGCATATTATCTATCAAGAAACATGTCTTTTACTATATCACTGATATTTACCAAGAGCTATTCTTTGCCAAGTGGATCCTAAGCTTCTTCAGATCAGGACCAAATCTTGTTCATGGTGCTGTACCTGGCACTTTGTGTTAAATAAGTTTGTTTCACCAATCACTTTTGGGAGCTTTATTCCACCTGAACTTATTTTAAAAAATTATATGAATGTAAATCTTAAGAGTTATATTAGATGAAACTAGGAAGTAATGTGATAAATTTAATAAATGTGCTATAATGTATACATCCAAAGGAGTATTGCCCATTCAGTATTGTCTGAAATTAAAAAGAAAGAGCCTTAAGGCACTTACTGTAGGGTTAGGTTGGCATGGGTTTGAAACCCAGCTCTCCCACTTCTCTGAGCCTGGACTTCCTCGTCAGTAAGATGAGAATATAATGCCTGCCTTGGCAAGGTTGTTGCAGAGATTAAAGGTTTATGAAAACAACTGCCATAGTGTCTGGCACACAGTAGTTGTTCTGTGAATTTTAAGTTATTTTCTATTCCACCAACGCAGCCATTACAGAAAATGTTTTTGAAATTTCTTTTTTGAAATAGATTTTAGAGCTTTCTGTAGACCATCAGAATATGTCAATAGGAGAAATATTTTTTCCTTTGAGGATACGTTTGATTTTTAGAGACAGTTTGGTTCAGAGAGCGTGATCAACATGGTTAATACCATTTTTGATATTTAAAAAATTAAGTGTGATTATAATGAGGATTTCTTTTGTAGTGTCTAAATTGGTACATATTCTGGCTTCCTCACGGGTTGCATTGGCAGCATGCACGTTCCATTAGACACGGTAAAATCCAGGGAATTAACTATCAAAAAATCTATTGATATTGAATAGCAGCCTGATACATCAAGCAGTATTAGTAAGCTCGAGAGAGCTGAGATCTTTAATAATATACTTCATCACAAGTTTTTTATTTTTTATTTATTTATTTATTTTTTTGCTTTATAACAAATTTAATCAGTTATACATATACATATGTTCCCATATCCCCTCCCTTTTGCGTCTCCCTCCCACCCTCCCTATCCCACCCCTCCAAGCGGTCACAAAGCACCGAGCTGATCTCCCTGTGATATGCGGCTGCTTCCCACTAGCTGTCTACCTTACGTTTGGTAGCATCACAAGTTTAACCATCAAAAAAACAAAAAAGAATCGAGGAAAAAAGTGATCCAAGGTGCTACCCATATTCTTGTATATGTTTGGGGGTCTTGTGTTTTCAGCTGGGTCCACAGGCATCAGTGTGGCTGATTCAGTAAGGGAGATGGTATCTACTAATGACCCAGAGGAGCCTGGTGCCCTCGGAGGCCTGTCCCTAGTAGGAAGAGGAGGAGCTGGCTTGGGGGAAATGGACAGGGATGTAGAGAGATAGGTACTCAGCTTTTGTAGCAGCATATACTTGTACAGAATAATCCACAGGATGTCTTTGTAGGATAAGAGAGTGGAGGCACAGGTCATTCTGTCTACTAGGAAAACCATGTTGAGGCAAGTGGTTTCAGGAAGACAGTCCTGTGAGGCTGGAAGTGGTACCCCAGGCAGTACGGAAGCTCGACTGAGGGTTGGCCGAGCCCGGGGGAATCTGGTGCCAATGCTCTGCTGACTACAAGGAACCCAGTTTTATTTTATGATCTGGCAGTTACTGAGGGCTCAGTATTTTACCTCATCATTGTACAGAAGGGCATGGGTGTGAGAGATCAAGTCAACTGTACAGGGTTACTGACATGTTAATTATTTTTTACTTTACTAGTTTGTACCCTGAATTTACCTCATCTGGCATGTGTGTATATTTTGTTGATGTTAGACTAAGTCACCTAGAGCAGTTGATGGAGGGGCAGCGAAGACAAGAGCAGAACATGAATATTTGTGACTCTTGGGTGGGGGAGGGGAGGGGCGCTTGTAGGACTCCCTTCACCACAGGGTAGTAGGGAGCAGTGTCACTCAAGCAGGGGACCGAACCTGGCTGTGAAGGCGCCTTGTGGGGTAGACCTCACAAGGGATCGGTCCCCCTAAAATCTTCGTTGTAAAACCGTATATGCTTTTGAGGTACTGGTGTTGTTATAATTGTAATGGGACATTGTCATTGCCCTTAGGTTTCAGGTGGGCAGCAGAGATACTTCCCCTTAGGGAAGAGATACTTCCACTTTCTCATAGAAGCTGACTCTTCTGTGAAACCTAGGGGTCCTCCTCCAGCCTGGCTATGGAAGAAAAATCCATAGCCTTTGACTGCAACCATGGCAGAAAGCAAAAGATTGTTTAATTTTTTTAGTCCAAACTTAAATGTCAAAATTAGATTTGAATGACTATAAAAATGCAAAATTCAAGGTCTTTGATATTATGAAAAAGGTCTAGACAGAAAATTTAAGTGAAATAACACTTTTCTCCTTTTAATTCTTTCCTATAAATTGTTTATTGGTCATGTTTTCTGGGTATTAGTTTTCTTAACTGTTGTTAATCAGGTTGAAGTTATTATCTTAGCAGTGCCAGCAACATGCATTAGAATTGACTCTTACAAGGAGAAGATTCTGGAACCCAGTAGGCAGTCAGCCATTTAAAGTGCTCTTAAGGCATAAGTGGCACAAACATTTTAGAAAGCTTTATGCTAAATAGATGAACATGTTCTGATAGAATGTTTTCATTTTTGCAAGGCAAAATTTTGCCTCATGCCCAAATTTTCTGTTTATGATATAATTGAGTATCTGGCTGTGATATAAAAAATAAGAGATTTAGATCAGCAGTCCCCAACCTTTTGGCACCAGGGACCAGTTTCGTGGAAGACAGTTTTTCCAGGGACCGGGTGTGTGTGGGGGATGGTTTTGGGGTGATTCAAGCACATTACATTTATTGTGCACTTTATTTCTTTATTATTACATTGTAATATATAATGAAATAATTATACAACTCACCATAATGCAGAATCAGTGGGAGCCCTGAGCTTGTTTTCCTGCAACTAGATGATCCCATCTGGGGGTGATGGGAGACAGTGACACCTGAAGTGTGTTGCTTATGTCCAGTCTACTCCGTAAGATGCAGCTTAATTGTCGCTTGCCACTCACTGATAGGGTTTTGATATGAGTCTGCAGGCAGTTGATTTATTACAGTCTCTGTGCAGTCAAACCTCTGTGCTAATGATAACCTGTATCTGCAGCTGCTCCCCAGCGCTAGCATCACCCCCTCAGCCCCACCTCAGATCATCAGGCGTTAGACTCTCGTAGGGAGTGCGCAACCTAGATCCCTCACATGCACAGTTCACAGTAGGGTTCGAGCTCCTATGAGAATCCAAGGCTGCCGCTGATCTGACAGGAGGCGGAGCTCAGGTGGTAATGCGAGCGATGGGGAGCGGCTGTAAATACAAATGAAGCTTCGCTCGCTCACCCACTGCTCACCTCCTGCTGTGTGGCCTGGTTCCTAGCAGGCCACAGACTGGTTCCAGTCTGTGGCCCGGGGGGTTGGGGACCCCTGATTTAGATAAAACATTAGCAGAAGCAACTACACATTAAATTTATTTCTGGCAAATGACCTGAATAATTTCTACTGGATAAGAAAAATGCAGGGTATGTACATTCATTTTCTATTGCTGCCCTAACAAATTACCACAAACTTAGTGATCTAACACAACACAAATTTATTATGTTATGGTTTTGTGGATTAGAGGTCCAACACAAGTCTCACTGGGCTAAAATGATGGTGTTGGCAAGGACAGCATTCCTTCTGGAGGCTCTGGGGTGAACCCATTTCTTTGCTGTCACAGCTTCTGGAGGGTACCCACACTCCTTGACTTATGGCCACCTTCCATCTTCAAAGCCAGTGAGGTTGCATCTTTCTGACCATCCTTCCATGGTCATATTTGCTGCTGAAGTTTCTCTGCTTTTAAGGACCCTTGTGGTTTGATTGGGCCCACCTGGATAATCCAGGATTCTCTCCTTATCTCCAGATCCTAACTTAGTCACATCTGCAAAATCCCTTTTGCCACATAAGATAACATTTTCAGGTTCTGGGATGTGGACATCCTTTTTTTTTTTGCTTTGGCCGAGCCACGCAGCTTGCGGGATCTTAGTTCCCCAGCCAGGGATTGAACTCAGGCCCACGGCAGTGTAAGCGCTGAGTCCTAACCACTGGACTGCCAGGGAATTCCCAGATGTGGACATCTTAGAGGGAGGAGGGATTATCATGCCTCCCATAGTATGGAAACCTAACACCGGGTTTCATTCAGAGAAAGTATTTTTCAAATGTGCCCATGATTTGTTACAGGTCTTAAGAAACTTTGACTTGGGTATTTTATAGGGAAGAGTTATACATATTTTAAAAAATGATGATGATTTGCTTGGATCTGAACCTACTTATTAAAGCTAACGTTCATTCTGTTTTGTTTACTTTGATAGTGATAACCTGCTAAGGAGAGCAGCCTGTCAAGAAGCTCAGGTAATGCCATTTAATATGAAACAATTAAAACCCGCCTTATCTCCACTGTGCAGAAATCTCAGGCTGTTCCAGGGGGACTTGCACAGTGCCTTGCATCAGTGCAGCTTGGCTATTTTTTCCCCACTATCAGGATGAATCAGGCTGCCAGCCAACTCTTAATAGAACTGGAGGAAGTTAACAGTCTGGTGAAGAGCAGTTCTAACGCCCAGCCCTTTAGACTTGTTTACTTCTGGATTAGTCCAGAGAACACAGAACTGGACTGGTTGGCACTCTGGGAATTTGTTCATGTCTGCAGGTGTCCTTGAAGATCTGGCTAAAGCCCGAATCATCCCTAATCCGAATAACCCCCAAGGATATCAGTTCAGAACAGGTGTTACCTCTCAAAGTCAAATCTTCTTAAAATTGTTGATTCATATTTTTAAAGCCTGTCTCTTTAGCACAACTGATTCAGACCGTCTCCCATGATATTGCACTTAAATATTCATCTATCTAGTTGTAGCTGAATTGTTAATCCTTTCAAGTTTAAGGCCACATTTTTGTTCTTCCCTCCCCTCCAAATGTGTGCGTTATACATTGCAGATTAATTTGCACGACTGAGTTGCCTTTTTGTTATGTCATTCAGGCATACGATGTCAGAAATACCAAAAAAGAAACGTGAAACTAAAAAATGACAAAAGACATGATGCATTTAGTAGGAGAGGTGGGTGGCAGACCTCATGTTTGTTTTTGAAATGTTTCCGTGGATGACAATGACAATAGACACTATTAATAAATTCCTCTCTTTAGTGATTCCCTAACTGTTCTAAATCCGTGTTTCAAGAATTCGATTGCTTTGTTGTTTTTATCTCTTATGGCTCTAAGTTGTTTTGGAAATCAATTCAAATAAACTTTAATATTAAATTTGAGGTGATCTTTACCCCAGGCTAATTTTCCATTAGCAACTGGAAAATCCTCTTGGGAGGGGAAGGCTTTCCCCCTTGAAGGAAGAGTGGTCATGGGATACTCCCTTTCTTGTGCAAAGTAAATACCTCCACCTCTGTTCTGAACTCCATCTCTGCTTACTTTTCCCACTGTTCTAATTCTCTACTTCCCGACACCCATTTAGCTCCTTCCATCTGAAAAAAGGAAGCGAATTCATCCTTATAGCCCCCTCCCTCTAGTTACTTTTCCTGTTTGTGTCCTTCCCTTTTCAGTCTAAATTCTTGAAAGAATATGATTTTTTTTTTTTTTTTTTTTTTTTGCGGTACGCGGGCCTCTCACTGTTGTGGCCTCTCCCGTTGTGGAGCACAGGCTCCGGACGTGCACGCTCAGCGGCCATGGCTCACAGGCCCAGCCGCTCCGCGGCATGTGGGATCTTCCCAGACCAGGGCACGAACCCGTGTCCCCTGCATCGGCAGGCGGACTCTCAACCACTGTGCCACCAGGGAAGCCCTATTTTTTTTTTTTTTAATCTCACATAAACTCACCTCATTGTAGTCTCATGTAAACCTGAGACATGAGTTGCAGGTAGATAAGACTTCTAGAGGTTAAAAACCCAGGACCAGGAGGAATAATCTAGAACTGTAGATCTGGAATCTGGCAGGTTAATTAAATCATTTCTGACCAAATCTCAGAAATAGTATGGATAGAAAAAGAACAAATTACAATATTTAGAGATTTGTTAAGATGTTAAGATCTAACTCAGTAAGAGTGAACACAGAGTAGTAATTATAACGTACACAGAAACTTTTTACAAAGAAATAGTATGTCTTTCTGAAGTATTCAGAAATAGAAGTTTATTTTTTTTTAAAGCAAGAAATAGACAGTGGTGACAAAGGATCTCCAGTGGGCTGTCAGGGAGGTGGTAGAGTTGGGATCAGTTACTTAATAAAAATCTTGGTATAACTTCCATTTTTCTCCTATCTTTACTTTGTGCTTCTGTACTTAATTCTACCTTCTTGGCCCAGACCTACTTCCCACCATCTACGACTCGCCATTTTGCCCTCTTTGGGGTTTTCCTATTCTCATTCCTTTTACTGACCACCTCCTCCTCCCGTTACTTCTCATTTTCACTCTTTGCATCTAGTCCTCTGGGTGTCTTAACTTTGCCTCATCATTTATTAGCTCTTTAGAGCTGATAGCGTAGACGTTTGGAGTTAGATTCATATAAATTCTAGGCTTGTAATTTATTCACACTTTGACTTTGACTGACTTAATCTTTCTGAATCTTGGCTTTCTCATCTGTAAACATGGGACTATTTAATACCTCCTTGGTTTCTAAGAACTAAGAATTAATATGTGTGGAAGTGGCAAATACTAGGTGCTTAGTAAATATTAATTACATTTCTTTTCCTGTACCAGTTGATGCTACTTATCAAGGTTGCAAAGAAAGGAGGCAAATAGAGTATTAGATTTATTTTTTACGTGTATGAAGATACGAAGATTAACTGGTAATATGAAGGTTCTTCATGAATAAGCTTTAGTAATAAGTTAAAAGAGAAAAAGGTTATATTCTGAAAACTAAAGACAAATTAAACTTCCGTTGTGACAGACTACGGACTTACTGGTTGTAATAAACCTAGTCATATCTTACAGAGAAAAGAAAAGTTACTTACCTTTAGTAGGTGAATGAAGCAGGGCGTGTTATTACAATATAAAATTCAGCTTATTTTCATTAAATAAAGGTGCACTTTTATTGTTGTTGTTTATGGTGGGGTTGTCAACGTGAAATCCAGAAAGAACATTTGTTTCCCCAGGGTAGACGCCATATCTGCCAGAAGTAAATTCTTTTGGAATGAAAGAATATATGTGCTCACTAACTGAATAGAAAGACATTTACTGAAAACTTTTCTTTGTTCCTTTTTAGGTGTTTGGCAATCAACTTATTCCTCCCAATGCACAAGTGAAGAAGGCAACCGTCTTTCTCAATCCTGCCGCTTGCAAAGGGTAGTTCAGTTTGTGATTTGTTATAGATTTGGTTTTTTTAAGGGGAAAAGAGTCACAGAATACTAGGCAGCTGGTTGGATTGTGTGGAACTGGAGCTACTAGGTTCAGGACACTTGTAGCAATAAGATTCAACTGTAATGTAGAAATCACGGTTAATCAGATATAACTGTAAAGCTAACTGATGCCTAGCTAACTGGTCTAGTTGAAGTTTAATAATTATTCCAGAATTAACACTCTCGAATCAGTCTTATCTGCTTGGTGGTAGCCCCCTTGGGAACAACTTCTGCTGCTGTGATGTAAGTTATGAGTCCATCTCTGTTACAAGATGTTCAGAGATTGCTGAAAGCACTGTGGCCTTGTGAGGTCAGAAACATTCTTTCCCAAAGTGGTGAATGTAGAGTTAGGTCTTGGAGGTCAGTCAAGGGAGAACACTCAGTGTTCCCGACTGATGAAATGGCCCGTGGGGCGGCGACCTACAGGCAGGAGTGCTGACTACTGTCCTTTGCTGTGTCACAGGAAAGTCTGTAAACTGGTCTGGTTGGCCTCGAGGAGTCATGGGAGGCAACTGTGAGAATTAAGATGTGAAGAATAGCTGGGACCTTGGTCGACAGTCATGTGTCCATGTTCATTTATTGTAATAAATGTACCACACGGGTGCAGGATATTGAAAGTGAGGGAGGTTTTGTGTGTGTGTGTGTGTGCACGTGTGTGTGTGTGTGTGTAGGGGAGCAGGGTGTGTGTGAGAACTCTCTGTATTGTCCACTCATTTTTACTGTGAACCTAACAACTGCTCTAAAAAATAGTCTATTAATTTTTAAAAGTACCGTAAGCGAAATAAAAACTTTTTTTTTTTACATTGCTAGTTAGGTACAACTCTCATTCAGTTGGAAAGGTAAATAAGACTTTGGGTGGCTTTTAGAAGAAATCATTTAAAATTTAAAATTATTTTTTAAAAATAGTAAGAATTAAAGGGTTGAGGGGGAGAAAAAGTGATAGCTTTTATTCTATCTAACGGCCAGAACAATTCTTTTTGTCCTGACTGAGGAAAAATTAATAAGTATGTATTAGATTGGATTCTCTAAGTTCGAAGTCAAATGACATTAAGATAATAAGAACAGCAACAAAAAGCATAGTTGGTAGTAGCTTCTAAGTGGTAAGGTTAACATTGTAGAGAAACGCAGGGGCTCTGGAATAAGCTTCTCTAGTCACTTCTTGGGAGGTAATGCGTGTGGCTTCACAGATGTGAGGGCTAGTCACGCCTTATTTCTTCTTAATTCAGCAGTTTAAGATATCTACCTACAGATTGTCTAAATCGGCTCCATTACTCTACCTAATTGAATCATATTTGCCCACCTTTGTTGGAGCCACTTCCCACCCCCATAAACATACCAGTCCTAAGGCCTCTTGTTCATTCTTGTTTAAAACCAACACTGAACAAAAATATCAACAAAGGTTCTAACACAACACAATCAAAATACCCAAGATAACTAAATAGTCACTGGCAGCCTGTGGGAGAAGCTAGCAGGGAACTGGGTGTATCCTGTGTATACTCTTCCCTGCTCTGTGATACTGCCGGTGTTGCTTAACTTCTTAAATCCTCAATTTACTCATCTGTAAAGTGTGAAAAGTAATAGCACATGCCTTATAAAAGTTACCGTGTCATTCTTTAGGATTAAATGAGGTAATGCCTATAAGGTATTCAGCATTCTTTCCATTTCCTAGTTAGCACTTGATAAAAGAAATATAAGCTGCTGTTCTTGGTATTACTGACCTGTAGGCTGGGTCAGAAGGTTCTCTCCTTGGCTCTCCCACCCTTGGATCTCTCCTTTTGCCTCCGTTGTTGTAACTGCTCCAGGTCCTATTCCTTTAGAGATCTAGTAAGTTAGTAACTTGCTAATTCTCTTGAAATATATGGTAGTTTGTTGAAGCTATAATCAGTCATTTTGAGTTCCTACTTGAGATATTTGCATTTTTTAAAAATGAATAAACTTTTTTTTTTAGAGAAGTTTTAGGTTCCATTTACACTTTTACATGTTAAGTGTATTTGCATTTTTAAAGGTAGGTTCTTGTTGAAAAGTGTAATACCTTTATCTGCAGGTTAGGGTAAGGAAAGTGTTTCTTTTCTCAAGTCATGGTTCTCTTTAACAAGGTGAATCCTTGCATGCTTCTAGGAAGCAGCCACTTGGAAACTCTCCAGCATCTTTTTTTTAAAGATTTCACTATTTAACTGTACTATTTTTGTCATCTTGGCTCTGACCTGACACATAACTTATAATTTATCATGTAGCTATTTCATTATGTAGTACTGGTTTAAAACTACATTAGAGCTTTAGGAAATAACTGTGTTTTGCATTAATAAATAATACATTAAGGAGTAACTATTTTGTGTGTGCGTGTGAACCTGCAGGTTGCCAGAGGTATAGAAAGTTTTATTTAACTCTGGTGCTATCGCACCCTTAATTATATAATAAATAATACATTTATTACTGGTAACACTTGTTTTTCAATCTTTTATATGGCATATTAGAAGGAAAAAAAATGCCTTCCCTTCCGCTTTAGAGATTTTCTGTACCTGTGGCATCACAAAGATGTGAATAAAGGCCCAAATGTTCAAATCTTCTTTCTTTCTTTCTTTTTTTGATTGAAGTATAGTTGATTTACAGTCTTGTGTTAGTTTGAGGTGTACAGCAAAATGATTGTTATATATACATACATATATTTTTTTCAGATACTTTTCCATTGTAGGTTATTATAAGTTATTGAATATAGTTCCCTATGCTATACAGTAAATTCTTATTGTTTATCTATTTTATATATAGTAGTGTGTATCTGTTAATCCCATACTACTACTTTATCCATTCCCCCTTTGGTAGCCATAACTGTTTTCTATGTTTGTGAGTCTGTTTCTATTTTTAAATAAATTCATTTGTATTATTTTTTAGATTCCACATATAAGTAATATATAATATTTGTCTTTCTCTTTCTGTCTTACTTCACTTAGTATGATAATCTCTAGGTCCATCCATGTTGCTGCAAATGACAATATTTCATTCTTTTATGGCTGAGTAATATTCCTTTATATATAATGTATATAATATATTCTACACACACACACACACACACACACACATTTTTATCCATTCATCTGTTGATGGACACTTAGGTTGCTTCCATGTCTTGGCTATTGTAAATAGTGCTGCTATGAACACTGGGGTGCATGTATCTTTTCGAATTAGAGTTTTCATCTTTTCTGGATATGTGCCCAGGAGTGGGATTGCTGGATCATATGGTACTTCTATTTTTAGTTTTTTAAGGAACCTCCATACTGTTCTCCATAGTGGCTGCACCAATTTACATTCCTACCAACAGTGTAGGAGGGTTCCTTTTTCTCCACACCCTCTCCAGTATTTATTCTTTGTAGACTTTTTGAGGATGGCCATTCTGAGGTGATACCTCATTTTACTTCTGAAAATCTTATTTGTTTTTTTAAAATTAATTAATTAACTTATTTATTATTTATGGCTGAGTTGGGTCTTCGTTGCTGTGCGGGATTTCTCTAGTTGCGGCGAGCGGGGGCTACTCTTCATTTCAGCGCATGGGCTTCTCATTGCAGTGGCTTCTCTTGTGGAGCATGGGCTCTAGGCGTGTGGGCTTCAGTAGTTGTGGCTCGCAGGCTCAGTAGTTGTGGTGCATGGGCTTAGTTGCTCCGCGGCATGTGGGATCTTCCCAGCCCAGGGCTTGAACCCGTGTCCCCTACATTGACAGGCAGATTCTTAACCACTGCACCACCAGGGAAGCCCAAATCTTATTTCTTAAACTAACTCAGAGGAGCTTATAGATGTGTTGTAAGTGATTAATACAGCTGATTGAGACTTCTCCAGAGTTTTGCTTCTCAGAGATAGATCTAATCCACTTCCACCTGACCCTTTCTTATCAACCTAGTAATAAAAGCAACCCTGCAAGGAGAAATGTTTACAGTATCACTAGCTCACCTTTTATTTTTGGATTAAGCCCCAGAAATGGTGATCTGGAAAGGAGAAATTTCCATTTAGCCTTTCATGTTCATTCTAATAAGCATTCAGAGCTGTAGAAGAGGGAGGATATATTTGTTTAATTTGCTTATCACGTGCTCAGGTGTGCCCTCGGTTCAAGGTATACTTTTGGTTCCTGTGAAAATTTGCTCAAGCTTCTTAGTTTCTATTTTAATTCATAATCAGAAATGTTTTATGTTCTGTGTTCCATTTGATGGCTATTTCTTTTTAGTTTAAAGAATGTTGAAGTTGGTCTGTGCATAACTCTACATGTTCCTCATTCACTACTTTTGTGTCTGTTTCTAGTATAAAATATTCTTAAGAAAGTTGAAGCATGCATCACTGATAAAAAAAATAATCTTTTTGAAAGAGGACTGAGTAAATGTGGATGTAAAAGTTACATGTTTGGTGTTGATTGTTTTGAAAGTACTAGTTTTTGTTTTGTTTTGTGATGTGATAGTTGAAAATATTTGGGTAAAAGACAAGTCAGCTGATTGGTATGTTTTAACATCTATTCAACTTTGAGACTCCGCAATTGGGGACTTTTTTGCAGCTTCTGTATCCCTTGATTTCTAGTACATTCTCAGTCAACCACTGGAATGTAAATAAGTTCCATGAGGGCTTATTACATTATACCTCAGTTACACGTATTTTTGTCTGCCTTGTCCTATTGTTTGCCCAGTTCCTAGATGTGTCTAGCACACAGTAGAGGCTCAGTAAATGCTTGTTGAGTGAATCAGACATTGTTGCCTGAATGGAGCCATATCCAGTGTACACACTTCCTCTAGAGGAACTAGATTGTGCACTGTAAGCATCCCACATGGGTAAGAGCTTATTGTATTAGACAAGGGGCAAAATCTTGGAGGCCCCAGAGTGAAAGAGTCCACGTTTATATCCAGAGAAACTCATTACTCTTCACTAGCCTTCCTGTCCTTGAACAAATAGAGGAAACGTGTTCTCTATGCTATTTCTTATTCTCTTCTAGAGAAGATGGTTGGGCTTTTTATATTTCCTCTTGAGAACTCGTGTTAAAATATTTGTGTTTTTTTCCTTTGTCTACAGCAAAGCCAGGACTCTATTTGAAAAAAATGCTGCCCCGATTTTACACTTATCTGGCATGGATGTGACTATTGTTAAGGTGAGAACTGCTCTAGAATGTTAATTTTATCCAAGCTACCCCTCCTTATAACATATCCTCTTCTCTTGACTTCTTAGCAGAAATCACTTATCACTTAGAAGATAAGAACAGAGAAGTCAATGTTGTGTTCTTCTTCTGATAATTAATAAGATAATATTGTTTTTTCCAACCACGGTCAGCTTTTCACTTTCAGAACAGGATTAAATGGAGCCATGAACTTGGCTCCTGTCATCTGACAGATAGGACGTAGAACTATTGTCTCTTGGAAGATGAAAGTTGTTACAGCTGTAAGAATTCTTTTTCTGACTATTAAGAAGAAATTTCAAGTTTGAGTAATTAATTTAATTTCTTGGTAGTTCCGCAGACAGGTAAACATTTTCTTTCTGGTGAGGAATTATTTCAGGTGAGGAATTTTAAGTGGTAAAGCTTTAGAATTTTCGAGATTTGGGTAAGAAGAAATGGGGACAAAAGTAAATGAGAGGGAATTGTGCTATTTTAGAAGATGTCTCAAGACTCCACTTTCTTGACTTTAAGTGCTATGTGTGTGGTATATACATAGGTGTGTGTATTTGGTGAAAATCACTGTTACCATGTTTGTAAATCTATGGTATACCAATTTTTAATATTACACACTTTCATTAAATCATAGAGATTGAACGGTCATTTAGTCCAATTGACCATGCAATGTTGATGTTGAACTCTCTTCTCCAGCTTGTCGGTCTTCTAGTTGTCTGCGTCTGGGGATGGGAGAGTGGGGAAGAAAACTGACATTTATTTCAGGACCTGTAATGCATATTGCAGACTCTACGTATGAGAGATCTGAGAATGGTTATTTAAGACTGATATTGTTTTTTCCTGGAGTGTTTGGTTGCACTCACAAGGAAAACCATCTGGGCCTGGAGCTTTCTTTGAAAGGAAATTTTTTTGTATATTAAATTTCTTTAATGGCTGTAGAAGTACATCAGGAAGTTCTGTTTCTTCTTGAATTAATTTTAGTAAGGTAAATTTTTTAAAGGAATTTGTGAATTTCATCTAAGTTTTCAAATTAATAGGCATCAAGTTGTTCATAATATCTTCTTTTTAACTTTTAAATTTCTGTAACATCTGAAATACATCATTTTCTTGCTCAATATTGTTTTATTGTTTATTTGTGCTTTTTTTTTTTTTTTGGCCTGCCAGTCATGTGAGAGGTGCATCAATTTAATTAATCCTTGCCAAGAACCATTTTTTGGTTTGTTGATCCTTTCATTTATGTTTCTTTCATTAACTTTTGGTCTGTCTTTATTGTTTCCTTCATTCTACTTTCTTTGGCTTTTTTTCTGCTGTTCTTTTTGACATTTTAACTTGGATGTTTATTTAATTAATTTTCACCCTTCTCTCCTGGTGTTTTCTTAGAAAGCTATAAACTTTACTGCTTCAGCTGCATCCTAGGAGTTTTGATATATAATATTTTCATTATCATTCATTTCTAAATGTTTTCTAATTTTCATCATGATTTTTGTTTGACCTACGAGTTATTCAGCATGTTTTAAAATTTTCAAATCTAAAGTTTTCTCACATCTTTTTGTTAATGGTTTCTGATTTAATTGTGTTATGGTCAAAGAATGTAGTCTATATAATTCCAGCATTTTAAGTTTATTGAGATTTGTTTTATGGCCTAGCATGTGGTTTGTTTTCATAAATGTTTTATGTAGGCCTAAAAAGAATATATATCAGTTATTGGGTACCATGTTCTATATATGTCCATTAAGTCAAGTCTGTTAGTTGTGTCGTTCAAATCTTACATGTCCTTACTGATTTTTTTCTTCTTTTTGAACTATAGATTATTCAGAAAGAGGTGTTTGAAATATCACACTAGATAAATTTGTCTGTTTCTCTATGTAGTTTTATCCACTTTTGCTTTTTTATATTTTGAGACTATGTCAGTGGATGCATTTACATTTCAAATTATTTCATTTTTCTTGCATGTTGACACTGTCATAGAGTTACTCTCTTTAGCACTAATGCTGTCTTTTACTGTGGTCTATTTTATCTAGTATTGTTAGTAACCATACTAGCTTGCTTTGATTAGTTTTTACCTGGTATAATTTTTACTTATCTTTACTTAAGCCATTTTGTATCCTTATATTTTAATGCATCATTGGTAAAGGCATGAAAACAGGATCTTTTTTTTTTTTTTTTTTGCAATACGTGGGCCCCTCACTGTTGTGGCCTCTCCCTTTGCGGAGCACAGGCTCCGGACGTACAGGCTCAGCGGCCATGGCTCACGGGCCCAGCCGCTCCGCAGCATGTGGGATCCTCCTGGACCGGGGCACAAACCCATGTCCCCTGCATCAGCAGGGGAACTCTCAACCACTGTGCCACCGGGGAAGCCCTGACATTTAGGTCTATGATCCATTTTGAGTTAATTTTTGTGAAAGGTATGAGGTTCAATTCTTCTGCATCATTAGGCCACTCTTTATCCTTTCTCTTTGTTGCATTTGGAATTTTCCTCTTAAGATCAGAGCCTCAAATGTGTCATCCCTATTAATGTAATCTTTTAAATTATGGTCTGTTAAATCTGTCAATATCTTTTTGAATTTTGGTTCTTTCATTCATGTACTTATTCATATTTATCAATTTTTCTTGCAAATATTTGAGTACCTACTACAAAGTAAGCTCTGTTCTACATGTTGAGGATACAGTCTGAACAAAACAAGATTTCCCTCTCTGTCCTCAAAGAGCTTCCATTCAAAGTGAAAAGGAGGGAATGCAGATAAAAAACATACAGGGCTTCCCTGGTGGCGCAGTGGTTGAGAGTCCGCCTGCCGATGCAGGGGACACGGGTTCGTACCCTGGTCTGGGAAGATCCCACATGCCACGGAGCAGCTGGGCCTGTGAGCCATGGCTGCTGAGCCTGTGCATCCGGAGCCTGTGCTCCGCAACGGGAGAGGCCACAACAGTGAGAGGCCCGCGTACCACAAAAAACAAACAAAAAAAACCCCCATATACAAATAAACATATGATTTGTCAGATGGTGATGAGAACCGAGAAGAAAAAGCAAGCAGGGTAAGGAGACCAAGAATAATGGCGGTGTTAGTTTAGTTCCGGAGGCCAAGGAAGGCCAGTCTGGTAAGATGACCTTTGGAAGAGACGTGGGGGAAATGGGTGAGTCATGCTGGTAGGTTGGGGAAAGCATCCAGGCTGAGCGCACTGCACATTCAAAGGCTCTGCAGAGGAGTGTACTTGGGGCTTGAGGAAGAGTGAGAGGCAAATGTAGTTGGAGGAGAATGAGCGAGGGGAGACAGGAGAGAGGATGAGGCTGAAGAAGTCAGGAGGGGCAAGATTGTCAGGTTTTTATCATTTACGCATTCAGTCAATTACCTTTCCTCTCTGTTGTTGATAAAGTGTTGTGTAGGAAAAGGCTGAATGGAGAGCCCTAAAGAAATGTCACCAGGAATCTACCTACAATTTGATGTCCCTCCACTGAGCATCTTACTTTGAACGTAGACGTTCAATTGGTAATCAGTTCACCCAATTGTATTCTAGTATATTGTTCTCACCTATTTCCACCTTGTCCCCAAGGATATTATCAAATAACTTGCCAGGTGCCTTGCTGAAGACCCAATAGAATGTCTGTCTGGATTTCCTGATCTTCTCATCTAGTAATCTGTCAAAGATGAGGATACTCTGAAATGCCTTGTTCTTGGTGAACCCGTGCAGATTCCCAGTGATCACCTATTTTGGGGTGTTCACAAAGCATCCTTTTAATCAGGATCAACATATATTCTTTCTTTTTTTAAAAAATATTTATTTATTTTTGGCTGCGTTGGGTCTTCATTGCTGTGCGCGGGCTTTCTCTAGTTGAGGCGAGTGGGGGCTACTCTTCGTTGTGGTGCACGGGCTTCTCTTGCCACGGAGCATGGACTCTAGGCATGCAAGCTTCAGTAGTTGTGGCATGTGGGCTCAGTAGTTGTGGCACACGGGCTTAGTTGCTCCGCGGCCTGTGGGACCTTCTTGGACCAGGGCTCAGAACCCGTGTCCCCTGCATTGGCAGGCAGATTCCTAACCACTGTGCCACCAGGGAAGTCCCTATATTCTTTTTTTAAAAAGTGAAATATTTGGATTGATTGAGCTCAATCACCAGAGGGCAATGATTTAATCAACCATGGGTATGTAATGAAACCGACACAAAAACTCAGAAGGACAGGATTTGGAGAGCTTCTGGGCTGGTAAACCTGTGGAGATCTGGGGAGAGGTGGTGTGCCCAGAGAGGCCTGGGGACTCCACATCGCTCCCCACACACCTTGCCCCATGTACCTCTTCATTTGTCTGTTCATCTGAATCCTTTCTAATAAACTGATAACTGTAAGAAAAAAAAAGAAATATTTACAAATATATAACTGCAAAGCCAGTCATTTCATTTTTCAGGATAAAAGTAGAACCATTCATTATAAGATTAGATGGTGTTAGTGTAGGGACTTCGTTTTTTGTGTGTTGACTGTGACTTAGTGGCCCAGGTGCTTTAGCCCATCTGACATCCAAATCTTTAATTTTTGGCTATTAGCGTGTCTAGTAAAGTGTCAACAGGAGAGAGTGTTTCCTTATTTCAGTATTAGTTGCATTACATTTGTTAAAATTCAGTGTTTGGTTTTAGAGGTGGTGGCTTAGATCATTCATTTAAGTCTACATATGTGTCTGAAATGAGGTATTCTCAATACAAATGGTGAGGCTTACATACCATTTAGTCACCATTTTGTGACTGCTTTGAGCCATGCCTATATTTCTTTATGTACAATCATAACAAAACCACAGTAACCGTTTATTAGTACAGTGCCAGTTAAGAACAATTACCTTGCTAGTCGCTTTTCATACTGCTTTCCAACAGTATTAGGGGGAAGCGCTTTTCCCTTCCTCCAGGACACATGATTTCATTGATAAGGAAATTAAGATCCTGAGAGTTTAAGGCCATTCAGCTAAAAAGTAGCAGAGTTGGGATTTAATCTGGGTCTCCTGGGCTCTCAAATCTGTGCTCTTTTTATTACATCTGTTTCTCCTTATTTGCATACACACTTGACTTGCTGCTTGCAGATGAATGTCACTGGGTAAATGATGTAATAGAACCTGCACTGGACTAGAAATGATTCCTCTAACTAGCTGACTGTATAACCGAGACAAATTACTAGGTTTGAGTTTTATTTTTAAAGTAAGGAGCCGACTAGATGGTTTCTGAGGTCCCTTCCAGCTCTAAAAATATAAAACTATAAAAACCATATATAGTTGCTTTGATAGCTGTTTAGTTTTTCATGTATATCAATTATGTAGAATTTAAGAAAAGGTTCAGTGTAAAACTTTAAAGAAAATATCCCATATTTTTAGACCTTTGGGCTTGTGGCTCTAGGATGATAAATTTACCAAAGGCTTCCTTTGTATTGCAGACAGATTATGAGGGCCAAGCTAAGAAGCTCCTGGAACTGCTGGAAAACACAGATGTGATCATTGTTGCTGGAGGAGATGGGACTTTGCAGGAGGTGTGGCCGCTCTTCTGTTTGAAACCATTTGAAAGGGAGGAAAATAGAAATTAGATCTTGGAGCAGTGGCGTAAAGTGGTTAAAATTTAAGGAAATTATTTCTTTGTAATCCATTCTTTTTAGGATTGTTTCTCTCTGAAACAAGTACAGCATTACATTTTTCTCATGCACTTTTATTTCATTGCTTCGTATAAATTCTATACCCAGCACATAGAAGGGTTTTTGTTTTATCATATTTAAGTTGGATAAAATGGAATAAAACAGGGTACAAAATGGTGCTGGGTGTGAAACGCTTTTTATATTTTGAAGATGCTTATGAAGTAGCCCTGTTTGTTAGGGAATCACTGTTTCAATTATGGGAAGGTTTCTTATAAAATAAACTTAAATAACAATTGCCTTTTAAAAAATGCATCTGTCCATTCTCACATCGTTTCCATCCCATGTAATGTTACTTCCTCATGGTACATTTAGAGGCAGAGGTCTGCACGTTCCGATGTATGCGTTGCTTTTGTTCTACAATTCCATTTCCTTAATGCTTGCTTTGGTCCAATAAGGACAGTAAGTATATTGCCCTGGAAATGCTCTTCTTTTCCAGGGCAATAGACTAGAACCTACATTATGTATTGGAAACCCCTAAAAGGCCCAGCGCAGGTACCCCTCCCACTCAGTCACCCCATCCTGTGTACCGTAAGTCACATCCATACCTTGTTTCTCATTGTCTTTTGCTTCTATTTTGGTGGTTTCATTGGTGTTCAGGGACCAGGAGCTATAACAGCGGACAGGGCACTGTCCTGTGTTTGACTTAGCAATCATGTAAGCCTTAGTAAGCTTCTTTTAAAAAGGCTGTGCTAATGATCTTGTAATTGTGTTTATGGCTTTTTAATGAAGTGTGAAGAATCCGGATAGCATGCCAACAAAGTAATGAAATGGAACTCATGACAGCCCCATGTAATCCCGAAACTCAGTGAGGCAGGAGATGCGGGAGAAGATTGGCTTTTGCCTTGACTTTACAAAATGTTTTTAAGAAAGAAACCAAATTGTGTATCTGGTATAATCTAGTCATCAAAATATGCCCTGGTTAAAAAAAAGAATTGGAGGGAAATATAGCAAAATATAAACAACTGACTAATGATGCCTGGTGGCTTTATGAGAAAGTATTTTTTCTTCAGGTATTTTTCACAGTTTTTACAAGACATGGGTATTATAGTTTAAAAATAAAAAATAAATTAAGTAAAAATTCAAATTAAAAATGTCTTTTTATAGAGGGAATACAATCTAGCTTGTCTTCATATTCATCAGTAGGAAACATGTATTGAGAGCAGGCTTCTCTCTGAGTGTAACAAAGTGCTGTTTTTTTTCCGATATGTGTACTTCATAGTAGGAAACTAGGATCTTTAGTATAATTGATGTGTACATCACACTTATACCCATCTTATAGAACTTAAAACGTAATTTTACTAATATAATGTGGAAGTTTTATAATTATTTTATCTTAGCCTTTATAGTACTATTGATCCTAGGTGGAGAATAAAATCTAATCTAGCTCTGATCTTACTGGAGAATCGTTTGTGCTTTAAGAGCCAATACCTCTTTTGACATAGTTTCTAGGAAGAAAACAGGAACAAGCTTGTGGTCCATGAAAATTTAATCCAATTCTTTTATGATAAAGGAAATACAAGTTGTTCATAATAATTTTTTTAAAACATTTGTAGGTTATAACTGGAGTTCTTCGAAGAGCAGATGAGGTGAGCTTTAAAATAAGAATAATTGCGTTTTGACTCTTACTTTCCTGTTCTTTTAATCTCTCTTTATTTCTTTCTTTTACCCTTTCTCCCCTTTTTATATTTTAACAGGGGCACAAGTTGTGCTTCCTCGGATTTTAGAAAATAAAGTACTTCTGCCTATGTAATGGAACACTTTTATTAACTCATGGTGGACTTTTCTGCTTTGGGAATCCAGGGTATCCAATGGCTTTTACCAAGAGTTGTTTAAAATATAAAATTTCCTTATAGAATCTTTTCTTCAAAGGAT
Organism: Mesoplodon densirostris; assembly: GCF_025265405.1. NCBI lineage: Eukaryota > Metazoa > Chordata > Mammalia > Artiodactyla > Ziphiidae > Mesoplodon > Mesoplodon densirostris. Next base: position 101,444,633 of record NC_082669.1, read on the forward strand.
TCCTTCATTAATAAATTGTGGTATATTCCTATATTGGAAGCCATACAACAGTTAAAATGAATGAACTAGGTTTATAAATATCTACGTGGTAAATCTAAAAAATATTCAATTAAAAAAGGCAGGTTGCCAAAGTATGTTATGCATTTCTACAAAGTTTTAAAATTCAGAAAACAAAGATACTCTTAATAGATGCCTAAACTATGTAGTAAAAGGTTAACAGTGTGGATGGAAAGGAATCACACCCACCTCACGATAAAGGCTTCCTCTGGGAAGGGAAAGGGGTGTAGGATGAGAAGGGACTTGAATTGTATCTGCATCACTTTATCTCTTAAAACTCTGAAGCAAATATGGCAAAATGTAATATTTGTTCAATCTGGGTCTTGGGTACATGGGTATTCGTGAGATTACTTTAAATTATTGTAGAAAAGTGTGATAAAATATTTTATAAGTAACAACAAGAAAGAAGATCCTTCCCAGTCCCTTTGGTAATAGTAGCCTGAGCTCAGAATAATCTGTAGGAACCTTATGGTATCTGTTTATTTGTGGCCTTTAATTAAGTCCTCTACTATGTCATTCTTCTGCTACTTGACCTTGCTTATTCTCTTAGCCTTGTTTATACTTGAGGTAGTTTATAAGGCACTTTCACCTGTCCTCAGTCACTGTACAAATGTTAGACATTTTTAGTTGAATTCTATCTGCAACTGTGTCAAATAGTGTGGCAACATAATACACAGTCTGTCACAATCATGCATTCATCTAATATCTAAGACCCTCATTTTCTTAACCAAATTTCTTTCAACCAGTTGCCATTAGTGAGCACCCAAATATTCCTTCCAAATTTGAAGGTATGTTGTTTTCATGAACTGCCTTGTTCTAGAACCTGCTTCCTCAGTATTACCTGGTTGCTGGTCTAGGGGTGTGGGAAGGAAGGCTGGGAGGCAGGCCCAGGGTCAGTTACTTTGTCGTAGTGGACACACCTGTGCCTCTCTGTTCAACCTCATTTTCTGACCATAACAATAAAACTTTGCTCTTGTTTTCTTCCCCGCCAGGCTACCTTCAGTAAGATTCCCATTGGATTTATCCCACTGGGCCAGACCAGTAGTTTGAGTCAGACACTCTTTGCCGAAAGTGGAAACAAAGTCCAGTAGGTTGTCAATGTGGGATGGTAGCATTTGTGGGTGAGCGAGCCTGGGAATGGAAAATTCACACGTGTGATATAATTTTCTTTTTGAGTTTTGATAGCCTGAAACTTCAAATCATTAAGAGGAAGAGATCAGAGTTCAAGCGTTGGGTTGATTGGGAAGTTTCTCTGTTGGGTTGTGGGACCCTGGTGATCTAATGTGAAGTCCTCAGGTCAGGTATGGAGATGAATACCGATGTCCTTCTGACACTTATGAAGATAGCTTCACTGACCCAAGCATACTGTTTGTGTGCTTTTGTGTTATAAGATTCTCTGGTGAGGACATTTGCAGTGATCATTTGTTTGCTTTAAGTATGCATGATGACAAATAGCAAGTTCCCTGTGGAGACTGGTCCAGCAGCAGCCTTGGCTCCATTACCTTGATAATGTAAGGAGCTAAAACAACCAAATATAGTTACATCCTTCAGGGAATGCCAAAAGTAGAAGGCAGTGTGGATAAAGTAGACAGAGAAAGTAGTGCAGCCCTGACATTAAATTAAACTGTTGTGAATCTAACAGTGTCCTCAGGAGTCAGGCAAGTTGTTATTATTGCTCTTTTCTTTCAAAAGCATTATGTAAACAAAGATTTAGTCTTTCAAGAAGATGGGAATCTTGAATTTGAGTCGTAGCTTTGACAATGATTAAAAATATAATCTTGGGGCTTCCCTGGTGGCGCAGTGGTTGAGAGTCTGCCTGCCGATGCAGGGGACACGGGTTCGTGCCCCGGTCAGGGAAGATCCCACATGCCGCAGAGCAGCTGGGCCCGTGAGGCGTGTCTGCTGAGTCTGTGCGTCCGGAGCCTGTGCTCCGCAACGGGAGCCACAACAGTGAGAGGCCCGCGTACCACAAAAAAAAAAAAAAAAAAAAAAAAAAAAAATATATATATATATATATATATATATATATATATAATCTTGGACAAATCATTTTCAGGCAGGTTCTCATTGTCAGTTGCCTGATCTTTAAGCTTTGTGATACATTGGGGAAGGTCAATAAAAAATATTTGTTGAATGAATGAATTGAAATCTTCTCAAGACATTTCTTGTTATAACCTTCTAGAATCAATAACAATAATAATACTCAGGTGATTTTCTGTTTTGGATTTTTTTTTTCTGCTTTGGGATTTTTATTTTAGATTGAGGTATAGTTGACATAAAACATATTAGTTTCAGGTGTATAACACGATGATTTGATATTTGTATGCCACCACAATAATTATAGTTAACATCTGTCACCATTCAATAGTTACAGAATTGTTTTTCCTTGTGATGAGAACTTTTAAGATATACTCTCTTAAAAACTTTCAAACATGTAATACAGTATTATTAACGTTAGTTGCCATGCTATACGTTCCATCCCCATGACTGACTTATTTTTTAATTAATTTATTTATTTATTTATTTATTTACTTTTGGCTGTGTTGGGTCTTTGTTTCGATGACTGACTTATTTTATAACTTGACTCCCTTCACCCTTTTTACCAACCTCCCACACCCCACCTCTGACAACCATCAATTTGTTCTCTGTATCATCTATGAACTTGATTTTTTTAAATTTTAATTTAATTTTATTTATTTTTTGGCTGCATTGGGTCTTCGTTGCTGCACGCAGGCTTTCTCTAGTTGCTGCAAGGGGGGGCTGCTCTTCCTCGCAGTGCACGGGCTTCTCGTTACAGTGGCTTTTTGTTGTGGAGCATGGGCTCTAGTGCGCAGGCTTCAGTAGTTGTGGCGTGCAGGCTTCAGTAGTTGTGGCTGGCGAGCTCTAGAGCGCAGGCTTCAGTAGTTGTGGTGCACCAGCTTCAGTAGTTGTGGCTCGCAGGCTCTAGAGCGCAGGCTCAGTAGTTGTGGTGCACGGGCTTAGTCGCTCCGTGGCATATAGGATCTTCTCGGACCAGGGCTCGAACCCATGTCCCCTGCATTGGCAGGCGGATTCTTAAACACTGCGCCACAAGGGAAGTCCCTTGTTTTTTTTTGTTTTTTTAAAGACGCCACCCCATATAAGATATCATACAGTATTTGTCTTTCTCTGTCTGACTTACTTCACTTAGTATAATACCCTCCAAGTCCATCGGTGTTGTTGCAGATGGCAAAATTTCATTCTTTTTTAATTGCTGAATAGTATTCCAGTGTATGTGTGTGTGTGCACACAAATGTATATATATGTATCTCACATATATATCACATCTTCTTTATTCATTCGTCTGTCAACGGACACTTAGCTTGTTTCCATATCTTAGCTACTGTAAATAATGCTGAAAAACAAACATGGGTGCATATATCTTTTGAGTTAGTGTTTTCGCTTTCTTCGGATAAATACCCAGAAGTGGAATTGCTGGATCATATGGTAGTTCCATTTTTAATTCTTTGAGGAACCTCCATACTGTTTTCCATAGTGGCTGCACCAATTTACATTCCCAGCAACAGTGCAGGAGGGTTCCCTTTCTCCACATCTTCTACAATACTTGTTATTTCTTATCTTTTTGATAATAGCCATTCTCACAGGTGTGAGGTAATGTCTCATTGTGTTTTCTTTTCTTTTTTTTTTTTTTTGCGGTACGCGGGCCTCTCACTGTTGTGGCCTCTCCCATTGTGGAGCGCAGGCTCCGGATGCGCAGGCTCAGCGGCCATGGCTCACGGGCCCAGCCGCTCCGCGGTATGTGGGATCCTCCCGGACCAGGGCACGAACCCGTGTCCCCTGCATCAGCAGGCGGACTCTCAACCACTGTGCCCTCAGGGAAGCCCTCTCATTGTGTTTGGATTTGCATTTCCCTGATGGTTAATGATGCTGGGCATCTTTTCATGTTGGACATCTGTATGTCTTCTCTGGAAAAATGTCGATTCCAATTATCTATCCATTTTTCAAGTGGATTTTTTTTCTGTTGAGTTGTATGAGATCTTTATATATTTTGTATATTAACCACTTTCCAGATATATGATTTGCAGATATTTTCTCCCATTCAATAGGTTGCCTTTTCTTTTTTTTTTTTTTTTTTTTTTTTTTTTTTTTTGCGGTATGCGGGCCTCTCACTGTTGTGGCCTCCCCCGTTGCGGAGCACAGGCTCCGGACGCGCAGGCTCCGGACGCGCAGGCTCAGCGGCCATGGCTCACGGGCCCAGCCGCTCCGCGGCATATGGGATCCTCCCAGACCGGGGCACGAACCCGTATCCCCTGCACCGGCAGGCGGACTCTCAACCACTTGCGCCACCAGGGAGGCCCAGGTTGCCTTTTCATTTTGTTGATGGTTTTCTTTGCTGCACAGAAGGTTTTTAGTATCATGTAGCCCCACTTACTTATTTTTACTTTTATTGCTTTTGCTTTTGGTGTTAGATTCAAAAATCATTGCCAAGTCTTATGTCAAGAAGCTTACCCTCTATGTTTTCTTCTAGAAGTTTTATGGTTTCAGGTCTTATTACATTCAATTCTTTACTCCATTTTGAGCTAATCTTTGTGTATGGTGTAAGCTAGTGGTCTAGTTTCCTTCTTTTGCATGTGGCTGTCCAGTTCTGCTTTGGGATTTTGAATAGGCTGGTTTTGTGGATTTATTTTTGCTGTTGTAGTTTTAGGAGTCATCTTTTATCTTTTAACTTTTTTTTTTTTTTTTTAGATAAAAACCTTGCTCCATATATCAAACACCAGGCATAAGCATAGACATATATCAGGCCTTTATTAAAACGTCTCTCATGCTTCAAGCCTTAGTCTGATGGGGAGTGTTCAGCTCTTTACCAATCATCCTGCAGCCTAATACGGCATTTCAGTTTGCCATATTTTTTTCCCAGTTTAGAATTTCTGAGGGGCTATAAATATGACAAACAATGAATTAAACATTTTTTCTTATCTGAGACAAATCCTATCTGGTTTGGGTCTTGGTTACTTTAGATAGCTAGTCTTTCCCCCTGTCAGCATAGATTATTAGAACTGCTTGCCAGCATTACCAGATATGCCAGTGATGCCGAGGTAGGACATGTCCCTTAGAGAACACCTCACCTATCCAAAAGCCAGTGTCTATGCAGTGTGGCTGCCCTCAAGATCTTAGATAGCCTTCAGTTTTTTAGGGGCTAATTTTCCCTGTAGTTAAACTAATGTTGTTGCTGCTTCTATTTATAATTTAAAGATTTATAAAACTTAATTTATAAGCATGCCCCAGGGCTCTTAGATAATTAAGTCAGTCTGCCCTGGGTTCATAATTTTGTAGACCTCTTAACATGGCAGATGCCTGAGGCTACTTAAAAGAACAAGGCTTTGCTTTTTGCATTGCTGTCAAGATTTGTTGTACCATAATTACTACAGGAGAAAAAGGAATTTTGAATTTGGAATGTTGCAGATAAATAATCCTAAAAAATAGCTGTTTCGTGCTACAGTGCTGCTTTATTTAGAACTTTCAATTATTGCTGGAGAGTGATAAATTTAAGGTTGCATTTTAACCATCTTCTGCCAAGGAATTTTGAAAAAAATTAATAGAAAAAGGCATTTTTCAGTTGGAACATTTTTTAAAGGTCAGCATCTCAAAAGCACTTCTTAAACCTCTTAATGTGCTAGGTACTACTTAGAGCAAGCACAAAGCTTTAGGATTCTTTCTAATAACTTCCTTTGAAATTAATGTATTCATATCAAATTAATCTAAACTGGTGATCACGTGTCTTGCTTTCTCCTAAATTGAATCTCATTTTCTAAACTGATGCCTACTTCCCAGATAGCAACTGTATTGGAGGGAAAATGGGATAAAGATATGTTGATAGAGAAATATGAAAAAGTAAAGTAAGCTGTTTCTTAAGTTTCAACTTGCTTCCTAGGGAACCCAGAATGTAATCCAAGCATTGGAGTTAATGTGTATATTTTGGGGATTTATTATATTTTGCTAAGGTAACTCCAGCAAATCCTGTCCTTTAGCTATCCTTCAGATTATTAGAGTAAAAAGGAATATGGTTTTTGAAGTGCTTGACTTTCATGCTCTTACAATGAATGAAAGATGTTGTATTATTATTTATTTATCATATTTTCCAGTGATAAAAGTCAGACACAATGTAGAGACTCAATAAATGTGAGGTAAATAAATGTTTGGTGCCTTGTATAAACTTCTCTTTGCCAAAGCCTTCTCTTTGAGTCTGTATCAGAGCCTTCCACTAGATTTGTATCAGTAATTCTTTTATACACCTTTGTTCTGCTTTCTTGGAGTATTTTGAAGGAATTTGTCTTTTTCTTGACCCAGCTATTAGTACTCTGGGTAGGAGTGTGGTTGAGTGTGTGTGTGTGTGTGTGTGTTGGGGGAGATGTTGCTTATTTTTCACAACATGATCATTTCCTTATTGTTATCTTTTAGACATATTACAGATGCTACACTTGCCGTTGTGAAAGGAGAGACAGTTCCACTTGATGTCTTGCAGATCAAGGTAAGATCTTTTCATCAGAGTTTGAAAAAATTAACAAAGTAATACACACTTTAAAAAAATGTAGTAGTTCAAATAAGATTATAAGGAAAACAACTGTCCCTCTTCTTACCCTTTCCTATCTGAAGTATAAGCCCCCAGAGAAGATAATTTTACCTGTTTGTTCTAGTTATCACTAATTAGTATGCTCGTGATGCTACTTTTTAAAATTGTGGTAAAAAAAAAAACCCCACAAAACATGAAATTTACGATCAGAACCATTTTTAGGTGTATAATTCAGTTTAAGTATATAATACTACTTTTTGGTTTATCAGTTTTAGACCTTATCTCTTGGCCTCTTATCAGAAGTCCTCTGTATCACCTCTCAGTATAGTTGTATCATGATTTTTAGTTCCTCTGATTACCTTTGGCCCACAAGTAATTTTTCTGTTTTATATGGTTGTTTTGAGTATTAAAAGAGCTAATAAATATAACGCACTTAGAACAGCACCTGATTTCGTCTCACCTGTTTGCATGGTGGCCACCTCTCTATCTCATGCTCTGCCAAAGGCAAAACCTTTCTCGTGACCCATCTGTCTTTTGGAGGGCCTTCTCTTTGGAATTCAGGTTACTTGGTTGGCTTGCATTGTCAGCTCTCTGATGGGCTTAAGAATAATTATGATTCTGTAGATTATCAGGCTTTTCCTCATTTTTAGGGTGGGAACAATGTTCTTTGTTGCTTCCTGCATCCTAGAGAGGAGCAGAACTTCCCATTTTTCTATTGGGTTGTCTAACATTTTCTCACTGATTTGTAGATGAACTCATGAATTATTCTAGAGAGATATTTGCTCATTTTGCCCACTGAAGGGGCCTAAAGGCAGTGACACCCAACAGCAATGAGCATATCTGGCATCCAGATTTTGGTCTCTAAATACCATTCCCTAATAAAACTTAACAGGATTCTGTGAAAAGATGTCTTTCAGAGTCAGGGCAAGAATAAGGCAAAGAACTACTCAAAAACTAATGAAGACAACACAAAGTAGGAGCCAGCATGATGGTACCCTATTGGCCAATTTTGGGCTGGTTTGAACCTCAAAAAGAATAATGCTAGTGGATTATAATACATTAAATAAAAATGATGAATCTATAGTTATGTTACAGAAGAATTGCCAAATTGTAAATGTATAAGATAAGACAGAGTTAGAGAATGACCATTTGGCAATCACTAATGAAATCACTAATTCAAACAGGGATCATCAATGGATGCTACACACATTGGATAAAAGGTCGTTGAGAAACAAATATCCACACAGTCTCAAATTATCACAAGTTACTTAATAATTACAAAGGGAAAAAGTACCTTTATAGTAGAGAGATCTAGCATACACCACCTTAACCAGGTGATCAAACAGCGTCACCAATAATGGGACAGATGGACATTATCTGCCTCCTGATGTGATGTATCAAGAAGAATACAACATCACCTATGTAGTTTTCTGCCCAAAACATGAGTCTTAATCTAACTGAATCTAACAATGAGAAAACAAATCCAAATTATAGGACATTCTAAAAACAACCATTGATTTGGCTTCTTCAAAAATGTCAATGTCGGTACAGTGCTCTGGGCACATCCCTTCGCCGATGATCTTTCTAGTGAACTCGTGAGCTGTCCAGGCAGTCTGGGGAGAGTCATCTGCTGACTAGGTGGTACCCAAGCTCCTCTCCAGTTTCCCACAGAATATTTGTATTATCACTCACATATTCTACTTTCCTCTTAACATGGATCCATCCCAGAGAGATGCTCTTGGACAAACTGTATAACGCCTCAGAGCCTCAGTGTTCTCCTCTATAAAGTGATGAACTAGATTGATGAATCGAATTCCTGCCTTAAATTTGATTCTCTATTCATTAAACTTATTATTAAATTTAGTTTCTTCCTTCTCCAAAACCTTCCCAACCTTCTCAAGGGTCTAGTCACTCATTCTAAAAAACCTTGCAACCATTCTGGATCCCCCCTGGATCTCTTAAATCTGTCAGTTAACATAGCCATCTTTCTTATATAATCTCTGGCAAGTCACTTGACCTCTCTGTAAAAAAAAAAAAGTCAATGTCATGAAATCTAAAAGAAGACAGTCTGTTCAAGATTAAGGGAAACTAAAGAAATATCATAATGAAGTCCAGTACGAGATCCTGGACTGGAAAAATGAAAAACAGTGTCAGCCATAAAAGATATCAGAGATATTTTAATATGGATGATATATTAGATGTCATATGCCAGTGTGAGATTTCTTGAGAGTGACAGTGGTGTTATGGTTATGTCTGTGTATGTCCTTGTTCTTGGGAGATACATGCTGAAATATTTAGGAGTGAAAGGTGATGAAGCCTGCAATTTATTTGCAAATGATTTAACAATACTACAAACTATACACACAGAGATAAGGCTAATGTGGGGAAATGTTGGCCTGGTGAAGCTGGGTGAGAGGTAAATATGGTGTTCATTGCACGTATAAAAGGTTTTTTGGTTTGACATCTTACCAATATTAAACTTTTGGAGGGAAGAAGACCCAGTAGCCATTCCTGATTCCTGATCAGAATCTTCTCTCTAAAAAGGGTTTAATTCCTAGGGAAAAGATATTCTCGCTTGATGGTAGTTAAGTATCTATTCCTTCTTCATCTAAATTTCTTCTTTTTCCCCCTGGAAAAGGCAGGTTCCTAAGAAGGCTGAGCCGTAAAGCCAAATAATCCTATAAACAGTGAATCCTGCGTACTTTACTCAGGTTTAGCCTTAGAATGTACCAGCTACATTCAGGTTGTCCTCCAAAGGCTATGCACATTTTATATTCATGCAAGTTTCCTAGTATCTGTGAAAGAAGCCTCCGTACTGTGTCATGATTCCAAACTTCAATCCTAAAATGTCATTCCTAGTTATATGGCATTTGCTATATGCACGTTTACGGTTGATGAACCCGTGAGCTTGCAACCCATTTCCCTTTTATTTTCCTTTGTGCTTTATGCAGTGATATCTGGACTCTCCACCATGACCTTGTTGGTCAGGATAAAAGCAATTTAAGTTGCAGTTGATTCTTTAGCATCTAATAAAGCTTAATCGTTTTCACAAAATGTGCTGAAAGGAATGTTAGCCTGGAAAAGAGACTACAGGTCAGCATCCATTATTTTAAAGTATTGTTGCTGTCAAAGGAGTGAATCAGGGTAGATCTCTTAATAACTTGAGTGATTTACTGCTTCTTCTTTATGTGTGAGAAGTAATACATTCCAGAGTAATTAGGCTTTAACTGAACATTCTTGACTGTGCTTGCATTTAAATGTCTCTTGTCTCCTTTATCTTTTTCTTTCAAATATACTGATTCTGTGAATTGATGAAACCAGTATCAAATTTACCACAGGCTCTGTATATTGGTAACACACCCCAGGAAGCAGAAAACTTTTAAAATCAATTCCTAGAAAACATAGTACAGTAGCCTCTACTGTAGTTTCTGAGGCACCCAGCTAGGCTGAATTTGTCTTCTCTTTTTTCTTTGTTTCTGGAAATTGCTTTCAGAATGTGGTGAAAAGCATTGCAGATGAAGCCTGATACCAGATTCCTCTTCTTTTAAAAAATAAACTGAAACACAATTAAACATATAATGTAAGATTCTGCAAAAATAAAGGAAATAGTCCTTGGAAGCTATAATAGTGCTTTATGTTTTCATTGTATAGCGTGAGTTCGCATCTCCTTAGGACTTCTAACTCAGCGAGGGAGGCAAGATGTGTATTAGTATCTTCATTGGACAGATTTTTAAAAAAGGGTTATCTGATCATATGACTAGTTGTGCTGTAGACAGAAGTAGAATAAGGATTTTCTGTCTTACAGTCCATTGCTTTTTCCTTCACTGCTTTGTCTAGGTGGGATCACTCTTGGCCTGTCACATGATTTTTAAAGGGCAGTTTTCCCATGTGGACATTCTACAATGCCTGGAACTTGAGTTTAAAGTAACTACTGTAAAGATTTATGGAATTCTTCCTAGTTCTTTCTTCTTGGTCTCTCAGTTCAACTCAGACCCTGCCAACCCAGAACCAAATGAGGAAGATAGGGAAGGTGGTGAGAGTGAGACTCTCCCCCATTCCCCTGTCTTTCATTCCTGACTTCCTTCTGTTAAAGCCCCAGCTCTGATCATTCTCATACAACAATGCTTAAAGCTGCTCCTGAGCTCCTTCTGCCTTGATTCTTTTTCTTCATCTAAAATCCCTAAAATCCATAGATCGGGCGGTTGTCTAGTTGACCAGGATCGTTTTCTTGTCACTGTTCCTTAAATTCTGTTCCAACCAGCTCTCCCAGTTGTTTTCCTCTCCAGAGCATGAGGCCGTTTCCCCGCAGGGATTTACTCTGTCCAGGGGAGCCTCTGACTTGGAGCAGCTTACCTCCTTTGCTGCTAAGGTCTGGCTGTGTGCCTGTCTTTCTGTACAGTATCTGTTCCTGTTGTCTGATCTCTCCATCTCATAATCTGACTATCGCCCAGAACTTCACTGGCCTAAGATACAGTGGTGCTTTGTCTGTTGGCTTCCACTCTGTTCAGCTGACCTTGCTTATTTTTCCTGTGCTTGTGTGTCCTCCAACTGGGACTGGTGTCTCCACTACTGACCCTCAGGCCTCTGCTGAATCCTGAGGGCTCCGTGCCCATCTGCTTTTCTAGACTCTTCACATTCTTCACACTCCTTTCCTACCCCATGCTGGAACATAGCAACTCAATTCCGTGGAACCTTAAGGTTGCAAGGCTTTTCGGTTAATCTTAACAGAAGAGTCCCAAAATTCTTCCCCCTACATGAAGAAAGGGAAAATGGTTTTAGAGCACCAGTCAGGAAATCTTGAGTACTTAGCTCAGCACTTCTTGCTTCCACTACATGCTTTAGAACAGCATTTCCCTAAGGAATATTACTTATGCAAGATGTCTTCTCAGAGAAAGGCTGAACAGTTAACAACTCAGGAAAGCTGTATATTGTATTTCTTCTTTTGGAAATTTATAATGTACATTAACATATTAAAGACTCTAAAAAGAATTGCAGTAAACATAACTTCTTTCAAACCAAATAAGTTTGATATTTCCCAACTTATTTCAACATGGAATCTTCTATCATCATCATCATCATCATCATATCATCATCATCATCAGCTGTAACACTTAACATCTTAAGAAACATTTGGGAAATGTTCCCATTTATACAGCAAACTATTCACATAGTGTTAATTCTCTCCCTTAGGCTAGAGCACCCTTTCCCCTCGTTCCTTTTCTTTCTCTCTACTTTCTTCCCACCCTCCCCAATCTAGATGCTTTATATAGTTTTCCTTTTTGGGAAAGGACTGGGGAAATCACTATAGTATGCACTTATTACTGTAATATAGTGTCCTTCCTCAAGGGACCTGATTTCTCTCTCTTTTTTTAATTAGCATGCATCTTCCCTAGTCCAGTACTGTATGATTCAGCCTTGTTCCTTGTCTTTCAAAACTATATAGCGCTTAGCTCACTCTTGGGAACCTCCTAGGTTGATCTGCAAAAATTATAATGAATAGATAAAAGAATGAATCCAGGAATTATACAGATATAGATATAGATACAGAGACACATACATATAAATGCTGGATCAAAAAACAGTTAGACTGCATTAAAAAAATTCCTCCCACCCCCTATTCCCTGCCTCTGTCAACCACCAATCTGTCTTCTGTATCATCTGTAAGCTTGTTTTCTTTGTTGTTGTTATTTTTTGTTTTTTTAGATTGCACATATAAGAGAGATCATACAGTATTTGTCTTCCTCTGACTTACTTCACTTAGCACAGTGCCCTCAAGGTCCATCCATGTTGTCCCAGATGGCAAGTTTTCATTCTATTTTATGCTTAAATAATATTCCTGAGTCTGTGTGTGTGTGCGTGCATGCGTGTGTGTGTGCGTGCCACAGTTTCTTTATCCATTCATCTGTCGATGGACACTTAAGTTGTTTCCATATCTTGGCTATTGTAATTAATGCTGCAGTGAACATGGGGGTGCATGTATCTTTTTTTTTATTTAAATTTTTTTTATACAGCAGGTTCTTATTAGTTATCCATTTTATACATATTAGTGTATATATGTCAACCCCAATCTCCCAATTCATCCCACCACCACCACCCCCACCACCACTTTCCCCCCTTGGTGTCTATAGGTTGTTCTCTACATCTGGGTCTCTATTTCTGCCCTGCAAACCGGTTCACCTGTACCATTTTTCTAGGTTCCACATATATGCATTAATATATGATATTTGTTTTTCTCTTTCTGACTTACTTCACTCTGTATGACAGTCTCTAGGTCCATCCACGTCTCTACAAATGACCCAATTTCATTCCTTTTTGTGGCTGAATAATATTCCATTGTATATACGTACCACATCTTTATCCATTCGTCTGTCGATGGACATTTAGGTTGCTTCCATGACTTGGCTATTGTAAATAGTGCTGCAGTGAACATTGGGGTGCATGTGTCTTTTTGAATTATGGTTTTCTCAGAGTATATGCCCAGTAGTGGGATTGCTGGGTCATATGGTAATTCTATTTTTAGTTTTTTAAAGAACTTCCATACTGTTTTCCATATTGTTCCATTCCCACCAACAGTGCAAGAGGGTTCCCTCTTCTCCACAGCCTCTCCAGCATTTGTTGTTTGTAGATTTTCTGATGATGCCCATTCTAACTGGTGTGAGGTGATACCTCATTGTAGTTTTTTTTTGTGTGTGTGTGTGTGTGTGTGGTATGCGGGCCTCTCACTGTTGTGACCTCTCCCGTTGCGGAGCACAGGCTCCGGACATGCAGGCTCAGTGGCCATGGCTCACGGGCCCAGCTGCTCCGTGGCATGTGGGCTCTTCCCGGACCGAGGCACGAACCCATGTCCCCTGCATTGGCAGGCGGACTCTCAACCACTACGCCACCAGGGAAGCCCCTCATTGTAGTTTTGATTTGTATTTCTCTAATAATTAGTGATGCTGAGCAGCTTCTCGTGTGCTTCTTGGCCATCTGTATGTCTTCTTTGGAGAAATGTCTATTTAGCTCTTCTGCCCATCTTTGGATTTGGTTGTTTGTTTTTTTAATATTGAGCTGCGTGAGCTGTTTATATATTTTGGAGATTAATCCTTTGTCCATTGAATCGTTTGCAAATATTTTCCCATTCTGAGGGTTGTCTTTTGTCTTGTTTGTAGTTTCCTTTGCTGTGCAAAAGCTTTTAAGTTTCATTAGGTCCAATTTGTTTATTTTTGTTTTTATTTCCATTACTCTAGGAGGTGGATCAAAAAGGATCTTGCTGTGATTTCTGTCAAAGAGTGTTCTTCCTATGTTTTCCTCTAAGAGTTTTATAGTGTCCAGTCTTACATTTAGATCTCTAATCCATTTTGAGTTTATTTTTGTGTATGGTGTCAGGGAGTGTTCTAATTTCATTCTTTTACATGTAGCTGTCCAGTTTTCCCAGCACCACTTATTGAAGAGACTGTCTTTTCTCCATTGTATATCCTTGCCTCCTTTGTCATAGATTAGTTGACCGTAGGTGTGTGGGTTTATCTCTGGCCTTACTATCCTGTTCCATTGATCTATATTTCTCTTTTTGTGCCAGTACCATATTGTCTTGATTACTGTAGCTTTGTAGTATAGTCTGAAGTTAGGGAGTCTGATTCCTCCATTTCTGTTTTTTTTCCCTCGAGACTGCTTTGGCTATTCGGGGTCTTTTGTGTCTCCATACAAATTTTAAGATTTTTTGTTCTAGTTCTGTAAAAAATGCCACTGGTAATTTGATAGGGATTACATTGAATCTGTAGATTGCTTTGGGTAGTATAGTCACTTTCACAATATTGATTCTTCTAATCCAAGAACGTGGTATATTTCTCCATCTGTTTGTGTCATCTTTGATTTCTTTCATCAGTGTCTTATAGATTTCTGAGTACAGATCTTTTACCTCCTTAGGCAGGTTTATTCCTAGGTGTTTTATTCTTTTGGTTGCAATGGTGAATGGGATTGTTTCCTTAATTTCTCTTTCTGATCTTTCGTTGTTAGTGTATATGAATGCAAGAGATTTCTATGCATTAATTTTGTATCCTGCAACTTAACCAAATTCATTGATTAGCTCTAGTAGTTTTCTGGTGGCATCTTTAGGATTCTCTATGTATAGTATCATGTCATCTGCAAACAGTAACAGTTTTACTTCTTCTTTTCCAATTTATATTCCTTTTATTCTTTTTCTTCTCTGATTACCGTAGCTAGGACTTCCAAAACTATGATGAATAATAGTGGCTTGTTCCTGATCTTAGAGGGAACGCTTTCAGCTTTTCACCATTGAGAATGATGTTGGCTGTGGGTTTGTTATATATGGTGTTTATTATGTTGAGGTAGGTTCCCTCTATGCCCACTTTCTGGAGAGTTTTTATCATAAATGGGTGTTGAATTTTGTCAAAAGCTTTTTCTCCATCTATTGAGATGATCATATGGTTTTTATTCTTCAATTTGTTAATATGGTGTATCACATTGCTTGATTTGCGTATATTGAAGAATCCTTGCATCCCTGGGATAAATCCCACTTGATCATGGTGCATGATCCTTTTAACGTGTTGTTGGATTCTGTTTGCTAGTAATTTGTTGAGGATTTTTGCATCTATATTCATCAGTGATTTTGGTCTGTAATTTTCTTTTTTTCTAGTATGTTTGTCTAGTTTTGGTATCAAGGTGATGGTGGCCTCATAGAATGAGTCTGGGAGTGTTCCTTCCTCTGCAGTTTTTTGGAAGAGTTTGAGAAGGATGGGTGTTAGCTCTTGTCTAAATGTTGTGCAGAATTCACCTGTGAAGCCATCTGGTCCTGGACTTTTGTTTGTTGGAAGATTTTTTGTTTTGTTTTGTTTTGTTTGTTTTTGTTTGCAGTACGAGGGCCTCTCACTGTTGTGGCCTCTCCTGTTGCGGAGCACAGGCTCCGGATGCACAGGCTCAGTGGCCATGGCTCACAGGCCCAGCCGCTCCACGGCATGTGGGATCCTCCCGGACCGGGGCACGAACCCGTGTCCCCTGCATCGGCAGGTGGACTCTCAACCACTGCGCCACCAGGGAAGCCCCTGTTGGAAGATTTATAATCACAGTTTCAATTTCATTACTTGTGATTGGTCTGTTCATATTTTCTATTTCTTCCTGGTTCAGTCTTGGAAGGTTATACCTTTCTAAGAATTTGTCCATTTCTTCCAGGTTGTCCATTTTACTGGCATAGAGTTGCTTGTAGTAGTCTCTTAATAATGCTTTGTGTTTCTGCAGTGTCTGTTGCATATATCTTTTAGTTAACGCTTTGTGTTTTCTTTGGATAAATACCTAGAAGTGGAATTGCTGGATCACATGGTAGCTCTATTTTTAAGTCTTTGAGGAACTTCCATCCTGTTTTCCATAGTGGGTCCACCAATTTACATTCCCACCAGCATGCACAAAGTTTCCCTTTTCTCCACATTCTCAACAATACTTGTTTTTTCTTGTCTTTTTGATGATAGCCATTCTAATAGTGTGAGGTATTATCTCATTGTGGTTTTCATTTGCCTTTCTCTGATGATTAATGATGCTGGGCATCAGTATGTCTGTTTCTATGCTTTGCCCATTTTTCAAGTGGATTGCTTTTTTTTTTTCCTGTTGAGTTATATGAGTTCTTTATATATTTTGAATATTACCCCCTTATCAGATATATGATTTGCAAACATTTTCTCCCATTCAGTAGGTTGCCTTTTTATTTTGTTGATGGTTTCTTTTGCTGAACAGAAGGTTTTTAGTATGATGTAGCCCCACTTATTTATTTTTGCTTTAGTTGCTTTTGCTTTTGGTGTCAGATTTAAAAATCATTGCCAAGACTTATGCCAGGAAGCTTACCCCCTATGTTTTCTTCTAGGAGCTTTATTGTTTTAGGTCTTATATTGAAGTCTTTCATCCATTTTGAATTAATCTTTTTATGTGGTGTAAGATAGTGGTCCAGTTTCATTCTTTTGCATGTGACTCTCCACAGTTTTCCTAGCATCATTTATTGAAGAGATGTCCTTTCCCCATTGTATATTCTTGGCTCCTTTGTTATAAATTAATTTACCATATATGTGTGCGTTTATTTCTGGGCTGTTTGTTCTGTTGATTTATGTGTCTGTTTTTATGATAGTACCATGCAGCTTTAATCACTATAGCTTTGTATTATAGTTTGAAATCAGGGAGTATGATACCTCCAGCTTTTTTCTTCTTTCTCAGGATTGCTTTGGCTGTTCAGTGTTTCTTTGTGGGTCCATACAAATTTTAGGATTATATGTTCTATGTCTTTGAAAAATGTCTTTGGAAGTTTGGTAGGGATTGCAGTGAATCTGTAGATTGCTTTTGGTAGTATGGACATTTGAACATCATTAATTTTTCCAATCCAGAAGCATAGAATATCTTCTCATTTTCAATTTCTTTCATTAATGTCTTGTAGTTTTCAATTTCACCTTCTTGGTTAAATTTACTCCTAGATATTTTATTCTTTTTGATGCAATTTTTGATGTAAATGGGATTGTTTTCTTTCTCTTTCTGATAGTTTGTTATTAGTGTATAGAAATGCCACAGATATTTGTGTATTGATTTTGTATCCTGCAACTTCACTGAATTTATTAGTTCTGTCATGTCTTCTGTAAATCATGATAGTTTTACTTCTTCCCTTCCAATTTGGATGCCTTTCTTTTTCTTACCTAATTGCCCTAACACTTCCAATACTATGTTGAATAAAAGTGGTAAGGGTAGGCATCTTTCTTGTTCAAGATCTTAGAGGAAAGGCTTTTTACTGTTGAGTAGGATGTAAGCTATGGTCTTGTCATATATGGCCTTTTATTATGTTGAGGTATGTTCCCTCTATACCCACTTTGTTGAGAGTTTTTATCGTAAATCAGTGTTGAAGTTTATCACATAATTTTTCTGCATCTAGTGAAATGATCATATGATTTTCATCCTTCATTTTGTTGATGTAGCATATCATACTGACTGATTTGAAGATGTTGAACCATCCTTGCATCCGTGGAATAAATCTTACTTGATTTATGGTGTCTGATCCTTTTAATGTATGGTTGAGTTTGGTTTGCTAATATTTTGTGGAGGGTTTTTGCATCTATGTTCATCAGGAATATTGGCCTTTAATTTTGTTTTCTTGTATTGTCCTAATTTTGTTTTCTTGTATTGTCCTTGTCTGGTTTTGGTATCGGGTAATGCTGGCCTCAAAAAATCAATTTGGAAGAATTCCTTCCTCTTCTGTTTTTTGGAAGAGTATGAAAAGGATTGGTATTAATTCTCCTTTGAATGTTTGGTAAAATCTACCAGTAAAACTGTCTGGTCCTGGACTTTTGTTTGTTGAGAGGTTTCTACTGATTCAGTCTCCTTACTAGTAATCAGTCTGTTCAGATTTTACCTTATTCTTTAAAATTTATGGTTTGTCTTAAAACTTACATTGTGTTTTCCCTGACCATCCATCTCCTTGGCTCCCTCACTCACTATACAGTTGCACCTGCTCTGTACTTTCATAATACTTGATACACATCTCTGTTCTTTGAACCTACTGCCTTGTGTTGTTATTGTCTGTGTCTTTCTACCCCCCATTATACCTTGAGCTCTTTGAGGACATTTTTTATCACTAGTTCCTAATATATAATATATATCCGTTAATGACGATTCATGAAAAAAAATGAATGAATGAATGATTAGCTTAGTATAGTCAGGATGGCTCAAGCCCTGCTGTCTTCCACAGTAGGCACTAGGCACCCAGGAGACTAATACATCCTTGCTGTGCCAGTAATGGGTTACCTTACCATCACCTCTTTGCACTGCCATTTCCCTCTAGCTCCTCCTTCTCTTGCTTAAGCAGGTGGAGAGAGCAGAAAAGGAAATCTTCAACAGATACACAACCAAGGAATGAGAGGCCAGTGTCTTTTACTGGTAGGCTGGCCCTATTCATGTGTGATTTGCCTAGAAAACCCTCACTGGTTTCAGTGTAGCGGGAACAGGAGTGAAAGTGGGACTGAGCGGGGAAGGACCACCTCTCCTTAGAAGACTTAGACACTTTCTCTAGGCCAACAACTTACAGTGCCAAGGATTCTCCTCCAGTTCCTAATCTTCTGTTTACACTGGTTCTAATGATGGCATGGTGGAAACCGAGCTGGTTCTGTGCCTGTTTAGCAAATTCTGTGGAGTTGTGTCTGGCATTTGGCAGCTCTCTTTAGAATGTGGGTACCCTTGGGCTTTAGCTACAATTCTGAGCTACCAGGAAAGTCCCTTTCAGAATCCTGGTGTATATATTTTCATATAGGAAAGCCCATCATGAAGTATAAACTCTTGAAGGCAGTGGCTCAATTGTGTGTTTTCTATATATTGCTAAATAAACTCACTGACTTATTAGAAGCTTGCTGATTATAATATGCAGTATTTGGCCATAAAGCACTGGACTAAATCCAAATCACTTTTCATCCTGATCTGTTATGACAAATATCTGGCTGTATTTTCAGATATCCAAGTGAAACATTCTGGAGTACATACCAGGACGCTGATCTTCCTTGATAGCTCTTGGCCCTCCACAGAGAGCACAGGCTTTAACTTATCTTTGCCTTGGACAAGTATAAGAGGGAGAAGAAATTCTGGCTGACCTGACTAATTGGTCCAAGAATCAGCATAATGATTACAGTCTGAAGTATGATACTATGTTTTCTTGCCAGCGGATTCGTGAGGCCTAATACATAAAAGTTAGCTTCATTTTACAGGACAGTTTATTTAAGTACTTCTACTGAGCACTCACAGAATTAATTTCTTAAATTTGGAACATCCCTTTTAGAATTTTGGTTTGATTAAACGTAGGCCATGAACGTTTGCTGGTTACTTACCTGTCGAGAGTTCCAAGTTATTGTCGTCATGAATTTAACTTAAATGTGTTTCACTTCCAGGGTGAAAAGGAACAGCCTGTGTTTGCACTGACCGGCCTCCGATGGGGATCCTTCCGAGAAGCTGGCGTCTCAGTTAGCAAGTAAAGGGGCACTGTATTAACGGGTGGTGATTTTAAGACACCTTCTTATTCTCTCCCTGTCTTTGCGGTTTCAATATGTAGTGATCTAGGAGTTAGTGCGGTTGAATTATGTGTGAATAGCAGAGGTCGAGGTTTAAGTTCTTACGTGCAGAGAGGCGGCGGAGAGTTCCGGTTTCCTCCACGCTAGCTTGGCGGAAGCTCAAGAGGAGCAGCGTGCATCTCTCTTTCTAGACGTCGTGTTTGAGCGTGGGTGAGGCCACGCTAGCCCGGAGGGGCACTGGATGGCCTCTCCTCCCGTGGCCTCCTTAGCTGGGTACGAAGTCAGAGGCACTGCTGGGGCCACAGCCTCGTGGAGCTTTCACAACCCTGGTTGGAAGACCCCCCGACGAGAGGTGTTCTTTCTGAAAGCCTAGCAGATCCACAGACCCCAGGCCGCCTCTTTCAGAGGAGGAAGAAAGGCAGATGCCTGGCTATGTTGGGAGATGGAAGAAACAGGCCTGTGGAGGAGGTGATTAGAGGGCCGCCGCTGGCTTTTCATGCGAACGGGCTTATTTTTGGAGAATTCATCGTGTAGAATAGGCTCCTGGCTCGGAAAGAGAGTGTGTCCTGTTCTGTTGCATGGAGAGGCCGCTTGGGCAGGGCTTCCTGAGGTGGGGCTGAGCAGACGCAGCGTGAGGTGCCCTCCTCGCTGGTGGGCGTGTTAGTTTTTCTTTACCTCTTCTTGAAAACGGGCTTACAATTTTAGTATGGTTTGAATGAATTATGATTGATCTCACACACAGCTTTTATCAAGAAACCCCTCTTTCACATTGTAGGCATTCCTGCTCATTTTCTTTACAGAAATTTTTTTTTTTTTTGATGTGGACCATTTTTAACTTTATTGAATTTTTGTTATAATATTGCTCCTGTTTTATGTTTTTTTTGGCCGTGTGGCCTGTGGGATCTTAGCTCCCCGACCAGGGATCGAACCCGCACCCCCTGCATTGGAAGGCGAAGTCTTTTAACCACTGGACTGCCAGGGAGGTGCCTACAGAAATTTCTCTCATTTGTTTCTGGTTATTCCTGCTAATGAAGTTCCTGACAGTGGACTGTCAAAAGAGAGATATCACTATGTTATATCATACACTGTGTTCTTTAATATTTCACAGCTTTTATTTGCAAGTATGCCGTGGTTATCTTGATTCCAGTTATCTTTGTGTCTGATCTGTAATCTCAAATGCCAGCAATTTACCAAGAGGAATTGCTTAGTTTCCCCTGAGAAAGTCTGATGAGAGCAAATTGCTTTCTAAATATATTGAGCACAAGCATAGGTCAGCCCTTGAGGAATATCACACGCGGGCCCATACTCTGTTTGATTTCTGAGCAGTGAATTTTAAAATTCTGGTTGTTGTTATACCTGGACTAGGACCATGCACTGAGTCGCTCTGTGTGTCATGAGAGAAACAATCGGGATGCGAGAAACCAATTCCTAGCTGGCCTCAGGAAGACCGCAAGCGCAGTGTCAGAACTTGCTATTGATACAGATGGAGACAACTGCAGGCAGTTTAGAAATAAACTGCCTTGGATGGGATGTGTTTCTGTCTGGCTAACTGGGAAAAGAAGCAAATCATTGAGTAACCTTTGAAACAAAATAACAAAAACAAAAAACTTAGATGGTCAAAGCCCTCATTAATAGCATCGCGGTACTTAACCTGGGTAATGGTTAGAGTGGTTCCGCATTGCTTGCTGGATAGCTAAACTCCTTATTTGGGCATTCAAGGCCCAACTTAATCCGTCAGCACCCCTAATTACAGAGTTGTGTATCTTTGCTTTAAATAAAGCTTTTGCTCTGGCTGTTACTCTCAGCGTTTCCCGTACTTTTACTACTCCTTCTGCCTAGTATGGTTTTCTTCCCTCTTTTATGTATCTAAATCCAACCCATGTTTCTAGGTCTCAGGCCCTTACTTTGTTCTTGTGTCATTCATTATGCAAGTGCGGCTTCTTCAGTGATTTTAGGCCCTTAATGATTTCTTGTGCCTTCTTGACTTTCCTTACCAATGAATAGTGATCAGTTTATACCATGTCATATAAATATGTTTATTTATTTGTTTTCTATTACTTTGGGGGGCCTTATTTTCTCAAATTAGGAGCCCTCAAAGGCAGGAATTTTATATTCTTTATATTGCTTCGTTTCCTCCATATACATAGTAAGTGCTAAATAAACACATATTGATCCAAAACAAATAGGGAGCAGTTAAGGTGGGCTGGTAGGTGACAGAGATAAGTTTTAAGAGAGAAATCTACTTTATGCCACTTTTCTAATTCCAACTAGGCATCTCTTTCTCTTCAGTAGCTTTTAGGTATTTAGCAATAAGTAGACCCTCTTCATTCCCAGATTTCACATTTGCCATTTTCAAGCTGCATAACACGAGTAATGTGAAATTATGCTGATTTACAGATTTTAATTGTATGTTTGTGTGTGAGAGAGAACACGGTGTACAGAATGCAGCCATTTAGCTCATGAGTAATACATCAGCACCCAGCAACTGCATCTCATTGTGGCTTTATCACTCCCCACTCATTTGGAATGTATACTCAACTGTATTCCATGGTGGAAGGTATATATTACGGTGATACCTGTGCATTTAGAGATTCAAGGAGACTCTGATTGTATATCCCTTGTAGATTGCAAGGATCTAGCTGCTGTATAACTAATTATGTACGGTTTGACATGGTATTCAAATGCAGATTAAAAACTTCCTGCAGTACTTTCTTTAATGCTAAACCACAGTCTCCAAGCCTCCAGAGCAGACACTCATGGTAAAGGTGTAATTCTAATGTATTATCCGTCATGAATGGTATCTAGCACATTGATAGTTCTTTTAATATTCTAATTACATTTTTATCTTGGTCTTTCTCAGGTACTGGTATCTGGGGCCTCTAAAAACCAAAGTAGCCCACTTTTTCAGCACTGTTAAGGTAAATACAGTTTACAATGTAGAAGCTTGACCTCTGGTATTTTGTTGTTCCTCTGTGATGTGTGTATTTGGAACTTTTATAAATTTCTTTTATTTATTTATTTATTTATTAGTTTCTGCTTTGTAACAAAGTGAATCAGTTATACACATATATCTGTTCCCATATCCCCTCCCTCTTGTGTCTCCCTCCCTCCCACCCTCCCTATCCCACCCTCTAGGTGGTCACAAAGCACCGAGCTGATCTCCCTGTGCTATGTGGCTGCTTTCCACTAGCTATCTATTTTACGTTTGGTAGTGTATATATGTCCATGCCACTTTGTCTCACTTTGTCACAGCTTACCCTTCCCTCTCCCCATATCCTCAAGTCCATTCTCAAGTAATAAATTTCTTGCTACAGATGTATATAGCGTGCTCTAACACTAAAACGGGGCATATTTACTTATATACAAATGCAGAAAGCATTCCTGTTGTGATTCCTCTCATCTACCAACTTATCCTCTCCATTACCAAGCCCATATTTAATTTCATTTTAGTATTTTACTTCCCTTTGTCTATTCATTCACTCACTCTAACCAGACAAACTTTGAACACAGTAACCTGTATCTCATTAACTATTTGCAAGTCTATATTAGCATCTGGAAATGAATTGAAGTTTTGTATCTAATCATATAGGCTTGTGTATAATATAGGAGGTTTCAAACTATGCTTTGTGCTTCAAACTATGCTTTTTCAAACTAGCCAGATGTGGGTAGTGGTTGCTGTATTGGACAGCACAGGTATAGAGACAGTTGTCATCATCAGAGAAAGTTCTACCAGGCCATGCTGCTGTAGACTATACAATGAAAAATACTGGCATAGAGAAAAGCTCAACAATGTATATTAATGAAAATGCTAATAGAAAAGTCATACTTAATCTGTGTACTATATACTGTGTTCAGCTTTTACGCAAATCAAGGTAGTATATTTATAATTCGACCAATCTGAAAATTGGCAGGTGAAGTTTGAATGTAGTGAAAAGTTTGGTTTTAATGTTAACATTCAGAGTATCGAGTGTTTTTCGAATTACAAAATAATATATGTCCATTGCAAAATGTTTGGAAAACATAGCTCCCATTACCTTCTAAATAAATTCCAGATGGATAACAAAACCATTAAAGTACTAGGGGTAACCAATCTACATGATTATTAAAATGAACTTGGGGCGCCAAGGACTTTCTATACCTAAGGCAAATTGTGTGAGTAAAGTGCATTACTGCTGTTGCTTGAGGGGATAATTACATTGGTGGAGTAGGGATTGCATTCAGGAAGAAATAGAGTAACTACATATTTAAGTTGTAGAATCTGGGAGCATGTAAACTGTTTCCATCATTTCTTCAGCAAACAATTACTGCATACCTGTTGTGTGGCAAGTCCTGCTATATATTTGGAATGCAAAGTCAAATAAGACAGGTTTCCTGCCCTCCAGAAGTATTCAAGTGCTGGGGGTGAGGTCCAAGTAAATCAGCAGTTTGGCAAGTGCTAAGAGAGAAATATGGAGAGAATAAGATGGAAGCAGAGAGGAGGGGCATTTACCTCTGACTGAAGGTTGGTAAAGTCAGCCCAGGGAAGGTGACACTTTTGCCAGATTTTGAAATACATACAGTACTAGATAAATGGCATTCTGCCAGATTTTGAAATACATACAGGACTAGATAAATGGCATTCCAAGCGGAGCGGTGAGGATGAGTGAAGTCACAGTGGTGTAACACAGTCTTTAATTATGGCCAATGCAGTAGCATGGCGGGAAGGGGACTTTGAGGGTTGGGTCAGGACTGCTTATGGCAGGTTTTGATGTGGGATCTGACATGTATCACTAAAGCACGACAGGGTTATTGAGTCTTAAGCAGGGGAGTGGCAAGAGCAGATTTTCACTCTAGAAAAATTGTTTGGCAACAGTGTGGACCAGAGGTTGGACGTGGGTAGTTAAAGGCAAAGGCATCAGGTAGAAGATTGTTAACATCATCCAGTTGAGAGGTGATAAGGTGGTTACAGTGAGTATTGACCACAGAGGATGGATTAAAGAGGTACAGCCCTCAAAAACTGGAAAGAGCGTGTAGTCTTCCCAGATTTCTGGTTTGAGGGACTAGAGTTTGGTAGCTAGAGTTTTCCCTTAATGCTGATAATATTAGAGTAGAATCAAGTTTGTGAAGAAAGATGAAATTTTCAGTTTGGCACATACTGAGTTTAACATACTGGTGGTGCAGACAAGTGGCGATACAGTCGTGACTTCGGTCTGGAATTCAGAGAGATCTGGGCTAAAAAAAATAGGTGTAAATGTCATAAGTGTATGAGTGGCATTGAGCTATGGATTTAATGAAGTTACTATAGAGAATAGATGGCCAGGAATAGCTTTCATTTAAAGAGCCAGAGACGATGCCTGGGAACCGCTAAGACAGACTCCAGGAGGAAGTACCGACATAGAAGCCGATGGAAGAGAGAATTTCAAGAAGAGAATGAGATTTCAAGAAGCAACGACACAGTCTAAATAGAGGCAGGAAAGTGAGGTTCGGTAGCCTGTGGGTGGAAGAGCTGAAGGTTTGGCAGCCTGTGGGTGGAAGAGCTGAAGCTGCACTGAAGAAAGTTCAGGGGTAAATGGGAGCAAAATGTAGAGGCAGTAGAGCCACTCCCTCAAGGACCTCGACTCTGAAAAGAAGGACATAAAAAGACAAAAGCTAATGAGAAACATGGGGCCACTGGAGTGTTCTGTTTTTTTTTAATTGGAGAGATATCTGTGTCTTTATTTCCTGAAGCAGAGGGAAAAAGAATGGGAGGAGAAGAGAGAAAGGATAAAAAAAGCATGACTGACTCAGCTAGTTCCATGAGCACGTGGAAGGGAGTGGGATCCAAAGTCCTGGACTAGCCTTGGATGGGGGAGGGATGCCTTTTTCCTTGAGACAGGAGAGAAATAAAGAAGAGGTACAGATGAAAACATAAACAGGTAAGGCGGTTCTCACTGATGTCTTGACATTCTCACTGAAGTGCAGGAAGCAAGTGATCTTTTGAAAGCGAGGTGGTGGTGATGGCGGTGGTGGTGATGGTGGTGGCGGTGGCGGTGGTGGTGGTGGCGGTGGTGGTGATGATGGTGATGGTGGTGATGGCGGTGGTGATGGCGGTGATGGTGGTGGTGATGGCGGTGATGGTGGTGGTGATGGCGGTGGTGGCGGTGGCAGTGATGATGGTGGTGATGGTGGCGGTGGCGGTGGTGGCGGTGGTGGTGATGGCGGTGGTGGCAGTGGTGGTGGTGATGGTGGTGGTGGTGGTGGTGGTGGTGATGGTGGTGGTGGTGGCGATGGTGGTGGTGGTGGTGGTGATGGCGGTGGTGGTGGTGGTGGTGGTGATGGCGGTGGTGGTGGTGGTGGTGGTGGTGGTGGTGGCGGTGGTGGTGGTGGCGGCGGCGGCGGTGGTGGTGGCGGTGGTGATGGCGGTGGTGGTGGCGGTGGTGATGGCGGTGGTGGTGGTGGTGGCGGTGATGGCGGTGGTGGCGGTGGTGGTGGTGGCGGTGGTGGTGGTGGTGGTGGTGGTGGCGGTGGCGGTGATGGTGGTGGTGACGTTGATGGTAGTATGGGGAGTTTTGAAGAAAGATGAAAATAGGTTTAGAAGGATTATCAAGTGGCATGGACAACCTTAGACCAAGAATTTGTTGACATGGATATGCTCGTTTGGGTGATTGTTTTCCCCGTGTCAGTACTCAGCAGGAGTGTTTTATTTCCCCTTCTAATAATGTTGAAACACAACGTAGAAGTACAGACAGACACCTAGTGACAGATCGATCAAGAATAGGGGCTTTTCAGGGCAAACATTATGGAAGAAAGAAGACACAAGGGCCAAAAGCAATGGGAAAAGAGAGTGATGTAAAGTAACCCACTGTTCATCTGGTTGGCCTGAGGACAAATGGCGTGGTCAGGGGCTGGGATTCTCAGTGCGACTGAGAGCTTGGTGTGGTTAGGGTCTCCACGGGCCCCCAAATCACACCCCTCTCTTCCTCCTCTGACTAACCAAATGTAGGAACAAAGCAGATGGAAATCAACATACCAGCTTTATAAATGTCAGCAGGAGTGAGGGACACAGCTTGGATACGTGGTCACAATCTGATTTCCTAATACTCCAAATTGAATTTATCCACTTAAAACATCTCCTTCGGGGCAGAGACTGCTAAGTAAAGCTCACTGCGTGAGGAAGCAGTAGATGCGTGAGTCCCCAGGACGGCCACTTGCAGAGTGAGAAGAGAAGGGGTTGGATCTTTCTGGACTTGGGAAGGAGTAAGAGATGGAGTGAGAGAAGCTGGAATTGTTATTCTTTTGTAATTCACCCCATGGAAACTTGAGAACAAGGGAGTAGTTCACCCTAAGAGCCATTGGGCACAAAAGAATCAACCAGAAGAATATGGGAAGTGATTAGATGGTAGGATATCAGGGCTTTAGATTTCTAAGATGGAGTAGTTCCGGGTACCGATAAGGACCGGGACGTGGCCATGGAAATCGGTGGCTGTGGTAGGTTAGAGGTGACGTCAAGGGCTGAGAGGCTAGGGTGTTGTTTTCATCATCCCTGGGGACACTGATGGGACCCAGGATGGCACTGGACTCGGTGCCAGGAAGAAGACAAATCTAGAGTTGAGAATGATGGCCTTTGAAGCAGGAATGAGAGGCCTTGGCCTGGATTTCGAGGCTGGACTAAATCAGTCTGGTCTCTGAGTGGAATATGATAACAGAAGTGAAGAAGGTATGTGATACAACTGGATTTCATGTTTGTCTCACCATCTCTAAGTCAAAGTACCGGTTGACTCTATGCTTGTGCATACTGAGGTTTTCCTGGACAAGTATAAGCAGTGGTTGGTTGCTGGTCCACGTTGATCTCCTCTCTGCTCTGTGTTAGGAGAGCAGTGGAGGCCGCAGTCACTGGGTTCCTATAGGCCTTCAATAGGAAAAGGAAGCTTGAGGACTCCACACTCCAAATTAGAGATAATTTCATCCCATGAGAGGAGATTACTAGTTAGCTTTCAAGCAGATATGGGTGGAATACTATCCTTTGTAGAGAGAAACCCCAAGAGTTTGGAATCGTGTTGCATGATAAAGGTTTTTGTCTCTTCACATTGAAAGGAGTGGCCTCAGACTCATCAAGCCTCTCTCTCATACACGGGACCCACAGAGCGACCTCCCAGTGGCGCAGAAGAGACCCCTCCACGGCCCTCTTTGTACAGGAGGATATTACGGAGGCTCGCATCCTACTGGGTACAGTCGCAAGACGGTGAGCAGCGTGGGGACTGACGACTGGAAAGCCCTGGTCAGCTCAGGCCTGCCTGAAGCGGACCCCACCTCAGGGTTCGACTCTTCTAGAGCGGGGAAAGCCTTTCCAGCATCACTGAACTCAGCCCTCTGTGTGCACAGTGCAGGCCCCAAACGGCAGCAGCAGTGTCCCATGAATGGGAACAGCCTGTGTCACTTGTGACTCCCAGTGACTCCCTTTCTGTCACCAACCTTTATGTTATTGTGGCTACTTTTATAGGGATGTCTCAGGCATAGAGATTCCATTTTGAGCCTGGCCCTTTAACCTGTGTATCAAAAGTATGAGATAAAGAAAACTAAGTGGGGTGGGGGGGTTGGTCAGCAGATGGGCTTGGGAGGCCATCTGAGCCACTGGTCGCTGGCCGTGGTGGTGGTGCTGAGGTGTTCATGGGAGACATTGACCTGTATCGAATGCATTCACACAGCCCCCCAAGAGGTGAGCCCAGAGGTCTGGAAAGAAGTGCAGCTGTCCACCCTTGAACTGTCCATCACGACCCGGAACAGTCAGCTTGACCTGGCAGTAAGTGTGCTTTTTTTTTTTTTTTTTTTTTAAAGTAGAAGAGCATTTGGGAAAAAGTGACAAAGGCTACATGCTCTTCCACTAACTTGGTATTTTTATTTTTACCCTGTGGGGATAGAGAGTGGAAGGGTCAGGAACAGGAGGATGTGGGGTGCCTTTGAGGAATAATAGCAATGAGAAGAAGCAGCGAGTGAAGTGCCTAAAAGCTTAAGGGGCTCTGATCAAGTATCTGTTGCCAAGGCTTCTGCCTGAGAGAACTGAGGGCAAAAGGCCTTTAGAAGTGGAGTTAGCCTAATCCCATTTGTCACAGAAATAAAAATTTGTGGAACTTTTACTTGAGTAAATATCCATTATTTTTGTGACTATATTAAATATGTAGATTTAGGTCTCAAGAGAGAAAACTCTATGTACATCTACATTTATATAGATCTATATATGTATACACACAAACATCTCTGTTTTACATATTGAGTCCAATCTATTGACATGCACTGACCAGTATGGTAGCCACTAGTCACAAGTAGCTGCTTAAATTTAAATTAATACAAATAAAATTTAAAACTTATTACTTGTACCACATGAGAAGTGCTCAATAGCCATATGTGGCTAGTAGCTACCATATTAAAAAGCGCAAATATAAAATATTTCCATAGTGCAAAAAGCTCTCCTGGATAGTGCTGATATAGATAATACGCTAAAATTTTTTTGAAATAAAGCAGAGGTTAGCAAACTGGTCTGCCACCTATTTTACTATAGCCTGCAAGCTGAGAATTGATTTTACATTTTTAAATGGTTGGAATAAAGTCAAAAGAAGGATTATATTTTGTGATAGGTAAAAGTATACCAAATTCAAGTTTCAACATCCACAAGTAAAGTTTTATTGGAACACAGCCATATTCATCCATATCCATGTTTGTGGCCACTCTTATGTGGCAGTGGCAGAGCTGAGTTGTTACGACAGAGACTGAATGGCCCAAAAGCCTAAAACATTTACTATCTGGCCATTCACAGTAAGGGTTTACTGACCCCTGGTCTAGAGAAAACTTTAGTAGTTTATGTTAATGAGAATGCCAGTAGGAAAGCTATCCTTAACCGTGGACTAATATTATGTTCAGCTTTTATGTGAATCAAAGTAGTATGTTCACAACTAACCTGGTCAGTCTGAAAACTGGCACATGGAGTTGAACATATGAATGTAGTAAGATGAATGAGGGGGACAAGTGTAGTGAGAAGTTTGATTCCAATATTAATATTCAGAGTATTGGATTGTTTTTTAATTATAAAGGTAATGCATGTCCATTGTATAACATTTGGATCACATAGCTCTTTTCACATTCTAAACTGATTCTGGTTGGATTAAAAGGTTAAATGTGAGAAAATAAAACTATTAAAAACACTAGAGGACTTCCCTGGTGGTGCAGTGGTTGAGAGTCCGCCTGCCGATGCAGGGGACACGGGTTCGTGCCCCAGTCCGGGAAGATCCCACATGCCGCGGAGCAGCTGGGCCCATGGCCGCTGAGCCTGTGCTCCGCAGCGGGAGAGGCCACAACAGTGAGAGGCCCGCGTACCGCATTAAAAACAAACAAACAAAAAAAAAAACCACTAGAGTGAAATCTTAAGTGATTATCAATATAAACTTGGGAGGACAAGGCCTTTTCAAGCCTGGCATCTGACCAAAAATCATATTGATGCATTTGTCTACTTCTAATAAAAAAGAAACTATAAACAAAAATTTTAATGACATTCATTTTTAGATTTCCTTTATAATTTATCAACCTTTAAAAAAATTTTTTAATGACAAATTGGGAAAAATATTAGGATGTGATATACCAGGAGTTAATAGCTTTCCTTTATACTTAACTGTTAGGATAATCAATAAGAAATGGGCAAAGCAGGGGGCATAATTAGAAATTCACAAAGGAAATAAACATGAAAAAAATGGCTTATATTTACTACATGATAAGCACTGTCCTAAGAATTTTACACAGTGTCAGCTCATGTAATCCTCATAACTACACTATCAGGTAGATATAACTTCTGTCTGAATTTCATAGGTAAAGAAACAGAAAAAGTGCTCAGTATCAAAGAAATACAAATTAAAATACTAAATATTGAATTGCCATAGATTAAAAAGCATGCTAGTGTTTGTTCACTGTTGGTGTGGATAGAGAAATGGGCTGTCAGGTTTTCTTGAGGGAAAGAGAAATTGGAACATTCTCCAAGGCATTTTGGCAGTATATATTAAGCATCTGAAATGTAAGCATACCCTTGGCCCTATTAAGCATATTTCTAGAAATTTATCCTTCAGAAATAATCAGATGATACATAATGTACAGAGTCTGAAAATGTTGGTGAAAGTGAATGCATTAAGGTTAAAAAAAATACTGTTAAAAAGAGGAATCTTAAAAAGAAAGATAAGATTTCTAATTATACATTTCCTTTATACTCAATCTCTGATGATATGTACTTCCAGTGTTTTGTTCATGTTCTTTAACCTTGTTCTTTGCTCTGATGACTGAATACCAATGAATGGATTGAGTTCAGTGAGTATGTATGTGATTGTGGCTCGAGATTAGCCTCATTCAGAGTGCCAAGAGCTTTTTATCTTTGTGCCAATTATAAAAGTATATGATCCTGTGCTGCTTATCATCAGCAGCAGCACATTCATTTTTTTTCTCTCCTCTTTGTAAAAATAAAAGCAAATGCAATAAAATATTCAAAGACAATGAAGCTGCCATGTAATAGCTAAAAATGTTCATTTATCATTAAAAAAAACGTCCATTCAGAGTCTGAAAGAGGCCTGAGGGGTGTGGAATGCTTGAAAATTAGGATCTCTTGTAGAGCTATGTTCACTGTATTTATAATAGCAAAATATGTGAAACAAACTAATCAGGCCACTGATGAGAAATACATTTTGGTACATGTATTTAAAATGTTCTCTATTTATTGACATGGAAAGATGTTCATTGTATATTGTTAAATGAAAAACCAGGTTAACATGATTTGCAGCAAATGATTCCATATTTATTTAAAAAAGAGGTACTCCCATCTATAATTAAGTTTTGTGAATGATGGAGGTAAGGCTCCAGTTTTATATTCTTTCCACATAGAAAGCCAGTTGTCCAAGCACCATTTATTGAAATGTCCTTCCCCCCCACACCCCACTGATCTGCAGTAAACCTCTGCCATACGTCAAGTATCTGTATACATGGAGATGTTTCTAGTCTATTCTTTTGCTCTATTTTTCTATATTTGTAGTAATACTGTTTCTCTTAATTATTATAGTTTTATAGTAAGTCCCTCTATGTTTTTCTTCTTAAAGAGTCTCTTGGCTGTTCTGGGCTCTTCAACTTCTATAAATCCTTTAGAATGTTTATTAAGTTCCACATAAAAATCTGTTATAATATTGATCAGCATTACATTGAACCCGTAGATCAATTTGAGGAGAAATGACATTTCTACAATATTGACTCTTCTATTGTGTGCATATGGCGTATCTTCATTTATTTAGGTTTTTAATGTCTTTCAATGAAGTTTTATAGTTTTCTCTATAAGATTTTGTCTTGCTGGGTAGATTCCTAGTTATCTTAATTTTTGATACTGTTGTAAACAGCATCTCTTAAATTGTTATTTTTAACTGATTTAGTTGATGGACATGTAATGATTTTTTATATTGATGCTGCGTCAGCAACCTAACAATCTTATTAAGTTTATGGATTCCTTTAGATTTTCTATAGATTCAGTCATATCAGTTGCAAATAGTGCAGTTGATATGATTTTTTCCTTTCAAATACTTAACCTTCTTCTAATCTTTTGTCTTATCGCATAGGCTAGGGCCTCAGTACAATGCTGAACAGAAGCAGTGATGGCAGGCGTCCCTGTCTCATTCCTGATTGAGAGAAAGGCTTCACTGCTTCATTCTTGAGTTTGATGGGGTTTTTTATAGATACCCTTTATCAAATTAAGGAAGTCCTCTTCCACCCCTATCCTAGTTTGCTCACAGTTTTTATCATGAGTGGATCTTTAATTTTATCAAGTACCTTTCCAGCCACTACTGAGATAAGGCTTTTTCTCACTGAATCTGTCATTGTAGCACAACACATTGATTTTCGCACGTGCACTCTTAACAAAAGTCAAATCCTTGACTTGCACGTATATCTACTTATCCCCTTCCATGTCTAAGATACATTTCGGTCTTGGCATGTCCCAAACCGAGCTCCTGGTCTGCCCTTCCACCCCCGAAACCTGCCTTCTCCTCCGTCTTCCTGCACGCAGTCGGTTATAATTCCACCCTTTTCATTGTTCAGGCCAAACATCTGGCTCCTCTTTCTCGTCACATCAAATCTCAGAGGATGTCCTGGCGGCTTCACCTTCTAAATATTGCCAGCGCGTCTCACAGTGTCCGCTGCCAGCTGATCCAAGCCACTATGGTCTTTTAGCCCGATTATCACAATATGTTCCTAAGGGGTCTCCCCGCTCTTTTCCCTTTTCTTCTCCTTTAAACACAGTAGCCAGAGAGATCTTAATTTTAAAAAAGCCAAATCATATTTCTCTGCTTAGAATCTTCCAGTGGCTCCACACTTCACTCAGCCTAACAGCCAACTTCCTTTTGGGGGTGCACAAGGCCCTACTGCTGCAGTGCCTGAACCTTCTGATTCCATCTCCTCTCGTCCCCTTTTCTCACTCTGCTCCAGCCATACTGGCCTCCTCGCTGTTCTTTCCCACGTCAGGCCTGCTCCCACCTAAGGCCCCTGCCCTGGCAGTGCCCTTCGTGTGGCCTGCGCTTCCCTAGACCAGTGGTTCTCAAAGTGTGGGCCTTGGGTCAGCAGCAGTAGCATCGCTTGGGACCTTGTTAGAAATGAAGATTCTTGGGGCTCACTCGACCTACTGAACCATAAGCTCTGACCTGTGTTTTAACAGGCCCTCCAGGTGATGTTTGCTAGAGTTTGCCCTGGATTTCCGCAATGCCCTCACCCCCTTCAGGTGCCTGCTTAGAGGTTACCTTGTCAGTGAGGCCTACCTGGACCCCTCTTTAAAAACGCCACCAATCGTGCTTGCTTCGGTAGCACGTATACTGAAAGTACCACCAATACCACCTTTTATCTCATTTTTATAATATACTCTAATAATACTTCTAATATACTCTATAATTTGCCGTCTATGCTAATATACATACACAGTCCACAGTTTACTATTTTTATATGGATATACTCTAACATACTTCTAATATACATGAAGTTTATTATTTTATTATGGTTGTGTTTTGTTTATCCCTTCCACTCTCTCTGGTAGAATGTAAGTTCTTTGTAGGCAGAAATTTTTGTTTTTTTCATTAATTGACACAACCCTAGCACTTAGAAGAGTTCATGGTACATAGGTGACAAGAAGTCGTTTAACACAAGGTGACCCTGGAGCAGAGTTATCCCTCTGTGTTTTGTAACTCCTAGTTGGGATGTCAAGTTGCGCTTTGGTAGCGCCCTTTAATCTTAGGCACAGGCTGTCAGCTCTCAGAGGCCTGGGGGTGATCCTGGGGCTACAGATTTTGAAGCTGTCCAAAAATAAACAAACCTCTATTTGAGGCAGACACAGAAGTGTTGGGATTGATTTACAGAGGGCCAGGTTTGTACTGGTAGCCACCAACTGGTGGTAAATTGTAGGGAGACGGCGGGGGGGAGGGTGGGGAGTGGCACAGGAACCAAGTCTGTTTTTGTAGCCACTTCCTTGTAGCTCAATTCTTCCAGAACATTCTGTGGTTGGGAATGTAGAGTTTTAAAAACATTGCCATGGCATAAAAGGATTGCTGCTCTTCAACTCTGGTCACATACCAAGTTTGCATGTAGAGCATTTAAAAAAACAGATACCTGGGGGCTCTCCACATCAAGAAGCTGATCCAGCCAGTGCGGCGTGATGATGACGTACAGTGAGGGTGGAGACTTGCTGGGAGAGAGGGGCTGAAAGCTTGGCCTGCCAGGGAGGGGACCCTAGAGACTATAACAGCTATGATTAGTGAGTGACAGAACTTGACAACCCTCCAAACCTGAGTTTTTACCTAGCTTATGTATGTAGTAAAAAAACAAGCAAGCAATAGAGATGAATTTTATGGTATGTAAATACCACTTCAATAAAGGTCTTAATGTAAAAAGAAAAAAAAGGACTGAGGATATATTCAGGATAAAGTCATTGAAAGTAAAGTCCCCTCCGTAATACACAGCTCCAACCGCGACCCCCTAAGGCTAAAGGAGGGCAACAGGCTGCATTAGCCAAAATTGAGAGCATTCATTTTAGTTTTCCTAACCTTTTTAGAGCAAAGAAGACTTTATGAACATCTGCATGGAACCCAACACGGTCAGCAAAGGAGACTTCATAACTATAGGGTAAGTGGACGGGGGTTTGTAGGCAGTGAGGCTTTAAGTAGTTTGTATTCTCAGACTTCACCAATCTGAGTGCCCATGCACTCCAAGACAGAGATCCAACCGAGGACTTGTCTGGTTTGGGAACCGTAGCATCCTTTTTTCATTTGAGTTGGCATGTGTAGTGTACCTCTCCTACTTTGGCCTTCCCCTTTCATTTCGGGAAGATCAGAGTATGGGAGGTGTCTTTGTCTTTCGACTGAAATGACAGGATTCAGTGTAGTGTGGTATCATGCCCAGAATTTTGCCTTCAGGGTCAGAACTACTGGGTACAAATCTTGATTTTGCCACTCACTGGCCTTATGACTTGGACAAATCCATTACCTTCTCTGAATCCTTTTCCCTGTGTATAGAATGGTGTGATATAATCACCTCTATCAGGATTGTTTTTGAGTCTCATACAAGGGACTGTGTGGGAAAACTCTTTTTCAGTGTGAAGCACTTCACAGCATCAGTTACCATTCATGTCAGCCCACCTTGCCCTCTTCCCAGGGCATTGGTGAAAAGGTATTGAGTACCTTGGACATTTTCCAGGCTTTTTTCCCTTTTCCACTACAAAATACCCTTCCAAGTCCTGTCTGATTTATTAAGCCCTACCTCTGCCAGAATTTTGTTGGTTAAGAACGCTCTCAACCCTCTGCCAGCCTTCAAAGCATCTGAGGCGGCTGTGTGTTACCATGCCAACTGGGAATCGTCTCAGCTTTTTATGAGCTGTCTCAGAGCTCCCTCTGGCGCCCATCTAAGGATTAGACATTTCTGCTGCAGCAGCTGGGTCTCCATGGCTACTTCATTCTCTGCACCAGCACCGGCAGTACAATGTCTTTCACCAGTTTGTGTTATTCTTGCCTTTGGTACCAATTCTTCAGTTGCTGAATAGCTGCTTCTGCAGCCTTTGATTTACTTAACTGTAGTAAAAGGAAGAAGGGAAAAGTCTTTCTTCTCCTAGGAAGGGTCTAGAAGCCACACAGTGTCTTAATTGAACGTCTGGCCAGTGGGACCAGCTGTATTTGAATCTCCTTCATAACACTGACATCCAAAAATAGGAAGAAAAACCGGTGATACTGCTTAAATCAGACGAAGTCATTATGTTCTGCATTGTTGCTGTCATCTTCAGCAGCAGAAATAACATGGTTTCCTTTTGGTCTCTACAGGAAGTGAAATCAAGTAATGTCTGTTTCCTCTGGGTATCTGATAAGAACATTGTAAAGCTGCTTTAGAAAGTGGATGAAGTTTCATAGATGAAAGAATGGACTAATTTTCTGAGATTAGCTTTTACCCCGTTTCCACTGACCCTGACTCGCTGAAGGGTATATACACGAGAGAGAGAGAGAGAGAGAGAGAGAGAGAGAGAGAGAGAGAGAGAGAGAGAGAGAGAGAGAGAGAGAGAGAGATGGACAGGCTGATAATTTTACTCTAAAGCCATGTAGTCAAAGTAAAGATGCACTATGCTAACTAGACTGTTTATATCAATATGGAGAATCATTGGTTGTTCATATAAATAACTAGTTTAAATTAGAATAAAAAATTTTCTCCTTTAAGTAATAGACTCACAAGAAGTACCAAATATCAAAAGTTTAGTATTTTTCTAAAGAATTTCTTCATTTCATTCCAATTTTTAAATTTGAGATTTTTAAGTATCCCAAGAATTAGGTATACACGGAACTATTTAAAAATAAAAAACAATTCAGAGAAAAAACAGTCTTAACTTCAAGCACAGTTCTCTGCAATAAATAAACCTCAACCTAGAACGTATCTCAACATTAAGCAACAATCACTGGGGGAAAAATTATTCACAGAACCCCATGGTTCAAGACATTATGAGTTCATCTATTTCATCTCATCAAAAGACAGGCAGAACTTGCTATGTTCTTGCAGTCGAATGCAGTTGCCAGCACTGGTTTCCAAGCTTGCTTTTTCCTGTACCAACAGAAGTAAAAAGGTGAGAGACCCCAAGGTGCGTGCTGACGGCACCGAGTGTCTTCAGGCCAGCCGCTGCACTTTGCTTCTTCCTGAGGTGAGCGGGGGTGAGCTGTCCCAGAGCTTGTGGTTCTTTCCTGGTCTGTCTTCCTTCCTGTTTTCTTCCCCCTCCTTCCTATTAACAGACCCTTTTTTAGGTACCTTGTACGTGCTGAGCACTGTGCCAGGCTCTGGGTTACATTAAGGGAGACCTGAAAAGATGACAGAAGCCCCTTCTGAGTCACGGGTTTAGAGTTGGGCTCCTGAAGACTTCAGGTGTTGTCAAGCCAAGGTTCTGTATAGTGATCCTTAGGTCTCCTGAGCTTTTATTTTTCTGAATGTAAATTATGCAGATAGCTACTATACCCACGAAGTTCTCCAGTTAGCAAATGTTAATAGTGGATTATGGCTTCACTTTTTAAAAAAATTTTTGGCTGCGTTGGGTCTTCGTTGCTGCACAAGGGCTTTCTCTAATTGCAGCGAGCGGGGGCTACTCTTCGTTGTGGTGCATGGGCTTCTCACTGCGGTGGCTTCTCTTGTTGCGGAGCATGGGCTCTAGGCGCAGGGGCTTCAGTAGCTGTGGCACGTGGGCTCAGTAGTTGTGGCTCATGGGTTCTAGAGCGCAGGCTCAGTAGCTGTGGCACACGGTCTTAGTTGCTCCGTGGCATGTGGCATCTTCCCGGACCAGGGCTTGAACCCCTGTCCCCTGCATTGGCAGGAAGATTCTTAACCACTGTGCCACCACGAAGTCCTAGCTTCACATTTTTTAAAAAGGATCTGGAAGCAGTTTTCAGGATGGCAGTAAATTTTTCTGTACTGGGAAATGCCAAGCTTAGTAGAATAACCTATACGTGGAAAAAAACTTACTACAGGTGGCCTCTGAAGACTTGTGGCTATTAAACTAAGGTGTTCAAAAAGGTAAGTGTCCCCACAGTGGCTGGCACCATAGTTTCAACACAGCAAATGTTGAATTAAATGCATGAGTTACAGAAGGGTTTTATAGAATCTGTAATATTAATGATGCTATACCTTAGGTACAAAGCTAAGCGAGTCCTAAAGAACCATGAGAATCATCAAGTGGCTGTAATGGCTTTCCTCAGACAATTGGCTGTTTCTCGCTTTTCATTTGAGAAAGATTAGGGCTGAGAAGGACATACATGTATGTTCTATGAATTCCTTAAAGATGTGACAGGACCCTGTCTTACAGTAAGCACCTGAAAATGATAACCTTGTTTCACAAATCCCAAAATACTCTGGGAGGAGAGGCCACTGAAACCTTTTTCATGGTGGTAGAATAGGGCTGTTTCCAGAACCAGCCCCGCATCTGACACAGGCACCGAAATACTCTTTTCAAAGAACATTAGACCAGGTCCTCAGAGAGGAGGCTCTTTTCCCTAACAACCTGCTCCGGTGCTGCAGTGATGATGAATTCCAGCCAGCGTGGGCATGAGCTGTTGTGAATATTCTCTTCTCCACAGGGAACAGGGGGCTCCTTCAGCATTGACAGCGAGGAATACGAGGCGATGCCCGTGGAGGTGAAACTGCTCCCCAGGAAACTACAGTTCTTCTGTGACCCTCGGAAGAGGGAGCAGCTGCTGCAAAGCACGGCCCAGTGAGCGGGCTGCAAGTGGGCGCCCAAGACTGCACTTTAGGCTACCCTGGGACCAAAAAGGAACCAAGGCCTCCCCGTGCCTGCAGCACTGTCAGAGGACCCCAAGGGCCTGTTCATGGCAAGTACCCTCCACCCTCCTCTCTAGTGCTTCCCAGCTTTGCAGCCAGCTTCCCAGCAGCGCATGCTTTGACTCTGCTGTGACAGTCCATCCCTTCTAAATACTGCTTTTCCTCAGGCTAGTTCCAGGAAATCCCCACCCTCAATGGATGGAGATGGGCTAGACCTTGTTAGCTCCCCTGAGTGGGAAGCAGGATCCTGGGCTGAGTGGCTCTTCCTCTCCTGCTGGGCTCTGTGGCTGCCCTGGGAAGTCTAGGGAAGTGCCTGCCTTCTGCTGCCTTGTCCCGTTCCCCAGGCTCCTCCATGGGTGCTGCTACTTTGTGAGCTCCAATTCGTAGCGTCTTTCAGTTCTCTCCTTAATCCAAAACATACCTGAGGTGTTTCCCTCGTCAGCCATGGCTGAAATACTGTAAAACACTAGTTTTTTCCCCTGAAGTAGTGCTTCTTAAATGTTGGTTTGCATGAGAACCACCTGGGGTGCATGTTGAAAACTGACTTACTTGGGGCCCAACCCAAATCTAGTAACTCAGTCTGGGGCTGGAGCTCAGGAATCTGCATTTTTAAAAAGGTGTCCACCTTCCCCAGGTGGTTCTACCACAAGAGGTGTCCCCCAAACTGAACAGGACACAGTCTTGTAAAGCAGCAGTCCACACACTATTCTGCTTATGTACTTCCTAAAAGTATTTTGAAAAATCATGTATCCCCTCAGTTTTAAGTTGACAGCTAAAATTTTTCATGGAAGTTAGTTGCCAAAGTATGGACTTTCTGGTGTCATGTAAATATTGATATTTTAAAATAAAACTGTTACATCACTGTCTTAAACATATTCACTGTAATTGAAATACATAACAATTTAACAGTCGTCCTCCATTTACAAAAATAAGTTTTTTGTCATTGAAAATGTCGATTATCCTTGTATGTGTATCTCCAAACCACTTTCAGCAAATGGTATCATGATGTTTTTATGCTTGAAATTTTCTTTCCATTGGACCTATCTTCTTGCCACCAAAAAATGTAAGTGGAAGTAACTTTTTTTTGTTCTTCAAGTGTTAACTCAGTACATAATAAATGTTATAAATTATTGAAATACAATTGATATTATAAATTTTTGATAATTAAAAATGAACATTTTATTAGAATGCTCTTTATCCTAGAGTTCATTTATCAAAAAGCAGTTTTTCTGTGTTGTTTATTTAAGTTTTTTATTAATTTTTATTTTGTATTGGAGTATAGTTAACAATGTTGTTAGTTTCAGGTGTACAGTGAAGTGATCCAGTTATACATATACATGTATCTAGTCTTTTTCAGATTCTTTTCCCATTAGTTTATTACAGAGTACTGAGCAGAGCTTCCTGTGCTATACAAGCAGGTCCTTGTTGGTTATCTATTTTAAATATAGCAGTGTGTACATGTCAATCCCAAACTCCCAATCTTTCCCCCTAGTAACCGTAAGTTCCTTCTCTAAGTTTGTCTGTTTTGTAAATAAGTTCATTTGTATCTTTTTTTTTAGATTCTGCATATAAGTGCCATCACATGATATGTCTTTCTCTGTCTGACCTATATCACTTAGTATGATAATCTCCAGGTCCACCCATGTTTCTGCAAATGGCATTATTTCATTCATTCCATTGTACATATGTACCACATCTTCTTTATCCATTCCTCTGTCAATGGACATTTAGGTTGCTTTCGTGTCTTGGCTACCGTAAACAGCACTGCAGTGAACACTGGGGTGCATGTATCCTTTCAAACCATGTTTTTCTCCAGATATATGCCCAGGAGTGGGATTGCTGGATCATGTGGTACTTCTATATTTTAGTTTCTTAAGGAACCTCCATACTGTTCTCCATAGTGGCTGTACCAATTTACATTCCCACCAACAGGGCAAGAGGGTTCCCTTTTCTCCACACCCTCTCCAGCATTTGTTATTTGTAGACTTTTTGGTGATGGCCATTCTGACTGGTGTGAAGTGATACCTCATTGTAGTTTTGATTTGCATTTCTCTAATAATCAGTGATGTTAAGCATCTTTTCATGTGTCTGTATGTCTTCTTTGGAGAAATGTCTATTTAGGTCCTCTGCCCATTTTTTGATTGGGTTGTTTTTTTTGATATTGAGTCACATGGAGATTAATCCCTTATCAGTCACATCGTTTGCAGATATTTTCTCCCATTCTGTGGGTTGTCTTTTCATTTTGTTTATGTCTTTCCTTTCTCTTTTGTTCTCTTGTGATTTCATGACTTTTAGTGTTGTTTGGATTCCTTTTTCCTTTCTGTGTGTGTTATCTATTGTAGATTTTTGGTTTGCAGTTACCATGAGGTTTTGATAAAACAATCTTGTTTATATATAGACTGCTATAAATTGCTGGTCTTTTAATTTCAAATGTATTTCCAATATCCTGCATTTGTGCTGTCTTCTTACAGTTGCTGGGTATGTTTGCCTTTACTGGTGAGCTTTTCCATTCATAATTTTGTTTCTAGTTGTGGCCTTTTCTTTTCTGCCTAGGAGTTCCTTTAGCATTTGTTGCAAAGCTGATTTGGTGGTGCTGAATTCTCTTAGCTTTTGCTTGTCTGTAAAGCTTTTGATTTCTCCATCAAATCTGAATGAGAGCCTTGTGGGGTAGAGTGTTCTTGGTTGTAGGTTCTTCCCTTTCATCACTTTAAATATATCGTGCCACTCCCTTCTGGCCTACAGAGTTTCTGCTGAGAAACCAGCTGATAACCTTTTGGGAATTCCCTTGTACATTTTACGTTGCTTTTAATATTTTTTCTTTGTCTTCAATTTTTGCCAATTTGCTATGTGTCTCAGCATGTTCCTCCTTGGGTTTATCCTGCCTGGGACTCTGTGCTTCCTGGACTTGGGTGACTGTTTCCTTTCCCATACTAGGGAAGTTTTCAGCTATTATCTCTTCAAATATTTTCTCAGGTTCTCTCTCTCTGCTCCTTCTGGGATCCTTATAATGTGAATATTGGTGTGTTTATTAACGTTGTCCCAGAGGTCTCCTGGATTTTCCTCTTTTCCTACTTTTCTCTTTGTTTTGTTCCATGGCAGTGATTTCCACCATTCTGTCTTCCAGTTCACTTATTTGTTCTTCTGCCTCATTTATTCTATTGATTCCTTCTAGTGTATTTTGCATTTCAGTTATTGTATTCATCTCTATTTGTTCTTTTCATCTTTTAGCTCTTTGTTAAACATTTCTTGTACCTTCTTGATCTGTGCCTCCATTCTTTTCTGAGATCTTTACTATCATTACTCTGAATTCTTCAGGTGGATTGCCTGTCTCTTACTTGTTTTTCTGGGGTTTTATCTTGTTCCTTCATCTGGGACATAGTCCTCTGCCATCTCATTTTACCTAACTTTGTGATTGCGGTTTCCATTCTGCAGGCTGCAGAGTTGTAGTTCTTGCTTGTGCGGTCTGCCCCCTGGTGGCTGAGGCTGTGTAAGAAAGAGGCTTGTGCAGGCTTCCTGGCGGAAGGGACTGGTGCCTGCCCACTCGTGGGTGGAGCTGGGTCTCGTCCCTCTGGTGGGCAAGCCTGTGTCAGGGGTTGTGTTTATCGGGCAGCTGTGTTCTCAGCAGGACTTTAAGTAGCCTACCTGCTGATGGGTGGGGCTGCGTTCCCACCCTGTTGGTTGTTTGGCCTGAGGTATCCTAGCACTGGCTGTTGGGTGGGGCGAGGTCTTGTTGAGAAAATGATGGCCTCCAAGAGGGCTCATGCCAATGAATACTCTCCAGAACTACTGCCGCCAGCGTCCTTGTCCCCACGGTGAGACACAGCTGCCTCCCGCCTCTGCAGGAGACCCTCCAATACTAGCAGGTCAGTTCCAAGGTCTCCGCTTTTTCCCTGGGTCCTGGTGCACGTGAGACCCTGTGTGTGCCCTTCCAAGAGTGGAGTTTCTGTTTCCTCCAGTCCTGTGGAATTCCTGCAATCAAACCTCACTGGCCTTCAAAGCCAGCTTCTCTGGGAGCTCCTCCTCCTGTTGCCAGACCCCCAGGCTGGGGAGCCTGACATGGGGCTCAGAACTTTCACTCCTGTGGGAGAACGTCTGTGGTATAATTATTTTCCAGTTTGTGGGTTGCCCACCTGGCATGTACGGGGTTTGATTTGATCACAATTGCACCCCTCCTACCATCTCGTTGTGGCTTCTTCTTTGTCTTTGGATATAGGGTATCTTTTCTGGTAGGTTCCAGCGGTTTTTTTTTTTTTGGTCGATGGTTCAGCAGTTAGTTGTGATTCTGTTTCCATAAGAAGAGGTGAGCTCACGTCATTCTATTCCACCATTTTGTCTCCTCCCAAAAGCACATGTTATTTACAGCTAAGATGAAACAAGGCTTAACCTTATAGATGTAAATACATAAATAAGCATATGGGATAGAAAAAATTGTTATAACAATGTCATGCAGTTCTTTTGAGTTGCATATCAAAAATCACAGTGACCTATCAACAGCTTGATTAG
The DNA here is from genome assembly GCF_025265405.1 of Mesoplodon densirostris. Taxonomy (NCBI): domain Eukaryota; kingdom Metazoa; phylum Chordata; class Mammalia; order Artiodactyla; family Ziphiidae; genus Mesoplodon; species Mesoplodon densirostris. The sequence goes on from NC_082669.1 coordinate 101,487,563, forward strand.
ATGCTCCTTTAGTTTGTTGAAGACAGAGAACTAGAAACTTACCTACCTTGCTGAGGATTTGGTAGCTAGGCACGATAATCACCTTGGTGCCCCTGAGGTTTTTTTTATATTCCAGAGGGCAGTGCACCACAGTAAGCCGGATGAAACGTAAGGTTTTCTTTTCGTAAAGAGGAAGGAAAATTGCACAAGGGGGAAGAGGGAAAGGAGAACTGGCTGGCTCACCCTCAGGTAAATCAGTTTTAGGACAGTGCATATGCCAGCACCCACGAACCCCTTGGAGAGTGAAGACCAATGCTTAAAGGATTATAAAACAGCTATGAAGAGACCATGACTGAAAAGCCCATAAAATAATGCTTACCTGTTTACCTCTGTGTTCTTCAGAGTGGTGTTAAAAGCTGTGCTTTTGCAAAAACAACAAAAAGCAGGCAGGTCCAAACATGCAGTCTAAGGAGCAGCCACTCCATACTGCCCATGGAGGGGAGAGGGAGTGCTGTGGTATAAGAAAATACAGTCTACATAAGCCAAGAGAATCTGGCATATATTGATTCTATAATAGAGTGCAAAAGACCAGCACAGAATCTTGGCTACCCGCATGTATGTGTTTTAGTGATTCTAATTTTTCCATAGAAATAATGGAACCTATGATTGGGGAAGGATATTTAATTCAGATTAGTTTTTATTCATTTTTAAATGTAAATATGTCCTAGTTCAAATTTTGTTTTCTTGATTCAGAGTATTTACTGAGAACATGGTTGCCTTATCATCTATTACCTTCTTTGTGTTGTCCTTCCATATAAGGTCCATGTAAAGGATGTTTCAGCAGCTATGAGAGACCCTCGTCAGCTAGACCTGGAATGCTGAGGGGTCCGAGGAGAACCCGAGTCCCCCCTTCTTGTTTAGTACAAACCTTTTGTCAGACTGCTTTCACTCAAAAACCAAGAGTATTTCTATTAAAAACAGAGCAAATATTTTATGTTAAATATAGTTCAGTATAAAGCCTATTGCTTAACCCCATGGCCAATTTGTATGCACGGTTGTAATTACTATGTGCCAGTGCTTTACACGTGCGAATGATTAGCTGTGTTCGCAAAACCCTAGGAAATAGGTAATACGTGGTCATGTCACTTGGAAGGTGGGAACCTGGCTTGGAACACAGAGCTAACAATGTTAGGAATTGAGTCTCTACTGCCTTAAAATAGGTAACTCCCCAGAAGGTGAGAGAGAGAGAGAGAGAAAGAGAGAGAGACAGAGAGAGAGACAGAGAGAGAGAGAGACAGAGAGACAGAGAGACAGAGACAGAGAGACAGAGAGAGAGACAGACAGAGAGACAGAGAGAGAGAGAGAGACAGAGACAGAGAGACAGAGACAGAGAGAGAGAGACAGAGAGACAGAGAGAGACAGAGAGAGAGAGAGATGTTTGTTTTAAAGTAAACTTTAGTAGGAGGAAGATGTGAAACCAAAAAGCTTTGGTCTCCATGGGGTCCTTCTCCAGAAGTTGTCTGATATGATGGAGGGTGCACAGTCCTGGCTTTTCTAATGGAATGGGGACGGTTATTTCCATTACCTGGAGAATGTGTATCCAGACCATGGCCTCAAGGAGGACAGGCACCAGCTCTGGTTTCTTCCATCATCACCGTAAGTGAGGTCAGTGCTGAGCGCCATGGATTCTGCTCGTGGCCTGGGCTGTTGCTGCTTCCTACCACAAACCACATTTCTTGGACCAAGTGAAGGACTGCAGCACACATGTTCATGTTAAAATGTGAATTTTAATTGTAAAAACTGTCTTCTGTAAATATAGTTATATCAACCTCTCTGCATACAACTTGGTTCAGATATATACACATATGATATACACAGATGTTATTTGTACCACAGAACAAAATCAATTCAAGAAACATTTACTCTTTGGGATGAACCCCAGCTTCCTTTAGGCCTTTAAAATGATCACCATTGAAGAGAAAAAAACATACCCAGATGCAGTATATTCAGGGTGAGATCTATGAACTGTCTTACTGATTTCATACTATGAGGTAAATACTTGAAACAAAAACAGATTCCGTTTCTCTTATTGCTGTAACTCTTACACTGGGGTATTAATCAAAGTAGGGGTTTGACATTTAAGGCGACAGGGAGACTATGCTGATCCTAACTTGGAAAAAACAGAACTTTTCCCAAGGCTTACAACTATTTCTTTTTCAAAAAGGTTTCTCTCTCAGACCTATAAAAAAATTTAGCCAACAAGCTTGGGATAAACAAAGGAGGTTAGTTTTGTTTTTCCTCTACTCTGTATCCCTAAAGTCTCCTACCCAGTCTGTTCAAAAGCACAGAAGCTACAGCTTTCCTCACTGGTCTTGGAGGGCTAGACTGAAACTCATTTCCTGATGCTGCCTTCAAAATTTTTTGAGACTTTTATCTTTGCTTGATTTGGCCAAAGGAAGGAGTTTTTCACTCCAATGTCAATGGTATATGTTAACAACCAGTGAACTCAGTGACCTGTGTGTAGAGTTTTCATTTTGTGGATCATCTCCAGCTAGTTCATAATACCGTACACCCCACCCCTGCATCCCCCAACTGTCCTTAGAAAGCAAAGTAGATGTACCATTAGTCTAAAGAGGCATTCCACAGCACACAGAGGTAATTCATACCTATCCTTCCATGGTAGTTAAATAAATTTTCTGAATTTAAATCCTATTACCTCTAAAAGCCCACTATGCTGAGCTTCTAGAATAAATGCTAAAGAGATGAAAGCAGGGCTTTACTTCTCCATCATCATTTCTCTATCTAGCTCTGGAAAATTCTTATTTCCTTTCTAAATGTGCAGTTTCACCAAATGGCCCCTGTGTTCCAGCTCCACAAATGAGTCAAAGTGCCAGTTATAAAACTACCCCTGCCTCCCATCTCCCTCCAGCTAAGAGGCCTAGTAATCAGCATGATCACATTCACCCCCTTTCATACAAGAATCTTACTTAAGGTTGGTGAATGTGTGTCATCCTCCATCGGACTGTCAACTTTATCTCCTCAAGAGGCTGTTTGTTAAGATTTCACAGGACAGTCCTTATTCACTCACCAAAATGGGGTCTCAGCTGCTTCCAAATTGCAATACTGCCCGTTTCTTCTAGGATTATAGTTTTGAAATTTCCTTCCAACATCTGCATACTCAATTCATCACATAGTAATATCGATATAAAAATAAACTTCCATTTCTTATAAGAAAAACATGAACTAAATTCACAGTTAGCCTTTTTCCACAGCACTCTGCACCCCAGCAGCTCCGGGGAACAGAAGTATATTGGTAATACAAATGGAATATTAAAAATCCATGACTTGGGAGTAAAAGGAGCCCTGAACTCCTCTTCCCCTACCTGAATCACAAAAGGACTTTCCTGAAATGAGAGGGGGTGGACTGGCCTGCTGAAGTGAGCCCCAGGTCTGCAGGATCCTCACTGCAGGGCGCTAAGTACAGCAGGAACGCAGGGAAAAGACCCGAGGACTGGCCCTTTCGCAGAGTCTGAGCCCACCAGCCAGGAACCTAACGGGGAGATGAAAGCCCATGTGAGACACGCTAGCCCCCATACTAACCTTGACTGTAGAGAACTGTCATCACACCAAAGCAAGTTCACTGTCTTATTTTATTCAGCAGCGCCCTCCCCCTCCCTCTACCTCTCCAAGTGTGATCCGTCCTGGGAGTGGAGGAAGCTCCTCAATTCATTCCCTGGGCTCTGCAGTTTCATTTAAAACAAAACAAAACAAACAGTCCCTGAGGTCCCCACCTCTTCCTGGAGGGTTGCTGTACTGCCGTTAAAAGGTTAACTCTTCACTGCCCTTTACAAAAGGTTCCCCAAAGGCCTCGGTTTAAAGGTGAATAATCTTACCTTTTTATTGCGTTTGAAGGGCTTTCAGTGTATCAAGACAAATAGCAAGTTCATCCTCATAACCACCAGAATGAAAAACAGTGATTCAGCTATGATTTCATTTATCTTTATCTTCTAGCTAAAATATCATAGGTAGTTACACTGATAAATGAATCGTCACACGTGGTATTGAGAATTATCTGCACCCTGTGCTACACTTAAATTTCCCATCTTGATTTTCACGTGGGACAAAACAAGGTAAGTTATAAATGCAAATTCCTATGCTAAATTATTTCTATCAATATATCAATGAATTCAGCTTCCCTTCCTCAGCCAAATGGAAGACATGATGCCAGGATGCATGATGGCTATGGGAGACAGATGCCTGCTGACCCACAGCAATCCTAACTCACTGAGGGCTGTACAGGCACTTACATTAGAAGGGATCTCCACCAGGCCTAAGGAGTGCTTCACGCTTAGCAAAAGCCAAAGCTAATTCTAAACTATTTTTTTGGCCCATACTTTTTGGTCTGGTGAAAGGTAAGTCCTACCATTTCTGACTCCTGAAGAGCCCTAATCCACAGGACAACTGGACATTGTCCCGAAGGCTGAATGGTACCATCTGCCCAGCCTGCACAAGTGAAAAATCCATTTTACCAGGACTCTGTCGTACCTTACAGACATCAACAAACCCCAAGCCTGGATTCTAGGTCCCACAAGGACTCTCGCCACCAAGAGTTTCTTCTAACTTGACTCAGGGATGACCTGGCAGCCCCCGTGTCTCAGGTCAGCAGTGTTTCCAAGTTAGGACGTGGCTCACAGCTTGGCGTTAGATCAGGCTTAAAGTTCCCCAGCAGGACCAGGCCAGCTGGTGCAGGGGGGCCGTGGGGAGGGGGGAAGGTGGTCCAAGAGTCTAGAGGGACAGGAGGCCACCATCAGTCAGTGTACCCGAGGCTCCCAACCTGCTCCAGAAGGCCACAGTAATAACAGTAAGCCCTGTCCCTGTGGAGGACAGGAAGGAGGGACATTCTCCGAAGCTTCCAAACAAAAGCAGGGGGTTTCTCAGAAAATATTTCCACAGTGACACAAAAGCAGGTCTGTGTGGCTTCTAGCTTCTGCCGTCCCTGTGCAGGGAGTCCTGCCTGGTACCTCACCCACGAATTCCCCTTTCAGAGACCTGGCAGCAAGTGACGCTGTGGGTGCTGCTCACCTGAGAGATCAGGGAGAAGGCGGGAGCCTTCAAATGGTGACCTCTGACCTCGGAAGGAAAAGGCTCCACATCTGCATTCTTGGGGGACGACAGGCAGTGACGAGGGTAACCACAGAGCAACAGTGTGCTGGCTAGCCCAGCAGAGGGCACTGCACTAGACTCCTGCCCCCCACCCCACCCCCCGAAGCTGGCAATGCAGGGAAGAACCAATTCTTGGGTTTCCTCTTCAAGGTCAGCCGAGCCCAGGGTGCGTATGACCTCAGAATGGCACTGCCTCATGGGTGCCCCCCTCCCAGGACCACCCCCAGCCCAGACCTCTGCGTGAGCATCGGGGGGACACAGATGCCAGATGGACAGCTGCCTAGGACGGCAGGGAGCTAAAAGGAGCACAGAAGCCTGGGCCCACCATTCAGAGGGAAATACAGGCATCTCATCTTCATCCTGCTACCTTTACATCAGCACGTCTGAGCTTGGAGTTACAATACCACAAAAACAAAAGCGTTCACACGCAGAAGGTCTCCGGAGCAGAAGTGCTTAAAAAGAGTGTGTTCTCCCCACAAATTCCCCAGCTGCACAGAAGGAGGGTCTGCCTGCGTCCTCCACGAGAATCTGACCTTCCCTTTTACGCCCGCCCCTACTTCTGACCACCCACCCCCAACTTAGAAAGCCTTGAACCTTTGGATGCCACTAAAAGTATAAAAGTAACCCTAACTTGACCCAAGTTAGAAAGGCCACTTCTTCTCGAGGGGCAAGAGGAGACAGTCACTCTTCCAGGAAAAAGGCAGTGAAGCTTCAGCTTCTAAACACAGATTCTTTTTTTCTTTTGTAAACATATGTATTACTGAAACGAAGGCTAAACCCACAGGGGAGAAAAATGTACAGTTTACAATTCAATGCCCAAACTTATTTATATACTTACATAAAAGATGCTACCTTGATTAATCAATGTCTGTTTGCATTTCCACATGTGAATTTCTTTAGTCTTGAATTTCATGTCAAGGAGCTACAGTGAAAATATTTTTAAATAAAGCAATAAGCCCTATAAAGCTAGTCTTGAGATAAGACATGGGATCCATCTATTTGGAAGTTATTTCTCTCTGCTGTGTCCATTTGCCTGGCTGGAACTTGGTCCCAGACATGGATATAACTGATGGCTGTTCCAATAACAGAGCCAGGCAGGAACGGTAAAGGGCAAGAAGTTATTTGTCACCAACAAAAAGACCTAAACGCTACGCCAGGAGCTAGCTTCTCTGGCTGACAGACTGCGGCCGTCTTACCTAAGCTGGCATCCACCGAACGCCCCAGCCAAAGAGAACAGGCAGGGCCGACAGGAGCTGTCCCAGGTCAGAACGCTCCAGAGCAAAGCGGAGGAGCTCATCATCCACACTCAGGTTTCCCAACTACTTTCCTGGGTGGAGGGACTGCCACGTTTGCTCTCTAACAAACCTGCACATCTCTGGTCCCAATTACTCAGCTCGACAAATGTCGTCTCTGCTAAAGAGAAGTCTGTTTACGAGAGCTCCAAACTGGTACACACTCCTGTTAACATCAGCCCGAAGGAATCTGCCAGCCCATCCCAAGAGGAGGGGATTCAGAGAAAACGGACTATTACGTGGAGTGGCCACCATTAACTTACTCAGAGAAAGCTTTCAAGGCTTCATTCTACAATTTTAGTTCTCAGGTGACTGAGAAGCAACCTCTCCCTGTCATCTGTCCTTAGAGAGAAGCTCACACTTGGTGACAGAAATATCCTTGGTCCCTCTTTGAAGTCTCTTACCTACG